>NC_040911.2:3763852-5013852 GCF_004126475.2 Phyllostomus discolor | reverse complement strand
CTGTAACAGAAGAACAGATGTTATTCAGTCTGAATGAGAGAAAAAGTTGTGTTTTTCCTGACAGGTTTGAGGTAGGGGCCTGTGGCCTGATAACTGGGGAGCAAACATTTGTGCTGATGGGGGCCAGCCCACAGGAAAGGTGAGTGGGCACTGGCAGAATCGTACTCAAAGGAAAAAAAAACAGGTGAACATTTTCCAAATTTAGGAAGAGGGCCAAGTCTATGGTCAGGAAGCTTAGTAAGCCCCTACATGTAAAGTCAGAATATTTACATCATGACCCATCTACCCAACTTATGGAAAGTTGAGAGAATAATCTTGACAGCACCAAGGAGGATTTCACGCCCGACCGGGGAAAACACAACAGTCCGAATGACAGCGACTCTCTCATCAGAAGCCAGGGAGGCCCGGAAGAAGTGGCCCCCAAGTGTCCAAATTATAAAAGAACTGTCAACTCAAGATGCTGTGTCCTTCAGGGCATTCTCGGAGGAAGGGAAGCTAAGGGGATTTGTCTCCAGCAAGTAAGCACAGGAAAAGATGTTCAACGCATTAGCTATGGGGGAAATGCAAATTAAAACACAGTGAGGCGGAGCCTCCCACCTAACAGAAAGGCTACCTAGGCACCAGTGACAACAGCCACGTGGGTGCAGATGTAGAGCTCCTGGCTCAGTCACCTGTTGCTGGAGGGACCAGAAGTAGTGGAATCACTTTGGAAGGACTTGGGCAGCTTTCCAAACAGCAGCAGTGAATGCTGTTCAGTGGAAAATGCCAATCCTAACAGACTGCAGAGTCCACGATTCCATTTCTGTCACATTGCTGACGTGACAACGCTTCAGAAATGGAGAACGGGTTAGTGGTCGCCAGGGATTCGGGACTGATGGGAGGGGTGTGGCAGGGTGTGGCTGTGGCTATGAAATGGCCACGTGACAGCTCCTTGTCACGATGGGCACAGTCTGCATTTTACTGTAACATTTTTGACATCTAGTTGTGGTATGTTACCATTGGGGAAGGCAGGGTAGAGGGTACACGGGTTTACCTGCAGCATTTCTTGCAACTGCTTAAGATTCCAAAGTTACCTCAAAATAAAAACTCAATTGAAAAAGTCTAACTCTTTTTCAATATCTATAATATCCACCTTTTCCACATACTCCTCTGAATACATGCATCCCTCATTTTATTTCTATTTCTGGGATCCAAGAGACCTGGTCCAAGTTCTTATCTCACACTATCTCTCTCTCTCTTCAGCAAACACTGACATAGGTCTTCTGAATCTGTTTGATTATCTGCAAAATGGTGTTTAAGCAACAGCTTATCTAAATGATTAATTCCTTTGTGTCTATGCAGCTCTAAACATTTGCATTACATGTTGCGGGCACTCAATTTGAACACTAAGTTTCAATTACAGTACAATTAGTTTCTCCCTCACTCTTCAAATTTCATTAACATCCCCATATCGGACTGACCAGCCAGAGTTCTCAAGGTCGGGGACCCTGATGGTGACTCTGTTGTATCCCATGAAGCCTTCAGGTACTTCTTCATGCACCTGTCCTCTCGGCAGCTGTAAGCTCTTCTGAGTCTGAAGCTACCATCGTATTATAGCAAGAGCCACCGCCGCAGGTACTGGCACCGAGTAGGTTTCTGACACATGTTTGATGGGGGCTTGCATCTTTCCTCGCACAGGGGCTGTGAGAATATTCTCTGTATCGTTCCCATTTTACTATATTTGCTGCCAACATGAGCACAAGAGAATGCATCTTTCAAGGTGAATGATCTGACTCTAAAATTAGACTGTAAAATCTTCCAGAGGAAGTAGATTATCCCTCCCTATTCCTGATTCTCCTAGAATCTTGCATTCATCCCCACAGGCATGCACGGCATGCACGCAGAGGCAAAACTCTGTTGAGTTTAGAGCAAAGACCAGGAGAGTCCTGAGCCGCGAAGACCAGGAAGATACATGCTTGTCTGCCTGCCTTTCTGCTGCCACTGAGTGTTCCGTCCACCGTGCACTCTCCTGGCTCCAGCTCAGTGCTGCCTCTTAGGCACTCATTACCTCCGACACTTTGTTAGGCTGGCGATTTTCCACGAAGTACAGAGAAATGCTCTTAAAGTGATTTGTTTCTCTCCCTAATCCCAACTGCATACAACATAATATAAATGGAAGAGATCAAATATGTTTTTGTTTGTTTGTTTCTCCCCTTTGGACTATCTACATTTATTCAGTGTTAAAACACTGCTTCATAAATTAGAAAAAAATGGCCTAGGTGGGTAAAATGTTGAATTTAACTAGTATTTATTATGTAAGCAGCCCTCTTTATTTGACTTATGCAAGATAAAACAGACACTTTTTACATATTTTTTCACACCCCCAAATTGTATTGTTGATTGGGATTTAAAGAGGGAACATCACTTCACCAGCTGAACTCTCTCGGCAAAGCAAGACGACAAAATTAAATGTCCATGTGCTCATTCATTCATTATCTCAGTCAATCATTTGTTCGGCAAATATTCATCAACGCTCCGGGGCGCTTGCCGCTGGGAGGAGGCGGCAAGAATTCAATAGGGTGATGATAACACAGTGATGGCCGCTGGAGAAAACACCCAAACCCAGACCGTTACACCAGAGTGCCAGGCACTTTGACAGGTGAGGTCGGGAGCTATGAAGGTACGTGGAACAGGTGAACTGCAGCCAGGCAGGTAAAACACGAAGGTGGGTAAGAACGGGATGTGAAGGGCAGAGGCCGGTGAGACCGTGGAGTCTGAAGCATTAGCCGGAATAAACGCAAATAAAAGGGTGGTCTGGTCTGCAAAACATTTGGAGCATCGTGTTGATAGGGAGTGTGTGTAAAACTTTGTTTTAAAAGAAAGGGATATGGACAGTGAAGAAAAACATTCCTCCTCTCCCGGCCGTGCATCTGCAGACACCAGGAGTGACGCTGGTTTGCGGGGATGCTGTGTTCGCTAGAGCAGCACACACCGAGGGGGGTGATGTGTTCTCAGACTTTTTAGGTAGGATGGGGAAAAACAGGGAGGGCAGGAACACTGTCTTGTTCTGTGTTAAAAAGAAACATATTTTCAAGGTGTTGTCTTAAATCATATAGGCAGTCTTTAATTATGCGAAGTTACATAGTACGTTCTGTGTGAGGATCTAGTGATTCGATGGTGTGCGATATATTGATAGAAATGGACCTGCCCTCAGAGAATTGCCTTTAGGGAAGGAGGTAGGGTCCATCAAAAACCACTCGTTTACATGCGTGCTTATGAGTGTCTGGGAGCTCCCTAGCAGGTGTGTGTGGGGCCAGGGGAGTTAACCCAGCCGGAAATGTTAGATGAAGAGATTCCTGTGATTCTATTTCCTGTCATAGTTAAACAGTGTCATCTTTGATGAGAAGGGCATTGTATCATTAGAAATCCAGTGTCGTCATAATTTAACACTCTGAGGTTGACGCAATAGTTGTTGATCGGAAGTGATTAAAATTTCATGTATCTCATACCTCTTCTTGACTTCACGTGTTCTAGGGAAGGGAGTTAGATCGCTGAGATTACTGTGAATGTATCGGAAAGGTTATCTAATTTTAAGTGTTGATGGTTGCAGGCAGGTTAATTTAGAAGCATGTTAGTGATTCTGCCTTGCTCTAAGACAGAAGGAATTTCAGCATTCTGGAATATTCTGAGACATGGTGGACACAACACAAGAAACAGAATCGATTAAAAGATATTGGATATGACTAAACCATGAGAGAAAAATAATATTCTGGGGAAAGTGAAAATCAAACTGTCACACACGGAAATGAGTTCTGGTCATTTAGACGAAAACAGGTCTAAATAGTCCAATTATCCCGGACTAAAGCCTGCCGCGCGCCCCGCATTCACGGAAATGGATCAATAGCAAGTTGAGTAATGAGGGAAAGCCTGTGATTCTTTACTGTGGATCATCCAGTGCCTGTTTTTTTTTTCCTGAAATAGTTTGTAATTTTGAGATGGAATGAAGTATGTAAGCCTCCTTTGCTGGGCTATCCCATCAGGAGTAGCTTTTCCTGGTGGCCAGGCCTTCAAAAAAGCTTTCTCGCTGAGTTAGATTGATGATTTAGCTACATTCTCAACAGCAGCATTAACAACCATTATCCCTCCCAAATTTGGAGGGGAAAGGTGTGTCTTATAGTCCAAAAATACAGTATTTGTTTGGAATATGATTTGGGTATGTTCTATATTTGACTGATTGATAATTTCTAAATATCATAGTTTCATATACACCCTCTAAAACAGATGGTGAGGATGGTATTTTAAGAAACTAGAATATCAAGAAACTAGTGCCGGTCACTTAAATTATAAGATAAGCCAAACTTTCTCATAATAACTCTTTTAGATATTGTTAATTAAATACATTTAGTGCCCTCTGACCTTCACATTGAATTCAGGTATTTCTTTAACAGAGTAAGATATTTCTCTTGAATATTATTAGAAATTATTTTGTACTTAAAATACTTCAGCAGTGGAAATGCTGTCAATTAGATAACTTCTGTAAAGTTATAAAGTATAAAAAGTATACTTTTATAAAGTATAGAACTTTTCTCATATCTGTGTTTAATTTGGGTAGTCACAGGTGGCTGTAGAAAAAATTATTTTCTAACACCGATGGGCCATATGCATTTTTATTTTCACTATTGATCTATCTGTTCAAGTTCAAAACCGTTGTTCTGAAATTCTGAGTCTTATAGCCTGAGGTTATTTTTCTGTGTACTTAGTGAGGATTTGAGAACCTTGGACTAGAGAAGAATTCTCTTTAGTTCACATGTGAGTCTCTGACTTTAGGGTTTCTCTAGTTGCAACAGTCATCACTTTCCTAAAGAAAGAAATAAGACAGGTGATAAATTAAGACAAATATTCTTCCAAATCATTTTATCAACCAACAAGAGAGTGTCTAACAAAAAGGGGAGAATGTCATTGGAGGTAATCAAGGATAGAAGGAAAAATAGGCCAAAGAGAATTGAAAAAGAAAAGTCACTTAATGTATACATCCTTCCTTGCCTTAACTGCTAGCAAGTAGGGTGGGCACATGCCCATTAAACCACATGTCTCTGTTTCCTTTCAGACTGAGGACCTCTAGGTATTGACAGCTAATGGTTATGAATGCTTCCGGAAACTTGGTAGTTTCTGTGTGACTTGTAAGCCCCTAACATAGTTGATTTCATTTAATCAGCCCATGAACCCTATAAGGGAAACATTGATATATATATTTCCATATGAGTAAGCAGTGCTGGAATTAGAACTCACACCCTGACTCCTATGGATGCAGCCTTACACCATCAAAAGTCAACTATTTCAAATATTTGGTTGTCTATTCTTTTGAACTTAATTTTTCCTTATTATTGGAAACATAACTCTCTATGCCAGCATACTAAGCAAACATATAAAAATCAAGCAAAACTTGCTACATGGTGTGGCTAAATAATGATCCAACACATGATAATAGGAGCATTCTGTTTTTTCAATCTATTCACCATGAATATTTTAACCACGAATGCCACTCCAACAACTTAAAAATCATCAAAGGTCCTTAAAAAGGCAGTGAATGCTTGCCTTGTGGGAGCTGGTTTCGGATTTCTGCAGTGTAGGAAATTTAAAACCGAGCCTTGTGGGGAAGAATGTAAACAAACAAGATGATTATCTCCACACAGACACTGTCAATTCATGCCCCGGAGGCAGAGAAACAAAAATGAGAAACCCCCAGCACCATTTTCTTGCCATCACTTAGTGACCCGTTTCTACGCGAGTCTCTGGTCTGGTTCTCTTCTCCTTAATAACCCCCTCACCCACGCTAGCCCTTTTCCGGAAGCTAGCCATTGATCTTTGCTAAGGTTATCCCACCATCCTGAACACTGTTTGGTATTTTTCTTCGTGCCTCTGGGTCTTCAAAATTTCCATACTTGTCCTACTTTCTCTCTCCCTTTGAGTCAAATCTTGGCCTCCGGGAAGGTCCGTCTTTGTCTCCATCCTATACATCAGTCCTCGTTTAGTAGAGGCGATGGCCTTTGGATATTCCTCCTTCACTTGGGTGCCCAGAAGAGAGAGGAAGGGAGGGAGGTCCTTCCTTCTCCCTTCTGTTTGGTTTCGGGGAGCCGGGAGCTGGGCGTTGGAGAACCAAGGTCAACATGAGCATATTAGGAAACTCCAAGGAAATTTGTCTGGTTCCAGATGAGAGCCGTTTCAAATTTTTCTTGTAAACGATTTTAAAGTCTAGTCATAAATAATTATTGGAAACTCAATTTCAAATACTACTCCAGTCTGTACTTTGACCTTTATCAAATCTTTTGGGAAATTCTTTCCTCCACCATAAATGTCTAAGAATTTTTCAGTTAAAAGGTCAGGTGAATTGAAGAATCTCATGTAATCGATTCATAGGCATTGACATTTGTTTTTGAATTTGGACAAATGTTCATGCTGGACTTTGACTCCCCGAGATATTTGTGTAATCGATCCTTCCCACTGCCTCACACTGGAGAGGTGATAGCCTTCCTCTCCGAGAACGGAAAACCCTCACCTTCTAAACCCACAGCCACTGCAGCTATCAAAACGCAAAACAACGCATCTGCCAAGTATCTTGAAATTTTAACCTTGCCAACCAATTAAAAACACTGAAACACCTCAGAATCCTAGTATCGTTATAGTACTCAGTGGAACAGCATGTTTTACCTAGATGTTTCAACTGCCTCTGCCAGAGTATAAATAAAACTCTGGGAGCACGGGGAGGTGCAGAGAGACACCGGGAAGAATGGCGAGCAGAACCAATTTGACTTTCATCCAGTGGTTCCTGGACATGTCAGGACCAGCCCCATGCCTCGGCCATCGGTCTAGTGTATATGCCACAAGTTGGGGACAGTGTTCCACTCTGTAGAGTGGGGGTGTAGAGTGGGGGTGTCCAACCCGCTGTCCATGGGCCACATGCATCCCAGGATGGCTATGAATGCAGCCCAACACAAAACTGTAAATTTACTTAAAACGTTATGAGAATTTTTTGTGGTTATCGTGTCACGATTTACTTAACATGTGGCTCAAGACAACTCTTCTTCTTCCAGTGTGGCCCAGAGATGCCGAAAGGCTGGACATCCCTGCCAGAGTGTCTTGTCAAGTTGGGAAAGACAGACGTCCCCTAACAAGCCGTTCTCACTGTATCAGCCTAGCTGCTGGCTTGCTACCCGCACATGGGGGCTGGTGCATCCCTTGGGTGTGCCCATGGCTTAGCTTCTTTGCTGTCCAATATGCCTGAGCTTGTGCGTGACGTTTTGCAGGAATCCATGATGGTAACCCGCCTTCTCTGTAGACCTTTAGATCATGGTGCTGGCAGAGAAAAGAGGAGACGAACTTGGGCACCTTTTCATTCTAGTGGAAACTGCATGTGTCCCCTACCAAAAGGGTCGGAGCTGCTTCACACCTTGTGGGGACAGCTGCCAGCCTACCCTGAAGGCATTCCCCAATCAGAGAGCTGGCTGAGCCCAGCTTGTCAGTCATTTTCGTTATGGTTCCCAAGTCATTTGATAACATCCACCCATGTCCGACACCCATATAATCACCATCGCCTCCGTATTATTTAAGTGCCGAGTTACTGCATAAAATATTTCCTGTCCAACTCCATTCTTCCCCTGCCCTGCTTCCTGCCCCACCACCGATGAGGCTCAGCGACCCCATCCTGCAGCCACTGGGGCCATCCTACCGCAGCTGTGCTGCTACCTGAGTCACACCCAGAAGGTCTGTCTTCTCAGGGCCACAGCGCTCTTAACCAGGAGTCTTTCAAGAAAACACATTTCTTTTCATCCTCTCTCCCTTTCAATGCCTTTGCCTGAGTTAATCACAGTGATCAGCTTCTTTTTAAAAATATAATTATCTCTTTAAATTATGTCTTGGCACCCATGCCTAAGCTAATTTTATATTTTGATATGTGGATTTATTTATGTATCTAATTTTCTACTCAGATGCAGAGAACATCAGTGTGCAATGGGCCTTCGTTCCTGGCGGATGTCGCTGTGGGTCTCTGCAAAGACCGTCTCCTCTTTGTACTCACTCATGAGAACTACTTTATAATAGCATAATACACCATAGGATACTTTGCAACCACGCTACTTAAAAACAATGTAAAACAAGTAATTTCCAATTATTATCCTTATCAGAGGGCAGTAATTGCTTCATATTTTCATCTTACTGCATAGTTCACAAAGCATTTTGAATAACTGATCACGGTTGCTTCTTACAACAACACCACAGTGTGGGTGAGTCTGGTGCTTTCATCCTAATTTTGTTCAGAAAGCTAAGTCACGGAAAGATGGTCTTGTCCGGAGTCAGCCGGTGAGAGAGTGACTGGACCGGGGCTGGGTTCTGGTGGTTCTTCTGCTAAGAGCAGCTTGTTTCACTGCACAGCTTCGTGCCGGGAATCACTTTGCATTGCGCCGACATCTGCCCAAACATATGGGATCAGTGCACACTTCTTATTCTGAGATTCTGTCACCACGACGTTCCTCATCTGAATAGCTCACTGCTGTACCAAGTGCTCTCCCACCAATTTAATTCATCTTGCTTCTCATGAACCCTGTCAGATCCAATAATGAATCATCCACATTGGGGAGATGAAGTTACTTGCCCGAGCTCACTCCAAGAATAAATGGTGAGGTCAGAATCAGAATTCAGAGCTCAGGAGTAGAACCTAGAGCTAGAAGATGGAGGTGAGCGAACTTCTCGGGTGAGGCCCCAGCGGTATTTCTGCACTTGCTGGCGGTCCGTCTGTCCCCATAGCCCCATTCTCCACGGCAGTGCACGTGTGGTCGTGAGTGACCGGTTAACAGATGAGCGTGGCTGCGTTCCAGTATGACTTCATCTGGGGCACTGAAATTTGCATTTTATACAACATTAACATGTCCAAAATAGTATTCTCTTTTTGATTTTTTCCCCCATTATTGAAAAAAGGACACCATGGACCAGATTTGTCTCTCTGGCTGGGGTTTGCTGACCTCTAGTCCCTGAAAATCAAATTGGCCGCCCGCTCATGTGAGTTTGACCATGTTTCATAGTAGTCAAATCACAGGATTTATAATATTTCATTGTATTCGGTTGTCTTTAATTGCAGAGATGACCACACTGCCTGGAAACGGACAGGTAGAGTAAATAAATGAATGAATGAGCGAATGTATGCATGAACGACACCATCTCATCAGAATTGCCCAAGAAATGATCCCATGCCTCCTCCACTGATGAGTGCTCGTCAGTTGAGTGGAGATCTCTGGCAGAATACCATCAGCTTTTCGCCTAACAGGTTTATTTCACAAACATTGTTCATAGGAGTAGGGAGAACATCAAAGGAACCCAGAGGAAAGGTATACTTCTCTAGGATATGACCTGCTCTCGGGACATTTGTATTGCTCCCCAATTTTCAGACAAGTAGAGTTTTCCTCTGAAAAACTGTGGGAATGGACATGTGCACAATCCAAATGGCGCATGCCGCTTTGTGTCTTCCGTGTTTCACTAGAGAGGCTGCAGGCAGAAAATACATCGGAATGGGGCCAGCGGGAAATGCTCGAAACAGAAAAACACGGATCGGAGAGAGTAGAAGGCGAAAGGTCCAGAGGAAGGCTGGACGAGTGCCAGCTCCCAGGGCCCTGATTTCTGCACATCACAAATTGGACTGCAGGAGGAAAACGAGGGACAGTGCTCCTCGGACACAGGGTCCTCGCTGTGCCCCCCTGCCGATGTGTGGATGGAAGCCACCTTCATTCTTACACACCTCTAATCCGAGTATCCCCTCGTGTGCTACCCAATAGCTTGCTCTTTTTCTTACTGAGATGACTTACTAAGTCACGTTGTTCGCGCATGTCGACACTGTGACAAATTTTGTATGGTAATGTCAGAATACGACCCATCTGACAGTTCCAAGCTTTTCCATAGGAAACAAAAAAGGGAAGTAGGGATGGACCTTTGAGAATTTGATTTCCTGTTAGAGCTCTGTCTCAACGTTTCCTAAACTGTTGATCTTGTTTTCCATAAGTCTATTTCTACGTAAGTTCCAGTAACGATACAATAAGCGTTTCTTTGTAGGTATGGTTAAGGACTGGATCTGAGTTAACATTTAAATTTAGCTGAAATTCACTCTTCTCCGCTTCCGTTTTAGTGAGCCTCAGAAAAGTTATATTTGAGTCAATTAAATGTGTCAGGGTACAAATAGCCTCCACAGCTTCTGACAACCATGTCAAAACTAGAATTGACTCCAAAACTTGACTTCAGGAAATTTAGGTTGTTTTTCAACTGTTTTGTCCTAAAGCCAATGGACGTAGTTACAGCTGCAGAGGGGATATTTTTTGATAAGCAGCTTTTGGATTTTTTAAATATTCTTTCAGCAGCAGTTGTGGGCTGTGCGTGTCGGTGCCAGTACTCTGCGAAACACACGCATCCTCCTTCCTTCTCTTCCCTTGGAGTGTCTGTCACACGTTAGTGTGCAAGTGTGTTTTTCAGTCGATGCCTTCAACGGTGAGTTAAAAGTGAGGCAGATAAGTTCATATTTTTGAGTTATATAAGTACTTTGTACTCATATGAGCTCTAAAACTAAATGGCCAGAAAAAATAAAACCATATCACTTTCCCTTATTCTTTGTAAGTCTAGGGATCTGTTGCAAATGCAAGACTAAATTGTGTTGGTGTTTCCCAACTTCACAGTGCGAACATCTAAAGTTAAACGTTATAGTTAGTGATCATAATGTTCTATTGTGTGGATTCTGAGACCATCCATTGTGGTGTATTTGTTTCTGGCATACATGTATGTGTAATCCAATACATATTTAGATAATTTTGGGCAGATTTCTACTTAAAAAAGCACAGAATTATTTCAGTTATGGAACACAAGTTTTGATCACCAAAATATCTGTTTCCCTTTGATTCACTCGAACAGAACAAGCATTTATTTATGTCATGCTCTGTGTTAGTCACTGTTCTAGAATCCTTCCCCTTGCCTAGCATGTGATTAAAAGTCTGTGCGGGAAGACACACCTGTACATTACTGTCAGTGGTGCGCTGCGATGATAGCTAAGAACAAAGTGAGTGGGAACACCGACGAAATAATTCATTCTATCTCATTTTGATGCCTCTCCAGTTCTATCAGAATGTTAGAATAATGGAGTATTTCCTGTAGGAACCATAAGGGCTGACTGGGGCCTGTCTGCAGGTGGTACACATGTCAGCTGGCCTGTCCCACCCACAGGGTCACCGCGTGCAGACCACGGCTCTTTGGGACCAGTGTCGTTCTTCAGCCTAGAACTAGACTGAACTTGGAGCCTGGAAGATTCTGGAAGGCCTGACAAAATCAATGCATATGTGTGCTCATCAAACAGAAGACTCCCCCTTAAGTGCACGTCTTTCTGATGGCAGGGAGGTGGTATTAGTGATTTTTAACCTTTTTGTTAAGAACTCGGACTCACTCCTTGAACTAAAATAATTACATGCCATGGAATGGCTGCAGGGCCAAAATCCTCATGCCACCGAGATCCCCACGCAAGATCCAGACAGTAAAGAGTCAGATGCCCCCAGCTGCCAAAGGAGTCAAAGCTGCATGCAGAATATGCCCACGTCCAGGAAACAGTGGAGGTGTTATAATACAAAGCTAAACTGTGGCTTTAACATTATTTCCACAAAAACTCACCTATATGTACCTAAGTCAGGTGTACAAGTATCATCTAGGAGAAACTTGTATACACAGCAGTACCATGCCTGTATGTGCATGTAAGGACTATCATGAGGGAGACAGTGGAAGTAGGTGCTGGCGTGTGTACACACCACTAAGACATGCGGGATATCTCACTTGCTATTTACATCTGATCACATTTAACAAATGTTTGTGGCAGACACAAACCCACCTAGAAATCTCCAAATCACAGAAATCTCCACAGGAACACACTTGGTTAATTTCTTGAATTTTGAGAATCTCATTGTTCAATAGAATTTGTATAAATCACTTATACAGGAGGGGAGAACTTTCACATATTGTGTTTGCTGGCTTTAGTGTTATAAAAATACATTTCTAAAGAAAGTGCCTTTCGATTTTAAATAACACAATCAGTTGAAAGACTTTTCCTACTTCTCCAAGTGAAAAGCTCTTGGCAAATGTGGTCAGTGTTCTGTTGGGTAAAAACCTGTGAACTAGTCCGTGTGTCTCTCACAAAATGATTTAGAAGCTTGTTTTCCTAAATCGTTCTGGCAACTGGGTCCCTTCATGCAGGTCACATAGCAGGTCACGTTCAGAAAGTCACTGCAACAGAATGGCAGCTGATGTGTCTCGGAGGACGACGCATTAATCTGACAGTGGAAAGGCCACCACGTCAATGCCTAATGAATTTGCTTTCCCGTCAGCAAATGACATTTTATTTAATTCCTAACTTGAACTGCATGAGGAATGCTTCCTTCATACTTCTGATTAAATTTGTCTTGTTCAATTTTTGGTTTTTTAACAGGTAATTCGTTTAACAAAAATCAATTTTGGAACATTTTTAGCTTTAATAGTTGTAAAGGAAGTATAAATGAAGAAATTTTCAAAATGACATAAAAGAATTTTCAGTTTTTCTCTGGTGTGGGAAGCATGAGTTTTCAGATGTAGTGATCCATCTCGCTCCTGATTTCACATGTGTTTGTAACCTATAATTTACAAAGAACAAAAGAAGAATATTAAGATGTAACTTTATAAGCAGTGTGAGTAATCTCATCTATTATAGGCATAAGAGAATTTATTTAAAATCAGGAAGCATCTACTCCTCCATTTGTCTATTGATTTATGTAACATATTTACTGACTACTCGGCCAGTTGGAGCTTGGCTGTAGGTATGAGAAGATAGGTAAATAACAGAAAGGCGTGTAATGCGAGGCAGCAGGTGATCTGAAAGGATTGGGAGGGCAGACTGCACGTGGGCTGGTGGACTCCACGGAACAGGCAGGTACCAGGCAGATAAAGGGGTCGGATGTCCCTGCCCCACCCACTACCTCTATGACCACCCCACCTCAGCTACAAGCCAGTGACGAGGAAGTCACCCACGGGACAGGGCCTGCCCTCCCTGCAACTCCTTGTTGCCTCTCTTCCCACCGAAATCAACTCCAATCCCCGGCCTTCCTTGAGTGCATCTCATTTCCAGCATCTATATCTTATCTGGAGCTTTGGAGATGAAGGCAAATGCAGATGTTTTTCCTTGCAAGAGGGAGAGCTAGGCGGAGTCTGGGACAAATGTTGACAGCAAACCTCCTGCACATTTCAGACACACACGGTGTAGATGGGGCTACTGGGGTGGCAAGACCCGCAGTGGGACAGCTGCCCTCACGGAGCCTGCACACCAAATCATCGGCAAAGGCTCTGTGACGGCAACTCGGCTCAATGGTGAAAATCAGTGGATTCATGTCATTGCTTTTTCCTGGGACTGAAAGTTCAGATCAAATCAGAAAGATGAAAAGAAAGAGCGACCTGGAAACAGGTCATCTAAGAGCTCTCCATAGCAAGTAAGGGCAAGGGCTCATTGACTGCTCATGAATTTGTCTCTCTTTCAGGAAAGCACGTTTCTTGAAAACCACACATTTCCTTATCCTTGCGATCACGTTAAGTGTCTCAGGGGTAGGGACAGCAGTGGCTTTGGCGTACAGATACTTGGAACAAAAGCTGTGGGTCTGAGACTCTACAATCTGTGTCTACCACCTCACAAGTCCCTGGGTTGGTGAAGGAAGGGTTTGATGACGCTGCTGAGGCCAGCGAGGGGACATGCCCAGCAAAAGTTCACATGCTGTTGAACGGGGGGAAGCATGGAAAAGGAGTCATGATGGGGTCCCTGAATTAACCTACTAACTGCTCCCCGGAAATGGCTGGCGTTTGTGCCTGGTTGGTGTAGCGAAGGGCATTGCCACGTTCTGACCTTCCCCAGTTGCTTCAGCCTTAGACCCCATTGTTCCTCTCTGTCCCGATGTATTTGCACTGAAATTGGAGCACCTTCCCAGGTGGTTTTAGAGACTCTGCCCATCAATTTAGATTATTTTGGGCACGTGCTTATCATCTGGCTTAGTCTCTTTAATTATCAAGCCTGTGTCAAGTCATTATTTTGGAAGTTCTCTGTTAGCATCCTCTGCAAAATACCGTATTTTGCTGTGTGTAATGTGCACCCACTTTTTAAAAACCTGTTGTATGTAATTATTATATGCATGGTATGTAATCATTATACCCGTGTATAATGCACATTCTTATTTTCCCCTCAAAAATTTGGGCAAAAAAGTGCACATTATACACAGCAAATATGGTACTTGTTGATTACTTATTTACCTAAGAGTGACCACCTTGTTCTCTGTGTCTTTATCTCTTTTTATTCCAAACATTCTGTACTGTAATCAGTGTTTACCTCACCATAGAAACAGTTACTTTTATTGGGAGACAACCTGAAAATAAATGTCCCCCTCAAGTAGAACATGGACAGGGTGGGTGACAGCATTTATGTAGGAATGTGTAAGAATGTGTCCCATCCTTTTATTTGCCAGGTGCACACTGTGGAAATACACTTATGCACATATGTTACATTTTCCATCTTTTACACACACAGACATGTAGAGCTACATACGCATAAGATATGTATAACAACATTGTAGGCCAAATCTTGATAAATCCATGATAAAGACAATTAGGAAGTTCCTATCTTTTTATCAGAGTAATGATCTAGTCATCTGAGGTCAGAAGATGTCAAATCGATACATAAACTTCTATTTGATTGTGACAAAACTCAGAAAATTAAATACTTTCAGTGATTCACATACATTGTGGCTTATTAAGCCCCTTGGGTGGTTGTCATCTGGGGGTCCCTAACGCTTATTCACCTGGCTTCTACTTCACATGCGTTGATGTTTCTCTAGGGTCACCTGCACCCCAAAGCTCAGGCCACATCCCGTGGGTAGGGTTGGTACCACCTCTCCATCCAGGCTGGTTAAGTGCTCCATGTGTAGCTAATGAAAACATTCAGGTTTCCTGGAGACACACACTAGTAAGGGCAAGGAACCACACTGGAGACAGTTAAGTGTAAAGATGCTTAGACTCTTCAGAGAGAGAGTTTCTCATCTGTTAAAGTGAAACTTGAGAAAATATAGATTTTGAGCCATCCAAGGCATCTTCCCACTGCACGGGAGGATGGGAGGGAGCTGAAGCCGGCTGAGGGTCCGGACCAGGAGGCACCCAGGGCTCTGGGCCGGCATGGCCTGCAGAGGACAGCCTGGGGTCTCCCGTCCGTCGTGTTTAGGACTTCCCTTCCTCATTGAAGAAAATCTGAGTAGAGTCTCCAGTGCATTCCAATAAGTCAACACAGTTGTGATAGGAAAAGCAAATGTATTCTTTACCAAAAGCAGTTTTTAAAGGAAAATATAGTTTAAGTAAATGAAAAAATAAACTCTGTTTCAAGAAAAGAATGGAATCGATCTCTAGGCCTATTAAGCATGATTAGGGCAGGCGGGTGGCATTTAGCTCTTCCCTATCAAGTGTGAATTGTCCATAAAATAGAAAAGGGGAAGGCGTGACCCACCTACACAGGTGCGGCTGATAGTGCACGTGGATTATGCGTAGATACTTTTTTTTCAGATCTGTGTTGGAGAAAACTAGTCCTTGATGTATGTTATAGCTTTATTTGTAAGATGTGTTTCATGACATATATTACTTGTAAGTATCTTAATATTAAATAACATATTTTTCGGACTATAAGACACACCCCCTCAATTTGGGAGGAATAATGGTTGTTAATGCTGCTGTTGAGTTCTGTTTACATTTACACTGGTGAAATATCATGTTATTAAATATTTTACCACACTTTTTGCTTCAAACATTTTTTCCTACTCTAAAACCTAGATGCATCTTATGGTCTGAAAAATAGGGTAATTCCTTCAAGCATTAGTTCCCTACACTTAATATACTTAAAATGGTACTGAAATGAGTTCATTCAGCTCACGTATAAACATTTGGAAGGGACACATACAGGAGAAGAGGGATTGAAAGTTTTCTTGGATTAACCACATTCTTATGAACAGAAATTCAGGCTTCTCTAGGGCAACACCTGAGAGAGAGAAATGAAACTTTCTTATCTATTTTTAGCCATGCTGAGTTGAAAAACATCGGCTTTCTCACAAACTCTACCGGGCCTACTTCAGTAATTAATTATAAAAAATTGAATACACAGAAGCAGCGTTTCGGTGTCTAGAAAAAGACAGCAGCGATTATGCAGGGATTTATGGAGAGTCCCTGTGTGTGCTCCATCCCTACATCCTACTGCGTTGTGATTCAAACAAAGGAAAACGGAAAGTCTTTGTTAAATTAAATGTAGAATAAAACAAAAACAAAATAAAACCCCTAAACCCACACGCTACACACTATTTCTGGTCCCCCATTCTGTCCGGCTTTAATAAGAACTCAGGGAATTTGACTCCCGACACAAGTTTGCCAGGTCTCTCCCTTCTGTCTGTGAGCACAGTAAGTGTACATTTTATGCTCTGTAATAAAATACCACACACACGCAGTCAGGTGTGGGTGATGCTGAAATAATACACAGCAGTCAGCTACCCTTAACAGAGCACCCAGCACGTCCAGGGTCTGTGGCAGGTACGATACAGCCATGCCCGACCGTGTAAAATCTGTGGGTAGTAGAGCATTTCCATTGTTCCCACCTTACAGCTGAAAACCCTGAGTGCCTGTGAGGTTAAGTAGCACACCCCAAAGTAGAGGAGCAGGGTGGCACTGAACAGTGAAGAAAGGCACCTTCCTGTGAGCCAGAATTCAAGGGCTAGACCCGACCTTGGTAACAGAATTGCATTAAGCTGGCTGCCTTGATGGCCCCTGAGAATGACGGCGCACACGCGGCGCCAGCAGCTCAAGCGCGCAGCGTCCTGGGACCGGATTTGCCTGCGTTTGCAGGGAGGTGTTCGGGATAATGAATATCTGCATCCGAGGGGGATACTTTTAATTGACTGACTACGACGAGGGATCTCGGGCTGCCGCAGCGCAGCGTGCCGGTTGTCCCAGAGCCACCTTCACGAAGTGTTCCCTGTGTCCCCTGTTAACCGCTGTAGGTGCCTCGTTACCAGGGAACTCTCCCCGGAGTGAAATTGCTGAACGGGCGTATTTCACTAAAATGAGCCCTACCTTCTGGTGCCGCCTCTGACTCCGCCCCCCTCTCCCTCCTCCCTCTAACAATGAGCAGATCTTCGTCTCCCCACGCACTCCTCACCCTTTCCTTATGCAACCAGATGTGGCTGGAGCTGTCAATCAAAGTGCAGCATCCAGGTACCCTGGACCCACAGCTTTTTACGGTGGAAAGAAAATGTCCACGTGAGAGGAAGCAGGTGGATCAACGGACTACTCCTGCTCCGTCGTCCCCTTACTTTGAGTCCCCTGCCAGCCAAAGGCTGCCCTTGCTGGTCCTCAATCTGGGGCTCGTGTCACGCACTGGAGAAATACCCTATTCTCTGACGCCCTACTTATGCCCGTAAGTCTGGTGTTTCAGTGAGCGGCCAGAGGCACCCAGAAAGCTCCTTAAAACAGAGATGGCTGGTCCCGACCCCAGAGGCGCGGACTGCGTAGGTCTGGTGGGGCCTGATAACTTGCACTTCTAACCAGTGCCCAGGTGATGCCCGTGCTGCTGGTCTGCGGCCACACGCCAGGAGACTCTACCATGTGCCAAGGCAGGCAGAAAGGGAAGCACGGAAAAGTCAGGAATAACAAACCGTCCCCCCAGTGACAGTTCTCCGGCGGAGACGCATCCTGTTCAGCCTTTCCATGTTATCCATGTATAGCCCCTCTGAGAGAACCAGGTTATGCCCCTCGGTTCTCGACCCTACCTTCAGAGGAAAGACACTGGGAGAGATTATCAAGAAATACTCATATCACTGCCCGGAGAGTCTGATGAAATCAATCGGGCCTGCTGTTTCAATGCCACCCCATCCCCACCCCATGCCCAGAATGGATTACCGCCGCCAGCCCAGAAGGGGTGGTCCAGAAGCGGAACCCCCCCTTTGCAGGCACCCTGCAACCACCCTCTCCTTCCTAAGTCCTGGGTGCTCTTTCATGGCCTCCTCCTCTCGCCACGGCCCTAAGACCCACGTTTCTCCAGCTGAGGTGCATGCCACCTTCATTCTGCACGAGAAAGTGTCTTCCCTAAATGGTGACTTCAAAAGGAGACCCTGTCCCCTGCTCAGGGCTTAGCTAATCTGAGAACATGTAACCTCGAATTATGTCACAATTCCAACCCACGAGTCCCCAAAGTAGAACTTAGGAAAAGGGTATCGTGCCCACACCAAAAAGACAGTTCATGAGCCAGGAGCACTCAAACCAGCGAAAGGAGGCTCAGGTACATATTGTTGTCAAGAGTGAGAGAGTGACTGCTCACTGTCCACAGTGATGCTCGGACTGGAATATTCTTAAAGGACAGAGTGTCGGGTAGTGCCTATCCCTTAGCCCTCTTGTCACTTTGAGGGGACAGTGCCAGTTCTGCCTCTGATCTCCAGAGGCACAAGCAAGGTGCGAGCCAGGTCAAATTAGTCTTGCCAAATAAGCCGCATTAAGCTTTGTTTGTATGACTAAATTGGTTTTGTCTGCTCAGGGAGTTTCCGAGGCTAGTCTCTATTTGTTTTTGATTCTGACAATTACCACGCCGCAGCCATCCGCATACCCACAGGCAGGAGCATGGCGAAGGGACCTGCAGACCGGGAGCTGCAGGGCGCCGGTCTCCGCTCTCCTCTCTTCTCTCTCCTCTCTCCAAACCTCTCCTGCGGTGGGTGAGTTTCCTCTCGGGGTTCCACCCTCTTGTGGGTTACTTTTTGGGCCTCATCACGCCCTCCAGTGGACGAGGGGGCACCCGGTTATGTTCTCATCTCCCGACATACTGAGCCCCAAAGCCCCTCCCTCTAGTAACATGGACACCACGTCCCTGTTCTTGCTTTGCGAGCCCCTCCTATACGGCAGTGCTTTGCCAGGGACAGCGTCAATGATTGCACCTTAAATTTACACTGCTTATGTTGGTTACTGGTTCAGGTAAGCAGCATGGATTTTTTTTCCATGATCGCTTTTTTATTTTTTAATTACAGTTCACGTTCAGTATTGTTTTGTGTTAGTTTCAGGTATACAGCAAAGCGGTCAGACAACCGTACACTTCACAAAGTGCTCCCCCTGATATGATATTCCCGGTAGCCACCTGGCACCGTCCATAGTCACTATTATATTGTTGACTACATTTTGTATGCTGTGCTTTACGTCCCTGTGACTATTCTGTCACTACAAACTTATACCTCTCCATCCCTCACCTCTTTCATCCAGCGACCCAACACCCCGCTCCTCTGGCAATCAGACTGTTCTTTGTATCTATGAGACTGTTTCTGTGTTGTTTGATTTTTAGAAAGTGGAAGGGAGGGAAAAACTGAGCCATATGTGTCTGGAAGATATGGCCCTGGTCCATAAACATGCCCTACCAATTGGCATGTCCTACCTCGAAGCACACAGGTGAATGATTAAATCAGGGAGCCCATATGCGGAGACAGGTATCAGCTCTACTAGTTCGCTTAGTCTAACACTAACCCTAACCCTCTACGAAAAGTGCAAAGCTTTATTTTAAAAGACGGGATTTATAAAGCACCAACCTCTTATTAACACTTTGCTCTTAATAAACAAATCCTTCAAGAAATATTCTGGTTGATTCTACATCAATAAATTAATTTTGGAGTTTTCTTCGATGGGAATAACATGTTGCCAAAATATTATTAAAATTAGATGAAAAATCAGGATGAAAAGAAAGAAAGCCGAAGTGGATATATTATATTTTCTGCTAACATTTGTTGAGAAAGGAAGTACAGGAATATGGCACGGTCTTTTAAATATCGGGCATTATAATAATAGCTGTATAACAATATAGATTATTTTAAAACATATAATAGCTAGAAAAGTTTCAAAATCTAACCTGCAAAGGTGACTAAGAGAAAGTATAAATATATTTTTAAAAGTCTAAGCTGTTTAAACAAATATGGTTCCATATTTAATATTTTTGTGCTTCTGCTTTTTAAAATGCCTTTTATTTCTTTAGACCAGCCATGCTGAATGAGACTTTGAGATCAAACACCTATAAGTATTTATAAAACATGCATTGGGGCAAAATAGATTTTAAACTTTCCATTCTTTCTTTGACTTGCTCTTGGTATGTAATAATGTAAATTTAAAGAAACAGTATAACTTTAAAGGTGACAGGAGCTAAGTCGAATATAATGCTCTATTTAGAACAAGTACAATAGACATAATTGCTTAATTGAGCTGAAGATAGGCGCCTGAGTGGTACTTCACAGGCGTTAGAGGTCACGGATCCAGCAGGCAGAATGGAAATGTTTCCATAACGGCTTCCTGTTATTCAGTGTCACCGTGTGGGGACTGCCTCTGTGGCACCTGATGAACAGTCGATGGTGCGGTGTTGGCGGGAGCCCCCGGGAGGGGACAGGGTGGAAGCCAGGCCGCAGTGGGACAGGAACCGGCTGAAGTGGAATGGGAGGGAAAGGGAGAACCTAGGAGAGGTGACCTGAAAACGTGAAGATATGTGATTGTGGAATTTACAAACAGAGGAAATAAAATAAAAGTTATGTTGAGTAGAGGAGTGACTTTGTTATTAGAGACATGAGCCCTTTAATTTTTTTTTCCAGGAGCACGTCTGTTATTGCCTTTTTTTGGACATTTTATTTACTTTTTAATTGTACTTTCCCCACTACCATTTAGCCCCCTCTACCGTCTTCCACTCCCACCCGCCCCCTTCACAATCACCACACTGGAGACGCGAACCTGTTTAACGCTGATGAGCACACGAGTAGAGTTGGAAAGTACGGGGCAGAAAAGAGGCAGTGACCTGAGAGTCCTGAACACAGATGGACGCGCTGGCTGTGACAGGGCAATGTCACCTTCCCGTTGCACCTGGGAAGGGCTGGGTGGACGACCCCATGTGTGAGGATGCAGAGATCTTTGTCTGCCAAGGGGAAGACGCATGCTTTCTGGGCGTGTGGATTCTGGACAGAGGGCAGCAGTGGGGGACGGGAGGGCAAGGGAGTAGTTGGGGGCTGCGTCTGCACAGGTCGGCCGGAGGGGGGGGACTGTGTGCTCCGTGAGTGGGTTAGGGTTTTAATCAGACAGATTTTAAATCACCACAACCAAACATTAGTGGTTACAAAGTCACGTATTTTTTCACACGTCTAAATCACATGGAAGGACATTAAAAATGCAATGTCAATTTTTCTGGATTGGAGTGGTTTTATACATTTGAGCAGAAAATGCGGTCCTACAGAAGCCTTTTCTCTCTAAAATTCCACACAGCTGGGTGTCAAAGCTACAAAACCCTTCACTCCACCTTTCGGTGTTTCATAAAACTAAAAACTTCAGTTTTGACCCAATGGCTGGAAAAGCTGTAGAAAGTTTTCTCCCAGAAAAGCAACAATTTTCTCCTTCTGCTCAGTTTTCCAGCAGGTGCCTTGTCACTGGTTGTACTTAGAAAGTGGCTTTTCTAAGGAGAGTGGCTTTTCTTCCTTTTTGAGGAAGACCCTGCTGGTGGACTCTGAGGGTTTGGTCTGCCCCGCGCCGGGCAGGGCACCAGGAAGCCCGAGCCCGCGAAACCTTTAAGACGGTGCAATGTTTAAGTTGGTGCAGCCACCGAAATTCGTCCTTTCATCTTGCTTAAAAATTCCTGGAAGTTAATAGGTCCATTGCATTGACTTAATTGGATCTGAAAGTTTCAAATATCAACCATGTCCAGAGTCTCTTAGTATTTGAGAGAATGAGTTTCTGATCATTGATGAAATTTTCTCAGGTCTTATCTTTTTTAGACCATATAGAGGCTGAGTATATGGAACCTAATTTGGTTACTAAAAATGAACAAATTGTTTGTGTGCGTTTGTGTATGTCAGTGTGATAGATCTAGAATCAACAAAACTATCTTATCTTCCATATTTTATGGTGAAATTTGTTACCATAATGCCCATCCAGCTCTTCAAATCTGAAGACTAAGTGTTGGTTTGTGTGTCAGCATCAGTTTTCTGTGTGTGTGTGTTTTACTTTGTTTTTCTTTCATTTTTCCTCTAAAATCAGAAGTTTCATAGGAATGAATTTGATCATTAAACACCTTGCTGGAAAGGTCTATAAGTAAACATAGGGCAAGACAATCTCTAAGGGACCCAGATGCTTTGAGGAACAATTCTATGGTATATAAATATGCAGGATGGATAACTGCATTTGTATAGGCTATTCACTATTACAGGTCTTCTCAGGATACTAGTTAAGGCAAATCTCCCTAACTGACTCCCCTGCTAGTACAATATATGATAAGATGATGCATCATTGACAGCAAATACCACAAGGAAAAGATGCAATGAATGGCAGTGTTGTGGGACAGTGACAAGGGGTGACGAGCCGTCATGTCTGTTGCATGAGGTCACGCAGGTGGATTCTGCAGAGGTCGTGTGAACCGGGGCCGGACTGAGGACGTGCTGTGTTCCTCGTGTCATGGGCTCCAGTCCTCTGCTCTGCGTCTGCCGGGAGTAACTGTTTAAATCCAGACAAAGGCATCGTGTGAGCGTCCTGCTGTCACTGGCAAGTTGTGTAAATGAAGGGTCTAAAATCTTAGCACCGACAGAGGGATTTCCTTTGAAAATCACCAGGAGTCAGCATTTGGGATGGTTACCTTCATTTCCTACATCCCACAAATGGCTTTTTGCTGAAATTTAGGCATATTGTATTATTAAAGCCTAGTTAACATGCAATGCCAAGACATTGGTAGGAAACCCAAGATCACCATGACAATTTTGTACACATAGATACACGCCGACATTCATGTTAAATGAACACGTGACTTATTTGAAAAGTTCATTTCATTTCAACTGCTAGAGAACCCTTCAGTTATTCTGATTTTACTTTACCCATCAATAAGTTAGCTATACATACCTCAATAGTTCAGGTTCCTTAAAACTAAAAGCAGGCTTTAAATTTGTTGTTGAGAGTATCAGTTTACTTAGTCATAATACAAATTCTTGGTTAGAGATTTGTCTTATGCTCATTTTAATCTGATGCCATTTTTGTATACTTGGATAATCAAAGAATCACTTTTATTGAAGTTTGGTTCTTTATATGACACATGCCAATAAACTGAATTTTTTTCACATTCATGAAAGCCAAAATAGATGAATTGGGAAATCTACCTCCCCTCTCTTCCAATGAAAAAAAACATAAAATTGTCATTATTGACAGAAATTTAACATAACTTTCAGTTTCCTATATATGTGACAAATTAGAACAATTGGAGGAAGACAACAGAGAAATTTAATTGTTGAAAGTAATAAGAATTTATATTACCTAATTAAATATATCAGAGTGTAATTTGTATTCAGGCAACATTCCCTGTGTTCATAATCATACAATTTAATCTAAAATTTTCAAATAATTATGTTATTTTGCATTATATAATTACATGAAATGTTACATTCATTTTCTATTTCAAAACTAATTAATGCAAATGTGAACTTCGAGTCCTCTAAGTTTATTTCATTTTAATAAGCTCCTGTGTTTTTGTGGAAACACCAAAGTGGGCTATTTGGACTGCAGAGTATTTTTACTATGATGCTTTGTACTATGTCTATAGAGTAAAACATATCTGGCTATTGGATAGCCTATGAAATGATAAACAGTTTTCTAGAGTGATAGCTCTGAGGACAGTGAGGTTAATGAGGTTATTGTGCAGTAATTAAACCCCACTTTGATGTTTGTTTTGGAAGGAGTTCTGTGACTGAATAGATAAACTAATAGCCTGATGACACTGTGGTCAGACTTGATCTTTTAAAGGGAAATATCACCTGTAAATCACTCTTGAATTACCCAGAGATGTTTGATTTTGTGTGGTAAGGACTTTACAGTTTGCTATCGACTTTGCCAACTATTGAATCCTTTAGCTAAGCAGGCAAAACATGTCATTACATTTTGTAAAAACACATTTTAACCTGGGATTCCACCACTAGGATTATACCCTAAGAGTCCTGAAACAGCAATTCAGAAGAACCTATGCACCCCAATGTTTACAGCAACACAATTTACAATAGCCAGGTGATGGAAGAAACCTAAATGTCCTTAAGTAAATGAGTGGATCAAAAAACTGTGGTACATTTACACCATGGAATACTACTACTACGCAGCAGAAAGAAAGAAGGAGCTCCTACCCTTTTCGACAGCATGGATGGAGCTGGAGAGCATTATGCTAAGTAAAATAAGCCAGGCAGTGAAAGACAAATACCATATGATCTCACCTATAATTGGAACCTCATCAACAAAACAAACAAGGAAGCAGAATAGAACCAGAGACATTGAAACAAAGAACAAACTGACAGTGACCAGAGGGGAGGTGGAGAGGATAACAGGGGGAAAAGGGGAAAAGGTCATTAAGAAACGTGTATAAAGGACACACAGACAAAGCCAAAGGGGGTAGGATCGAGGGTGGGAGGTGGGGATGGCTGGGGTGGGGGGAGTGGTGGGGGCAAATGGAGATGACTCTACCTGAACAACAATAAAAAAAGAGGGGAAAAAAGACATTCACATCACTTAGGACAGGCTAAACCGCTATAACATATTAGACCCAAAATACATAATGTCTCCATGCCCTGGAATTTGTGCTGAGCTCATGCAGGCATCACACGGACATCTAACTCGGACCCCGAGACCTTCCCTTCTATCGTTTCATGATTCCTGGGGCACGCGTTCTCACACGGGCGCTGCCATCCAAGGGGGTGAAATAGCTTTGATAGTGTGTGGGCGTGGACACAACTTTAGGTATTACAACACGTGGTGGTCTGAGGAAAGGCCACAGAGTGTAAACAGATGTACAGTATACTTACGGCATGGAAATGTTGTGGGGAAGGAGGATTAGGGAAAAATAAAAGTATCCAAAATGGTTCCTTTGTGAAGGTATTAACAGGGAAGAGGGCTCCATTAAACCCTAGCCTAGGGCCTTGCTCTCGTTTCTTTGCATCTGACAGAAGATGTTTGTATAGGGGTGCTTTATGGCCGAGCAGGGAAGTGTCCTGAAATGCTCTCACCCGTAACCATTTATCTGCATGGAGTCACATGACTGTTGCCAACTACAAGGGGTGCAGGGAAATGCAGTCTAGATAGGTGTCTGGGAGAAGACAAAGACATTCTGTTGAATGGCTGGAGATCTTTACATTCCAGCTCATAGGTGTGTACCTGTCCCAGACGGCACGTTCAGGGAATCTTCCCTGAACTGTTTGCTGAGCTGATGGGTGGATAACCTAAAATAACTCAGATCCCAGCTTGGGATCATGTCAGTGGGTTTTTGACCCATTATGGGGAATTGAGTCTATTTGACTTTTATGAGTATTTCTGTGAGTGTAGTCTAGGCTTTTGCTGTGTGTCTGCTTTTTATGTGATATTTTGACATTTAAATAGGAATTATATAAAAAGGCGTTATCACTAATCTACAAACACCTCAAATTTTAAAAAATTGCTTTTTGAACAATTATTTGTATAGACATATAATTTATTTTGAATTGAACAGCCATACTTTACAAAACTCAAACAACAAAAAACTTGATACCAGTCTAGTTTTGGATTGCTCATTTGGAGGAGAGTATAGAGAAAGATACCTGAACTACCTTAAAATGCAATCCATACATATAATTCCTTTTGGTGTATTTGTTGGATTAGTATTTTTTATTGAATTTACTGGGGTGATATTAGTTTGCAAAATCATACAGGTTTGAAGTGTACGACTCAGTAATATACCATCGGCCCCCTGCACTGGTCGGCCACCGCCCCAGGCAAAGTCTCTTTTGAGTCCCACTTCCCCCACTCTCTGCCCACCCCTCCTACCCCCACCTGCCCTCCACCCCCCTTCCCATCTGGCTGTCACCACAGTGTTGTCTGGGTATTACACATGTTTTTCTTAATCCCTTCACCTTCATAGCACAATCTTCTGAGAAAAGTTCTAGAGACTGATGCTATTCTTTAAAAAAAAAAAAAAAACTTAGTTCAGGATTAGATTTGATGAAATAGGGCTTGGAGAGGAAAGAATTAATGTTGTTATAAGAAACAAAAGCCTTGGTTGTAGATCTGCCCTCATCACGAATCATGCAGATCATCAAACCACTGTCCCGTTACCCTGCTCACCTTCCGTAGGTGGACCTTCACAATCCCTTCCGGTTCCCGACAAATGATGCAGAAGGCCCTTCTCTTTTTGAATCTTTTTTTCTGCTCTTGGATGACAAGAACAGACACGGAGTCTTATTTGGCTAACTGGGTATCCATTTTCAATGTTTTCTGTTGAAAATGTAGTGAAATCAACCCAATGCACTCAATAGAAAGATTCATGGAAGGGAAAATATGGTATCTCCTCTGTGTAATGTGTCTTGATTTTAACTACATTGGGCATTAAGCATTTGTATTTTTCTTCTCTCTCAGTGGCGTGTGGACTACTTACGGAGGGGATAAAGTCATTCATCATGCCTCTTACCATAAAGCAGACCCCTAAACTTGCTCATTTTGAAAAAGGTTCTGTACTATTTGTTCAAATAACTAGGCAGTCATAGTGGAGTGAACTCTATAGGCATGAAATGACTCTAGACATAAAATTTAAAAGCCAGAAAGCAATTTCAATTTCCATTGGAGATGTCCTGATTTTCTGGGAACAATTTTTTTTGGGGTACCAAATAATATGAAAGTCAGTAGTATTTCAACGTTAAGGGTCTGTACTTCTTATTGACTCACAAACTTTCTGATGTAATCAAAATATGTATTATTAAGTTGATTTTTAACTGACTGTCCTAACCGTTGTCTCACTGGGCCGGTATTGTCCATATCTTCGTGCAAACAATTTCGTTGTCACGTCTGAAACTCTTATTGATGCCTAATTGGGCACTTTTTTCTGACTCTACATTATTTCTGCTCTTCAGACCACACGTTCCTGTTTACTTATAGCTATTGTAAAGTACAGTTTGGGGAGGAAACGTGGTTTTTTTGTAACTTCATGACATGGATTCATTTAACAATTTGGGGCCCTGGCTGGTGTGGCGCAGTGAATTGAACACCAGCCTGAAAACCAAAGGGTCACTGGTTCGATTCCCAGTCAGGGCACATGCCTGGTTTGCAGGCCAGGTCCCCAGTAGGGGGCATGTGAAAGGCAACCACACATTGATGTTTCTCTCCCTCTTTCCTTCCCTTCCCCCCTCTAAAAATGAACAAGCAAATTTGTTAAAAAAAAGGTAAAAAATAATATAAAAATTTGAACGCAATAGATAGCCATTTTGAAATATACACAGTGATGAAAGTTGCCATTCATTCAACAGTGTGCTGAGCACCTGCCAATGAATTAGTGCATTATATAGATCCATTCATCTGATATTGGTCATATTAACAACCACGAGATCAGTATTGGCATCACATGTCATGAACATAAAATGTGAGAACTAGCAAGGTTAGGAAAATTCTTTGTGGTCACAAAGCTTACCATGAACAAAGCAAAATTTTAAAAGTAATCTTTATTGATCCACCCACATTTGGGATATAGAACCACTAACTTCTTTTGTGTGTGTGGTGATTGCAGAGGTCCAGGGAGGAGGGGATTGGGGGATAAATGGTCATGGAGAAAATTACAATAAAAAACAACCCAAAACAAACAAATAAAAATACACCAATACTTTCTTATGGTCAATTTAATTTCCCAATTAACTAGTGCTCATAGAAAAGTTAGCCATGTAGTTTATTTGACCTGACTTTGTTTTGCTGGCTGGCAGGGTATTTTATAGTTTGTTGATTTCCTGTAGATAATGGATTGAAACTGTTTTTAATCGTGCTGGTTACTGAAGCATGCTCTGCCAATGGAACCGGAGGTATCCCTCGTCAATGGCGTGGAAAAGCTCCCGCAGAACAGGAGTAAAGCAATTTGTCCTTGTTCCTTCCCAAGGGAGCACAGTCACACTCTTCGTTCCTGTGATAGCATCCTTTAAGGATAGGGCTTTTAAGTGTTGATATTGTAATGGTGGCTTGTTATTGCTGATACTGCTGCAATTTTTGATCTAGTATGTTACAACGATTGACCTTGCACACTATTGACTTGGGGGAAAAGCATTTTGAAAGACGAGCTTCTCTAAAATAATCAATTTTCGTTCAGCTTCTCAAACATACATGGTGTGTATTCGTTTTCCTATTTTCTTCTTCTCCAATACATTTCTTTGGATTTTTGGTTTAGTGCCTTAGTTGCGTTTATATGTGCTTTGCTGCTCAGCACTCTGTAGATTTTCTGTAGCTTTATTATTTTTCATATTCCAAAATAATAGCAAAAGAAAAATCAGGATATATTGAAGTGGAACTGAAGTTTACCCATAGTTCTACCGTAGGCAAAATCAGTCTTAATCTTGTTCTGTGTGCTTTTAGGCCTTTTCTGTGCTTTTGCATATAATGATCTCTCATGTACACATGCACATTCTCAGAGACCGATGGAGCACAGCCTCCGTTTTCTGCTTGGCAACGCATACCCACGTCCATGTCGGCGTATCTGTATCATTATGCTTGATTTATCCACACACACATATGTATACTGGGTTGGCTGAAGAGTTCATTTAGTTTGTTCTGTACAACGACTCTGGTAGTCCTCAGTTTTTAACTTCAGTTGAAACAATTTTGTCAGATTGTATTGAGACAGCTGTTATATCAGCATGCATTTAAAAAAAATCAAAACTAATGAATTTTTGTGCAGTCATTTCAATACTGAAGATGGAAGAAAATGTATAACATTTTGGGCATATTATACTTTATTATTTCAAGAAAAGTAAAACCACAAGTGAAATGCAAAAACAATTTTGTGCAGTGTCTGGAGAAGGTGCTGTGACTGATTGAACATGTCGAAAGTGGTGTGCGAAATTTCTTGGTACTATCAACATTTTGTCCAAATAATTCTTTGCTGTGGGGCTGTCTTATGCACCGGAAGATATTTAGCAGCACCCCTGACCTCTACCCTCTAGAAGCCAACAGCAGGAGATAGCCGACATATTCAAAATATCCACATCAATAAAGTTATTGGTGAAAATGAAAAATGTGTCTTTAATTTTATGGAGAAAAACATATGGACCTTTTGGCCAACCCAACAGATAAACATAAACTGATCTTAGGTCTTCATTTTTAATACCATTTGAAATAACTTTCTGTCATCCTAATCTAAAAACTACAGAACACGTATAGCCCAGTCCTTTAGCAGAATTCTCCATTTTCATATAATTGATCAAAACCAGGTATTTGTGGTTATAGAAAGCATGGCAACATCACATTCTGGGTGTGCTGGTTCCCGTCTGATGAGCTGATATTTACCCGAACTCTGGAGCTCTGGGCATGAAATAGCTGTCTAACTACTGGAAAATGAAGATTTCCATTTCACACGGGACTGCCCAGTTGCACACCGTATCCATGAAAGCTGTGATATTCTGTGACTGCAATCATGCTTCCGTGCTGTGTTCCTGGATATTATTACCATAACAATTCCCGATGGCTGCATCATGGACCTGCAGAGGTCTTACAAGTAGGAGATGCAAGATTTTTCTGGGAATGGAGAATTGTGTACGTAACGCATGGGTGAGGACAAACATCGCAGTTTCGTGTAACTGTGGTGTGCAAACGCCTTGATATTAACTCCCAGAACAACTGGAGAGAAGCAGTGAGCATGGGTGTGACATGTTCATGTAGGGAGAAGCACTTATTTCTCCGTGAACTTGGGGAAATCTCTTTCCGCGACGCCCTACAGAAGGAGCGGGGGTGGCCCATAGTGTCTAGAAAGCTGTCTCATCTAGTTAGTTTCCTGCCCAGTTGTAGAGAGAATAACCAAAGTGAAAAAAGGGTTGAAATGATAGCCTTTGACTGGAACTTGAAGTTTACGTTTGCAGCCTCCCCAGTAACTTACTTACACGGCCCAGAATATAATGGTGGCACATACATTGTAGTGATCTTAGGGAGCCTCTAGTTAACCTGTCCCCTTAAAAAGAAGGAAATAGAGGGAAGGGGATGGTCATGGGTTTTCATTTTGCGGTGTATTTAGTAGTTTATTTTTGTTCCGTTACATATTACTCATCTAAAATTTAAGAAATTAAGTGATATATTTGCTGAAGGGGCTTCCTCTTAAGTAATAAATTCCATTTTCAACATTTCTCCAAGTCTGTGTTCTCTATGTTCATGGCTTGAAGTGAACATTCTAAAAAATAATTTTATTTGTGGGGGTATCAGCTAAAATACACATCATGAAGTGTTTGCCATGAGCTCATGTTTACTGTTGATGCATAAACGCAGGGGAAACTTTTGCTCCCAAGTGAATTTTTTTAGGTTGAAATAAACGTTAGGTGATTAATCTAAATTTTAGACAGTATGAAACTGACCTTGTGTGATTATTGACTAGGGAATGATGACAGCTGTATGTTTCCAGGAATGAAAAAATTCTGGAGAAGAGCTCCAAAATGATGAAATAAATCCCAATGATCCTGATTTTTCTAGCAATTCCAACAAACATGTCCATGTACAGGCAGGAAATTGCCTTCTAGTGTAACAGAACAGCATTCATCCACTCCTTACTCTTGCATCTGTAAGTGCGTTTGTGCCTTTGGCAAAAACATGCAGTTTCCACATTGGAAGGAACGTTTTCTCTCCATGACATCGGACTGTGTGAGACACTGCATGTGCGACACTTCGGCATCCGTGGGCTGAAGTAACCACAATACGTTTCACTGTGTAGAAAGATGGTTTATGAAGCACAGGTTTTTAATAGGAAGTTCGCTGTCATGACATGTCCGTTTTCCCTGGGGAGTGTGTGAGAAGTAATTTTTCACTGTGGGATAGAGACCACACGCGTGTAGAAACAACACACATAAAGGTGAAAAGTAAGGTGTTTCACTTTCACTGCGGTTAAATATTTCCACTTTTACTGAGGCTTAAATATTTCCTACCAACACACAAATTACTGGGAATATGGCATTATTTTAAGAAACTGTGGACAGATTTCCATTAAAATTGTAAACTAAGTGTGTCGATTCAAACCTCAGTACACAAGTGATAAACACGGAGTCTATTGACAGATATGTGCATTGATCAAGTGTCACATTTTCAGAGACTGTATATGGAAGATGTGCCATATCACCAGCAGATAAACCCACCTTGACCCCTTCCCCCTCCTTGGTCGGCTGGTGTGTGCCCTTCTTCCTCTCCTGCCCACCCTCTGTATTCTCTCTCACCCCTTGGCACTCTTTATTCCTAATTCTTGAAAACCCGTACTCCATCCTATTCCACTCCCCCGAACACATTCATTCACAATTCACGGATGGATATCCGTGTGTCACAGACATCCGACACTTTTCGGTTGTTGTGCTTCTCCACATTTCTGAATCATCTGCAGTTACCAACGCCCTTTGAATGCTGATGTCCATGGACAGTTCTTGTCCTTCATTCAGAGCTAAAATCTAGGAATTGTCGCCTCTGTGGCCGTGTCAGCTCTGCACTCCCCCACCTTGCTCCCAGCCCCTCTCCGGCGCAGGGGGCTGCCTCCCCGTCTCCAGGCCAGAGCAGGGGGCTGGAGGGGGCAGGGAGCCTGGGTTCTGGGCACTGGTGCGGTTGTTCTGGCCACGTGGGCACAGCTGGTGCCACTCCCACTAGCCTAGCGTTCCTCTTCCCTTAGCCTCTGACCTGTCCCCCAGCCCCCCCAGTTTTCCTCCAGCCCTTCCACAGGGGGCTCTTCTCTTGGTTTCTCTTCCCTATCCGACGGGTCCTTCAGGGTGGGGTGAGGGTTTTTTTGTAATTGGTGAAGCTCCTTTCCTCTCAGCAGGGCCCCCCATGCCTCACCCCACTATCTTGCCGGTTCCACAGGTTCTGGGGTCCAGGCAATTTCCAGGGACGCCTTCCCTCCCTGCTCTGCGGCAACAGGATGCTTTTACCTTTGCTGGTGTGAGTGAGGCACCGGCCTGTCCCCCCACACCCAGGTGACACAGGTGATGTGTGTTCTACCAAGCCCCCTTGATTGGGCTCCATGTGCGACAGGAGCTATTGGCTCCAATAGCTCTCCTATTTCCCAGAAAGAGGGAAATTCTCAAAGGCTCAAGTCACAGGCCTTTCCAGGGCCTCCTCGTCCAGGTGTGACTCCCCCGTCACACGCTGCCCTGGCAGGGACGTGCCTCACAGTGTGAGCCTCCTCCCGTGTCCCACAATTCGTCCCGCGTAATTTTAAGACAACACTACACTGCAAGGAGTAACTATAATTTATTCATAAGGGCCATGTTCTATAGAGTACTTTCGATATTTATTATTGCTATTAGAAGTAATGCAGAATGAATATTTTTGAGCATAAATATACTTTATATATAGCTTGGTATTTCCCTGGAATAAGTGTCTTATTATAAAATATAGGACAGAACTGAGGAACTGTGGAGACATTTTGGTAAATTGTCCTCTTTCCCAAAAACGTCCTAAGAATTTCCATTTTCCCTCAGCAATGTATGCTAGTGCTAGTGTCCTTTTTAGCCTTTCTTTACCAATATTGCTATTATCTTTTGGATTGTTGTATTTCTCCTTCTGTGAGTTTTCCTTCTTTGTGTATCTTTATCTCCACCTGCAGATTATTCCCTGTTATGTTTTGGCGAACATTTACTACGGTTTGGTTTCTCTCTGCCTTTCTGACCACTTACTTCCTTATCCTCTCCTTTGTTAGGCCTTCTGCTCTCTCTCCTACGTAAGCAAAGAGAGGCATTGTTAGGATACTGGGGCTGTAAACTCAATACACAAGTCTATTAATTTCATTTAAATTATTTATGTGTCTGTATTATGAGCACAAGCAAGAGCCTTATCGGGAGCGTGGGCTGTGTGCAGAACCACTTCCACACACCACGCTGCACGGAGGACTTGGAAAGGTCTGATTTATCCCATGAAATTAAGCAATTTCAACAGAAAAGCATTTTGTCCGCATGATCGTATCTTTGTGCAAGTACAGGGCCCAGAGTGTGGGTAGGAGGAAGGTTGGAAACTTTAGTTATAAAGCACTATTTAGCTAAGTGTGCACGGCTTTGAGGAAAACTGTGTAGGAGTAACACATTCCCCACTGAGAATGAGTCAGCAACTGCTCTCTCTTCCCCACGGGGGCCTGGGAAACAGGAAAGAACTTCTGATTCCATCTACAGTTTTGGTGACTAACCATTAAGGGTTTAACTTAATATTTGTTTGTTCTCTAGAGACACAGAATGCTGTACAAATGCCGAATTATATTTGTAACTTATACTTGCTGTTTAGCTGTAGGGTTAATAGCAGCATTTGCAATTCTTTAGAAATCTTTCAGTATCACACAGAGTTGGGGTATGTGTTATAAGAGAGTAAATGTGTTGCCTACTGTTGGAGCACTTCATTATTCGCAGGTTTAATTGGTGACTTCTGCATGCTATGAAAAGGAGTCTAAAGAAAAATTATTTTTATTTAGCCTAAGCCATAAGGATTAATTGATATCTGTGCCTGAGATACATATGAGATACACTCAGTATATACATATATATAAACACATATACAAAGAGGATGCAACAATAAATATATTTCTGATTCATGTCTGTAATTTTTTTCTGCAGTGTTTCTAGGTACTTTTGAATATCACTCTAGAGGTATTATTACCTTTGTCAGTTAGGATATCATGATCTCGTTATTTTCTTTCTACTTTCCCCTTGACTTGGTTTTCTTACTACAGAGAAAGGACCAGCCATCACCGTGTGTCGGCATCCAACCGAGGCACACAACCCTGAAACACTTGTCTGTGGGAGCCGGATGTCCTGGTCCTCTCAGCGTTGGTGGAACCCACCTCAAGCGTTTTCTGAGCCTTGTTCGTGCAATGCTTGAATGCTCATTCGCTCCAATTTTTCTCAGTTTAGTTTCTGATAAAGTATATTTTTCTAAAAATTTCTCCATTTCTTTGCTCTCTTACTATATGTTGGCATACTACATAATGTCCTCAGATCATTTATAAATATCTGTCTCTTTATCCATTCCTGATAATATTAAATTTTGCCTCCTGTCATTTTTCAAATCAACCTTGTTCGTGTTTTACCCTCTTTTATATGTAATTTTTAAAGGGACATTTGTTCTCTTTATTCCTTCTCTTTTTGTTTCTTTTTTATTTTTAGTTTTGTGTTTCCAGTCTTTTAAAGTCTGTTTCACTGTCCACGTTTCATGATATGTAATTTACTTCATTTATTTTCAAACCTTCATTTTATTTTCTAAATATACCTAACACTCTAAATTAGTGGTCTAGTTGAATCTTGCACAGTGTATATATAGAACTTTAATTTTTAATATATAGAACTTTGTAATTTTTATTGTGATTCTCCAACTTTCATTTTCAAGAATTTTTAAACTGTTTTCAAAAATTGATTTCTAATTTAGCTGCTTTGTGACTGCAAAATGTTATCTACAATTCACTGAAATTTGTTGAGATCAGTTTGTTGGAATTTAAGACTTTCTTTGTGAGCAAGTGTATCAACAGTTTCATAAATATTCTATTACCTATAATTATGTAGAGTGCTTAAAAAAAGCATGTGCACCTTTTTATCAGCTCTGTTTTGGGGGCTATATGATTATACCCCCACATGTGCATTTTATAATAGATCAAACTACACTTTGCCATTCAAATTCAGTGTAAATGTGTGTGCATGTGTGCACACCTGTATGTGCATGTGTATGGTGTACATAGTCATATGCAAATATATGTTACCTTCCTTTTGGTGTGTGTCGGGCAGAGACCGGCATGCGCCCCTCTAACCCACTTCCTCTTGTCCCTGGGCGCGTAGGTGGAATCCACTGCCAGTCCCCTGTCACTTACCGGTGACCGTCTTCCTGAGCTGTGGCCAAAGGAATGTGGGTGGAAGTGACAGCTGCACCTCAGGGCTGGCCGTCGCGGGCCTGGACAGTGTTGGTCTGGTGTGTGGACCGAGTGGGCACGGGTGTGCAAGCCTGGGCCTCAGCATCTGCCTTTCGAGCCTTTACATAGTTACTTTTCTCACAAGTCTTCGCTGTGTTCTCTACCATCTAATTCTGACCTGCTGCTTAGACTGTTACTGAGGAGTCTTCTCCTCAATAATATCCAAACTTCTCCTTAGCTGACCCACTGACTTTTTAATTTCTAGAACTTCAGCTTTCCAAGACGTTCTACTTGGGTCTCTTTCAAACCTACTCTTTCTGTTCTCACACTTCGTTTTATTATAATGTATATTCCTGAAGGAATAAAGTAAAATATATATTTTAACATTATTTCTTTTAATCTGTTAATGATATTATGATTCTTTTTATAGCATTTTCAGATGGCCATAGCTCAAATTCTTGAGGTGCTAATTTTCCTATTTCGTTATTTTACTCCCCTTCACATTGAGTCATTACGTCTTATGGTTTGAAACATCATTTTTGAGCTAGTTTTTCCCTGAGATTGATTTTTCTGTGGGCCCATGCACCCGGCCTCTTGAGTCATTTTGTTTGTTCCACGTATTCCAAAGGTTTCACCTGGGGATTATATTAGTGCTTCTATTATCAGTGCTTGCACAACTCCTTGAGTTTTTATTTTATTTTTATTTTTTTTTTTGCAAGAGTAATTTCTATTATGCTCTGTCCTGGGCATGAATAAGATTGTTTTTTTTTTTTTACTTGGACTTCATACCAAATCTCCAGAACTAACACGAACATTAAAATAAAAGCCCTAATTCTTAGGGCTTATTTCTTTGCTTTATTCCTTACTTTCTTAGGTTGTAATGACATGTCCATGTGTTTGTAGCAAAGTAAGAAAAGGTGTTGGTTAGGTTTCCTGTATCATTGGAACGGTATCATTGGAACGTATTATTAGTACGATAAATCTTGTGACATTTAAAGGTCTATTACACATCAGACGCGGATTCCAAGTAGAGAGCTGGCTGTACGAGTCTAGACCTCCGTATTCAACGGTGTATCTATAATCCTCGTTAAACAGAGAGCGCCGCTGAGTCCAAGTTCAAGACAGGGCGGATGAGTAATAGCTCTGGCTGCCTAGAAGCCATTAGCAACCTGGCAACAACAGTTTTTCTGGAGTCCCTTGAATAAGTAATAAAGAGAGTTTGAAAAGTAAGTGCTTATAGGGCACTGGATAAAACGACGACAGAAAATCCCTTTAGAAATTTACTGGGAAGTGGAACAGAGACACGGCTTATAGCTCGAATGGGGCATAGAATCCAAAGAGGCTTCTGTGTGAGGGGTTTTATTTTTTTTTCCAAGGCAAAGTTCTTGGGTAAGTTGCATGATGAGTGACTTCCTCAGTCTCCTCAAAGCTGTCACGTTTGTCTCGTGTTACCTTCGAGTGTGCCGCCATCACCCGTGGGCCTGTGCTCGCTAAGCTCGGCTTCAGTTACGTGTCCAGGTGCCTGCACCGAAGTCTTCGTCTCCGAGGGCAGGAGGCGTGACCGTTTGGTTCACACTTACCATCTGCATCCTGCAGTGTGACCGGAATGTGTTTTATCAAATCCCTTTGGCAGGCAGGCTTGGTTAAGAGTGGAGATGGAGAGTGTGCACTGCTCCCATGTCGATGTGGAACGTGCCCTTTGGAAACTGTAGAACAGTAGTACGTAGAACGAAGTTCTGTTTACTCAGTAAAGAACTTAAACGTGCATATTCACTGTTTAGCATGTAAGTTCCCTCTGGAGTTCTTCCAGTGTTCGGACGTGTGCAGGCATTAATGGGAGCATAGGGGGGATAGTTTGTTCTTGTGGTAATAACAATAATAATTAGTTATGTATAAAACAAATATACATGATTTGTTATACACATATGTACTAATATATATTCATGTGCACATAGTTCACTATGTAATACAGCCCTTTGAGATAGGTGCTATTCTTTACTATATTTAATGTCATAAAAAAATTTTTACTGTGATGGATATCAAGAGGTCTTCTGGGGTGGAATGATGAGATGTGTATTGTGAGACTAGAGCCGCATTTATTGCAATCCAGCATAGCCTATCTAGGTAACTGAAGAAGTATTCTATTAGCCACCTGGCATTATGAATACGCATCTAAATCAGTGCATAGTCCCAGGGAGCAGCATTAAACACGCATGTGCACACACACACAACGACTCACTGCCCTTGAGCAAACTAGGCACAGACATTACTAGTGCACACACACATGCACACCCACATTCACTGTAGTCTCCTCCACAGTATACCAGGCTCTTCCTCACTCCTGGTCTCGGCACGTGCTTGTACTGCTTCCTGGAGATACTTCCTCTCAATCTTCCCTCCCCACATAGTCATTTGCACTGAGCTCTCGAGTTTCAGATTCCACGTTCCTTTCTCTTGGAAAGATTGCCGTGCTGTTAGCTGCTTTGAATATCTCTTCTCAAACATACAGAGAACATATTCTCTCCAAGATGGGAACCTAACTTTTCTGGTGTTATTTTTCTCTGCAAACAAGCCTATAGGTTGGTTTCATATGTGTATCTTTGGTGCTTATAACAGTACTATGGGCCTAGTTGGTCGTCTACTAATTTTGCTGAAAAGAAGGAAGGGGGAAAGGGGAAGGAGGGAGGGAGAAGAGAGGAAAGGGGGCAAAAGGAAAGGGGACCCAGAGAGAAGGAAGAAAGAAAACGTGGAGCAATGGTACCTTGAAATGGTTGCATAAATAGGTAGAAATAAACAGATAAACGTAATAAATTACGTAATAAAATTACATAAAAGGTAATTTTAAAATAATACTGTGAATCATTGTTTCCATCTGGGTAATCAAGAAAGCGTCTCAAAAGAAATCAGAGTTGAACTAGTTCCCGAATTATAATTAGAAAAAATTGGACTCACAGAAATAACACAGAGCACGTTATGGAATTCCCTGTATGCCATTTTGTTTCCCCTCAAACATGCATTTAAACCCGCTCGGTTCGTTCCTCCCGGACTCTCATGATGTCGCTTTCAGTTAATAGAAAGTGATTGGGTTCCGTCAGCTTGCCAGAATCCAAATCACTGAAGCCCCCGTACTTGACGTATCAGCTACAGAATTAATTCTGGGTGGAGAGCAATATCCTTCCTCCCACGAGCACAGACGGGAGCGTGAGTGCGTAAGCCATACACGGAATTTAAAGCCTGCCTCCAGCCCTTCACACCACTAGACCATCAGTCTCTTGGAGAAACTACTGTTATCCCATCAAAAATATCTATATACACACATAGTATATGATTATTTTTACATCAGGATACACTATTAATGTTTACATATGCTTGTAAAGGCTTGTGCATTGTATTCACTGTCTACCTGTATTGCTTTAGATGTTTGGACCTACAGAGGGTTACACGCTGACAAATAATCCGCAGTACTATAAGTTTCTACATGTTTAATTTTCATTGAGAGTTTCCTCTGCTAAAATAGAACACAAATATTTCACCTCATTGTTTTTCTACCCTTCAACTGTATTCAAAGAAGCTTGTTCTTGGAGTCCATGTGGACTCTTCACCTAATTCCCTTTCCAGAGGCTGATTATTAACTCTTTAAAGGAACATCTGTTTGGATGTCTTCCAGCAGGGCGTCTAGGAGCAGGCCATGGGGAGAACTGGGGTCTCAGAGGGCAGCATCCCGCATGTGCACGGCACGCTGGTGTGTACCCCGGCCGCCTGCATCCTTTGCTGTCACGTGTGTTCAGGCAGGCACCTGGAGGGAGGGGTCATCCCAGGAAGAACAGAGACCGAGTGTGCCCCAGCAGGGCCATAGCTCTGAGAAGCAGGGAAGCCCGCCTCCCTCCAGAGAGAAAAATGGGGGGGGGGGATGGTGAATTAACGAAGTCATTTTATTTTTTAATTCTTAAATTTTTAAATTGCAGTTTCCATTCAGCGTTATGTTTCATTACTTCCAGGTGTGCACCAGAGTGGCTGGAATGTCGTGTGGGCGACAAAGGGGTCCCCCGATGTTGCTGGTACCCACCTGGCACCAGACATAGTCATTACAATATGATCGGCTGTAGTCTCTGGTGCTGTGAACATCCCCATGACTATTCCGTGGCTATTCCGTGACCACCAATCTGTACTTTTCTTTTTCTTTTTCTTTTTTTTAAAGATTTTATTTATTTATTTTTAGAGAGGGAAGGGAGGGAGAAAGAGAAAGAGAGAGAGAGAAACATCAATGTGCGGTTGCTGGGGGTCATGGCCTGCAACCCAGGCATGTGCCCTGACTGGGAATCGAACCTGAGATGCTTTGGTTCGCAGCCTGAGCTCAATCCACTGAGCTACGCCAGCCAGGGCTCCAATCTGCACTTTTCAATCCCTCCACCCTTTTCGCCCAGTTCCCAGCCCCCACTCCCCTCTGGCCACCAGCAGTCCCTTCTCCGAGTCTGTGAGTCCTCACCGTTTCCCACGGCGGCTGCACTAGTTTATACCCCACCGACGGCCCACAGAGTTCCCCTCCTTCCGCCCCCCCCCCCCCTCCTCGCCAAGACTTGTTATTTCTGGTCTCTTCGATAAAGACCAGATATCAGGGGAGAGCTCATTGCGGTTCTGGTTTGCATTTTTCAGGAAATGAAAGAAATACCCTTGGATTTTCTTCAAGTACCATGGAATGTTCTGAGAATCGAGAGGTTATTTTTTCAGAGTTTCAATAAAGAGGTTTTCTACAAGGACAGTAAATTGGCACCGACAATATTAACTAAAAATGAGAGGCACCATTAGTAAGCTGAGGCCAGGTAATGTAACGGTTAACTTGTAGCTTGCGCGGTGCCCGTTGTAACGGGATGGACTGAAGAGCCATCCCAGCAGGACAAAGGCGCTGTCCTTCACAGGCCCCTGGGCCACGTGGACGTGGTGTCAGGAAGACCACTCCTGCTCCCAGAGCAGCGCCACTGGGGCGGCACCAAACCTTTTTCTTAGAAAAATTATTGTTTTTTTAACATCAATGGGAGAAATATCAATCAGTTGTCTCCCGTGTATGACCCAACTGGGGATCAAACCAGCAACCTAGGTATGTGCCCTGACCAGGAATTGAACCTGTAACCTTTTGATGTACAGGATAACACTCCAACCCACGGAGCCACCCAGCTAGGAGGGCCTTTCTCTTAGAAAAGTTATTAAAAGCAAATAGTCTGTTAACTTTGAATACCTTCGCTGATTTAACACATAAATGCTTCTTGCATTTATTTTTGTTGTGTTTTATTCTGTACTTATCGATATACGATTTCTTCCTTTGGAAAGCTTATGTAAAATCTAAATGTGCATAACACAGGAAATGGATCGTTTACTTGAGAACAGGAAGAGTTAGTTGCATTGTCTTAGCCTCTTCAGCCACCCACAAATACATCGTCCGTGTATGGTTATAGGCCTATTGTGACGTTAAATGCAGAAATGCAAAGAGTTGCAGAGGAAAAGATCCATCACCTGAATTCTTCCTCAAAAGCTTTTCCCCTTTGTCAAAAGGAGGTGCTATTCTTCTGACTTTATCGGGGTCAATGACAAACAACGGCACCCCTGTTTTCTTTTGACAGGAACTGCTGGACCTTCACCGCGCCTACCCCACACTCGGCAGACACCACCAGGCGAAAACAGCAGAGCTGACCCCTGCAAGCCACCGGGCGGATCGGGGTGCAGCTGAGGGAAAGAAACTGAAGTTTCAAGTGGAAGAACTGAAAGAGAGACTCAACCAAAAAGAAGATAAGGTACCTCCTAAGTCGCCATGTGCTAGATAGCTTCAAAACAGATGGTTTTAGCATATATAAAGCATTTTCTTCTTTGTAACACAGGGCTTGGATTGGGATAAAGGTCTATGTCTTAAACACGATAATCCATTGAAAATGCAACTGTAAGGAAAGAAGATGTTCCCTAGACAATGTGCTCGTCTTCGTGGTGCTGTGTATGGTGTGCGCATGCTCTAGAGCTTCTCTCAGAAGGTTAGAAATAGCCGAAGGAAAACAAATGCATCGCTGAGTTGGGAATTAGTCCAAGTTCACCGTACACGCACCGAAATGTCGGTCTGCAGACTGGGAGCACACAGACCAAAGCACGATGGGACATCCTGCCCAGGGACACGTTGTTCTCAAGCAGCCGGTAGAGTGAGCAGGCAGGGACTGTCTGGGACTGTCTGGTTACAACATGGGGATCCCCCGTGGTCCCCTCACATTGACCCAGGGAAATGGTTCAAGTTCTGCCTGCGATTTCCACAGGCACAAAAGCCAGACATGACCTAGAGTTAGGTTGGTCTTACAAAATCAGCCAAATTAGGTTGTTTCTGTGGGACGACACTGGCCCTGTCTGCCCAGGGAATCGCTAAGGTGGTCTTCTTTAGTTGTGATTTTCACAATTCAAATATGCTTCGGCACGGGTGTGTGTGTGTGTGTGTGTGCATGTGCATGCATGTGTTTACGTATGGGCACACTATTGCTGAAGCTTGGGGTTAAGCTCTCAGCTTATATATTAGAGAAGTGTTGTGTTTCGTATTTCTCGTGACTATAGAGCACTGTATACATGATAGATATTTTCTGCTGTGCTCTCGGGTGTGTAAGAGAACAGAGCCGTCTTGTGTTGTTAGTGAAGTCAACCCGCCAACGGTTTATGGGAAATCTAAGAGGCCCCAGTGTGATGTCCTCCAAGCACAGGTACCACAGACAGGTGACTTCAGCTACGGTTACAAACAGGAAAAGGTCTTGTTGAACACGACACGGCCCCGACTGTCCCTGTGGTTGTGAGTCCCCACACGTTAGCCGTTACTTCAGGTGGTGGTCTTGTCCCTGCCCCTGCTCCTGGGGCCAGACAAGCAGACAAACCACTCTGGCAGTTCCCTGCTTAGAAAACCTCTTTCATGATGATGCCAAACTGTTGGAAATTAAAAGAAAAAAATGAGTTACGATTTCAAGGGGCAATTAAATAACAGAACACATTCCACGTTTGCAGGGTTAATTTCTAACCGAAATTATTCCAGTCAAACTAGATTTTTCTTCCCCAATAATGTTATAGGAAAACAGGATAATTTGCCCGGCGAGGCCCATACATTGTTCTCTGGCCCTACGAGCACTGACTTTGGGTGGGCATTTCCTCCTTGGTGTGGCTCCTTTATGAGGACATACATGTCCTTTGTAATTGTGTGCATGGATAGTGAGCCGAAGACCAGCAGGTCAGAACAGGAGTCTGGGGGGAAGGTTCGGGAGAATGGTTCTAGGGTTTGGCATTATCATGCCCCTTATTCCTGTGAGTGGTTTTAAAATGCAAGGATTTATTGCACATGGTGATAAAGAAACATCTGTGTTAGTCAATATAGGCTTTAAAAATTACTTGGGATTGAACCAGTGGCAAGAAAATGATAAAATTTTGTAGGGTTCAAGGGTTAATGAAGCATTAGTTCCCAAACAGCTGAGTCAGCGGTCTGATCAAGTAATTTTTTTAAATGGCTGGGATCTTAAAGACCATCTATTTGCACCTCTCTCCAGCTGACTTATTCTTCTTCCCAAATCATCACACCGGGCTCGGCCACGTGGCCAGTGCCCTGTGAGCAGAAGCTGTGTGTACCACTTACCATCTTGGGCTTGGAGGGCCGATCCGGGACTCTGCTATGTATCTTTTCCGAAAGTTGACTAGTGTGCACATTAAAACAACAAAAAGATTTTAAATTATATGAGACTGGCTCCAGCACCAGAAGTAGAGGCTGAGAAAACTTATTGGGGGCTAGAATGATGGCCACCAATTTGCTGGTCTTGAAATGTTTGGTCTATTACATTCAATAGCTTCCTGTGCTACCTTGGAAGACAGACAACATACCGACGAGCATGTGGTTTTTAGGTGAATGGGTATGCACCTGGCATTTCCTGCTTGCTCAGGGTGCATTTGACCAGAATCTAAAAAAGAGATGAACTGAGACAAGTATTCGTGACCTTTCCAAGTGATGTGTAGGGTGATACAGAAATTTAAGTAGTTCTGTGACGTCCAGGGCCTGATTTTTCACATTCGAATGGTAAAATATAAAACTCAGAATGCCTCTGAACATAAAGGTCAATTAAAGCTGAGGCTTCTGGCAAGGACCTGGTCACTGTGGTGGCCACCGAGCCTGTTTTTAAAACTCTGCGTCTGCCGAGGTCTTTCCCCCCGAAGTTCTGTCAGATGGGCCCAAGGCGCCAGGGATCAGACGTGAGATGGAGCCCTTCCCAGAACATGTCGTAAGTCCAAGGGCACTGCAAGCAGCTTGGTGACAGGGGGATGTCTCCCCAAGAACTGCAGATATGACCGCTGACCTGTGGAATGGACTGGAATCACATAGAAAAATCTGTGAAGGAGACACTGGCAAATTCGGGTAAAATTTGGGATAAAAATGACTGATTTCTCAAGGTTTGAAAGAGTCTTCCGTTCCTCCAAACTTCCATGGGCAGGGAGTTGTGACCACGAGGATGTGCTGATAATACCGTGTGTGTGTGAGTGTGTGAGCTCTAGTATCTGCAGCCCGTCTGCAGGAGGAACCGAGTCCCAAGCGTGGACGGTGGGCGTGGCCTTGTGACTACACTGGCAAACAAAATCTGTGCTGGTTTCCAGCAGAATCTTTCAGAACACCATTCCCCAGGGAGCAGCATCTGGATAGGCCTCATATGTGAAGCCTAGAAACGGAGGCGTGGAAACATACATTCAACACACAAACTGTTTTGACGTTCTTCACCTTTACGTCCCGCCAGTTCATCATCACCAGGGATGACGGACCCGCAGCGCTGCCGGCCACGTGGGGTCCGTAATCTGGACCATCTGGGGGGTGCAGTGGGCTCTGGAGCTTTCCTCTGGCAGATAAGGGTCGTCCCTGTTGTGCGTGGCTGGGCATGAAACTTGCTTCATGAGATAGGTTTTGCATTAGATAATGTCAGCATTTCCACAGTTTGATTTACTGTCAGGAAGCAAAGAAAATTCTGCCAAGCTTGTTAAGTTCATAGTAGCGAATTTTTCCAATGGCTATTAGTTGAAATTAATGTTTAATCACAACTTGCAAATACAAGGCTTCTAACTCCCTCAAGTCAACAGATTTTTGGATAAATGAAGATGAGATATTAATCCTCTATACTGCAGAAAGAATCGATATTTTGGGCCCATAAGAAAACCCAGGGTCTGGTTAAAGAAACAAATTAAAATTTTTCTTTTTTTGGATGTGTTGCTTTTCTTTTAGTTGATGTAGATTTGTTAGCAGTTAAACATTCTTTTCTCATCATTTCATTGAAGTCTTTCTGGGAATGTATATTACATTATATAATGTAATTTAATAGGAACCAAATTACCATAATATAGGACCCATTACATAAATATCCACATTAACATACCAAAATAACTGACCACTTCACTAAGTATGGTGGACAAAACAGTCTAGTGAATAATATGATAAGGCAACAAAGTTGTCGGGGGCAGAACAGATGCCAACTGAACTCGTGAGTTTGTCTCTAGCATGTCAGAAACAAGGAGTATAATAGAAATCCTTCCTAAGACACGTGGGTGCTCTGTACCCCAGAACTATGCAGCCTGTCAGGAAGGCTACGGGGCAAAATGAGATAAGGCTTACTAAGGAATCTTTTAAATTTTGTAAAGCAATATTACATCGCATAAGAAGGAAAAAGAAAGGGAAAAAAATAAACATCGTGTTACTCAGGACGCTGACCTCAAACCCTAGGCACTCGTATCCACGCCGCAGTCATTGTTTGCAAATAATAGGCCTGACTGTGTCACTTACCAAGGCCAGTTTTCCTGTGGCTCTGGAGTTTCTCAGTTGGCATTTCAAGGCCTGGTAAAATATCTGTTTCCTTGGATATAAGTTTATTTGCTCAATTAACCTTCCCTTATTGAAAGTCATTTGGATTTTCTCTCCTCAACATAACTCTACCATGACTACTTTTATGTGTAGACCAAGTTTCCCATTGGAAAAGAAAAGTTTTGTAAGTGGAACTCGTTGATTAACAGATATGAGTATAACGTGGATCTTCATATATGCGGTATTGCTCACTTTCTATGCTTCTCAATGACAGGTCGAATTGTGGAAATGTAGACGCCATCAAACACAGGATCTAACCGCATCTTAACTGATGCAAAAGTGCATTACACTTCAAATTATTTATTAACAAAATCACACGATTTGCTGAGCTGCTCATTGGATTTACTTTCAATTTCAGGTTTTTCCTTTTGCTGAATTATTTTCCCTTAGTGTAATTCAATACTTACTCTTGACTTCTCTCTGTTATTTAGTAACAGCTTCCATAAATGAGAGGACTTTCAAAGTAGTCAGTATTTTGTGTTATGAGGAATGTAAGTCAGGGGTTAGGTAGTGCCTAGCCTGGTGAAACCTGTAATTCCTGCACCCTGCCACAGCATACAGTCAGTGCAAAAGAAAAACCTATGGCAAGGAGAAGAGTCACCCACCTTGAAGATGATGTTCACGCTCTACGTAATTCATGGATTTCTTCCTCAGACTAACACGAGCACCACCCTACATAAAACATTAGAGATAGAAGAAAGGTATTCCCAGTATAGGAGTTAAAGTCTAATGCAGTGATTTTTTTTTTTTTTTTACCTTACTGCACAATAGAAACAAACACTTTGGAAGACTTTAAAAATACTCCTATTCAAGTCTCACCTCCAGACTCTGAGTCAACTGTTACGTGGGCGGGGCCGTGCATGAGTGTTTTTTAAGAGCTTCTCCAATGATTCTAATGTCTAGTCCAATGTCAGACCCACTGGTCTAACGAGCAACACCTGCCCCCACTGAGTCTCAGATTCATAACCTCGGTCCCCAGTGAAGCCACGCATGCATGACAAGAGATTGTACTGGCAGGGCGTGACTGCAATGGCTAGCTGTGGGGAAGAGGCTCTTACTCCATTGTACTTGGGATCTGTTAGACTTGAAATACAAAAGATAATAATATAATAAGTTTTCTACATTGGATAGAAATTTGAGAGATGGAAACCCACGTAAGCAGGTGGAAAGAATAGGATACTACCGAGCATTATAAGTTCACACAACAGTGTTTCGCTAAACGCAAGGTCAGTGTGGCTCTACACCCAGCAATTATCACCTTGTTCTTACAGTTTATCCACTTCTGGCCTCACAGTTTAGTGCCTTCTGGTGTCAAAAAGCTGCATCTTTTCAGAAGTCTGATATCATTAGCAAGGAGGAATGTGAGAGACACTTTGTTTAAACCTATAGGATGTTAATGAGCCACACGAGCAGCTGATTTTTAAACAAGTCTTTATCTGGAAGGACACAGAAATCCTTCGTTAGATCAAAGTATATTTTGGTAAAATCTCATGAATTTACACCCTGCTAATTTTAAGACTGTGAGGATGGCAATAGACTGAGATTCACATTTATCTATGAAAAAGATGCGGTAAGTGTTTCAGGTAAGATTCAAGAGAAATAACAAAGAGACAGGCTGGCTGCAGGTTCCCATGGGGACACAGGCATTAGAGCACAGACCCAGGATACGGATGGGACTGGAAAAACCAGGCTGGAGTATTCAACATTGATTACTTCCCAACCTCTACGTTAGATGTGAAAATAGACTTGGGTTCTCTCCAAGAACAGGCTTTTGGTGTAGCAGGCGATACTCAAACATAAATCTATGCGGTGATGTGTAACTAAATGTCAAGATGGTGGTCTTCATGGGGTTCTCAGACAAAACTGATTATGTTTGGGGTTTTTTTTTTTGACTTCCACCACTTTGGGGTATTTGCAGCCATGTGTCTGTCTGAACGCTTTCATGTCCGGCACCCAGCAGATGGAGTAGACGGGCAGGGACCAGCCGCAGTGGTGGCAGCATTCAGACGTCTCTCCTGTGAGGGCGCCACAGGGACAGGGGCGTGAGCAGGAGTCCAGAGACCCAGTGTTTATGTATTTCTCATCTAAATCACCCTAGTAACTTCATCCCACTGTCCCGGGTGCCTTGAAGGGTACCCTGTCCTTCAGTCCTTCCACATGATCTTGCTTCCATCACGTTACCTGCCACCAATGCCCCTCCTCCCCCCACCCCCTGTCCAGCATGACTGACTGCTTTAGACTGGGCACGCAGGATGGTTTTGGTTTGTTACCATCTTCTCAGCTGAGACCTGTAGGAGTTGTGTGCATAGAAAACGTAGCCAGAGACAGGGTCTGGGGAAAACCGAGAAGGTTTAGGCCACAATCGTTTGTTAGCTTTTCCTCTCCCAGCTTTCAGCTTTGCTTTCTTTGTACACGTGAAAATCCTCTTTGGATTGCTTTTGGTTGGCGAAAGCAGTGTGGATGTGGGTCTTCTGTGTTGGAATCGCCCCGGGGACGCACAGCCATCACAGCACGGAAGCCGATTCATCCCAAAGGCGGAGTGCCGCCACAGGAAGTCTTGTTACGTTCCAGTTAAAGGTGAGATCATATAGTCACAAGAAAAAAGCAAAGAAAATATAGCCAGAGGCGTTAAAATTAGGAACAATCTAACAATAGCCAGAGGGGAGGGGGAGGGGACAGTGGGGAGAAGGGTTTTCAGGAACTACTATGAAGGACGCAGGGACAAAAGCAAGGGGGAGGGTAGAAGCCAGGGAGGGAGGTGGGTTTGGCTGGGGTGGGGGAAAATGCAGACAGCTGTAATTGAACAACAACAAAGTAATTAAAAAGAAAAAAGGAAGTCTTGGGAAGCAGCCGATACTCTGCTTTATGCTGTTTCAGATTACGAAGGTTTCATGGGACCACTCCACTTGCGATAGTGGGGCGAACCTGGGTGTGTGTGTGTGTGTATCTACACACGTAGAGTTAAATATATTATATATAATGTTTAAAATAAACCAACTTCCTTTAATCACACGTTCCATTGCTGCTGCTACAAATTTTACTCCCTCCTTCCACACCAAACAGCATTGAAAGATTTGTATTTAATTCTTATCTTCACAGCCTTCATTCTTTCTCTGACCGGTGATATTCTGGCCACAGCCTCTGCCCCAAAAGAAAACTCGTCAAAGTCACAAATGTTCTCCATACCTTCAAAACCAGCAGTCTATGCTCAGTCTTCACCTTCCTCGACAAATGATAATAATTTGACACAGTCACTTAGTTCTGTTCTTAAAGTGATTCACCCACCAGGCTTCTAGAAAAATCAGCATTTCTTGGGTTTCATCTTCTTCTGCACTGCTGACCTCCATCTGGCTGGTTTCTCTTCCCGTCTCCGATTCTACACGTGCGAGCCCCCAGGGTCACCCTCCACCTACCAGTGCTGGGCGACACACGTTCCAAAGGCGGTGTCTTCCGCCTCCGTCTCTAGAGGCCACCCATCTGCTGACGACTCTCAGGTTCCTACCTTTAAGCCTGCCCCTCTGCTTAGTCCGTTGCTCGGGCAGAAGAGCTGAGTCACTTTTGACTTCTCTCTCCATCCCCAACTCCGTATAAAATCAACCCTCACACCCTTTAAGTCTATATTCCTAGTGCATCCCATACATGACCACTTCATTCCAACCTTCAACACGCCATCTTTTGTCTGTTCCACACCAGGTGGGATGTTACTAACAGGAGGGACCTGGGTGGGGGTGAGAGGGGACACACAGGGAGGTGAAAGCTCTTTACTTTCCTCTCCATGTTTCTGTGAACATAAACTGCTCTAGAAAATACCTAAAGCAAAACCAAAGGAAACTAAGCAAACAGCTAGAACAGGAACAGAACCACAGAAATGGAGATGACATGGAGGGTTGGCAACAGGGCAGTGGGAGGAGGAGAGAGGGGGGAAAGGAACAGAGAATAAGTAGCATAGATGGTAGGTTGAAAATAGACAGGGGGAGGGTAAGAACAGTATGGGAAATGTAGAAGCCAAAGAATTTATATGTATGACACATGGACATGAACTAAAGAGGGGGAATGTGGGTGGGAGAGGGTGTACAGGGTGGAGGGGAGTGAAGGGGGGAAATGGGACAACTGTAATAGCATAATCAATAAAATATATTAAAAATAAAAAAAAAGAAAATAGTCTATCAGAAGTCCCTTAAATTTCTACCTGCTACAAGTCCATTAAATCTGTAGTCAATTAAAAATCTCTGTGATAGCATTTAATTTCATTATCTATACTACCAAACTGCATTTACTTTTACACAGTAAGTATACAAAATTAAATACTTTATAGCATAGTGTCTGTTAGAAGAATATGGTCTATTAAAAAAAAACATGTCAACTTAAATGGAAAGCACTGCAAAGGTGAGCTATGATTGCGTTCCTACGTTTAGGCATACGGTTAGCAGGGCTGTCTGATGAGGGAATAACGGGAGGCCAATCACGAATGTAGTTTTTCACAAAATCCCCTGAATAACAGAGAGTGAACAAGTAGCTCTAAATAATACAGTGTTTCTTTGATGTGTACAGCTTCTTTTTCAAAATTAGAATTGCCTTTGTATTCTGTAGATGTCCATGGTTAATGTAAAATAGTTTAGGATGTTCACAGTTAAGTGAATTTAAATTTACCCCAATTTAGGAAAACCAGAACTCCCAGGAGTGCCGTCACCTTTGCCCTATCACGTACACGGAGGCGGTCTTGGGCTGGCCTCTCTGAGTGGGAAGTACTCACCGGATGGCCTGGGTGTGAAGGGAAAAATCGAAGTGTTGTTTCAAAAAAAGGCAGGGACTACCCTGTCGGACTGCCAGTAGGATGAATGAGTTTTTCCAATTCCTTCCCTCGTTGTGCATTTATATGTGTTTAAGGCTGTTTGGCTGGCTCTCGTGCACGCACTGTCTAATAGTTCTTGCTCAGGAGGCTAACTGTGCTGGGCCTGGTGCAGGGTTAGAGGAAGGGCTCTCCGGGACTCCTCACAGTTAGTCTCACAGGAACTGGACAGCAGCACCGCAAGGCGGAACCTGTCCTGCAGCACGTGCCGTGTGGCTGCCGGAAAGGGAGCCCCTCATTCCCCGCCGGGCTGGATGACGACGTCCTTTCCACCTCGGTGTCACTTACGGGCAAGGAGCTATGGGTCAGATATGGGATGATACCTCTGTACGGTTTCTAGAAACCTCCAGGCAAATGCAGAGCAAGCCGATCAGGCTAGGCGCTCATCCAGCATGCAACGTGTCCTACTGCTGAAGCATTCGCTAAACCAGCACGTCTCGACTCAACATCCAGAGAACCCTTCTGGAGGCCTGTGAGGTCAAAATTACTTTCAGAATAATTGTAAGGTTTTTTTTTTTTTTTTTGCCATTTCACTGCATTGACTTCGTATCAATATACACAACTTGGCAGATGAAGTGTCCAGCGGGTTCCAGTGATTCCGAGGGTGGGCAGCAATAATGTTCACAGAGGACGCAAAGAAATATTGTTAAATTTTGGAATCTGAATCTTGCTCTGCTGAGAGAATGCTTACTACTGTCTCATTAGTGTTTATACGTACAGAATGAGGACTGGATCTCTGATTCCTGCTTTAAGGGATGTACTTTAAGTATCGGTTTTCTGTCTTCATCTCACGAGCACTAATGAGGCTCCTTTGGCCATTCTAGTGTCACTAATGCTGTGGCCAGAAGCGAGGTATCGGAGTTAAATTAAACTAGAAGTGTGCCAGCTTCACTCTGCTTTCTCTCTAGTGGGAGAAATGTTTTCTCTATATTTCAATACTGCATAAACTCTGTAAATCATGACATTTCCATTTACTGTTCTCCCCTGTTATTTACAGTAACTTAACTTGATGATAAGGAAAAACCTAGGTTGGTCATAAATTTATTTTTTACAATATTTTAAACACATCCTAGTGTACCAGTTAGCCCTGTTTTTCTCTTATATTAAGCAATTCAGCTACTGCTATAAATGCTGGTTATTTCTGATAATAGTAATCAAAATTATTCAGAGGAAATTAATCCAAGTTTCTTGATGGAGAGCTATCTGGAAAGGTAATGGCTAATGGGGCCAGCTCACACAATAACTGAAAACTATAGTAGACAAATGAAGGAATTTGGAACTCAGACGTTTAAGCATAATTCAGCAAGTAATGAGGGACCTATTTTTAGAAACACTGTACTTTGGGAATCCTTTCTGTTTCTTGGAATTGACCATAAGAATGTGGCCAGTAACCATCTTGCAAGTTACGTAGGCAAAAGTTCATCCACTACTAGTGTGTATCTTCTCTTTAAATGGAAAAGTATATATTTTATTATAAGGTTTTTATTTGAACCTTATTCAGTAAAAGACAGATTTAGTTTGTTTTGTCTGTATTCTCTCAGGAAAGAAATCCATCGAAGTGCTTATAGGTGCCTGTGAACCAAAGATCTTCATTCACGAAGGAGAAGGTGCAGGATGAGGAATGTCCCTGCGTATGTTTTGTGATTATGGGACATTGGAATCCAAAAAGATACTTGTATTGTAGAGGGAAACATTTCTTTTGTTGTCATGTATCATCCCTTTTATCAGTATTGTCCATTTTAGAGACTCAGGGCTTCTCTTCTAAATCCCCTGCGGGAAATGAAACACAGTTTTTTAGTTGATAAGTCAGTGAAAAGTTATCACCATTTTCCCTTCACATAACTTGTATTTTTTACTGTATTACTTCTTGTATTCTGCTTATGCATAAAACACCCATTTCAGTTTCTTGTATACTGATTCTTCACATGAATTTTATTTCAAAAGAAAATTATTTATTTAAAAAATCCCCCTTTCTAACTTGGGGTATCTAATCATTGTTTAAATAACAGCTTGAGCCTTACTTGTAATAAATTAACCAAGAGTATGTACTGGTTTTCAAATATTCCATTCTTCCCTAATTTGCTTTTTTTTGGATGCAGTCACGTGGCCCTTAAGAAAACGGCCCCTTCCTGTGTTTTGTGGCCTCCGGTTTCTGGTTCACTGGCCTGTCGCTTCTGCCGATGGCCCCCGGTGTGCCAGGCACTGTCCTGGTGACCGCGTGAACTGCTCGAGCACAGAGCACTGAGTGACACTTTCCAAACCATGTGATGGTCAATAAATGAGAGTCGTTATTTTACCGAACTTTCTTGTTCATCCTGTTTAAATTCCTTTCAGAGAATTTTTTATTTTTAATCCCATTTCAGTGTGCTGGTTTTTTTTTTCCCCCGCACTTTCTTTCCTTTCTCTTTGTTTAAAACAATGAAAAGTAACTGGATTTTTATACCTATGCAACAGGAACTGGAGATTAAGCCTGGTGGTTCATGACATGTGGTCACAGACAGAAATTCGGGACACGAATGGCAGTTGCACTGCTTCCACGGGGTTTCACGGAGCTGGAACCCATTCCAATATCCGAAGGCAAAGAGGCACACGGCCCAGTGCTCTCCCCAACCCCCAAAGCTTCCTTCTGAAGGCAGACATCTGTTGTATGTTAATTGAGTACCATAAAATAGAGAAGGAAGGGTTGTTTGTTCCCTGGGTACCTTATTATTTCTCCAGTTTTTCAGAGAGGAGAGTGGGAAGCGTGTATGTCACATGATGATCAAATACAAGTGCTGTTGTCATGGAAATTAATATTATTTGACAACGCGTTGTCTTCCTCTGATGGTAGACGACAATTGTTATTCTCCACACACACGCTTTAGCATATTACTCAGGTTAATGCAACTTGAAGTCGGTCTTAAGATCCACATCAAAACCCTTGTGAGGCACTGTTTACAAGTTAAACGCCCTGAACTTTTTGTCACACATCTTGATGAGAATATTCTACTCTCCAGAAGGAGATGCCCTGTAGTGGTCTTCCCTTTGGAGGAAATTAACACCAATTAAGTGTTCCTCATCAAGATGCCACACCATGAACAGTTGTAATGCTGCTGCCCCATGTGATCCAGTGGAATCTTCGAGTATTCTCTCAGCTACAAATTTGCCACATAATACCCATAACATCAGAGCGTTGATTCTGCAGTTGCTATGGCACCCTGAACAAATTCTCAGCATTAGTCCCCCAGGGCACAAATTAAGAGCTGCCAGCATTGTAGGATGTCAAGTGTTTCGCTTCCGCTGGTCAGGAGGCTGGTTTGTTATTGAAAAGTAAAACGGCTCTTGAGCTGGAATAAGCTGTTTAATAGAATGTGTTGTTATCCATCATTTGAGATTTTCTAGGTTAATACCTTTTAAAGTAATGCCAATATATTTTTAGACTTATTAAGGCATTGTTGTCCATTTAGCCATCCATCTCTTTAAAAGTATTTAGAAGGTCACTACAGAGAGAAAGCAATGAGATATTCTAGATTCAAGTGATGTAATTGTTTAAGACAACATTCATAAGAACTTTGGAATCACTGGGTATATTCATGCGACTTAACTCTAGGGTATCTACAAAAGAATCAATTTTCATTTGGCTTAATATATACACGAAAGCAACGGAAATGCCTGCCACATTTACTTTTATTATTAACATCTTTATTGAGATCTAATTCACATATCATACAATTCACTCGTTTAAAGCGATCAAGTTAATGCTGTGGTTTTCAGTAAAATAACAGAATTGTGCAATAATCACTAAAATTCAATTTTGAAACATTTCCACAGTCCCCAAAAGAAACTACATGCCTTTTAGTGGTCATTCCCCATTCTCCCTTCACCCTCAGCACTTGGGAAGTGCCACTTCCCGTGTCTATGGAGCTACCTACTCTGGACATCTCATAGAAATGGGGTCGTCGAATATCTGGTCGTTTGGGACTGGCTTCTTGTACTTAGCATCTGTGGTATGGAACAACATTTCCTCCTTTTCATAGCCAAACTATATACCGCTGAACGGATATGCCACAGTTTTTCTTCATGCTTCAGCCTGTTGGTATTTGGGTTGTTTCCACTTTTTGACTGTTGTGAATAATGCTGAATAAATTTTTGTATAGATGTATGCTTTTAAGGGTCACTAAACTGTTTTCTACAGTGGCTACAACGTTTGAGAATCTCACAAGCAATGTCTGAAGGTTCCAGTTCGCCCACATTTTCACGGAGACTTGTTGGTGTTCACCTTGGCATTATATCGTCATTGTGGGGTGAAGTGGTCTCACACTGTGGTTTTAATTTTAATTTCCCCAATGACTTACAGTGTTGATCATGTTTTCATGTATCACTGGCCATCTCTATATTTTCCTTGTAAAAATATTTATTTAGATCCTTTGCCCATTTTTCACTGGGGTATTTATTTTTTTTTAATTTCTGAGTTGTCTTTTGTATATTCTACATACAAATCCCTCCTCAGATACATGATTTACAAGTATTTTTTCTCATTACATACACTGTCTTTTCAGCTTTTTGACAGCTGTATTTGGAGCATAAAACTTAAATTAGACTTCATCTAAATTATTAATTTTTGTCATTGTTTGTTGCTTTGGTATCGTGTATAAAAAACATTGCCTAATTCAAAGCCATAAGGATTTACTTCTGTGTTTTCCTGTACAAGTTTTACAGTTTTAGCTCTTCTATTTAGGTCTGTGACCCATTTTGAGTTGGTTTTTAATAAATGAGGTGTGAGGCAGGCATTCAACCTCAGTCTTTTGCTTTTGGATATCTAGTTGTCCCAAGAATTTTTATTCAAAAGGTTACCCTTTTCTTATTGGAATACACTGGCACCCATGCCAAAATCCTGTTGCCCATCAATGTAATAGTTTCTTTCTGGACTCTGGACACAATTTTATTCCATTGACCTAAATATTTATTCTTCTGCCAGTAAAGCACTGCCTTGAATACCACAGATTTATAGTAAGCATTAAAATTAGGATGTGTCAGGTCTCCAAAAGTGTTTTTTCTAATCCTTTTATTCTCGTTTTCATACTTTTTTCCTTTTGGCTAAGAAAGTTGAGCCCTACCACAGATTCACCCACGTGTGTTCCCAAAGAGAAAGCGACACCAGCACCAAAGCACAGCCCCTGGGGAAGTTATTCTGGTTTTAGGTTACTAAGGCGACAGGAAAAACTTTGGGAAAACAATTGGTTCATGTCATTGGGAATGCAATTTTCATCATTCCATTCACTGTAAGGAATAGAACCTAAAGCAAACTGTCTTCGTTTCCAAAAAATATATAGTCTCCCCAAAATGGGAATCTCTCAAATCTGAACCTGTGTCATTCCATATAGAATTACCCGCTTTAATCAATGCACTTGTAAGCCAATGTTTTATTTTACCTTTTGCACTAAAGAATGCAATGCACTGATTGAGTTATTCAGCTGAGATATAGTCATATTATTTTCATTAACCCTATATCTACAACAATTGCATTGCTACCTTAGCTCATAGAAAAGTTACAGTTTATACACCTCAAAGGTCAATGAATTATCAGCAATACAGGTATTCAGTGCTAGCTTCTTTAACATTTCTTAAACATTTTAACAACTGTCCAGTGGGCAATGATGCTACTTACTTTAGATGGGAAATAGTCAATAGAAATTTAGCAGCCAGTTTCACGAAATCTTGAAGTTCAAGGATATATTTGAGGCCTGTATGGAAACTAATAAATAAGTTTAATAAATCACACTTACCATGACAGGTTACAAGGCCACAGGGTATTTTATATTCTGTTGAAATAAAATCACATTTTAGTTTTTAATACCTTAGTAATAATTACTTGGAATCATTGAATTTAACTCATCCAAGTATTTCTATGTAGGTAGGAAATAAGATGTCATCATTAAAGACATAATTATTACAACATTGAAAAATACATATAATCCTAGCCCTGGCTGGCATAGCTCAGTGGATTGAGCACAGGCTGCGAACCAAAGTGTTGCAGGTTCAATTCCCAGTCAGGGTACATGCCTGGGTTGCAGGCCATGAGCCCCAGCAACCACACATTGATGTTTCTCTCTCTCTCTCTCCCTCCCTTCCCTCTCTAAAAATAAATAAATAAAATCTTTTAAAAAAGAATGTAGGAAAATAAAATATTTAAAAAAATACATATAATCCTGTAACACAAACTATATACTTAGGAAATTCCTCAAAAAGCTACCATTTCCCATCTCCAAGAAATGTCCATAAGGGGTTCTGGTTGGCTCTGCTGACTTTTTTCCAGGGGAAGAGCACATCGCAGTGCAATCCTTGACAAGTTCAGAATATTTCAGTTCCAATGATAAACCTCTGCCCTAAGGTTCGTCTTAATTATCCGAAGTGGACGAGTCGCGCGCCCACTCATCTCTCACAAGGGCTCTGCGTGGCGTGGGTCGGGCTTAGGGGTTTGTGAGCAGGAAGCGCACCTGAATTCGTGCCATCGCCCCTCATTAGCTTAATTACGCTGCAAGCTGGACCCGTGATAAAGACACCGACTGCGGGTGCCCTGAGGCGGACTCGGAGCAGACTGGCCAGAAGGACTTGCCAGAACGCCCGGCGCTCGCCACGTCACTTCGGCTTCTGTGACCGAAATCGGTCCCGGTCAGTTGCTAATGGAAAGATACATGAAAATCGATTATCAACGGTTTCCCGTTCGATTTGTGATACAAGTCATATCCTGCTCTTTGCCACAACTCTCATGCTTTTCTAGTCTTTTCTATGTTTCATTTTATTTTGTTTTTTTTTTTTATTTGTTTGATGGTAGAAAAATATTTTTCAGGAATCGCAGCTTCTTTTTAGCTGAAGTCATTGCCTCCACGCCACCAAGTCTTCAGACTATGGCTGGGACCTCGTTATATTGCCACCTTGATCAGGCGATAAGATATGGTTTCAATGTATTTTTCTAGAATCATAAATTTTTGGCAATCTACTGAGATTCTAGCCAGACTGCCTGGGGCCTTACCAGAGTAGTACTAGGAACAAAGCAATTATTCTGTACTCACCGTAAATATTGAACTGGGTTTATCTGGCATATAAATGTTGCAGGGTGCTACTGATACAGAGCTTTAAAAATTATGCCCTACTTCCTTGGCAAAAAAATTTTAACACAGTGGAAGGACATCTGTTGCTTTAGCCTATCCAGCATCCATTTTTTCTTTTTGCTAAAAACATGCAAGCACTATTGCAAGCACCTGAAATCCATAGATGAGTAACATGTTTATCCCTTAAGCAGGGAACTTGCACTGCAGTGGAGAAAGACCGGGACAGCTCATATATAAGCCACACAACTGTTAGGAAATACATCAGTGGTCCTGCTTTGGATGCAGATCCCAGTATTAAATATGGTATTTGGCCTCAGATGTGAGTAAGTACATAAAAGATGGGAAAGGAAATGAGTCATTGAGATAGCTGGGGAGAGCTACAGCCAAAAAACGGCTACCATAATTTAGCTGGACCCACGGAGAAAGCTGAGTGGCAGGTAGGATGGCACACCTAAGGAAAATGCTGTCCTCCGGGCAGGGGTCACTGCATGGACTTCTACCCACAGTGTGTCCCAAGGGCCAGTGGCAGCAGCACCCCCGAGGAGCCTGGTGACCTCAAATGCTCTTGAGCTCCCCGGGGACCCACCAAACTATTATCTGTACCTTGGGAAGTTTTGACAGCACTTAAACTCTGCTTAAAATAAGTTTCAAAGTACACTTATCTTTTATTGTAAAGTTTATAAAAGCTTGGTATAGATTTAGAAAATATCAGTGTCTAAAAAGCTTAGCCAGTATTTTGGTATTATTTTTAAAAATCATTTTACATAAGAAATGGCATGCAGTACTCGCAATGTTGTAAGGAATTTTTTAAAACTCAAATGACATCAAGTAGCATTATGAAAGCTAAATAAACATTTTAATGTCTGCAGAATGTTCTATCAGAGTGGTGTGCTGTACTTAAATATAATCCTTTTAGTAATCATTAAGGTCAATTTGACTTTTTCATGATTATACTAAAAAAATTATACAAGAGCTTGTAGGTGTTTCTGATATTGTTTTTTTCAGACATTTCAATACACAAGGGATAAAAATACATCAATGTTAAGACTTTTGGTATACATCCCCAAGATACATTGCCAAATTTATATTCTCTGATTACTCCACTTTTGAGTAAAATAGAGTAACTTTTACTTATTACAGTGTTATACTCTATTCAGACTCTAATGTTTTTCATGTAGTTAGAACAAAGTATTCCTTAAATATGTACCAGTACCTGTCTGTGAGTAAGCTCTTCAAGGAGTTACCATATACCCCACATTTGTGTCTATATATTGAAATCCAAAATGATAGCATAGAAGCCAAAAATTTATAAACTGAAGAAAAATGTTAAAAGTACCACTATTCATAAATATCATTTAGGAACTCCCCTTGGAACTGACACTGTGATACCAAATAAGAGTGGTTTTTTTTTCCAAGTAGATATTTAGGAAAGAAGATAAAATGCAAAATAATAGGAGTTTCCAGAAAAATATTGTCAAACATTATTAGCCTATTACTTTATTGTTTTAATTTTTATTTTGATCATATATAAGGAAATTAAAATATTTCTTAAAATTTATCTTTAATGAGGCATAAATGTTGCATATTCTGACTCCCCCAAATAATAAAAATATGCAAGGGTATATCCAAGAAGCAAAAGTTTGTATACTAAACATACTGAAATTTCATAAGACCTTTTGTTTAATATATAGGATATGATTGCACTCTAATAAATCCTTTGGTAACATTAGTAAAATAGCATTCTATTGCTTTGAATAATTTTAGGTAACACAATGATTAAAATGAAACATGAGCCTAATTCATTAACAATGTGGATTACATGGACAAATGCACAAAACAGAACTAGAAAAGTGCATAAGCTCTGTAAAAATGCTCTAACTTAATGCTTCCCGACGTGAAGTGGGAATGAGGAAAAGCGAGGTCCACAGAGACCCGCACAGGTCTGATGAGGGTGGATGAACGTTTAAGGCAGGAAGGCAAACTTGGACACTGTGAGTGAAGTAATCTAGTAGTTGCATATGAACTTGGGAATTGCAGCTGTCAACGAAATATGAGTATTACTAAAATGTCCGTTTGAAATTCAGGAATAAATGAATAGTCGGGTGTTAATTTTGACATACTTGACCAAAGTGTTTATGCCACACCACAAACAATCGATGACAGGGTTTGTAGAAAGGTGTTACTTCTCGTGTGGATGAAGAAAAAGTGTTTTTTTCTCCCTGAAAAATAATAGCACCTACCTAACTTTATATGTTCTTCCTCATGCTTAAAGTGATATAAGTTGGAAAACACTGCCCTAGAGATCAGGGGATTGAAGTCAGTTTTCATCTGTAGCAAGAGTTTGACTTTTTGCATAATAAGAGCAATTTTATTACCCTTACGATTGTGTTAGATACTAAAATAAGGTTTATTCCACTGTAGTGCCATAGGACAGCAAGCTACTTGGAGAGGCAAGAATTTTGTCTTGAGGCTTGAAATTTGAAAATTTCTGTCAATTTCCATTTGATTTTGAAATATTCGATTGGATGAATCTGTGGCTAGAAATAATTGTGAGGAAGAGAGGACAGGAAAACTATCTAGTTCTAAGCCATTAAACCTTCATGCCAGCTAAGAAGAAAATATTTTGGGAACTTAATTAGAACACTTAAAAATATTAGCATTAATGATTAAATTGGAGGACACAGTAAAGATATATTTTTTTTTCCTAAGAAGGGCAGTTCAAAGCCAAGACCCCAGCATGTGCAGAGTAAGCCACCGTGCATGCTTAAACTTGGATATCCAGGAATGTGATGTTGTGTATGAGCCAAGAGCCGAGGGAGCACCTTGAAGACAGGCACACGCCATTCCAACTCTCAAGACTGTGACAGTCCCCAAATCTTGGGGATAATGAGCTCAGGGTCCCGGACTGTGACTCAGGGGGAGGGGCAGGGCTGAAATGGGGGAAGAGTGCCTGGAGAGAGAAGATGCTGTCAACATTCCAGAGTCCATGTAGATGCTCATTTTATTAGTGAATCTATGCATTACTTCTATTGTGAAAAAATAAATGAATATTCCCATGTATTCATGCACAGACATAAAAGAAACTTGTGCATAAGAATGTGCCATGCAAAAAATAGACCTTGTTTTTAAAAGGATTTTCTCACTCATTTTAAGTCAAGCATTTCCTCCTTTGTTTTCAGCTCAATGATGCCCTGAATCAGATCCGTAAGCTCCAGAGGTCGCTGGATGACCAGAAAGAAGCAAATGAAAACTTGGAAACTGAACTCAGGCACTTACAAAACCGGTAATAACTTCACACACATACAAATTATTCAATTCAAGATTGGGACATTAGACATGAAAACCTTGGTATTGTGTTTCATATTTTTCTTAAATACCAGCATTATTATTTTCATTAATGAGAACTATTAATGAAAGAAGCTTCTGACTCTTACTATTTTTTGCCTAGTAGATGTTATATGGTAAATAAATTTGAATATTTAAAAGCAACTTTGGTTCTAAAAAGTGATTTTCTTTTTCTTTTTTTTTAAGATTTTATTTATTTATTTATTTTTAGAGAGGAAAGGGAGGGAGAAAGAGAGAGAGAGAAACATCAGTGTGTGGTTGCTGGGGGTCATGGCCTACAACCCAGGCGTGTGACCTGACTGGGAATCGAACCTGCGACATTTTGGTTCACAGCCCGCGCTCAATCTACTGAGCTACACCAGCCAGGGCTGATTTTCTTTTTCATAAAAATATTTTATTGTTTATGCTATTACAGTCATCCCAACTTTCCCCCTTTGCCCCCCGCCACCCAGCCTGCCCCCCACTTCCACAGTCAATCCCCACGCCACTGTCCAAGTCCGTGGGTCCTTCATATATGTTTCTGACTGATCCCTTCACTGCCTGTCAATCAGCCCCTGCCCCCGCCCCCCCACAGCTGTCCGCCTATTCCAGGATTCAGTCCCTCTGGTTCTCTTTTGCTCATTAGTTTATTTTGTTCATCCATTCCTCTCATAAGCAAGATCATATGGCATATACCTGAAAACCCCCCAAACACCAATTCTAAAGAATTTATGCACCCCCATGTTCATAGCAGCATTATTTATAATAGCCAAGATTTAGAAGCAGCCTAAGTACCCATGAGTAAATGAGTGGATGAAAAAAAAAAAGTGGCACATTTATACAATGAGCTACTCTGCAGAAAAAAGAAAGAAGGAACCCGTGCCCGGTGCAGCCGCACGGATGGCGCTGGGGACTATCACGCTAAGTGGAATAGTAATAGGTGCAGAGTTTCTGAAAGGCGGAGGGAGCTTCCAGAAGGCATCTCACATAAAGGAGGAAGAATGATAATACGTGCAAGACAAAGTAAGTTGTAAACCACACAACTTTGTTGGGTGGTTGATGAAAGAAGCAGTGTATTAAATCAAAGGAACGGTTTATTCATTGACAGGCATGGGAAGATGTCTTTCTTATGTATGTGGGTAGGGGTGACATGTTGTGTGAAAAATGTTTCCACCCAAGAGAGGTGACAATGAACGTGGTATAATTCTCGCTACAAAGCAAAAGTGGGCAGAGGTGTCAATGTGATTTGCACTACGAGGATAAGGTGAGACTGCACTCTAATTTACACAAATATTCCCAGAAACGTAATTGTTTGCCTGTGACTGAAGCTAAGAAAAAGCAACAGGTGCCTCTAGGAAACTAAAAGGGCGTTTGCTTTTTTCTGGGTGGACATTTGGCAGTGAAATCACGGAAGAGCCCACGGCACCGGAAAGTATTATCTGGGTATAAATCAGGCTGAAGTAGAGCAGCAATTTTCTTCCGAGTTGAATGAACAAAGCCAAGTATAAGACTGTACTTAGAGGGATATTTCCTTAACACCTTTTGATATACTAGAGTACAATGCCTCATATTTCAGTTTTTAAGATAAAGAAATTAACGTTAAAAAGATGCTAACATAAACTTACATAGTTACTTGCAAGCGAAGCCACCTTGTAAAATTTAATTCAGTTAAAATATGTCTGGCTTTCCTCACCTCTCTATTAATTAGTGGGAAAATGAAAACTTACCAATGGAAGAGGGAATAAAGCTTACTTTTACACAGTCAGTTAGCTTGTGTCTTTCTACAAGGCTTCGTCACTCACTGAGCCTTTCCGACTGGCCCGTGTCTTCCTCTAACTTGGAGGGAGGTCTGACTAGCGGGGATCCAAGGATGGGAGGCAGGAGGCACAGAGGCCGGCCAGCCAGCCGCTGGCCTCACCCTGGCCCCTGAGGGTACACCGCTGAGAGTGTTTGCTAGCCTGTGTGGTCAGGGCTGTTCCATGTCCCAGTGATGAAATAAGAACTCCCTTCATTTGGGTTGACACTCCTCTTGCCAGACTGGTCCCATCTTGACCGTTCCCCGTGTAGCCTCTACTGTCTCCCACCCCATCCCTGACAAACCACCTGGCTGAGGATGCACCCAGCTGGAACCTTCGTGTGGCCCCTCAGAGGGGCTCTCATCTCAGCCACGAACGAGCACCGAACGCAGCTCTGAGAGCTCGCTACACCTCCCTCTGCCTGACCACACTCCTCTGCCTTTCTGCATCCGGGCCACACACTGATGTGGGGCAGCGAGAGGCACCTTCCTCCCCAAATCCCAGACACAGGCGGAAAACAGGAGTCTCCCTGCGCTCCGTCCTCAGCGCCTGACTTACCTGCTGTAGCAGTTCCTTCCACACAGCCCGTCTCCAGACCAAAGCACACAGAGGGGAAATGAACAACTCTTCTGGACGGTTTACTCCTCCCATCATCCCAGAGCTGAAAAGAAGTGGCTGTTCATTTCCTCACTGTGTCACGTCCTACATACACCATGTCTACTCTGGAGCTGGGCAACTGTGACAAGCAGACAGGGCAGTTCCCTCTGTGATCTCAATACAGACTCTTGTTGTAGGGACCACCTACAAGGCCACTATTTACCCTTGGTGCTTCCATACATTGACTCATTTTATCCTCATGAGACGTATGTGCTGGGACCTGTTGTTTTCCGAACCCTAACAAGGGAATTGAGGCACAGTAGGCTAGGCAGACAGGATTGTCGTAGAAAAGTACTAGAAGACAGCTAAGCCTCACTCAGGAATGGGATTTGCTTAGTGGACCTTTGGTTTAGACAGATAAAGGTTTAAGACGGTTCTTGGCTTCAGTGACTTCCCTACCAAATGCTGGAAACAAAAAAACATCATTTTTAGTTATATTTTGCTGTGTAGCAAATTATGCCAAATATTAGTGGTGGAAAGATGAATGATCCTTGCTATTCAAGATCCTGTGGGTTGACTGTGCTTGAAAAGTTGGTTCTTCTGCTGTGTGTGACACTGGGATTGGCTCGGTCGCTCTTGAGCTTACATTCGCCTCGGAATTTGGTGCTGGGACGAGGGAGATGCCCTCACTCAGATGTCCGTGTCCTGGGGCTTTTTCTCCACGTAGTTAGTTTCCTGAGTAGTGCAGCCTGTGCTTCCAACACGGTAGCTGGTTCCCAAGAGGGTAAAGTGGATTTTTGCTTTTGCCTCTGGATCCCTGCTTGCCCTCTTAGGCATCCTTCCTTCAAAATAACTGGTCACACACCAGAGCCAGACAAAAATGCCACAAACAAGAGAATCATAGGCCAATATCCCTGATGAACATAGATGTAGAAATCCTAAACAAAACATTAGCAAACTGAATTCAGCAATACACGATCAAGATCATGAATTATGATCAAGTGTGCCTCATTCCTGGGACACCAGGCTGGTTCAGTGTATGAACATCAACTAGCATGACACACCACATAAGGAAAACGTAGGACCAAAAAACCACATGATCATACCAACAGATGAGGAAAAGTGTTTGACAAAATCCAACATCCATTATGATAAAAAAACCCAACAACTTTCACCGAAGTGGGAGAGAAGATACACACCCTCAACACAGTAAAGGTTACTTATGACAAACCCACAGCTAACACAGTCAGTAGTGAAAAGCTGAAAACGTTCTTTCAAGATCAGGAATAAAACAAGGATATCTACTTTTGCCACAATTAACCAACATAGTCTTGGAAGTCCTAGCTAAAGAAATCAGATAAGAAAAAGAAATAAAAGGCATCCAAATCAGAAAGGAATGAGTAAAACTATCATTATTTGCAGATGACATAATACTATACAGAATCTTAAAGATTCCACCAAAAAAACCTATTAGAACTGATAAATGAATTCAGTGGAGTAAGTGGCATGCAAAATTAGTATTTAGGTATCAGTTGCATTTTAGACACCAATTTCAAACTATCAGAAAGTGAAATTAAGAAAACAGTCCCATGTATAGTTACATGAAAAAGAATAAAGTGCCTAGGAATGGATTTAACCAAGAGGTAAAACACCTGTACTCTGAAAACTATTAAGACATTGAAGAAGGAAACTGAGAACATTCAAATACATGAAAGGACACACCACACTCGTAGGTAGGAGGAATTAACATCATTAAAATGTCCATACTACAAAAAGCAATCTACAGATTTAGTGCAATCCCTATCAAGATACTAATAACATTTTTCACAGAAATAGAATAAGTAAACCTAATATTTATGTGGAACCACAAAAGATCCTGAATAGCCGAGCTATATTGAGAAAAATAAAAAGTTGGAAGTATCACATGACCTGGTGTTGAATTACACTATTGATACAAGGTTATCGTGAGCAAAACAGCATGGTACTGGAATTAAAAACAGACACATAAATCAATGGAACAGAATGGAGAGCCCACAGATAAACCCTCGCCCATGTGGTCAATTAACCTATGACAAAGGAGGCAAGAGCATACAATGGGGTAAAGACAGTCTATTCAATAAATGGCATTGGGAAAACTGGATACACGGCAAAAAAATGAAAAGGCCTCTTTGTTACCCATATACAAGAATAAACTCAAAATGGATTAAAGACTAAAGTGTAAAACCTGAAACCATAAAATTCCTAGAAGAAAACATGGACAGTGAACTCTTTGAGCTCACTCTTAATAGTATTTTTGGGTATGTCCCCACAGGCCAGGGAAACAAAAAGAAAAGAAAAGAAATGGGACTATGTCAAACTAAAGTTTCTGCTCAGTGAAGGAATCCAACAAAACACAAAGACAGCCCACTGAGTGGAAGGAGATATTCACCAATGATACATCCAGTAAGGGGTTAATCTTCAAAATACATAAGGAAATGACCCAACTTAACACCAAAAAAAACAAACAATATGATTTAAAAATGGACAGAGGACCCGAACAGACACTTCTCCAAGGAGGACCTACAGATGGCCAACAGACATATGACACAATGCTCAACACCACTAATTATCAGAGAACGTAAGCACAGTTGGTATTGAACAACCTAAAAAACAAGATTCGTGGTAGGGAAATTTAATATTTTATTGCCGTGCCACAGATGCACGTAAAATGTAAGGGAATGTGTACAGAAAATAGCTTGCCACTGGTGATTGTCATGTTTTTAGCAATGCCTCTCTTACGACTTGACTCTTGCAGAGATGAATAAAAACAGATGCCGAGAGGAGCTGGTAGACAGTTGACTTTGAACCGGGCTCTTGACAACACGGTCGTGGGCCCAGTCCCAGGAGGAGCTGTTGGTACACGGACTTCAGAGACGAGTGCAGAGCTAACAGGTGCCTCGTGCACATTTCACTGCAAAACGCGAAGGCCTTCAGTGCCCGGGCCCGGCCTGTGCCCAGCTCATTTCTAGGAACAAGAACGTGATGGGAATGGGAAACAAAGTCAGCTCCAGAGCATTCTCGCCTTGGCTGGTGTGCAGCCCCTCCCACTGTGTGCGAACTGGGGGCACACTACACCAGATGGAGGGCAAAGCTGGAGAATGGTTATTTCGGACTTCAATGCATTTTTATCTGTTAACATGATCCATTTCTAAATCATTGCCTATTTTAATTTATGTCTAAAATCTTCTCTGAACTCATTTTTTTCCCTTGGTACTTCTTCTATTTCTCAGTAAATTAATTCCAAAGGAACAATGATATGTGATAAACTAACTGGGACTGGATTCTTATTTTGGTACAGCTCCATCATCTTGGAATTTCCATTTTCCACCATTCCTAAATTCCTGCCTTTATCTTTGACGCTTAATTACTTAGTCTATCACCCCTAAATTAATAAAACGGCATTATTCACAGTAAAAAAATTTTAGTCCTTCCATTTTTTAATTCAACCTTTTTCTTTTTCTGCTGTAAGAATAATCATCTTTATGTTCCATGGATACAATATTTTCACCTCTCTGAAAATAACAGGTAACTATTTACTTTTATTCTGTTTTTTCCCCTTGTTTCTCCCCAATTACAATGCTCTTCTTCGTTGGTTCCAATGTTCATTTGCTATTCTCACTCTTCTAGCTTCAGCCAGGATTGGCAGGTGCCCTCGGTGCCTCTCTGCTTCAGTCGTCCTCAGCTTGCTTTATTTCTGGGCCACGTGGCATTCTCCAGTGGCACTCTTGGAGACTTTTCCTCTTTTCAGAAGCCTTGGCTCCCGACTACCTCAGAATTCACTTGTGCTTCGAGAAAGCTGGCCTTCAAGTCTTGAATTTGTCACTCCAGTCCCTCGTGATCCCTGGAAGCCCATCTCCTTTCCTCCCAGCCCCGCCCAGCGGCGGCTCTGCACCCCCTCGCCCCGCCCAGCCATGGTGGAACCGCTGTCTCCTGCAGGAGAAGAATGAGAGGTGCCTGGTGCTCATGGGCTCCCACCCTCAAGGCTCTCTCGTCTCCGCAGTCCCGCTGCTCCTAGTTCTGCGGCACCTGAGCATGTCAGATGCCTTGAAAACTAGGATTTTGTGATTCGGCCATTTATTTTCTAGTTGTTCTTGGCAGTAGTCTGGCCTGGGGTGATCTATTTTCTCTTATTTGGAGCAGAATTCCCATGAATTAAATTTAAACTCATATGATGTCACCTTTTTTTCTTTTTTTAGTTACAAAATCTAGTTTTCGTATTCTGACTTCATCCTCGCAGGATTCTTCTGTCTACCCATCGGAGTAGTACTGTGGAACATCGTTTTGGCTATGATTTTTCTCGGTCCCCTCAGTAGCTATTCATTCGACGGTACTGGTCCCTTGGCTGCAGAAAGCCAGATGGTCGTGGCATAGTCAGCGGCGTCTGCTCTAACAGAGTGCTGCGTTGGAGCCGCTGGGAAAGTCCCACGTTGGTGAGCTGCCAGAAGACAGCACCCCGCCTTCAGTCCCTGTCTCCTCAAGTTCTCTGTCCCCCCACTGCAGAGACCCCAAGACCAGCAAACCACCAATGCCTTTCAATTCGCTAGGCCCTTGGGGTTAGAAGGGCATTTCTGGAATAAACGCCACAGGGAGGCACCTGCGGTTTCCGTGGAGGCCTGCGTAAGGGGCTGAGCTAGGACAGGCAACGGGGAACCGAAGTGCCCCCCGGGGCAGGTCCGCATCTGTGCCCACAGCATCTGCCCTGTGCATCACCGTGCGGTCACGCCCCAGTGTGCACTCCCACGGGTCTGGGAGAAATCGAAACATGAGAAGCACCCCCTGGGAGCTGCCCATGTGTGCCCACAAAGCTGTAAGAATCCTTACAGAGATGGGGTCCGAGAAGGAGAGCGGATGCAGGGGAGGGCGAGGGGCGGGCAGCGGCGGGGAGGGGGCATGCTCAGAGTGCCCTCTCCCGTTTTCCCGGATGCATGCCTGGGTCTTTTCTATACGGAATACAAATGGGTGTTGCTTTTGAGTCAATGAGAGTTTTGTCTTTTAGAAAAGGGTATAAAATATTTACAGAAAATGTCATAAATAAATCAGTGAGCTTCCTCATCCTTGCCTGTGCGTGTTGGCTGCTGTCTGCTCTCTGGCCTCCTGCCGGCTCCTGCTTCCACGGCTCCTCCTCTCCCCTGGGTTCGGGGGCTCCATTTGGGTTTTGTTTCTACCACGAGCCACTGCGGTTATTCTGTGAAATCTTGGAATACAATTCTATTTTAGATGGCCCCCGGATGAAGACTTGCTCATTTGTCTATTTGCTTCTGTTCTTGCTTCCCTGGTAGAAACACACAAGTGAAAATATAGAAGCTGGAGACAAAAATGCATAGTTTTATTAAGTTTTATTTTACCATGACTTTGTTGACAACTGTTAAAGCTTTAGATGTACATCAATGATGAACATTATTGATGGTCACAAATGGTCAACCCATACCACAGTTTCTAAATTCTTTTTTTTTAAGATTTTATTTATTTATTTTTAGAGAGGGAAGGGAGGGATATATATATAGAGAGAAACATCAATGTGCAGTTGCTGGGGGCCGTGGCCTGCAACCCACACATGTGCCCTGACTGGGAATCGAACCTGCGACACTTTGGTTTGCAGCCCATGCTCAATCCACTGAGCTACGCCAGCCAGGAGTTTCCAAATTCTTGAATTCCTAAATTTGTGTCCCTGTTCAGGGGATGGAAGTCTATTTGTATGTCCATGCATCTTGGGGACAGTTCCTTGAGTACTTTTCTTTATGTTTTTCCATCCAGTTAATGGTCATAAGATCATATACATTTAAACTTCTAACAAGGATCACAGTCAAGTTCATATTTATTCGTTTGCACAGTGGGGATTAGACCCAGATTCGTACTTTTTAGACCATTCCTCTCTTAAAGTTGTTTTTGGTGGAAAGGAAACATCCTAATGTAAGTATGTAGTTACCTTTAACGTAATTGTAAAGAGTTCATTTGGCTGGTATGTTTAAGTGTTCAAATTACAGCCCAGGAAAACTTTAGATGCACTGTTATTTGCTACTTGTTTTTCTTTTCTGTGTTTTCCTTCCTCCTGGTTATTGTCAGTTGTTCCTTCAGCAATGGCACTATATGTTGGCCCCGTCTTTTTTTTCCTGCATTATTTTCTCTCCAGACATCTTGAACATTTAGGGGTTTTTGCCCTCTGAATTATGAGAGAGCTTTTCAAGTCTGCTGAAGTTTCATTGGTGTTAGCAACCTGACTCAGGACAACCTCAAAACCTCTTTTACATGTTTGGATTTACCTTTCTCTTATCTCTGATAGTAGCCATTGTCTAATCATAGTCTCTGCGTCTAATGCTTCGCATGTCCATCTTAAAGGCCGCTTCCCCTCGCATCCTGTGGGGAATGCTTAACAGAGTTACACACACACTCACCTCCAAAATCTAAATTTTCTTGGCATGTTTACTCTATTCTGACTTCCTTTCCCTTTCTCATATTTTCCTTCAATCAAATGTCCTTGCTGTTCATTTTCTTCTGGTTTGTTGATTTAGATTTTCTTATATGAGGAGACATATATTCAGGTCAAATTACCTACATTTTAATACACGCATTTTGCAAAACTTTTTGCAGAACTCATAACTTGTGGTCCCAGTGGAATAGAGAAAACATGACGCGCTCAAAATGATAACCGAAATGGCAGTTACCTTGACGATGTAGATGGTGAGTCATAGGGACGAGGGATAAGAATAAAATTTGTTCCAGCTGTTGACTTTCAAGCAACGGGAACTGTAGCAATTTGGCAGTTAGTCATATTTGAAATGCTCTGACACCTTCCTATTAAAATACCTATCACACATCGCAAAATCTTAAAGCGTTTCCACGGCACCAGGAAACGGTCATGCTGAGACCTTCTGGTGTGGAGAGAGCCTGGCGCTTCTGTCCAGAAGCATCAGGACCTGCCTGCCCAGCCCTAGCACTGCCTGGAGCTCTGGCTTCCCTCGTCCCCGGTTCTGCCCTGCCGCCCTCCCTACTTGGCCTGCCTTCTACCCGACTTTAGTTTCTCTCCGCCCTTTATTTCAGAAGCGTGTGCATTCTGTAGATAGCTCTTAAATGGCCCAAGGGGTGGTTTTCACTCTCCCCTTTTGCTCTCTATAATTTTTCTGCCAAATTCTCTCCTCTTCTTCCAACAGGAACTCTTGGCAAGGAAAACAAAAGAATATGAGCTACTTCAGAAGATAGGGCACAAATAGTTGACTTCCATCCATGCGTGTTAAAGGTTTTCTGCTTGGCCCTGATTGTGGTATGCTTTATACCACAGTTTCTATACTGTTTACTGTAATCCAAGTTTGGTACTTTGAGTCTCATCTAACCAAAAATGTATAATGTTTTGCAAAGATAGTTAACTGCTAACACATTTCTTTGGTGTTTTATGGTCTAGACTTGTGATGTAGTAGCTCTAGGTCATTTAAATGTTACTTGGGATTTAATAGAATGCATTGGCAATACTGAATGATTGATGACAAAACAGTGAAGCAAATTATCTTAAGTATAAGTACAGAAAATGTGTTTAATATGCAGAATATTCCCTCACTCCTAAGATTGTCCTTGTGGCTTATACAGCAAGTTAGATCAGCAGGGTTGTATTGCTAAAGAATATTAAGAGTTCTCTCGAAAGGAGCTGACCCATTCTCTATTCTCCTCAATTTCCAGCTTTGAAAATTACATTTTCAAACAGTGCTGGGTAACAGAAATACAATGTGATCCAGGTATGAGCCATGTAAAAAAAGGAAACAGAAGTTGATAAAATTAACGGTAATAATATATAGTACACTTAGCCCAACGTATCTGACACATCGCCATTGTAAGTATGCAATAAATATAAAAATGAGGTAAACAAATAAGTGGACAGATACTCCATGCTCATGATTTACAAAAAATAATATCGTTAAAATGTTCACATGACCCAAAGCAAGCTACTGATTCAATGCAACTCCTGTCAAAATTCCAATGGCATTTTTCACAGAAATAGAAAGAAAAACATAGAATCCTTATGAAATTACTAAAGGCTCTGAACAGCCAACCCACCTGGAGGCTACATACTCCCTGATTTCAAACTATTTATTATAAAGCTACTGTCATCGAAACATTATTGTATTGGCATAAAAAGACATATGGATTAATGGAACAGGGTAGAGAGCCTTGAAATAAACCTACACATATACGGTCAATCAATTTACTACAAAGGAGCCAAGAATATGTAATAAGGAAAAGACAGTCTCTTCAACAAATCGTGTTGGGAAAACTGTACATGATCAAGAATGAAAAGGGATGACTAAAATGAGCTCAAAACAGTTGAAAGATTTGAATGTAATTCCTAAAACCATAAGACGCTGAGAAGAGAACACAGGTGCAAGCGTCTAGGCATTGGTCTTGATGCTGATTTTTTTGAACCTGACCTCCAAAGCAAAGGCACAATGGGAAAAATAAACAGGTTGGACCACATCAAAGTAAAAAGTTTCTGCAGAGCAAAGAACATCATCAACAAAAGAAAATCCAACCGACTGAAAGGGAGCAGCTGCTTGCAAGTCAAGTATCTGATAAGGAGTTAATACTCAAGATAGAGAAGGTAAACTTACAAACTCAATAGCCCAAACCCCCCAAACAATCCAATTTTAAAACGGGCAGAAGATCTGAACAGTTTTCCAAGGAGACACACCAGCGGCCAACAGGCACATGAAAAGATGCTGAGCATCGCTAGTCATCAGGCAAACGCAAATGAAAACCACAATGAGCTACCACCTCACGCGAGTTAGAAGGTTTGTTATCAAGAGGACAGGACGCAACAAATGTCGGCGAGGATGCAGAGAAGAGGGAGCCCACGCTGTTGGTGGGAATGTGAGTCGGTGCAGCCACTGTGGAATGCGGTGTGGAGGAGCCTCAAAACTGGGAAGCAGGACCAACCACCACTTGACCCAGCCATCGCACTTCTGGGAATTCATCCAATGGGAACAAAAACATTCATTTGAGAAGATACCTGCCACCCGGTGTTCATTGCAGGACTGCTGACGATAGCCAAGACATGGAAAACCAGAGTGTCTACTGATGGAATGGACAAAGAAAATGTGATATCTATATATATATCCACATCGAATACAATCTTCCCAGTTATAATGATACAGATGAACTCTAAGGATACTTTGCTATGTGAAATACGTCACAGGAAACAAATACCATGTGATCTCACTTTCCTGTGGCGTCTTAAAGAAACAAGCACCAGCTCATGGATCCGGAGGACAGAGGGCTGGTTGCCAGAGGCGGGGTGGTTGGTGAAGGGCGGGCAAAATGCAGGAAGGGCGTCAAAAGGCACCAGCCTTTGGTTAAAAGCCCTCGGTGCCGTTGTGCAGCATGGTGACTAGAGTTAACGATACTGCACTGCGTGTTTGAAAGTTGCTAAGAGGAAATCTTTAATGACCTCATCACAAGAAAAATAAATTTTTGTTAACTATGTATGATGACAAGTGTCAATGAGATTTACTGTGGTGATTGTAGTATCTGCAAATACTGAATCATTATGCTGTGCACCTGATCCTAATACAATGTTACATATCAATTATACCTGAATGGAAGTGAAATATTTTTTAAAGTTTGTGTTCATTTTGCACGTAAAGTGGCACAGCCCTGTCGGGAGCAGACACATCACTGTAGTTCAGCAGCCACTGGCCACCATCCTGGCCAGTGCGGAGCAGGCTGCGAGGCACGGGGCACTCAAATTCCTTCCTTCTGCAACTAGTAATAAACATGGGAGGAAAAGCAAGATTGCTTTTAATGCTAACTCCATATTTTTCACATACACTTACCTATTTAAGTAGATTATAGTAAAAAAAAAAACAGAAGCAAAATTTGAAGCCAATGTCTATTCTAGAAAAACTGAGTTGACTGAGTGGTTTTCTGTCATATTATACTCCAAGCATTTGTAATAAGACAATGAGCACATTTTAAAGTCATACATATGATTTTGGTCTGTCCAGAAGGTGTCTAGCCGTGCAGTATGAAATGTAGAGACATCTACTGAAGAAGATACAAGATACAAGAAACGCTGTCCATAGGGCAATGATGCCTTGGTCTCCACCAAAGCAGGCACCTTGGGACCTCACACAGTTCTTCCAGTCTCTACCAGCTGCCCTGTTGTATTTTCCTGAATCTCATCAACAGTCTGAAATCTCTTCCCTTTTTTTTTTTACCAATTTTTAAAATTTTATTGTTCAAGTACAGTTGTCCGCATTTTCCCCCCACCCTTCCCCCTGCCACAGTCATCCCCACCTCCCTCCCCTGATTCCATGCCCCCCCCCCGGTTTTGTCCATGTGTCCTTTATGGATGTGTGGTTGTTCCTGATAACCCTTCCCCACTCCCCCCCCATTACTCCCTCCCACCTCCCCTCTGGTTACTGTCAGATTGTTCTTAGAAATCGCTTTGCTTTCAAAGGTGATGTTAGTTTTAGGAAAAGCCAGAAGTCACAGGGCACCAAATCTGGGCTCTAGGGGGGCTGAGTCACCTGGGTGATTTGACGTTTCACCAAAAAACAATGCATGAGACGTGATGCATGAGTGGGCGCATTGTCATGATGAAGCTGCCAGTCACCAGTTGCCCATGGCCGTGGCCTTCAGAATCATCTGGGTAGTTCCTGAAGAGGAATGTCCAAGCTTCATGCAAAATTTGGTGCAGATTCATTGCTCTACTCACTCATTTTGAATGCGACGGCCACACAGTACACGTGCTCACTCAGTGGTGTCTCCCACCCCCACCGACGAGTACAGTGCAGTTGTCATTGTTCACGTACGCACGTCCCAGGCCATTTCTCCTTGGCTGCCAGGTTACAGCAATGTCATGCAAACCTACTAACAACGGCTGGGCTTTTTGCAGGCAGACCTCATGTGTATATGTGTGTGTACGTATATGAATATAAGTTATGACCCTTTGGAATAATTTTATTTTATCTTCTTTTATATATGGAAGGCTCTACTGAGGGGATCTCGGTTTAATTTCAATTTCAGTTCTAGCAGTTGCTACATTATTTGATCTTAGACAAATTACTTCATTTTAAAAACCGTAATACTACCGAGTGTATGGTTGTTATGGAGATTGGAATAATATATCTGTAAAACCTGGCATAATCCCTGGCCTTTATGTTATAATTAACATAATAAAAAGTTCTTCTTCAATTGCAAAACCTTTAATAAATGAATAATAGAATATATCAAGATGAAATTTGACAGATGGCTCAGTGACATAAGGGAGTCTCTGGGGAAAATATAGCAAAGGAAGTCATAGAAATTACTTATCATCGACTGAGTATTGAGCCAGTGAAGTAATGTCTTCACACGTATTAACTTTTATTACCTTCACAATAAATCTTGAAAAACTTATAGCTGCTTAGAAATAATTTATCAGAGGCATTATTTGTGCTTCCTTCTTTTTATATTTTTGCGGAATGGAAGTCCCTGGGTCAATAATTATTAGACATACGGGAATATATCTTTTGATATCATGTTATCGTTTGTCCCTTTTCCTGTGGACAGTGCATTTCACCAATATTAAATGTGTATTGCTATGATATAAAGTGAAAACACATTTTCCCTGTTGAACTGTTCTACAACTCAGCTGACCTCTGCCTTACTTAAGGACCACAGGAGTGCAAGACAGAGGCCCACATTCCGACAGTCTGATCGTTTGCGTTTGGGGTGACATTGGTTGATAAGATTATTATAACTTCCAGGTATACAATTCTACAACACATCATCTGCATATTGCACTGTATGCTCACCACCCAAAGTCTGGTCTCCTTCCATCACCGTATACGTTCCTTCACTATTATTATTTGGCTTTCTCTGGACGACTTAGCAATGATCAATTTTTACCCCAAGATGCAAATTAAAAATATCCACCACGTTCTCCCATACTTTGTCCTTAGTGCTTCCCTCTGAAAATTTTAACATGTAAACTAATTATCTGGTTACTCATATTTATATTGAAAAATATCAGTCACAACAGCATTCTGTTTTATTGATACCAGGGACTTTCTGGAATCTCTCTTTTCTGAATAAAAGAAGTATACTGTGTGGAAATGGAAGTTATTCATGTCAGTAGCATTTACGGTACATTGCTTACAAATCTTAAATGCAGAATTCCTGTTTAAGTTTGAGTTACTCACATTTAATCGTACTTCCCCTTTTATCAGTTTCTTGTACACCCTTCAAATTTTATAACATTTATATATTATAACCCAATTTGGTAAGTTAAACTATGCATCATCAGTTTTAGAAAAACCTTAATATTTCTGATTTGCAAGGAAATATGTAATCTTTTGTGGATTAGTATCACTGGTACAAATCTCTTAAAAATCTGCATAATTCAGTGGATTCTTAAAGTCATTAGAGACATTTGCGAAATAGTATATTCTGAAAACTCATATTACTATCAATCTTTATTTTTTAATTCTTAATCAAAGCTACACACATACATATTTCATAGAACAAACTATTCCTAAAGGGTCTGTTGAGATAAAGAGCATTTCCTATCATTGGCATATTATTTGCTTCTTTTGGTCCTTTTGGCCAACCTTTGACATGGTGTCCATGCCCACTGTTTGCTTTATCGGTTGATTTCCCACTACAATATATGATTTAATTCCCTCCTACTTCACTAGCCATTCACATGACGTTTTACTCCCTGAACACCACACCCTCCTCTCAATACGGTTTCGCTGACAATCTGGTTATTTCAATGTCCGGAGTTTACATTAATGTGACTATATATGTAAGTCAGCCTTGAGCCTGTGCTCGGCCACGCCCATTTTCCTTCCCTGTACACCTGCAGTTTCTGATCTTGCTTTTTCATTGGTCCTGTTCCTCCTGCAGTGAGACCAGAGTTCTCCGTCTGGCTCTCCTCACATGTCTCCGTGCAGCAGTTTGAAAAATTCCTCCCTGTGAGAAACCCAGGGTTAGCGCGGGTCCCTCAGTTCACGTACTTTCCTTCTCTTCGAACTCACATCCTAGTCTGATGCTTTCAAATGTGTTTTTATACATTTCCTCCATTTTGATCATCATTTACAGTGGTTGGATAAGTGCTAGACCAAGCTATCTTGTCTTGTTGAGGGACTATTAAGTTTTTGACATTCTATTTCAGCCACTCCCTAATGCATCAGGAAATTCAATGAAATCTCCTTTTAGTTTGACACCTCCCCTCCTGCTCCTCTTTGGGTCCAGATGACCACTATTCCCGCCCCCAGCCCGCCCCCCCGGATTCTTCCTTTCCGCTCCTACCATCAGTTCCGGAACACAGCCCACATTAAAGAGGTGTTGTAGAAACACAATTTATATTATGTCACTCTCCAGGTGAAAACTTTTTAATAGCTTCCCATTAAACTTAGAATAAATATTTGAACTGCTTACAATGACCTATAAAACTTGCAATGATGTCAGCCTACTAAATGGTTTTCTGTGCTTGTCTCTGCTCCTCCTTTATGCTTCAGCAGCCCTGATTTTTTTTTAATTTCCTGAAACTGCCATGCTCTACCCGTAGCTCTCTTTCAGCACCATCTGTCTTTCACGACCATGACATTATGTTCATCGTTCTTCCCTGACTTTTCTCTTGTGTCAGGTGACAGCATGAATGCTATTTCCTTCGTGGGCATTCCCTGATCGCATGGAACTCGAGGCTAAATCTCACAGCACCTGACCCTTTCATTCATGGCACACACTGAATTAAAACCTCCTATGCATTTGACCAACACATATACAGGCACATGCTTCTAACATCCATGTGTCTTCCCACAGGTAAACATGATGGGGACATGGCTCATGTCCTTGTTTTATTTACCGTTCTGTGCCTCGCGCTCCTACATCGTGTGTGGTGATGCAGTAGCTGTAGAACAAACAATCATTGAATTTATGAAGAAATAAAGGAGTTTTCAACATCAACCTTGGGAAGCTTGAGAGAGAATGAAAGTTTTCAAAGAATCTTAGAGAACTAGACCTGGAGGAAACCATTACAATGAACAACCTAATCATATCATTGTACTAATCCTTCTGATAAACATTACCTGCACTTTTTTTAATCATTCCTGTGTGAGGAAACCCACTATACCATACAGAACTCTATTCTATTTCAGATACTTCCTATTATCCCTCTTACACTGGATTTTCATTATAATCTTATAGCAATAATTCTCACTTTTCCGAAATAATTCTGAAAACAATGATACATACGTTTTCTTTCCGTTCATTTCTTCTGAAATGAAACCACTCAAAGATACAATTAAATATGAAAATTATTCTTACATTTAATTGAACGTTAGAGAATGACATTTCATTTTGAAATGCTTTTTCATCACTAGAATTCTTTAAGCTATATAGGATGGGACAAAAGTTGGCTTGCAGTTGTTAGTATGTAAAATACAGAGTTCATTCTGGGATAATTATTTATTAATTATTGTATTATTTTCCATCTGAACAACTGTAAACCTCTTTTGCTCCACCCTGAATACTGGATTGATTTATCCATTCCTGTGCACACTGACTCATATTTGAAGGCACTACAAATAAGAAAATTTGATTTTCAGCCCAGTGAAAATAATATACATCAAAAACAAATTTACATACACTCTACTATTTTAGTTAATATTAAGAAAAAATAAATATCAATAGTCTTCATTTTCCTTTTATTACCTTATTATCAAAAAGGAAATGAGAATCTTCAGCTGTTTATATATGCAGTAGAGTAAATACAGTAACTGTTTTGCATGAGAAGATTCATGTGTAACATGGAAAATCCAGTTACCCACGTTAGCTCTGTGTGTGAGGGGGAGTTAGGAGCACATCTATATTTTATCTCATATATTGTAATATGAGCAAATGAGAAAATATATTTAAAAGCATTTCAAAATTTTAAACTGAAGTGCTCTAATATGGCCCGCTGTATTCATAAATAATTTTAAAGAACTGGTATACATTTTTTTCAGATAAATAAAAGGAAACAGCACTCACAGATACTTGCTTGCTCTTATGTGCATAAAGCAATTTGCAAAATTGCATTTCATTGTTGCGATTCTTTGGTCCCTATTTTTGAATCATTTTGATCACCAGTCCTCTTTGGCATGTAGCCGTTTGCTTACACAGTGACCCTCTTTCTCGTCGGTATTCTCTGGGACTATATTAGACGCCTCTAAAAACTGCATTAAGTTTTATGGGTCACTCACACCCTGAAATGAGTTATTATTTCAGCACAATAAGTTACATTTTCCAAATTGCAGCCCATAGAGCATCGTTAATCTAGGGAAATGGAAGTCTTGGGCGGTGTGATGACACATCTGATCCTTTTAAGGTTCTGGCTGAATAAAAATATAAACTGGATGTGATATAACGGTATTTTAGACTTGATAGTGAAGTCTAATGGGATAAGTCATTTTTACATTCACATATAAAATGGTTGCTGACATAAGAATATGTAAGCAAGCTTTGTCAAGATTCTGCTGTAAGATGATGCACTGATTATCCTTTCTCGGCTCTAAACATAGCTATGAGAAATAAGACCTATCTTTTTGCTACTGATGGACTCATTTTAATCTGAGCCCCTTTCCTAAGCTAAACTAAAACTATACCCCTAGATTGATAGAAGCAAACTAGGGATTGCCGTTACTCAGGTATGTCAACCTATGATGTCACTTATGTTGCAGCTCAGATTTGAGAGCAGTTGTCCTTACCTTACAAATCTAAGACCTATTTTTAAAAAGTCATTTAGAAACACAGAAAAGGTTCACATACAATAAAACTCCATTGGCCAGAGGAAGCAACACAGACACACAAAACAACAGTGTCGATGCAGCCAGATGTTTGCCGGACTCTGGATGTACAAGTGGGCTAGGGGACTGGGAGTGTGACTCAGGGTGACAGGGAAAATCTCCCCTCCTAAAGCAGAGGGGAGGGAGGGAGGACACACGTTCAGGACAACCACAGAATCCCCCCAAATTTCTCATCAAATCACAAGCTTATTATCAAAATTGATCAAGAAGGAAGAAAAGACACACCCAAGTAACTCCAAAGAAGTTAGTAACAGAATATAAGTATAATTATGGTTGACATTTATAAAATGTAGTTAAAGATTATGGAAAACTTCAACCCGTAAAATTATAAATTTAGATATTTGAAATTTTCCAGAAAATAATTTTCAGTACTCCATAAAAATAAAAAAGAAACCCGATAGAGTAATTATTATTAAATACCTTACTCAGGAATTAAACTCCTTTTTCCCCCTTGAAACAAATAAACCAAGTTTTATAGCAGAGTTTTACAGCTGAGTTTTATCAAGGCCTTAAACAGATTTTTAAAAGAGATACCTCAAAGGTTTGATCTCCAAAATACATAAAGAACTCACATGACTCTACACCAGGAAGACAATCCAATTAAAAAATGGGCAAAAGACCTGAACAGACACTTCTCCAAGGAAGATATACAGAGGGCCCAGAAACACATGAAAGGGTGCTCAGCATCACTAATCATCAGTGAAATGCAAATAAAAACCACAGTGAGATGCCACTTCACAGCAGTCAGAAGGGCCACCATAAAGAAATCAACAAACAACAAGTGCTGGGGAAGATGTGGATAAAAGGGGATCCTAGTGTACTGTTGGTGGCAATGCAGACTGGTGCAGCCACTGTGGAAAACAGCATGGAGTTTCCTCAATAAACTGTGATGGAACTGCCTTTTGATCCAGCAAACTCACTGCTGGGATTATACCCTAAGAATCCTGAAACACCAATTCAAAAGAATCTATGTACCCCAATGTTCATAGAAGCACAGTTTACAATAGCCAAGTGCTGGAAACAACCTAAATGTCCATCAGTAAATGAATGGACCAGAAATATATGGTATATTTACACAATGGAAAACTACACAGCAGAAAGAAAGATGGAACTCCTACCATTCGTGACAGCATGGATGGAACTGGAGGCTATTATGCTAAGTGAAATAAGCCAGGTGATGAAATACAAATACCATATGATCTCACCTATAAGTGGAACCTACTCAACAAAACAAACAAATGAGCAAAATAGAACCAGACACTTGGAAATAAAGAACAAACTGACAGTGACCAGAGGGCATGGGGGAGGAAGATAAGGGGGGATAGAGGGGGAGGGGCAAGTCAAGGAACAAGTATAAGTGACCCATGGACAAGGACAACGGGGATGGGAGGATTGAATATGGGTGGAGGACAGGGCAGGGGAGAGCAACAGGGAAAAAGGAGGGACAACTATAACTGAACACCAATAAACACACTGCAAAAAAAAAAGAAATTGCTGAAAGGTTCAAGTAATTTGAGTAACCCCCCCCCAAAAAAAAATGTTTGAGAGAAGCCCAAAAGAGCACATTTCCTAACACATTTTATGAGATAGTAAATTACTAAAATATCAACTTGATGAAAACAGTATAAGTAGATATTCACTCGTTTCTGATTATAGGGGGAATATTGTAGATGATAATCTTGCAAATGGGATCTAGAAGTGTGCATTCCTCATGGCCATACGGTGTGTATTCTCAAGATCAAGAAAGCTTCTCCATCAGAACAATGTATTAATTTATTTCACTACTGCAATTGAGAAGTCATAGGATTGTTACATAAAAAGAACAGAAAAATTTTAAAATATTAATCCTCACTTAGGATTCGAACTAGGAACCTAGAACTGCATTGACCAATTTGGAATTTCTGATCAAAACTCATCAAATATCGTGGCTCACCACACTTGCCTTGGTGCTTCCTTAGGTTTTCTACATACAAATGCTGGACACCTATGCCCAGCCCTGCCCTCCGCACTCAGGGTCACATAGAAGACTTTCTTCTTGAAAACAAAGTTTTTCTGCTTTGCTCTCATACTGTGTTCCCCATCTTATCTGGAACCTGGATGTTGCCATCAAATTCATTTATCTCTCCATAGATTTTCCAACTTTCCCTTTGCACAGTTTTCAATGCTGTCTACCAAATACAGTTAAGTTCTAGAAAGAATTATAAAATCCAAGCTTAGCTACACTGATACACTGCCTTCTCTTAAAATCCTAATTTTTTTCTTTAACTTGCCTTCTTGCCAATCTCTTGGACTGAATATTCTTTAGTTACTCATTACTATCCAGCTCCTCAGCTACCACTGGCGTTGACTGAATAACCACTCCTCTCGTGCGCACTGTGTCCTGAGCAGTGGTTTAAGCAGCCTCGTCCTTTAACACAGCATTGTATGTTAAGCATATGTGTGTAACTCAACCCATCTGCTCTTAACTACTCTGCATAAAGTTTTCAGTTCTCATTATAAAAACACTATTTGCTCATTCCAGAACAACTGGGGAAATAGGAGAACATGTAAAATAAAACACAGAAGTTGTCTAAAAGTCAGAAATACTCACTGACAGCATCTTGCTCAGTTTTATGGTCTTGTGAACGTGTGTGTGTGTGCGCATGGGTCATTTTATGTGCGTACAATGTGCATTTGTATTTCGATGGTCGTAATAGCTAAAAAATGAGTAATGTTTACTTTGTTATGCACTTCAATTTTTTTTCTAGGTAGATATGCACTCATCTGACCCTAAATCAACCCAATATGTACCTTTCCCCTTGCACAAAGGGAGGAACTGAGGAAAGGAGAGGTTAGGTAATTGGTTCATTATGCAGCGACACGCATATGTGGGGTTCACATTTAGGCAGCCTGACTCCAGAGTCCACACTCACCACGTATGCTCTGTACAACCTTTCTCCGGACACACAGACACACTCGCACGGTCTCATACATATGCAAAATAGACACCTATATTTTTTCAGATTTTATTTTTATTTTTAGAGAGAGGGCAAAGGTGGGAGAAAGAGAGGGAAAGAAGCATTAATGTGTGGTTGCCCCTTGCACGTTCCCTACTGGGGACCTGGCCCACAACCCAGACATGTGCCCTGAGTGGGAATCGAATCTGCAACCCTTTGTTCACAGGTGAGCACTCAGTCCGCTGAGCCACACTGGCCAAGGCAGAGACCGATATGCTAAATACATGACTATGTCTATGTTTATAACCACCAGCATGATGTCTAGGCAGATTTGAGCCTGCTTTTCCACTCAAATTATATACTGGGTATTTTGCTATTTAAAATATTCTTAAAATACCACTTTAATAACTTCATAATATTCTAAGGTATGGATATACCACTATTTGAAGCTATTCCCCTATTGTTAAACATTTTTATGCTTTCAAATATTTAAATATTATGAATATTATTGCAATAAACATCTCTGCACCCAAGTTTCTCTTCTTATTTCTCATCGCTAATGTGAGAGACACTCCTGAAAAATAGAAACTCTGAACTGGAGGGTGAAGAAGCTAATAATTTGTGGCATGGGTTATCAATAGCCTCTCACAAAAAAGGCATCTTACTTTCCACCACTAGGAGGGCGTCAGCCTTAGTTCTCACGTGCGGCATTCACTGAATAAGCAGGTTTACACTCAGCACGTACCCTCACGCGGCCGCTGTGCTCTGCCTGGGGACAAGTTAGACTGACAGACACAGACGAACTGGAGTGTCAGGACCCTGTGTAAACAATACTGGGTGGTTGGGGCTACTGGATGGGTGAGATTGTTTGTAATAATAAGTAGACTGTCATGGCTGGGAACTCTAGCTGGACCAGGGCATCCCAAGAGCTCTGAACTGTTCCAAAGGGCTTGTAAAACTCCCATCTAAGGATCTTCATTCGGAAATAGTGAAATTTCCGTTCATGTGAATAATCTGGTAAATGCAGACTGCTCACTCTGACAACCCGACTCTGACAGCCAGTTTTGTTTTCCTCCGTGAATCGCCTGGCTTCGTGGAAGGCCCAGCCTCAAGGGCACAGATGGTATTCAACCTCTCTTACCTCCTGTATAGTTTGTTTCTTCCCTCTCATCTTCGTACCCTGCACTCGGGTTCTTGCTCACATATTCTACTGCTTTTCAAACTTTTCAGTGCTCTGGACAGTCCGTGTGCTCATGGGCTATGGGAATGGTCATCGAAGGGAGGTGGCCCAGGTCAAGCAGAGTGGACACTCACCTCGTTTTCGTGGCTGACGGCATTCTGAATTCCGTCAGTCACTGCTTCCGGGCCAACTGGATGGGAGGAGTGATACACTTATGTAATCCTGAGTTAATTTTTCTTATGGGAAATTATGCAATTTCAGGAGACCTACACATTTTTACTGAAATAATTATGTTCAAATCCCCTGAACATGGTTACATAATTCAAGAGAAGCAAAACATTCATTGCAGGACTAGTAAAATGTTCACCGCAAAATTTTTTTGGATGAGTGATTTTTTTACTTAATATGCTTCTTTTTTCTGTAAAGGGAAATAGGGTGTTTATGTCCCAAATTATGAAGCAAGAACATATCCCTGATACTTATATCCTATGCTGGAAAGCATGAATGTGTTTTATCTATTTCCTTAACTGTATAATCACAGTTACACATTCTGAGAGCTTTCTATTACAGGTTAGATAATCTGCTCAGTGTGCTTGAATTTCTTCAGAAGACAAGTACCCATCTTTAAGGAAATTTGTTGGTGTCATGACTGAAACTACAGAAACTGTTTTTCAGGGAGGCAGAGCATGAGAGAGAGAGAGAGAGAGAGAGAGAACACACACACACACACACACACACACACACACACACTGCAGGAGTTTTCTGGACCAAACTAGAGGAAACAAGCCTATGGATACCCAGTTAGAACACAGGGTCCCATTGTTAACGCCTATAACCTCCTTCCACAACCAGAATCAGTTGTGTTACTACCGAGCCCTTTTCCAGTTAGATTTTCTTTGTCTAAAATGCATAGCCTTAACATCAGAAACACGGAAACATTTTTCCATTTCTTGTATCAAAAGGTACTGTTTACCTAGAGTGTAAATTTTTAAAAAAAATCTAGTGTCGATATGAATAGATTTATATTTAATCTAAGAATCAGTAAAGAAAAAGATGAAAATGGATAAACATAAGTGACACTTAAATATATGATTTTCCTTTTCCTTGATTTTGGTTTCAATCTTGGTGGAGGGGGCATCCGCCAGCAGGAATGACATCCCATCTCACCTTCCTTCTGCCTCTGTTCCTGAAAAGACGGTCAGTCCCACTGCGATCACAGCAGGCTGAGTGGCTCGTAAACAACAACAAAAATATCTCCTTGTCGAAGTTGTGGAGGCTGGACCCCTGAGACCCGGATGCCAGCGTGCTGGGGGGCAGGGGGCCTCTTTCAATGGCAGACTCCTCTTTGCGTCTTTTCCTGGTGGAAGGGCCTGGGGCCGTCTGCTGGGTCTCTTGTAAGGGCTCTCATCCCAAATTCAGGAGTTCTACCCTGGGGGCCTAATCACCTGTCGGCCCCGCCTTCTAACGCTATCACTTTGGGCACAGGATCCTCCTCTGAGTATTTAGAGACACAAGGAGACCGCCACAAAGTCCTCCCTGAATTTCTGCCATCCTCGTTCTGCTATCTCGCTCCACAGCACCAGTATGAAACTGAGAGATACCTCGAAGTCTGCACAATGCCATTTAAGGTTTAAGTTTTAAGTAGAACCATTGTTGGGGTTCAAAATAGATGCCCAGTGTGAGAGCAGAGCCCCAGCGAGTCCTGACACCGCTTCCCTTGCATGTAGCATTCTTCCAGCAATGCACTGGGCCCGCACCCATGTTCCCCTAGTTTTACTCCTGTGTTTGTGATTTGGAAAAAAAAAAACAACAACTTCCCCTGGTCTCTTTGTACATACCGGGAAGATTCTATTTTGCTCTGACATGAGGTTTTAGAGAAAGCCGAAATCCAAAGTTGGATTTATCTACACACCATATAATGATGAATTCATAGATTCCGCGATGTCCCTCGGGTTGTTTGTGTGAGATTCCCAGTTGGGAAATATCTACACGGGGATCGCAGCTGTTCCTGTGAGCACATACATGCTACATGCGGCAGGGCTGTCTGACCCGCAGCCCACAGGCTGCACGTGGCCCAGGATGGCTAGGAACTCGGCCCAACCCCAAATCGTAACTTTACTTAAAACATGATGAGATCTTTTCTTCGTTTCCGTTAGGGTTTGTGCATTTATTATGTGGCCCAAGACAACTCTTCTTCCAACGTGGCCTAGAGATGCCAAAAGTTTGGACACCCCTGTAGCTGCAGTGAAATTCAATTTTTCTTTGACTCCTGAAGGCCACGAAGGGAAGGAATGACATGTCCATCTCCATGATTACTAGTACATTGGCCACTGACGTGCGTTAGTGATCCTTCTCCTTCCCCTTGTTTTAGGTGAGGACTGTGGCTAGGAGACCGCCCGCGTGTGAAGCGTGACAGCGGGAGAGAAAAGCTTACACAGCGTTCCATCCGTGACTGTCGCCGCCCTTGCTGCTACTGTCAGCCCGACGGGACTGCTACCTGACCAGCTTCTCCTGTACAGCTCACGAATGTCAAATAGTGTTAGTTTTCTCTATACAGAGATTCTCCTCTTCCCAGATCATCGAAGCATTGATGTGACGTTATGATGAATTACATTCTGAGTTTTTTTATCTGTGTGCTTAGTGATTTCTATTACTGTCTCAATAATTAACTTTATTGTTATTTTTGCATCTCATTTTCTCTACTATTTCTATGTCATTTAATTATTTTAATCACCTTATTCTGCTTGGGAAAGCAGATATTTTGTTCCTGTGGCATGTCACGTTTATAAAATAGTTATATGATTTTAACCTGTTCTTACATTGTTTTAAAAACAGAATGGGGTTGACTGCGTTTGGTTGTGTGCACATGTATTTGCATTTACAGTTATGCAATGGATAATCATGGTTTCCAGTTCCCTGAGTTCCCACTGGATCACGTGAGGCTGAGCTGGGCGGAGGCAGAGATGTTTCTGGAAGTTGTCTCCACCTACATATGTCAAATATACACAGAAAGCTCTGTATGCTTTTGATATTCTACTAGAAAGGCTCACAAAAACTTTATTTATATGGCGAGGCTTCGGAACAGAGCTTCTCAGTAGGAATTAGCCTGAAGACAGAGCTTGTCCTCTGTGTACTCTTCACCCCTGCCGAAGGTGTGGCATTCCTATGCAGTGAGGTAGCGTGATCATGGAACGACATGCTTGGCATTGATTTTTTTTAAATAACCATCTTTACTTCACTCCTTCTGCGCGCTGCCCACGATACTCGGTGGGATTCATGGGATGAGATTACGGCTGATATTATGGAGACAAACAAAAGTCCATACGTGTTCTGGAAGCTGTCGGGTCACAGATGGGTAGAACCCCGTGGGCCCAGCTAGCAAGCCCGTGTCTCCTTGATCCTGCAGACATGCTCCATCCACTCCATTGAGGTGCAGCCCTGGGCAGGACAGGGCACACAGGTGCACAGGCAGCCCCGGGCAGGACAGGGCGCACAGGTGCACGGGCAGCCCCGGGCAGGGCAGGGCACACAGGTGCTGCCACAGTCGAAGGAGAATAGTGGGAGGTCTGATGCTCCATTTTATTTTCACGAGGGGTGCCCCTGGGATCATGTAACCACTGAATTAAGGAAATCTACTTTTGACTTCAAATTATTTTGAAATAATTGCAAGTATCTTGAGAACGTACCCTCAGTTAGAAGCAGACTTGGGTTTTTACTTAAGACTGCATTTTATGGTTTGCTGTTACACCTAAAAAATTTACAATTAATATTTAAACCCACAAAACTCATTACAAACAACTATATGCCAGTCAACATACTGGACAATCTGGCAAAATGGATAAATTCCTAGAAACATATAATCTTCCAAAACTAAATCAGGAAGAATCAGAGAAACTGGACAGATTACACACAGTGGAATTGAAGCAGTCATTTTAAAAATTCCCAGCAAACAAATGTAATGGATCAAACTGTTTCACAGATGAATTTTACCAAACATTCAAAGAAGAACGAATACTCACCCTTCTAAATATATTCCAGAAATCCAGGAGGAGGGAAAACTCTTAAATCAACAGCGTTCATAGTGTCTTTTAACACTGAAATTGCATGATGATTTCCTGGCTTCATATTTTACCTATTACAATATACATAGCCCAGACTTCATTTCTATGATTGGTGATTTTAATGAATGGCATTTTATCATGCTACATACTTTGGTGTTTTATATTAACATACCAAACTTTATTGTTTAAATTTCATATTCCTTATCATTTTATATATGATCAGTTTAAAAGCATACACTTCTAACAAAGGAAGTTACATCAAATAAAGGGAGCTTTTTAAAAATATAACTTAGCAAAAATATTAAATGGTATATTCAGTTTACATTTAGCTGTTACAAATCCTCTCCACCCTGTGGCAAAGAGTGACCTGCTCTTTTCAATACCAACATGAAATCCCTGTTAATGTTAACGACATCTTCACACACATTAAAAAGAAAACCCTAGACTGTAAACAGATACATTTAATAACTTTAAAAAATTCAAAAATAAAGATTATTTTTACTTGTCTCATAACTGTATGACATCTCCACTAAACTGAGGACATGGAGTCTGGGTAGCTTTGGAAGCCCAGCATATCTGGGTCATGTTGCACAAGATGTGTGATTTTGAACAGTTAATCTTAATCTTCACTTCCATATCTCTAACATGGATATCCTATCTACTACCTCGGGTTATCTTGACAGTAAAATACTTTTGAAATACACAAAATTCTGCATATTGCTAGGACACTGAAGAAACACAGCAGATTTTAGTTTACGGTGGATTCCTGAGGGCAAGTACCACTCATGTCTCAGCCCAAAGCTGGTAAACATAATTGAAACATTTTATGGAGTTATGACACATAGTGATTTTTATGGTTTAAGACATTTAGAACATGCCTATATAAATACATTTTAAAGCATTCAGGATCTCTTACTGAACTTAATTCTATATTTATAAGACAGTATTTCTATTTTTAAAATCAACCATCTATAATGAGCTAGCCAAATCACTGACACATATGTGCAGGTTTAGCTTTTAATTCTGCAAATGGAGGAACTTACACAGGGAGGTAATTAAAATAAAACAGAAGCCTTACATGACTTATATGACCCAAATATGTGTACGGCTTCTATACTTGCAAAAGAATCATTGTAGGCAATGCAAGACAGCAAGGAGTTAAAATCTAATTTGCATGACATGCTGTCCCCAGCTCACTGACCTATTGACCATAATATAGGTCATATTATGACCTATTCTAGCTTCCCACCGCAGAAAACCCAGAAGTATGCACAAAACAAAATCATTTCAGTTTGCCAGGTGCAATCTTGCTGAATCAGCCTTGGTATTAAGCCAGCTTTTACTGTGTCTCACTGAGGGAATAAATCCCTGAGTAAAATGTTAGTAATGTTTAAAGGGAAATAGCAGCCTTAATCCAAATGGGAAAGCTGAGAGATTTTGCCACAAAGAGAAATGGGAACTTTAAATAACCACACACCTTCAAAGTTATAGGGTCATTTTTAACCCCACGAGATTATTCTGGGCTTACTATACGCTGACAACAGAAAAAATAAATAAAACACGTTTTTTGCAGAGGAAGTGTTCAGGAAAAATTACCAATCGAAGGTGATGGCTGGTTAATGGTTCGGGGACGTGGAGAGGGGGCGGGTGGTGGGGATGATCACTAGGTAAGCAAGGCGTTGGAGAGACAGGAAGTGCATCAGTGTGTGGGAGAGACGGCAGACCACGTGGATTCATGGACGGCTCTCACACTGAGAAGTCACACAGGGCACACTCTTTGACTATTTGACCAGTAAGTTTCCTCATCTACAAAATGAGGTTAATAACAGTTTTTAGCGTTGCCATCAATTAAGTAAAAGCAAAGACTGCAAAAACGATCTTGAATTTCCGATGCTATTAGCGCATGTGCCTTCATCTCAGGCAATGCCATACTTTTGAGTAAACAGACTTAGTGGATTAAAGTATTAGTAGGAAACTTGGTGCCCTGTGTTTAACCCATCAACATATTTATTCCCTGGATAACTATTTTTAAGAAGAAGCAAATATAACAGAGTAAGTCTGACCTGGGTTTGAGTCCTGAAACTCCCTCTGCTTGGGTGACTTGGAGAAATAACCTAAAACTTCATTAAGCTTAAGGTTCTTCGTCCTGAACACGGGGGACAGTTTGGCCCATTGTAGCTCTTGTTGTTCAGATTTAAAGGAGTGTACTATCAGAGTGCATAGCCAGCAGACACGCACGGATCCTGTCCCCGTGCGGGCCGTGAGCACCGGTACCTGACTCTCACGTGCACGACGTAAAGAATGGAGTCAGCTGATCAGAAAGACATGGAAAGAGGCTGACTGGCATCCCTGCACTCTGGACACTTCTTCGAAGCCTTCCAGGAGTTTGGTTGATTATATGGGAGACACATGGATGTGTACGTTTTGGTCACGGAGCAGCAGCTTGGCCATAAGACGGAAGGAGAAGAGACACCGCAGAGAGAGAGAGAGATGATTGTGTGTCAAGTGTATGGAATGGATGTTACAGGAATGCCAAGACAAGACACTCTGTGTGGAAGGGCCGGATTCAGAATGGGTGTGGACAGGAGGTAAGCTTGGGCTGCAGACTTCAGCATCAAAAAGTGTCGGTTACATCAAAGGATGGGACCACTGGCAAAGATTTGAAGAGAGAATGCACAACGCATGACAAGGGGGACAGAAGATAGTTTCAGGGTGGTATTGAAGAAATAGTAGGATGTGCTTTGGGATGGACAGAAAATTGAAGGCAAGGAGTGGAGGTCATAGGTCACTCTGCTTCTAAGTTTGGGCTGGGCATTCATCCCTCCAGAGGTTTCTGGGAGGACAGGAAGGTGGCTGCCTCCAAAAATGGGTAGGCTGGATCCAGTTTGATCTACCCTAGTTCTCAAAGATTAGAGTGCCCATCATCAGCTCTGGAGCTGCACCTGACCCCTTCCAGATTTGGGGTTCTTCTGTGCAAGTTTCCAAGGTGTCCTTCTGGGTCACACCTGAAGCTACTTCCGGTTTGTTCACCCTGAAAGCTGCCTGGCTGAAAAATACTGAAAAATATATGCCCTATTATCTCTCTTACAAAGTGAAAAGATTCTACCAGTCTGACATTGGATTTCAGAAACAAAGCATGAATTAAAAGATTTTTGAAACAAAATGTATCTCAAATCAATGCTTACAAATACTCATCTATTTTTCATGGCTTCAGAAAACGGTACTAATTTCAAGTGTATAACATCTATTAAGCCATCCCTCCATTTTGTTAACCCTTTCAAAAGATTAGGTATGACCAGAGTTGTTTTTCATGCTCTGGCCCATGGAGAGTAAAAACAGAACTTGGTGAAGCCACGCCCTCAGCTGTTTTTGTTTTTGTTTTTTTAATTGAATGGGATGGAGAAAAGAAAGATGGCTACAAGGTCTGTCCCAAAGAAACAATTCATAAGTCACTTTGCTAATCTGATTCTAAAGAGTCAGGGAGATGCCAAGGCGCATGAGAAGAGGGACCACGTCCCCTCGTGTATCCCCCTGTTCTAGTGATACGCATGATGCCTGGCGCATAGGCAGCCGCAATGCACGGAGGATGCCATGCAAGTGGAGGAGAAGTCATTTCAAACTGATCTCTGAAGGGGCAGTGTCTCTAGGGAGTTGGGAGATGTCCGTCAGAAGGATCAGGTTATGTTTCCTTCTTTACAGAAAAACAAAAACAAAAACAAAACAAAACAAAAAAACAGAGGAAGAACCATGCTGAACAGGGCCCAAGAAGTTCTCCTCTGACTGTATTGTTATAATGTGTTGATAAAGGAGGAAGCTCATCCTTAGAGAGATGAACTGATCACCCAAATTCACGAGATAATTTCTAGTTCGGGCTCAGAAGGGTGCCCGTGGCAGAGGAAGCCCTCCGAACTATTACCTTAGAAACATCCTTCTGCAGAGCTAGGGGACCAGACTCGGGTTTCCATCAAAGTCGGCGTCTGTCCATTCACTGTGCCGCCTCCCCACCGTGAGCCGCCTCCCCTGTCCAGAATCCAAACACGGTGATATCACTGAGCCAAAAATGCTCTGGGCTCAGGACTTCAGAATGAAGTATAGAATTTATGAAACCAATAAAAGTTGTTTTCACCTTGCGATGTTCCAGCTAACATGTTTCCTTGCTAGGAACGGTGAGAACAAATTCCCTCTCTCTCTCACACACACACACACTCACACACACACACACACACACACACAGAGTAAGTATCTCACCCCTGTCAGGTGAACCGTCCGGACGGACTCACCAGGCCTAGGCCGATGTGACTGTGGGTCTGTATCCCACACAGCGTCTGGGCTTGTGTTGTTCAGTTCCCTCAAGCCCTTTGGCACCCGGGGACAAAAGAGAATGTATTGAGTTCTTTCCTTTTTGAACAATACTAAAGTGGGAGTTTGTTCTTCTAAGATAATATGTACTATTGCATAGTCGTGGCACCTTTTTGTTAAAAGTGTCCACGCATATTTTTCCCACGACGTCCTTCAAAGGGGCTGTCCCATGGATGGCCTTTTCTGCAGTTAAGCACGTGTCCAGCAGGGACTCAGGGAGTCTCGTTGTCACCACACAATCACGTCTGGTTAACAAGCTGGCTGCCTTTTCCGTTCACACAGGGCGGCTTTGTAAAAGTCCTTGCCCTGGTGTGGTTTATTCAAAGTGACAAAGGAAACGTTAAAATTGGAATACAATTTCCTTTATCTGCTCTTACCTAAATGGGGGCGGCGTCTGCAACTCGGCATTAACTCACCTGGAGAAGAGGAAGGGAAAACACTGTTATTCCTACAGAGTGACCTTTCTCAGGCCGTGTTTACTCGCTCAGAATGGTAGCTTGGCTCAGACCTGCTGTGTGAAATGTGCGGAGCTGGAAATGAATAGAAAATTCTAGTTTTGAACATATAAATGTATACAATCTCCCTCTTTCCTTTCCTTTTATCACTTAATATTTGAATCGAAATGTTGCCAGGGCTTTTTCTGCATCTTTTCACAATGTCTGAAATACGTATTATCTGTTCTTCCAAATGGAGCAAATGATAAAAAAAGGAAATGGATAAAATTAATTTTTATATATATATACACAAAATCTTCTTTAAAAAACATCTGTAAACTGTCAAATTTTATTAGAGTCAATAACTCACTTAAAGATTAAAATAAATAGATGGCACTAAGAAAATAAATAATAGATGTATTTAACTCAACATCTCATAATAATGTGCATATATTAAAAAATAAACATGATATGTCACAAAATATTTCTAAGAAATATAAATTAACAGTTAACTAAATAGTTAAACAATTAAACTAAAGCTATGCTTTGATATCCTGCTCAATATTTTATAATTAATGTGGGATCATGCAACCTTGGACACAAGTGCTAGTCAGCTCAGAAAACATTTATTGGACATTTATCAGGAAGCATCGGGATTATCAGTAACTCATAATATAACTCATTCATTCATTCTCCTGTAACTATTTATCACAGGACTATAATAAGTCAAGAACTTTTCTAGATATAAGGGAATAAACAGTGTACAAATAGTGACACACTGGGGACTCATAGTCTAGTGGAAGAAAACTGTGTATATGAACTTACACTTTCAGTAAAATGTGATGGAAATCCACACAGAAGACAGTGGCCTGGAACTGTACGTTTCTGGTTTCATACAGGCTGTTCATACATACATCATACCTCTTCCATTGCTAAGCTCTCTCTCCATGCCCGGGTCTGTACAAATTGCTCAGTTACAGAGAGTATTCCTTCCCAGAGATTTAATTATACAAAATCATTATCATGTTGTAAGAATCACAATATATGTGGACATAGCTGAATCAAGGAATGAAGTAAAATATTAAGGAATTTTACTTTATCCTGTGTATTTAAATAACTTCTATCTTATGTAAATATAGTTAAAATAAATCAAAAGCCAGTAATAGGAGGTTATAAATAATTCACATATGGGTATAACTTGGCAGAAGATATAATAAAAGATTTTAGCATTTTTCCTCCCTGAAGATTTTATTTCCTTTGTTACAATATCTCCTCTTTTTAAAGATGTTTTCTCATAGTAGATACTTTATCTTTTGCTGTGTCGCATGTCTAATGATATTCAAACTCATGTAAAATCAAATCACATTGCTCAAAGTTTAATTTTAGTTTAAACAATGTTATTATCACATTTAATATAACATGATTTTTGACAAACAAAACATGTTTAATGTTATGGAACCTGTTATATATATATATATATATATAGAGAGAGAGAGAGAGAGAGAGAGAGAGAGGTGAGCTTTATGAATGCACCTTATACTCTTTTGGAGGAATAAAGGAGTGCTGTAAATATTTCAATTATCGGTGCTCATTAACCACTATGTTGCAGACATCCCCAAGTAGGGCTTGTTTGCCATAGTTCTTCGTAGCTTTCAGATTATACGTCTGACCCACCCCTAAACCCAACCTGGTTTTGCAATGCCCATTAAGCAAACGTATGTGCGTCTGATTTTAAATACATATAATGCTCCTAAATTAACAGTTTTTCATGTGCTTTTGTTATAGCTTTAATAATGACCGTTTATCCTCACATCCTATGATGGATGAGATTTGGCTATAAAAAGTTATTCAGCCTCAAGACTCTGGCTCCAGGAGTACAAGAGAAAGATTATGGAAGGAAAAAGAGATGCGCCTTCTTGTGTGGCTGGAGTCTTCCCTGTTATCAAGTTAGCTGGCTTCATTAAAAACATCTTTTCATATTTGCTACCTCCATCAATAAATTCTGACTTAAATAATTTCGACAAACTTTACCAGGGCAAAATAGATCAATACATCAAATTTGCTTTATTAACCTGTACTTCAGGTCAGTTGAACATCTAGGACACATTTTTTTTCTCTCCATGTTAGCCTTCTGTCATACCCTGGAAGGCTGGGCACACAGGGTATGTGGTCTAGGCTGCACCAGGTTTAAGACTGGGGAAGTCTGGCATTGCAGAGGGTCAGTGAAGGCAGGGGGACTTAAGAGTCAGGATGCCCTCACAAGGCTTGTTCCAAGACACCACGTGAACGATGGTAATATTTTTTACTAAAACATTTTCTTAAAGGTTTTACTCCCTTATTTTGAGAGAGAGGGGAATGGAAGAAGAAAGAGAGGGAGAGAAAGATGGTCATTTTTAGAAATCAGATACAGAAACTGTTTACGTTTTAAATGTCTTGAACTCAGCCCTGGCTGGCATAGCTCAGTGGCTTGAGCGTGGGCTGCGAACCAAAGTGTTGCAGGTTCAATTCCCAGCCAGGGTACATGCCTGGGTTGCAGGCCATGACCCCCAGCAACCACACATTGATGTTTCTCTCTCTCTCTCTATCTCCCTTCCTTCCCTCTCTAAAAATAAATAAACAAAATCTTTAAAAAAAAAGTCTTGAACTCAATCACCATTGAACTTGGAGGGAGTGATAAGAACAAGAAGGAAGAAGCCTACAACAGGAATGATTGATTCCTTTCACCACCGCACTGCGTGTGTATGTGTGTGTGTGCCGGTGTGTAAAGGGACACAGGAAGCAGAGCACATTTGATGTGGAGAATGGACAACGACGTGACCTTCCATCAGCAATGTCAGTCTGTCCCATCTGCGGTGTTGCCCGAGAGCAGAGAGGAGAGCACGTGGTGAGCGACACTCTGTGTTACGAGCTATGCATTCCCTGTGGGCACAGCACAGATGCCTTCTCAGCATGGAGAAGCGGCACCACATTTTCAACCTTTTTAAAGTCCATACTATAAACTGATGGATTTTGTCACTGTAAACAATACAAGACCTGAAGCCGCAAAACGTATGCTGAAGATCACTACTGTTTCCTGATCCCAGAATATGTTTCAATGAGAAAGAAATCAGAGGTTTCCGGTCCCTTCTCCAAGCTTCCAAAGTTGTGGCAGCAGGTGTGAGACGGGCCAGGTGTCCCTGCCGTGGCCACAGAGGGACCACAGTGCGTTCTGACACTGGAATCTCGCCTGGTCGCTGGGTCCCCACGCTGGGTTGGTGGCCAGTGAAAAATCTGGGTTCGTTTTGCTTTTTGCTCAGTTTACATTTCCAGTATCTAGCAAATAAGTTTTTTCTTATATGGGCTATTATAAAAGTAAAAATAGCACACTGCTCTGATCTTGGTTACACAGCCGCTACCCTGTAGCAGAAAACAGTTCAGAATATTCCTCTATATTCTGTTTGCGTATGTGTGTGTGAAGCGGTTGAGGAATCTCTGTGATGAGAACATTCTGGATCATTGTTTAAATGCTCAGAATTCATTGCTTAACATGGGAGCTCTTTGCCTTGGTTCCACAGAGAAAACTACCTCTATGAGTGCCTTTTCCTACTGCAGGTCCCCAAATTCCTGTAAGGTACTTCGGTCTGTGTCCGTAGCTACCTGTGGATCACTGTGTGAAGGCACAAAAAATCTGATTGGCTACAACAAGTGTGGTATCTCCCATCACACAACATCACTCAATGGCAGGGCAGGAGTGCCAGGCTCTGCGGCCCTGAGTTCACAGCTCAGCTGTGCATACCGTGTGCCCAGCCGTGCCTCCGCAGCGGTCCCCATAGATAAACCCCACAGGCTACAGGTCCTCAGGGGGACGCTGTGACACAGAACAGTATCCCCAGCCTTATAAAGCTTATTTATGGTCTAGTCTGATCAGCAAAATGTAGCACTTTTTAGCAAGTTTTAAAAAATGGTAAGAACTGTGAAGAGATGGCAAATGGTTACAGACGGATGGACTCAGAAAAGGATCAGTAAAAAATGCACAATTAACTGGAGCTAAACAAGAGCGAATCTTGGATGAGTGGACAGGAGCGAGGAAGCTGGCCTGTGTTCACCTGTTTTTATTAGGAAACCGTGGGCACCTCGTAGCTGATTTTCAAAGAAGGCCTAGCAATCGCCACAAAGCTTAGTTAAGGAGCAGCAATACGAGATAGATGGTGACATCGAAGGTTGCATAATTAAAATAAAAAACCTCTCCTTCCGAGCCCTGGCTGGCGTAGCTCAGTGGATTGAGTGTGGGCTGTGAACCAAAGTGTCGCAGGTTCGATTCCCAGTCAGGCCACATACCTGGGTTGCAGGCCATGGCCCCCAGCAACCACACATTGATGCTTCTCTCTCTCTCTCTTTCTCCCTCCCTTCCCTCTCTAAAAATAAATAAATAAAATCTTTAAAAAAAAAACCTCTCCTTCCTTTGATATGCATATGTTTTACTTGGTATTTTCTAATTTAAGAGGATCAATTAAATATAATGACTACTTCTGTCAAAAAAATCTCTCTTGTCATAGAAGAGTCACACTGTGTACGGCCTGATGGTTTTATTGGGATAAATATGTAGAACCTACTCTGTTTATGAATAAATTATCTGCTCCACTAGGAAGTCTGGGGTGACAGACGTGCAAGAGCTGAGCTGGCTTGCTTTTGACGAGATGGGATGTGAGTTCATGCAACAAATGACCTTGTTGGATCTAGAATGATCTGCCTGGTTTCCTCTGAACATTGAGTACTTACTTTACAAGGATGCTTACCTTTGGAATGAAAAGTATTAGAAACATAATTATTCTGAAAGTTTATGCTGAAATTTTTTTCTTATAAAATTCAATTCATTAGAGATTATGATTTTATTTCTTTTCAACTGCCTGAAAAGCTGATATTTTTATTTCTATGTTGCATAAAAATTTGGAATTTCTAAATGTGACACTGGTGTGGTTTTTGTCTCTTGACTGGACCTTAACTGATACATAGAGTCAAAAACTGTTATCTCTCTAACTGCTGATCTCGATTATTTTTTTATAACTTACAGCAGGGCCCTTGAAAAGAATCTCCACAGTGTCAAGTTAAAACATCTAAATTATTGATGGGCCTATTTCAAAACAAAGACTATATTTTAGTGTGCGCATTATGTCAGTTCTACTTACTACTGTTGCTAAGCAAAATAAAGTCTAGAGGTACCACGAAGGGACCTGCTTGAAACTTTTCCTCGGCAAAATACGGACTATCTAAAATGTCATGATATAGGTTCCATGTAAGATAGGACACATACACGATCCTTTTGACAGGCTAAAATAAGCACCATACTCAGTCGCCTTCTCTGCAGCAGCTGCGCACTGGGCACGGGGTCCCTATGTTGAGGCGGGACCAGCCTCCATCTGTGGACCGCGGTTTGGATAGCACGGAAATCCAAGGCGAGCTCTTCCCTGAGGACTTCATACGTCCTTGTCTCCTTCTCCCAAAGGCTCTCTCTCTGTGACTCTTGCAAAGCGTCTGACGACATCACTTACTGCTTGTGGACCCCTGGCTTTGATAGGTTTCATTCTTTTTTAATCTTCAAAATATTTTCTGTAAGGAGCATATTTTTTTTCTCTAAAAGCACCCCCTACTTGTCAGCTGCTGCTCAATCCCTTTCCCTGGCTGTCATCAAGGCCTGGCTGTATCTCCCCCGCTGCCCAACGCAGCACGTGGCATCCCCGGGCACGCTCTGTCGGGACGCATGCGCACGGGCCAGTGGTTGTCACCCTGCAGAACCCGCTGATTTGTCCCCGCTCTGCCCTGCCGCACTTTGACCGAGCACTGCCGGGCTTGATCAGACCTGCGGCTGTCACCACAAAGGAAGTTGTCCCGTCCCACTCCTTGCCGCCCTCCCACAGTCACGGGCGGGGGCGTTTTGGGTAATCAGATTACTGTTTACTCCCCAAGGAGGAACGGAGCCGTCACCGCCCACCTTTGAAAGCCTGGCTATGAATTCACACAGCACCTGCCATCTGTTCCTTTCGTGGGGTCAGCAGAGGTCACTTCTGAAATTCAACTGCTTCCTCTCATCTCACCGAATGGTATGTAAGAACATCTAATGATAGCCCTGGCTGGTGTAGCTCAGTGGATTGAGTGCGGGCTGCGAACCAAAGTGTCGCAGGTTCGATTCCCAGCCAGGGTACATACCTGGGTTGCAGACCATGACCCCCAGCAACCCCACATTGATGTGTCTCTCTCTCTATCTCGCTTCCTTCCCTCTCTAAAAATAAATAAAATCTTTAAAAACATCTAATAATCATCATCAAGCAAGACAGTTGCTGTTACTGCATTTGTGTACCTGTCTGCTAAGTGCTGAAATCCTGGAGGTCTGGAAGCAATGCCGGCCTCACTAACAACCCAGCAGAAATGGCTTCCCTGCGTGAGGGGACACGAGGGGCGGGGTGGGGGGCGGCAGTCCCCATCTGGACCTTTCTGGACACTCACCCAGGGGAACCTGGAGCCTTAGGAAAAAGTCCAAGCTCTACCTCCACTCTCCTTCTGTGTCTATTCGGCTCACGTTAGAGTACAGGGGTGTCTAAATAATCCATGATATGCACTGACAGAACTTACAAGTTCAAATTGAGAAGGTATGGTATTTATTTTTATCTTTCATAAGCTTATTTTTTAGTCAACAAAACAGTTTTCTTGGTGTACAAACTGGGCCTATGAACCGAAAAAGTACGTATTTTAGTCAGAGAACACTGCTGGCTTGGGCTTAGCTGGTAAAGAGTTTTTCTTTGAAATGCTTTCTACGCTTTGACTTTCAACCCAGTGATCCCACCCTTCTGTTCTCAGGAACAGACAGTGCTTTGTGGCTGTGATCTGCCTCGACTTCGTGTTCGGAGATCCTCCGTCCAGCGCTAGAGCACCCTCCTTTCTCCACCTGCCCTTCGGCCCTGATGTCCTGGGTCCCGGGAGACGGCCCCGCCCGGCGGTCTGAAGTGGGTTTTTCCCGCTGCACCCTGTCTTGCTCCTCGGGACCTTCTCTGTGACTCAACCTATTGCAAAGCCGTTTATTTTATTTTTCCCATAATTACCAAATGCTAATTCTTTCAGAGACGGCCCTGTTCAGTCTAGCCCGGATGGTCCTTGAATATCTTCTGATTTCATTGATGAAATCACATTTTAATAAAGACAGGTACGTCTGTAAAGTTAGAAAAGTCGTCTAAGCAGCATACAACACACACGGACGGAGTCCATACATTCGAACTGAGAAGACGAAGTGTTCATTTATTTTTATCTGCTTTATTATGAAGAGAAGAAGAGACCAGCGGAAAAGCTGGGCGAGGGAGGAAGTGTTAGAATTCTGTGAATCAGCCTTTTTAATAACTCGTGTCTGAAGGCAGCTGCTTGTCAATTTATATTCTTGAAGATTCGCATCATTGGAACACTGCTTAGAATTTCGCCAGGTGCACAAAACCCCCTCAAGTCTCATCAATTAAAAGTGCATGAATGCCACTTAATTTATCGGCAGCCGTGCAGTCTCGCTGGAGGAGGGAGGCAGAAGGGAACCTCTCGGTACAGACACGCGTGTGCATGGCCATTGTAATGGGGTCGTTTGAAATATCGCCTGGTGGGGACATTATACCACTGTTCGATATTTTCAGATGTGGGGTGTAACGTGTTACACACCATGAAATCTCCCTTCTCAGAGTGGAAGTATGATATTAAATAACAGACAATCAGTATTTTCGTGTGTTTATCCGTTTAAGTTCATTATGCTTCGGGAGCTGGGTGGAGTTGCATTCCGTTTGTCCTGCTTGGTGTCCCTGAGCTCCCGGGAGCTAAGGGTGGGTGTCTGACACTAATTTGGGGAAATTCTCCATCACTATTGTTTCACATCTCTCTCCTTTTTCTTTCTTCTCCCTCTGGAAGATGCGCACACGACATATTGCGTGGTTATCCCCTAGTCCTTGGATACTCCCTCGTGTTGTCCTCCTCGGTCTCTGCTCTCTTCATTTTCTGGTTTTCGGGGCCTCATCTGATGTCACCTCTAGCTGAGAGGTGCCTTCCTCAGTGGTGTCCAGTCTACGAACCAACGCATCCAAGTCATTCTTCTTTTCCACTACAGGTTTCTTTCTAAAATCTCTAGTATCTCGGTTTTTCCTTTGCATTCTCATTCTTTCTTCCCACATCGCCCCTTGTTCTTATACACTCTCCACTTCATGCATTAGAGCCCACGCTATATTAATCACAGTTATTTTAAATTCCTCGTCTGATCATTCCAACATGCTGACCGTGCCTGTTTCCGAGGCTTGTTCTCTCTCTCTCTTCAAGTTGTGTTTGGTCTTCCGCTGTTGCTTGTTCCTTTTTTCCCTTGACAGCCAGGGATGCTGTATTGGTAAAACACTGGTCAAAGGAACTGTGCGCTGTAACTAGGCCTTCAGATAATGTGGTGAAGGGGGCGGGGGGTAGTGTCCTGAGATTTGCTCCCGGTCTTCAGTGAGCCCGAGCCTCTGCACTGTGAGCCCTGTAAGTGTTCCCCGGCTTGCTTACGCTCCCCTGAGGTGGGGGGTGGTGGCTTGAGCGAGCTGGGGTGGGTCACAGTCCTTCTCGAGGTCACTTAGTGTCTGCTTACCAGTTTCTACCAAGGCCAGACTGGTGGTACCTTTGTTCCTTCCACTGCTGAAGGCCCAACGGGGCTTCCTCCCGGAACGTTTGCTGTGGGAATCTAGGCAAGCTCCCAGAGGAACCTCTCACGGCACCGTGGGAAGGGAGCCTCCCGCGCCTGGGGTCTGCAGGAGGCTGTCACCCTCAGAGGGGTGTGCACGGAGCCCCCACCCCAAGTGCACTGACTCCAGTTCAGGTTTTCCTGCCGGGGCACTGTTGCCAGAAAGTTTCCACTCTTTCTTCGATCTTGGGGGCGATGGGTTGACCTGCGGCCTCCTTTTTCTTGCAGACCGAGAGGAGCTGTTGGCTTTTCCGTCCGTGCAGACTGCACTTCTTAGGATGCAGCGCCCGCGCTCGGACCCTCCCACAAGGAACCGGGAATCAAAGTCTACTGCTCGATTTTTCATTTTTCATTTTTAATCTTTAATGAAGACCTGTTTATTGAATTTTTTATCATGAAAACTCTTCTGGTCTTCATTATGGGTGGCGAAGCACAGAAGCCAAAACTGAGATAGGACCGCTAAGAGGGAAGTGAGAACGGATGTGAGAGGCAAGAACGGTCTCTGAACCAGCTGACCTGCACCCCCTTTTATGAGAGAGTGTTCATCTTTTTTTTTAACTCCAACTTTTTTTTAAAAGATTTTAGTTATTTATTTTTAGAGAGGAAAGGGAGGGAGAGGGAGAGGGGGCAGAGAGAGAGAGAGAGAGAAACATCAGTGTGCAGTTGCTGGGGACCATGGCCTGCAACCCAGGCATGTACCCTGGCTGGGAATCGAACCTGCAACACTTTGGTTCGCAGCCCGCGCTCAATCCACTGAACTATGCCAGCCAGGGCCTGAGTGTTAATCTTTATCAAGCCCCCACCCCTGATTTTTTTTCCATTCTGGCTTATTTAAAATTAAAATACAATGATCACAACTAACATTTGAGATTGTTTTCATTTTGCCAAATGACATAGAACAAGCCCACCTTCTTGTCATTACTGAAGAATTTCGGTTCCCTGCTTGAACAATGAAGTCCTGCCTCCCTCCTGAGCACGGGGAACGCCCCCTCTCTTACCAAAAATCTCTGTGACTCACCCCCTTTCTCCACCAGCCGGACTAAGCCCGAGGTCCCTCTCTGGGTCTCCTCCTTTCTCTGGATGCTTCACCAAGCAGTGCGGTCCATCCAGGGAAACGACAAGGCCTGCACGTTGCAGTTCCCAAAGGCTGCCCTTTCCTCTGAAAACCCATGTGTCCTGAAGAGCCCGTCTGTGTAGTGGGGAAGCATTTCGCGACGCCCTCAGGTTCGCTCTGCTGGCTTTGCCTCCGGTGCAGTCGTGGAACAGAGTAGTTTGCGGTGCTGTGCGCAGCTTTCACAGAGCAAAATGGGGATGACGGACAGGACGTGTCCACTCTTAAATTCTCTGTTATTGTAGTTGAACAAAAAAGCACTTTTTGTGACTTTCTTCTTCCTGCAGATACGTTGGACTGATATTCAGGGGTTCACGGTGTCCTCTGCACTCTCGGCACTGGAGTTCAGGGCATCCATCCATCCATCGTGTGTCTTTTCCTGTGTGGCTAAGACACACCCGGTGTGTGCAGTGCCCAGCAGGCAGAGCCGACCTCTCTGCGTCAGCGCAGTAAAACCCGAGGGCTCGCGTGGCTCTGCCACAGGGCTGCAGCGTGAGCCACGAGACGGTACCATAGATCCCCGTGTGAGTTACATGTAAGAACACGTGCCCCCACATAGAGAGCTGTCAGGCTTCATCAAGCATTTCTCTTATTCCTCTTCGTCATAGCTGATTCAAAGTTGTGAATATCTTCATGTGGATATGTGTTTATACATATGCATAGATGCATTATACATAACGTATTTTTAATATGTACTTATCTTCAGGGTATATTACGTCAGCTTATATTTGCAGGTGGGTTAGTGTTTCCATCAGGGAAACTCTTGTGGTAAAATTAAACACAAGTAAACACATCATTTAGAAAATAGGTGAGTTGGTGAATGTTTGGAAGTAGATATATATGTATGGAAACATATGAAATATATAATATAGTCATACGAGAATATGAATATAGTACTAGATAGGTAACTATAACTATAAATATAGATAAAATGTGCATAAACAGATAAAACAGATGGGCAATATGCCCAAGGAGAGTAGTTCAAGTGCATGAGCAGTATGTATATGTGGGGACAGGGGCCACCAGCAAGGTCTCAGTACAGGGTTTGGGCTCCAACTGGTGCTCCGGGAAAAAGCTGGTTACTGAGGATGAAGATAGTTACTAAATTCTACCTTGGAGCCTCAGTTTCCCAGTTTGCAAAGTGAGAGAGACTGGCTTTCTCTGGAGACTTCTAAATAGCATTCTTTTTGATATACCTATGACCTTTAAGAAACAGCATACATACGGAAGCGAAAACAAGGAAACATGTGATTTCTCAATCAGATTTGGAGCTAAGGATGTCTTACTTGGGACAGCCAACTAAACTGCGAATGTGAGTGTACACTGAGATGTTAATCAGGAACCTGCTATACCTGCTTGTAAAGTGCGTCTTCACTACACACCTGGAACTCAGATCAGTCAGTTCACATTCGCCACACAGCGTGCTGGATGACAGCGCGCCGTCCGCGCCCACCTCCGCCTCTCCTGGGGACGTGTCCGCTCTTACCTTCTCTGTCATTGCGATTGAACAAAAGAGCACTTTTTGTGACTTTCTTCTTCCTGCAGATATGTTGGATTGATATTCAAAATCTCTGAAACTTAACTTAATCATCCCTGCTTTTCAGGGGATCAGCTTTATGCTTCTTTATATCTTGCATAGAATAGGTCCTTGGCAAAGATGAGCCAATAAAAACAAGAATGCCTTTCAATCAGTGACATCAACATGATAGGGAATGTGGACGGTCTGAAAGTTATGTGATCGAATGTGAATATTTGGATAAGAAGTAACCCTACCCAGACATGTGAATAATGCTTTTCTAATTCAGAGAGAGAACACTATCATTCTCCCAACTCTATGTCCTCACTTTCCATAATAATAAGCAATTTTTTTAAAAGATTTTATTAATTTATTTTTAGAGAGATGGGAAGGGAAGGAGAGAGGGAGAGAAACATCAGTGTGTGGTTGCCTCTCATGCACCCCCAACTGGGGACCTGGCCTGCAACCCAGGCATGTGCCCTGACTGGGAATGGAACCAGCAACTCTTTGGTTCCCAGGCCCATGCTCAGTCCACTGAGCCACACCAGCCAGGGCTACAATAAGGAATACTTTTAGAGCAATGAAACAAAGGCCTGGGTATCTTCAGCGTCATCACTGAGGTGCCCTGAGGCCGATGGGCTGATCAGAAGGACAGAAGAGGCGCCCACGACTTCAGGGAGCCTTTGGGGCAGATGGCGGCGAGCTGAGGTGTGGAAGTAACATGTCCCAGCCGGGGTCACGGTGTGATCATTTTTAGTGAAATCAGACACTTTTGGGTATCCTAACTGAAAGGGACCTCAGAGACCATTTGTTCCTCATCGTTTAAGGTATATCGACAAGAAACCAAGCCCCACAGACATTAAATGCCCTGTGCAAATGTCAAGCGTCTTGTGGGATTGCCACTTCCCCTAAACTGGCCTCGAGTGGCCTTTGTCTCTTAATTACGACCTTACAAGTCATCTCACTTCTCATCACAAACACAACACAGCTGACAACTGTGCATAGGAGACCTGTTCCCATCACACCCCTGTTCTGCAGCATAGCTCAACTCCGACAGAGATGTAACACCCTGGAAGAAGAAAACGGCTCGCCTCTTCAAGACTCAGAAATGGAACATTGCAGAACATGCCGTAAACTGGTGACCACATTAAGACATGGCTTTCCAAAATCGTACTTGACAAACACACAGAAAAGCAAAAAATAGGATGTAAAATCATTCATGAATTCCACACATTAAAAAAAAAAGTTGCGTGAAGTCAGGAGTGAAAGCCTCCCCGGCATCTCAGGCCCATCTCGGGTGGAATCTCGCTGCCACGTCACCAGGGGAAAGGGGCTCTAACCCTTCTGTGTCTCCCGCGTGTGGTTCTGCTGTTCTGTTTCAACAACATGGTTATGGAACTAAGGCGCTCAGAAAAGAGAGCGAGTCAAAAATGCAACGACCACATTGAGCATTTGGGGGATGCCTGTATGCATCCATCTTAGAAGTGACCCTGTGAAATTAAACCCGATGAAAATTACATTTTCTCCAGTTTCAACCTCATGTTCTTGCACCTGTGAGTATGAACAGATGTGTGTGCACACATGTGTGTGATGAGAGAGAAACAGATGGAATGAAGGAAGAAGACAGATCCTACTTTTTACTTACAAGCTGGTATTCTTATTTTTTTGATGTATACCTTTATGTAAATGAACCTAGAAGTCACATTCAATTTCCTATTAAGGTGTTCTACCTCAGTTTGATGTTTCCACTTCAGTGTTGAATTTTTACTTCCATGCAGTTGTGCTAACCTGAGTGACCATGTAGCTCCAACAATCCCCAAACTTTTTACGGGACAAAGGAGAAGCATTAGGAAAGGCTACATCATTTCTGATGGACACTGACTTTATTCTTGTACTCCGTTAATGTATCATTGATAATGCAACCTTTTCTTTGGAGAGTTATGAGAACCAGGTCACTGTTCGTGGCTTTAAGCAAGCTTTCAAAGTTGTGCAAATGAGGAAAAAACTTAGTGCAAATCAAAAATAATTAATTTGCACTGTAAATTTTGCTGTTCGTCCATAGGCGAGGTGTGAGAATTCTCTGAAAGCTGTGAAATTACATTTCTGCTTTGTTACAGTGCACCTGAAAAGCGCAAAATAATAAATCTCATCCAGTGGAAGGGATACTAGCTTTTCAACCTTGCTTGAGGTCCTTCATTTTTTTTTTGATAAAATTGTTCTGTCAAACCTAGGTATGTTGTTGCCAAAATTCACAGAGGCAAAAGCAGGGATAGTGTCTGAAGTTGTCTTTTACTCGGAAATGGAAAGCTACTGTGGCAGGGTTTTGAGCAGAGCAGTGATGCGACAACCTGTTTTAGAAGCGCTGGTCCATCTGAGAGAGAACAGAGAGAAGAAAACACAGAAGCAGGGGTCCTTGCCAGGAGACTATTGTCACACGGCGGGGCGGAGAGTGTGTGGTGGCATTCAGAACAGGAAGTGGCATCATGCTCATTTATATTATACATACTTATACATATGCAATATATTCTTATATATGGTATACATACTAACATAATGGGATTATAACTAAACAGAAATTATGGATTATAGATAGCATTCCTGATTGTTTTTTAGACATTTAAGGGTTTTATTATTGAGCCTGATCATATTATATTTATATATGTTGACCTAATAAAATGAATTACAGAATTCCAAGAGCATACATTATTCTGAAATACCCTACAGCTTTAAATTAAGAAAAAAAATTATTCACTGCTATGGAGGGAACCAATCTTTCATCACCCAATAGAATTGAAGTGCTTAATATAATTTCAGCTTGTTACGCAGTTACAGAACTGTTTTATTTTAATACTTTGGCCTGTCTAGGAGAACAATATTTCTTGACATTTTTCTGCCCATTGCAAAATTTTAACATACCCCAAACTATTATGCAATAGGGAAAAAAGCTACCATTACGCTATTCCAAAAATGCTAAATTCTTCCTTTGAAAAAGGTGTGACTGATCTATTTAAAATACTGGAGAGTAAAATGTCAGGCAAATTAGGGTACAGACTGCACTAGGCCATTTCTATAAAACTCTGTGAATTAAAAGTTAATCTACGGCAAGGAAAGCACAGGCATGAGTGGGCGCCTTGGGGTGGTGCTGGGAGGAAGGGGCATGAGGACACTTTCTGGGGTGCTGATATGTTTATTAAATTGAAAGCTATGATGATTGGATAAGCATAGACATATGATGCAACATATTAAGTTGTACCATTAAATATGTGCATGGTAGCATGTCAACTCCACCTTCGCAAAGATGCTCAAGAACTAGTATAGTTGCATTCATGCATTGCTCTGGAGCAGAGGTATCGGGACCCGTCCGTTTCACTGAAAGCCGCACACGTCAAGCTCCGGAGATTTCTAAAACGGCCCCCATTGTCCTGCGTGGGGCCGTCGGTACTTGTTCATGCCTTTTATGTTAGTTTTATGAAACCCTTTTGAGGATATCAGCATGAAGATTAGTGCACATTCATGGAGACAAATGCTTTTGAAGGGGAAAATTTTCAAGAGTAATAAACTTAGGCCATTAGAGAGTAGTGTGTGCCGTGTTTCTCACAACACAGTTCTGAAGAATATGCAGGACCCGTGGACAAAGCCCAAGGGGGGAAGGATGGCGGGTGGGAGGTGGGGTGGGTGGGGCGGGGGGAAAGTGGGGGTGGGAAAATAGAGACAATTGTTCTTGCACAACAATAAAAAAAAATGCAAAAAATAAAATTAAATTGAAAATAAAGCATTAAAACTTGTACTAAAACCTTTTTAAAATGCTGAGACCCGTCAAACAAAAACACACATTCTCCCACTGAGAAACAACCCTTTTAAACACAAGGTGAAAACCATTGTGTGTGCGTGCATGTGCATGTGTGTTCACAGACACAGGCTGGTGATAAAGGAGAACACATGTGCCCGGATGTACTGAAAATCGGGAATCCTTCTACTCCATCAACACCGCCACTCAACTCTACTGACGAGTTCCCCCTTAGCCCCCCTGGTCCTGCTGTGACAAGATCCTTGCTGTGGGCGAAATGCATCCACACGATGTGTGTGTGAATGTTGCACTAAGTTTACACAATGTTCCATGTCCAATGCAGTTTAATAAAAAATACAGAATTGTTTCTAAATCTAAAACTCACGTAAGTATAATGCGACATAAGTAGTGGACATGCAGAAGCACGTTTGGCCACTGTGTCTGTGCACAGGATCCTTGCAGCAAAACCGACCCGAGCTACCCAGGTTCGTGACACTGAATTCAGAATCTCAGAGGACAGGTCACACATTAGCAATGACACATCAGCGGAAAGTTTTTGACACTTGCCTCATAATTTGTATTTAAATAAGCACCCCTTTTCTTGCTAGTAACATTGGTATAGTTGAATTTCATTTTGAGGGCATACTATGCTCTTCTTAACGAATTACCTGCAGGCATTAATTTATTTATCTAAGCTCTTGTCCATTATCAAGGCACTAACTGATGTTGTGTCCCCCTTTCAATGGCGAAAATGCTGATGTAGCTACATTTAAGTTTTGTTGTTTTGTTTCACTTGCAATGCATTTGCAATTTTGGAATTTTTCCACTTCAACCTTCCAAGATATCCCTGCCCATTTTGTCTGAGATACAAATGAACCCAACAATTCCAGCCCACGCACACGATGAGTGACCAGGACACAGAAGGACGCCATCCTTTCCTGAATGTCACCTGCGGTTAAGATCACCTGCTGTGTAAGACAGGAGACAAAGGCCAAGTCCGGGATATTTAAAGATGACTCGCAGGCGCACCTGACTTCAGACACAAACCCTTACCGCCCACGTTAGCCAACTCTGCCTCCTCTTTATGGGAGTGCTCACCCAAGGTCAGGAGATGCTTCAGGCCACTTTGCAGGCCACACATGAGTTTATAGGCATATATTTTGAAAGGCAAGAAATGTGACGTCAGAAAGTTAGGAGGCCCACCTGCCAGGGGGACTTCTAAATACACCGCCTCTAATTTCTGTGCAGGGCGGCAGGACACGAGAGGCAGACAGGCCTCCGCTCTCCTTCACAGGTGTTAGCTTGGGGCGACCCCGCCCTTCGGCACAAGTCCTGTTAGGAGGGAGGGGCAGCAATGCCCCGTCCTCCCTGTGGGAGACCTGATCACAGCCTTCTGCTCTCAAAATAAGGAGCCTCCGTCTCTTATCGTCTCTTAGCTCAAGAAGGTTGTTGGTCAGTGGTTGGGTGGGGTGGGGATGGATTGCGGTGTGGGGGCATGGAAGCATGGAGCGAAAGAGAAAAAAAAAAGAAAAAATTAATGGGCAGAGACCGCGATGCTTGCTGGGGAGGAAGGGGTGGGGAGGTAGACGAAGGTATAGAGGGGCTTAATGGTGATGCTGGGCAGAGACTTGACTTGGAGTGAACACTCGATGCCCTGAAGCCATTTTGCTGAAGAGATTTCGAGAGAAAACCAGATAAAGTGTGACGCTCAAACCACTCGGCTTCCAGCTGTGGGTCTTCCCAGCATCATCTCTCCAATACAACCACGTGAAGGAGGAGGAGCCTTCAGCAGAGGCCACGCCTCCCTCTCCATGGCTACCAAGAAGGCCCCAGACACCGTGAGTTAGAGACAGTCCACCCACCGGTGTCCACTTCGAATTTCTAACCAATAGGATGTGGCCAAAATAAGGGGTTGATTCACGGCACTAATTTGGGAGTAATTTGCTTTGTAGCTGCTACAACTCAGCGGACTAGCTGGAGCCAGAATCCCAGGCTTTAGCGACAGGGAGCCCGTCAGGACGTGTCACCTGACGTCACTGGGCTGGTCCTTCCACAGCACACACAGGTCCAAGTCATCACGCTGCACACACCTTCAGCTTGCACAAAGTTACACCTCAACTACACCTCAGTGCAGCTGGAAGAGTGTCTGTAGATAAGTCAAACCATCCTTTCTGGGGGGGGAGGCTGTCACATGACCAAAGTCATTCATTACCAACCACGCAGCCCCTTGGGAGGTTGCTAGGTCCTCCTCGCATCACAAGGGAGACTTCTACATGCTTTATACACACATAATGTCACTTGTCATCTTAGGAGATCTTGCGGTCCGTTATTTAAACACAGGGCTTACTTGCTAACATATCACTTTCTGACTTTTTCTGCCCAAGTTTGTTGAATTGCTCATTAGAATTAATACTAAAAATGGAAAGTTGTTATTGCCTAGGCCAGTGCTTCCTTGGAGTAAGGCAAAAAGTAATCCAGATTTATGTGGAAATCATTTTGACAGGTTTTTTCCTCTGTTGAGAAGTGGAAAAATGATATGGCAATACAGATCAAATAAAATGCTCACGACATGTACTAATTTATTTTTAAGCAGTGCTGATTTTGTTCACATTGAGTAAAAATATTTCAGCTGTAAACAACAGATGCTTGGATTTCTACATGCAGACACAAACCGCAGGTAGCAGCAGCCATCCAGGTTGAAGTCTGAACATTGCTGATAAAAAGTATTAAATGTACTTGGCGTTACACAACATTCTTTTCTAAACTGACTTAAAGGAAATACCTCTTCAATTCGTTTGACACTGACAGTCACGAACTATCTAAAATTCACTTTGTTAATCGTCTTCATGGCCAGACATTGTATGAAAGATAGCAATAGGTACCCAAATGGAACAATTTGAGTTTTATCTGCTTCTTCCCTGTGCTTGCTTTTATAATATGTTCCCCCAGACTCCCCAACCCACAAAGAGGAGCTGAGAGAAGGAAATCAAAGAGGAAAAGGTCTTGGAACACTGGCAAAGCAGATAACCAGCCTCCCAGAAACTAAGGCTTTGACTATCCCTAACACAAAATATGTTACAGATAAAAAACTTGAATAACCAGTGCGCAGGAATAACTTCTGTCTATTTGGTAACATGTTGTTGTTTAAGAATTTTTTATATCAGAATTCTGTTTTATAGTATTTGCTCCTATAACTCCATGGAAACACCAAGATCATCATTCTTTTAGGGTTGTTCTTCTCTGCTTCAGCATTTTGCAGCTAATAAATATCATTATTTCTCTTTCCTCCAAAATAGACTTTACAGCGTGCTGCCTCTCAAATAATCCCAATCATTTTTCAAATTTTTGCACGTTGAATCTTGCGGAAGAAACTGAGTTACGGCATTTGGAGAGAATAAAACCACTCCCAGGATGTGCTAGCCATGTCTGGACACTGAGTTGAATTTTTGTTCCTACGCTTTTGCCAAATGCGCTTTTCCATAGTATCCTTTCTGCACCGGGCACGCAGCCCGTTCATGGAAGTTTCACCGGACTCACGTAACAACTGCTCGGCCGCTCGGCACTGCAGAGGCAAGTGGCAGACACAGGCGGTGCCGGTGCAGTCCGGGGCTGCGCCCGGGGGCCACGGCGCCGTGCTGCCCTCGCTCCTTTGTGGCCGCTCTGGGGCATTATCTCAGGATGGGGCCGAGGGGCGCAGAAGGGCCTTTCGGAGGACAACTCCTGGCCCTCTCACCCCATCGGCTACCAGCGGGGCGCCCAAGGAGCTTGGACAAGCGTCCTGCTGATTTCTCCCTAAATACCTGTTCCAGGTGTCGGAGGCACAGAGTGCACCTCCCCAAAGGACCGTCGGAAAAGCTTTAGCCAAGTAGCCCGCATATTCTAATTAGACCCTGGAATATGTGTGTATTTGGGGAGGGGCTTCCTTTTGGGATTTGCAGGCGGCAATTGCCTTCCAAATGAACCCAGTGACCACGCCACTGCTCTAGTGAAACTCCGTATCATCAAAGACTAGCCACTCGTGACACCGGGAAAGCCAGCAACGCGTAACACACACCGATGAACAAATAAGCTAATACGTGAAAAGCGAGCGAGCAAGCGAAGGCCGAGTTTCCAGGAGTGCCAGCCGGTAGGACGTGAAACACTTAGCCAGAGACCAAGGTTCGGCTCTCAGTTCCCGGCGTGCTGCTGGACACACAACCGTCTCACTGCCTCCGGGCTCCTCATGAGGAAAGAAACATGAGAAAGAACCAAATCCACATTTGCGTTATGGACATTAAACGGCACCTCCACGTTAAATGGCATGACACCGAATCACTGGTATAACGACCTATAATACGCCCTTTGTTCCACACTGGATGGACGGTCACCAGACGGCCCTAAGATCCTGCGCTCCCAGGGGTACCCCGACGGAAACCCATCCCCCAAACTGGGAGGCAACCTCCCCATTACTGGCCTGCTAGTGCTGAACCCAAGAGGTCATTTCAGGTTCTTAAACGAGGAGTGCCACGAATGAGCGGACTTCGGTCTTGTCAAAACGGAGCAGCTGCCCCACCGCCCTACAGGAGTCGCACTTGACTGTGATGAGCTCCAAGGTCACAAATACCCCCGAGGTGGGGGGACCAAGTCTCCCCGGTGACTCCCCGGGAAAGGGTGGCCGTTCGTGTTGGTGGTATTTTATGCACACTGTCGAGTCTACCAGGTAAAAGGGAACTAACTACCTATGGGCGTTTGCCAGACCCGCTGTGATCCCAGCTGTGCCTTCCTAAAAAAATTAGCAACATTAGCTTATTATGCGTACAATCCCCCTTAATAGGCCATGAAACCTAGATCTAACTTCCACACTTCATACTATGTCTTCTGCACCAACCTACTGCATTGTTTATAGCTTGTAACAAAATGAGGAAACATTGCTATCCTTTTATATTTCCTTACGTTTCCACAGTGCCTCTACGAAACTAGGACTGTGGATCCTTTTCTTCGGTTATCTATTGGCCGGAGGAGAGCCAGGCATGTGCTGTGACTGGGAATCGAACTGGCGATCCTTTGGTTCACAGCCCGTGTTCAGTCCACTGAGCCACACCAGCCAGGGCAACATTATTTTTAAATAAAGATGCATATCCCAAGATTGGTATTGAAAGAAAACAAATGATCTTCTGAAGCTACATTATTGATGGTTGATGTGTCCAAAATTTCTAGACTTAGGTTTTCATGACTAAATGCTACTCTTACCCCCATAAGTAAACATTTCTAAAGCAATCAGAAGAGTCCTGAATCATATACAGACACACACACACACACACACACATATATAGAGAGAGAGAGACACACACACACATTTGTATACAATTAAAACAGATACTATGCTAAAAGATTATAGGGGTTTAACAGTGAGTGGTACCATCCGGGATGATTATTACTTACACCATTTGCATTTCTGAAGTTACATTTTGCAATGAAGACCACTGTAACTAAATAAAATAATAAGAGTACTTTATCTTTTGAAGCATACATTTGATTCTTGATTTATTTTTATTAATATCCACATAATGAAATATCCAAAATTCAACACAGCTCACATAGCATTTCATTTGGTTAAAGGTTAAAATATGAAATTCATAAAGAGATAGACGCTGATTTTATTCAACTAAAATAGAATAAGGGTATCTTCAGCATTTAAAAAATTTTAAATGAGAAATATGTTAATGTGCCTCATTTTTATAATCAACTTAATTATTGAAATCTCATCAAAGTCTTTGCAAAAATCTTTTGCAATATAGCCTGATACAATAATCACTTCACTGGACAATAGTGAAAAGGGTAATAAGAAAAGATGAATTTTTAACATATACTATAAAAGAACCTCAAACTGCACCTTATTTGAAATTGAATAGCTGATTAATGTGTCTTAAAACTTAAACATAAACAAGGAATTAATGAAAACTTGTGAGTCCCCTAACCATTACATATCCTTTAGATTTTGATAAAATAATATAAGAACATAGCCAAGAATATCAAAGACTTCAGTTTGCCATTCATATGTATCAACGATCTAAACAACAATCTACAATCTGAACTCAGAAGCACATTATGAAACAAATGCTGTCTGGATAGTTAATAAGTATCTAATATCATTGAGAAATAAATTCCGTGACGTTATAAATATGAAACATCAGGGACAATCGAAGGGTGTCGTGCAATGAACCGACACCTACTTTCAGGCCCCTGGGAGTTACACTTCTTCCCAAACTCCACGGTGGGCTGGGAGTGTCTGGTTTACCAGTGGGAGAGGCAGGAAGGTGAGGGTCGTGGAGTTCCCTTGCTCATAACTGCTGTTGGGGGCTGGCTACCACTGGGAAGATGGGGAACAAATATTCAAATGGTTGCAGAAGACAAGACAGATTATTAAAAAACTCCCAGCTACCGAAAGACAGGCTGTTCTATCTTGAGCCCTGGGAAGGGTTTTAACGCCAGATGGAGTGTCAAAACGCATAACCCAAGAATGAAGGGAAAGACTCCACGAAGGCAGGGCAGGCAGACTAGGGGAGCTGGTGACATTCAACCACAGATTCAGGCAGGGGGTGGATCACAAGTCCAACTGCCCTAAAATAAGCCTCCGGGGAGATGCTGGTAACAAAGACCATCTGACACTTATTACATAAACAGATACATCCATCCATCCCAACCCACACACAAACAACTTTCTCTTTCTTCTGAAGTGGAAGATCTTTTCTAAGAGATGAATGTAGTAAGAGAGAACATGCCATGAATCTCAAAGAGAAAAATTGAAAAAAAACATGTGAAGGAGCACCATCTGGTACTTAATAGAGATGCACATTCCCGCTGCATGCTTCTGCATCTGGACCAGCCACGCAGTGAGCGGAGGGCCAGCTGCCGCGCCAAGGACAACGCGGGGCACGTGGCCTTGTGGTGCCCTGGTGGCACCTCCGGGCCTGTGGGTGTTAAGGGGGTTGTGATTATTTTTGAATGATTTTGTGTCCTTTAGAGATTCTAACAAATGATCGTGTAAAAAAAGGGTAAATGCTACTGGGCATTCCTGTCCCTGCAACTGTGACCCGAACGGTAAACCCACGTGAACCAGCATTTCCGCAGAGGTTGTTCCGTCCCTGCCATGAGACGCATCAGGAGCTACGCAAGCGCGTGCCTCACCCTGGGCTGCATGCTGTCTCGTCTAGCAGGGGCTTGTTGGAACTCAAAACAGCCTGTGAGGGTTTATTTGGTGTCCTCGACTCCTTCATGGTATCCATGCAGATTGGACCACATTGCTTACTGAAACGGAATGGATTCTTTTCCAAATCTGCTTTACAAAACAGATAAGTGTGTGTCAGTATTGCTGTTCTGCTTTATGTATCAATCTATCTATCTATGTAAGTGCGTGGGAGGTGGGGTACGTATGCCAACTGGCCAACACTGACCTACTAAATAGGCAAGGTTGCCCCTGAATGCACAGTTTGCAGTTACTGGGCCACCTTGCTAGGGCAGGGCCCGGGTTTTAATTTTTATTCAATTTATTTAAACTAAAAAAAAATGTTCACCCATTTCTCCCACCCCTCACTGCCCACCTCTTGCCACCATTAATCTGCTTTCTGTATCTACAAGATTTTTTTAATCAGAATATAATCCTATAAATTTCTGTCAACACTGTTATCTTCCTTTTGCTTCTGCATGTATTAGAAGTTTCAGGCTAAGGAAATCTTTTGTTACCATTACATTTTTAATTGGGCAAATACCATAAGTATTACAGATGAAAACAAAGGAAGAAGGTGCAGCGTAACAAATCAATACGGAGAACGCTATGATCACATGACCCAAGCGAAGCATTAAATACAGTTCCTGTTCCCAATGACAGCCTGCCCCTCCTGAACACAGCGACTAAAGGACGATCACTTTCCTAAATCTTTAGAGATGACTCGCTTGCTTTTGCTTCTATTTTTATCACCGAAGTATGTATCGCTGACCATTCGTTTTGCCTGCTTTGAACTTGGTGCAAACATGAGAAAACTGTACATATTCCTCCTCTGAGTGTGTCTTCTGTTCAGCGCCTCTCCGAGACCAATCCAGGGCTGGATGTAGCTATAGCTCTTTCACTGATCTTGCTATATAGCGCACGAGTCCACGAGTGTATCACAATGTGTCCCTGTGTCCTACGCCTGACACGGTTTGCTCTGTCCCCAGTCTGGGCTTCTGGACACCACTGGGCTGCGCGAGTCCAGTGTGGGCTCTTTGGTGGGCGGGCACACACCTCTGTTGGGATGCGGGTGAGCCCCGGGGCAGCAGCGCGGACACACTCACCCCGGGAAAGAAGGCAGAACAGCCGTCCAGCTCCCGGGATTCTGCTCCTGCCCAGAGTCTGGCAGCCTTTTCCCTGGGAGCCCTTCTGTGTTTCTGAGGCTCTCTCACTGTGGTGTATTCTGGTTCCCCACTTTACTAATGGGATTGAGTACATTTTTTTTATATAGTTATTGGGCATTTTATTATTTTTTTTAAATGCAATTTCAAGTCTTTTGCCTATTTCACTAATGTGTCCTATCACTCTCTTATTGGTATGTGGGTTTTTAAAAATAGACTGCTAATTGCAAACACACACCCCTACTCTGCCGCTTGATTTTTGCCTCTTTAAGTTTTGGTGGAGGGAGGTTTTAGCTCTGCTATCGTAAACATTATCATTCTCTTCTGTTAGGGTGGTACGCTTTTATTCTCTCGAGATTACTTTCCTAATCCAAGGGCATGAAAATCCTTTCTTACATTGTCTTTTAAGAACTTCATTGTTTCTCATTCCAATGTAGGCCTGGGATTCCATTGGAGTTTAAACTTGGATGTGGTATAAAGCAAAGGTCAAGAGTTATCTTCCCAGAAAAAGAAGCGACTGAACTAGCACAATTTATTGAAAAGAAGATGTCTTCGTCACAGCTCTTCAGTGCCACCTGGGTCACAAGTGTCTGTCCACACCACCACACCCTCCACCTGGTTCTGGGACCTGTGCTATTTGGGCTGACTTGCTCTTTCTCACACGCCCACCGTTCATCATGAACATGAGCTCTGCTCAGGCTTACAGATTCCCTTTGGAAGTCGCCTTCTACTGTGAGGCAGCTCTAAATTCTACCAGGAATGATGACTGGATTCGGTCAAATGCCTTTTCTACATATACTACAGCATTAATGATGTTTCTTCTTTAACCTCTTAATATAGGAAACTGCTTTGATGACTATTAGGATGGCAAGCCAACCTTCTCTGCTTAGAACAAGCCCAGCTTGTTAGGATGTATTCTTTTTACATCCCATTGAAACTAATTTCTCAAATATTAATGTTCATACTTTGCTATTATTTCAAACTTACAGATAACTTAGTAAAAGGAACTCTGTTATATGCATGAACAAAACTCATAAATTATTTCTATCTTAATCATTATTCTCTCTATATATACATAAATATAAATGTATAATATATACATATGAAATGTTTTTGGCATCAAATGTGGAGTAATTTGGAAGCATCATGCCTCTTTATTCATATAAATTGCTATGTGTTGACAAGATTAAAAAGTGACCATGAAAGACAGTATTGAAACCATTTATGGAATTTACATATGGACTTTGGATGTCATAGTAACTATATCAATGGTACATTTCCTGATGTTGATAACGCACTATGGTCATGGCCAAGAACATTCTTGTTCTTGTGAGATGCACTTTCTCTGCCATGACCCAGGTCGCGGCTCCTGGCTCAGGGCCCACCTCCCCTCCACGTCTGACATGGTCCCCATCACTTCCCGTTTCCTGAGCTAGCACACAGTTCTCCAGCTCTTCCTGGTGAGTGTTGCTATTTTTGGGATTACAGTACAGTTACTTATAAACCATCCCCCAAATTTAAAGATAATTCTTAAGTTATTCATTTTTGACAGAAATACATCAAAAGCGGTATTGGGTCTTTCTCAGCACATAGCAGCTGGAAGGACAGATGTTGGTGTATCACGATATTTGGTTGTGACAAGGTCGACCATTGGTCAAGCTTTAGTCTGTAAAGTTTTTTCATTTTTAAATTACTCTTTTAACATTTTAAATAGTAATTTTAATTAATTTTTTTTAATTTTAACCCCCAAAGTTCCCTCCTTGCCCATCCAGCCTGAAGAGAGGTTCACTCATGAGGATTCTGGGCATAGTTTTATAAATGAAGGATGCTCTGTCCTGGGTGGTCTGACAACCCATTGTTAAGGTCCAGAATGAAGAAACGGCCCCCAAATTCAAGAACTGGGGCTTTATACTGAAATCTAGACTACAGATTAAAATGAACTTTGGTGAAACACTTTGTAAAAGACTTGATAACATAATGCACTGTGTAACAATTAAAATGATAAAGCTTCTCTTTTTATCATTTCCAAAATATATTCTTTTCTATAACCATTGGCATATCATAGAAAGTTTTGGTTCTTTTCTTCAGTGAAAAAGGGTTTTCTTTTTATTCTAAATATTTTTTTCTCAGCTGTTTCACTCAGCTTTACCATTAAGTGGAAATTTCTGGAGTTTTGTAGGTGAGCTAAAACTATTTTTAATTCACAAAGGAGTCGAATGGGAGATAATTATACCTTACTTGGAAAATGCCTAATCTAGGCGAGGTATTTCTCATGTGGTGTATTTCTATTCCTGGGTTGAAATACATGTTCAGATGCCTACGGATGAGGTTGGGGACACTGTGAGTTTCAGGGACACACCTTGGGAATCAGAAATGACATATCACATCATTTCTCTATTGAGAGGTAGGATATCAGAGAAAAAGGGATATTGTTATCGGGACTGACAACGAACACACGTGTTCAAGTTTAAACTACACCTGGCAATTAGTCACTAGGAAATAAAGATCTTTTCTATATATATCAGGTAAAAATTTCATCTGCACATGTCATCAGACCCAGCCATTGTAACTGAGAAGCTGATATGAAAATTAGTATTTGACACACCTTTGAGTAGCTCTGGGTGTTGCTCGTGGTCAGAGGTGCCTTGTGCAGGCTCCACCCCAGGATGAGACGGCTGGAACAAACAGGCAGCATCTCCGGCCCCTCGGGCGACAGCAGCACCAGCCGCAGGAGAGCGGTGTGCCGGGGCCGCCTGCCCCAGTCTGGAAGGTGACAGGCCTCAGCGGGCCAGCCACCAGCGTGGTGGGAAGATGCAAGGTCTCCCCCCAAACCTTATTGGCACCAAAGGTGAACTGGGAACACTCACGTCAAAGGCATGGCCAGAACACTGTTATTGTGTCCCTCTGGGAGAAAAGTGAGGAGGAATAGGAGGGAAGGACCACCCAGAGCGAAGGCATCCTGAACAAACAATGGCTGACAGAGGGGAAAGCATCACTTAGGAAAGAAGTTATTTCCCCTGTGAAGTACTTAGCAACAGCAGTCAGAAAGCACCTCATGTCGGTACAAAAAATGAAATAAAATCTGTACTTTGCATGTACCGACAGAACTGGACTGTAGGTGAGGGCCACACATTTGAACTTGCTACCCAGTGAGAACTGGAGAAGGTGATGCTGACATCAGCAGGTGGGGCGGCAAGGGACACACAAGGGACCCACGCATCCCATTTATTGCTTAGCAACCCCGTATATGGTACCTCCTGTGCTGCAGGAACTAGAGTTTCAAGTGCTTTGCAACTATGAACTCATGCAATCTACAGAGCAAACCAGTGAGCCAGCTACCATCATCCTGCCTGTTTTACAGGTGAGGAAACTGAGGCACAGAGCTATAATGTGCTCCCCAAGATCACGCCGTTGGTAAGTCACTGAGGCGAGACTGGAAGTCAGGCACCCTGACTTCGGCCACGGGACTGCGTCAGAGTCGCTTGAGAAAATATGCCAGGTTACTGCTTTGCTTGCTCTTTCAAGAATAAAAGAAGGAGGAGGAAAACCTCATGGGGAAAATTTTTAACTAATTTTTCTGGCTTCATTATCATATACACCCACACACAGCGAGCCCATTAACTCCCGAAGTTTGCACAGCTGGCACCTAACAAAGCTGGGGTGTGTGCCCCGTGAGTTAGGGTGCTCCTCGGGAAGCAGACTCACCATTGGGCTGCTTTGTCTTAAAGAACCAACTACCCCACATAGAACACTGCTGTCTTACAATATGGAAAGGATTTCTGAAGAAAAAATACTCATTAAAATACTCGTTAAATACTCACTAAAGAGTTAAATACTCATTAAATACTCATTTAAAGAGTTAAATACTCATTAAAATAACTCTAAGCAGAGGCAAGGCTGCCCACAAACACGGAAAATTATAAACACATCATTTGCAAATAATAAATAAGAGTTTGACACTATAACACTAGCACCCTGAACCTAGCTGTACATTGAAATAATGCAGCTTGAACACAGAGGACTTATTCAAAAGGCACATGGAAAGTTCCATTTGAAAATAGACTACATTGAAAACCAAGGGAAAAGCTTTTAACTGTCTCACCAGATGCTCCTATCTCCATAAAACTGTTAAACCTCATAGGACGAGGGCAGACTCTCATGGCCAGCTAAAGATGTCCACATGTCAAAGAATTTTCAACAAAACACACATATTTTCTACCAACCAATATACAAACCTCCACAACTTCAGGCGGAAACACAAAAAGGCGTTTTATAGATGAAACCACAGAAACGGCCCACGTACACGTTCACGCAAGCGTCCAACCTCGCCAGCAACCAAGAGCAATACAAACTAACAGCCCATGTAAACACGACTTCTCGGCAACCAGCTTGACAAATATTTTAAATCGAACCATATAACATCGCGGGGGAGATAGAGAACCACAGAAACACTCACCCAGAGCAGCTGGAGTTGGAACAGGGAACAGCACCGCTTCGGAATACACGTTCGGGGCCCTCGGAAGGGTTGAACCAGCCCTTAGCTGCGTGGGTCCCAAATGGGGGCACGTGGGGGCCAGCTGGGGATCTTCCAACGCTCCCGAGGTCTGAGGCCTGGCTCCTCCCTCCGCCCGCCCGCCCTAATTGACAGGATTGACAGGCGGGGGCAGCTGCGCGGGGAGTTTCGGCAGCTCCCCGCGTGGGTCTGAAGTGCAGCGATGGTGGGGGGACCGCTGCCTCTCTCTGTAATGCGGGACCGATGCCACACAGCGCGGAGCTTCGACAAAGTCTTGCACGTGTGTCCCGGGGAAAGTCACGACAAGGGTCAGGACAGCAAAAAATACTGAAGACAGAATGGATAAGTCACAGTGGAATATTCCACAAAACAGAAAAAAAATCAGTGAAAGAAAAGCTCATGCGTTAATAGCATGGACACTCAGGAGCATGACGGTGAGAGGCAGAAATACGTCTGTGAAGATAAATGGATCATTTCCCCGTTATCTGGGGTCTCAGACACACAACACGGGAGCTTTAATCAAGGATGCTTAATTGGATAATGGAGAAAATACAAGATGCAGGGAGTGATGGGTGTAGGCTTTGAGGTGGTGGTTGATTCGCGAAGGGGGGGGACATAGTGGTCAGGGGGGGATCCTGGATGCTGTACCACACGGTCTATGTCTTGGTGGAAGGCACACAGCTGTTTATTTTATTGTTGCTCTTTGCCGCATGCATTATACACTTTTGAACATTAGTCATATTTCATACTAATTTTTAAATAAGTTACTGTAGTGACTGAAACAGGAGGGTGGATAATAGATCGTGCCTGTAATCCCCACCACTCAGGAATGAGAGGAGACTGAATGGGTGGGGGGTCAAGGGTGGATACAAATAAAGGCTCAGCTGCTATTGCAGCAGTCTCCATGAGGGAACGTGTAGTTCTGGCGCGGCCGATGACAGCCTAGGAGACGGGCTGGGGAGGCGCGGAGGATTCCGAAAGTGGAGCAGATGGGTGTGGGGGGGAGGGGTTGGGAGGAAGAGAGAAAAGTTCAAGGCAGCACACAGGTTTCTATGTTGAATTATATGGTGGACGCCAGTGCCCTTGACGGGGGTAGAAGCCGTGCAGATGAAGTAAAGACTTTCACCTGGAAGTGCCAAGGTCATGCTCCCTGCAGTGATCCCGTTGCCTGCAGCGTGGCCCTTCTGCCTGCGTGAAGGTGTGGAAACGCCAGATGCCAAGGCCGCATCTCGGGAGAAAGGACTGAGCCAGGTGCATCCTTGAGGTCCTCAGTAGTGAGACATTCAACGTATTTGTGGCTAGAGGAGAAATGACACAGGACAGTGTAGAGTGAGAAGACAAATTCTCAAGAGGCTAATATAGAAGGGTCCTGGGCCAGGAAAGACCACTTACAAGGCCTGCTAGGGGCTCCAAAGGGAGCCAGCCCAGGGACGCGTCTCAACGGGCAACAAACACGAAGGCGGCCTGTGTCCCCGGAAGTCACTTTACTTATTAAACATTAAATTGGTTTAACAACATTAAGATCCAGGTGATCCTTAGACTGACCCAAGTCAATGGTTGAAAAAAGAGGCATTTTATTATGATTCTTTTAAATAAAGAACCCTGTCACGGACAATTTAAAATGAAAATCTATAAAGTCACTTTATCAGTGTGTGAAAACTAAGCATCACCTGTTTATTTACTAGTCAAGAATTTTAAGGGAATGAGAAAACATAGTAATTGCATAGAACTTGATAAATGCTCCAAGTTCAAGTTCAGGTAAGTATCAACAGACATGTCGAACTTCACAATATTTCCATGGTACACTTAAGATTAATTGTAGAATTTTATAGAAAGCCCTACGATTTCAACATATCGGGTCTGCTACTGATACTGTGGAATGGTAAATAGGACAGGCCCAGAAGGTTTCCCTGCAAACAATCACCCCCAAATACTGGGGAGTGAGGAGACGGCAGGCTGAAGAATGAGAGTGAATCAGTGACCATCACAAACTGAACCATCCACCACAGTGATAATACTATTTTATGGCAGATATTCCTTCTTTAAAAATTAAATAATTTAGCCCTGGCTGGCATAGCTCAGTGGATTGAGCACGGGCTGCAAACCAAAGTGTCGCAGGTTCGATTCCCAGTCAGGGTACATGCCTGGGATGCAGGCCATGACCCCCAGCAACCCCACATTAATGTTTCTCTCTCTCTCTTCCTCCCTCCCTTCCCTCTCTAAAAAAAATAAATAAAATAAAAAATAAAAACAATTTAAAAAATTAAATAATTTGTGTCACATGAAGATAATCCAATTTTATAGATAGGGCTAATGAGGCTCACGTGATTTAAATACCTTTTTGAAGGTCACTGACCTCTAAATGTCCATTTAGAACATTCCATGGTGGTCTAACTGTAGGTTCATAACAAAGTCAAACAAAACAATGTTGTTCTGGGAGCACGACTGGCTCAAATGTTTTTAAAATATAAAACTCCACTGCTTTCATAATTTTAATCCATTGCCCTCAACTCAGTATTCCTTCTTGTATACAGACTGATTTCTTAGAAAAATAATGTGTGCAGCTTATCCAAAAGCTGTCTGCCATATTATTCACACAACGAGAATGAAGTCTCTCGTGTAATATTTTGTATTATTCACTCATGATATTAGAGCTCACTCCTGTACAAACAATGATGAATCATGGACTTCAATTTTGAAACAATATTAATCATTAACGGAATCTGAATCTGTCTTCTCTGTGAACATGCTCACATTCTACAAGATGAGAATGTTACCAAGGCAAAAATAAGCTAAAAAAATCTAATAGTTCAGGAATATAACATGTGTTCTTTATTATTTAGAAATTATATCAGGCTTCAATTTAGTTTGTAAATAACAGAGCCCTACCTCCCGATGTAGCCGGAATCTTCTTCCGTAATCTTCTCCCCCATGGCCCCCTCTCCTCTTCTGGGCTCTAGAAGTAACGCTGGCCTCATCAGGAGTCGTCCTGGGTCCACATCCTTCCAGGCCTGTGTTTCTTTGACAGCAGTCATGCCACTGCGAGCCACCGAAGTCCACATCCCCTCCCTCCTCCACCTCAGTATCATTGTTCCTACCTGGCAATTGTTACGTTCACTCCTCTGCGTCCAACTCAAACATGCAGCCTTCCCTGGAACACCTTTTTCAGACCTGAGATTCTGCATGAATCCAACCCTTTGCTCCCTACTTTTAAATGAACAGGAGAAGACATTCAAATTCAGCTATCAGGTGCATTAAATTAATAATAACCAAATACCACTAGGGAACCGAAAGAATGACTGTGTTATAAAGAAAGGACACATGTATCAACTGGGGCAAGGGTAACTGAAACTTTAAATCGCTCAGCCCATTTTGGGAAGCTGCCAGCGGTGTCTACTGAACACGCACTAATGCGTAGCCTATGTCCCAGCCGTTGTATTCCTGCTTGTGTACGTACAGAAGTACCTATATCCAAAAGGTACATGTGAATGAGAAGGTTATAAAGCAAGAGCTAGAACAGAACAATTACCAATTCCTGCCTAGGCAGAGTGGATAAATACATCTTTGTGTAGTCATAAAATAGAGGAACAATAAAAGTGAAACAAAAACCCACTCCAAACAACAGGATATCACAAGATGCATTCCATTGAAGATAACAGATTTGAGACAGGACACATGTGTGAATAATATATACAAAATTCAAAAACCAGCAAAATCCATCTCTAGGGTTAGAAATCTGGACAGTGGGCACCTTCATAGAGGAGGAACGTGACCATTGGGGGGAGTCAAGGATGGTCGAGGGCACTGAAAACACTCTAGTCCTTGATCCAGCTGGTGTTCTGTGGTTCCAACTCTTTGAGCTACACAGCCCTTGTGTCTGCCCTTGTGTCTATATATATCACCCTTCTAAGAAGAGATTATTAAAATGTGAAGCTAGAAAGTGCTTGGCGTTCTGTATCTCAGAGGAATACACAGTAGGATTGTCTCCAGAGTTCATACAGAGAGCGCTCTATTAATTCTTTTAAGTCAGCTAACTAGAAAAGACACTCAAATTAATGGTATAATTAAGTCAACAGTACAGAGGGGAAAAGCTGTAGCTTCTGGATGGAGGCCTCTATGTTTTCAAAAACATTTTTCATTTCAATGTTGCGGGAGCTGTTTTGAAATACCAGGCAGTACAGTCGTTACGGTGGGAAAAACATGGAGGCAATACTCGGGCATATTTCACTGAATGTCTATATACTCAGTGATAATGGAGTGAGTTTTGGTTAAGTGGAATTTGATTTTTTAGAATGCTAATTTTTATCCTAAGAATGGAGTTGACCTGTCGATATTTCATCTATGTGTTTGCTTTCCTTGGATAAGGCAAAGTCCCTGACTTCAGTGTGTGTATTATTCATACGTATCTGCTGTGAGTCTGAGAAGAGGGTGTATTACTGTGAAATCATACAACTACCATAAACAGAATTAAAACAGTTCTGGACGTGTTACCAACGCCACCGTGCAGGGCTGCATGAAGCTGGAGCCACCTACGGCACTTTACATTGTCAGGAACTAGAGATTCAGAAAGAAGAATGGCCCAGGTTTTATTTCCCTTGAATAATGAAGTTACCAATTTTTAATACAATTTCAGTATGAAAAATGTTAGAAACAAACTGTCATGAAGCTTTCTTTCTACAAACTCTAGGAGTGGAATGCAGAGTGTAGGTAGATGGATGGATAGATAGATGGATAGATGGATAGATGGATAGATAGGTAGCATTTAGAGAATTACTTCTACTCTGATAGCCTGTCTTGTCACTTGAAATGCAGGGTTTGCCCTGAGGTGGAGATTTTCCTCAATTTTATATACGTAAAAATTCCTCCATGAGGAATGGTGTAAGTTTTACATGATTAAGTAACTGAAACATTGAAAGTCTAGTCTCAGTTACAGATATCTTTTGTTGGCATGTTTTGTTTTCTTCTTTTAGCTTTTTTAAAATTAAATTTATCGGGGTGACCTTGGTTAATAAAATTATATCGATGCCAAGTGCACAATTCTATGATACATCATCTGTATATTTTATTGCATGCCCAACACCCAATCTGTTTTCTAATTGAAACCCAAGCCACCACACTATGCATATTAACAATGCCTTTATCTTGATGTTAACATTTATATTTATCCTTAGGAATTTTGGGTTTTTAATAAGCAACCTCAAAATTTTATTTTTCTGAACTTCTTTCTAATGATGTGTATGTCATCCTCAAAACTGGCCATTGCACAACAGTGTACATGCAGCATAGAGCAGTATTATTTAACTCTTGCAGCCTGGTCGCAAGGAAGTCAGTGCACTAGGTTGTGTTAGCTGCCTAACAACTGAATATCATCTTGCTGTTAAGTGTCTGGTCTTCCTGAGTCACACCTGGTGCAGATGCACAGCAGAGAGAAGCCCTGTTACCTGTTTACTCACAAGAGAACAATGGTGTTGTGTTCTATTGCTGTGCAACAAATTACCATAAACTTGACATCTTCTAAAAAACATATTATCTCAGTCCTGGAGGTCAGAAGTTCAAAGGGTCACACTAAGCTTAGAACTTTTCTTTCCAGGAGCTTTAGAGGGAATCCTTTTCTTTGCCGTTTCTAACTTCTAGAAGCTTCTAACAGGCTGTTCACCTTCATCTTCAAGACAATAATGTAGCATTGGCGTGGTCCTGCTTCTCTCCTCATTTCTCTGACCACAGCTGGGATAGACTCTCTGCTTTTCAAAGATTCACTTGATTCTATTTGGCCTGCCCAGATAATCCAGAATAATCTCTATATAACAGTCTTTAACATTGATCTCACTGGCAAAGTTCCTTTGGCTGGTCAGGTAAGATAGCCCCTAGTTACGCATACTAGTGTGTAGGCATCTTTGGGTGGGGGTCATTATTCTGCTGTCCACAGCTGGAAAGCACTTTAATGTCTTATTCCACAAGACTGGTCAGAGTATTTTTGAAGACAAAACAATTCAGTATGCAAATACTCTCACATATTCACTTGAAGGCAGTATCTAGGGACTCAAACTGCAAGGGACCAAAGATGATGGCCAGTCCTCTCTCAACTCAGCGTGCAAAGAGCAGGAAACATCACCTGTGTTACGGCTTGGCGGGAAGGCGAGGCCCGGAGGGTCTCCATTGTGTGCACACACCCACTGGCTGTGATGGGTGCTGTTTGCCGGTCATCACGTAACCTCCTTTCCCAGATCGGATATTTCATATCAGAGAGACTCGTGATGGGAGGGTTTTCCACGTTCTGTTATGAGCTGTAGCTCCTCCTCTCTCCCACTCTCTAACCCCCACAGGTGTCCCGGATGCAGCATGTAATCTACACACCACAGTCAGACCTCCTGGTGCCCAGGGACCGGGTTCCCAGAGACCGGGTTCCCAGCAGGGCCCCCCCGCCGGCATGCCAACATCGGCGCCTTCAAGTGTCTCCCGAAACCTGAGGTGAAGGTGGTTCTGTGGCCCTCTGTCCCTTGCTTACTGGTCCCCGCATTTTCTGAGCATGGTTTCCCAGCTTCCTGCTGATTTTGTGAGCATCTTGATATGTTCAACATAAATTCCATCTTCTACTATAGCCAAAATAAGGATTGAATATTTACAACCAGGAATGCAGGGCTGAATCTATTTATTCTTACCCCATCCAAGGAAGTAAATAAGTTGGCAGGAAAAATATAAGACATAAATCTACTAACATATTTTAGCCAATGTTGCATATAGATTCTATGATGCAAATAACCAAAACTCTAGTGGAGATACTTTTCTATAATATAGAATGAGAATTGAAAAATAGCTAGGATTTCACAATGCAATACACAGATGATATATTATGGAATTGTACACTTGAAAACTATGTAATTTTATTAACCAATATCACCCCAATAAATTCAGTAAAATTAAAAAAAAGAAAAGTAGCTGTGATTTAGAGGTCACGTATGCATGAGTTTTTAAAAGGCAAAATCACAAGCTTAGATATTACAACGCTTTCCATCACGGTGTCTTTAATTAAAAGAAAGTATGTGTGCTGGCTTTATTTTTAAATCTGTTAATGAAAACAAGTCCATTTGAAAGTCAGATTGCTACAGTTTAGGCAGCCAGGGAACGGACTCACTGGTAAGACTGATTTTCCTAGCACAGTGTAGCCTCGCACATTCTCTTGGTGAGGATGACATTTAAACAACAGCGTTTTCAAATATCGTTCTGGGAGGAATCACGGAATGGTGCTGTTTTGTTCACTTGCTGTGAACAAGGCTTTGAACTTTGCCCTGCCTTGTCCTCCTCCACGCTTCCACACAGCTGGCTGTCTCAGCCCACGGGGCGCCAGCTCCAAGCCGAGGACTTCCATCTCCCGTGGCACCAGGACTCTTACTCTAAACAACAGTTTTAGAGCAGAAATGGTGAAGGGGGGTGAGGTGGGAGAATACCATGTGTGAAACGATCAAATATGGCAAGTTTGGAAAACAAAACTTCATTTGGGTGTTTACGCTGTCAGTGTGGATGAGAAACCCGTCTAAGAGCCGTCGACACTGGTCACATCAGAGCAGCAGGGGCGTTTTCCTCGGGCTTTGAGGGTGCCACCGAAAGGTTGCAGGCAAGCAACGGAAGGGCAGGCTCTGAGTCCAAATCTGGTGCTGCCGCTTCGGTGCACCAACAGACAAAGATGTTGAAAGGGTCCAGACGTGCGGGCGTAGAGAGGGGTCCAATTAGGGAGAGTTCCGTGAAGAGAATGGCTGTTTAACATGGGGGTGGACGGCAGCTCCAGCAAGGAGATGAGCACAGGCGACAGGGGCAAGCAGGAGTAGGCTGAGTTAACAATATAAGGAAGCTGGCTCTGGCCAGGTAGCTCAGTTGGTTGGAGTGTCGTCCCCATACACCAAGCTTGCAGGGTTCAATCCATGGTCAGGACACATACAAGAATCAACCACTGAATGCATAAATAAATGAAACAACAAATCCATTTCTCTCTCTCTCTCTTTTCCTCTCTTTTTCTCTCTCTCCCTTCCACTCTAAAAATCAATACAAAAATATTAAACTTAAAAAAAATTATAAGGGAGTTAGTATTTATAACCAGAATTGAGTAGATAATAATCCAGAATATTTGCAATAATCATGCAAATATTAGAATTCAACGTTAAAAGAAGCATACTATTTTAAAGGGTAGGAAGGAAGCAACTGACCATTTCACAAGCAATAGCACTAATAGAAGTTGGCTTGCTGTGGATAAGTTTCCCCATTAATGTTTGATCATTAACCCATTTAAAAGTGGGTCATTGTTGGCATCACAGTATAAGGACTCTCAAGCTGTCAGCAGCCATTTAATTGAAAGCAAATTTCATTAGACCAAACATCCAACCAGATGGTTGCTGTTGTCTGAATCGAAATACACAATGAGGAGAGTAACCTGAATAGAAAAAAAAACAACTTTCCTATTTTATCAGTTTAATGCCGTGAGAGTGTCATTAAGGATCCTCTTATTTTTGAGAAGTCTCAGAAAACTTAGAATGCCCCAAATTTCTCTTTGGAGAGCAAACCACAGCAGATCAGTTTGTTGTGCGGTCCCTAAGCCTAATGGAGACAGTTATTTATGTCTCTCTCTGACTGTAGCGTGCTTATGCACACTGAGCACTTCAAATGTTTGTGAATGACTAGCATTTCAGCAGGGCTACCCTTCGCTGCCTCTCTCCTCTGAGAGTATTCCTTAGTGGGTGTTTAGGACTGAAGCTTCTACCGATGAATTCCGTTCCAGTATTGCTAGGTAATCCTGGTCGCGGAGGTCATGAACGAAAGGGGTTCTCATCTGCATGTCATGGGGGCACATGGATGGACAGCTGATCGGATGTAATACCTTCCTCGACTTACGGACTGAGCTGACCCAATAGACCTGTGCTCCTTAAAACCAGACTTCCTCTCCACTTCTGCCCAGCAGCTCACCATGGTGGCAGCTGACCCTACAGTCACCTCTTGTCAGACAAGATTAAGACAACGCACCCTCTGTTGGAGTCGGATTAAACAGTGAAGCATAAGTGTACTTTCCAAAGGCTTAGGGTCACTTTTGTTGAGTATTCATCTTAGGGGAAGAGTGAATACTCTGAGGTTCAGAAAACGTGTCACCCAGTATTCCAATATTGATGATGTATCTAATGACCAGGCCTCATCAAGCAGAAACAATAATTCACATGCAAACTTATGCCCTTTATCACCTGAGATTTCCATGTTGTTATGCCATTACCTCTAGAGAAATGTACCTTCCAGCTATATTATTTAAATTTAGTTTGGGGGTTATAAAAGGTCCTTTTCTGCCCTGGCTGGTGTAGCTCAGTGGATTGAGCGTGAGCTGTGAACCAAAGCATCGCAGGTTCGATTCCCAGTCAGGGCACATGACTGGGTTGCAGGCCATGGCCCCTAGCAACTGCACACTGATGTTTCTCTTTCTCTCTTTCTCCCTCCCTTCCCTCTCTAAAAATAAATAAATAAAAACCTTTAAAAAATTGTTTAAAAATGTCCTTTTCTTATTGTTTCTTGATTAAACTAGAATTCAGGAATTTTTTAAATTGTGCCATGATTTCTTATTTGTATACTTTTGCTTTTAACCATTGCTCTGTATTTCTTTAAAAATAAAACAAAAAATTCTGTATGCCTTCAATGAAAGGGCTGTAGAAACTAGATGCTACCTGTTATTGCTGATTTTCTCTCCTACTATCCAACTCAGTCCACATGAAATCTATGTTTAGGTAAGATGAATATAAATGGTCTTCCTTTGGTTTGACTTGTCACTGGGGGAGAAAAGAACCCTCCATTTCCAATAGATATGCAAAAGGGTATATCATTAGGTAAGATACCTGATATAATGAGACAATATGCTGCTGATAGGTAGGCAATTTCCTTGTCAAAAAAACCTCTACTTCTGTAAAATATCCACATTTTATTTCATAATTAAATAACATGTCGCTGCTCATACTAAGAAGAGAGAAGAGGCAATTTCGCAGCAAGGAAGACGGACGGCATGTCTGAGCACTAATTCAGAAAGGAAGCAGGTGAGCCAGAGAGATAGCGGAGCCAGGTGGGAGGGAGGGTGAGTGGCACCCAGCCCACATCGCACATTCCCATCCCAAAACCAGCGTGGCAACTGTCGTCTGTCGCGTCCCAGTTACTGAATACCCAATAGGGATTTCGGCTCTATGGTGGGATGCAGAAGGATGCAAAGAAGGCCTGCTTACCTTTTTCCAAACAGCATTACATTTGTCAGCATGCGGACCTGACATGCAAGTCAGCGATTTCTTCAAATAACAAAAAAAAAAAAAGATTCCGCAAGTCAGCCCATGTCAGAAATGCCAACCCGGCCTCCGATCCAAGGCCGCAGTCTCAGGCAGGGCAGGTCTGCCAAGCGGACAGATGCTATTCCTGGACGTCCTTCCTCCTCCCGCGGAGCAGCGCCGGAGCCTTCTCCATCACCCAATGCTGACAAATAACGGCAATGCTGTTTGTAGTTCGCACGAGTATTTAAACCACGGAGATATGTACAAGAGACATATGCAAGGTTATGCACACGTGTGCTCGAAGCCTGCACATGCATAATAAAAATATGAGGCCTCCCCAATTTTCCTGTATTTCACACAGGCAGGCTCGTTTGATCGACTGCGTCGATAAAACGCATTGTCACACCATCTTCCCCTCCTGTCCTTAGAGAGCAGGCTTCTTGGGCGCTTATTGAGTGACCTACAGATGGAGAGATTGATTTCTGTTTCTTTAAATCGTTTCCAGGACTGTGTATCTCGAAACGCATTACAAGTCACGGGTAACGTCAGCAAGGCATGTGTGCTCTGAATGGGGACACCTCTCTGGTGTCGATTTTCCAATGTTCCCTCCCCTGACAGAGTCTGAAGGATTTCTCATTATCCTCTTATCAAGAGGCTAATGGGAGAGACAGAAGAATATTTAGATCCCCCAATACTTCTACATGCCCGTGTACAATGTCTGTGTTGGTGGCAGGGAAAGCACTGGAATTGTGCTTGGTCACACCCTGAAGTTCAGAGCATCAACCACAGCGTAGACGGAACAGTGTGTGTGTGTGTATATGCATGCACTTGCATGTACAGCTGTTCATGGTAACACAGAAAATAAAAAATTCAATGAAAATATCAATATAGGTGAATTATTTGGCAAACAGAAATAAATTATCAAGTGAAAAGGGCAATAAATTAAAACAGTTGTTTCTGGGAAGTCGGAAGTGGAGGTGGAAGGCTAAAGCCAGGGGCAGCTTTGAAATATGAGACCATAAGTTAAAATATATTTTAAAATTCAGTTAAAGTCAGGAATAAAAATAAATGGCCACCAAATGAAGACAGTTAAAGAAATGACTATATATCTGTAAAATGCACAACCATCAAAAACAAATGAAGTCGATGTAGATTGTTCTGAAATTTAAAGATCTCCCAGATACGTCATGAAGTCAAAAGATGGTAATAGATGCTATGCATATTCTAGACCTTGAGGACAAGAGCAGGGAACAAAAGAATCTGAATTCTCCAAAAAACTCCTTGCATATTAGGGAGGGATGATATGAAACATACACTCACGACATGCAATGTTTCAAGTGGGAATCAGTTCCACAGAGAAAATCCAACCACTCCGAGGGGCACAGGGTGTGTGAGGCTGTGGGCGCCGCTGCCAGCGTTTCTCTCTTTTCTCTGAGTTAATCGTGCTCAGAGTGTCTTAGCTCAGGCCGCCGTGCCGAAGTACCATAGTCTGAGTATTTTAAACATCAGAAATGTATGTTCTCACAGTGTTGGATCCTGAAAGGATGGGGGCGCCATTCAGAATGGAAGCCACGGTTTATTTATGACCTAATCTCAGAAGAGGCACACTGTCATTCATGCTACCTCTACTTAATAAAAGTAAGTCACTAAATATACCATACGTTTAAAGATGGAAAAATTAAGCTCCACGTCTTGAAGGGAAAAGTATCTAAGAATTTGTTAATAAAAACCATGAGCAAGAGTAAATTATTTTGAACTTCTTTTTTTTAAAGATTTTATGTATTTAATTTTAGAAAAAGGGGAAGGGCAGGAGAAAGAGTGAAAGAAACACTGATATGAGAGAGAAACATTGATCAGCTGCCCCTTGCATGAGCCCCGACTGGGGACCAAACCCCTAATCCAGGCTTGTGCCCTGACCAGCAATCAAACCGGCGATCTCCCACTTTGCAGGACTGCGCCGAACCGACTGGGCCACACAGGTCAGAGCTGAACTCGCTTCTTACTTAGATTACCAGACAGAGTGTACAGTATACCAGACACCAGTACACAGGGCGTCCAGTTTTCATGGATGTTAAAATGCATAAAGCTATCTGCAATATGTAAGTTGAAGATGGTATAGGAGAGGGTGCATGGCCTTGACAAGTAAGAATTCCTGAAATTGAATCTTGACTCTTCCACTTAGTAAATGTAACTATGGGCAACTGATTTAGTTGTTGGGGTTTGTTTAAATCCTCAGTGTAGGACATATTTTCATTGCTGAGAGAGAGACAGGGGTGGGGGGAGAAAGGAATTTCTTTGAGATACATGGATGATAAGTACCCCCAGAACACTGGCCAGGACTTGGGGTATCTCATTTTTATCCAAAGTTTCCAGTTGGCTGGTCTCCTTTTCACCCCCTAACTCTGTGCTTCGCTTCAGACAAGGAAGGGGGTTGCTCAGTGCTGTGTGTTTGGGGTTTTGTTGCCTTGGAAGCTGACCTTTGACACCTGGAAGTAAGTGTCCATACCGGCACCGGCAATTGATCGGTGCCAGTTAAAATATTAATGAGATGCAAACTAAAGCTTGTATAAAGAGTTTAAGACACTATGTGGCACCATTGTTAACTGTTTTAATGAAACACTACCAACCATGATTTGTGTTGAATTATAGAAAACATGGAGTCCAGTCTTTTAGGGACTGGCACTATGTAATGTACTCTGAAAATCAGAGTAAAAATGTATTAAAAATGTATTACTATGAAATATGCATAAGTTCTAACAAGTCTAATAGATTTTTAAAAATTTAATGGTTTTAGGGTACCTATTTTCTATTTTTATAAATTAAAATAGACTTACATATTTAAATTTTTAACTAAATGTAGTCATTCTTTCTTTTCCAAGACACTTTTTGGGCACCCATTACATGTTTAGTCACTCCCCAAACAATGGAAATGAAAAGTACACGCTCTAGAATGGAAATGAAAAACTCGCAGCCTAGAAGGAAAGACAAACGGACAAAAGGTAGGTGCGTGTCCTTTGTCTACACGGCACAGGCACGCACACACATCAGTGCAGAAGAGGATGTGAACAGGAGCCAAGAGCCAGCTCTGGAGACAGTACAGTTCGTGGTTATGAAATGTTTGACTCTGGCATCACAGAGCAAACATGGCTTCATTTAGGAACTCATCTACATAGCACGAGGACACTATTCGGTGCCCATGGGTGCACCTGGACCACAGGACATTCTGAACACGTAGGTGCCTAGTGAGTGAACAAAAACCGCCACCACAAACAGAAAAAGAGGCTGAGCTCGGAGGTCAGTCACGGTGCCTGACCAATGTGCATTTCCTGGGCAGTCCTGGGAGCTGGCGGAGTTCCCTGCGGATGGGAGAATGCTCCCGAGACTGTACACAGCAGCACCCAGTGGTCTCTTCCACGGTGATCTTGGAACCTGAACTCAGGGATCTGAGCGCTGGGGTGGGGAAATCTCCCTTGGAAAGTATCCTAACTCTGAGCCACTTGAGAGAAAGCTGGGGAGTCAGTCACACAGTAATTATGGAGAATGTAAATCCATTCAGCTAATAAGCTCTCCTACGAGTTTAACAGGATTGTCTTTGGTGACCTGCCGCCTCCATGAAATGACAGTGGCGAGGGGCATGCGTAGGGAACACGAAATGACACCCAGTCAGCCTAAATTCGCTGGGGGCATGGCTGATTTTTAACTGTACAGACAGGAAATAACAACCTTCTCGGCAGGAGGAAATTTTGCAAAGGGCAGATATATAAAAACATGTGTGGTTGGAAGCATTTGGCTGAAACGTAATTCTCATTCAAATAGTATTTCATTCTCTTTTCTATTTTTAAAAAAAATTTTAAAGATTTTATTTATTTTTAGAGAGAGGGGAAGGGCGGGAGGAAGAGAGGGAGAGAAACATCAATGTGTGGTTGCCTCTCACATGCTCCCCACTGGGGACCTGGCCCACAACCCAGGTCTGTGCCCTGACCGGGAATCAAACTGCTGACTTTGGTTCCCAGGCCAGTGCTCAATCCACTGAGCCACACCAGCCAGGGCCACATGGTATTTCATTCTTTAAGCACGAGTGTGCCTACCTCTTTAACAGGCTTACCTGAGAGCTTTTTTGGTGTAGTCTAGAGTCTGGTATTCGGCCTGTTATTCACATATTCCCTCCGTCTTTTCGAGGAGAAAAGTGACAAAGATCTCGGTTCGAAGCTAAGTACCAAAAGCACCTGTGAGGATTGCACGGAAGGGGAGAACGGAGAGGAAGAGTCGCCCAGAGTCAGCCCGTGGGACACCCGTGGGCCTGAGTGTGTGGTTCTCGGCGGTGAGAGCTGACCCAGGTGCCTGAGCGGAGCTGCCCGCAGTAACGGAAGGCGGCGCACAAACGAATACCGATCTCCGGGGAAATGCACAAGGCATTGTCACGCTCGGTGGTAGATACACATGTGATGTTCATCCTCCAAGTGTGACATGCAGTTCATGATAAAGTTCTTTTCTTACCTCTTAATTTTAACATAGCATCCCCTTTTATTTTATTTTCTTTTTTCCTTTCTTTAAATTTTTTTTAATTGTTGTTGAAGTACAATTTTATTTTACTCCCATCCCAGCCCACCCCTCCAGCCCTCCCCACCTCCCTCCCATTTCTACCCCTCCTAGTTTTTGTCCACGTGTCCTTTATGCTTGTTCCTGTAAACCCTTCCCCTTTTCCCCTGAAATTCCCTCCCCTCTCCCCTCTGAACACTGTCAGACTATTTCAGTGTCTTTGGTTATATTTTGCTTGTTTCTTTGTTTTGTTGTTTAGGTCCCTGTTAAAGGTGAGATCGTATGGCCCGCTGCAGGGTTTATTTTCCTTTTTTTAAAGTGGCAAAAGTGAAATGTGCTATTTCAGAGATAAATAACTGGATTTTAAAAATGTGTGCCTCAGGTAAAAGCAACCCTTTGGTTTTCCGTTCACCTCCCCCAAAATGTTGGTGGGACACAGGTTTGTCCCTGTAACTATCTACTCTGTCACACCCCTTCCAACGCTGAATGGCAGTTATGGGTGAACAGAAAAATCCTCCCAGTTTTTCAACCAAGACAGTGAAATAAGCGTAGATCCACCTAACAATCAGTGTTGGCAACGCCAAGCGTGGGTAACGGGGATCTTCTGAGAAGTCGAGGCACGAGGTCTGGCCGGCACAGACGATGGATGACCCCACCGCCGGCTTCTGCTGACACCGCCATCCCTTTTCTCCTCCCTTCTCATGCAAGATGCAGCTTCCCCTCGTTGCCTGCGCTTGTGCTTCTAGTCGTTTTAAATCTCTGGATCAGCTGCCATTTTTTGCCACCGGGTCCGTGGGTTAGTTAGTTTTACTAACTAATATGTCTGCTCCTTTATATTAAAGAGATAAAATATTCACAAACCCATTTCAGGGCAAGGGATTCTTTCCATCGACAGCTTTTGCAAGCACAAGAGTTTCTTAAAAGGATAGACTTGCCTACAAAGACTTGTAAGTCTTTAAGGCTAATTAAATCTTCCCCTCAGTGACTGAGTTCCGTGAAGGCTTATCCCCACTCGTTCAGCAGAAACCTGGCGACCGCCTCCCTCTGCACCAGGTACCGGGGCCCCCGGCAGGCCGGAAAATAGCACTTCTCTTCCTTTGTTCTGAACGCATTAAGAAATAAAAAGATCCGCATGGGGCGGCTAATGCATCAGCTCTAGAACTTATAAAGGCTCTGTGGGAGGCGGGTTGAGTGGGCGGCCAAAAGGCCGTCAGGTGGCCCCTCCTGTGAGTCACTCCTCCACTGATGAGTGGCACCGGGGGACACGTCACAGGCTTGAAATGTCCAGTTCCTGGGATCAGTATCACTTTTGCTTAGTGCCAGAGCTGACAGAGACAGTGCCTGTCCACCTCTTGTCCAGCCCTTAGTGCCTCTTTGTCCTTTAAGAAACAATGTTTCCTTCTTACTCACACTTTCTTCCAGAACTTTAGCAAAGATTTCTCCTTCAATCCAGGAGGTAGAGGTTTTTTTTGGCGGGGGGGGCGTAAGGCAGGACAGAAATAGCCTGCATGCCCTGCACCCTGGTCTCTGTCAGACTTCCCGTCCATGATGAAACTATTCAGGGACCTGAGTTCCTCTCCTGAGAACGGCACCTGCTTCAGCCCACTCACATCAAAGCTGCCGGGGTCAGCTCTCTGAGCCTCAGTCTGTTCAAGGTCAGAATTTTCCATCCCTTGTCCCCATAACACGACGCAAATTCCAATGACTAATGTGGGCTGCCCCCCTGCTCCCCGCTGCAGGCCCAGTGCCCGGAGCTGGGCTGCAGTGAGGCGGGGGGGCTCTCCCTGGACATAGGCAACCAGGTGAGGGTCCTTCCAGTCTCCTGTTGTCCCTCCCATGGGTACGTCACCAAGGCCAGTCTCTCAGGCCCCCTCTTAGTTGTCCCCTCCTCTCTTTTCCCAGAACCCTCTTCTGCCTGCAGTCTCTCTGCCCTAACCTCAGCACAGCATCTTCACACCCCGCTCGCCCTAGCCTCCTTCCCAAGACTCCTGAAAAGTGTCCTTTGATTTCCACCTGTAACAAAGCCCCCCCATAGAAACTCCCCCCACATGTAATTACAGCACTTCCCCCCCCCCCGGCCTTGCACGTTACGAACCGCTGTCTCCCACAGAAGTGTCTGACAGCCTGAAAGGCAGAGACGGCGGTATTCATCTCTGCGTGTCAATGGCCGGCGCAGTTCTTGGCATGAAATCATTTTTCACATTAAGGCTTCCAGGGGTTGTTATTAAGCGTGATGAAAGAATGGTCTCTGCAGGACTCCTCCGTGGCCGTGGCCGCCGGCGCCTTTGTCCCTCGCTCCCTTCCCAGGAGGGTTTGGCGTGAGAGCCCGTTCTCCCTTTTCAGGTAACAATCACCCTCGTTAATAACAGAGCGATCGTTCGCTTTCTTAATGGAGCTTTACAGTTGAGTTAGTCCATTGACGGGCCTCTCCTTTGTGCTTCTCGAGGAGAGAAGTTGCCCAGGTGTTCCAGAATGAACCCACGCCCGGGATTTTCCTTCTCTTTGTTTCCCTCCCAACGGCCCTGGCCGTGGACCTGTCTGGACTTCAGTGTCCTTGACTGTACAGCAAAGACGTGAACCGATACCACTGAGATCCCATTCAAATATAACATTCTAGCCTGAAAATTAAGGTAGAGTACATTGTCAGTGCCTTATAAAAGCTCTGTGTGATGATGAATTCATGCACAATTTCCTGGTGGGTTTATACGAAATATTCTCTAACGGCAAAAACATTCTGGAGGAATTGTGTCAAAGCAGCTGGGAGAATCCAATTACTGGTTTATTGTCCACTTATTTTCTTTCCATTCCTACGTTCTGTCACTCTAATCTGGTGAATCATTTTGTTTGCACAGAAAATACAAATAAGTTGTGATTCCTAAGGTAATTTTTATTGGTAGACTAGCCACATCAATAGCGTGTCTAAGTCATTTCTCTGCCTCATCTCTTTCCCAACAATCGCACCTGTCTGAAGACAACTTGAGCTTTGCCTACTCCATGCAGCAGTGATAAAAAAATACATAAAGCCAGCTGTGGGTATTTGTGAACATTCCCACTTAGTATGCTCTGGATTTCTCCCGAAAATGGCACTTCTTTGTTAGGAGCAGAATTGTGCCTCATTCTGTGACCTCATTTGAGACTATTTTATTAAATGTGGCATGAGAGATAAAATATGAAGTGGAACGTACATGATTTCTAACTGCCTTCCAACAATAGCAGCAGGGAGCGCTTAAGTAATTCCATTTTCAAAGCCCACGACAGCAGAAGTAAGCCTTCAATTCTCCTTCACTACGGGCAACTCTACACAGGCACGCTGACATCTTTTATTAGTTTCATCGTTGTAGGTTTTCTCTTCCAGTTTACAGAATTTTACTCTCCTATGAGCATGCACAGGGCTCTGAATACCTCTGCTTCGCTGAAAACATTTCCTTTGTACCTTGTTTATGAGAATAACATTGCACTGTTTTTGAATACATGTAGGACTCTTTTGAGTTTTAAACAAGGATTATACATTGGATTAAATATTAATACACACCGAATGTATTATGGAATCACAGATGCGCATTACTCACTAATTTGTCATTGTTATTCAGGGCCACATACTCAGTTTATGTCCTAAAGCAGGTTGGATAGACTTGAAGATTTTCAAAGAATCTGTGTAGCGTCCATGGCTCTTCTCGTTGGAAAGCTTAAGGAACTTTGACAGATGACGGAATTCATGTCTTTCAGGGAGAAGGCAGAATTGATTTAAAATAAAACGGAACTGGAGTCCCTCTGTGAAAGGTCTAATTGGATGCAAATGTCTCTAATTAGTAGCTTTGCCTCTCCTGCCCAGAGAGCCTTCTGCTATCTCTGCTTATTTTAATTCATCGTGGTTTTTTGTTTTGAATTATGATTTTCTGCAAGGATAAAAATAGAAAGATTAATATAGCAAAAACCCATAAGTGATTACCCAGATCTAACAACTATAATGTGTATCGTATATTTCCCATCTGTTATAAAAATCTTCACAGATATAAAGCAGAAATTTTATTCCCACTCCCCTCGCATGCCCTGCCATCATTCGGCAGAGCAGCTGAGTGAATGTGTCTCTCTCTATTCCCGGTTATGTGTGCACGTATACACACATGTCTATTTACAGATATGTGCATCTATAAACAATATATAGTCACTCATTTGTACATAAGTAATACAGCACTGTCTGTTTTGCAACATGTGTTTTCCTTTCCGATTCTAAAGCTTCCAAAGGCACGTGATACACAAAACAAGGCAAACACATTTTATCTTCATAATATATTCTCCTCTGTGTCATTGCCAAATGAATAATTGATTTTATATAACTTACTCGTAGGGAGATAGTAAATTTTTCTGAAGCAAATGATAAACCATTTCTCTCTGTGGTTACAGTAAAGGTCATTTCTCTTCCAAACGTCTGTTAGTTTTGCCTCCTAAACAAATAAAAAGCAGCGAGGGTGTGCGGCCTGTAATGGACCCAACCTGAGATTCGGCAAATGAGAACTCCATCACTGCCTCTTAGGACCACACAGGTCCTCCTGCCTCTTCCTGGCACAGGACTGTCTTTAGAGATTTATGGTATTTTTTCTTTCTTCATTTGTATTGTTGACACTATTCCAGATGTCCCCGTTCCCCCACCTTTGCCACCTCCACCCAGTCCCCACTCCCTTCCCTCTGGCCATCTCCACTCTGTGTCCGTGATCTACGGGTTACGTGTACTGTTCTTTGTTACAAGCAGTTGCTCCACTCCACCCATCTTACACGGGCAAAGGGTTTTAATAAAATGCAAGGAAAAGGAAAAGGTAATAGCTTTCTCTAAGATTAGCATTCCCCCTGATGAGAAATTGTTTAGAAACTGCACCCTGGACAGTTCAGAGAGATGCACAGAAGAGAATTAGAGCTGAGACGTATTTAACATGTCAAGTAACTGGTGTTTAAAGCTATAAAATGTAAAAGTGTAAAGTGTAGATAACTGATTAGAAAATTATATGTATTTGACCATTCAAGTCTTAAACATATAATGAGTACACGATCAATTAAAAGTACCAGTTTTGTCCAATTCTACTTTTTGCACGTCTTTTCTCTACCAGCACGTAGCATGCCGAGGAAAATGACCAGAACGGTGTCCACAAGGCAGCTATTTACGGGCCCCTTCCATTGACGCATGCTACTTATGTTCATACTGAAAAGAAAAGATAATCATTCTGAGGATTAATGCTATGTGTCAACTTGACTGGGCTGCCGGATGCCAGGGAGCTGGTAACAGTATCTTTGAGCGTGTCGCCGAGGGTGTTGACAGAACAGATGAGTGCTGGAATCAGTAGACTGCGTCAAGAGGATCCGCCTGCAACGAGGAGGTGGGCGTCATCCGATCAGTGGAGGGCCCGACTAGAAGAACAAGATAGAGAAGGGGTTTGAATTCTTTCTCCCTCCTCTTCAGCTGGGTCTCCAGTCTCACCGGCCCTCAGACATCAGAGCTCCTGGTTCTCAGGCCATTCGACTCGGGCTGAATTACAGCGCTGGCTTTCTAGTTCTCCGGCTTACAGATGGCACGTGACGGAGCTTCTCGTCTGCATCGTCACAGGGCCAATCCCTATTGTAAATCTCATGCACGCACACACACACACGCACACACACACACATATGATATCCTATGGGTCTGTTTTGCCGACACAAACTGCACCATTGACATTGTGAATGATACATGATAGAGACTCGGATCATGGTATTTCTTCCAAAAGAAACGCTTCTCAACGTCTTTAAAACGATATTAGCCTGCAGTTAACTCATGCAATTTTCATTAACTTTGTCGAAGTCATCATTACCTTCCACTTTTACATGTTTGGTACTTCGATTGTTTTAGATTTATTGCATTGACTTTGACTTTATAAAACTATGCGTTAAAATATCATTTGTCCGGACACCTGGAGTCAAGGGCACCCCCCTGTGCTCTGCACCTGAAACGAGCACCTTTCTTGCACCCCTTCTCAGACGGGAGGCGCCTGCTTCTGGCCTCATCGCCACTGCTGTGCGCCAGGACGCCAGACAGGAACGCCCTGCCCGGCTGGTTCTGTTGATGCTAAATGGCTTCCACCCCATGACCCCAGAGATCGAATGTTCCAAACAGGGGCCGAACCTCTGCTGGGACCGATATTCCCGCAGCCGCCACGCCCTCTGCCTCTATCACGAGCACACACGCCCACGCAGTCTCAGAGACGCTGTCGTTTTCCCCGCGGACAGGGGCCGCTAGTTCATACACGGGGCCAAACTGATTGACGTTTTCTTCTTGTCGGCGAACACACTCAGGACCTTGCGTAACCTCACAGAAAATGACTACTGCCTTCATTCGAATTTCTTTCCTCAACCGTTTGTTTAAATGGAAAATACTTTTTTTTAATTGGCTCGTGACAAAAAATCTACTCCAAGCAAATATATCTGCCTGTTTCTATAGTGTTCTCAACAAATAATGCAAGAAACCCCGAGGTTACTGATAGTTATCACTTCTTAAATTAAATCTTAACAATTCTCAAGAGTTCACTTTTCAAAGATTAGTGGCAATAATATGGCATTGACTGTCATTTCCTCTAGTCTACCATTTCCTGGTGTCCCCCACAACTGTAATTTCCATTATTTAAAGTGTTATGTATATAGAATTAGCAGTAAAACTGGTTAAGAAAAAACTGCTTACATGTTAATATACACATTAATTATTTCGCTCATTTATTCATTGCTCGGTCTATTATTTATGCACTCATATAGTGGTCTTTGCATCTAATTCTTTTACAAAATTTTTCCTCCCTGCTATACTAGAGCGGTGCAAATCTGGCCCCTAGCAAACTGCCAGAAGGAATCACTTCCCATCTACTTCTTATATTATTTGTCACTTAGGACAAAGGACACCTCTGGACTGCTAAGTCCTTGGATTAAACTTTGAAATAACAGAATCAATTTTTACGCTTCTATAGAAAATTAAGTGAGAAAATGACCTAAGTGAAAATACTAGATACACAGTGAGTGGTGAGTAAAGGTTTCTTTTATTCTGCCTATATGTACCAGATAACTCTCATCCATTTGGAAATTTGCCAGTGTGTTTATTGACTTACTGTAATTCTTCCTCCGTCTGTACTTGTACTATCCCAAGAGTATTTAGATTGATAAATCTATCTTTTGAAACCTGTGGGTAAGGTGTTATTGCTATAGACTAATTTTCGACCTTCATAATGTAGCCAGGTTAATTACTAGTTAATGAAAACCATTTATTTTGACTATATAAGGTACTCAGCAGGAACCTTCCACATAATTAATAGTGGCATGTTTTATGAACCTCATCTGGCATTTTGCACCCAATTCAAGGCAATTTCAGAGACTCAAATTCACAATATACATGGTTATGTCTTTGCCAACCATGATAGCAATTCATAGTAAAGGATATTTTATTAATAAACAGTACATGGTTATTACTCAAAGGGATTTCAGTTTCCTCATAGATAATAAAAATAAATTGAAGAATATTTCTTTGTCTCAAGAGTAGATATGAAAGTCCTCCTTTAAAAATTAAACCATATTCCAGCCCTCAATGGTAGTCCTCTCAACACTTTAAAAATTAATATTTAACTACTGATCTAATTATTTTCCAAATGAACATATAAAACATGAATGAAATGAAAAAAAATGTTCTAATCCACTTTTGCAAAATTAGATAGTCAGTAAAGATCTGTCTGGCTATGATTGTTAAAAGAATTACACCAAAGGAGCTTCCACAGAAAATAATTAAAAACTGTATTTAATGATAATTGTTTTATGAGTTTTAAAATGGCAGGTAAAGGAATACTCATCCTTTAAACAAAACTAAACACTAGGAAGTCAGTTAAAATACAAGTTTTCTTTGAAAACATTTCAACCTTTAATCATAGGAAAACACAACTCTGTAATTCCACTTTGTTAAAATTTCACAAATCAGAGAATCAGTACAATTGATAAGTGAAATATTTTAAGCACTCTAAAACCCTTAACAACCAGAAAACTTTACTGATGGTTACCTATTCATATTTTTAAAAAATATTTTATTTATTTTTAGAGAGGGGAGGGAGAAAGAGAGAGAGAGAGACAGAGAGAGACAGAGAGAGAGAGAGACATCAATGTGAGGTTGCTGGGGGCTGTGTCCTGCAACCCAGGCATGTACCCTGACTGGGAATTGAACCTGCAACACTTTGGTTCACAGCCCGAGCTCAATCCACTGAGCTATGCCAGCCAGGTTTACCTATTCATATTAATTTCTACTTTTTATCATCTCAGGTCAGCTAATTTTTGGTAAGGATGAATAAAGAGGAAAAATGTCAGGTTTGAGAAATTTTAGTAAATATATCATTTCTGAAATAACAGAAATTTCAAGTAGTCGTATTCACCTTCCTATAATCATTACAATATCTTGAAAAAAGCTAATGTTTAATCCTACAAATCACCTGTCCCATGTTTATCAATCAGCTTGGAGAGAGGAAAACCAGATTATTCGAGTATGAATTAGAAAGTGTTAAGGAGAACAGGCCTTGGTGCGCAGATGCAGTGGCGACTGTCTTAAGGAGATAAATTCAGCAAGAATTGAGAAAATCAAACTCGGTCTCCCTCAGTGTTTTGATGAACTATGGTTCTGTCTTGTCAATGTGCCGTAGCAATGTGGCACCGTACCTACAGGATTGGCTACAGGATTGGGCACGAAATCACTTTCTCTGCCTGCTTTCATTCCCACGCACTTCAGGTGACATGACTTACGGGGCCTTCCTGAGAGGCGGCGAATTCTTCCAGAAAACACTGATAAAACCAGAAACCCTTGGCAAGGATGACAGGGAAGTGCAGCGGGGAGGAGGCAGGGAGCGGACACAAGCTGGGGTTTTGTTATCGTAACTGACACATTCCTCTTAACCCCTGTCTGGGCCTTCGCACGTGCTTCAGGACAAAACTAAGTGGTGCAGGGTTGCAATAAGATGGTTCATACTATAGTCAAAATATAGCACATTGCTGGAAAATTCAGTCTATGGAAATGGCTTACTCGGACTGTACCCTCCACATAAACATTCATCTTCACATATTTGTGGGGCGAGGCCTAAAACGTAGGGTCAGTGTTGCATGTCATCGTCCAGTGAAATCAGGAGGGCTTCCGATGTCTCACTGCAGGGTCCTGTCCCCATTCTGCCCCCAGGATGAGGTCCCACATTAAACAGTCTTCCTTGTCAAATGCAGCAGGTATAGCTCCTGCTTCTTCCTCTGTTCATTAATCTGCGATACAGCGAATTGCATTAATTGGTGGTAATGCAGTCCTTGTGTGAGTCCAGGGGGTCATGATGAATTAGCCCTCACACATTGTTCATTTACTATCTAATATTTCGCTCAGGGTGTTTGTAAGAATGCTCTTAAATTGTACTGGCTTTGGGATTTTCCCTTGTTTTGCTGTCCTGCTTAAGTTTTGTTTTAAGAAGGAGCTGAATGACCTCATAAAAGATTTAGAGGAATTTTTACTCGGCTTTTATTCTAAACCTATGACGTTTACACATGATTGGGATTGCTTCTCAGGCAGATATCTGACAGAATTCACCAGTGAACCCAGATGTGTGGGGAGTTTTTTATGTGGAAAGTTGGTTGACTGTTCATTGAATCTGACTTTAGTTAAAATTCAGATTTCCCTTTTCCCCTTTCATAACTTTTGCTAATATTTTACCGGTGACTTAGAGTTTTATATAAGTTTTGCTACCTGTTGCCATAAAGTAACTCAAACTACGCTCTTGAAAACTTGTCTGTCATCTGATTCTTCTCGCTCTAGTGACTCTCCTGGGTTGTTCATGCCTCGTCTCCTTGCGCGTAACTTTTTAACTGAGTTGCAAACATCACTAAAGAAAAACTGTAGAAAGACGTTGTTAGGGCCCAAGCTATGCCCCATTCCACACCAAAGGCCAGCAACCCTGGCCATGCTGAATCGACTTCATCTACACAACCATCGAGAAGATTCTAAACTGAATTTAAGTCTTGGAGCCATGTATATCCCCATTACACCTGCCATCTTTAGACAAATGATTACTGGCCACAGTTCCAACCATTTTAACATTTTCTGCTTATGCCTAAGTATGCCATGTACTTAACTTTTTATCCCTCTTGTTCCATGGATGTTCAGATGAATTCTCTTTCACATGGCTTTTCTTTATCTCCAATAACATTTCCTTGTTGTTTTACAGACAATTTTGTTTGATATTAGTATAACTCACTCCAGTTTTCTATGGCATTTTGTTTGACTATTTTTCCATCATTTTACTTCCAATCTACTTATATTTTGAAATCCACGGTGTGTTTCCTGTAGACAGTATATAATCAGATATTGTTTATCGTGACCATATTGGCAAACTCTGCCTTTTGATTGGATTGTGTAATTTGCTCACACTTAATGTTACTCTCTATGCAGTTGGATTTATGGCTCGCAGGCTTACTTTGTGTGTGGTATACCCCTCTTGTCCGCTGTGTTTCTCTGTCATGAACTACTTTCTTTTGCAGTAAGTAAATATTTCCAGGTTTAACATTTTAATTTCTTAATAAGTAAGAATCATAAATAAAAAAGGATAAGGAGAAGAAGAGAGAGAAGGATGAGGAGGAAAACATTCAACACTTGGGCTACAGGGATGTCTTGTTTTTCAGTTAATTTTGTTCCTTATTTTAACTCTGATTATTACCCAGTTTGTCTTTTTAGATCTAAAGGATTCAACATGAATATATTTTATATATTTTATCCTTAAAATGGTCAAATGAATCATACACCCAAAGTCAGTGGCAGTCAATCAAATTGAGTCAATTAATTTGAAAACCCTAGAATTGTTGAAAAACAGAGTTTTGTTGGCTCCAAATTTTCTAAGGAATAAGCCAAAGCAGGCTCATGAAGGGATATTCTGGAAGAGTTGATGCTGAGTATGTTTTGACTTGTGTAAGAAGAGATCCCAACACAATTGATCCAGAACCAGCAAAATCAAATAGCTTGTCGGATGTGTCCAATATTTCCGCAGGATCAGCAGTGGGGATTGGCATTTGTCTCCAGGGTACCCGTTCTGGTCTCTCAGAGACGCAACTGATCTGAGGGCACCACCGCGTTGCCTCATTGACGCTATTGCATTTTTTTCTTAGATAATTAATGCTTTCAAATTTAAACAAACTTTTAAATGCAAATATTTTCAAATTTTCACACTTCTTATTTAAATTGAAGTGTGTTTCAAATTCCCGATAACATGCATCACAGCTTTGATGTAACAGTAAAAATAAATATTATATTTGAGAGAATATATTTTAAAATGTGTAAAAAATCTCAGATATAGACAGTTGTTAGATCTTGTATTTCTCGTGTTCTTTCAAGGAAGGGTTCTCAAATAAACTGCAATCATGGTATAACTGGAGTACCAAAGATTGAAAAATAACAAGCAAATGTTCACAAATAACGAACTGATTCTTGCTTGGTTTAATGTTATTACGTACATTAGTATCTTTTTTTGAGATTTTGAATTTATATTTCTTTTTTTAAGATTTTATGTATTTACTTTTTTGTTAGAGAGAAGGGAAGGGAGGGGAAAAGAGGGGGAGAAGAGCAATGTGCAAGAGATGCATTAATTGGTTGCCTCTTGCACAAGAATCTTAAAGATTGACATTATAGTGAATTGGTCTTAAGGTTGTTTCTAATTAATTTAGTCTCCTGTGAAAGAACATAAATGAAACATAATTCAACTTCTAGTTTATGTTATTTGTTTATTTTTAATTTATTTCTTTTTATTTACAAATATTTTATCTTTTTAATTTATTTTTTTTTAATTTTTATTTATTTATTTTTTTAGAGAGGGAAGGGAGGGAGATAGAGAGAGAGAGAGAAAGAAACATCAATGTGCAGTTGCTGGGGGTTATGGCCTGCAACCCGGGCATGTACCCTGGCTGGGAATCAAACCTGCGACACTTCTTTTTTATTTATTCTTTAGAGAGAGAAGGAAAGGAGGAAGAGAGGAAGAGAAATATTGATGTGAGAGAGAAACATCCATTGGCTGCCTCTCACATGCCACCCAGGCATGTGTCCTGACCGGAATCGAACCAGCAACATTTTGGTCCACAGGTCACACAACCTAGGGCTCAATTTCTATTTTAACCTTCTTAGCTTACTGTTTTAATTCAATGGCTGAGTGAAAATACATGGAAATGAATTAAATATCCTTTTAGATTTTTAACTAAACATTGACTCTCACCTGGTACTTCCTCACTGACATTAAAACAGATTATCCAAACAAAATGAACATACAATTCTGTATCTTCATTGGTTTTATCAGTTATACTCCTTCCCATGTCATTAACTTCTTCCACAGTTTTTAATACTAAATTACCTTGATCAAGTGATGATTAAATTTTTCTGTGGTACTTCTGAAAGTTATGAGGCTTTTATTCAGGATCACATCATCATTTATCAGACTACTTTCCTGAGAATCTATTCCAACAAATACACATGCACACACACACAGACACAAAACTGAAAGTGCCTCGGGCTTTGCAATATTTCCTGCAGAGATCCTTAGAGACAAACACTTGTCATTAATGAAAATGGGGAGATATTTTCTACTAAAATAACTATAAGTAAATTTCAAAATAAACAGGCTACAACAGTAGTCCCAAGATATAATCTAAATACAATGTGAATAAACACCAACCTGTTGGGAACTGCCCTGACTGGTTTCAGAAGCTGTAACCCCCCACCATGGCTAAGGCTGAGTGCACGACCTTCGGACCATAAGCCACTGAGAAGACAAAGCTTATCTCCCTGGCAGGGGTGCCGCCTCTGCCTCTTTTACTTCACCCTGCCTGGCCCCCAATGCTTGGTGGGTTAGTCAATGATGGGTAAGATTCCTCAAGGGAGGGACAACCTAAGACAGGCACAATCACAGGGGGGCCCAGGGAAGGACTTGGGGGGCTATAGCAAAAGGGGGTGATGGACCCTCGCAACCTTGGCTTTGACATAGCCTGAGTCCTCATTCTGTCTGTGAGAAGTCTCCTAATCTCTTGGCTGCCTTACTTCCCCTGCCTGACTTAAGCCGGAAACAATGCCAGTGGTGGGTGCAGCCCTGTGCTGGAAAGGGCAGGTTCCCTAGGGCTATCAGGCCTAAGAAAGAATATATAAAACCCTGTGAAACCCACCTTGTTTAGAATGCTCTCAATAAACTGATAACAATCCAAGCAGGAAATGAGTTTGTTCCCCAAAGTTTTATGACCCTTTAGCTACCTGACCCTGACTCAAAATAGGCCCTCAGAATTCTTTGTATATTATCTATTATTTGATCCTTACTGCCTGCTAATGATTAGTGAGCTTTACTTATACACCCTGTATTCCTATGTAAATTGAATCCAACAAAAGCCAGTCAAGGCAAAGGTCGGGGCGCTCTCCTCTTGAGAGGGTGGTTGAGGTGCCCCAAGGCTTGCTCTCCCCTTGAGAGAGAAGCCGTGCCATCCCTTTTCCTCCACAAGACTTGGTAGTCCGTGTGAATTTATTTCATCTCATCCATAACGCCATGGACAGTGTAGGCCAGTGTCCGAGTCACCAACCCACAATCCCAAAATCTGTAAGAAATTTACACTAAAAGGAAGGCACATGATTTAAATGATTTTACCCAGAATGTATACAACAGCATACTTAAGGTCTGTTTTGTATGACTCCGTTTATAACACAATATTAAAATTTTTTGTACCTTCCCGCTTTTTGACTTAGAGACCTAGGGTCTTTAACTACTAAAAACGGGATAATCAGTTCCCTGAAGGAGACTATTTGTGAAGTAGCCGATAATGCTAAATGCCTCTCACGCTCTCTTTGTCCCCATTGTTTTCAAAATTTTACAATATTAATTATAATCAGCAACTCCCCGAAGACAAAATTAAAAGGCCAGATGAATAAAAGTGGTGCATTTATTATTTTGAAAGTTTTCGCCCAGTTGTTGTCACACTCTAAGAGACTGAGAATGTGGGGCCGTTTGAGCGGGGGGAGGGGAAGCCCAGTAGCATAATGAATTCTGTGGTATGTGGCGATGTCTAGGATCGCAGGGATTCTGTGGTATGTGGTGATGTCTAGAATCACACAAGGTTAGAAAAGAATTTCATAAGCAAGACGTAAGCATTACTTGCCATAAGGGGGAGGGGAGATGATGCATGGAAGCACATTCAGATGAACCACTTCTTCACAAAAGATTTTGCTAAGGGATGGAAAGGACAGACCACAGAGCAGAAGATATTTTCCATACATACCCTAGTAAAGACTCATCAAGAGCTTCCAGAAATCATAAGTATTAGCTTGCCAGGCAAGCTGATAAAGCCATGGGCAAATGACTTACACATGGCTTTTATAAAAGAAGATATTTAAATAGTGATGGTAGCACGAGAAAAGTTGCTAAAATGCATCAGTCATGTACTAAATCTAAATATTTTTATTCCCTATGACTGTAAATTGATGCTTAGGTACACAGTCAAAAGAAACCAAACATATATATATCCAAAGTTATATATGACTCAGATGTCCATCAACAGAAAAAATGGATAAATGATAAAGCCTATTATCTTTGTCAGCCTATAGGATATTGTAACAGCAACAGTATGGGCTGAATGGCTTAGATCAACAGAACACAGATCTAGAAGCAAAAAGTTCAAGGTCAAGGTCCGGTGAGAACCCTCTTCCTGGTTCACAACCCACCATTTTCCAGCTGTAGCCTCATGATTGATAGGAAAACAGGTGTGAAGTTATCAATTCCTTATAAAGCTGCCAGTTCCACAGTGGGGGCTCCCTCCCCAGGTCCTCATTCACACCACTCACCCCCAACAGCCCCCCCTCCAAATATCATCCCTGTATAGATCAAGGCTTCAACACGAGAACTTTGAGGCACACAAACATTCCGTCCACAGCGGGCATGCACATACAAGGGCATTTAACACTGTAATGAGAATACATGCAGGACACCTACGTACAACACCTCACTACTATAACTTTGAGCAAAAGAAGCCAGATATAAGGATATATAGGGAAATATCCCATGTATATAAAGTTCAAAATAGGCAAGATTTATCCGTGACATTATTAGTGAACTATTTTCCATCCGGGTGATTAGTGACAAGAAAGGGCAGAGAGAAAGGCTTCTGGGATTTACTGTTGTTCTTGTTTTTATTCCCTTGTTACATGGATGGGTCTCTTTGCTCTGAAAGTTCTTGAAGCTTCACACCTATAATCTGGACAAATTGCAAGGGTGTGTTACACTAAAGATGACTTTTAGATACTTAAGGAAGGAAGCCAGGAAAAAATATGGTCCCTGTCAAAGAGCAGCAGCGGCCTTGGTCAAGCTTACCAACGACATGATATTGGACTAGAAATTGAACCCTTACAAAGGTCAGAAAGTGCTCCCTTAGCTGACTCGGGGAAAGAGGGTTATTGTCTGTTGACAGACAATAGTGTCAACGGAAGTCAATTTCTCAAGCGCTGAAAACAAAAGAGTACTAACATGGGCTTCCAGGTGAAAAAAAACCACTGCACAATAAGTGAACATGAATGATTATCTCTAAGAATCCAAGGCAAGTTCCCCTAAAAATCATGCTCTGAAAAATCAAAAAGAAAATTTCAGGAAGTTATTTGGAATTTTTGAAAGAGTGTGCAAGGATGGACTCTCTTTATAGTTAGTGAAGAAACCCAGTGAGCAGAGATTGAGATGAAAAGCGTGGATTGGAAGGATTGAAATAAAAAGCAATGGGGTAAGATAAGAAAATATCACAAAAAAACCCCTAAAAGTTCAACATGCAGAATTAAAGTTCAACTGATAGTTATAATTTTATTAAAAATTGAGTCAACCCTGCAGAGGGTGAAATTTATTACAAACAGAGGAACAAGAACAAACAGATGCGACTGATGAGAAAGTAATAAATATTAAAGTCAGGGAACAAAATGCCAACCTATATATAATTTATGTTCCCAGTGGAATGACTAGATCAAATCAAGCAAAGCAACCTCAGACAGGGCTGTACAAAAGGTCCATGCTAAAGAAAGCCATCTTAAGCAAAATGAAAGGATGACCCTTTATTGATTAAAATTAGATAGAAAAGTTGCATTTCAAGATAGCATCAATAATTATGATTTGTGTATATGAGTTTGAAATAATCCTGTAAACATTCTGTTGGATGTATTATTCATCAAAATTGTGAAGGCAGCTTTGCTATACTGGTTTCAAAGAGCTCTATGCAAAACTAAATGCTAGAAGTCAGCAGATCTATGCATTCTGTATTTGTATAGGAAAATACTATGAATGAAGAATATACAGCTTTGGCAAATTCATCTATATTGGTGACAAAGAGACACTCTCAGATACAACAGTAAAAAAAAGTGGAACACACATATCATCTCATAGGGGAAAATTATTAAAACTTACTACCAGCAGTGAGGAAAAAGGCAATATTAATCATCAAAATAGGGAAATTATTGTAAAAGAACTAATATTGAGCAAAGAAAATACAAAACATTTTTTAAAATCTGAATGTTATAAACTTTGTCTTGAAAATAACAGCAAATGTTACAAGTGCTTGAATTAAAAAATGCATAAGAAATAATATGAAAAATAATAAACTAAATGAAAAGCAGTTTAGTTGTATTGAGGAAATAAAGTCACGTGGAGAGAAGTTGACATAAATGAGCTGGCATATGTTCTAGTAGGAATCTTTATATGAAGTATAAAAATTGATAAATGAGGCCCTGGCCGGTGTAGCTAAGTGAATTGAGCCCAGGCCTGTGAGTCGCAGGTTCGATTCCCAGTCAGGGCACATGCCTGGGTTGTGGGCCAGGTCTCCAGTAGGGGTCATGAGAGAAGCAACCACACATTGATGTTTCTTGCCCTCTCGTTCTCCTTCCCTTCCCGTCTCTCAAAAAATAAAACAAATAAAACCTTTAAAAAATTCATAAATGAGGAAATAGCAATAGCACATTCTTTACAAATATACGAGGATATGATCATATATATGATACGTGTAATTTATATTCTCATCGATTTGACCACATAAAATATAACAAGACAATCTAATCTAAAATATGTTTGAAGGAAAGTTCTCATGCTAAAGAAAGCCACCTCTAAGCAAAAGGATGGCCCTGCTTTCATGAAAATTATGTACACAGTGTTGCATCCAAAGGCTCAAAGACTTGCCTATTAAAAAAAAAAAAACACAACTCACTACTTGCTTCTTCGTATTTGGTAAATCCTACTTTGGGACATAAAATGTTCCTTTTATCATAAATACATTTTAAGGTTGCTAGAATCCACCCCTTGCGTACACATTTTCCTGAGAGGCATCTGAGGAATCAGCGGTACCAGCCAGCAACTGGTGTGACCAGGACTTGGCAGCTTCTTAAGAACGGTGTCCAGTGGGGATGACAAGCGCTCTTTATGCCTGTGAGTGTGTGTGCACGCACACTTGTGTGCACAAACTTTGTTCTTGTGGACACACTTAGGTGAGTGTGGCATGAGAAAAAAAAGCCACCTCCTTAATTAGGCTACAGACACGCCCATGCCTTTATTTCTGTCTTTTCTCTATAGAAGAAGAGAAGGAGGAGAACACAATATTATATTTCCATGTGAGCATGAGACGTAAATAACGAGATGTGTTTCCTACTCTACAACTCTTCGCTGGTTCCCGAACCAGTGTGCAGACCTAAAATAATAACTTAATCTTACAAAATATACATACAGTTTGTGGTTTTACAAGACTATTTTTTATATTTTCAAAACGTTCCTAAATAAAAAATCAGTTGTAACAATTTCATATAATTATATACACCTATACTTAGGCTATTGTTGTACTAACATTCAATATTTTATAAAATAAATTAAAAATATTTGTTTTTTAATTTAAAGATACATCGTAGACTGCATAGAAGGTAAGAGTAGAAGACTTGCTTTTCCAGCCCAAATGCACCATTTAGCATCTAAAGATGCTGAACAGAAATCGGCATGACCGAGTTCTCCGACTCCTGGAAGGGAAGAATTCACTCCAGAGAATATGATACAAAACTCTAAGAAAAAAAAATCCTGTAATCTACTCTCACCAGGCTTTATGGATGTTAAAAGCAACTTATGTGTGTTATGCAACAGAACATTTCCAGATTGTAAAGTTGTATTATTGTCTTTTTCCTTTTCTAAAAAAAATCACTTAATAATATAAATTTTAGTTAAACCCTGCTTTTAGCTGCATCCCACAAATTGCATTGTTTTTATTTTTGTCAGTTCAAAATATGTTTTAATTTCTCTTTTAACTTCTTTAACCCATTATTTAGTAGTGTGTTAATTTCCAAATATTTGGAACTTTAGTGTATTTAAAAGATATCTTTCTATATTCGATTTCTAGTTTAATTTTTTTATGGTTAGAGAACACATTTTGTACCACTTCAATTCTTTCAAAGTTTGTTTCGGCTGCTTGTACAGCCCAGAACACGATCTAAATGAAAACGTTCCTTCTGCATTGGAAACAAATCGAGGTTTTGCGCGTGGTGGGTGGTTTCCCCAGCGCCGCTATCTATCACGTGACCTCAGTCCCGCAGAGTATCCTAGGTGTGCGGACCCGCAGTCTCCAATTCATACTCAACCAAAAATATGCAGTCAGTTCCCGATGCCTTAGTTTCTTTTATAAACCAGTTCACTCACCCGAGGTGGGCCCGATCCTGTAGGGTCCTCAGTGTGGAAGTACACGAGAGCCATGCTCCCCGTCCACTTCTAGGGCACGTGGATCCCGCGTGTGGGGGTCAGGGTCACCCCCGAGGACAAACTGCTCACACCTGGGGCGGCTACCCTTGTCAGTGTGCCTCCGCGAGATTGAATGCACCGCATTCACTCACTCGTTTTTTAATAAGAAAAACATGGCTCTTAGGTAGAACGAATTATTTTTAAAGTGATACATATGCAATATTTTGAGTGGCTTTATGTTTCTACTCCGATACCAGCTCATATATGATGGTTTTCCTGACTACTCCACTTTAAAAAAAATGCATTCTGTGGAACACTCTACCCTCCTAACCCAGCTTTACTATTATCCGTTGTATGGACATGACTAATATCTTATTAACTCTATATATTGGTGCCTTAATAAACCGCAACACCAGCTCCCACCCACGGAAGGTAAGCTCCACGAGGTCAAGGCTCTGGTGTTTACAGCCATGTCCACCCACGGGGACCCGCACAGCACTTGGGATATAAAAGCTATTGAATATGTTCCAACGGAACATATGCTCCAGTAGATTCATGAACTTTCTGGGTAATTTTTGTAAGCACTTTCTAAAGAGCAGTTTCGGGTTCTCAGCTACATGGAAAGTCAGGGGACCAAGATTTCCCATGTTTTCTGGCCCCCCCACATGGGCACAGCTTCCCAATGGCCACCATCACTCCCCAGAGTGGCACGCGCGTCACAGCCCTGGACTAGCAATGACACGTGGTTGTCCCCCCAAGTCCACAGCTTACCTCGGGGTTCACTCTTCAAGTTGGATACTCCATGGGTCAGGGTGATTTTGATAATTTTTTTTGCATTATACAAGAATAATTATAATAGGGACAAAGTAATGACTATCAGTCAACTCTTAACTTTTATACAATTTAATTTGCTAGATGGATGTTACATTTTGCTAAAATGCAGTATGTTTGAATGACAAAGATTTATTGCTGGCAAGTCTCCTGCTTGTAGTCACGTGTGTCTCAGTGGGGAAGTTCCTAAGCTTAGCTACATCTGAACAGCGTGGGGAGATTTTGAACAAAGCACCGTCTTCTCAGTCCACAACAATGGAATCCGCATCTCCAGAGGCGTGGCTGGGCCATGGGTACCTGTGGAAATTTCCCAGGTTATTGTAAAGTATATTTACAACCGGGAACAACTGGCTTAAAATGATCTCTGTCCCCTTCACTATTCATTTTGTGTTAAATAGGAATATGTCACATTCACACTGGATCAGACTGCAATGGTCAGTCAAGGTCAACTGCGAACTTCCTCCTCTCCCCCCGCATGTCCCACACCACAGTGTTGGGTCGTGCTGGGTGTGGGAAATACCTATAGCCAACATTTTCTTAGTTGAGGGTTTTGTTTCTCATATCGGCCTCTTACATTATTTGCTTTTGTTTTTAATGTATGGAGTGAGGTCGGGATCTAAATTTCTCATTTTCCGATTGCCCCCATGTAGTGAGCAGCCCATCTTTCCCTAAGGATTTGAGATGCTTTCCGTTCTGGAATCTCTTTTCTGTTTCATAACGTATTGCTCCATTGTTCCTGTCTCATAGAGACACGTCTTTTTTTTGTTTGTTTTGTCTACATTATAATTGTAGTATTCTTGGATAACAGCTAGGGCGATTGTTCTTCCTTGCAAGAGAGATGGTAAGCCAAGAAGTTGCTTGGAAAACAAGTACCTTCCTTGGGTTTTAGAGATTTAAAAAAAAATATCTCAGCAGATTTTTAAGATGGCTGTTGAAATGATACAGTTTTGGCTCCTATGGAAAGATTTACTAATTAAAATGAAAGTGACTTGAAAGTGTAATTTAGAAGATTTATTTGGGAGCTATTAAATTCCTAAGACAGCCAAATTTAAATTTGTATCCTTAGGTGACTGCGGAAACAAGAGTATGATCCGTTAGTCCAAAATAGCTTCTGCTTTGATTCCAAACCAACCAGCAATGGAACATACACATACCTGCGTATACCTGCTCCGAGTTCCTTTAAGGCCTCATTACCTGTGATTCCTTCCCGTTTCCACTGGTGAACTAATTAGCATTCCCGGGCAGATATTCATCAGCTCTTGACTTGGGGCGGGCAATGAGCATAAAAACAACACAAGACGAACATGTGCATGTAAAACATTTGCTTTGTCAGCCAGGGGGCCCTAGCGCCTTCACTTAGTAATACAATACAGTCAACGGAGGCTCTTTCAGGGTGGTTTACATGTTGAGGTCGATGTCCTTTTAGCTGAGTCTACATTCACATATTCTAACATTATGGGAATCTTTTTAAAAATCCTTTAAAAATATTAGGTATAGACAGCTAACAGAATTTTATAACAATTGAATTAAAATGATATGAAATATTATACCAATCTTTGGGTTAAAATTGCATTTCATCACCGTAGAATGATGAGTAAAAGGCTGGACCATAACAGTAACAAATAATATGCTTGGCCAGCATTTATTTATAGTTAGACAGAATTCTGCAAAGAACACTGCTTGCCAGTTCTTATGCAGGCTAGGCCCAAGAAACTTGGCCATCGTATTAAAATTATTCTACCTCTGCCTTGACTTCATGCCCATGTTTGACATTAGAGGGAGGATTTACTTAACCCATGGCTATCAATGATTACAATAAAATGACTTTCCAATAATTGAGGCCAAATTTTAGAAAGAGTTCTATGTATAATTTCTTTCATAGTGCATTAAGCTTAAACAGAAGTACATATAATTAATACTATAAGAATTCTGATTAACATTTTCAATTACTCATTCCTACAGAACTGGTTTTACTATGATGATGGTGATGAATAAAATTATTATTTTATTGTCTTAGCTCAACTATTCAACTCTCCTGGTCTGCTAGCCCCTGATATATGAGGTCTGTCTGGAAAGAGTCCAGCCATTGTTCATATGATGAGAATGGTTTGTGTGACACCAGTGTAACCCGGCAGCCAAGGAGAACGGACTGGAATGTGCATGGGTGAACAATGAAGACTTCACTGTACTAGTCACTGGGGGCAGTAGATGCCATTGAGTGAGTATGTGTGCTGAGTGAGTACAGCAATGAACCTGCCTCCAATTTTGCATGAAGCTTGAGCATTCCTCTGAAAGCACTATTTGGATGATTCAGAAGGGCGCAGCTATGGGCAACTGGTGACTGGCAGCTTCATCATGACAACATGCCCACTCATGCATCACATCTCATGCCGTTTTTGGTGAAACAGCAAACCACGCAGGTGACTCAGCCCCATCACAGTCCAGATTTGGTGCCCTGCGACTTCTGGCTTTTCTCAAAACTAAAATCACCTTTCAAAGAGAAGAGATATCAGTCTGCCAATGAGATTCAGGAAAATATGATGGGGCAGCTAATGGTGAGTGGGAGAACTTTATGAAGTCCCAAGGTGCTGGGAACTGAGGCATCATTGTCCTGTGTATAATATTTCTTATATCTTGTCTCTTCTTCATTAAATGTCTCTATTTTTCATATTACATGGCTGGATACCTTCCAGACAGACTTTGTATTTTTCACTAGGATATTTATTCTTCCTTCAAGTCCATATATAGTCATGTAATGTTTTTATAGTTTGGTTAGACTTATCCGAAGTGTAATCATTAATACTGTATCATTTGTTTTCTACTGAAGTCTTTCTTTTCTTCCGAACTCTTCTGCTTAACTGTCCACTCTTGGTTGTTTAATAGAATATGTTTTTATAGAACGTTTCCGTGTCTCTGCTGCATCTCCGGGGCTCGGCTTCACTTCTCTTGCGCAGAAAGGCGGGAAGAGGTTCTGAAATGTGCTCCTTCTCAGGACGTTGTTTCCTCACTGAGCTGACAACTGAACTGAACTCAGGTATTTTGGGTGACACAGTGGCACCTCTCTGCCTCTGACTGGGGACGTTTCATCCATGCCACATGCCGCTGCAGGCCACACCCTCTTCCCTCCCTGAGGGCCTGGCAATAAAGCAGAATTGGTGGTGCACCATTACTTAGCCACTTTGGCAACAGTATCATAGAAATTAAACAAAGGTCTTAATGGATAACTGAAAAATTTAAATTATAGGATTAGATTATATGTTCCAAGTTCAAGCTTGACATCATAAACATGAGCAATATATCTATGGAGTCAAACAAAAAAAAAACACACAGAATTCTGCCCTTGAATCACTTGGCAAATATTTATTTATAAAAACTTCAAAAAAGGAAAGTATAAAATTCATGTTTTTGTCAATACTTACAAAGGATTTCACTTTAGTATTCTCCAGATATTCCACATACTCATTCTATCTGTGCTAGTTGTTCATAGACACTCAACTTCTTTGTTATTTTTTTTATCTGTGCTTTTATGGACACTGGGGAGGAAAGCTCCGGCACTCAATTCTTTGACTGTGCATTTGCCTGAGGAATCTCAGGAAGAGTTTCCTATTTGTCTTCTCTGAGGATGGAACATAATTAGGTCAAAATGGTTCTCTCCAAGAACTAGAATAAAAGCCGTTAAGTTCAGTCCAGATGCACAAAAGAATGACCGGGGGTGAGGAGGGACTAGTTTTCTTTATGTTTATTGTTGATTTTTGGTGCTATTTTTATCTATATGAATATTTCCATTTGTTCATCCATGCACCACAGACTGCCTTTTCTTTATAATTACAGATGCTCTAATGTTACATTTGCAAATGTTGGCTGGCACTTTTAAATTAATTTAGGAAGCACACCTGTCATTTTATTTTTTAATCCTTTCTTCCAGAAGCTCTGCGTGTGTCTAAATCTGCTGGTGGTAATGTTTGGGGTGTAAAAAAAAGCTTAAAAAAGAGTCCTCCACAGTCAATTGTTGTTCTTAAAACAAGATTATCTTACTTCCATATACCATTCCTTTTTAAAAGAGGCTGCAAAGCTTTTATTTTGATTTTGATAAGTAGACTTTGCTGAAACTCAGAACAGCTGAGAACAATTGTTCTGTGGCAACTTCATATATTTTATTGATCTTGCACACACAACATCTGGGTGACTTCTATATTTAATAATGTGTTAGAGAAGATACAATGTTTACTTTGCACCTTCAACTGTATATTAATATCCGCCGATGACAGAGCAGATGACTTTTACTGAGAGATATTATGGTGATATGAAAGTGAGAATGAATGCTAAAATTCTTATATACAAACATGCTGATTGGAAAGCAAATGTCCAATACATAGTAGGAAGGAAAACACCACGATGGTTCAGAATCTGAAATGCAAAAGGAGTTTAAAAGGTTAAAGTCATTCTCTAAAAAGTTTAGCACCCAATGTGCTATACTGGATAAGAAAATTAAGAGAAAATACTTGGTTTTATGTCCTAACTGATCATCTTTCTGTGAATCAGAACGAAAATGTGCATCTCTCTTACTTACAGATATCAACAGCAATGGAAGACTTATTGATGATTCTCAAATGCCACCGAGACCTCCAAGTCAATCATGTGAGACACGTTTTCGGTGGCCTCCTGTGGCTTTGACACCTGAAAGGTATGACAGTCTAGCTAAGGAGTGTGACGAGAGGAAAAACCATTTCCCAAGAAGTAATGTGGAATAAATATTTTCAAAGGGATGAGAAAGGGAGAATTTTCAACAAACTTCTAACTCAATAAAAAAACCACTACAGATACCACTGGACACACAGAACTATAAATTATTAGGTGAAGAAATGGACAGGAACTGTCATGGAGGGTAGAACAAAATCTCTTTTTTTAAGATTTTATTTATGTATTTTTAGAGATGGAAGGGAGGGAGAAAGAGAGAGAGAGAAGCATCAATGTGCAGTTGCTGGGGGTCATGGCCTGCAACTCAGGCATGTGCCCTGACTGGGAATCGAACCTGCGACACTTTGGTTCACAGCCCATGCTCAATCCACTGAGCTATGCCAGCCAGGGCTGTAGAACAAAACCTTTTATGAGCTGGAAATGAGAGGTGGCTACTAGAGGAAGCCCACTGTGAGATGACCTTGAATGAGGAAACAGCATGCAAACACAGGAGATGCCTATGGAATCGTGATGGAAGGAACTCAAGGGTTGAGTAGTGTCTTAAAATAGCAAACAGTACAATTTGGCTAAAGTGGATGACTTTTAAAGAGGAATTAGAGAACATAAATTTAAAGTAGACAAGTTGAACATTCAAAAAAAAGGATGGATTTTTAAACTAACCACCAGTTTAAAAAGTTTACATTTCTTAAAGAAAATAGAAGATACTTGAAAAAAATGTCAAGAGAAAGTGTTCTTCTAGCACTAGAGTATAAAATGGGTTGAAATGGGGTAGGGGGAGGCCGGAATCAAAGAGGCCTTCCTGAACAGGCGTTCCTGAACAGGCGTTCAGGAATAGCTATGTAGAAAATCTGAGATATGTGGACATATAATTTTGAAATATATCCTTTGGAAAGTACAGCTACGTACTTTATTTTGAAGGTAGCAGAAAAAATAAAAGAAAGGAATATCAGACATTTTTAGAATGTAAAAAAGAGTACTGGAAAAGTCAGTGTCACTTATTTATAAATAGCAAACTTCAAACCTGTATTTTTCAAACACAAAACTGATAAGCCAAAGAAGTTTATGCAGTTCCAATGGCTTTGTCCTTTCTATAATTACCTTATTTCAGTTAAGATATCAAGAAACTGAACTTTTTTAGTAACTTAAAGACTAAAAGTATGTTTAAGTTAACTATAGTATCATAATTCTTTAAGAGAACATACACAATCTAAACTGGATATTTAAAAAGATCATTATTAAATAAGAATATTTTACTTTGAATTTCAATAAACCCATTTGCCTATTTGTTCATTTTGAAGGGAGAAAGTTTTGGAAGGTAATAGCAGATGCGTGTTTCTGAAAACAGTAATTTGTGAAGTTTGAGAATGGAAATCAATAACGAGTAATAGGTTCCAGCAGTATCAACCTTTATCAAATCTAACTAGATCATATTTGTTTGAATATATCTTCCAAAATTAAAGATACTTTCTTGGCAAGTTCTCATTTCAGGATTCATGTTAAGTTATTCTTAATTCAAAAAGCTTAAGACATATATCTATTGACTTCTTAGATGAAAGACTAAAATACACAAGGGGACATTTTTGTCATATTCAACACAAATACAGAAGTGACTAAGTGATTGACAAGGGTCAGAAAAAATATAATTCATTTTTATAATTATTCTCAGCCAGTGGAAAATTTCTTCAAAAATGTGAAACTATTGGGAATATGCACAATAAGGATACTACCTATATTGAAATCAGCTGACACAGTCCAAAGACCATATGCCTTCACTTTCATACACTCAAAACTTTACAAAGCCAGCTGGCTTTGTTTCATAATCTAATTACACATAAAAAGTTTCAGCTAAATATTGCAATGCTCGCCAAAAATTACTTTAAATATCTTCATTCCCCTTAAGCTCCCTATTACTGAATTTGAATGTTTTATAACTACTATCCTTACACTTACTTCTTTGTTTTCCAGTATGTCTTTTTATAAAATGTTATTTACCTCACCTAATATATTTTATTCTGCCTAACAAATTAGTGTAGGTGTTATGTGAATGATAAAGCGAAATAATTTTGGAGAGTGGATTACATACACAGAGAAAGAAAGGGAAGAGGTTCCATATTTCAAAATATGCCATTACAGTTTAAAGGTACAACAGTCATTCAACAACAGCAGCAAAACTTTTCTTTGACTGTGAGGGAGGTACATTAATGACACGCATGCAACGGAATTGGTTTCCCATGAACAGATTGTCTTCTCAGTGCTCATCGGAGAACTCTCAGCCCCTGCACCTTGATCCCTTTGTTCTGCTTTCCCTCCCCCTCCTTATGGACTTCTCTGCCTGCCCTGGGATCTCAAGATGGGCTTTGGGACAAGAGTCCCCTGTCGTCTTGGGGTGGCCAGCACTCGAATGAACCCATTTCCTTCTCACTGGCACCTGTCTCAACCAATTGGGCTTTCATTGCGGCAGGCAGCCGGGCCTGCATTTGATAACAGTACTTTTTGCCTGTGGCCATATCTCTGTCTTAATGGGAAGGGAAAAAAATATATAGAGCAATTTATAAATTCCACCTTAATAGTATAAACAATAATATCTCATGAGGACTTTTTTATTTTTATTGCTCATATTTTATATATATAAAGGAAAAAACGTGAAGATGAAATCATTTTAAATCTAAGGCTTTTCCTCCCCTCATAATTCAGCAAAATATGCTTCAGTGCGATGGACTGCTCGCTGCGACCCGTTCTGAATCATGTTGTCCGTGTGAATGGCAGCCCAGGTTGGTCCCCTCCTACCAGGGTTGTGCAGATCAGACAGGTGTACACAGTTGTCCTTTCGTTCGGCCTGGCAGCTGCTTTCATCAACGGGAGAGGCGCCCTTCCAATACCCCAGACCAAAACCCCATCCGCACGCAGCTCAGCAGATGGCAAAGCTCATCGACTATGCTGACGGTTTGCCGATAAATGGAAGCTGGCCAAACCGTGCACTGTTGAAAACCAGGAGAGGGGTAAAAATATAGAAAAGTCTACATAGGCTGCAAAACAGAGGGGGGAATCATTTTTCAATAGGAATCTTGTCTAACAGTGTCCACAAAGCGTAACTCAACAAGTCAAACAGTAAAGCGATGTTACTGGTCATCGAGCCTGTAGGTTTTTCCAGTCAAGTTCTAGGAAAAAATGGAAACAAATTCAACTAAATGGGAGAGTTGAGGAATGCAAATCAATTGAAGAGAAAAAAATTCATGTTAAATTGCAAATGCTATTTTTTTAGGTTTGTATTTCTTTTTTTATTTTTCACAGAAAGAATCGAGTGGTCACCTTATGTCCAGCTCCCCATGTGTTCACACCCATTTACATTGATCAAGGATATTCATTTGAAAAGTCATAATTTTGCTTTCTGATTTTATAATGTGGGTGATATTCCAAGTGCATGTAGAGGATACAATCACATGTTTTAATTCTCTTATTACTCGGATATTTCGGAATAAAGAAGGGTGTTCTATTACATAAGCCAATGCCCTCGTTTTCTTTTTTCTCATCATTTAGCAATTTTAAAGGCATCACTGCTGTTCAGTTACTTTCATGAGCCCTTCTTTTTACGCACACAAATCCCCTGAAAGCATTGTCTCCCTACAGCAACCTTCAAGAACCCCACACGGAGTAGGATGTAGACTCCGTGAGGGAAGGGATTGCTGGTTCATTCATTTCTGGGACCAGCCCTGGCCATGCCTCAGAGGTGTAGATCTTTTCCTGTCGCCTCCTTCTTGCAGTAAAGGACCGACATCAGGCTCTGTCTACCGTGTCCCCATGGGTTCCGATCGTCACCTTCAAACTAGGACTATCGTTCTAAATTCCACCTCCCCGGGTTCCTCTCTAAAGGGCCCCTGAGAGTGGCCTGCCCATCTCTTACCTTCCAGACCTTTCCGGCAGGGAAGGATTAAGGATCCCAGCTGGCACTCTCTCTCTCACCCAGGGCAGAAACGGCGGCTGTAAAATCCCAGTGGGAACCTGTCTGATTTACCGGAGAGAAGAAAACCCACTCCATTAAAGGCACAGCCTTTGAGTGTTCTGTCCCAAACTCTTTAACCTCGGGGTTATCCCGGACAGGAGCCCTGGGAGCAGACACGATCCAGAGATGGTTAAAAGGGGCCCTGGCCGCTCCCTGTCTGCTGGCGGTGCTGTGAGCAGGCAGACAGGTCCGCGGTCCACAGGGCACAAGGTGCTGGAGGTCAAAAGGTCGCCCTGACTTAAAGTAACTGTCGGGCTCTGCTTTGTTTTCACAAGTCCCCTTATCATCAGCCCTTCCGGGACCCTTCAGTGCTCTTTAGCTAGCTGAGGACATTACTCCAGTGTAAAAGGATAATGAATTTTCTACCACATTGGCTGAGATCAGTTTATCCAATTATCTGTCGCTATCATTCCCAGAAGAACCTTGGAGAAATAAAATAACGAGGTCATTTAGGGGATAGAAGGAGATGTTTCCAAGATCGCTGAATTTTTATGAGACGGTGCAAATGTTCTCATTTCTAACCAGAAGAAAGTTTAGGTGAGGAGTAAGGTTAGGAGTGTTTATGAGATGGATAAACTTTATGGAGAGGACTTGGGGTGCTGGTCATCCAGTGTCCGCCTGGGGTTTTTCACACCTTCAAGAGTGAACCCACTGTCTCGACTACAACCTGTGGTTCTCCTTGGAAGAGTGGGGAGCTTTGACATCCGCATAAGGTGAGAAAACCATAAATCTTTTCTGTACCGTTACCCCAACACACCCACTTTATTTTACAAATATCACCTGCATGTCCCAAGTGCCACTGGACCTCACAGACATGGACACGGGCAGGCGTGGGCATGGGCAGAGGGAAGCAGGGCAGGTGCTGGGTAGGAAGAGTAAAGAATTGGACAGCTTAAAGGGCAACACTCCTAAAGCACATGGAACTTTATCATCGTTTCTAATTTGCAGCATCTAAGAGAAAATTAGCATCTGGAAGAATTATATTCTGCTTTTTACTCTGCATGCAGTGATTATTTAGTGTTAAAGCATGTACGATAGTGCAATAATACATTTACTTTAGTGAGAACGGAAAAGAATTACTTGTTTAACCAAGGGAATGATTTCTGGGGTGGGGGGGGGAACGATAGTGGTTTCCTTAAATTAGATTTTCTATTTGCTGAGCAGACCTTTAATTATGTATTTTTCAGTCAACAGTCAGCATCCTTGCATCCAGACTCTTAAGCACGGTTTAAAGACAACAGAACACTCAGCTTGTGGTGCTGGTATTTTTGAGAGGCTTAGCTTTGTGCACACAGATTTCAGGGGAGATTTAAATGGGAGGCCGTTTCCAGGAGCAAACAGGGGCGTTCACAGTTTATCCTGACTCGCAGGGCTGGCTCACGCGTGGAGCTGCTCCGCGGACTCTGTGAGTGAAGCACTCAGTGAGTGTGGAACATTGTTGCTGCGTCCTATCATTACAGTATTTTTCATCTCAACTAACGTTTATTCAGTGAAGCATTGGCTAGGGGTCAGAAGGATAGCATAGAACCAAAGGGCCCCTGAATACCCTCTGGATATGCAAATATAAAAGTTCAAACCAATCGTGTAAATGAATTACCTACCCAGTATGAGAATTTCTAAGAAACTGGAAAGGCTACTCCTGCCTGAAAACGATAATGCGGAAGGCAGGCGATGTCCACTTTCTGGGCCTATTGGGGAGAAGCTTCCTCGTCCTGGTTGGAGTACTGACAGAGACTGAAGTGTTCTAGATTGTTCCACACAAGGACCGAGGCCTGAATCAGAAAAGCAGCTGCTGGGTGAGACGGACACTGTAGGAACAGTGTGTCACAGTGACTACAGCCGTGGCCTCCATAACACAGTCGGAGAGGCGTAATTGCTGGTGCACTGTGATGTTTAAAGGAAACAGAGGCACCGTGTTTGGAGAAAAACAAATGGCACATCGTGTCCTCAGGTGAGTCTTGTCGGACGGGTCGGCTGGGGATGGAGGAGTGACAGCCATCCCAGGGCACGCGGGGGACTCAGGGTTGGGGCGGATGAGAGCAGAGTGTGCACCGGTTGAGCACGCTGTGACCCTCAAACCTGTGCTTTAATCATGACAATGGTGACATTAAGATGGAAATACAGAGCCACCTCGGGGATGGTGATGCCCTCGGATGATGGGCAGTGTGGGCTTTGTGGCACTCAAGGACAGGAGGAGAAAGGTGACTGCAGAAGACTGAAGCTCAGGGCCACAGTTTTATCCGGGACTGGAAGTCCCAGCAGCGCTGAGATGTTGGTTCTTTTGCAAAGACTTGGTGTGGCCTGTCGGTTCCTGCGTTCGTGCTGCCCCTGTACCGTTTTCATTCCCTGGAGTTCGCCCCACGGGGCACCTGCCAACCCCTTTACGACTCCCAAGAGGCCTGGCTTCTGTGAGACCCTCCCGCGCCCTCCATCATCACGCAGGCTGGGCGGTGCTCCTGGTCCACAGAGCGAGGACAGTCTCCCCCCTCACTCACCACTGTCTTTCCCCGCACTAACGCAGCGGTTTTCGACCTTGGTCGTCTCACGGCACACATCAGCTAACGACTCCAGCTCCACAGCACACCACAAATTGTATTTATTGTCAATCTGACCTAAAAATAGGTGCAATTTTGAGTTATTCACAACAGATGGCTATTGTTTGTGTCAGCTGTTGTCATTTTTTTTTTATTTGACAGTCTAAGGGCAAAGAGGCCAGTGCTCCTGACTGAATAGTCAGGTACTGCAGGTTGCAGAAATTCCTGTGGCCCGCCGGGTGGAAACTGCAGCTGCACGGAGTTAGTTTGCTGATGCGCCTGGGCGCCTTGCCCAGGGGACTGGGAACCCCTCGAGACTGGACATTCTGCCTGGACATTATTTGTGATCCTCCAGGATTCCTTGCTTTGAGTATCTAGAAGAGTTCAAATAAACTTTTTCTTGAAAGAAAGGAAATAAAACCCAGTTGACTCTGTTGCAGACGTGATTTGTGTCAGAGGCTATAGGCTAAGATCCCTCTGGAATGATTTTAAATTACTGCAAGGTAGACTTTAATTCACATGAGAGAAATATTCTGCCAGTAAGGAGATATATATATATATATATATATATATACACACACCCACACACACACACACACACACACTTTACTGTCAGAGTGTTTTTATTCTGTGTGTACATACATAGACATACACACACGAGAATACTAAGGATATATATGGATATATACACACTCGGGTATATATGTCTGTACAGATGTGGATATATTCATCACAGTGAAGTGAAACTTTTTAGACAAATGAAGGAGAGGCCTAATGACCGATTGGCAGGAATATTCAGAAAGAATTGACTTCATGTCCTGGCTGGTGTGGCTCCGTGGAGTGAGCACCAGACCTGTCAAAAATGATCGCGCATTTGATCCCCAGCCAGGGCACATGCCTGGGTTGCAGGTCAGGACCCTGGCGGGGGACAACCCTGGTGGTCGCAAGAGGCAGCCACACACTGATGTTTCTCTCCCTCTCTTTTCCCTCCCTTCCCTGTTGGAAAATAAATAAATAAAATCTTTTTAGAAAAAGAATTGACTTCATTCCTTTAATGAGCATGAACTAGCTAGAGTACATTACCTCCAATGTACTCTCATCTCAGAAACACCCCGTAACTCTGTGTTGGTTTGAACGAGTTGAGAGCAGATGCTTCAGATGCGCATTCCTGAGACTATCCTTGGCTAACAGTTCCACGGAGACGTGCCCTCTGTGTCATATGGATAGGGCCACGGAGCCTGCAGCACAGGACTTGTGGTCAGCTGCACGGTGGCCTGGCTCTGTGGACGATCATGGCCAAGTGCAGGGCAGACGTGGGAGGAAGGGAGCGCATTCATCTCTATCAAGGTGCAAAGTGTCAAGCCCTGAATACGTAAACGACATCGGCAATCATCTGTTGCACATCAACACGTCGGGGCAGACCCGGAATACTCCTGTAACAGCAAGTGTTTCCACGAAGGGAGGTTTCCAAAGATACCTCATGAGCAGAACTGACCACCAACACAGGGAAAGGGCAGTCCCAAGAAATTCTACAGACACCAGGCAGCTTTGCTGGTGCTTGGTGGACAGCAGTTACCTGGAAAACTTAAAGGGGCTGAAGACACCGAGAAATAACCTGCAAGAAACCCCAGAAGTCAAACTACGGGGCATGCGGGAAGGGTGTTTAGTGGCACTGAAGGTGGGTGTGGACCCCCTGGCCTGGTCTCCATGTCACCTGCTGGCCGAAAACCTGGGCACGGCTGCACAGCACCCCGCCCCCGTCACGTGGTACCCATGTCTCAGTAACAGAGCAGTAGTCATGCTTCGCTCATCACTGTGTGTGTCAGCAGGTCCTCTCCTCCCGACATCTTGAGCTAAAAATAACACTGACCCCACATTATGAGCGAAGAGAGGGTGCATCCAAGAGGCTCGGTGACCAGGTTGAGGACACATGACTATAATAATGCAAGTGACTTAAAAACAGGAAGTCTGACCCCAAGGTTCACATTTTTAATCACGACCCTCACGTGTTTTTCTGCAACAGGAATTGAGAAAGACACATGCAAAGTGCTGTTGCCGTAGGTGTAGCAGTGACGGTATGGAAAATAGTCAACAGCAGGTAGTAGTGACGCTTGGTTCAGTGAGACTGCACCGCCCCAGCCAAGGGCCTTGTCTGCCCCTGGGGTGTCCCTCCAGGTCTATAAGGGGACAAGGGAGTGGGCGGCAAGGGGCACTGCTCCAATGGAGCCCTGGTTGTGTCTTGGTGAGTTTTACGGTGGTTCATGGCAATGCCTGCTACAGGCTCCGAGAACTGGATGGAAGAGGTAGATGTTGCTCCAATGTCCCCAGGGAGGGCGCCTGAGAATGATTTCCCTGGGTCGGACTGACATAAACGATAACCAAAAAGACAAGTAGTCAGCTAGGAGTTGGGCCCGCTTGGGGAGGAGAAGGAGCGGTTGGAGTGACAAGGGAAGCAGAGAGCCCTGCATGGCTCAGCAGTTCTTCCCCAACTTCAACCCACACAACAGCCCACACAACAGCCCTGGTGGGCATCCGCCGCCCCTCAAGTCTATGAGCTTCAGAGTGGTCATCACATGAGAACAGCTATTTCTTACCTACCAACAAATGTGTCGAGGTCCCTACCCAGTCTCTCTTCTGGAGACTCCAGGCTTACTTTCCTCTGGCTTGGGCTGATCTCCGGTCTCCTTCCCTGGGACAGGCGCACAGGCTCACGCTGATTCTCGTGGGGCTCTTCTTGAGTTCTGCTTCACACTTCCTCGCAGGGCTGACCGGGTCCCAGCCGAGCTAAGGAGGGGTTCCTTTCAGTACAGCGTGCCAACCGCTGGCTTCTCTCTACGCTCACCCCTGAGCCCCGACTCCACGGTCTTCCCTCAGGGCCCACAGCTCCCTGCTTGTTCCTGCCACTGGGAGGGCCGTCTTCCTGGCTGCGGATGCCAGCGTATTTCCATCCTGCTGCTTCTGCGGGCCGGAGTGGAATGAGGGTCGGGGAAAAGTGGCTTCTTGTTGAGAGCACGATCCACAGAGAGACTTTCTCATTAGACAGAAACGTGGCCAGCGGGACACCTGGTGAACGACAGTGCTCACACCCTGCGCGCCCCCAACGCGGGCCGCAGCTCGGGGTTTCTCAGCTCACGTTCATCACTCCACGCACACACACACATACACGGGCTGGTATCTTCTAGGCCTGGGCCAGCCTCTCCCACGGCAGCCGGAGGACACCTGAGTCTGTGAGCCTTCTGAGCCACCCGCCGTAATCATACGGTTTCTGCCTCTGCACTGAGCTGTTTCCAGGCCTCACTGGGTGCATAGCATCTAATTTTCATGCTTGAATAATAAGCACTCTTCCTGGCCTGTGATTGTAAAAAGCCAGCTTATTTGGCTCTGTCTGTCTGTTGGCTGTTTTTTTTCTCCCCTCCTGTTCTTTTTTTATTTTATTTTAAAGATTTTTTTTTATTTTTTAGAGAGGGAAGGGAGGGAGAAAGAGAGAGAGAGAGAAACATCAATGTGCGGTTGCTGGGGGTCATGGCCTGCAACCCAGGCATGTGCCCTGACTGGGAATCGAACCTGCGATGCTTTGTTTCGCAGCCCGCACTTAATCCACTGAGCTACACCAGCCAGGGCTCCCCTCCTGTTCTGTGTTCTTCTGCTATCAGTGGCCTCCAGCCTCAGGTCTCTCCTCCCATTCAGCCTGCATCCCCTCCTTAGGACTCTCTTTTTATTTCCCTTTCTCTCTCTGACTGTTACTGGTATTGTCGCCTTTACTATTTCTCTCTCAGGACCTGAGCCTGCGGATATTTCGTGGCGGTCTTCCCTGCCAGGAACCCACAGGACTGAATTTAGTAACTCTATCTTCCTTAATAACACAAGGTGGGGAAAAAGTAGGTTTAGAGCTGTTCGTATGGAAAACAAAACAATAAAGAAATCATGATACAAGAATAAACTATGCTTCGTGTACTCACAACTGTACACCTAGTTTTGCCCCACCCTGTATATTTAAGATTCTCACTGATACGTGAACAGAACTACATCCAACCTCTCAATCTGGGGACAGGCCAGACAGTTTGTCACCTCTTCGGACTGCACACTTTTTTTGAGGGTGGCCAAGTTGAGGGTTCGAACTTAAAATCACTGATAGCAATGCGTTTGGGCTTGCCCTCTAGTCTTGAGACATTAACTATGCCAGAGGCTTTGTAGGAGGGACATTGAAGGTGCCATAGGAATGGCTACCGCCTTTACATGTGAAAACTATTTTTAAGTTTCAGAGGCATCTAGGTTTTCTAGAACACTCACAGAGTCAGCAAGGCATAAAATACTTAGTGACATCTGACCTTCAACTTAACCAGAGAGGAGAGAAAAAGTCAGGCTGACCTCAGACAGCCAGCAGGACAGAAATATTTCCACGGCTGGGTTGATGACTATAATGTGTATCAGCCACAGCCTCCAAAATGGCCACACGACAGATGAGAAACTAGGTAGCAACCAAGAGGAAAAGGTCGCCGTGTACCTGCCATCGCCCCAGTGCACCTGATGGACGCCCCCTCTCAGCTGGAGGACGTGAATCGGGGCACACGGCCGTGGCCACGGGGCTGAGTCAGGCCCACTAAATTATGTCCAACGTTCAGCATCCGAACCCTAGCCGGTTTCTCCCTGAGCCACGGGGGTTCACGGCCGTGGTGTCGAATGAGGTCGTTCTCACCTGGAGAGCCGTGCGTGACCCACGACAGCTTCATTCTGCACAGTAAAACCCAGGCAACAGCTATGCTGATGGTTTGTTATTCGAAACACCTCTGGAATGTGGACAGATGAGGAGTCCCACTAGCGCCTGACGCAAATCCCCAGAAATGCATGCTCCTTGGGAACACGTGTCCCATCGTCTGTCTAGTTCTCTCGGACCACTGGTGGACCGCTCCCCAGAAATGCCCAGGGCCCTCTGAGGAGTCCGGGAACCAAACGCCATTCAGGGTATGGGACTGACTCAGCTGGGTCTGATGAAATGACCTTGAGGAAATTTAATAAACTCTCAAATAAAATGAAGCAAATTTTGAATCTAATAAATGTAATTCCCATATAACTCTATAGTCAGAATTCCAAAATTTTACTGAGGGCAATTTAGTCTGACTTCGAAAGAGACTATGTAATAAGAAGTAATGAAAATGTAAAAATTTCTTTATTTATAGTTACTTTGGTTGTTTTCACTTTATGAACAACTGGAACATTCTAATTATTAAAAGATTTTAATGAAAATTTAGCATAAAATATATAAATCTTAATAAAGCCAAATATTTTAAAAATTAAATGTAATTATAAACACATTTTTTGAAAAACATAGTTACCTAGTAAAATGATTATAAAACTTAACAATTGTAGATTTAAGGAATTCCTGTGGCATATAAAATTAATTGATTTGGAACAGTCAGATCTTAGAAAACTCATAAAAATCAACATAAGTGTTTATATCAGATGTGCAATTTATAATCTATAATTAGGCAAATGTATTTTTGTGTGACTATGTATGATAATTTGCCTCTGAATTATTCTGCTTCTTTGAAAATATTTATATAATAAACCTCACCGCTGCTTTCATATCTAATCCGAAACTTTGTGGTCACTTGAAGCTTGGTGATGGTTTTTAACTGATTATTTAAAGTACATTTAAAGTGTGCCTTCACCAAATTGTTCCTCCTCTTCCGTCTTTTGACATGTGCTCCAAGCTACTATAAGAAAAGATCAGGACTTTCCAGAAGATAATTAAAACGTTCTTGTCGTCTAATTACATTATTAAAAACATCTTTTCATGCTCTTATTAACTTTATCTCATGTTTAACACATACTATTAAAGTGTCCAGATATCTTTTGTGTATATATTTTTACTAATTTCAATTCTAATGACTATGATTAGCATAAGTAATTACTTGGACAAGAAGATGGAGTATTTTACGATGAGGTTGTAGGAGGGAGTTATTTTATGCCACAATTAACTCTGCAGAAAAGACGTACAATTTTCTTTACGTATAGAATCCGCCACTCCTGAAAAGATGTAAGTGCACTGCAGAATAATCTGTGAAGGAACACTGGGTATTCCACAGGCAATTTTGGAGAAAACATGTCCCACCCCTTACATTTAGGTAGGATGTAATTTTACACTAAGAAATAAAAACCAAGTTATTTTGCGCCTGGCTCCATTCTTTTTGCTGAACCTCTTCATTGATTTCTTTAGAAAGAATTCTCCATGGCAAGAAATATGCCTTTGTATATATAGATCTTGATCTTGTAAGTTCTCTTAATACCCTTTGTCATTTTTGCAATCCAAACAAAGGTCAAGTTCATTTCAAGCAAGAATTAATTAAGAGTCCCTTGCATGGCAGGCACTACAAATGGTGTTGAGAAACAAAATCGTGCTTACCTGAAGATTCCCTGTCTACTCCCAACCTACCAAACAGATAATTTCAGTGTCATGTTAAAGTGCCATGATGACATTTGTCCAGGAAAGTACGTGAGAAGAAGAGAATACTTTCCAAGCCTGAAATATATCAGGGGAAGCTTTTTGAATGAGGAAGGTTGTGTCGGTTAAGGAAAGTAACAGTCTTATTTATGACAACAAACAGGAGTAAAGGAAAAAATAATAAACATAAAAGCATGACCCTTAGCAAGGAATGCTTAATGAAACAAATAAATGGCTTATCCCCCAATAAACTAAATCATTTCAGTATGTAAAGTACCTCTGTATGTTATTATCTACCATTAGCAAATTTTTATAATTTTCAAGAGTGTTCATTAATGGGAATGCATGATAATATTCTAGTTACTTAGAGAATCAAATAAATCAGAGTTGACATTTAAAAGTGAATATCAACATATTGAACAGTGCTTTACAAATATTACCTCATTAAATGCCATATTACCCCAATGAGGTAGATGTTATTATTATATTTATTTTGTAGCTAAGATAACTAAGGAAGGAAAAGTCTAAATAATTTGGCAATAGTTAGGTTACATCTCTAATGCATATGAATGCTTGGATTCAGACCTGGCGAATCTGTCTCCAGACTCTCTTACCAAACTAGGCCATCCTGTCTACTCAAGGTCATGACTGTTCCTATCCAGTAGGTAGCTAACTCCTCATGGAGCTGGATGATGAAGGAGGGAGTACAGTCTAAGAAACTCTGGTGATAGAGAGCAATTTCTTCGATTAGATATGACTCTCACAGGTTGGAAAGAGGTGGGTGTGGTTAAACGGCTCATCCATGCACCTAACAAAATTGATCATAATTCCAAATTAGCCAAACACATCGGCCTAGACCTGAGCAGAGAACATTTAGTACGAGGGCCATGAATGACCACCTGAGAATGGCCTCTATCTTTCTGAACCTCCTAACAGCTGAGTACCAATATATCTTCCAGGATTCTCCTCACCACCCTGCAACAATCATATCTGAATCAGTGTTGACTCTATTTTCTATCTCATTTATTTTTGCAGAAATTAATTATAAGAGCCTTTGCAATACTGGTTACTCATTTCATGTTTGTATGTATTTTGTCTCCAAAGACTAATCTTATATTTCTCTATTTTTCCTCTCAGATGTTTGCAATAGTGCCACTCATATTGTTTATGCAAGGAAAGGATGACATGTGCGTGTTCAACTTACAGAAGTGCAGACTATGTACATGAGAGAAAGGATGTGGGAATTTAAATAATAAAGACTCTGCCCACCCACTAGTCCGTGAACATCAGCCTTTGAGTAGAAGACAGAGGGTGTGTGAATCCGCATCTACTTCCACCCTGTCTGGCTTCTCACTACGAGCATTTCAAGCTTTGAATGTGATTCCATAAATTCGACAGTATGTAGTTTTCTGACAGCATGCCCTCTGAATGCAAGATAACTAGTTCATTGGGTACTTAACTAAAAGAAAAAAATACCACCACAACAACAACAAAAAAAAAAACAAAGAAACAGCGATCTGTTTCATACTGGAGAGAAAACTCACTGTTAAATTTACTGAAAAATCACACATTAGTCTCCAGTGTGGTGATTTTCTGAGCAATTTTTAAGGAAAATGCCTACTTTATAGAACCTTCCCTTTATGAGTCCCTTCTGGAACCTAACTAACATTCTTTGTGACTGCACTGTACCGGGTGAGCAGCTTTTGCATGAACGAATGTAATAGGCATGTGTTAATCATGATGGTGGGAATAAGATCCTGTTAGAAGGTGTTTGGCTAGAAAACTCGGGAATGTCTGAATCTGGTTTCAATTCACGGTTCGTAAGGAAGCAAAAGGGGCCACCAAACCTCTTCCTTTCAGGTTGCCCTGAGTTAGGATCCTCATCATCCATATTGCTGGTCTAGCTGGGTTGAACTATAACCCCATTAAGTTCTTAATCTATAATGCCATTAAGTTCTTCACTTCATTGGAACCCAAACCCCAAACCAACAGGCTGCATAGGAGAGTGGACCTCAATGATGACGAAAATAGCTGGGCTTGTGTGGGGGGCAAACAAGAGGAGTCTCTGGTGACTGACCCTACAAGATCTTACTTAGCCCTACTTCCTGGTCACCGCAGACGGAGGGCCCACGGGATGGGAAACAGAGAAAAATTCAGATTCAGTATCCTTTAATATAATATATAATAATTCTGTTCATGAGCAAAATGCCCAATCATCTCCCTAGGCAATCTGAAATGATAAGATTTCCAGGTATAGCACTAGGAGGGGAACACCATAGAGATCTTTCTTTCTACTCCAAACTATCTACCTTGATTTATAATCTGTGTTTTAGCAGATTTGGTAAAATGGTGAGAATAAACTGCTGTTAGAGAGATTTTTTTTTTAATTTGGAAGTTCTCTGCAATTTCCCTCTTTTTCTATGTGACATAACTTAAGACAAGTGATATTAACCGCTAAAGCATATTTGATGCCAAAACTGATTGGAATTCCATGACTATGAGGCAAAACAGAAAAACTGACAAGGTTTTGAAAAAGTCAACAGTGGAATGCGAGTATTGCAGCATGAAACTATGCAGTAAAATTAAAAGGCATGGGTTACATTTAATGAAATTGTGATTTCCCTTCTTCCTTTCATCGAGCTGTTTCCCTTTGTGTTTGAAGTAGCTGGGGCCCTTTTCTGTTTTAAAACACAGAGACTGACTCAGGCACCTTAACACAGGGAGAAAAGGGGAGCCTGGGCAGGTACTCAAGTGAACCGCGTCAGAGGGAAGGAAATTCAAGAACACGGATTCCACGTCGCTACACTTCATCTACCTAAAATGATGAATTGCAAAGCTAGCAAGAACGCTACACTCTTGAAGTCTGAGAAACCCATCATTCACGATGCTGTTGCTTCCATCCGCATGTCGACTCCATTATTTTTCCACACTGACGGCTTCCTCGTCACCGAAGCTTGCACATGGTTATAAGTTCAATCGACCACCACCAGATATTCAATTTCTCAATTTTCCAAATTCTAATCCCCCAGGGTATGTTGCATTGGCCCAAGCTACCCATTTCCTAGAGGCCAGAAGTCATCGGTTACCGCCTTTGAATGAGGAGTACATCACGTTGGGAGTGTCACGGGTGGCTGGTACAAATGACGATGTTGTGAATGAACACACACAAGGAAAGCTGCCATGAAGTAGATCCAGTGGATTTTACTTCATCATTTGCAAGTTTGTTTGTTTGTTTGTTAAATTTTGCAAGCTTGTTGTATTTGTGAAAAAGATTTAGTGATGGAGATCATGTACATACCCAGTAATTGTTTATCATCGTGTATTTTCTGTCTATACTATTTTGAAGGTTCTGCAGTTTTGCTAGATCTGTGTGGTTGCTGTATGATTTTGTCTATTTTTAGCACGCTCCTTACAGATTGCTAAATGCTACCACGAAGTACCCAGCTGCAGGTATAAGAGTGTCTAATAGATTAGCGGGTTCCATTTGCTCCTGGGGAGCTGCGCGCTCATTTTGTACAATTTTGTGTCATTCAGGGGACCACAACTGTGTCCAATGCTCTGCTTCTCTGTTGTCGTTCTGACTGTCCCCACGGGATGGCATACCCTTTGGTGGTCCTGTGAAGTTCGGGTAACACAGTCCTACTTCTCTCCATATGCAGAAAACCAGGACTTGAAACAGAAAATAAATAAGCAGGATAAAATACTGCTCAATTACAAGACCCACAGTTCTTTTCTTTCTCCCTTTCACCTCAAGCTCACTCCCCAGCGTGAAAGAAAGTGTTGCATTATTCCTTTTTAAGAACATTGCTTGAATAATTACATCCTAAAGCATGCATATCAGACAGCTAATATTTTTGTCCTGTGAACCAACCAAATTGGGTTTCTCTGCGCTATCAAAAACTGCTTTCCTAATAAGTGAAATTCCGTTTTGCTCATGTTTAAGTTCTCTACCAGAATTTAAATGCCATGATAATACAATTCTGTAATTTACTTCAGCACCCCTCCCCCTTTCCAGCAAAAGGATCAAAACCCAAGCAAAATTTGAATTTGATGAGGAACGTAACTTTTACTTTCAGTTGCCTGTCGAATTGTCTTCTCTCCTCTCACGGGCTCAGCCTCGGTTGCACTGATTTGTTGGCGCTCCTCTCTGAGTGCTTTAAAAGATTGCGTCCTTCCGAGCTAAGCCTTCGTAAGAGGAGTTTCAAAACAGGGAAGCCTTCCAGATACCAAGTGATGAATGAGCAAAGGTGAAAGCTCAGGACGTGATGGGTGGCCACCCAAGTGACACATCGCACCTTATCAACTCCTTCCTTCTGGGCTAAGCTTCAAGTTCTGTGGAATTAAAGTGGCTCTGAAAACTAGCCTTCCTCTGTCGCTCTCACTGATAATAAGCTGAGTAAAAAAAAGGCAAACAAATATTTCATGCATTGGTCACCATATCACTGCTCCATATCTGTTTGGAAAGGAGACTAGACAAAAATAATTAATTACAAAAATATATTGGATTCTTATTATGATATCCACTATGTCAGAGTGCTGATATATAACACACTGAACCCATAGTTCCTAACAGCAATCTTTTTAAACTGTGGCTGAGTTTGGCAAACTAGGTCCTGCTTTGTAAATAAAGTTTTATTGGAATAAAGGCATGCCCATTTGTTTTTATTACCGAGAGCATTTACTTTAGAAAACAGTCTCTGCCCCTTTGAGATGTAAATCTTCTTAAAAGCTTCTTGCCAGTTTTACAACCCAGGCTTTCTTTCTCCAGGCTCTAGGGGTTGAGATCTAATTATTAACAAAGAAAGAGTTCCTATCTGCCCTTCTGTGTGGGACAGTAGGAAGCTAATTTGCACAAGCACTTCCCTCAAGGTCGTTGGGAAGGTGACGGCAAGTCGACTTGGGGTGGGGGGGGGGGCGGAGCCAGTGAGCAAACGCAGACGGGCCTGGCCGTGGTCTCCCTGCCCCTCCGGCTCAGCTCCTCCCTGTTTCAATAGCTTTGAATGACGTCCCCCTCGCCTGTTCAACTTTGTCCTGTACATGTATTGCTCTCACACGCTATGGGAGAATCTTGCACTAAAACAGAGGAGATGCACAGCTAAACAGAGACAGTGGGGCTATGAATGGAAATGATGTGTTTGAATGAACTAAAAAACAGACTCACCATGACTTCGAAAATGACCAGACAACTATGGTCCAGAAGAAAAGAGATGAGAGGATCCTCGTGTTCCGTGCCGGTTACTGGGGTACATGGCGCTGCTCGCCAGTGTGGAAGGGCCCCCCTCAAAAACAGCGCATTTGTGAGTAAAGGAGACCTTGGTATGAAGTGAAGTCAGGGGTCCTGTAGAACAGGCACTGCTGAGCAGCCAGTGAAACCTCGGAATGCAGATGTCACCCATAGGCACTGGTCAGATTGAACATTTGTGCCCCGGCTGGCGTAGCTCAATGGATTGAGCGTGGGCTGCGAACCAAAGCATCGCAGGTTTGATTCCCAGTCAGGGCACATGCCTGGGTTGCAGGCCACGGCCCCCAGCAACCGCACATTGACGTTTCTTTCTCTCTCTTTCTCCCTCCCTTCCCTCTCTAAAAATAAATGAATAAGATCTTTAAAAAAAAGAATTGAAGATTTGTGCTTGGGTGTGATTATACGGGGAAAAATAGGGAATAGGACTTCATCAGCGTCAGCATGGCCCTGTGGGCATTACAAGGGGAAGGATTTAATATTGAATAAATACTTAAGTATTTTTGCACTAAAAAATAAAAAAGAAGACAATGAGAGGAGACAGCAAAGGCTGATATCAAAGAAGCCGAGGAGAAGGTTGTGGGTCACATACACACAAAATTGTAACAACAGTAGCAAATACAAGAATAAGATCCAGCAAAGGGGGACCTGGAAGGGCTCCTCAGCTTTAGGGACCAGCAAGCCGCTCCCCTCGAAGATGGTGGGGTCTGGGGGGTGGCAGGGATGAACCCCAGAGAAAGGACACAGAACACTAAGGGTGAGGGGCAGTAGAGGCAATTAGAGACCCAGAAAAACACACCCCCTGTCCTGAGGACACGAGTGGCACAGAATTCCCTTCAAGTCCCCTCTCTCACTGCCGCCTCCGGAAGCCCTGGTTTCATCCCAGGACCGGTTCTGCGTCAGCTGGCATCAAAAATCAATCGGCCTTTTTTTACAGCCGTGAGGTGAGTCACTCATGACTTACGTGTCCGCGTCTCTCTCCTCCAGTTTCTAAAATAACCTCTTGCGGCCGGTGCTCTCTCTTCAAACCTGCTTCTCCCTGTCTGTGCTTGAAAAAAGACTATGTTTTGTTTTCACCCACATGTCACTGACCTGAATTCCTTGAGTGGTTTGTTTCCCATATAAAAAAAGAAGAAAGATTTGTATCTCTCTCTTTTTTGGGGGGGGGGGATCAGGAGTCTGATAACTTATTTATTGACAATTTTCTTCTCCTAATAACTTTTGAAAGCCTACCCTGTATAGATTCGTCTCTTTCCATTAAGCATTTGACTCATGTTATTTTCCCTGAGAATGAAGTCTCAAAGTTGAGGTCCGAGCTGATTTTCTCACAGCTGGGGTGACTGAGGGGCTGTGGCAGTTTTGAGAACTACAACAGGGGGACACTGTAAATTATGCCACCCACACTGGCATCAAAACTTTGAAAACAGTGCAAGAGATTTTTGCCAAATTTTAAGAAAAGTATAAACCCACTACTGAACAGCAAGAAAAACCCCAATTCTAAGTGCTTTATCATGCAAAGAATGGGTAAGAGGGCCTACTGAAAATCATGTCGTCGGACCAGCCTTCTGGACCCGCAGAACCGGGGAGGAGGGACTTTGGGGAAGAGGGCGTAGTAAACACAGGCTGAACCCTCCTTCCTTCACTCCCAGCTGAGCCTTAGGGACACTGTTAACAGCAATTCCCAGCAGTCTTGTTAAAAACAAGAAAGGCAATCTCCATGGGCTACAAATGGGCAGGTTTCCCTTTAGGTCAGATAAAAACAAAACTACTAAGAAGCGACCTCCTTTAACTACCTGCGAGGCTAGGGAACCTGTAAACCAGGTGCCAGTCCCTCTTTCTCCATCGGGCTCCGTGAGCCTTGGTCACATACATTGACTTCCACTGTCTGCTCATATTGGGTTAAAGAAGCACCCATCTCAAATTCAGCACTCCAAAAAACACCTTGGGTGCATACACAATTTTGCCAGTTGCATCTTACTAAGAAAAAGAGCATAGATTCTTATTGAATTTATGCAGATGATTATATTTTCATTAAATTAAGAATACTCCATAAGAGTTTCTAAATTCTGACGTGGACAAGCAGGGAGATTATGATATTAGGTACAAACATTTCACTTTCATTTACAGAAGTACAGTCTATAAAATATTATGCATGGTAGATATCAGAAAATACTGAGTTGTCCAATAAGTCCATTTAGTTTTTCCCATAAAATAAAAGACATATTTTTCATTTTCTCCAAACTTTACTGATTTGGATATTGAGTATGTCCGCTATCTCCTGCATGGCATAACATTGATTGTCCTTAATTAATGTCTCAATTTGATCATTATCAACTTCACCTGGTCTAGCTAACCATGGAGCACCATCCAGTGAGGAATTCCCAGCACAAAAATTCACGAGTCACTTTTTACAGGTTCAGTCAGTCACAGCACCTTCTCCATACACTGCACAAGTCTTTTTTTTTTTGCATTTCAGTTGTGTTTTTACCTTTCTTCATATAATAAAGCATTATAATCCAAAAGTGTTCCATATTTTCTTCCATCTTCAATATTAAAATGGCTACACAAAAATTCACCAATTTTGATGGTTTTTTAAAATGCACGCTGATATGACAGCTGTCACAATACAATCTAAGAAAATTATTTCAAATGAAATTAAAGACAACTAAGCACTACCAGAGCCAACTAAGCACTACCAGAGCCATTGTATGGAAAAAAAAATAAAGAAACGAACTTTTTGGCCAACCCAAAACAACATTAAAACACCAAACAAAAATTGTAATCATCTCTCGTCATCTCATTTTGTCCTCTGTAGTGAATTCTTACTCCCTTTGAGCATGACTTAGCTGTCTCATGAATGCATCCACTTCTCAACTTGCGTTCTATGAATCCTGACTCAGCACATGGGCGCGGTCTCCCCGTGGTTGAAACAATGCCACCAGAAACCTGGGCCCCACTGGACCCGACACAAACTTTTTCCGAAGGGCTCTGAGGTAGTCTTTTTGGAAGACAGAGTGTTCAGGCCAGTGGCCGATTGTATAGCTCTCAACAAAGCATCAGAAGAAAGCACAAACTATTTTTAGTAATAAATGTGTTACAATGGCTGTGGTTTTCTTTTTTGCTGCAAACTCTCCAAAGGGAAAGAGCTGTGAATTCCCTGAAAGAACACCGCAACAGGCACAGAACGCTGGCTACTCCTGAAGCGTGCAGTGGCATACAGTCAACCCAAGGAGTGGCTACCTCCTCCTGCCTAAGAAGAATGAATATTACACTAATTTATAGGATTGAATGCATATAATTTTAATATCTTATTTATTTATTTTTAGAGACAGGAAGGGAGGGAGAAAGAGAGAGAGAGAGAAACATTGATGTGTGGTTGCCTCCCATGTGGCCCCCACGGGGGACCTGGCCCACTACCCAGGCATGTGCCCTGACTGGGAATCGAACCTGCGATGCTTTGGTTCGCAGCCCGCATTCAACCCACTGAGCTACACCAGCCAGGGCTGAAATGAATATAATTTTTATGGGAGAAAAATTTCAGATATAACATATAATATCTCAAGATATATCAAGCGTATAGCTAGAATATACCATTGATATATCAATATCATCAAGTACAGAGACTCTGTAAGTCTACACTAGGTGTTAAATACTAAGTAGGTCTTAAATATATTAATAAAACTCCATAAGTAGCTACATGTACCCCAATTAAAAAGTATGGCCTGAAAGATGCTAGATTCAAATTGAGGAAGAAAAGCTGCAACCAAGTTAACATTAAAAAAAAATAAAATAACTCAAATTCTAACAGATGGCACTATATCATTATCTAATTTCAAACAAAGCAGCACTGGGATTCTGACAAATAGAAAGATCAAGGCCAAGAGGACTTTGACAATTCTTTAGATTTTCCACGTGGCCTAAAATTTCTGAACTATTTCTATTAGTAATATTTTATCTATGCCAATTCAACCCAAAAAATGTTAGCATCTCTTTTGATGTGACATTTTTTGTGCAAGTCACTAACTGTACCACATCAAATAAACCAAATTATTTCTGACACTATTTTTTTAACAAAATGAAAGAACAAGTTCCCTGTGATTTTCCAGGGGCTGTTCAAGACAGTTTTAATTGCAAAGGATATCCCCCTGATGATTAGATTTGGGGGCAAGTAAAATATCCAAAATATTAGGATATTTGGACAACTGCTGAAGACAGGGTCACGGTCAACTGACAAACCAATTGGTTCCCTGTTTAATCAAAGCAATGATCAAGGACTTTCAAAGCAACCAGAGATGGCCTTCCGGTTTCTGCTTCTACAGGTAAGGAGCTTGGAAGCCACCAGCGCATCCTGGTAACAGGGAAAAACCGAAACAGACTGAAGATTCAACACCTGCTGTAGAGGGAAGGGCACGTAGCCACGGCCGCCCCCAAGGCTGGCGAGACCCACGAGCAAATAGAGAACACGGGACTCACCCAAGCGTTGACTCAGAGCCCCGGGCGCAGAGACCCCGTGGGGGCCTGCTCCTGCGCCAGGCTGCTGCTGCTGCAGGCTCCGCGTGGGCAGCTCCGTGGAGTGGGAGCTCAGGGCGCCCCCCTGTTACAGAGAGACGCACCGTTCTGTGAGATGCACCTGCAGGAACTGCACTAAGTTCACGCAGGAAATACGGGTGAAAAGCCTGGCCCTGCCCACTGCAGGGAGATGGGAGAGGAACCGTGTTGACATATCCTGGAGCACTCGGTTCTTCTTAACAAGGCCTGCCCGCAGGGGAAGCCAGTGAACCAGTCCAACCTGCGGGTTTACTGTCAGAGCCTCGCTCAGCTGGGGGAGGAAATATCCCGTTTCAACTAGCTCTAGGCCTCCCTACGGGAGGAAGGTAGTATCAACTCCAGCCCACTCTAGCCACCCTCTCTCACCTAAGGGGGAGGATTAAAGCAAGACTGACAGTGGACTTTCATCCCCCAACATCGGTGAGACCCAAAGATCTCTTAGAGCAATGACTTCTAACTCCTCCTCTGCCTCCAGATCACCTAAAATAACGTCCTCCAGTTTCCCATCTCCCGGATAGCAGGCATTCTTCTATCGTGGTATCTCAATAAAAGATTTGTCCTATAGGTAATGGAAACCAGGAGGAGACATGACTTGGGGGGGAAATGCTTACATTCTTTGAAAATCACCAAATAAAATGAATTCTGTAATCCCAACACCATACCCTCATTAAAAAAAAGAAAAGAAGAACACACACACACACACAACCTGGAAAATCCTCCTAAAAAGAAGTCTATTTTATTTAAATTCATTTCTTAAAATTCTGAACCTTAAATCTGAGAACCTGGACATAGCAAACGTGGAGAGATCTCCCTTTAAAAGAAGGCTACCTGGATTAAGCTGCAAGGGTAAAGGGGTTGCTTGTATTTGAAGTCATATGTCCTGATCAAAAGGCACGGAGTAGAACCCAAACTGAAAGATGTATCACTATAAGCAACTGTGTTTTAATATCTGAAGTGCTCTTTTATTTTACATTTTAAGGACTTATTGTCTCCAAAAAGAACTTAGAAGTATTGTGATTCATACAGACATGATGAGCTTATTGCATTTGCAAGAATTTACTCAGAGAGCTCAGGATTCAACAAGGAGCCTTTGGAAAGACTCCGGGAACAGGCAGAGCCCAAGCAGACAGTGGGGCTACGATCAGATTAGCAGACTTCAGGGGCGGTTTCACAAGGGGGACAGAGGGAGAAAGTTATGACCCAAGTGTGGAAGAATCACAGGGACTCTGCAGTCACCTCGGCGAGCGGAACTCTCAAAAGGAGGAGAGTGTCCTGGGGGGGAAGGTCTTGAGGGACACCTCTGGCCTGAGGCGACTCTGCAAAGATCCGGAGAAATAAAACCTTCCTCTTTCTCTCCTGCCCTCTGACCATCTGCTGGGTTTGCACGAGGCCAATAGGAGGTGAGCGGACCGCAGTCGGAGGAGCTCATTAGCCCGTGTCCCGAGGTGAGACGAGCAAGGACAGGGCGGCCTTGCTAGGTAGGGAGTACCGAACTGAAGCACAGCTGCTCCCAAACAGTTTTTAAAAAAAGTGGAAAAAAAGACACTCTGTTGGTAAAAATGTAAAGAGTGGTGTTGACATTCTTTGCTTACGTTCATGGGTTTCCAGCTGAAAAAGATAGAATGGCTGTGACTCATTTTTCTGTAGCTAAAATGATGGGAATTGAACTTGTTAGACTAAAAATGCTCTCTTTGTAAAAGCACACTCTTGTACTTGGAAAGGAACCTAACTAATGGGGTGACAACAGCAGGCCGCGGGCCAAGAGTGTGGTGCAAGGATCAACTCCGCCAAGGCTAAGAGGTCTTGATGTTTTCAGAGTCACTTCAAACTTTCCAATAGCAAAAGCCAGATTTTAGAAAGGGGTCAGCTCCTCCTCAGGCCCATTTGTGGATTCAAAAATTATTCATGAATCCCTTTGTTGTCAAAAAAAATACCCCACATTTTCAAATTTAAAAGATGAGTATAAAATTTCATTTGAATCTGAAAAAGTGATTTTAAAAAACATGATATAATAAAACGGAAAAGTTTAATGTTTATTCTTAGCTGCTTTTGAAATGTTTTGTTTGTCTTCATGGAAATGAGCATAGTTACTAGTAATTAAAGAGCAGAAAATATGAGACATCGCATACACTACTTTCCTGCAATAATGTACATTTCCTCATTAAATCAAAGTACATAAATTCCTTTGTAAATGTAATAGGAATTTAGGATTGTCCTTTGTTTCACTCTGCCCAGTTTCAAAAAACATACTCTCATAATCAAAACAAAAAAAAAAAGGAAAGAAAGAAAGGAAACACATTGCCTCTATAAAGACATAAGTTTGTAATGATACACAAAAAAGAAAAGGTAATTTATTCTAATGATAAAATGTATGTATAGTTGTTGAGTCTTCTACTGAATCGTCTTCACATTACAGGCCCCTGGTTATACTTGGAGCTGTTTCCCATCTTCTCAGGTGCGCTTCCAGCACTGGCAACAGCCTATACTGTGACCCATGCTGGTGGCAGGTCTCTCTGACCTCTAGTGTTGCATTGTGGGTAACAAACACTGCTTGGTATTTTATTTCTCAGGGTTTTGTTCCGTTTTTCTTAATCTGCTTTGCTTAGTTTAGGTAAAGATCAACTACTCTTTCTTTATCGAAATCTTCTCCCTAACTGGGGTCTACCTTTGAAATGAATCTTATATTTTATTTTTCCCAAGTCTCTAATTTCATTCCTTTGTTTTTTCATTATAAATCAAATCCATACACTTCATCCCATCATTTGTAGCCCACCATGCCTGGAGGTCTCTCACTGAACTCCGTACTAAATTGCATACAACACCAAATGTAACTTCTGATTGACTTGAACCATTGCTCATGATATTGCGTATACTTTTACAGCAAATTCTTGCAAATACTGCAATGCTCGCATATTTGGGCCATAGGGTCCCTTTCCTCCATCACTTTTTTTTTCTGAGTCTAACATTCAAATGCTTTAAGAGAACTCCCATGTTGCCACTTCTCTAGGTAGTCAATAAATCCTTCCGCGTTATTCCATCAAACACTAGGCCCTTTCTTTCTGCATGTCTCTGTTTTGGCCTGTACCACACACTAAACACTTTATAATGTATCTTATACCATTTTATGGCTATTTTGGTATGATTATTCTCTCGCCTTCTCAAGAAAAATGTTTCCATAGCATCTAACCCATTATTAATCATATGAAAGATACTTAACCAATGCTTGCTAGGTTTTTTAAAAATCAATGTATTGTTATTGTTTGTATACAGACCAGTATACTTTATTTTTGGCATCTGTGTTGTCCAACCTACACCATACTCTGCTTCCACTCTACTTAATGCATACGTGTAGATGTAATTCCATTCCACACTCTAAAACAATCTATCACCATCATCACCAGGAGGCATAGCCAGAATCCTAGGTCAACTGTTTTCTCACTCAACTGATCGTATTTTGCCTGGACATTCAAAGGCTAACTTTTACCAACCACCTACTAGTTGTCTGACACCTGGATTATTTCCCTCCCTCGTCAGAAATGCTGCTGGCCCGACCTGCCCAGCTGTCCGGAGGTGACCGGTGCATACGCCCCATCCGATGCTCCATGTGCCACGAGACTACTTTCTTCGTGCTGAACAAGCAAACCTGACGAGAAACTGCACTGTACTGTCTCTCTCTTGATCATTTCTGTTCTTCTGTTTGCCTAGCAAAACACGACTAGACAGTTAATAAATGTCCTGTATTGGCTTGCACGAATTGTCATCTTCATAGCCTGCTCGAACAGACCTGGATTTTCATTTGAATTTTTTTAAGGAATTTATTCATATTAGTTGCCTTCAACTTGTTTTTCCCCAGTAAACACCTTGCCATTGACTTCTTAGGTATCTGGAGTTTCAGTTTGAATAACAACTTAGTTTATCCCGTTGCCAACCGAGTCCCAGCGCCGATCCCAGCCTCAATTAGAGCAAAGTAATGCGGGTCTGACTTGGAGCCAGAGCTAAACTAACGCAGTTTTAGCAGACTTGCTATATCATATGATATTCTTAATTGGGTTAACCTTTGAGCAAAATTCAGTTCACATATGAATTTCGATAACACCTTATTACAGCAGAGAACTTATATCACTTCTTCATAGCAAAGTTCATTTGAAAATAACAGGAAATGTTGTTTCTCAAATATATCTCAACTCCACCTTGATCATGAATTAACTCTGAATTTCAGAGAGGTTCTCAAAGCTTTATCTCATATATACATTATCATTGTATTTAATCCTGGCATGATGATACACCTAAGTAGAAAACTTTGGGAAAATGTCTGTTTCCCTTTTTTCATCTCTTCCTTTTTGTCCAAATATTTAATTCTAAAAAGATCCTCCTGCCTGTGTTTCTTTGTTCACAAGAGTAACAATTACATATCCCACAAATGTATTCAAGAGGGGAAGAGTAAATTGGAGCAATGACATTTCCTCTATGACTTCTAGATTCAGGATTCTAAAATGTTCTTATTTGGGAGGGGGGATGTTAAATCAATTTACATGCTTTTTACTTCATTTTATCTTTGGCTACTAAGATATTTCTAAAATGGTTTATGTTCTAAAAAAATGCATTCCGTGCCATTATGACATGCTTTGCATTATAGATGATACTGAGAGAAAGAAAGCCTGACAAGCCAAACCAAATAAGAACAAGAGATGTTAAGTGCCATGGAGAAATGAAGAATATATAATTTCTGCATTTCTTTTTAGAAGAAATGGAACTTGTTAAAACTGATTTTGAAAGAGGAACAATGATAAAAATTACAAGCTTGTATTACATTGTCATTCTTCAACCCTTTTTGCTTCCTTCTTGGCATAAAAAGACAAAGTTAAGTAAATATTTAAATCATTCATTTAACATTAAACACCCAAGGGCATTTTGGTTGTTAACACAATGTTTTATATATATATACGATAACTTTAAAAACTATCAGAAAATAGGCATTAATATGTTCCTTATTTCTTTAAGTAGTGAAAGAAGGAGTTTTGTAGAAAAGTTTCCATCCTTAATACTTAATAACACGAGTCTTTTGGGCCAGTTCAATGTGTTTATATGTACTGAGGTTTTTGCAAGGTTATTGTTTTCAAATATCACGTCAATTTTCACAGCCTACTGGAACACACACTTTTAAAGCATGCTCAATGAGTTTAATGGATGTGGAGTTAACTATGACGAGAGAAGAAATATAAAGTTTCATTTTCTTCTCTCAGTTTAGAAATGTTTAAAAATAATGAGAATATACAAAGTCTGCCATCCTCTTAATCCCCAACTGAATAATTTTTTTCTGAAGCTTACTTATGCCTTATTTAGAATGTGGCCAATGCTGGCACTGACAAAGAATAATTTGCAATTTCTCTCATTTAATTGTCCCCCTAAGGAAAAGGGCTAAAAGGATGTTTTTCCCCCACTGGTGAAAGTAGTAATTACAAATATATTTGGACTCCATGATTAATGTGTTTTACTTATTTAGTCATTTTTATTAATGGAATAATTTAACCTATTCTGCAGTGGAAAGAGCTTTAATTATTTGAAGGTTGAAAGTCAAATGTGTATGTGTGTGTAAAGCTCCTGGTTTTGTGTGTTGGTCTTGACCAGACTGAAAAACATGGGATATCATTAAGGTTTTTCTTTGTTTGGTTGTCTTTAGACACAATTTTCATAAGATGAGTTCATGCGCCATGAAGTCACCCTTGAAAAGTGTGCAATGCCGTGTGTGTTAGTCCATTCATGGACCGCACCTCAGCCTTGGGGCTGAGATCGAGCGTAGTGTCTTCCCGGAGCTGTGCAGCCCTCATCATCACTGTCCAATTTTGGAACAATTTTCTCACCCCAGAAGCACACCGGGGCCCTTGGCAGGCCTCCCCAACACCCACTTCAGCCCGAGGCAGCCACTTCTCTATGGAACATTTATTTCTACCACCTACCTCCAAGATTCAGATGAAATGTGTTTTACTTAGGTTCAAATTCATTTGCCCAAAACTACATTCTGTTGGTCTGTACACCCATTTTGTACATCCCACAGTTGGCAGTTTATTTACTGCAGATAGGAGGATGACCACCGAAACTTAAATTCAATGAGACACCCACGCGTAGATTTTGTAGCAGTCATAAAATTGGTTTGCAAAATGCCATGTTTGTATTTCTTTAACTGGATGTTATTTTCAAGCCTGAAGTCCCTGCCCTCCTTATTGCAATTAGCTTCATCAAAACTCCCTCCAGTACATTTAGTCTAATTCTTGATTATTCTTTGGTCTAGTCTAAGATGACTAGTCTAATAACTTCTCAGCTTCCTTGTCCTTGTCCCTATCACAGACCACTGCAATCCCACACCACTGGTTGTACTAAAAAGGGGGAAATTAACGGCCTCATTTGGAAACAGGGGTGGGGGCTCAAGATTTGGTGTCTATTTTCTAAATGTTCTTTCCCCCTGTACTCCCCTGGTCTCAGCTACTCGTATCTTCCAGTTGTCTGCTTCTGAGCTCCTGCCAGAGGTCCCCGGACCACACCCACCAAGGATCCAAATTAGAATCGAATGGCCAGGAGCAATTTGTATTCAACTTGAACTTTTGTGTGTTAATGACAGTTTTTAAAATATTGCTTAATTTAAAATAATTGCATGCATTCTTTTAAATTTTTAAATCATTCTTTTCAAATATTTGCTTTTCACGATTTACACTTTCAAAAAATGTCTTTATCTCAGCTGCATAGAACCTGGACTTACTCAGAATAGTTAGAGTAGATTATGTGGGTTTTTTTTCAGTTTCCTTTGCTAATTAAAATCCCCACTATTTCCTCCCTCAAATACTTCCAAAGTAACATTGATTTAGAAGCATCTGCAGTGATTCGTTGCTGCATAAACAGCAGCTCTAAAATGGCTCGCAGAAGAAGCGATACGAATACTGAGCTCACGACTCTCAGGGTCAGAAATTTGAGCAGGGCCTGGCAGGAACTGCATATTTCTGCTGCGCAGTGTTTGGTCTGTGGTCGCACAAAACCCCAGAAAGGCTAGAAAGACTCCAGAGGAGCACTGAGCCTGGACACTTGGTTCTTCTAGTTTGGCACCTGCCAGGGCACCTCGTCCATGAAGGTGTTGCCTCTGCTGGGGCGGCCATCATGGCCGCAGTGCCTCTCCACAGAGCTAGCTGGGCCTTCCTCCGGTGTTTTGTATATGCAATGGAATACGATGAGAGTATCGTGCCAAGCAAAATAAGTCAGACAGAAAAAGTCAAGAAACATGCGATTTCACTCATATGTGGGATATGAACCTAAAAGCAACAAATGAACCAACAAGACAAACAAAAACGCATAGACACGGACCCCAGCATGGTGGTTACTAGAGGGAAGGCAGGGCGGGGGCTAGTAAAGGGTAAAGGGGTCAAATACACAGTGATGGAAGATTTGACTGTGGGTGGTGGACACACAGAGCAATATACAGATTATGTGTCGTGGAATCGTACACTCGAAACCTGGATCATCTTATTTACCAATGGTACACCAATGTGTTTAATCAAAAAAAAACTTTTTTTCAGATTTGTTGTATAGACCCTGGCTTTCTGAAAGGGAATGTCCCAGAAATCCAAAGTGAAAGCTGCCAGGCTTCTTGCATTCTAGCCATAAACAGTACACTTCTGCCACATCTCACTGGTTACAGGTAACTGGCCCAAATCCAAGGTGCGGGGGAACTGTATGAGAGCGTGAACACCACTAGAAAGTGGGAGACATGGGAGCCTGGCCACCCCAGGGTCTGAGAGATGCCGCTGTTTTTCTCCTTATTAAACATCTCTGCTTTATCTGGGATATTGCATGTTCTAATTACACACTTTTTGTTTTGTTCAAATTGTAGGAAAAAATCACAGACAAGGGAAGTGTAATATTCTGTTTCTTAGTGGTTGTCTTGAAAGCCAGAGGTAAATGGTAGTATACCAATGTTATATAGTACTGGGTGTTAAATTTTATGCATAGTCTAGAATCCAGTGTGTAGTTTTTAAAGTCATCCCACGGTAGCATTGCAAAAAATAAAATCAGAGTTGGAGAGAAATCAAAACTCAATAAAGCATGTGAGCTAATACAGTTAGATTTGTTTGACTCATCGCTGCTGATAGAAGGCCGTGGAGAAGACAAAAGGTTCGGAGCAACACTCACCCTCGGACGAGTTCTCTCGTTCTGTCGTTCCATCAAGAGCAGGGCCAACACTTGGGAGTTTGCGGTGAAACGGGAGGAGGATGCTCATGACAAGTTCAGAGTAAAACTGAGAGTATCAGGGATCCAATTTCTTATTCTTCCTTAAAAAGCATAATCCGGAGCCCCGCGGTTAGTGGAGGTTGTGTCAAGGGACACGGGGGTGCAGAGTTCTGCGTCCAGGGGAGGCACACTCTTTGCCTTGCCCGCCATGCAGTCCCTCTGAGACGAGTGAGCTGGACACTCACTGATGGCAGGCACTCTTCACTTGACATTCACACACCCTGGCCTGCTGGTGTAGACATGGCCCGCTGGGAACCCAGCTTCTTACCCTTACACACATGTGTATTGCACACCTAAATATTTCTAATGCTGCACTACAGGAAATGCACATATGCTAACCATTTCTGGAATTCTTACCTGGTCTTGAATCCATCAAGATCATTAAGCCTTATGTTTGAAACATTCTGGACCCCTGGGTTTGGTGTTCTCATACAGAGGGTCCATTCAAACTCATTCCTGCCATTCAGTCAGACTACTAGGTTCTGTAAAGAAACCAGAGAAATGTTCAAGCAGTGTCATGACTCAGAAAATGGACTTTTCACTGAGTGTGTTAGCATCTTGGGGAATGTTGAATCCATTGTTAAAAATTAGTTATTCACCATCGTAAACATGGTAAAATCCTAATTCTTTCCAAAGCTTGCAGACTGCATTTGCATACCACCTTTTGTCCAACTCTCCATCCTATCAACATGCCCTATAGTCAGGTCTCACCCAATCACATTTCATCCTGAATGTTTCATTCTTTCCATTTTCCATTACTTGGCTTACATTATTCCTTCATTCTTAAATGCCTGGGATACTGTTTTTGTTTTTACCTTATCTTCAATTATCTAAAGCTTATAGAACTCATTATATTGCATTTTAGATAATTTCCATATCAGGACTAATCTATCCCTTTTTTAATTGCTCTAGGACTTTTAGTAACTCTATTGTTTTTATTTTTTTAACTTAATAAAGTCTATTTATTATGGTTGCTTATCCTACTATTCTCAAAGTATCTTGATGCCAACTATATGTCCCCTCCCCAGTACTCTGGCATTTCTAACATGTTAGGAGCTTAATCAATGTTGCATGTGAATAAATGAATAAAAATATCTAATAATCAAGTGTAATATTATATTCACCATTGATGTTTGAGTAATGTGAAATATTCAAGACCCTAAAAGAGAGACATTATAAAAAACCAAGAGAGGCAGCATGAAATTAGACCCCTGGTCAAACACTTTAGAAGACCCATCAAATAGCTATATTTAGAGTGACGATTTTTTTCTTATGCTTTCTAATATAAAAGTTACAAACATACTTTAGTATCTTTAGATAATTTGAGTGCTTGAATGTTTGATAGTTATTGTCCCATAATTTTCATTTCCTCTGAGCTTACCGACAAAACAAGCTTCAAGTATGTCTGCAGTAATTATTTTTTCCTTCATTGTAATTTCACCTATTGTTTTCAAATGGCCATGGACTGAGATCAGAAGAAATGAGAAAACAGAAAAATTCAACGTCAAAATGATTTATTGTAGGACATATTTCAATGGGAAAAACACAAAAGAATAAGAAGTTGGCAAGTACACACATTCCATGGGAATGAAAAGCAATAACACTTATAATTAAAATCACTTTTGTTGGGATAAATCAACTTCGCTGCAAGACAAGTAGTTTATGTGTCAGTTTAACCTGCAGCTTGCGCCGCAAAGTCACCAGGTAACCCCGGGTTAAGTAGTTAGACTCCCGTAGAATCCCACGGCAAGACAAATTCTCGAGCCCCAATGATAGTTATGTATCCATACAGAGAAAACATGGCTACCTTCCAACTGCCCAAAAGATCTTTCTTTCCTTTCTCCTATCAGTCCTCTCACAGGCCTCAAGTCGTATCCCCTCTGCCTGAGGCACCTCAACACGGCGGAACCTGTAAAGATTTTCCTTGATTGGTGTAAACAGCTTTTCTGGTCATAGGGTAAATGAGTTGGAGAAGGTCACCTATTTGGAGGTTACACACATTTACAATTTTAAAAGTTACACTGTTCCTTCTACCAACTTTGTAGGGTGAGAGATTCAAGATGCAGCTTCTTGCCCTCCATGTTTCTAAGGTTGTCCCTGGCGCCCTAAGTGATGGGAGACGCAGAAACTTTAGAAATGTAATGGATCTTCATAAGTCTGTTTTCTGCCTCCTCCATGCGTAAAGGACTTGTCACTTTGTAGTTGATGTTATAAATTTAATCGACAAGGACAATGTCCTAGGAGAGAATAAATCCATTAAGTTGCCGGTGGACAACTTTGGAGTGCAGGATGAGGAACTTTACATGACCTTGAAGCAGAATCCTAGGAGCATGTTGCTGTTATTTTGGGTAAAAACGAAACACTTCTGGTCATTCAAGTGAAAAATAACAAGAAGAAATGGCTTCACCCTACGCATAGCCTTGTCCCAAGTCCCGGGGACGCTATGCTCCCATAACAAGATACCATTCAGAGCAGCTAGAAGAGGGGCTGCCCTTGCTAGCACCTGTAGACACCCAGATGTAGGCATACTGTTAAGACCAAGCTGGGAAGATGAAGGAGGAATTCAGAGAAACGATCGTATTTGCATTTTGCATGTCTTTAATCGTGCTGATAAGTGAGGTGAATTTGAGAAGGAGATTAAATGGTCACTGGGGAAGAGTTAAGTTCAATGTTAGAGGATTTTTCAGTTAGTTGAAATTTTTCCTCCCTTAAAAAACACAGAGGCAGAGATTTGGGAAAATAAGACTTTTCAAAGATATTTAAAGTAAGAAGAAAATGATACCACCGACACGACCCAGTTCTCCAAATGGGTCTACCAGAATATTTTCACTGTTTTGCTCAGATGACATCTGTGGTGATAGGTTGTAGTAGAACTGAGAGATGGTTGCAGAAATATCTGTAATGTTGAGCAAAGAGCTGCTCCTACAAACACTGGAAAATTTCCTTTTCTCAAGTTAACACAGCTTAATATATGTAAAATGAAGCACAGAAATCAATGGGAAAAACAGGTTAGTCGAAAATGATACAGATATCATTGCTTATCCTTCTGGAAAAACATAATTAAGTGGGTCTAACTTCACTTGATTGAACAAAATAAATTGCAGGTAAACTAAAAAATTAAATGCAATAAGTTAAACATACCAAACTTTGCCACTCACTGGTACCTTCTAGACGGCTTTACGGCATTAACATTTTAAAATACAATATATTTTTCCCTATTTAGGTCATACAGTTTTTGATCCATACTACACCATGCCCACTTCCAGGATTAGTTGTACAGTTTTACGCCCACAGAAATAAACTTACCTTTAGATTAGTTTAACATAAAAAGAAGTAGACACAACGGATCGATCTTGCCCACTTGAGATGTTCTTCTCCTGAGTGCATAGAATATAAAAAACAATCAGACCATTTTTTTTTATTTTATGTCCATGAGACCTAGGCTCTTAGGAAAATGTTAGGTGCACAAATAACAGTGTCATTCATACAGGCACCATGTCGTGCAGTGGACCTCCGGAACTGACTCATCTTGCACAGCTACAACTTCATGTCTGTTGAATGACAACACCCCATTTTACCCCCCGTCTCTGGCACTCACCATCGTATCCTCTGTTTCTGTGGGTTTGTCTTAGATATGCCATATAAGTGGGATCACGCAGCATTTGTCTGTGGGTGACTGGCTTATTTCACTTAGCATCCTGTCCTCCAGGTTCATGCACAAGGTCAGGACATCCTACATTTAATACATGTCGTTAGACTGCTCTCTAGCTTTATCACACTTGGCCAACCTTTCTCAACGGCGACGTAAAAATAATACAACAATTCTAGAGTTACTCTTTCCCAGTAAAAAATCTTCCAATTGTTTCTGCGAGTAAGGAACACATCCAGCCATTTTTGAACTTCTTGACCCTAGGTTATGAGCCCATTTTCTACCTATTTCTCATCCATACCTGTCCAGTGGCAGCTCACCTTAACCACCAAACTCTCTCATGTAGGACACGGCTAAATTCATTTTGGAAAAAGCAAAGTACAACTCCAGCACTTGATTCTTTCTTATTGATCACGGCAGTAATGGCATCAAGCTGGTTCCGTTTGACCCCTACACGACCTGAAGTTTCTGTGATGGGCCCTTATCAAAACGTCCTCTAAGTCTTTTCCTCACTTTCTTCTTCACTATTTCACTGCTGACCGGCAGACCTGGTCTCTCTGTCTCATGACAAATATCCCTTGTACTCCACAATTCTCTCACCGAATCTCTTAAGACTACAAAGCAGTTGGACTGGAATCCAAGTCCTCGATTTCGTGCGTTTCTCGTCCCTGCCCTGCCTCCGGGCACGGCTGCCGGGCTGGGTTTTCCAACGGTGCCCTGCCGTGGGGACGCGCGAGGAAGCGCCAGAGTCAGTTCGGTGTGCCGCGCCCGAAGCACCGTCGACTTCGTGTCTTACGCACAGACGTCTGCATCTCGCAGTTCTGGAGGTCCGGGGCCTGGGATCAGGGTGGCAGTGCGGCGGGGTCCTGGGGCAGTGCGCGCTCCCTGATGCACGGACAGTGATCTCCTTGTAACTCCACCTGGAGGAGAGCACAGAAGGCAAGGGGAAGCGGGCCCTCTCCCGTCTCTTCTTCTAAGGGCACTGAATCCCAGCAGGGGGTCCTCTCTCAAGACCTCCTTACATCTTAAGGGCTCCGCCTCTGCACACCATCCACCTGGAGGCTCCGGTTTCAACACGTCACCCTCAAGGGGGTGGGGAGCAGGCGCAGTCCAGCGCAGAAAGCAACAGCATCTGGAAACGAAGGACGTTGTATAGGGACCAAGTGCTCATGACAGAGAGAGAGTCACAGCCCAGGTGAAACGTTGATCCCTTCACCACACACTGAGTCTCTCTTGGTTACCTGGTTATGACTGGGTACTACTGAGAGTCACCTTTGTTTTTGAACATACATTCTCAACCACGGGGCTTGTTCAGTTTTTATGTGGCAGGATACCCAGAGAGCTAAACACACCATTTTGGCCACTTGCAACATCCAGAACAATTTTGCTGGGTTGACAAACTTAAACAAAAAATGTGGATGCAGTCTTTTCATAACGATGGCACCGACATTGTGTGTGAGACAGTGTGGGCCCAGGAAGGAAAGAGTATTTAATTTAAAAAACACATAAATGGAAACAAAGCAGGATTTGGCAGGAACCCCAAAACGGAATATAAATACCAACAGGAAACCTAACTCTATTACAGATTTAAAACATAAACATGCTGGAAGGGAGAGCAAGAACAGAACTGATCTAAGGGGTTTTTTTGCAGCGTGATTTGACTGGCTACCTTAAGGTTAAAAACAAGGGTTGTTTCTTCGTGCTTTCTATTTTCTAACTATTGTTTGCTTGATTTTTATTGTTCCTCAACCATAAAATACAGTCTATATATTTTCAATATTATGTATCTGCTTGGTTATGTCATAGAATTAGTGGGCTGACGTACCTGTTCTCTCACCTGACATTTTAAACAACTTAACCTGTATTTCTCACACCCCTCCTTGCACCTTAATCCTCTAATTCAAGGCCTAAACGTTAATATCCAGTGATTTTAAAGCATTAACAGATTTCCGATGTGCGGTAAAGTGCAAATGAAAGATGAAATATAGAAATCTATATTTTGATGTTTACTAAAACTATTATGATTGTTATTGTTGAAATAATGATGAAAGTAACTGTGTCTAATGTGTATGCTGTGGTGATCATTAAAATACAAGATTCAAAAATATGGTATTCCAGAAAGAAAAAGAAAATGTTCCAGAAAGAAAACAAAAGAGAACCTGCTATGCCAATGGAAAAGGTCTGTTACACATGACTGACTTCCCTGAACGATCTGGCTAATGTGCTTATAAATTTTATTTATTTCACTTTCACTTATTTGCATGAACATGACACTCTTCATTTAGGCAAATAGGAATGTCTCTTTAAATTTTATAAATATGAAGTCTTACAAGTACAAATTTAAGTAATATAATCAGATAACAACATTCAAATATTTTTAACATAGTAATTTTGAAGATGATATTTCTCAGAGTTTTCTGTCACTTAAATTTCACCTATGACTTTAATTTCTGTGTCTCATAATAAAGAAATCTTAGAAGCATAAGTGGCAATATAGTTATAAATTTATAAATATAATGGAGTTTGGGTTCTTGAATGCATAAATATACATTAAATTATAGAAGTTTTGATTTTTACAAGGTTCCTCTGGATAAATAATTTGATACTATGTAGCAATGAATATTTTTAATGAATAAAAAACAATCCCTAGCCTCCAGAAATTTCCAGTGGGAACATGTAAAGTAATATTTTCTGAAAAATGGGCCATAATGGAGAAGAAAATATAAAGAGTTAGGAGGAAATCTGATTCAGAAACCTACTTTATTATTTATTTGTGTTTGTTTTATTACTTATTCATTTATTCATTTGTTCATTTACTTGTGCATTCATTTTTACCCCTAAGAGTATTCTGTTAGATTTTAAAAAATTACTGTTTTTTTTTCCCTCCACCCTTCCATGGTCTGTGACAACTCATTTCCTCTTCAGCTAGACAACGAATACAGTCATTGTCTGTGCTTTCTCCAGCTACTGTCAAATAAAAAGGGCTTCAGTTATTTCTAATTACAAAAACACCCTGCAATGAATATTATTTCTGATTCACTTGCAAATAACCTTCACACTGCATTCCGAGGGAGGGACCCCCCCCCAGCTCTGACCTGCTTGAAGCCCCTGGTGGAAGAGGCTGGGGTGGTTACCCGCTCTTTCCCCACCTGCGTTCCCACTCTGCCCTGCTGACCCTTCCGTGGTGGTAAGGAGAAGGAGAGGCAAATGCTGGGCTTGCACTGGACTGTTCTGCAGAGCTGCCCCCTTCTCCGCACAGCCACTTGATTGGAGCTTTGTGGAGATGAGCACACTCCTTCCTCCCACCACCCCTCTACGGGAGGACCTAGGCTTCTTCTATTCACATGTTTTTCGTGGCTGCTGCCTCTCTTCCTTCTTTCGTCCTTATTGTAGTGCCCTCTGGTCTCCAGAGCGCCTCCCTAGAAAGGATCTGTGGCAACTCCACATGGGTTTTCTCCTGCCCTTGACCCAAGGGCAGTTCTCACACTCAGAAAGCACATGCCTCTAACGTCTCTCCTTGTCCTGGCACTACGCGCTAGACAGCCAGCCTCTTCTTCTTTAATTTTATGTTTCAATTACGGTTTGCATTCAGTATGTTGTATTAATTGTAGACATACAGCATAGTGATCCCCTCGATATGTCCAGTGCCTACCTGGCACCATACATAGTGACTGTAATACCATTGACTATAGTCCCTGTGCCCTCCTATACACCCCCGTGACTGTCTTGTTAACTGCCGATCTGTGCTTCTCAGTCCCTCACCTTTTTCGTCCAGTCTCCCTACCCCCTTTCCAACTGGCAAGCAGCAGGGAAAGCCAGCGTCGTACCTGTTTGCTTCCCCGGCATGAATTGAACATTGGTTTACTGTGTCTTTGAAACGCTAGGACACACGCATCAAACAACATTATCCCATTGAAGCCCCTTCCTCCAGGCTTTGGGTTGGAGCAAGGACACTCAGTCTAGGAGCCACTGTGTTGATTCATCTTTTGTTAATCTCCCGCTCTTTTCTCGCCCCTTCCACCTTGTCTGGCTGACTGATCACATAAGCAGAGACTGCTTTCACAAGAATTCGGGAGAGATCTCGAATCCTCCTTTAAAATGGACAATCCACACTTCTAGGTTTTGGCAGGAACTTAAGGCCTAAAGTAGTTTCACTGAAAAATGCTATTTAGATAACCATGTATTTGTTGAAGGAACATAGTAAGGAGGATTTTTTTCCCTTCTAGCTACACATTTATTGAGTACTGTGTACCTTGAAACTAAGGGATTGAAAGAAAGAAAACATGTACTGATTATTGGAACTTAAATAGCAACTAACCAGGCAATGGACCGTATCATCAGAACTCAGTGGGAAAATACGGTAGCTAACAAAGTCAAGCACTGTAAAATTTTCTGTTTGTCTATGTGTTCTAAAATGATGGAGCATTTGCTCATTATGACTCATGCTAGTCAACTGTAATGAGCGAAACATTTAGACGTAAGCAGCTTATAAACAACTCTGTTTTCTTCTCCCTTTCCCTCTCAAGACTATAAATAACTAGTTTGGCTTTTGGAATCCATTTAAACAAATTTACTTCAAATAGCCTAAAAATTGTTTTTCATGCATTAGAAGACGTAATTAATACTAAATAGGCACAACTTTTAACTTAACAGCTAAATTTAGAAATAACACAAAACATGAAAGTTTTATTAAGGTCTAAGCAACACAAAAGTACCAAGGAAAATCTGAAGTAACATGCAAATTTGGCTTATGATATAATATAACATAACATACTCTAGCATTTTTCCTAGGCAGTGAATCATTACTGCCAAAAAGCAGCATAGAAATTGAAAATTTGAAAAATGCCAAAACATTATAGGAGAGACTCATGAGGTTAAGTGAACTGGCAAGTCCAGAGTGAAATCACTTCGACATAAATGACAGCCACAAATTTGAGAAAATGTGAGCGTTAATTCTGAACAAGTACTTATTCACCAAGTAGAGTTTTTATGACCTGCATTGTAACACTGCTCGGGCCCATGAATTAATTTCATGCATCTGCATTATTCTATCCTGAAGCATTTTGCGACCCCCTCCCACATGCCCATACTCCTTCCTTTCAAACATAAAAAGGTATATTTTTCTAGTGTGTCATATGATGGAAGGTGACAGGTAACAACAAACATTTTTACTGGTAAACTGTCATCCTTAAAAGATCCCAATAGGCTTTAAAACATATTTATTAAACCTCAGAATACCAGCAACAACGGAGTGCCCTAAGAAGGAATTTTGTTACAAACATCATTTTCGCAGAGGTGTGATACTCTGGAACTCGGCTTATTTTCCCAGGGTGAAGGGCACGCTGCTAGGAACAACCGAGCGGTCTCAGAAGGGCACAGAATATGCTGCTACCTAGGTGATGAGGTTTCAGAGAATTAGATCCCTGCAGCCAAAATATGCCTTCCTCACTCGCTCAGTGGTGGCTGAAATTCCTTCCAGCGCCACCGAATCTCTCCATCTCAGAGTTCATTGAAAGTTTCAAACCCGCAAGTAACCTGGTAGGCTTACAGGGGTAGTATTTTCCTCGGTCCAGCTTTCAGCCCTGGAGGAAATCAGTGGGAACAGGGGAGTCCTTGAGCCCCTGGATGGAGACAGAGTTTTCATGACCCAGGAAGGAATTCAGAAGAAGAGGCCCAGGGACATGTTGCACGTTTGCAGGGGAACTGTGCCCTCCATTGTCATCGCCCTGGTGGGGGACGTTTGACAGGAACTTGGCTGAGGCAAGACATAGAAATGGACCATTGGACCATAGAGCTCATTCATGGGGATTGTGAATACAGATAAGTCAAGGACAAATATACTTTCTTTCTTGTAGAGGTTGTAGAAATCACATAACCCTGTCATTGTATCATTGTCACCATCCGGCATTTACCTGTCTGTTAGATAGCACTGTGGATGATACTTCAGACTCTGACAAGGCAGGGAACACAATCTTAGAAAAATTGCAGAGATGGGAATGAAGGGAGTGGCATTTAGGAGAACAATCAAACTTCTATTCTCTCCTTAATTTTATTACACCTGTGCCCAACCCATCCTTAGTATAGTCAATTAAGCTGATTTGAATATGCAACTATTTTGTGAATAAATGAAAAAGCTATATGACACAGCTTGCAGAAGAGATGAATATGGTTGAAATAAAACTGTTCTTTACTTCCAAATATTTTCCAGGTGAGTTGGGAAAAGGCTGTGACAAACAGACAACTAACCACCATATACATAAAGGCAAATAATTATAAAACTTCACAGCCGTATATGCTTTCAAGCTAATGTTCAATTACACAGTAATATTCAAGTCCCTAACCACAAAAAACACAATTTCTATGTTTATAAATGAGAAGACTGAAAATCAGAGAAGCTGCGAGTTTCCTCTGTCCAGGGTGTTTGATTTATGTTCTGTAAGAACAGGAGTTAACTGATTGGTAATTACTTACTGGGCACCAACGTGTGGTCAGAAGTATGAAACTGGTCATTTGTCACTACAAATAATAACACTTCCCAGCCTGACAGGAGTCACAGTCTTTGGGGAAGATAGGAGCAAGTACGTCAATAAGGGCGCTAGCAGGAGGAAGGGCCGCCATATGGAATGTACGCACAGCGTGGCGCACACTTGGGGCGCTGCGCTAGTTTCTGAGGCCGTCATCATGCACTATAACAACCTTCGTGCCTTAAGGCAGATTCCTTGTTGATCGCTTCTGTGGCTCTGAGATCCAGAATGGGTCACATTGATGTCGGTGGGTCTCCAGATGTCAGCAGGGCACATCTTTTCTCCCGGGTCAAGGTGAGAATCCATTTCCCTTCGTTTTCCAGCTTCCAGAGGCTTGCGGCATTCCCTGGTTCATGACCCCCTCATGATCTCTGGACTCACACCACACTGCGGTCTCTCTCTGACCTTGCTTCCTTAGTCACATGTCCCTGTGACTCTCTTTAGCCCCCCTCTTCCACTTTTAAGGGCCTTCTGAGATTCTGCGGGGCCCACTCAGATAACATAGGATGGCATTAATTCGCTATCTCCAACTTAAGTCCCTTTGTCCATGTAATTTACCATATTACTAGCTTCTGGAGATTAGGATATGAGCATTTGTGTGGGACCGTTTTTCTGCTTACCCCAAGGGCAAAGAAAGCAGTGGAGAGGATACGAGTGTGTATGAAAAGTTTCACAATGATTACTGTTGAACTGTAACTAGGAGGAAAGTACGGTGAATTCTAAAGAGGGAAAAATTAATTTGTTGAGGTGACGAAACAATCGGATGTTGCAACTGACACGCTCTTCCCGAAAGCAAAGCTGCACGTGCTCCTTCGACTCCCACGGGCTGTGCGAAGCGGACGTGTTCGTGACGCACCGACGGGAAAACGGGGAAACGATTCGAAGGGAAACTCCTCCGCCTCCAGCAAACACGTAAATTGAGCAAAAGGCATCTTACGCTCGAATTTGAAAATATGAGGATGTTTCTCAGCAGACTGTCGGCACGTAAAATTTAACTCTTCATTTTGTAATTTGTACATTGGAATTAGTGTTTTAATCACTGCCCCCCTGCCCAAATTAAGAAGTGCACAGTAGTTACCAATTGAGAAAGAAGGAAAATGTATGACAATAAAAGTTTTGGTTAGAGACTTATGACTTTTTCTGTACAAATCTTATTGGTCCTACTAGGTCATGTGTTCAAGTAAATTTTTAAAATTATATATAAAACACATATGTATGTTTATGAAAAGTTTCACAATGATTACTGTTGAACTATAACTAGGAAGAAACATATATGTAATGTTTTAACCTATTATTTTAAATAGTCTCTTTTTTTTCAGAACAGTTTTAGATTCAGAGAAAAGTTGAGTAGCTAGGACATACACACTGCAGCCAGTGTTCCCTATTAGTTACGTCTTGAATTATTTGGGTACATTTGTTACAATTAATGACAAATATGGACCCACTGCTACTACCCAAAATCCATAAGTGATTCAGATTTCCTTAATTTGTGCCTAATGTCCTTTTGCTGTTCCGGGACCTTATCCAGGATGCCAAAGTCCATTCTGTCATCGTGTTTCCTCGGGCTCCTTTGGCTTGTGACAGTTGTCCAACTGCTCATGTTTTTGATGATTTTGACAGTGCCGAGGAGTACAGGTCAGGCATTTTGCAGACACTCTTCTCTTGGAGTCTGTCTGCTGTTTTTCTCAGGATTACACCAGGGTGACGTGCTCCGGAAGCAAGGCTGCAGAGGCACAGCCCCACGTCAGCGTGCCTTACCTATCAAGGACGCACACTATCCGCGTGACTTCTCACCGTCGATGTTGACCTTGGTTATCTGACTGAGGATGCATTTGTCAGATCATTCACCATGAAGTTAGTTTTCCTCCTGTCCACACTGACTCCTGGACAGACTGTCCCTGAGTGCAGCCCACATTTACGAAGGAAGGAGTTACGTTTCCCTTCCTCATGAGCAGGGCATCTAGGTAAATTATTTGAAATTTTTCTGCATGGGAGACCTGTACCTCCTCCCTATTTATTTAAGTATCAGTGTGGACTCATGGATACATATTTTTATATTTTGGGTTATAATCTAATATTACTTTATTTTATGCTCAAATCACTCAAATATTTTTTATTAGAAGATAATGCTGTTTAAAGTGTTTCAATTATCACTAATAATACAAAGGCTATAACATCTAGTATAATCAAATGTTACATAAAATATCTTAATTCAATAAATAAGACTCGCTATTCTGAGTATGTAAATCTTTTCTTAACCATAATTATAGTATTTATGATTACCAATTGACTCCTTTAAAATCAGAGAGAAATGCATTTCCCAAAAATAGCATAGATAGAATTTCTATACTGTTTACGTAACAGCAAGCCCATTTCTTTCTATGCCTTTTATAATTTGACAGTTGAATTGACTAAATGAATTTAACTAGAGAAGCATTTTTTTTGTATATTTGAACTGAAATACAAGATGCTGAGAACAAATAATAACAGAATAATTGCTTTTAGAACTCAAAACTCCCCACAGGCATATTTTGCAACGTTCAGATGGCATAAAATAAAATTGCTCTCACTAAGGCAATATCCAGGGTCCACATCCTAGTTCAGGAGGACTTTGAACGTATTAAATATATAGATTCTTGTGAGCGGAAATGCATTTCCCTCTTTGCTTGGTCTCGTTGGTCAAACGTCTAATTTAACATTCTGTGCAGCTGTGTGCAAAGGGATTGAATTCTCAAAGCTTAATTACTTTAGCCAGTTTCCATCTGTTAAGTTGATTTCAGACCTTTTCTCCAACTTCAGACTCCATAGAAATTCTACAAGTAGGCTTCTTTCATGATGGCTATTTCATGCTGACAAGTCAACAGACTTAATGTTCACCTTCAAATTCATGGAACCAGGACACTGCCTTATGTGACCTCCAAGTACAGGAAAGGGGCTTGATTTCTGCACTACGCATACCCCTTTCACAACTGCAAGGCCAATGCTTGAAAAACTATAATGTTAAATTGCTTTTTCTGATCTATCTCCTCATGCCAGTGCTATGAAGTTTTTGAGACTGGTTTATTAAAAACACAAGCAAGCTGAGGGCTGACAAAACCCACCTCGTGCCTACGTAGCAGCAGTGTCATGCAATGGCACGTCTGCGCTGGCTGTCGGTCCCTTTGCAAATGATTGGCCAGCACAGTGGTAGGGAAGTTCAATGGGAAGCCACTGAAAAACACGGCAATGCGCAGGCCCTAGTCCTGCTCTCATCACAGCCTGAGCAGAGGTCAAACCCAATAGTTGGGAAGACTGATTAAAAGGAGTTGTTTATTCCCATGAAATTGAAGGTTGGTTTGGCATTAGGCAATTTTATATTAAATAAGTTGAAGAGTACATTCAAGAGGACTTTTAGCCCATTCTCTTACTTTCAAAGAAGAATGCCCACTCGATTTTGTCAAAAGAAGCAGAGAAAACCAACAGGTCCCCTCCAAAAAAGGTTGCTCAGGGTTTCTTGGTAACGCACACTAACAATTCCTGGCAAGGACGAATTTCACTGGTTTTGGATAAAGCAAGCATACAACTTCCAAACGAAAGGGTAGATACAGTGTGACCTTTGAAAAAGGTTATAAAGATAAAAACAAAGAACAGAGAGAATTAGGACTGCGGCTGGATTCTTTGGGCTTTGACCTCGTAAATAAAACCTCACCAATATTTTGAATAGAAACTCTTTTATATTTTTCAAGCTTCCTTGTATTTTTCTTTTCTAAATCAATCTAATTAAACTTCACTTTCCTCTTTATTCATTGAGAACCGTTATTTTTACCATTTAAAATGATAGAGTTCTTCAAAACTATGAAGAATCTATGACAATAGTAGTTATATATTCTCAATATATATGAACAAAGGAACTTAATAATTAGCAGACTATGTGACTAAAAATCTTTTAGTAAGTAACTTGCTAGATTTAAGTAGCAGAGGGGCCTATTTTGAAGTAATAAAATTTTCACTTTTTCTCATTAAAATATATTCAGTGATGTTTAAAACATAATGAATTCTTTACTCAAATCTCTTTAGAGGACATATGGTAATTCATTCATTTATAAATACAAATTGATAGATTATAAGCTCTATAAAGAAGAAATAATTATGACACACATATGTATTCATAGAGCACAAAACTTGACAAAAAAGCTCAGTAAATGCATTCCCGATAGAGCACAAAAGAATTAATCACTTAGATAAAATTATTTAGGAATTTGAATTAGCATCAAAGCATTTGGGGTTTCCCGTCACTGAAAACATTTTTAAGAAATTCATTACAACGAGCATACTCCTCGTTCAGATATCAAAAAAAGAAAAAGAAAAAAGAGTTGAAAATCTTACATAGTAACATCCCAATTCAAAATGTAGCAGTGCTATCCAAGCAAATGCAAACTATTTGGTCTCATGAAATCCTCATTATTTTGAAGAGATATGAAATAAAATATTTGCCTTACTTCAAGGGGCTTTTATGTGCATGAGTTTTCATAGTTATCAGAGATTACTTCAGAGTAATGAAATTCAGCTCCTAAAATGCGTCTAGAGAAAATAATTTTAAGTTAATCAAACTCTTGTTTGAAGTCGTATTTGACAATGAAGCACCAGAGATTATCGCGGTATTTTTCTTCATCTGTGGCCTCACTCCAAGGGGGCATGGACGCTCCGGGAATCCCACACCCCCTGTAACAGGTTCTCCTTTCACTGTTCAATCACTTGAAATAAATCACTTGAAATGCACTCTCTACAGCTTACGTTTCAGCTGCAGTGTCATTTTCTGTATCTTGCCCTTTGTTTGGATGCACTATCCCACTCACATTAAGTTGATGCACGTGGAGATTCCCCCCCACCATGTTCAGGTTTTTAATACCCAGACACAACAGATAATCATTCGAGTTAGAAACTCTTACTGTGCTGCACTCCTTGTACACGGGCTTGTGTGCATGTCCCAAGCCCCTGCTAGATGTTACGAAAACCAAATTAAGATGCAACAGGGGAATTTCGTGACCTTGGTTTCTCCGTGAGGTTCCGATACGTCAAAGCTAGTAGGCAATCTAAAAAGTGTCCTGAGAGATGAGAGGAGACAGGGGAGGATGTAACTCAATGGGACTTTCCGCAGGAGAAAGGGCTTGAGCTGAGTAAGATGTTTGGAAGGAATCTTAGAGAACTTATGTGACCCGAGCAGGGAGGCAAGAGACGAGAAGAGGCGTCAGCTGGGGTAAAAGTCAGGCACAGAGGCAGACAGCGTGTCGGGGGCTGGTGGCAGAAAGGAAGGGACCTCGGCTGGCTCTGAGGAGGTCCTGAGCGTGACCTGGGGCTGGTTAGTGAGTTAGACTCTTTGGTACTCAGGTTATAGCATTTGTAAAGTGGAGATGTGAACTGACAATTATTGACCATTGCAATGAAAACTGATTAGGCAAAATACAGACACACTTAGCACAGTGTCTAGCAGTCATAAGTTCTGAAAACATTTACTGAGCTTGTAACAGTGGCCATGGGGTCTGGTGTTGGCAGTTAGTTTGAGGGTGGTGTTGGAGGTTCATGCTGTTTGAAGTAAAGGGTACGTGGGGAGGAAGTTTAACTAGCATCTGAAGGAGGGACTCTCTACCAGATCTGTGCTTTACGATGATCCCCCTGAATGACAGAGTGGAAATGTCTACTGATTGCCCACTTTACGAATTATGGCACGTCCCTGTTTCCCTCATTAAATCATTCATTTGGCTCTGATCCTGAGAAATGAATTGAATTTCTCCTCTGCCAGCTAGCCCTAAAATGAAAATCCTCTCGAATATTCCTTAGGCTCACGAAGAGAAAAGTTCTTTATCTTTCCGGTTCCCCAAACATGCTTTGCAAGTTAATATAACAGCTGAGTTTTCAACCACAGCTAACGTTAAGATACTTAAACACGTTATAACAGACATATATTCAAAATAATAAGATTTACTCCTTGAGAGGAAAGAGAATAAAAGGAAACTTTAATATCAGATTTTATGATCATTATATGAAGCCTTTTCAAATTGGGAATGCAATACACTGAAATCTCTGAGCTCAAACACTTAAGAAAATGAAATAAATTAATAAATATTTGTTCCATATTTAATTGAAAGTTTGAACGCTGTATTAAAGCCAAAATCAATGAAACACAAACATGAGTAGTACTTTTCTAACACAGAAGGTCATGAATATTGTGAATATTTAACTTTGCCGTATATAGACCAAAGAGAAAAAAATAAGATTTTATTGCACTTATACATTCAGAAAAAATTAATGTGGGCCAAGTACCAAGCAGCATTATTGATTCTGTGTGTACTTATTTCTTAGTAAAACTCTACTTTTATTTCAGTGGAAATCATGAAATCAGAAATGCAGCTCCATCTGTCTACCATAATCTTACAAATCGTATATGATTGCTACTGCCACAAGAGGCAGGTAAGAAAATGTGAGCAAAAGTTGTTCCAGATAAATGACTGTATGTTCAATTCCCAGTCAGGGCACATATCTAGGTTGAAGGTCAGAGCTCGTACAAGAAGGCAACTAATCAGTGTTTTTTTCTCTCTCTCTCTTTCTCACTGTCTCTCTCCCTGCTCCTTTGTCTCTCTCTAAAAAGCAATGAAAAAAATGTCCTTGGGTGAGGATAAAAAAAATAGACAAATATCTGAACAAACACCTTAACAAAGAAGATATACAGAGGGCAAATAGGTATATGAAATGAGGCTCAACATTGTATGTCATTAGGGAAACACAAATTGAAGCAACAGCGAGATAGCACTGAACACTGTTAGAATGTCCAAAATCCAAAACACGAACGACACCAAATGCTGGCATAGATGTGAAGCAATGGGCACACTCATTCATTGCTGGTGGGAATATAACATGGTAGAGCCACTTGAAGTCAGTCTGGCCATTTCTAGCAAAACTAAACATATTCTTACTATATAATTCAGTAATTATACTCTTTGGTATTTGCTTAAATGAGATGAAAACTTACATCCATAAAAAAACCTGAAAATGGATATTTGTAGTAGATTTATCCCCACCTATCCATACTGTCACGAAAGGTGAAATTCTCTTCTTTTTTATGGCTGAGTAGTATTCCATTGTATAAATGTCCCATAGTTGTTTTGACCACTCGTCTACGGACAGACATTTGGGCTGTTCCCATATCTTTGCCTTATAACCAATGTTGCAGTGCACATAGGCCATCTGTAGTCCCATGAACAGTGCCAGGGAGTCCCCTTTCTCCACTTCCTTGCAGCATTGTTGTTTGTGGATTTACTGGTGGTAGCTTTTCTGACAGGTGTGAGGTGATACCTCATCGTGGTTATAATTGCATTTCTCTGATGATTAGTGGTGTTGAGCATCTTTTCGGAGGGTCTATGGGATGGTCTATGGGCCATCCCTTTGTCCTCTTTGGAAAAGTGTCTATTCAGGTCCTTTGCCCATTTTTTAATTGGGTTGTTTGTTTTTGTGTTGAGTTTTGTTAAGTTCTTTATGAATTTTGGATATTAACTCCTTATCAGATGTATCAGAAAACATGTTCTCTCATTCTGTGAGTTATCTTTTTATTTTGTGGATGTTCTCCTTTGCTGTGCTAAAACTTTTTCGTTTGATGTAGTCCCATTTCTTTTGTTGTTTCCCTTGCCTGAGAACATGTAGTTGGTAAAATATTGCTACGAGCAGTATCCGAGATTTTACTGCCTATGTTTTCTTCTACAGTTTTTATGGTTTGGGGTCTCACATTGAAGTCTTTAATGCATTTTGAAGTCTATTTTCTAAATACAAAAATTGGCCAGATGTGAGGAAAAAACAATTTATACATTTCAACTCTATAGTTGCAGGGAAATGATATAAAAATTACCCATATTCTTAGTTGTATTTCTGCTACATGTCTTCAAGCTGAACTGTATTGTTATTTCAAAATGTTTTTAGTTCTTTGAGTTATTCAATTTGTCTTCATTAAAAAAAAATCCAAATTATGCTTCCCGGAGATGGTGCTTTATAAATGTAATGATGTTCTAACTGTCAGTTTCAGAAATACATAATGTAACAATTCCATATTAACAATGTATGTCAACATATTAAAAACTGTGAAAGATCTCTGGTAAAAATTTTTTTTACTCTTCTCAATCATGCCGTTCCCAAATTTCCTTAAACATGGAAATTATTTTCTCATGCAATATTTATTTCTTGAAGTTTGGTGTTTTGTGAACCACAGTTTGGGACAAAGCTACTCTAAAATGACCAAAAAAGACAAGCAAATAGAGAAAACAAAACATTTAACTCTTTTTGTTAAATGAGGATACACTTATGGTGAGGATAGATTACAGGTTACACAGATTACAGTGGAAATGTCCTGTTTTTTTTTCCCCCAGTGGAAGAGCTATTCCCTTTACAGTAGAGGACAGTTTCAACTGTAGGCATTATAACATCTAGCTACCCGAGAAAAATAACTAAAGTTTACCACCTCAAAGGTTGACCTGAACAAGTACTCCGGGGCAGCTGTCCTAGTTCTCACAACACACAGGAATCTGAGGCTGCTGTGTTTATGTGGGTGCCCCTCACATCCAAGGATGCTTTGTGCCTCTAATTCATGTATTACAATGAATAAAAAATAGTCTCTGCTTCCAACAGCAGAGGAAAAAAGGAGGAAAAAAAGGGAACTGTGCAGTCGGAGACACGTGACAACACTGCCCTGGCCAGGCGATCGAGTTAAACATCCATGGCGGCGATAAACCACCCTCCCGGTGTCAGCCCTTGACATGACGGGATGGGAACAGCACTTTACCGCTGCAGCCTGCCTCCCAAAACCACTGAACCCCCGTCTGATCATCAGACAAAACCAAGCTGAGGGATGCTGCACAAGCTATCTATGAGTTCTCCTTAACATTGCCACAGCCAGCAAAAACAAGGAAAACCCAGGAGACTGTCACCGATGAGGGGAAGCTGAAGGCGACATGACAACCGACTGGCACGTGCTGTCCTGGGTGGGATTCGGGAACAGAGACAGGGCTTTCGGGACAAACCAAGGAAACCTCAATGTAGTATGGAGGAGAGTTGGTAGTAAGGTACCGATATCGGTGTCTTAGTTGTGAAAAACGTTCCATCGTAATAGAATTCTTTAACAGTAAGGGACACTGGCCGAGGAGGGGTCTCCAGGGACCCTCTGTGATATCTTTGAAATTTTCTGGAAATCCAAAGCTCTTCTGAAATTAAAAGTGTAATTATTTGCAAAGTCACTTCACCCTCTAGCTGTGTAGGGCTTTAGAGAGAGTAGCAACCTTCCCTCCAGGGACAAAGGAGTTATTAAGAGATGCATTGTTCTTTGACATTTGCAGGGGAAATGTGCCTGCAGTCCCTCCTCTCCGAACAGTTTTTCAGCTCGTCTGAAACTGCTTGGGTTTCGTAATTTTTAAAGAGTGAGCAAGAGTAACCTTAGCTATTATTTCTTGGTGTTCCTGCCACTTCTATCCATAGGTGTACTCTCAGACCCCCACCTGCTGCTGTCACAGAAAACGCCCCACCCATTGGCTTCTTCCCCCACAAATGGACACCTTTGCGGTAACAGCCTCACACTTTGCAGGCAGCTGGGACACCCTGGCGGAGGAAGGATATATGTCAGAACTAGGAGACAGCACTTTATAGGGTGGGCTGAATAAATTAAGAGCAGTACGGGGGAGTAAACAGTGACCCCTTCACCTGTGATTCTTTAGCACAGGTTGTCTTAAGAGTCTCCCCAGCAGCACCTGTGACTGATTCTGGTGCTGTGATCGTAAATGCAAAAGCTATGACAACGGAGGGCGCGGCACAAGGATACAGATGGTTTCTTGAAAATGAATGGCCTCTATTTCCTTAGCCCCGTTAGAAATCTTGCTAACTTTTACAAATAGTATCTCCATCATCTAAATCTTGCTAAATACAGAAGAAAGAAAAAATATCATACACATTCATACATTGCACAGGAAATAATTCAATATGCAACATTCAGTGCTACTTGTAATATTTTTTAAAGATTTTATGTATTTATTTTTAGGGAAAGGGGAAGGGAGAGAGAAAGAGAGGGAGAGAAACATCAATGTGTGGTTGCCTCTTGAGAGCCCCCTACTGGGGATCTGGCCCACAACCCAGGCATGTGCCCTGACTGGGAATCGAACCAGTGACCCTTTGGTTCACAGATCAGCACTCAATCAACTGAGCCGCACCAGCCAGGGCAAGTACTTGTAATATATTTTTAAAATATAATTAAATAGTGCCAACATGTGAGAAAAATAGATGGTATAATGTCATCAACCAGCAGTCACAAGATCTGAGCTTTGGAACTTTCACTTATTAGGCGTTTGCCATCTGTCTGTGACTTTGATCTCTCACCCTTTCTCTTTTCATCCAAAACGAGACAGCAACACCCTGGCCTGAATATGTCTCAATGCCTTTTTGTGGGTCAAACAGTACATGCCATCTTCATGGGGGGAAATACGGGGTCTTGGATATCTATGTGGGAGTCATCGGCATCAAAGCTGTATTTGGAGCCGTGGAATTGGATGGAATACTTCAGAAGAATAGGTGCAAGTAGGGAACAGTTACAAGGCTTGGTCCTTGGCTTCATCCAGTCCATCTTTGAAAGTTCGGGAAGAAGGGACGGGGCCAAGAGAACAGGTCAAGAGGCAGCGCTTCAGGAGGTCAGCAGCAGAAAGAAAGAAAGTTCAACTGCACTAAACGCTGCTGAAAAGTCAAGAAATACAAGTACCAAAAAGGTTGTGGTTTTGACTACATGGAGGTGGGATGACTTTTACAAGTACATTTCTGTGCACAATGGCAAAGAGGGTGGTGTGAGAAAAGGATGTGCAGTGTGGGAATCAAGTACCACGTGTACAAACGGATACTGGGTTTTCCTATAAAGAAGAAAAGAGGGAAGAGGTGGTTGTGGTGATGGGAGGGGGTTGGGCAAGGAGGTCTGAGCAGTTTTGATTTTGGATTTTCCCCTCTTTAAAAAAAGTGAGTTAGAGTGTGATAATCTAGTAGATGCATTTATACCTGTATCTTCACTGATAGAGTTGATCATTTAAGACAAAATGGAGACCAATCTTAAAAGTGAATCCATCAATTTGGCAAGACATACCCAGATACGACGTTTAATCTGGACCCCCGTTCCAAGACAAGGAGAATGAAGAACGGGTCATAAATGGCACAACTAAAGTAATAAAGTGGAAGCGGATTCGTCATCATTGGAGGTAAAGGCAACGGCGTGGCCTTGGGGACAGTGGTAGCACTGGGTGGAGAAAGTACGGTCAGAAGTTGGGAAGTAGAGAAACCAAGAAGCCGAGATTATGTTGCCATTTCTGTGTGTTTTTGTATCTGCATATATGCATGTGCATGCATTTTTGTCTTCCTTCCTTTCCTTTTTTCCTTCCTTCCTTCCTTCCTTCCTCCCTCTCTCCCTCCCTCTTTCTTTCTTCTTTCTTTCTCTTTTCTTTCCTTTCTCCCTCCCTCCCTTCCTCCCTCCCTCCCTTCGTACCTCCCTCCCTCCGTCCCTCCCTCCCTCCCTCTTTCTCTCTCTCTCTCTCTCTCTTTCTTTCTTTCTTTCTTTTTCTTTCGTCATTGCGTTTATAATTCCTAGGAAGGCAAGAAGTTTTAACACACAGTTTGAAGTAGTCTCAAAATTGAGTTGCTAACATCCATCACACTTGACAAGTGCTCTTTAGAATTTGGTTCCCAGCAGTCCCCTCAGTTCCTCTTACTGGAGGTATTTGGCAATAAGAACAGTGAGCGGAATTATGAAAGAGGAAGCCTCTAGTGAGTATAATAATACAAAAATTATACTAGTCCAATGAGCTGTTATGTTGATGTGAGGTGATTAGTTGATTTACTAATTTGTCGAAGACAGAGAAGATTGTGTTATAATTAAATCACATATAAGGAGTTTATTCCAAAACGAGGCACTAACGTATAAAATGAGCTAATTGGGTGGCTCGTGTCAGCCGATGGCCGTTGCAGGGCAAGAGCGGAGATCTTTAACCTTGACTGTAAGCTCAACATCTGCCGGAGTGCCTCTGGCCACGCACAGAACTGGGCAGACTCATGGGGCTCCTGAGGTGGAAAGGACAGCCCGGGGACAACGTGTCCCCACATAAGACATGACTCATTTCTCTAAACCCTTCTCCTTTAGCGCCGCACTAATTAACTGAGAGGCCATCATATATCACAACACAACAAGCCTCCAGGGACCAGAGCACACTTCAAAGAGAGATGATCTCCTAGTTCAGATTGAAGCATTCAGTTTTTCACATTATGCCTTTTTTTCCTTAAATAAAGACATTACTGATATCATACAAAATGATATTTTATAGAATGATAAGTTGTACTCTTCTATGAGATTAAGTTCTAACCCTCGGGGATAAATTTTCCGATTCTCTAAAATTAATTTATTTTCAAAACCATAATTAACAGTTCACTAAAATCTCCAGCACTATTATAGCAACAGAACAGCTCCTAAAGTTCCAACTACATGCTCATAAAATTTTGATTACTTCCTGTAATCATGCCATCTGGTAGCTCAGTTATAGTTACATCTTAAAACGTGTTGGGGACTGGCTGATTTTTGAAGTCTTGATTCAGTACTCTGATAATTTGCTACCTTAGGAATATAAATGGAGATTTTTTTTTCATCTTTAAAAATTTAACTATAAATCAGGTATTTATATCTAAAAGAATAATGTAGCTGGTTCTCTTGATATCAGGTACAGTAAATACTGCATTTAATGTTTATTAAATCCTTATTGAGTTTAAACCTTAAAGGAAATGATACATCTGAGATGCAAATAAGAGCATTTGGAATAAATAGTACAGTACCATCTCACAAATAACATAGGTGTAAATAAACTTAAAACTCAATGTCTTATTTTTAATTTTATGCAAGCTTAACAATTGTAAACAACCTTACATGTTTTAAATAACAATAGAGATACCTTTAAGGGGATCTGGGCTCCATCAGCAGATCTGTCCATTCTCGGGTCAGGCTCTTGGTGGAGCTACCAGGCAAAGAGGACTCGGCGAATAAGCCTTCTGCTGCCTCTGAAGAGCAGTTGGGGAAGGAAATGAAATGAGTAGCTGGGTGATACTGGCCCCTGGAGACCCATAATGGAAGCCTGGCTCCCCACTACCCCTGGCAGAAGTGTGACTTTCTGACCTCGCCTGTTCTTCCCACCTCTGTCTAGTGGGTTGGGGGACAGTCAAATCCCACCTCTCGAGTGTTTGTGATTGGTGGAGGCCTCCACCTGTTGCTCCAACCTGCTATCCCAGAAACGACAGCACACAGAGAAGGCCACCTTGCAGCTCCACTTGAGAGCCTGAGGCTGCAGAAGCTGGAACCAGCAGGCCCAAGGAGCAAACAGAGGAAAAGAACTCATTGCTCACTCATTATAGGAAAATACAAGCCAAACACTTAAGTAGGTCCCTCCAAGACAGATGAGGAGGAAAGAAGCAGCAACTAAAACAACATAACTTGTCATTCCGAATTTTTTAAAATCATACAATTTTAAAACTCTATCATGTCTTTTAGAATACGAGGAGGTGCCTGGAAAAATCTCAAAAATAAGCTTAGAATTCTGAGTGAAAAGAAAATGCCTCAAGCCACAGAAAAGTAGGTAAAAATAAAATAGAAGAAGAAATAAAACAAACAAAATAACTATCTGGAAATAGATAGGCAAGATTTGATTAATATTATTATTGTATATTACCTAGGAGATTTTAAGCAAAATAGAAATAAAGATAAAATAAAGTAATAATTATAAAATAAAGTAGATAATAAATTATTTTTTCTAATATGATTTTATACTTAAAAAATCCACAAGATAATTAAACAAGTATTTTGGGAAAATGGCTAGAGATAAAATAGATGTGAGAAAAAATACTACCTCACACTGAAAACATGAATTATTATAAACTCAGAAATATGTTCATAGTCCTAGACCTTTATAAAAGTCAAAACTACTAGAAAAACAAGATGTGAACAAATGGAAAACTATTCCACGGATGTGAAAACTTAAAATCATACGATGTAACTTATTCCAAAACTCAATAGTTAAACTCAATACACTTTCAGTGAGCCCCCGGCCCGTGCTTTTCTGAAAAGGAAACCACGCGTTCACTCATTCCACAGTTTTTGTGGCATGCAGGTGTGGCTTGCTCAGGGTGCGACCTTTGTTATGGGGGACGCAGAGGACACAAAACACGCAGTTCCTGCTCGTGCTTTTTCTCATCTGCATGAGGAGACCTCGTGTCGGGTGGAGCTAGTGCTACGAGGAGAAAATAAGAAAAGGTGCTAAAACTGTAGACGGATGGTCTTCTCTCCACAGTGGGCTGCGAACCTCTCGCGGAGGAAGTGATACCTAGACCGAGATGTGAGTGAGTGACGTGTTGAGTGATCACCGTAAGCTCTGTGAATCATGGAGGCAGGGAAGTATTAAGCGATTCATGCCAATGCCTGGGGTTAAAAAAATAGTGTGTTTTCTGAACAGCAGAATGAGTGAGGGGGCGAACGGCAGGGGCTGGAGCCCGACACACGGACAGGTGCCAGCCCGATCGCGTTCTTGCATGAAGTGGTCCTTGGCTCTCGCCGCGCCTGCGATGGAGAAGAACTTGACAGGGGATGGCATCTGATCCGACGCACATCTCAGAAGCCTGGCAGCTGCGTGGAGCAGGGAGCAGGGGGGAGAAACCGAGTGAGAGGAATGAGGAGAAGGACCCTGAGCGATTCAAGACAGAGGATCGGGGCTGGCTCTCGAGTGCTGTGATGGAAGCAGTGGAGGCCAATGAGGTGGAGGGCATGTTCTCAGGTAAAGCCAGCAGGTGTGGTCCGTGGGAGGCACATTAGCTGGAAGCCAAATAGGGAAGTCAAGGATGCTTTTATGCTGTTTTAATCAACCAAACTACTAGATCATTGTATAGTGTACTTAAAAATATAAAAATCAGAAAATGTCTACAAAGAAAATGATTCAAAAATGTCTCGGGGACATTTTTACCAAACTAGATTGCAGAACTTATTGAAAAAAAAAGCCACAATAAAATAAACATTATACTGGCATGCTAACAGACAAATAAACTACTGGATTATAATACAGAACCCAGAATGTGACTCAAAGTATTTTCAATATATATGAAAATATATTGCATGACAAATGTGATATTGCAAGTGTGAAAAGCATTATACACTTAATAAAATGTGTTGGCACAATCCAATATCCATCTGCTTTCATATAATTTGGACCCTTCTTTTACATATTAGTAAAAATAAATTACAGATCCTTTGCCCATTTTTTAATTGGATTATTTGTCTTCCTGGTATGGAGTCATGTAAATTCTTTACATATTTTGGAGACCAAAACTTCATCTGAGGTAGGATTGGCAAATGTTTTCCCATATGGTTGGTTCCCTTTTCATTTTCTTGATGTTTTCTTTAGCTGTGCAGACGTTTTTAAGAGATGCAAATTAAAACCACAACGAGATACCACTTCACACAGGTCAGAATGGACATCGTTAACAGATGAACAAATAACAAGTGCTGGTGAGGATGCAGATAAAAGGCAACCCTAGCCCTCTGTTGGTGGGAATGCCGACTGGTGCGGCCACTGTGGAGAACAGGTGGAATTTCCTCAGAAAACTAAAAATGGAACTGCCTTTTGATCCACTGATCCCACTGCTGGGATTCTACCCTAAGAAACCTGAAACACTAATTCAAAAGAACCTATGCACCCCAAAGTTCATAGCAGCATTATTTACAATAGCCAGGTGCTGGAAACAGCCTAAGTGCCCATCAGTAAATGAGTGAATCAAAAAACTGTGGTACATTCACACAATGGAATTCTATGCAGCAGAGAGAAAGAAGGAGCTCCTACCCTTCATGACAGCATGGACGGAGCTGGAGAGCATTATGCTAAGCGAAATAAGCCAGGGGGTGAAAGACAGATACCATATGATCTCACCTTTAAGTGGAACTAATCAACAAAACCAAGCAAAATAGAACCAGAGGCTTGGAAATAAAGAACGAACTGACAATGGCCAGAGGAGAGAGGGGAAGGAGATCAGGGGTGGGCGGGGAAAGAAGAGGAAGGGGCAAGTCAAGGAACATGTATAAAGGACCCATGGGCACGGACAACAGGGTGTGGATTGACCGGCGGGGGGCAGTGTGGGGCAGGGGAGAGCAACGGGGGAAGCAGTGGGACAACTGTAATTGAACAACAATAAAAAAAAATGGAACAAAACTTTACTACAGAGAAAATAAATAAATTCCAAGTAGTTTAAAGACTTAACTCTAAAAAAGAACAAAATATCACATTGTAAAAAATATTGAAAAACACATGAGCACTCTAGGAGTGGACAGCTTCTTTATCAACACTGAAAATACAATTACATAGGAAGAAATAGCTTTATCTTTCTATATATATCACACACAACATCACAAGATGTGAAATACTTTCTAATAAATAGAATTAAAATTCGGAAGAGGTATGGGTTCTAGAGTGAATGCAACTCAAAGTATTTTCAAATGTAAGTTTTTCCTCTTCTCCTATCAACAGCACACAGAGACTGTTGAATATAATTCACGTACATTGAAAATGCTTTTTAAAACGTCAAATCATTAGTTAAGTCCCTATCAGAATAAATACAGGGTGTCTATTGGTTTAAAAAATATTTTAGACAAAATAGGAAATACCACAACAATAATTTTAAAGTAAAAATTCCTATATGTATATTGAACATTAATCATAAACTTTCATTTCTTACTGAGATCTCGAGATAAGCAATGATTCAATGAATGACAATTCTATTCAAGGCAAGCCATTGTTGTTTTTCATAGCCTAAAATGTGTACTTAATTTTAAAATGATGCTTTCCCCATTTTAAAATGAGGAAAGCCCACTTTTACCCAAAGTTATACATTTCAAAAGGTTGACTATATTAGCGGGAAGACATGATAAATCATGGTGATAAAGACTATCATTATGGAGCACCCTAATCCATCATTTTAAATAGATTGTACATTAATCATCTCCTTAAATCTGAATGCTCAAGTAATCATCATTCATTATGATAATTCAGACTAAAACTAAACGCATCCACAATGTATTTGCAGGACAACCCAAATTAGGTGCAGAAACTACCTCTCTCCCCAAAATGATAAATCTAGTTGAGCAGAGGTAATCACATTCAGTGCAAAGCATATATTTTCAAAAAAAGGAACTCATAGTGCTCCAACAACTGGACTAACTTTGTTAAAACAAGTTGACTGAGGTCAACAAAATATCAAGACTCACTCAAATCCCCATGGTAACATGGGAGAGCCTCGATCTTACCACACGCATGTATGTATATCACTCTGATGCTCCATAATTAAATGCCACAACTTGCAGTATTCTCTAGAAAGAATATATAAATGATGTGTGTTTCACAACCTGCCTACGTAGGCCAGGACAAACGTACCCTCGTACGATTCCCCAGCTGTGTTCTCCAGTGTCCTGTCACCAGCATCTGAAGAGGATGTGCTGGGGGGCTGGGGGGCCCCAGCCTCAGCCTCCTGTCTCTTGTCAATCCCTGCAGTTATTTTGTCTTGATTTCTTTTATAGATAGCAGTTTCGTGTGAGACAATATTTGACAAATTGAGTTTTCCTATCAAATAAATAATATAAATATAAAAAATGCCCCCATTGTAAAATAAATATGTAAATGCACTTAAGTGTGTGTGTGTGTGTGTGTGTGTGTGTGTGAAGGCAATAATAAAAAAGTGATCCTATTTAATTTTCCATTTCTTGCTGATTACAATCCTGAACCCCTTGTTCTCTAATATCTGAGGGGAAAGCTGCTTCATCTAGTCCATTCAGGACCAGTGGCTTTTGGGGGGATGGCCATGTCTCTGATTCCATCGTGGCCGGAAATAGAGGTAAATTTAATTTTTGCCCAGAAATACTGCGGGAGATGGAGGGGTAATAGTATTTCACAAACTTTGCAAAACTTCAATCGAATATTACCAACACTGAATAGGTTACTTATTAATGTATTTCCCATTTAAGGAAAATGTAAAGAACAATATGTATATATTACTTTGAGTCAGAAAATACATTCTGTGTCTGGCTCTGTGTTTAACATTCTGTGGGACATTTGCAAAAGCCTTTTATTTGTCTGTGTTTTGTAATATCATTCAAATGTGAATAATCTGCACGTTCTCATGGAAAAAACTTGTACAGTGAAATGGTTTACAGGGTGTAAATAGGCCTGGCTGGTGTGGCTCAGTTGGTTGGGCGTTGTCCCAGAAATGCAAAGGTTGCCAGTTTAATTCCCAGCCAGGGCACGTGGCTGAATCGTGGGTTCAGACCCAGGATGGAGCGTGTACAGAAGGCAACCCGTCGATGTTTCTCTCCCTCTCTTTCTCTCTCCCCTCCCCTCACTCTAAAATCAAAAATAAAATAAAATTTTAAAAAATAAAGCACAAAATACAATAGCTGGGGGTGTATTTCTACATAAAGATAATCCACAAAGTCCTAACTTATATTTTAAAATATTCACAGTGAACTAGGGAACATGTGTATAATAACACGTTTGTTAATATAATCCTTAGTGATACACTGGATTAGCTACCTCCTCGTTAACAAAAAAATTGCACTTGGGACTGAATCCATGCTTCAGTTTCACTAGATGTTGCTTCATGTTCTTCTCAGAATCACATGATAAAATAAATGTAAATAAAAATATATAAAATATAAACATTCCCTCGTGTCTCTCAGGTAATTTGCAGCGTGAGGATGAGCTGTTGTGTTTTGTACAAGATCACACAGGGCTTCTCACCGTCACCTCCAAACAGCAAGTGTCCCTCCCACACAGCCTGCTGACAGATACACATGGGTGTCACAAAATGTGAGATGTAGCATAACCCGCTCTTTTCTCAGCCGGAAAAGCAGATTCTGACTTCAGTTCAAGTATAGTTTAAAGCAGCTACATGTATACCTATTGAAGGCTTTGGTGAACTCGAATTTCTAATCTGTGCAGTTCACTATAAATTCACCCACGAAAGAAAAACAAAACCAAACAATAAAAACCTCTCTTGATTTACAGATTGGCAAATGGTGCTGTGCATGGAGAAGTTTGACTCCTGTATTTTATATGCATAATTTATACTAAGGAAGAAATACTGCTGTTTTAAAAGAACCTTTTTAAAATGGCGCAAATAACAAAACAGGGATAATGGAGGCTGTGAATTTTATGAAAAAGTGAGGAGATGATCGCCAGCTATTTATTTAACTTTATTTAACTTGTCACACGCCCATTTCTTTTAAGTTAAAATGGCTTCTTTTCTTTTCCAGGATGATCTCTCCTTCACATCACCAGCTGATTTAGAGTGCTATTGGGCTAGATGATTCTGCATTTGATAAAACCCTGACTCATTATAAGAAGAAAGATTATGAACTCGGGGCACCGTTCACACATGCAAGAATCATCGGGACCCTTTGACTCCATGAGACTCTCACACGAGGTGGTGATGGTGGTGATGGTGGAGGTGTGTGAGTAGGTTTACGAGGGATTGGCTCCTACCAGTGGGTGAGCCAATTTATTTTGTGCTTACTGCAGTTTACGGGCCTGCTGTGTTAATGTTCAGAGAAAGCACATTTTAATGGCTGAGTCTAGATATGATAAATATGTGGGACACCCGGGTTCATTTATCATCTTGACAGCAAGCGTACTCTTGTGGCCAGCTGGAACTGGACGGAAGTGTTCCAGGTTACTGGAACGGACTTGCAACGTGCCTGCTGTGATTCTGGAGCCCCTACCCTCCACCAGTTCCTCTCCTCCTGGAGTGTTTTTGCAGAACTGGTAGCTATTAGGGTAGCGGTCCTCCATGTGCATTGGCCAGGGTGAGGGCAAACCTTCAGGAACTTCTTTGATTCCTTGTATATGATTTACTACAGCTCTGAATCTCATCAGTTTGCTTTAATCAAATCGTAATTAAGAAGAAAACCCTAGCAGTTTAATCATGAACTGCCAACTTGTATTGTGATGAAGTTCAAACCAATCAAGATTTTTAAAAAAAAACATTACAACATGAGTGTAGAGACCATGTAGATGCATGTGACAGCAGACGATCCAGTGGGCATCTTCTAAACTGTTTCCGACCCCAATGGTTCTGACCCCATTCTCTAACGCGCGGCTCCAACCACAGCCCTGCCTACCCGGCTCAAAAGGCAGCTGCTCCCTCCCTTCCGGAACGGAGGCCACGCCCCTCAGAAAGCCTTCCCACAATCCGGTTCCTACAGAAATGTTCGGGATTTTATTGGTTTTTTTTTTCTGGCTAAGGTTATTTTTTCACTGTTGACACTATTATAGATGTCCCCTGTTTTCCCCTGCTTTGTCCCCCCTCCACACAGTCCTGTCCCCTCTGGCCTTCACCACATTGTCCTCTGCGTCCATGGGCTAGGCGTAGAGTTCTATTCTTTATTCCCTTTAATACTGTTTGGGGGGGCAGGGGACTCCAAGACATCTGTTGTCTGGTATCTACTCATACCTTGGTTTACTTTCTGTTTTCTCAGTTTTCACGTTGGTCTAGACTAAGTTTCTACATCATAGCGTGCTTCCTCAACCATTCTGAAGAAGTTCAACATCTTCTCTCTGAAGCCTTCCTTCTTTACTCACTGTCAGACTTCACTAATTTTTCCAGTTTTCCATGGTAGTTTACTAATATCATAAACCATATTCATAAAACATTACTTTGTGCTTTGCACCATAATACAATGAAAAGACGTAATGAGAGAAGAACCAATGGAGTTTACACCTAGTATCACAAACAGAATAAGCTAAATAAAGCAATGCTGAAAATTTTAGCCTTTTTTTTAGTTATTAATCTCCAAGGTGAGTAGACTGGAAATTATTATTTTCATTTCATTCCCTGTAGTTACATACAGCATTCCCTATTGTTATATGATTTTGCTTTTTCCTATATTTGGTTAAACTAAATCATCTGAAATTTTTCGTTGAGAAATATTGCTTATAAGTTCAACAACCTCTTACGAAGTTTGCTTTAAAAGGCTTTGAAGGTAATTTTCCGCACTGTCTAGTTGGTTCCCTATTTCCTCTAGAATCATTTTAAAGCTAAATATCTCTAGACACCAAAAATATTCAAAAAGGGGATGTAATTTAAAAATGCAACTTTTACATAAATATCATGAGAAATAATAATTGACTCCCTCTCTACAAACATAAAAAGCCATAATTTTTAGATTACAAAATGTGTCTTCTGACTATGATTCTTAATTTATAATTCAAGTATCTTCTAGTTAAAATATGTCTTGATATCTATGCTATATAAATACAAGTTTCCCACAAATATTTTATAAATTTTTCCTCCAGAAAACTCTGGGAAAGAAGGAATAACCTATTTAATGTTTTCTTTTATGCTTCCAGTACTATTGAAGCACACCAACAAACCCTTTCAGTAATTCTTAATTCTAAGTAAAACTAACAAACCAAAATATAACAGTAAAATACAGGAAAAAGTGCATCTCACATAGCAGGTAGGTAGAAAATATGTAAATCAAAGACAATTTTGTAATTAAAAGTTAGAGCCCCTGACTCACAAAACCATGTGGAACAGGAGACGTGGACGACTGACTGATAAGTCATAATTACAACAAAAGATTTACGGAGGAGTGAGGGCATTTATTACAATAACCATGAAGGAGAAAAGGTGGCTGATTCTGCTTGGAGGGCCATAGAAAGACCATTTTAGCGGCAGAATGCTTATTTCGTGCATGTAAAATGCATCATAGTCCACGCCCCAGTCTCATACCTGATTTGATGTATGGAAATGACTTTCCTCCAAAGGACCATATTCAGGAAATAAATTAGAGGAATTATGTTCTCTTGTCACTGGTGGAGTAATAAAATTTTGATTAAAATCATAACACTTATTTAAAACCACCATAGAGAAGCATGAAACAAACAGAACTCAGTGCTGACATCACTTTCTCTGAGACATTTTAATTCTGTTTGTCAAAAACACTTTCCTCATTACATCAATGAATTACCTTTCACTAAATTCCTCTGGCTGTATAGGTAGCATTTCTAAAATAACAGCCAGTGTCCACGTCCCCACAATCGGCAGTTTCTTCCATGGCTCAACTTACGTGCCATTTGAATTTCACTTCCAACATTATCACCTTTTGATTCTTTTCTGCACTCTTTTCTTTGTTGCTCAAGTCCCTCTTTTGATTAGCCATTGTTCGGCTCCTGACTGGGAGCATAAATATACATTTCTTTTCTTTTCTTTCTTTTTTTTTTTTTTGCTGTCTACAAGGTCAGTCCAAATTGTATCCAGTCAAGTACTATGAAAATTAGAGACATTTATTGAAGAAGATACAAGATACAAGAAACATTGTACACAGGACAATGATGCCTCCATCTCCTTCCAAGTAGGCACCTTGGGACCTCACACAGTTCTCTAATCACCATTAACTGCCCTGTCATATTTTTCTGAATCTCACTGATGATTTGAAATCTCTTCCTTTTCAAAGGTGATTTTAGTTTTGGGAAAAGCCAGAAGTCACAGGACACCAAACCTGAGCTGTAGGAAGGCTGAGTCACCTGGGTGATTTGATGTTTCACCAAAATACTCTGAATGAGACATGATGCATGAGTGGGTGTGTTGCCGTGAGGAGGCTGCCAATCACCAATTGCCCATTGCTGCGGCCTTCTGAATCATCGGAATAGTTTTCACGGACAAATATTCCAGCTTAATGCAAAATTTGACACAGATTCATTGCTCTACTCACTCAGCCATTTTGAATGTGACGGCCACACAGTACACTTGCTCACTCAACGGCATCTACTGCCCCCACTGACCGGTACAGTGAAGTCATCATTGTTCATGCATATGCATTCCAGTCCACTCTCCTTGGCTGCCAGGTTACACTGATGTCATGCAAATTATTCTCATTCTATTAACAATGGTTGAACTTTTTCCAGACAGATCTCGTCTGCACTAGGTTCTGAGAATATCATTCCCCTAAGATTGCTGTACAAGAGCTAGTGATTGTCTTGTTTTCCAAATCTGATGGAGATAGAGACACAAATTGATCTATTCTGTGTTTTCTGAACTTTTTTAAGCCAATAAAAGTGGACCATTTGAGAGGTTGGTGGCTTCCCTCATTTTTCAGGCCTGGAAGGAACCACAGCCATTAGAATAAGACACAGCCTACGTTGTCTTAAGCTGCTGTAGGAAACATACTTCCAAGCTGTCATCAAGAATGCCTCTGAGTAAGATGGAACTGAGTACCAGATTTAGGAGGATGATTTTTTCCCCTCAAATTTAACATTAAAAATTTGGATTTTAGATTTTAACTTATAAGCATAATTGATTTTAATTGCTTTGGACTTTTATCTCTGGATTCTAACTTAAAAAGGGTGAATGTATTTGATCTTAAATATCTTCCTGGGGATTTTACAATTGCATAGGATTATAATCAGGAGCATACTTCAGGTGGCATTTGTAACTGGAATTTATACCTTGTATTTTATGCAATTCATATTAATTTTGGTGCCTGAATGCACATACATCACTTTGTGGCTGGACATGATTTCGGATGGGGAATAGAACACAGAGTAGGGATAGAAAGACGGAGAAGCGGAATTAAACATGTTTCTCATCCATGATAAAGACTCGAGAGTGACCGAGTCTGATCTGCCCGGAAGGAGTCCAGAACAGGCTCCGCCCTGTGAGGAGCAGCCTTGTGAAGGTGAAGGAGGAGGCAGGGTTGCCACGGGAGACAGCTCACCTCCGCCCGCGGGGGTGCCACCTCCCTCTCTACAGCAGGAATGAGGAAGTACAAAGAAGTCTCAGAACAAATCCTGTCTCGGATGGATGCCCACCTCCACGTAACAGGGAAGACACATTTTCTCTGTCTTGCTCCCGCAGACAGAGCATCGCAGTAGACAACTTGAGGCTGCTGCCCTCTTTCTTCTCTTTGCTCGTAGACAGGTGCCCAGGTTTGCAGATTGCTAAGCTTGGGGTGCGTACCTCAGGGCACATAGCTCCCCTCTGCCCTCATGGGCTGCTTTGCGAGTCCTCTGTTCACACTGAGGGCACATTTATTTTTTTGCTGTGACATGGGTGGTGAGTGCTCGTAATTCGGAGGTTTATTTGACAGCTGCACACTTCAGCATGCCTTCCATCCTAAGGAGATGTTTCGGCTCGCCTAGCTGTGATTCATTCTCAGACGGTTTAGAACCTGGTGAAGGGTCTGGCCTTCACGGTGCGGCCTTCCCGGGAGACTGAGCAGCGCTCACTCTGACTCATGTTGCGGAGAAGGAGCAGAAGCTCCCGGTTTAAATGTCAATGCCTGGATCACCCAGAAAAGTAGCAAGGCTGTGCCTTGAATCCGTGTCATCCTGCTCCTGAGACTACCCCCTTGACAGCTCCGCTACACTGCCCTGGGGAAAAGTGCAGTGCCCCACACTGTTGCCAAAAATCAAAACGAAAAGTGCTAAAGCCCAGGGGGCTCAAGAGGGCAGTGCGATATTCTGCGGGCCTGACTGATTTTTCCATCTCTCTCACTTTCTAGGCTACCTTTGGCCAGGGCCTAGGGGTCGGCGATGTTGGCGAAGCTTTGGCCTTTGTCCTCTGAGTTACGTGACAAGCGCTGGTGTTGGGCTTTTGCCCCCAATCACTTGTAGTGGGACACTGGAAGAATAAGAAGTTATGGATCTCACGGGGAGGTTGACTGACAGAGGTCTGTGTCTGCAGCAAAGGAAGGTCAGAATCAACCCATTGTGCAGACTGATCTGGCGGGTCCCCAGGACACTGAGAAGGAGCTTCTGGGAGCTGAGCTGGGGAGCATGTACGAACCTGGGACCAGGGATGTTTTAAAAATAAGATGAGTGGCTTGCTTTCTGATGACTCCTAGCACACAGACCTTGCCCCAAATCCTGGACAGCTTCTACCACCAAGGAAGTGCTGCCCCTTAGGGTCCCCCCACCTGACTCCAGCCTGTCTGGTCCTCTACAGAGAAACACAGATTCTCAGAGGTATCCTGGATGCAGAACGTGAGAGAATCACAAGGGGCAAAGTAAAACTGTTGAAAGACGTGTGATTTGAGAAAATAATTAAACACAAGGGGGTTTAAATGGAGCCTGTGAATGCACAACAATTCACAAACTAATTTGAGAAAGAAAATGATTTCCTAACTAAAGATTTTGGTTGATGAAATCAAGTGTGGTTAATTCCATTTTCATGCAGTAGATACTTGGTACACAAATGCAAATATTATTTTAAAGTGCAGAGTAAATCTATTGAAGAGATTTATGATCACGTAAATATGAATATACATGCAGCTATACGTACATATGTGTATATAAATGCACATGTGCATATACATGCAGAACAAAGAAACACATAGGAAAAAGTAACATAATCTAGTACTTTGGTTCTGATAAAAAAAAATAATAACATGTTTTACCTCCACACAGTTAATTGTTGCAGCTTTGAGGTTTTCCTCACCTGAGGTCCCTGACAGCTGCCCTGAACCAAAGGCAGTGGGATGGGCAGGTTGCTTGGGGGGTGGACCAGGAGACGCAGGCGGCAGAGGCGGGAACATGAGGTGGTGGGAAGAGGGTGGGGGTGTGGGGAGCCAACCCAGGGTGTTAATGAGGCAGTTCATCTCTAGAAGTTTTATGTACAATTTAGGATCATTTCCGGGGGACTCTCTGAAAAGCCATGTAGAATATGTCTCGGGGTTGTCACGCTCAGGGCCAAGGGAACTGGAGCGTGTGGTTGTTCCCGAGGGGATGACTCCCCGGAGGGGCAGAGACTCCCCGCATGTGGGCTGATCGAGCGGAAATAACTTGTGATGGAGGTGAGAACGTGAGAGCTCACCAAAGTTGTCAGCCACACCTGTGGGATGACGTCAGCACTGCCTGGGGACAGTGATGGTAACACGGGGTGCTTCTACAGACTCAGCCTGGAGGTGAATACTAACTACTACCTTTCGCATGGGATGGAAATAAATCACAGAAGAAGAAGCCTGACCCTTGGGGGCAAGAGGATGACGATGACAACAATGACGATGACAACAGTGGTGATGAAATACTTAAGGGGCACTTTTGTTGTGCCAGGGGCTCTTCTGGGCACTTCACACTCACACACACACACACACACACACACACACTCATGGGATGCTCACAGCAATCCCATGAGATAGGACCCGTATGATTCCCATTTCACAGACAGGGAGACTGGGGGACAAAGTAGGGAAAGCATGTGTGAATTGCCCAGGGTCACAGGGATAAACACTGGGTGCATGTGATTGGGCCACAGGGTCTGCGTCCACAGTCCACACTGTCACCACATCACTCAGTGTGCTCACTAGCAGTTGCTTCAACCTGATGAGTCAGAATTGTGACGATCTGTTTTTGGCTCCAGATGGCTTATTTATCCAAAGTCAGCTCTGGCGAAGTTGTTGAAATTAAATGCACAGATGTCTTTAAACCCTGAAATGTCACTATTTGTATCTTGTCCTGTGAAAATAATAGCTAATACAGAAATATAGATGACTGAGGATGGTTGTGTCAGATTTGTTCAGGTTGCATACTGGTCCCTCACAAGAATCCAAGTGAATGTCCATCACCCACGGAATGTTTGAATGAAGTAGGATACATTCAAGAGCATAGGAAAGCATTAAAATATTTAAAGCTAAATGAGTCAGTAAGAGAGATTTCCTGATAGTACTGAGTGCAAGAAGAGAAATCCAAAGATGTTTTATTAATACCACTTGGCATGAAAAATAAAGAGATAAAATTATAGTGAAGTGATATCAAATACATGCATATATGTGTATATTTTTGTGTGTACACATGTATGTGCATGTGTGTATATGTTAATACATGCTGATATAATATGTATATATGAGCATCCTATTTTCTCTCCTATGCCCTGCATCACTTCCTTTTTGTCCTCACTTGTGCTTGAACAGGGGTTTTATTCCTCCAAAAAGAGTTCCACATTATATTTTCCCCCAAAGCTCTATTTTCTATGGCACCCAAGCTGAGACAAGGAGAAAAGAAAGAAGGGCTTTATTGAAATAAGAAAGCAACTCTATGTAAAGTGGGTTTAGAGGGAAATGCTTTCATTGAATAAAGCTTATCTACCAGAAAAATACATGAAAACCATAATTGTTAACCACGAGAATAATTTTCTGAAACAGAAAATGAAGAGGAGGCTGGCTAACACCACCAGCATTCAACATTGTTTTCAAAGGGCAGGAAAACAAAAGAAGAGCCATAACTCTTTCTAAAGGGCAGGAACAGGAGAGAGAAACTAGCCCAGTTTTAGTTCTTTACAAACTGTTCTGGTGCTTCCATTCTAGGCCCGCGGTTGGCTGGCAGGTCCTACTCCCTTCAAAGTTTGGCATAGACCTGGGACTTGCTTTGTCTGGTTGTCTTAGTAAAGGTCCCCCCAGAAGCTGGCCGGAAGATAGGTATTGAAGAGTTCACGTGGAGGTACGGAGGGCTGGGAAAGCAAGAGGGAGAGAGGGGAAGAAGAAAACGAGGGGCGAATTACCCAGCACATTGGCATCACAGGCGACTAGGGTTAATTCCACTGCGGAGCCTGGAGACACAGCCGTGGCATTGCCCCCACGTCTCAGAGCAGTGCTCACAGACATGGGAGACAACCAGCTTACCTCCAGCTGGTTCCTGTCATTTCTGATCCAAGATGACCAATGTCCTTAGAAGAAGGAGGGAGAAACAAACAGGGGGAACAGGAACAGGGTGAGGCGGCTGAGGCAGAGGTTGGGATGAGGCATGTACAAGCCAAGCACTGCCTGCCGGGGAACCGCAGAACCTGGAAGAGGCAACAGAGGGTCCCCCTTCTGCAGGCTGCCGTGAGAGCAGGGCCCTGAAGTCACACCTGGAGTCCAGACTTCTGGCCCTCACGACTTTGAGAGCAGGTTCCCTGCGCTGGCCGCTGGCAGACAGGCAGTGTGTGCAAGAAAGAAGTCATCGTTCTGAACCTGCGAGACTCACACGGAACTTGACCAACTTGAAGTCGTGTACAACTACACACAAACATATCTAAAATGTACCATCTTTGCTGAAGGGAGGGAGGTGGCAGCAGGTGGCGGCAGACAGGTACTGGAGGTAAGAAGACTAATGGTAAGCCCTGGCTGGTGTAGCTCAGTGGATTGAGCGCAGGCTGCGAACCAAAGTGTCGCAGGTTCGATTCCCAGTCAGGGCACATGCCTGAGTTGCAGGCCATAACCCCCAGCAACCGCACATTGATGTTTCTCTCTCTCTCTCTCTCTATCTCCCTCTCTTCCCTCTCTAAAAAATAAATAAATAAAATCTTAAAAAAAAAGAAGACTAATGGTGTGTGACCAAGTGCAGGCACCATCTGTAATACTGAGTGCTACAGGTCTCACCAAATTTTGTTTGGATTTAGGTGAGCGTCTAAAACATTTTAGCTAATCACAAAGCTCGATTGCCTTCTTTTAAACAAGAGCCTATTTATAACATACATTATGCTAAAAAAGCACATCAGTAATTTGTGAAATGAAAATACATTTCTAACATTTACCTTATGTTCTGTCATTGGATTAGAAAGGTTTGAGTTTCCTGAAGGAGAGAATCCCACTTTTTGAATGTTATTGCGCTTCCTTGGAGTAACTAATTCACAAAACATTCAATCCCCTTTATTCGATTAAGGCCCATACATATTTTCTGACCATCCATTATGTTCCAGGAACATCAAATAATAGGAAATTATCATAATCCTAATCACCATTTTAGGGAGTTTGAGAGTTTAGGGGACACCAGTGTTAAACAACACAAATAAATATGTAAAAATTATTGCAAATGTGACCAGAGTGTTATTTTCAAAGCACAGTCATTGGCCAGTTCAGCCCAATGCAGCATTCATCATGTGGTGAGGAGGGAGCTTCAGAGTTTCCGCTGGAAATTGTCCAGGCTGTTACAGGTAAGCCATACATGATAGATGGTCCCTGTTGGGGTTTTCCTTTTCAAAATTACTCCATGCTGGAATCCCCTACGATGCTGGGATGAAAGATGAGGTGGCGGGGATGTTTGTACATGGGAATGGAGGCTACCTTGAGAAAGACTGAAGCGGGGTTCCATGTTAACTACATGTCACAAACCGTCCCTCAACATTCAGCACCTATGTGTCCTCTTCTCATTAGAAAAACAGAGGACCAGAAGAAAATGGCATTTGAGTGCAAATGATACAGAAGAGAACACTCTATGACTGCCCAAACAGGCATCTAACAGTGAGGGGAAATGACTTATTCACCTAGACACGGCCAAGACGTCCACCAGCATACACTGTCTCTGGAAAAAAGTGACAGAGGACACACTCCATTAGCACGCAAACAAATCCAAGACAGGAAGCGATGGGATGTAATCAAGTATGGAACACCGTATCAGTAACCTAGATTTTTACTGAAAAACAGCTTTTTAATTTAATGTAAATAAAAATAGAATTTTAAATATGAAACAAGAAGAATAATTGTCTTGCAGTTACATTAGGAGTCACAACTGTATGAACATGTGGGGGGAGGGCAGTGGGAGAACAAAAGACATTATCAGCTTTGTTTTAAAATGCAAAAGTGAAAAAAAAACAATTAACTCTAGATTGTTTAAGGTGGTGTAAGACCTCCATCTCTTTTTCAATCTATTCTTCATTGGATGTTTAATATGTCTAGAAAACTTAGTGCTTAATACAGAAAACACATTTTTTCCTAATCTCTTTAAAACATTTAAAACAACTGACCATCCATTAAACATGAAAAAAAAGCACAATAAAGTCTAAAGAGGTAAAATCATACATATATATCTTCTGAATATAAGATAAAATATATCAAAAACATTAATAGTACACTCTACCCTCCAATTGTTAAATTTGGGAATTAAAATAAAATTTAAATATTTTGAGTTACATTTTAAAAACTCAAATTAAATTTTATTATAAATAAATGTAAATGAAACCATTACATATCACAACTATGGAGCTTAATTAAAAACTGAAATACATCCACCTTATTTGTGGTTTCCCTCTCCACAGTTTTGTTATCTATAGTCAACCACAATCCAAAATATTAAATTAAAAATTCAAGAAATAAACAATTCATAGGTTTTAAACTACGTATCCTTCTGAGCAGCGGGACGCAATCTCATGCTGTCCCCCAGGACGTGGCTCACCCCTTTGCGCAGCCTCTCTGCGCTGTAGGAGCTCCTGCCTTTGGTCATGTGGGAGCCATCTTGTCATCAGATGTCGCCACATTTGTGTTCAATGAATCCTCCTTCTACTGAACAAGGGGCCCAAACGTAGTGGCACTGGTGATTTGGAAACGCTGAAGAGAAGCCGTAAAGTGCTTTAAGTGAAGCAGTGCAAGTTCTTGCCTTAATAAGGAAAGCCCGTATGCTGAGGTTGCAAAGGTCTGCAGTAAGAAGGAACTTCTACCTGTGAAACTGTGAAAAAGGAAACAGAAATCCGTGCTAGTTTTCATCCTCCTTCTGATGTATTCTCAGCAGGTGCATAGTATTCCCAGCACCCACGTCACTCTCCTGCCTCCATCTCGTCCCATCAGCCCTGCACCCCCACACAGCACCCCAGGAAGGGTGAGCGCAGCCCCATCAGAGAGCAGGGACAGGCCACATTCCTGTGGCTTTAATTGCAGCATATTGTCATAGCTGTTCCACTTTATCAGCTATTTCTGTTTATCTCCTACTGTTCTTAATGTATAAATTAAATCTCACCAGAGGCCTGTATGTATGAGTGTTACTAAAGGTATGTATGTTGGAGTGTCACCAAAACCCACACAGCAAAGCCAAAGGAAGGAGGGTCTGCGGAGACCGTCTCCATGGATGTGCCTTGGCCAGAATGGCAAGTAGTCAGTGTCTTTTATTCCGAAGCTATGCCCTATAAACTCGCAAGTATTTGTAAGCAGTCACTCCGCAAACTATTACTTTTGCTGCTATGGAATAGCTACATCTGAAGGAAAGCTGCTACCGTATTTCTAATTACGAAGAAACGTGTCATCCTTCACCTTGAAATTCTAAAAAGCAGCCACGAGTACAGCGGGTGTCTCCTAACAGCAGCATTGGGAACTCAGCCGTGGAATGCAGAGGGAGAGCTGTAAGCAAAGACAAGGCTGACTGTTGGAAAAAGAGAGTTGCACTTTTCCAGGTTAAACATCTACAGACACCTTAACATGCTGTCGGAGCCAATATTGTCAGCAGCCTCCAGTGGCCTCTGAGCAGAGTGGACAGGTGAGTCCTGCAGAAATCAGCCTGAGCCACAATTCCAAACACTGACCTAGACCGAACTTTCTCAATGCTGTGCGGAATCCGCAACAGATAAGGCTCTTTCATAACCCTGCCCTTTGGAATTGTTATGGTAGTCTTCTACTCTCTCCTTTTCTTCTTGCTGGGTAGTTTGTCGTTACATAAATTATCAGATTTGAAGCTGCATAACCTTCAGCCAGAACCATTGGCTGAATGCCCAAAGGAGACCTAGTAAAACATGTTTAAATTTATGAATAAAGGAGCAAGTTTACTGGTAAGATAGTTAATATTTGAACGGACTGTATGTATACCTATATATAATCTTTCCTTTTTCTATTTCATCTACTCTCTCATCCTGACTTCATTTAGTGATACATGACTTATCACAGAAAGAGATTTAAACTATTTTACTTTCTCCTTTGAAGTCCTTTCCAGGCCTCGTCTTCCTTTTTGCTTCCTGTCTTCTTCTCCTCTCAAGACCTCGGTCGCAACTAGCACTAATCATTCATGACGGATCAGCATGTGCTGAAGCCTGAGGGATGTCCCGCTCACTAGCGCACACTGAGCGTGGTGAGCTGGGAAACTCTCAGGAAATCGTGGAGGAGCTGCACGTGTCTAGTGAGCACCGGTCAGCCAGAGGTGCATGCTCTCATCTGCAGGTCTTCACGACAAGTTACGCTAACTCTCCTACCACGCGTCCTGCACCCAGCGCCCAGCACATTTGAATTGTTGGCCACAACGTTCTCCTTAAAGCAACTTTCCAGTCTTTCCCAAACTGATGAACCTAGAGATTGTTTCCAGGGTTTCTTTTGGTTTGTTAACTGATTTTTACAACAATAAAGAGCTTGGGCCTTAAACACCCACGTTTATAGCCTTCACGATTACGTCTGTCATTTCTACGTATCTATAAATACATGTAGAACTAACGGGAGGTCAGAGTGATGTTGTAATTGTAGTTTTAGCCTATGAAGCAAGTTCACTTCTCCAGCACGTCCTCAGGTGTTAGTTCATCCGTGTTCCCTAGCAGTGCCGGAGAGGCCACGGCTGGGGTGACTGGTGGGAGATGGGCACACGTCACACAGGAGATTTGAGAGCCCCCTCAAAAGAAATTGGGATTATGCGAAGTTCAAAGATAAATGTTGAAGGGCTTCAAGTAGAGGAGTCACATGACTTTAAAGTACTATAAAGAAAACCCTCTTACATGACTTGTAAGGAACAGCTTTTGAAAGGCAAGTTTAGAAACAGGGAGAAATGTGTAATGAAAAATAATGTAAGATTTTTTTCCGTTCAGAGTATGAAAATATTTTGAAATGAGCTCCTAATATTACAGAGTTCTCTGATTATTTTTATTTGAAGCAATTACACTACAACTTCTGTTAAACCTGTGTAGAATAGATCCTATATGCTTGTTTTTTTAAAGATTTTATTTATTTATTTTTTGAGAGGTAAGGGAGGGAGAAAGAGAGAGGGAGAGAGAGAGAAACATCAAGGTGCGGTTGCTGGGGGCCATGGCCTGCAACCTCGGCATGTGCCCTGAGTGGGAATCAAACCTGCGATGCCTGGTTCACAGCCTGTGCTCAATCCACTGAGCTACGTCAGCCAGGGTCCTTGTTTTTAATGGATTCCAGAATACATGTCCATAAAATATAAGGATATTAACTTAAAATAAACAAGCGAGTCAGATGCATTAAACAGCACTTCCTTGGAGAAGTCTGCTCTGATAACCCAGTATTAAAAAGACCTTTCATTGTGTTCTTCCATAATAAGCATCCTATGTTTACTTTCTGTTATAACACTTCTCTGACGTTTTCCTTCTGTGTTCATTTGTTTTTATCAGGTTAGAGCCCACGTTTCCATCAGACCCTGCCCCCATATCTGTCTTTCCTGGCATGTTCTCAGAATGGCACAAGGGGTGTGTGCAGGACACACAAGGTGCAAAAGTAAATATTTGTTCAATTAACAAATCAATGCTTATGACTTAAAGACCAAAGGGTAGGGCCTATTTATTTTAACTTCCATAGCTCATACAGGAAGACATTAGGAGACACTTCTAGGATATAAATAAAAGAAATTGCAGACTCTATCGATTCAGGAATATATTTTATGTAAATTAATGTATCATTCTTCTATTTCATGCTGTTGCATATCAGCCTTGGGAAATTACTGATGCAGATGTATTTTAAACTGACAACATATTCATGACACATCGTCATTGCTTGTTATTTGAATATAGTTTGCCTATCAAGAACATAATTTATTTTCCAAATGACTTCTCCCTCCAGTCAGCATTCTTCTGAACAGCTTGTCCAAATGGTCATGTGAAGATAGGAGATTATTATTGCATTTGAGAAGGAATTCAAAATTAAAATGCTTTGGATGTGGTTCATGATGATTGAATATGGTGGTGAGGGAAGAGTTCAAGTGAATTTCTAATAGGTAGAGTTGAATGGAAATTTGGGGAGTAGAAACTTTGCTTACTAAGTCTGCAGCTAACAGGTTGGAAAGTTTACGAGTTGATAAGCCTTGGCTGCTCCTTGATGCTTTTAGCAAGATGTGAGATGCTGAAAGAAAGGAAAGGGAATGGAATTTTACTAAAGGGAGCTCTCCCTTCTGTGGGCCGCCATTTCCAGTGACTCAGAGTCCAGTAATTTGCAGCTTCACAGAATTGTAAAAGCCAACTAACTGCATATGCGTAAGCCAGGAAACAAAAGATATGGTTTTCTAAGAGCCAACCCAATTGTACCAGTCTAATTAAGGGTGTCTCCTTTTCCCCCAAGTCTATTATTTCCCCTGACCTCAAGGCAATTGCCATTAAATTGAGGGAGAGAGAGATGTGCAAACACAAGCCCCCCGGTAAATAAAAGAGGAGGTTCATCACTACGTGTGCAGTTAGCTTCATGCAGACCACATTGAAAGCAAATAGGCATGAAGCCCGCCAAAGCTTGAGGGAGTTCTGTTGGCACAGAAATTCCAGCCCTTACAAACACTATAATTGTTGAATTCCTAAAGTTACCCTCTGCCCCACGCCTCTGTCAGCCCCCATGAGTTCTCTCTCTAGCCTGGACTTCAGCTGAGATCACTGAGGACCCCAGATAAGGAAGAGGCTCCCAGAGTTAAGAAAGACAATGCACAAGCCTTTATTTGCGGAGAGTAAAAGGAGGAGAGGAAGCCAGAGAGCTAACCTAAGTAGTGCTTGATAATGACCACGGCGGACCATGGACTCTTTCCCCTTCTTCCCTTTCTAACAGCTGATCTCTTCCCCTAGGGCCCCTCAAGTCTTATACTCAGTGGTTTCCATGACTTGGTCCTAATAACTTGGTCTTTACCTAACTACAGATGTTCCTTACTCTACTGGAGTTGTAGCAATCCTTCCCCTTCTTTTCATTAATTATCTGTTCAGTGAATTTACAGTTACAGTTCCTTTGCATGCACTTTCCATTCAAAATATCTCCAGATTTTCTTCATTGTGGTACATAATTTCCTCCTTTATTCTTTAGAGAATACTCAATATAGCTTACCTAAAAATACATTATTTGCTGGAGGTTATGTGTGTTTTCTGTTGCTTTCCCCACAAAGCACTTTTCCTAGGCTCACAGGGATAGGAAACAAAGTTAGTTCATTTGTCTTCTTGTGTCTTGATCCCAGGACTTTTAGTCAACACACTCACTGTTTGCAAACACTCTCATTATGCATTTGTAATATACAAAGGTGAGTACAATTAGTGTTTCAGACACACACTTAAAGGGTATTACGAGAAATTTCCTGCATCCAAATATTTTTCCCGTAATCTCTATCTTGACTTTGTCACGCTGCCTTTGGGAAAGTGGGTCCTGACACATGAGGCTTTAAATAGATTGGGAGAGTACACATTCAGGAAGAGTGCCTGCGTGATTCGAAATGGCACATCATTTGAATACTGCTGTGAGTATAAACACCTACTTGACAGATTTCCTCTGATCTGAGAGCATCTGCCTTTCTTTCAGGACTTCTCCTGAACTCTCAGTTTTATAAACCCACCATCTCTCCCACCCTAACCCCTCACACACGTTCCAATATTCTTTATCTTAATGTGACTCTTCCATTTCCTGCAGAGCAAGAGTTACATGACAAAGTATATTGTGGAAACAATTTTTTTTTAAAAAGCAAGGTGGCATTTAAAATTTATTTCCCATGTCGACACCAATCAAAGGACAAAACCTAACCATCACAACCCAAAAGATGAATTGCCTTACTTCTTTTTATCATATTTTCAGTTGGAAGAACAATAAGGCTAAACCCATTCACAATTTACTGCTCTCTTAAAGAAAGCGGTAATGGGCTTTCAGGAGCAACCTTCAGAGCACACTTAATTATTTAGCAACATTAAAGCACTGTGGGTTTTTTTCACTATAATTTAATGCCTCTAGCATAAGAATTATCCACATACAAATGTTTAAATGTTGAACGCCTCTATAATAGTCATTGAATAAAGGTTCAATTAAATAAATGTTCCTGGAATCCTTATTATGTAGAACATTCCAAGTGCTAATTAAAATGCAAAGAATGCATTTATCAACATTAAAATTTTAAAGACAATGCAAAATATAATAGGAGGAATGCATGTTAACTCCCCTCCACTGCTACCACCACCAAACTTTTTACCTCTTGTTGTTCTAGCTCATTACTGTTCGACTTTGACATCTCGGATTCTCCAATCTTTACATCTGAGAATCTGTCAATACCGTTTTTCCAACCTCTGCTCTGACCACATGACCTTGACCCCATGAACTGGTGCCTGTGACACAAGGTCACATGCACTTCTCTGAGGTTTTCCCAAGTGTGCAAGTGCAAAGGCATTTTCTTCCTTTTGTTTGATTTCAAATATCCACGTCACACACTTCTATTGCTTTTCTAATTGAAAATTAAAATTTCTGGAAACAGTTCAGTGTTACTGGAAAATGATGCAGACAGAGGGCAATGGGCTTCATGATGTATCACAAAAAAACAAATGGTCCAGGTAAGCACACAATGGGTCTCAATACACCCCTCACCCCTGGAGAAGTTGTTCAGAAGTACATTCACATCGGCACCAGGGCTCTAGCGGGCTCGGTTATCTCAGCAACTCATCCCGGGAATCACAGAGCCAAATGATGGCTCTCCCTGCCTCATTTCCTTAGGAAAGTCCTGTTGAGTCCATCCCTTGTTCTACAGAAATGGACTCGGCCACTGGCAAAACTAATGAAAGGAAGAAGAGGAATGCAAACACTGAGACAGGGAGGGAGAGCTTGAGGCAACAGGAAAGGCTGTGGCTAGATGCCCAGGGCTCGGGGGAAGGGTGCGGGCTGGGATGCAGAGGGGCAGCCCGTGCAACCACACGGCGGCAGCATACCATGGGTTAGAAGAGCGTGCCCTCGGCTGAGAATTCACAGTGTCAGTCAGCCCCCAGGGCTGTGGCAAAACCTGGCACAGAGTCAGTGATGTGACAACCTGACGGTAATGAAGACATAATGTGAGCGTCAGTGCACAGAGAAGAGAGCCCAAACATGGGGGGACAGGCAGTAATGCATGTGCCTCCATACGAGTAGCGAATATTCAGTGTGGTGAGCTTTCTCCCAAGGACCAGAGGGGATGGATTGGCGGTCCACCAAACCTCTGGAACTGTCAAAAGTAGTTTTCAATCTAAACCTGCCCAAGGACGCTTTCCAAGAGACTCAAGGTCATTAGAAATCACTAAACAACCATTGTTTGAGACACTTGGCTTCTATGCAGGTCGGATTTTAATTGGGAAAGGGTTGTAAGGTTCTGTGGTTTCTGAAGCATTGTTGCATATGGACCACTTCTTCCTGCTCACTGTTCGTTCCCCTTTCGTAACAGCAAGCTGGTTTTTATAGCTCTTTTTAAAGACTCTCTCCTATTGAATGCAAATCCAAGTGCTTCCCTGCCTCCCCAGAGAGAGTGGCAATCTCTGAGGAGGTTTTAGAAGGCAGTGAGAACCAGCATCTCTCTGGTTGCTGAAGATGGCGTCTATAGGGCTCTAAGAATGAAGAGGGTAAATGAGGAGCACAGATGGAGAAGAAAACTCAAAAAAGCCGATGGGACCTTTGTTCAGAGGGACCACATGCCAAGTAAGATGAAAGAAGACATCAAATAATCCAAGGGACTCAAGAAACCCATGTGAAATGTCTTTGATTTTAGTCAGATGTTTCATAAACCCATGGACTGTAAGTGGGTTTAGAAGCACCTCAAACAACCTCCCGGTAATTGTGTGCACTCCTTCAACATCCAGGAGATTCTGTTTCTTGAAACTTCCAGTGGAAGGAAATGACTGTCTCGGGAGATACTATGGGCTGTTTCTGAATAGGTCAGACTGTAAACGACTAGTAAATGGAGAAAGAAATATCTCTTCTTGCACCTCCCACCTATCTCTCCCCGTATTATCCTCTAAGACCAGAGAAACTCCAAGCCCGTTTTCAAACATCCACTCTAAGTACTTCCCTGAGGATAATTACAATTCTTACTTTAGTAGAGGAATTCATCCAGACACATCCTTTAAAACATAGCCTTCCAAATCACAGTCTGTTACTGGAAAAGCATCATCTGTTTACATCATGATCTAGTCTTTTCTCTCTCACTCTCCGTCTGGCCCTGCTCCCCACCCGCTCTCTCCCTCTTCCATGCCTTCCTCTTCCTCTTCCTCTTCCTCTCTCTCTCCCTTCCCATCTCCTTTGCTCTCACTTTCCCTTCCTCTCTCTCTCCCTTCCTCCTTTCCTCTCTCCTGTAATCTCTCCAATCTTTTCTCTTTCTCCCTCTGTGTCCACCTCCAACTCTCTCCGACCCCTCATCGCTTTGTTCCCTCCCCTCCCTCTCCGTTCCCACCCACCCCACCACGCTTCTGTCCTTAGCTGTGTGACCGTCTGCGTAGTCAGAGGCCATTTTTCTTCCTCTGACTCATTTACTTACTAACCACTGGCACCCGTCCTGCCAGATGCGCTCCCTTCACACACAGTGCATCTCTACAGGTCCAGGGTGTGGGTCTCAGGATGCAGGGATACCTGTGTGACTGTGCTTTTCTCCTTAGACTTGAATCCCCAATTCATGTTATCTCTGACCCACGTGCCGTGCCATCCAAAGTCATGCATGTGACTGCGGATACATTTCACAACCATTTCTCCCAGGCTCTGCTGAGACTTCCTTCTACTGATTTTCTTTATCCCTCGGCACACAGCACTTTCTCCTTTCTACCAGCATTACAGAGATTTCAGACACCTTTCTCTCCCTCCTCTTAAGTTTCAATTCCTTGTCACGAAATCAATAAAACTCAAGAAAATATGTCTCTTTTAATGTCTCCCCAAGAATCATCTCGCCCTAGGGGAGAGCCCACGTACTCCACCCTAAACTACTTAATCTCTCCGAGTCTAATTTCTCACCTGCAACATAGTGACGGAACCTGCTTCACGTCTCCAGCAAGAACTATCTAGCACGCGCTCCGAAGCTATTGGAAGAAACGTTTTGAAGGCTTTGCTTCCTTCTGTTTAAAGTGACGGTTAGGCTTTTCACAATCTGCAACAAACACTACCCATCTGAAATGTTTTTTTCCTCACTAAAATTTCAGTTCTGTGAAGGCAGAAATTTTTGTCTGTCTTATTCCTCACTCTTTCCTCAAGCATCCAGAACAGCCTGCTCTATTATAATGGCTCCATAAGCACTTGTTGAATGAATACATGAATGACTGAAAGGAAAAAATGGACTGGAGAGATGGGGTGGCCCCACAAGACAAAGGGAACACCTCAAAAGGTTAGTATGGGCACTATGCAGAATGGACACAATGAAGTGGGTCATCACATTAGTCAAATGCCTGTCCCATGGTAGTGGGACTTCGGCTAAAATTAAAAGTGCCACCCAGAAGACTTGGGGTTTGCCTGGTTTGGGGTCTTAGAGACTTATGCTGGAAAACTTTTGTGACTGGTGTACATTTGAGCTGGTGTAATGTTAAGCTGACATTATGGTAAACAGTTTCCGATGCATAAAAAGGTTTATGTACATTATTCACCTGATAATTTCCTGTTTGTTTTCTGGATTTTCTGCAATAAGGATGGCTTGCTTTTATTATGAAAAAAAGATAAAAAGTGAAAACAATTTACAAATGTTCTTTTGTGTAAAAAAAGAACCTTTCTATTATTAAAGATTTTATTAAGTATGTAGATACCATATTTTATGAAAATGGTTTTCATCACCTAGTGAAATGTCTATGTACATAATCTTTTTTTGCCTGATTGGGAAGCATTTCCTAAGAACCTATTTTTAAATTTCCTGGGTTAAAAAAATATGTGTTTGCTGTCTCATTTTATAACTTGAGTTTAACTGCTTTATTTAGGAATATCATATTCACATTTTATCAGTTGGTATTCTTATTTGTGAGCAACAGCAAGCACCTCAACTAACCTAAGCTGAGGGGGGCTTGCGGGTGAGTTCTGGGGCACACAGGGTGCTCAGAAGGCTGAAACCAGCCTCGCAGGACAGGAACCAAAGTAGCCTGGTGATGAGGTCATGAGGTGTATCACGGGCCACAAAAGCAGCCATCTTGTTCTTCCACCAAGGTGCAGTCCCCAGAGAGAACCTTTCATTCACCCAGACTTAGCATGTGGTCGTCCCCTTGATGGTCCAGGAGACTGGCAGGTGGCTGGGGGAACACTGACTTTTCACTGCACAGTCGGGGGTGTCTGCTGGGAACACCCATTTTAGCCAAACCAGCCACAAAGTGAGGAGTCTCCCCAAAGAGGCGCTAGCGATGCAGGGCCAGGGTTGGAGACCAGATGTCCCTTTCCCCATGAGCTTCCCTTTAACTACTTTTCGTGTTATTTTTCTTACTATTTTTTTCTTACTATGTTAGCTATACAAAATCCATTTGAATACTTTACATGCATTTTTTTCTAACATATATGAATAATCTATTCATATTGTAAGCACTTACCAACAAACTTACCAATACCTGGTCTTGGACATTTGTTGGTTTCATCAGCGAACTGCAGGGACGTGTTTCCATGGTGACTTTTTCAACGCCCTCCATGGTAGTTGGTCGATTCCTTCAGTCTGTATGTAAATAAATAAATAAATAAATAAGGGCTGGAATCACTCCTGCCTTTTTCTAAATTTTATTTTTTTATTCAATTGACTTAAACATTTAAAAAAGCAATCAAAGAAATTTTCCCATTCCCCCACCGCCACCTCTGGAAACCACGAATCTCCACCCATATTTTCTACACCCATGAGCTTGATTTGTGTTGTTTTTGGATTCTACATACAAGAGAGGTTGTGCAGCATTTTGGTATTTGTCTTTGTCTGACTTATTTTACTTAGCACAATGACCTGGAGGTCCATTTGTGTTGTTGCAAACGGCAAGATGCCTCCTTTATCTGGTGCAGAGCATTCTGTTGTAGATACATACATGATGTCTTTATTCATTTACCCATCAGTGGACACTTCAGTTGTTTCCACACCTTGGATATTGGAAATAATGCCGTAATGAACATGGGGGTGCAGACATCTTTTTGAGTTAGTATTTGCGTTTTCTTTGAATACATACTCAGAAGTGGAATTGCTGGATCATATGTTAGTTCCATTTTTCATTTTTCAGGCACTTCCGTACTGTTTCCCACAGTGGCTACACCACTTTACATCCCCACCAGCCATGCACAACAGTTTCTTTTCTCCACGTCCTCGCCAATCCTTGCTTCTTACCTTTCTGATAGTAGCCATCTTAACTGGCGTTAGGTGATTTCTCAGGGTGGTCATGCTAGTCCTGTTCCTAGCTGCAGCACTGATTCCTACATAGCCAGGGTGTAATTGCTGTCTTAATTAATATCTTGAGTGAATGAATATTCTTTAAGGAAATGTTTTCCATTCATTAAATTGTTCAACTATTCCTATTTTCTTTCCCTTTAAAAATTATTATGCATTTTGCTCCTCCTCATTTACAATTTTATTTATAATTTATCTCATTAGGTTGGTTAAGCATTTTTAGAAAATAAACTTCTGGACTTATCAAGTTTACTATTTACTTTATGTTTTCACAAGTACTTTAATTTGGTATAATAGTCTTCCCATTTTCCTTAACTTAAAATGTATTTTAGTGAAATAGGCAGTTTCTTTATTTCTATTTTTGAGAAAGAAATTACAACATTAAAAATGACAGGCTCCGAAGCCAGGCAGCTAATGTACCTGGGGACTGTATTTACCGGGAGCCCCTTAGCCCCTCCGTGCTGTAGGTTCTCCGACAGAGTGTCGGTAACACCTTCTAGGACATCTACAAAGATTACATGAGTTAATGTATGCAAAGTGCTTAGAAGAGCTTTGGATGCACAAAGAACATCATATGTTACATACCATATTATTTTTAATTTTTCACAGCAACATAATTTATTATCATAGATATCTATCTCAGTAAAGCTTTGAATATATGCCCCATAATACTTTTATATAGTGTCCCATCATTATATATTTTAAAGAATCTCTTGAAATTCAATTACTTCTTTGACAAAAATAGTCTTTGATTAGTGTAGCTGCCAAAAAAATGAGGTTTGAATTTATTTAGTATACTTTTGTTACTGGCTCTTATAAAATGTTATTTATTTTTGTCCAGCTATTTGCAGATGTATTAAAATTTGATAGTTTCATGTCATATAATGTTATTATACATTTTTTGAATTAACTGCAACATTACCTATAATATAATCATATTTGAATTATGCCCAATGGCATATATGGTGGGTTTAGAAGATATAAAATGACATATATTTAGTGAAACAGTTCAAATTTTTAGGGTTTTTTTAAAAGATTTTATTTATTTATTTTTAGAGAGGGAAGGGAGGGAGAAAGAGAGAGAGAGAGAAACATCAGTGTGCAGTTGCTGCGGCCGTGGCTTGCAACCCAGGCATGTGCCCTGACTGGGAATTGAACCTGTGACGCTTTGGTTCACAGTCCGCGCTCAATCCACTGAACTATGCCAGCCAGGGCAAACTTTTAGTTTTAAAGCCATCACTTTTATCATTAATTCTTTTTATCATTCAAAACGATTCTCCTTTTGGTCATTCCTTGCCTTTTATTTTAATCTCCTACCTTTGTTGTATAGGCTATTTTTAACCTCCTGTCATTTTCGGAGAACTGATATGATGAAGACCTAAAACTAATCTTAAGTAGATCTATTTAAATAACACTGAAATGAATCAAGAGAGCAGAAAACTTTGAATTTGTTCCTTCCCTAATTATCTGCCATAGATCTGCCATTGCAGTGTAAATGCAGAGTATTTTAAATAGTCAGGTATTTCCACAGACATTTCCCAAGTACCCTGTTTTCCCTCCTGTTGCCTAAATTAAATGGCACGCCATGCCCCTGATACTTATTTCTGTTCCGATAAAACCCCGCTGCTGCTGATAGTTAAAACTCAGGGACTAGGAGCAAGATAAGCTCTGACACCCGTTCTGATTCTCGCGGTTCCATGAATTCACTGTGGTAATGAAGGGACTGAGGAAGGAAGGCGCTGCTGATGACTCATGGGGGTTTGGGAAACCTGGGTGAGAAATTGCCTCTCTGAGTCACCGCCGACCCAGAGCTTTGTCTGGGCCCCTGGTGTGCTCCCTACAATCTCCTGCGGCTCATTAAGCCGGGCAGCCCGTCCTCCAGTCTTCCTGTCTGTTGGGATGTACTTAGAGCAGAAAAACCCTACCATTGTACTTTCCTATTCACTCTCTGCGTGCCCTTTAAGTAGCAACGCATCACGGACTTGTTCCTCTTTTGGTGATACTGGCTTTTGTTCTTTTCTGACGGAGGCTCTGAGCATCCATCTTTTTCCTACATTCAGGAAATTTACCTTCATTTATTCAGCTCTATTTTTAGACAATAGATCTCTTTATTTAGAAGCAATATTCTGTTTATTTTTAAAATGTACTGTAGCCCTGGCTGGCGTAGCTCAGTGGATTGAGCATGGGCTGCGAACCAAAGTGTTGCAGGTTCGATTCCCAGTCAGGGCACATGCCTGGGTTGCAGGCCATGACCCCCCAGCAACCGCACATTGATGTTTCTCTCTCTCTCTTTCTCTTTCTCCCTCCCTTCCTTTTCTAAAAATAAATAAATAAAATCTTTTTTAAAATGTACTGTAAATGCCCTCCACAAGTTGCTTTTACATACTTTAATTTATTAACGATTTCTATTTATTTAGAGAGCAAGCTAGGTCCAGGGGCCCACACTGGGTATGTTGGGTGCTTTCCTCAGCGAGAATAAGATATCTGTACAGTTTGTACAGGCCTGCTGTTAGAGAGTTAAACGCAGTCCTTGGTGAAGTAAACGTTCTTCTTTTCTATGCTCTAAATATTTTAAAAGGTTTGTAATCATTAAAGTTGTAGAAAATGAAATGTACATTTGTAATCTGCTTTAAGGTTATACTGCTTTCATTCCACAGTCATTTGACGATCATACCCACCATCTGAAACCTTTTGTTTGTATTGGACACCCATTTTAGTTTTACCAAATAAATTTAATATCAAAAATTATAAATTATGCCCTGGCTGGAATAGCTCAATGGAGTGAGCGTGGACTGTGAATCAAAGGGTCACCAGTTCAGTTCCCAGTCAGGGCACATGCCTGGGTTGCGGGCCAGGTCCCCAGTGGGGGGGCCACTTGAGAGGCAAGCACACATTGGTGTTTCTCTCCCTCTCTTTCTCCCTCCCTTCCCCTCTCTAAAAATAAATTAATAAAATTAAAAAAATAAAATAAATAGTTGTCCAATCTTCCCCAGTTCACAGAGTTTATAGATTCCAGAAACACAGCCTTACATTACAGCATGTGATTTCAAACCCCGTAGTCTTGACTCACTTTCAAGTTGCTTCTCTGCTAGATGCATTGTCATTTTAAGTATAAGGTAGCTGCACAGTGCAATATCCAATGTTTTATTTATTATACTAATGTCGTTAAATACTGTGTACACCATATTAAAATACTTAAGTATTTTACATTAAAATACGATGTAAAATACTTAATACAATATTAAACACAGTAACTGTGAATCAACTAGAAAAACTATTTTGGCTGCAATTAGTAATACTTTCTCTATTAATAGTAATATACCTTGCAATTAGTAATACACCTTGCAACTAATAATACACCTTGTGTATTCAGATATATATATAGTCTGTCCAGAAAGTATCCAGCCCAGCCGTATACTATGAAAAATGGAGACATTTACTGAAGGACAAGGTACAAGAAACACTGTACATAAGACAGTGATGCCTCAGTCCCCTTCAAAGTAGGCACGTTGGGACCTCCCAGCGTCTCTTCCACTGTTCAACACACTCTGTAAAATCCTTTGTTGGCATTGTCATCAGCTACCTGGTCATATTTTCCTGAAACTTTTCAAACGTGATTTTAGTTATGGGAAGAGCCAGAAGTCACAGGGCATCAAGTCTGAGCTGTAACAGGGCCAAGTCACCAGTGTCACGAATCTTTGTTGATTGTACCCTGTACCCGTCCAACACTCTCAGGTGTCCTGCGTGTTGCAGGCCTCCCAGAACGTGGATCACTTTCAACAGGTTCTCAGCCACCGTTGAAGTGTTTGTGCCTCACTTTTATTTGCACTGTACTCGTTGCATCATCACCAAAAGCCTTCTGCATCATTCAAATAGTTCCCATGGAGGAATGCTCATGCTTAACACAAAATCTGATGCAGACTTATGGCTCTGCTGACTCAGTCATTTTGAATGCAACTGCCGCACCAGTACACATGCTCACTCAATGGCACCTACCGCCCCCAGTGACTAGTACGGTGAAGCCATCACTGTTCACGCGTGTGCATTCCAGTCCTCTCCCCTTGGCTGCCAGGTTACATTGACGTCATGCAACCATTCTCACTATTTTAACAGACCTCATGTGTGTGTGTGAAATGGTCTGTCCGGAAAAGGATAAACCCAAAACTTATAAAAATATTTTCCTAAAAAGAAAGGCAGAAAACAGAGACAAAGGAACAGAAAATGGAGCTGTATCTCTCAATATGCTTTGTTTGGAAGATTTGATTTTGGAAACTCATACATTTTTTACATAATGAAAATCTCAAAAGAAAATAAGCAATGCTTAAATGAGATCTGTCGATATCAATTGGGGTTGGAACTTTCCACAAAAACTGATAATTTTTCTCTTTAAAATGTATGTCTAAAATAAGAGCATTTCATTTCTCTGCAACTGAAAAGATTTGAATCACTAGCTCAACAAAAGAAAACAAAACTAAAAACAAACAAAAAATCACCGTAGTAACCAGATCATGAGAACTGACTTTCAATTCCCATTAAAACAAAGGTTCCTGGGAAAAGTAATGTATTCCAGGTCTGAAGTTCGAAGTGTATAAGGTGAGCCTGGGGTATCTTGTGACTGGTCACAGCAAAACTACAAAGGTCCAGGGGTGCCTGATAAAAACAAACAAATAATAAGCATCCACTAAGCTGATCCTTCTAGTTAATGACAGGGCAATTCAAACACCGAAAATGATTACTGTGAGGTATTGTGCAAAACTCCATTGGTATTTCAATAGAGAATGCATTGCATGTATAGATTGTTTAAGGTAGTATGGATATTTTAACAAAGTTAATTCTTCCTGTCCATGAGCATGGTATATGCTTCCATTTATTTGTATCTTCTTCAATCTTTTTCTTCAATGTTTTATAATTTTCTGAGTATTGTGCTTCCTTGGTTAAATGTATTCCTAGGTATTTTATTTTTTGATATAATTGTAAATGGGATAGTTTTCTTAAATTTTCTGATAGTTTGTTATTGTTGTGTAAAAATGCAACCAATTTCTGAATATTAGCTTTGTATCCTGTTACTTTGCTGAATTAATTAACCGGGTTTAATAGTTTTTGGTGAACTCTTCAGGGTTCTCTAAACAGAGCATCATGTCATCTGTAAATAATAACAGTTTTATTTTTTCTTTTCCAACTGGATGCCTTTTATTTTTTTTTTTCTTGACTGATGACTATTGCTAGGACTTCCAGTACTACATTGAATAACATCAGTGAAAGGAGACATTCTTATCTTGTTCCTGATCTTAAGGAAAATGCTCTTAGCTTTTCATTGCGGAATACAATGTTAGCTGTGGCTTCGTCGTATATGGCCTTTATTGTACTGAGCCGCATTCTCTCCCCTGCCACTTTTCTCAGAGTGTTTGTCATAAATGGGACCTCAATTTTGTCAAATGGTTTTTTTTATGAATGTCTTGAAAAAAGTATGTGCTCACATTTCTAAGTCACATTTCTAGCTAGCAAAAGTTGGAGGCTTAGGTGACACAGTAAATGGTGTAATGAAGATACAGTCAACCAAATCCAGAACCGGGTAAACTTATATGACAAATGCCTAGTGTTTTGAGGCAGCAAACAAACCAACAAACCAACAGTCTAAGAGGGAAAGGGTACTTACTATAAACACACACACACAAATTGCTACATCAGAAACTTCAGCATCATATGTGACTGTAGGAGAACATTTAAATCATCCTAGGGTGTTAAGAGACCCAAGTAAGCACATGCGCAAAGGTGTAACCATTATGTATTACTAACAACCAGACTGGCAAACCACACCTCCCTTTGGTAAGCACGAACATTGTTGTTGCAATGAAATTAATCCCTCACCTCAAATATTTTACAATTGACCTGTGGAAACGGATTGTTACATAAATAATGGTGGTGGTAGAATTACTGTAGACTCAAAACCAGTCTTGAAATCATGGCTCTACTATTGAAGGTCTCTGAGCTTGTTTCCACATCTATTAAACGGCAAGTAATTTTTGGTTAACACGTGGGGTTGCAAAGGAAGATGGAATGAAATAATGTATTTAGAGTACCTATCTGCAAACCTCACAGCCTTTGTGTAAGGAAAAGAAATAACAGCCATGTAGTATATGTAATAGCAACGAATGAACGGAATAGTCAACATACCCCGGGGGTCTGGCAGACGGAATCACATTAAGTTAAGGGGTGTGTATGCAAGTTTTCTGGGAAGGTCAGCCTAAGGGATCTTGCCATGTGATTCCAGGTTTCTGCCCCAGCCTCCAGGGCTCTGCATGCTTGATAGACCAAACAATTGTTTGCTGCATAAAGAATGAACAGGACTACTAGGGTGGTAGGGCAAGTTTCAGTTCCTATGGAGATTTAGATGGAGACACAATGATGGGACAAAAGTCTCTGTGGTTGGGTTCATGGGCATGCTACCGTGTTATTTGAGTTTTCGTATTGTTTTTTTTTCTCCTCAATTAACTAATTTCCTTTCTCACTTAATATTATTATGTTCCCAATAAGGCAAAGAAATTTTAACTGAAAACATGGAAAAATATTGCTCCCTATAAATGAACAGAAATAAACACAATCTTTTGACCTTTTATTAAGCATAGATTTTATAAACAAAGGAGTCATAAAATTTTTAATCTTTGTACATATTTTTCTTAATTAAACATCCTAAGATACTAAAGATGCCTATTGTTACTTAGCAATAATTCTTATATTTTACATTCCTATAGCAAAAGTCCATACATTGCCTGCAACCAAAATGCAATACTTCCTATTTTTTTCCTTGAATCTTTAAAAAATGGTATTTCAGATGACAATTTCTTTATTACAGAGAATAGCCTATTTTAAAATGCCATGCGTTCCCACATTAAGAGGAGAAAGTTCTTCGTCCTTTTGTTTTTACAAGTTGATCATTTCCGTGAATCATTTGCACCCACGGGTAACAGCTCCGGTGCCCATTTTTTTCCCTAGAAAATGGAAAGGCAGGAGCCACTTGCGGTCGTAGTTAACCGAAACGCGTGCATTAATCCATTCACGCTGGCCCTGGCTGCTTGCTGGGAAGGATGCAGGCGACAGGCTGCCTCGCCCAGCGTCTCCAGCAGCACCGGGATTAGACACATGCGCACGATTGGTCTCTTTGTGTGCACCGGGAAGGGCTTGGCGTCGATCCACACTTCCTAACGGGGCAAAGACCTGGAGGGCGAGCCCGTGCCCAGGAATAAAGATGCACTGTAAACACGGCCCTTGCAATACACAGTTGTCTCGCTCCCGGTTGCCTCTTTCCTTTGAAGCATCCCAGCCGCCTGCCCTTTTCCCCGGGATGCACTTAGGAGTGGAGATCAAGAGCCCCAGAATGAGGAGCCGGTCCTCAGGAATCCGGCACTGGGAGCGGTGCTGGGAGCGCTGCGGGCCGAGGAGCCGGGTGGGAGCGGAGGGGCACTGGGAAGGGAGGCGGTGATGAAGCGCGTCTGGCGAGCGTCTCCCAGCCCAGCCGCCCCGCCGGCCGTGGGGGGCGGGAGGAGGGAGCCGCACCGGCAAATCGGCCCGCCCCCCGCCCCTTCCCTCCCCCTCGGCTCCCGGGATCCGAGATGGTGCGCTGCAGCCGGCCGTGCGCCGCCGAGTGAGGGGCCAGCTCGCGGGAGCTGCAGGGGTGGCGGGGGCGAAGGTGGGGACCTGCACGCGGAGGGCGGGCGCAGCTCGCCGCGCCAGGCCGTGTCCCTGTCCGCGGCCGCCCTGCCACCCACCCCCGGTCCCCGCCGGCGGGAGCTCGGGGGCGCCAGGCGGCGGCGCGCTCCTGGCGGCTGCTGGCTGGATGCGGGACCGGCGCGGACCCGGCGGCGGACGGCGGCTCTGGACTCTGGGAAGCCGAGCGCGCTGGCATGGCCTCCAACTTTAACGACATCGTCAAGCAGGGCTACGTGAAAATCCGCAGCAGGAAGCTGGGGGTGAGTGGCTCGCTCGGCTTTCTCCTTCCCCTGCGCCCTCCCGGCTCGGGCCGGCGGAGCGGGGGGCGGGGAGCAGGGACTGGCGCGGGGACTCGGGCAGCGCCCGCAGACGGCTTGCTTGTTGCTGGGCGTCCCGGGCCGCACCTGCCTCGGGGGCTCTGCGTGCCGGGCTGAGGGCGCCGGGAGCGTTCCGGTCCCCATCTCCCTGTGCGCCAGGCTGCTTTGGACCCAGCCTGAGAAGTCAGGTAGACGAAAGGGGCTGTCAGATCCGCGAGGAATGTGCCCTAAGGACGGTTCATACACAGTGTGACCCACCGTGGTCTGTTCTCAAAAGTATGCGGGGGCTAGACCGACCCGCTGGTGCGCGTGTTTAGGGTCACCATTTTCTGGTTCCCGCTTGCCAAGCCCATTTCGAAATTCTCTCGATGCCCAGGCAGCACCGCGCGCCCCTGCCGCCGACTGCCAGCGACCTGAGTGCATCCTGAGTGGGTTTCCGTGGACTGGCTCCCTGGCCATGTGTGCGCCCGGACAGGTGCACCTGCGCCCGGGCGCGGGCAGGTGTGTGCTCGCAGCCGCTGGCACTGGAGCCTTCACGACCACAAAGTTCACGGAGACCTTTGCATAGTTTTGTTTTGTTTTTTTTTTTTGAAAGATGCTCTCTGCCTGCCAAGGGCAGAAACAATGTAAACCCCAGGGGGTTGGAACTTCTCTAGCGACTAGACGAGGAGGTAAGAAGGACTCGTGCGTGGTCGTGGAGGACCTGGGGTGTGGACAGGAGGGGGCAGCAGAGGAGGGGCAGCACCTCAGCTGAGAGCTGCCCAGTCTTGGGGGACGTGGGAAGGGGTGGCAGCCACTGGCACGAGGTTCCGGGGAACCACAGGGTAGAGGTGGGCACTGGATCCCTGCCCGGGCTGGCTGGTCCGGGGCAGGAAGATAAACGCCAGCTGTGGGAGAAGAGTGCCCGTTTTTTTTTTTGATTCCTGGGATATCGGTCTCCCTCCCTGTTCTCAAAGTTCCTGTTCCGAAAGCTCCGGAATTTGGGGGCAACGCGGGCTTGGACGAGAACATTCCTTACCTTCCCATCTGAACGGAGGAATACTACAATCGGGGAAAGGGAAAAGGAGGGAGAGCCTCATTCATTTGATCACAAATTAAAAAATGAGAGAGATGAATATAGCTTTAGAGAATTGAACTAAGGTGGGGCAAAGTCCCTAAAAGAGGAAGGAACCCCAGACACCCCAAAGGAGTCGCTTCGTGGGGAGTGGGTGGGTGGTGGGCTCGCGTGTTGGAGGCAGGGGGAAGCCGACTCCCTTTTTGTGCTGCCCCTTCTGGGTTTCACGTTCGAGATGCAGATTGCCCCCCAGGGACCCAAGAGACCCATTACGGAACTTTGGCAGACCTGGAGAAGAGGGGGGTGTACGAAGCCCCTCCCCTCAGCCTGGCGCGGGGGTGGGGGGGAGGGGCAGACCCTCAGCGGGGGTTCAGGAGCTGCTCTCGGGTGGAAGAGTGCGCCTCCTTCTCTTCCCCGGAGATAAGACAGAAGCCACGCGAGAAGCTGCAGTGGTCCAGGCGGGAGGCCGACGGCTGCTCAGATCTATCCCCCGCACACAGCCAACATCCGAGGAAGGGGGTGCGGAGCTAGAACCGGAGGCGAGAGCCGTTTCAAGAACTTGACCTTTGAAGCCCTTCCTTCTCCCACGTGGTGCTTATTCATCATTCTTGCTCTCCCGTCTTCTTGGAATCTCAGTGGTGTCTGACGCCTCAAATGTCATAAGGTCCTGGATGATTTAAGTCCCCTGGGGACGTGTGTGTGCGCTCCCGCGGAGTCACCGTGCATGTGAGAATGAGACCGAGGCATGCAACAGCGCGGAGAACTCTCCTCCCCGCGCACCTGGCCTGGGGGTCTGTACAGGGGCTGAGCGTTCCTGGATTACATACGAGAAAAGCAAATGTGCAACCTAATTAAAAGATAGGATCCAGGGGAAGAACCCCGAACGCTTCCTGGGTAACCATGGCATTAGCAGCCTCTGAAACGCCCTTTCCGAGTTCCATTCCCCCTCAAGATGTGTGGGGATGTGTGGGGTTTCCCTTTTCAAAGCTGCTCTTCCAGGCACGCGGTTGAGAGTCATGCCTTTGTGATGTGCAGCCTCCTGGAAAACAATAAAAGCGTTTTTGTGCACAGAGGAATTACTTTGGTGTTCCATTCGTACTTGAGAAATGTGAACTTCACCGAGGTTGGTATTGAAACAGTTTGTTGTTTTGTTGTTGTTTTAATCTTCAAATATTAAACTCGACTAACCTTGACTCTTTTGGAGAATAGTATTTATTAAAAAAAAACTTTAGAGATGATTCTGTTCAGAATATTCGAGCGTCCACAAGGGTGAATCGGAATGACAGGACTTCAAACACATGTTTCTGTGAAGCTTGATAAGTGGGTCCCACGTGATAAGAAAACTCTAAGCAAATATTGTTGCCTTAAAAATGAGAAGGTACAGCCATATCCGAAATCATAGAAATAGGAATTATATAAACATTTCATTTTCATAAGAAATACATATTACTAATTTTATGGACTCAGAACTGTGGACTTCCCCAAATAAACTATTTTTAACTCAAACGATACACCATGATTCTTCTATGGTTCATGTTCAAAACGGAACTTCAAAATTAAATACTAATGAAATAGGTACAGGCATGTGATTCCTTAAGGGCGTGTGCTTTCAGATACCCAGTTTAATGGGACTGAAAAGGACCCAAGTAGGAGGCCAGTCGAACCCGAGACCGTTAGGACGTGAAAACAGTTGGAGAGGAAATGTTGTCATGTACCTTCACTCCTCACAAGTCAGTGCTGAGTGTTGTCCGGAATGAGGCCACAGCCGACCCTTACCCAGGAGCCTCCGGGGTGAAGTGTCTTCCCCGATATTCTAGTGCTAACTGCTGAGCGCGGCCTCTCAGCTGGCAATCCCGGCAAAGTAGAAGTGTTAAACCTTGTTTTGAATGTTTGCTTTGAAATTTGTCTTAACTGGTTAATCAGCTTTTTGTCCTTTAAGAAAATAACGTTGAGGAAAAAAAAATGTTCCCGAATTTTATTCTTGTCCTTTAGAAATGTTGATTGAATCGTTAAATGTTTAAAGGTATCAAATCATGAAAAGCATTGTAGAATGACATAACTCTTACAATCATTTCTGTAAATTCTGTATTCATTCTTTCCTTATAACATACTCCTCTTTCCATGAGTACAGGGTGGGGCTAAAGTAGGCTTACAGTTGTGAGTATGGGAACACAGAGTTTATTCTTGCATAATTGTTTATTAATTAGTGTATTATTTTCCATGCGGACAGCTGCAAACCTCCTGTTGCCTCTCCTGGGATGCAACACACCTGGCTCATGGTAGACCCCGCCCTTTGACCTACTGATACTGGTATTTCTAAACAGCAGACACTGACGCGACTTGCCACAATGAAGGGACATCAGTAGTTTGGGAGTATTTTATACTTGATGTCACCTCTTTGGGACACCACTTCTTTGCTTTGGGCAAACTACTTTGTCGGGTTTTGCATTTGATACAGTCAAGGGGCAAAGGTGCAGTCAGATTCTAATCCAGAGCAGTTGCTTGAGCAAAGGGGTTTTAGAGGTATTTGATGGGCAAATGACGTGCCCAGCTGGATGGGCGTGAGGCCGCGGGAACCAGAGGGGAGGTTGCCAGGGTGTCACGCACAGGCAGCCCCTCCAGGGAGGTGCCAGGTTGCTGTGCTTCCTCACCTGGGCCCCGGGACCTCCTTGTCTGTGCCAGACTCGCTCTTTGCTGTCAATCTTTAAAAAGTCACCTTAATTTGCGAGAGATACCAGAAGCACAGGTAATATGACCTAGAAAACACTCCACTTCTGGACCTTGCATTGTGCAGGGCCTGGCACAAATATGGCCCTTTTTTATTGCAATATCTTTTATTACAAAATCATAGGCATGCAATTCTGTAACATCGCAATTTCACCCTCAAGCATACCATGTGACATTTTAGGTGAAGTGTTCAAATTAAAACTATAAATTATTACACCCATATCATTATCCTACCAACCACCCTCAAGCAGGCATAACTTCTGCCGGATTCTCGCCAATTTCCAGCCTTAAATAAACTTCCTGTGCTTCTAATGCCTCTGTTACATGTGCTGGGGGGGCAAGGCCCCCTGCACTGTGCCTCGCCCCCTTTCTCACCCTGCCTTTCACTGACTCCCCTCCTCTTCCCACTCTCCCCATCCCCACCATTGCCACGGTTCTCCCAATCTCTTTTTCACTTCCTGTCCTCTCTCCCTTGCGATTCTTATTTAGTCCTGAGCGCTACAGCTTTATCCCCACATCTCCAAAGACTTCTCTAAAGTAGCTATTTTAAACTTTCTTCTCACTTCCAGTCTCCCATATGTGCATGCCCAAATTTCCGAGAAACTCCTCCTGCTTGGTACCTGTAGTGCACTTCAGACCAATGAATGAGTCCAAATAGAACACACTCTTCTTCCCAAACTAGCCACTCTGCCACAGACGAACATGTGTAGGTAGATGCTTCTATCAGCATTGCTCCTCTTCTAAACAGGATTCAGTTATCAGATCTCAGAGACCATACTGGATCTTTCCTTTCTCTGAGTCACGACACGCAACCAAATGCCACATCTCATTGGTGCCACCTGGGAGTGTCATCCGTGGCCTCTCTCCAGTTGAAATTTCTCTTCTATAACTTTAGGTTCAGCTGCTGATGGGACTTCCCAATGGTCTTTTTTTACTGCCTGCCTGCTCGATTACCTTTGTAGTCCTGCCAGAGTAATTTTCCTAAATTTCAGTTTGGAACATATAATTCCCCCTCTTAAGTTTTCCCATGGTTTCTCATTACCTAGAGTAATAATTAAACTTAAACTTGTAATTCAGAGCTATCCACAATACCTACCATTGTTTCATTTAGCGATCTAAAAATTATGTGATATCCCAAGCACACTGGAAATGACACAGGCTCATATTACAAACTACCCATATTTTACCAGTGTTATCACCGTGCCTTTTTCTGATTTAAATTTTTAAGATAGAAAAATGCCGAGTTGAAGACCCATTTGAATCCCTTGCCATTTAGCACACTCCACAGTTGTATTCAGTGTTTCTCTGTTCCCGTACAGACCCAGTTTGCCCATGCCCATGGTTGCATTGCCTTGTGTGGCATGAAAAAACCCATACTTCCTCTGTTGATGGACATCTATAAGGTTTTTCTGTTTGTGTTTCAACAAATACATGTACATGATTCTCTTTGATCACATGTATCCAGGGTATGTGATGTGGATAAAAGTAGAGTTGTTGGTTTTTAAAACATGTACGTTTTAACTTTACTAGAAGTTTTCAGATTTCTCACAAGTAATTGTTCTCATGGATAAGCCCAGAAGCAATGATATGAGAGAACTTCCTTTATCATATCCTAAGCTGTAATTGACGTTGCTGTATTTCTTTAAATTATAAAATATTTCAGGCATACAGGGAATATAAAACTTCATTAAAATAATATTTTGCTACATTTGCTTTAGATTTAAAAGTATATTATAAAATGGATAAACCTGAGGCCCTTATACATCCCAATACAGTAACTTCAGAAGTAAACTTGTACTTGTAAATCTATGCATACAGTTTTTCTATATTTATTACATTTTTATATTTATTTCATATATGCTCTTGTTTCATATAGTTTCGACTTTATATAATCGGAATCATATAGTATGACTTCCCGACACACATTTGGTTATGTGTTTGAGATTTAGTCATTTTGATAGATCAAGTTCTAGTTCATTCATTTGATTTCTGTGCGCTTTTTCTTTGTATACATACTCCACAGTGTGTATTTCCTGGTGCGAATGTGCAAGAGGTCCTTCGGGGTCTGTGCTCAGTGATGGATTTGCTGGGCACGGGCAGGTCCATGCTCACTCACTTCTGTGCTTCCCCACGGGGCCCCCTCACTCCGCTTGCTCCCCAGCGCCTGGTGGGGTGAGGCATTTTCCTACCGTGGATAAATGCGTGTTTCAAAGTTGTGCTTCCCTGCAGTATGAACATGTGTCCATATGTTTATCGACACATTGATTTCCCAGGTTTGTGAGTTATCTCTTCAGTTTCGCAGCCCATCTTTCTGTGTGACGTGAATGTGCGAGAGGTGTGCCTCCTTTTTGAGCACTGTGCTCTTGCCGTTACAAACTACACAGCGACCTACACCTGTGCTGTGGCTTGTCTTTAATTTCCTTATGGCCTCCTGGGTCTTGCTGATAGTTTAAGTTTTAGTGAAATCCACTTATTTTCTTTGTGGCTTATACTTTTGGTCTTATTTAAAAAGTCATTCTTCACTGTAACGTAAAATTGCTATTTTCTATTTGATTCTGTTGTTTTCATGCAAGTCTGTATACACTTAAATTTTTAATCTACCTATAATTAATTCTTATTTTTAGATTTCAGTTTGGAATCTCTTCGTGTCCATATGGAATAGCAGTTTTCCATGTCCATTTGTTAAATGTGCTTATCCGTGAGCTTGGTAACCGAATCCTACTTATTCATGTTTTCCAATTTGTGCCTCCAAAAGTTTGTTTATGTATTCTTACGTACTTCATGGTTTTTTGTTGTTGTCTGAATCATTTCTTTTGTTTTAAGTGAGATTATCTCATTGATCACTGCTGGTTTATACAAAAGCGGTCGTTCTTTTCCCAGTTGGTATCTAACAGTGATTCGCTCATCAGACGTTCACCACCTGGGGGACCCTCCTGTGCACAGGCACCGTGTAGGTGGCCGGGACATGTCAAGGCAGAGAACGTGACTTTTAAGCTCTAGGAGCATGTAATGTAAGGGATCAACAAAGCAAACGGACAGGCTTTCCACGTGCCTTTTACAAGGGAAGATGGTGAGATGAGTAGAAGGTGACGCTTAAACTGAGAACCAAGAAGGCTCCCCAAACATGGAGGCCTTTGAGTTAGTTCTGGGGAGGAGGCGGAGCTCGTGAGGTGGGTGTGGGAGAGGTACTGGGCAGGTAACTAGAGTGACCTGGACAGGTAAATAGAATAATTTCCTGGGCAGGACAAAGGGACCATGGATAGTCTTCATTTGTTTTGTTTTACTGCGTGTATTAAAAATAGCGACTGCATTTAAGCATTGTTTCTTCAAAGCCACAGCCATTAAATCATAGGAATCTATTAATGTACATATAAATTATAATAACCAAAGAAAAGGAAACAAAAAGGAATCTGTAAATATATTACAATTAAACACATAAATATTCCATAATAAGGATAAATTCAGTGAAACTTTTCTCAAAAAATTACTACACTAAACCAGTTCAGTGTTGAAATTCTGAAGTGGTTTAAAAGACCCCAAATCTATTGATAAACTGAAGAGTGAAAATGACTTTCAGGTGATTGTTTAATAGGTATGCACATTTCTGTATTTAAACTAGATTTCAATATGTAAAATTAATCCTGTTGACAGTTTAGTTAATTAAATAGTCACTACAGGCCACAGGAATACATTTGTTGGTGCTGATACCTAGACATTAGAGTTCAGAGTTTATATGTTTAAACTCTCCCTCAAAAAGAGGAAAATGCAAATTATTAATGGAAGAAAATAAAATGTTATTTAAAGCATCTATTAATACAATTTTCACATGTTCATTAGAAAACACTTATTTGTGCAGTGCGTGAAAGATAGCAGATGAATTAAGCCAAAGAGTAGCTCCCCGATTAAAGATAAAGTGAGCGTGCCTGATACTTTCCGGCCAAATAAAGGTTATTAAATCAAGGCTCTGAGGCTGTGGGGATGTCTGCTGGACCTCGGAAAGCAGTTATTTACTTGCTTTAATGGTTTTGATTATTGCCAAGTCATGGAAGCGGCAGCTTGCAGAAAGAGCGCTGTCAGTGAAATCACGGACTCTGCCTTCTACTCGAGTCGTTTTAGTCAAAGACCTTGACTGTGTGTGTGTGTGTTCGAATGGGTTTGAATCTACTTTGTCCATGTTCATACAATCTGAATTTACTTGAAAAATGAAGTAGAACTCATCCCACTTTCCTAGGGGACCTACTAGCTCTGTATTTGTTAATGCTCACTGGCCACTACTATTTCTTGGAGGACAGGTAATAATAATAATACTCTCTTAAAAAGCAGGCTTCCATGTTCCTTCCTGAATTTTTCTTTTTGAGATCCAGTGAAATGTTTTTTAAAATTATTATTTACTTTAGTGGCAAAAAATAATAGTTTTGACTTCAGGGAAGCTTTCTCAAAGATATTTCGCAAGAACCCCTGTCTAGCCCATTGCAGTAGAACTGGCAGGGGAAGTTAAAGGTGACTTTTAAGTGAACAACATTTTATTTTTTTTAATTGCATCTCATTTTGTAAGTTAACTAGAATGTAATAAAATATGTTAAACCAAAATAGCAGCCAAAAATCACCCCAGATAATGCTAAATGGCATACCCATCCAGGCCCAGTGCTGGACTTGACACTGTAGTGTAGCCGCCTTAGCCCCAAGGGGTCCCGCTGCGGATCTCAGAGTAGGATCCCGTGACGCTTGGTGCGCGGGGTTTGGAGGCTTTTCTCTGTGTCTTATGCGCACACAGTGGAGAAGACGACACACAGACCCTCCTTCCTTTTTAAAGACCTGGGTATATAACTAGTTTGGAAAGAAAGGTGGCGTGCTTCCTCTCGGGAACTATTTAAATGTATAGTCACTTACAGGACACTGACGTCACCAGCAAGAGCACAAGTAGGGGGTGAACGGCAAGAATTTCCCATTTGGGATTGTGTCGCATATTTTCCTAAGTATTTTCTGACCTCAGACGTTCTATATCCTGTCAAGTGCGCCGAAGCAAGGGGGATGTCGGAAGCCCACGGGGTGCACCCTCTGTGCAGCCGCAAATACAGCAAGGTTTCTCATGTATACACCTGATTTTTCCACCGGGGCTGTCCCATTTCTTATCGCGTTGTGCCTTTTAACTGTTTCTTACCGACTTTGGTTCTTTTCTGAGCATAAGTACGTGAGGATGCCTCTGATTCGACGGGGGAGTTGGGGGGGATCTTGGAATGCTGGTGGAGGGGTGGGGACAAGGTTCGTAGCCAGGGGGAGCTGTGCTGGGAGCCTGTTTCCAGTTTTTCACTCATTCCACAGCGACCTGTTGACCTCTAGCCCTCCCGGCGTCTTCATTGTTAATGTTTCTGCCAGGTGACCCCACGTGATCTTGGATGAACTGCTTAAACACATTGAACTTAAACTAATTCTCCCCTTTGCAATGGTGAAGAGGCTCAAAAGAAAGGAAAGGAGACCGCAGATGCGCACAAGGGGGCATGCACAAATGCCCACTGGGAGGCCTACTGGGGTTGCCTTGGCAGGTACCTGTACGAGGGACTGGCACAGGGAGATGCCAGAGCTCTCGGGCTGGAGCTATGGCTGCAGCCTGCCCCTCAGGGACCTCAGGGACCTCTGATACTGGGAGGGCCCTAGAGAGGTGTCACGAATTGGGGCAAGGAGGCCAGCCTTCCCATCCCATGTGCCAGTCATAGCCTCAGGGTGACCCCCTCCAATTCATGATCCAATTGTGTTTAAGTCCATGCCGTCATCGATCTATCAAATAGTCATTCATCTGCTGGAGACAGACAGAGGAGACACGGATCCTTCCATTAAGGAATCACATGGAACCGGTGGGGATGGTCTAGTAGCTACTAATTTCTGTGGAATCTTAGCAAGCTCATGATAAAACAGAGATATGTTTTGGGCTCATGAAAGCACAGAGCAGGGCATTTCCACTAGAGAGTGGACACAGGGTGGGAAAGGACGCATGTGGGATGTGGATGCCGCACTGAGGCTTTGATTCAGTAAGTAGATGGACGAAGGAGTGGTAAGAAGCTCAAGTTGCAGAATAACATTAAATATTCTCTTTGCAGCCCTGGCTGGCGTAGCTCAGTGGATTGAGCGCAGGCTGCGAACCAAAGTGTCGCAGGTTCGATTCCCAGCCAGGGCACATGCCTGGGTTGCAGGCCATGACCCCCAGCAACCACACAGTGATGTTTCTCTCTCTCTCTCTTTCTCCCTCCCTTCTTTCTCTAAAAATAAATAAATAAAATCTTTATAAAAAGATTAAAGTGAGAAGACTTTAAAAAAATATTCTCTTTGCACTTTAATGAATCTGTTCAAATTATTGTATTTGCTTATTTCTTGCCTAAAATATTTTTTATTTTTAAGAATCTATATAATTTGCACACAATTTAAAGTGAGCATTTCCCCTCTCTTTTTTGGTTTCATCCCTCTGAGGTTTATCTACCCTTTCTCTTTGTTTTTCATCAGAGATGTAAAGGAAATGTTTAGGATAAGTTAGCATCATATTTCTTCACTCTCTGCCATAAAAGTAGATAAAGTTAGCACACATAAATTTTCTTCTTTCTGATTTTTGCATCCTATTCTAACTTATCAGGGCCTTTTAGATCTATAGTCTGTCTTACAGAGTTCTTATAAGTTTTAAAACCTCTATGTTTGTATTCATAGTATGTTATTAGGTATTATATAGCTCTATATAGTTCTATATTTAAATCTACGTGATATTCACATCACAGCCTCTCCATTCCTGAGCCTTTATTTTGACACATATACGGGTCAGTCGGCTGTCACCAGTAGATGGTCGTTTTCAGGAAGACAGGGCGAGTCGCCGTGAGTAAATTCTCTTATGCACTGCGTATGTGGGAGTGTGCGCCTGGAACTTTTACACTTGAAAGAGAACTTGATCCCAACTGTAAGACATTCGGGAAAAGGCACACATCAAGGAGACAGTAAAACGATCAGCGGTCTCCAGGGCTCTAGGGCAGCGAAACTGCTCGTTGCTGTTATGATGATGCATTCACGTCATCACACATGGTTCGAAACCATAGAATGCACAACACTAGACGGACCTTAACGACAACCATGGGCTTTGCACAAAGTAGAGGACTTGAGCTTGAGTATGTTTCTTGGGTTACTGTTTTTTTTTTCAGCATTTTATTTTATTTTTAATTTAATTTTTAATTTTTATTTTTATTTCTATTTTTATTGTTGTTCAAGTACAGGTTTCTGCCTTCCCCCCTTCCCAGCCCATCCCCCAGCCCTCCCCCCCCCTCCCGTTTTCATCGAGACCCTTCTAGCATTGGCTCTCCCTGTGGAGAATTTTGGTTCGTCGGTCGTTTCGCTTTTCAACACAAACTGCTCCTTCTTCTTGGGTTTCCATTCTTATCGAACAATACGCTTTGTTTCTCTTGACTCTGGAAAACCCCAAATGTGAGACTGGGAAAGATGGACTCTGTTGGAAGTCCTTCCCTTTGAAGCGGGGAACCAGTGTGCGTGCAGGGTGCAGATGAGGCTTTGCTGCACGTCCCGAGGGGCAGGGAGACTCGGGAGCTCTGGAAGCACCCAGACCCCGCTCTTGCATGCCCGAAGGCTAATTTGAAAATCCCTTCCCTGCCTTAAGCATTTGAATTACAATAGAAGACAGAAACATGCTACCGTTAAACTTTTCAAAATGATTCTACATACCTCCTTTTTTCCTGGCAAATTTTGTGTTTTTAAAATTCATATTAAATCACTCCTAATAGTCCACGAAGAAAAATTACCCTTATTTCAATACCCAATGATATTAAAGTAACATTTCATGGCAGGTATTATTATAATACTGTTACTCTCAAAAACAGAGTCACAGTATGACAAATTACTGTAACAGGGCTTACTTTTTGAAATTCTGTAGTTGTTCCTCTTCTGTCCATTGTATCGTCTTGTGATAGGTATTTTGAAGACACTGGAAGACCAGAGAAAATACATTTAATATGTCATCTCTCTATATAACATCAATTGGTGTGCAATTTACTCGGAATGGTTTTGAACAGCATTTCTTACAAAGAGAACATTTTAAAACCACCCCAAGCTTACCCCCCATGACTCATTCAAGCATGGGTAGCCTGGATAACTTGAATTCACAAGTTATTTCTGAATCAGAGGATTCTGTTCTTTGGCCCACCAGAACACGCACGGGGCGATGTAGCAGTGAATGTAGATACAAATCGGTTATTCTTTTTTATAATGGAAACATCAATGGCCGGGGGACGTACACACGCCTCGTGCACTGAGCAGCCGGCGCAGGTGAGGAGCACTCCGGGCCCTGTGATACACAGAGAGGGCGCAGGTGGGAACGCAGCACCGGCATGCGCCCCGTGCTCGGAGCGCCTTCAGAAAGACACAACAAAGCATTTTTGATGCTGAGAGAAAAGGACAAATCATTCTAGCTGGAAGGAGGGCAGAGTTCAGAAAAATACTTTAGAAAGGAGATAACGTTTAAGCCGAGGATTAAAATAGGGTTACCCTGGGGTACGCGCAGATGGGGGAAGAGAACAACATAAAGGATTCAGAAGATTTGGATAATCCTAAATGGTGTACACACTCTGCATAATTAATCAGTCTTTCTTTTACCTTGTGGCTTATTAGAACTTTTTTAAAAATTCACCATTAATGTTGCTTTGGACTTGTTTTATCCTCTTTCCTTAAAATAGAGTACATTTGTTCATCTTACGGATGCTTACAAATCACCTGTTAGGCGCTTTTAGTTTTTAGCTGTCTTCAAGGATTCTGAATATTCTTGGCAAGTTAATTTTCAGCAGTAGAAATTTAATTTCTTCTGATACTTGTTTACATGCGGATTATTGTCTTAAAAAGTACTTCTATTTTCTCCTCATAGCAAATATCATGGTCTGTAATTATATAGAAAGAATATATATTTTCTTAGTGTTTCTCTCACCTACCAGCTAAGCTCCCTGAGGTTAGGGACCACCTCCATTGTCCTCATTACGTTCTCATAACGCAGGATGCCCCGTGACAGGTGCTCCGTAAGTATTCACTCAATCCATACACTAATCAATGGAGTACAAAGGTTTCTTCACACTGATTTTGTCTAAAACTGATGATGATGACTCAGTTCTTCTCGTTTGGTATAAAGAGAGTCCATAGTGGGTGGTCTATCTCACAACAAATGTTAGGAGATTCAGGGTCTGAATTTAAAAACTAGAAGCTGTAGATTTCTGAAAATGATTTTTCCATGTTGACTTTTAAAATCTCTATATTTATGGAAAGATTCTAGAGTCTGAACATGAACATGGATTGCATAGCTGTGAAACCAGGGCTCCTGTCTCAGCAAGCAAGACGGAGCCCTTAGGAGACCTGACGAGGACGCCGTGGCTCAGCAGCTCGGTGCACAGATGCCACAGCAAGCCCGTCTCGGGTCAACACCTCGCTCCGCCCTGGCACTTCCTGGCCGTGGTGGACATTCATTCACCTGCTCTTTGTTCTCCACCTTTCTCCTCTGCAAAGTGGTGTTGGGGTGGACACTAAATCAGTTGCATCATTTGGAAAAGTGCTGCAAGCCCAGTGCAATCACAGGGTGTGTCATTGTGATATGACTATGGGGACCAGGGGCCCCCACGCTCCTGGCCGCAGCTGCTTAGGGCAGAAGCTACTCCTTCTACGCCGGAGAGATCTGACGTCCTATCTGCTTTGTGGATGCCTCTGCCCATAAGAGAATAATTGTTGGAGTGCCATAGGGGTTCTACTTGCTTCCAAACTCCATCAGGCGACCTGATGGTGCTGTAGATAAAGTCTAAATGCAACGTGGCCTTCAGACGGTGCGGGACCTGCCTCTGCCCGTCCAGCGTTTCCCTGTGCACCATACTTGCTGGGCACGTGGGCCTGCCTGCTGTTGACCGCGTCTTCTTGTTGCTCCCTGCACATAGACCTGCAGTATTCTTTTTAAAGATTTACTTACTTATTTTTAGACAGAGGAAGGGAGGGAGACTGAGAGGGAAAGAAACATCAATGTGTGGTTGCCCCTCGCACCCAAGCATGTGCCCTGCCTGAGAATCGAACCGGCAGCCCTTTGGTTCACAGGCCAGCACGTATTCCACTCAGCCACACCAGCCAGGGCTAGACCTGTGGTATTCTTCCCACGGCATTTGCCAGTTTAAATTCCCAGGTGTCACCTCCGCTGGAGACGGTGACCTAAGTCCAGGGTAGAGCTTTGTAGTGAATTTTAAAATCGGGAACTGAGTCCTCCAACATTCTTCTTTATCGTGATTATTTTGGCTCTTTGGGGTTACTGACAATGCCATTTTGAGTTCTGAGTTATATAAATTTTTGCAAAAGGCCAATGGGATTTTGATAGGAATTTCAATGACTACGTAGATCACTTGCTAGAGCTGATGAACGTGAGATGCCTGTGCATTTATTTAGGTCTTTAGTTAATTTTGGAATATTTGATAGTTTAAATTTACTAGTCTTCCACTCGGGTAACATTTATTTCAAAGTATGATATCTTTGACACTATTATAAATGGAATTGTTTTCTGGATTTCATTTCAGATTATTAATTGCCAGGTTGTAGGAATCCATCTGAGTTTTTATGCTGATCTTGTATTTGTTCTGTCGCTTTGCTGAATTCATTTATTAGCTCTAACAGGTATTGTGTGTGTGTGTGTTTTTTTTAGAATTTTTAGATCAGGCCTCCTGCAAATATACTTTTGCTTCATTGTTTTTAAATTTGGATGCCTTTGATTTTTTTATTATCAATTAGTTCTGTCTAGACCTCCTAGTAAAATGGAGAACACCAGCTGCCAAAGTGCTCACCCTCGTCTTGCTTCTGCTCTTGGAGTGAAATTCAGCCTTGCACCATGGAGTGTAGTGTTAACTCTGCATTTCTCACAGATTCCGTTCACTAGGATGAGGAATTTCCTTCCATTTCTAGTTCATGGCATGTTTTTATTATGACAGAGTTTCGGATTTCGTCAAATGCTTTTCTGCAGTTGAGATGACCAGGTGACACGGACTTTTTTCTCCAACATATTCTGGTGTATTACTTCGATCCATTTTCATATGTGGAACCACACTTGCATCCCTGAGGTAAATCCCACTTAGTCATGGTGTATAATTTTTTAATGATGCCGGATTCAGTTTGCTAGTATTTTATTGAAGATTTTTACAACCACTTTCATAGGGAGTATTGTCTGCAGTATTCTGGTGCTTTCTCTTGTTGGCGCTGGAATCAAGGTAATTCCTTCTTAATTGAATGAGTAAGGTGTGCTCCCTCCTCCTTTGCTATTGTTTGGAAGAGTTGGAAAAGGATTGGTGCTAATTCCTGTTTGAGAATATTGTGTCGTTCAAAACTATCTGATTCTGGGCGTTTTTTAAGGGTGGAGGTTGATTACTGATTCAATCTTTTAAACTATTATAAATTTACTTGCATTTTCTATTCCTTTTTTGGTTTGGTAGTTTATGTCTTTAAGAGTTGTCTGTTTTGTGTAGGACTTCTAATTTTTAGCATACATTTTTATCATTATCTCTTCCAATCCTTATTTCTATAAATGGTGCAGTAATCTCCCCACTCTCATTTCTGATTTTAGTAATCGGAATCTTTTTGCTTTCCTTCTTGGACAGTATAGCTGAAGCTTGTCAATTTTTCCTCTTGTTTTCAAATACTCTGCTTTAGGTTTTATTGATTCTCTTTGTTGTTTTCCTGTTCTCTATTTCATTGATCTCCGCTCTACTCTTCATGATGTCCTTATCCCCCCCCCCCCCCATACTTCAGTACTTAGCCAGCCTGGCGACAGCTCCGCCCCAGCCTCCCCGTGGTGCTTGCAGGGACCCCGGAGGTGAGGTGAGAGAGCCGTGAGTGCTTGGATGAGGCTTAGCTTTTTGAAGAGCAGGTTCACAGCCCTGGGCACGTGGCTGGTCTTCCCGGCTGCCCAGCACACACACATCTTCTAGAAGCTCGTATTGTTCCAAAATGTCTCTTTTCTCAGCCTCTTCTTCCCTGGCTTTCTGGTCTCTTGCTGGTCCTGTTTGTCCTCGCCCAGGCTTCGGTGGCCAACACTTCTGCCTTGAAATGCTTTTGGAAAGTGCTGCCTTATCCCCCTGGGAATGCTCTGACTCAGATGAACTGACCAGAAGCCCTCACGCCGGTCATCCAGGGACCTCTCAGACAAGTCAAAGAGACACCATCAGGGTGCTTCGAGAACAACGCCCATGGGGTGCCCTCTGGCCCCAGGAGCCTGGGCTGCTGTTTCCCTGGCCACCGCTGACCTGGCGAGTGGGAGTGGTCCCGCTGGCGATTGCAAACGCCGCGGCGTCTCTCAGGGCAATGCAACGTCTTCTTCCTTCAGAAAGCTTTCCCTGGTGGTGCTAAGTGTGAGGCACAATCCGGAATTCTGCGGACGTTAACTCTGCCAGCTTTCCTGATTTTTAGTGGCTTTTGTGCTAAGATGGGGGCCCTGAGTCCCCCACACTGCCATTTCGGTGATGTCACTCCATCTTGGTCGCCGATAGTGGATGGCTCACACCAGTCTTGACTTTTAATGGGAACTTATTAAATGTAGTTTTAAGTACTGGGTAATCAGGAAATGTGTTATCTTTTAAATCAAGTATTAGGGACAACGAAAAGTGGCATACTTAATGTGTTCAGCAACTGCTGATGAAGTGGCTTTTATATCAATGACCACATTTTTTCAAAGTAGAATACTGGAGACAACTGTATTTGAACAATAATAAAAATGATTTAAAAAAAAGCATAGATTATAGTAAAATGTAGTGAAATAATAGGAATAAAAATTAAAAATAACCAAATAAAAACATTGCAACTAAAATAAAAGGAGAATATTGCAAAATACAGACTATATATTAGGGTAATCAAATAAATAGTCACTCAACCCTGGACCCTTTGAGAGTACAAAAGGCAGTTGGGAGCTCAGGATTACAGTGTACCTGGACCATATTGACTCCCCAGCACGTGTGATTATTCTAATTTAACCTTCCTTTCCAGTGAATGATGAACCGGACTCATAGTCTGTAACTGTGGTTTGTAATTGTTAGTCTCTGATGTCCTCCTATAGGTGTGTAAAGGGCTTGTTGTTAAAGAGTTGGGTAAAAGATGAGCCTGTAATACATTTATGAACAGTAGTTCCCATTCATTTGGGAATCGTTAATAATAATTATTATTAACTAATAATAATTTATGGCAGATATTACCTTAGACACCTTTGCATCACTGCTGTAAAAGTGTAATTTAATGTGCAGTGTGAGGAATTAAGTGCTTTTAATCTTTAGTTTTGAATCCACTTTTACTAATGTTTGTGTATGGTATCAGATGAGAGCTCATTCTTTTACATGTGACTGTCCAGGCATCCTGTGTCATGGAGCGTTTAAGTGTCCATGCTACCCCAAGCAATCTACAGATTCAGTGCAATCTTTATTGAGATCCCGAAGACAATTTTTACAGAAATGAAAAAAAAAACAATTCTATACTTAATGTGGAATCACAGAAGGCCACAGATACACATAGTCACATCAGTCCTGAGAAACAAGAACAGAGCTGGAGGCATAACGCTTCCTGATTTCAAAATACGTTTTAAGGCTACAGTCACTGAAGCAGTATGGTACCGGCAAAAGCCATCCTGTTGACCAGTGGAACAGAATAGGCAGCCCAGAAGTAAATCCACATCATGCAGTCAATTCATCTTCAGCCAGGATGTCAAGAGCACACAATAACCAGAAAAATAGCCTTTTCAACCAATGGCGTTGTGGAAACGAGTAGGTAAGCTTCCAGCAGTAATCACGGGATTCCAGCAATGCTAGAATTCCATTCTTGCTGGATAAAAAGTCACTTGGCCTTTTCATGGCAGCTTTGCCACATTGAGGGTCTGTAAATTAATTTCATGTGTGTATTCGTTTCAATATATAAAGTGAACATGGCTTGAACTGTTTTCAAAAGAAATATGCATCCATATATGATATGTTGATGTGTTTTGTATATTAATATGTTATTTGCATATGGATGAATAATTCATAGCACAAAATATCTCAGTGTGGTTTTTTTCCATGTGCTTTCTCTTTTTTTGGCATATGGGGCATATTTGTTAGAATCGTGTAGAATCACAATTGTGTGCTGGGAGATACGTGATGAGTATGGAGGGTCATGTACGTATGGAGATATGAAGGTAGACCCAGAGGGACTCGGGACTTTAACCGACAGCAGATGAGGAGCACAGAACACGTTGGGGGTAAATGCCACAGAATAAAATGTAAAATATTGGCAGTCCCTCTTTTCCCGCAAAATTACCTGCAGCTGTATTGGCAAAGGACTTGTCATTTATATTCAAAAAGCTAAATTATAGGCAATTTGAACTCATTTATCTTTTTTAAATTCAATGCAAATAATGACAACATTAATCTTTTTTTCCTTCCAAAGAATGAACAACTCGTTTGAAATGCCAATTCTCCTAGAGATTTCCATGACTATAGTGTATCCAGATTAAAAACCAGAATTTAATGGGGAGATTAAGGACTCTAAATTTGTTTGAAGTAGAAGAAACACAGGTTTCAAATTTGTTTCTCCATACAAAAATAATTATTATTCAAACATTACAGAAGACCCACATCTACCACATCAAGATGTGTGTTTTAAAAACGTGTAGAAACTTAGTTTTTATTCAGAAACACATTTCAAAAACAAATTCTTTTGTAATATTTTCACTATAATCCCAATTCAATAAAGTCAACTGTAGTAACACCTAAAATGTGCTTTTCGTACATCCTAGGACTCAACAGTCTTTCTGAAAGGTTGGTACTATTTCTCATTTCACACCTACTGCCTAAGTTTCTTCTTGTCCTCCTTATTGGCCCTCATGTTTTATCGGTGGGTGACACCAAACACCAGTAATAATGGATGGCCAACCTTGACCAATGCCGTCACACGTGTCAATGTTCTCTGCATTTTACTTTTTGATAATTTAACATCTATCTGTCTGGATAGCTGAGGAAAGTCAGGCATCTGGCGAGTGACTGGTACATCCTGAAACAAGGTTAAAGGCCAGCCAGCCTCATCTCCAGAACCCAGGCTCTGAGCATGCTCCTCACAGCCTTTGGTGATGGTTGTCTTCTGTGTCTGTATTTAGTTCCCCACGACTAAGCTTCTGCCATCATTGTTAGCACCCGCCTGCCACTGAGCTCGGTGAATCCCGGTCCATAACTCACATTCAGGAAGACAGCTCAGCAGGAGCTGGGAGAGCAACACATTCGTTACATCTGGCACTTGGTTTCAATGTCCATAATCGATCTGATTTCTATTAGAGAGTCTAACAGTGTTTTGGTGTTGTTGTCTATGGATAAAAGTCATGAAATAAAGAAGCTGCTTTCCTATTCATGCGTTGTGTGTCAAAACAACTTTTTCTTATTTCTTTAGTATCATTTGTGTATTCTTTTAAAAATTCAATTGATAATTAACTTCTCTCATATTCATCTTGATATTTAAGTTGTCCCCGAGGTGGCCTCTGAGAGCCTGTCCCGGCAAAGTTCTGTGTGTCCTCTTCACACGCCCACCAGCTTTCAACCAGTTCCTTACTTTCTGGAACAATATGTAGGTGTGTTGCGGAGAGGAGAAAACTTCTCTTCCAAAGAGTGAGCAATAAAAATGCACAAAGAGTGGTAGAAATAGAAAGAAAAGTATTCTTTTATAATCACTAAAGTAATCATTGAATCACTCCGGCCTCATTGATCACTGAGTAATAACAGCAAAAAGAAGATTCACAACTTAAAAGATAAAACTTGTGACCATGTATGGGCCCAGTGAGATTACTAGATCCTGATATGATGCCAAGCAAGGAGGTACGCATGCGAATAACAATATAACATATCAAAAATGTAACAGTTTAATAATATAATGAATATGCTAATAGTATAGCATATTATACATTAATAATAATTAGATACCAATAATATTGTTGATGCAAGTGAAGCTGTGACTCTGTGCTTTCTATAAAGCTACTGGATGGGCTTGGCCAATGCGTTTGTACTTAAATATGTTCATGTTTCTACATACACATTACATACTGTGACATAGTAATTAAATACGAAGTCATTCGCACCCTTCCGTGGGCAGGAAAGAAATCGTGTCAAACTCATAGACAGTGAAGAAACTGTGTAGCAAGCTCCTTGGCCACTTGAGAAGTTTACATTAACTGACACTACTGTGAATTCACTACTTTCCCACTAAGCTACCGAATCTACTGGTTTTCAACCTGTGCAGAACTGGTAAGATAGTGGCATCTAACCTCAACTAAGTGTATTTTCTTCTTCCCATGTTTCATAACCGTTGTTTTCAAAATCTGCTTCTGTCTTTCTGGAAGTTTCCTCTCAAGCCGGGCCATGGGCTTCTGCTTCTCATTTAGGCCTTTCAACCTGTCTCATTTGTGTGTGTCACTGTGTGTGTGTGTGTGTGTGTGTGTGTGTGTGTGTTGGCACTTCCACTAGCCATAAGATCCGTGAAAGCAAGCCTCCTGTGTATTTCTCACTGTGTGCTCTCAAGGTCTAGCACAGGTCTCAGCAGAGAGAGGTAATTCATGAACCGTTTATAAAATAAGATGTTAGTCTTGTGACGTAGAGGGGTGGGTGTGTTCTCAAACCTCCCCGTGGGCTGCAAGGGTCAAGACATTTACAAAATGTATCCTCAAACATCACCTTCCCATGAATATTTTGTTTACATTATTGCTTCTTTCCATTTCCATATTAAAAATTCTAAATGTCACGGGTATTTAAAGGTATATTTAGTCAACACGTTATTATAAATGATAGAAAGGCCCTGTCTAATTATGTGCTAGGTTTTGGGTCTTTATTTTGCTAAAAGCTTTGGTGAATTGCTTTGGCTAAAAAAAATGTTTTTATAGAGCAATCATGAAGGGTATTAACTGATTAATCCTTTTGCTAGAAAACTGTGAAACCCTCCACTCTGAGCAGAGTTCAACAAATCCAGATTAATAGCATTTTAAGCCCTGGAGAGAGGGCTTCTTTGGGGAGCTTGAGCATTTTTTTAACTCTATGGCCAACTAAGTTGAGCCATTAAGGACTGTCCTGCCTTTGAAATTGCCTGAGCCGGGAGGGTGGCTGGCAGGTCTACCTGTCTTTCATTCCTTTCATCCGTAACTTCTCTTCATCCTGTAACGTGGAAGTTAGTCTTCGACTGAGCACGGACCATCCACATTGCCACGCACACCCGCCCTGCTTTCCTTCTCCTAAGATTTCCTTAACACGGAGCATTTGGAGATGGACAGCAGCATTGATAGGATGGCTACGTATTGTTTGGCTCCTTCCTGTAGGAACGTATTCAGTTACTGAAACACAGAACTGTTGTCATCAAACTCACAGACATTTAGCTTACGCCTAAGTTAAGACACTTGATAAAGAAGTCCACGGAACACTTTCCACTTCCACGGGCTGCATGGAATAAGCTTTTTCCCCGTCTTGTGTGTACGCTCTAACCTTCACTGTGCTCTCGCTCTCATGCAGATTTCACGCCGCTCTGCCTGTGCCATCGACACAGTGCTTAGTGCCCCACTGGCATCAAATAAAGCTTCAACCGGAATCGTTGCAGTTGGGCTGCTTTTGTTGGGGAATAATCTTTACTATTGACTTTTGTCAATATTGTGTTACTTAACTCACTTCCCCCTGCGTTAATAGCATTCTGAACTCTGGACCTAACAGCGTAGTAAAGATCTGGGCCATCTAAAGATTTGGCAATTTTTTTAAGTGCACAGTAAGTCCTGGGCTTCCAATGTAATTGGAAATTGTAGCGCGATTAATGAGGATAATACCCAAACAGCATGCTTGTTGTTTCCGTAAACATGTTAGCTTAATGATAGACTCGTATCTGAAAAAGAAATGATCTCATCAATGTGAATTCCAGTAATTTGTCACAGATCCTGATGCGGGAGTGACATTTTCCAAAACGGGAGATTGTATGTGAGACATGCACTGCCGGGGAGGGCGTATGTGTATTTCTGTCGCTTACATTTGCTATTATGACCCGTTTTTGAATTCTTGCAGGGGAAACCTCTTCCCTGAGTTGTCTATATCTTTACCTTGACACATGCTGACAGTTCGGTGACATTTGTCTTTTTTTAAAAAAGAAGATGGGACTTTATATTAGATTATAAGAACTGGAAGTTAATACGGAGTGGCATTTTTATTCCATCATCTCCAGTCCAAGACGCAGGTGTTCGGTGAAGAGTTCTGCTGTGAGAAATGACTGAGGCAGGGTGACCGACGAGGTAATGCGGGTACACAGTCTGTGAAACGCTGCAGCTGCACCTCCCTGGGTGTCTTCCATTGGTTGACAGAGTTTTCGCCATTTGGGTTCATTGTGGTGAGCAGAGGCAGCCTGCATTGATTACCAATGTAAGCTATGAGATGTCTTCAGAGACGTGTAACGTCTTACATAGAGTTAATCGGGACCTGAAGAACCTGCTTCCAAGAACAACGAAAACAAGAACTACCTCTATTTTTAATTTTCAAATCACACTTTTTAAAGTAAATGCTCTTCAAGTGTACTTCAAATGAACTTTTATTTCAAATTATTTAATTCCCTGTAGCATCTTTATATAACTTAATTGGCTATTAAGTGTTTTTGTTTACAAACAAAGTTAAACTTTACTTCATTCAATATGGTTCCATGTTTTAAAGTCTATAATTTGCTGAACCCGAATATGGGGAAAAAGATTGTAAACTCACACATACACACACACACACACACACACACATGCACACACACAAATTAGTTCACTGATTTGACTGTATGGGCTTTTGCGTTCTATCCTGGCCTGGAGGACTTTTAGATTTCTATTAATAGTTGTCATTGAAAGCAGATATTGATGAATTATGTGTCTTTATTGTAGACAGAAAAACACTGAATTTACTTTTGCATTTTTGTGATGGCATTGTAAAAGAATGAGCCAATTTTTTTAAAGATTTTATTTATTTATTTTTAGAGAGGGAAGGGAGGGAGATAGAGAGAGAGAGAGAAACAACAATGTGCGGTTGCTGGGGGTTATGGCCTGCAACCCAGACATGTACCCTGGCTGGGAATCGAACCTGGGACACTTTGGTTCCCAGCCCACACTCAATCCACTGAGCTACACCAGCCAGGGCTAGAATAAGCCAAATTTTTAATAAGAGTGTTCTACTATTCCTTAAATTTAAGTATAATATATAATTGTATGTATTTCCTGGCCTTCAAAAGGTTTTCCAAACAAACAAACAATATAGGAAGAATGAAAGAGACTCTTCAACATATTGGGTGATTAATCACATGTGTAATACAGGGTGAGGCAGAAGCAGGTTTATAGTTCTGGGTATGCAAAACAAAAGTTACTCTTATATTACTTTTATTTATTATTGTATTATTTTCCATACAACTATAGACAAAGATGCCAAATATGAGAGAGAGGAAGAGAGGGAGAGGGGGAGGGGAGAAGGAAGGAAGGAGAGAAGGGCCCTCTCTCCGTCTGTAATGAAGTAAGATTTTCTGATGAATAAGGTGTTGATCCAAGTTCCCTTCCAATTGATACTGGGGGAAATTAGGATCCCCTGCTCTCTCTTTTCCCCTCCCCATCCCCCCTTCCCTTCTTTCCTTGAATAGAAAGGAGAAAAGACGAGGAAGGCACTCCTCGCCAGGATGGGTGATGACATCAGAGAGACATGACTAGTTGTAACCTCGCCGTGTGCAGGGGGGAGGGGAAGGACCCGTCCGTCCTGTGCGCACGTGTGATCCGGCAGACTATCTTACTGAATAATGTTATAAAGCAGAGGTGGGTGTAGTCGGTGTTTGGAAGGATGATGAGAGTGCACCACCCTCTGTACCAGTTGCGGGAAGAGGCCTGTGGCAGCCTCGGTGATTCCAGATTGCTGATAGTTCACACCTAAGATCCGAGGACCATTTTTAAAGGACACGCATGCACGGAACTTTTTCAAAAGCAATATTTAACACACAAAAAAACATTGGCAATGAACCAAGTGAGACTTTGTCCTGAATCAGGCAGTGAAGTGATCCTGTTCTAGTCATTAAAACACAAGTGTTTTCAAACACCATCTCACAGTTTTTCAAGGAAATGCAGTTTTCTTCCCTGGTCCATATCAGCACGTCTGTATCTGACTCACTGTATACATTAATACTTTGGGATGCGTTTTCTATAAAGCTATCTAGATATTATCAAGTCACTTACTTTCTTACATCGCTTATGTAATAAAACTGGTACTGGATATATATATCCTTGTGTATACCACCAGATAAACACCAGGCAGAATCAACCCCCAAGTGTGTAAATATGCAGTCTTCTGTGCCATTGGGTGGGAATTATTTCTCTGAGGCACACCTTAACTTCTGGTCTCAGTATTTACAATTATTATTACTATTGCGATGTCTGTATTTGCACTGAGAGGTGACACAGTTAGTTACCCAAAGGATTTAAAGAGACATGCTAGCTCCCTGATCGGTACTGGGAGTTACAGGGCAGAAAGACAGCTTACAGTTTCAAAAAGCAGAATTCCATGCAATGGGCAGTGATTTAACTTCCAAGTCATTCTGTTACATTTTCAAGTGAAATGAAAACTCTATTTGCCTTTTGCTGTGTGCCTCATTGTTCATCATTTATTCTCCTTAGGTGATGGTCATGGTTCATGTGCCACTCCTGGCTCATCTCGTAGACACAGTTGCCATTATGTGCTGGTGGCAATTTGATAATTTTCATTACGACAGAATTGCTTCCCTTGTACATGATGAAGGAGGGTTCCGCATTTCAGGAAGCAAGTTATGCATGCTTATTTAACAAAGAGAAACGTGTCTCTGAGTACATTCTTCCGTTAAGTTCTGGTCCACTTTGAATTTCAGACTCAGTTCACCTCAACACATCAGTAACACACCCAACACATCTCATTGTCTGGGGTGCACCAGGTCCTCTGACAGGAGAGGGGCGCTGTGTGTTCCACCGAAGAGTGGTTGGCTCAACACACGGGGTTTCTGCTGTAGTGTAGTGTGTGTGCCTCTAGTCAGTACACATGATATATATTATTTTGTATATGCTACGTATGCATATATTCTGTATATGTGTATATATACTATATAGGTGTGTGTATATATATATTTTTCTGTACACTATGCTGGTTGGATATCTTAAAAATCCTTTCTGGCCGGGAGAGACTAGCCAGTCCTAGCCTGCCCACCCTGCCCGGTGTGGCCGATCCCGCGGACTCCCCAGTGGAGTCCCTGGCCTGGTGCTCCCCTCGCTCCCCTGCCCCGCCTCCTGGCCACCCCGGGGTCTTTCCCGTGCGGCTCTTTGTGTACCTGCCTCCTGCCCCCGGGACCTGCAGGTGCTATAGACTTTGTTTCCTCGAGTTTCTCCTCCATCTCCTCTGTGGCTGCTGACTGCCCGACCAGCTCACATAGGGACACAAAACGTCCCCGTGTTTTTATCCATGTATCTGTCCTCCCTTTGCTGAGATCCGAGAAGCAGAGTTGAGGCTGGAGAGAGGAGCCGCAGGTGTCACATGCCTCATGTTCAACTGCACTAAGATCTGGGGCCTGTAGGTCTCGCACCTAGATGACCGCGTGGTACTGGTCGCAGGTCTGCGTGACCGAGTTGCCTCCTACACACAGGCGAGAGCCCTTCCTAGAGTAACCCACTCGTGAATGGCGAGCTAGAAAGAACCAGGAGTAAGCAACCAGCTTGACTATGAGGAGAGAAACTCAACTCTGGGTAAACGTGGGGGGTTGTTTTCTGCAACAAAAACCAAGGAAGAACCATGATATACTTCAGACTGAGCTACAACAGGATTTTGTAACGACTTGGGTCTTTGGGACCAAGGTGTGGGACGAGCTGTTCTTGAAGGTGGCATCTTGTGTAGCTGCCGGGGCTGAGGGTAGTGGGGGTGCTGCTGAAGGAAGCATGGGTTTGAGTAGAGGCTTCCCGAGTTTGCTGGTGTTCGTGCTGACTTCCCTGGGGAGGGAGAAGCGGCAGGAAGCAGCGCCCACGCTGCGGAACAGGAGCCCGTGGGCCAGGAGCCCCGTGAGCCAGGGCGGGAAGTACAGATACCTCACCCTTCCCTGACTGCCGAAGACCATCATGCAAGGGGATTTGACTTTATTCGATTTCTTACTAAGTTACTTACTTGTTTTTAGTTTTGTACAAGTTTAAACAATAAAGCCTTGTATCCTTATCCTTAATTTAAATACAAATACACTACTTTATGTTCAAATAATTTAAGTTTGTATCACTGCTGTGTGGGATGGGGAAAACAATTAAGGAATTAGGAGAGGTGGTGATCTGATCTAATTTTTAAAAAATACATAGCATTTGCGAACCACTCCAGAAAGCTGGCATGCTAAAGAAACTAGTGTAGGAGCGGAAAACAGAGTAAAAGAACCTTGTCACTCGTTCAGTTAAGAGTTGTTGATTTTGACTCAGGGGCAGGGGCCGGCACATGGGAGTTCTGTCCTCACAGAGCTTTTGTTTCAGAGGATGGAGGCAGCGAGTAAACACTGAAAAATAAACAAAGGGACAGATGAGGATAAGCGATCTCTAAGGAGTTTTGAAAAGTCTGCTGCCCTAGGGGACGCAGGAAGGGCATCCCGGACTCAGGGAGCGGACCTGGCATATCGGAGAGACAATTTGCAGAGCCTGGCGGGACATCAGCCAAGCGAGGCAGGGCGTGCTGTCCGGATTTTATCTCTGAAAGTCAGGGCACACTTTCAAGCAGACATTTGCCCTTATCTGATTTCTAGCTTTGAAGGCTCACTCCGGCTGCTGGGTCTGAAGTGGACGGGGGCTGGAGGAGACGCTGAGAAAGGAATCTGGGAGCCTACCGAAGATGCTGCTGTGATACTATTTTATCTGGAATAAGATGCTAATCAGGAAATTTTGAATGAATGAGCGCAAGGTCTTCGGCTCCTGCTAGTGCAGACAGAGATTAGTTCTTGGTCACGCAGCAAATGTGGAGAAACCATCCAAGCGCCCGATGGGATGGGCCGGGGCTCTGGCTGCCGAATTGTTTGTCTCCACTTCTTTGTGGCAGGGTTCGTGCAGCCTAGTTTCTTATGCCCGTGTGGCCTCCATTTCACTGCAACATTTACAGTAGTGAGTATGGCATAGTAGGAATAGAGAAATTATTGTTTTGTTACTAGTGGGCTAGTTTCACTGATTCACTGAGCAAGGAGTGTGAGCAGCGTTTTTGTATGCAGTATCTCATATCAGTGTGTGCAGACCACTCTGTGAATCGGGCCATGTAAAGGTCCCCATGTTACCTACAAGGAAGCTGAGGCTTGAGATTTGCGTTTCTTTACTGTTGCTTCTCTCTCGTCCACCTGGTTTCTGGGCGTGCTCATCCTAGGACACCCCAGGAGAGAGAAAACTCTTCTGTTACTTCTAGAAAGAACCTTTTCATCATTTATCTTCATTCCTGTTCTCACATCAAGAGAAAAATTAGGAGAAAAAAACGCACGTGTCTGATCCTGTTATGTCTTCAAAGAAATATTTTTTTTTCTTTTCCATTTGTCCTCCATCACAAAGCCTGGCCTAGAGGCAGACAAATTATCTGATTAAAATGATCCAATTCCGGAATTCCTTTGTCAGAAACAAAGAATGTCCGTCATAGGTTATCCATATCATACAGATGCCGCTCTTTCTTCCCCGTGTCGAAGAAGCTCGTACTTATTGAAACCCCTTCAAAGTCGGCGACTGGCGTTTGCTCCTTCCAGAGCGCTAGTGATAGGAATCCGAGCACATTGTATATTTACTTCATATAGGACGATGTAGCAGGTACAGACTGGGAGGGGGGATTAATATTCTTTATTTTACGTAACTAATATCATCTTACTTTCCAAGTTTGAGAAAAAGTTCACTTAGTTATGAGGCTTGTCAGGTAGAATACAGGATGCACAGTTAGAACAGAATTTCAGTCAACCATGAGTACATTGTCTTAGTGTGAATTCCACGCAATATTTGTATTTTTATTGGCTAAATCTGGCAGCCCTGATTGTAACCTTAGTTATACAAGTATTCTTAGTTCAAAGGGCAGATAACGGAAAGGCATTAAATTGCCTTGGATTAGTTGACACACTCCTGAAAGCGAAGCGATGAGCCCCGCTCTGTCCCCAGTAGGTGGGAGGAGTCCTGTCACGTGTCCTACGGCCCCTGCTAACACAGACTCACCTGAGCTCTTGTCACCGTGGAAGACCCCCACCCCGACACCACTTTCCTTGGCACCTGACCTCTGTGCCCCCTCCATGAGCCTCTGCTCTGGGGTCAGCGGGGACCCTCACCACGGTGGCGGACCCTCCCGTGTCCTGGCTGGGTGTCCTGAGGGGTTTGGGATCCCTTTCATGTCACAAGCTTGCTGAGGGAAAGGGACTCATGGTGGATGAGTTATTGGGACTCTTTTAAATTGCTTCGGCCCCCTCGCTTGCTGATGGGTCCTCTCGAGGGGTCCTGATTTCTAGAAATACAGATGCAAACAGGATACACGCCCGTCTGCTTTTGGCTTCCTACTCACCCTTTCTGGGTGTTTGTATCACGCCCCGGGAGTTCACGCCCAGTGGGGGGCTGGGGAGACGCGGCCTAGTGGGGAGCCGTGGCCTGATGTTTCTCTCCGCTCTCCAGGTCTCCCTTCCTAAGTGGAAGGCCGCTTCCTGTCAGCAGGGGGCGCCTGTGAGTTCAGCCTCCCTATCCCCCCCCACCATGGCTTAGCTCAGGAGTGCAAAATGTGCCCGTTAACATTAGGAATATTTTTTTGTTCTCCATATATCCAGCTGAAGACTCAGTAAAGATTTTGGAAAGCAGGCTTTCAGATTCAGTGACCGCTTTCTCCCAGGTACTGGCACCCTCCCTTGGACAGGGGTGCCAACCATGGCAGAGGAGAATCTTGAATGCAGTAGGATTTCAGGGACTGAAAATATCCTGCAAAATAGTTTTGAAATCTCCCATGATACAACTCTTATTGGGTGTGTGGAGAGGGGCGGGTGTTCTCCCCCCGCCCCACTCTTTCTGTTTTTAAAACCATGTGATTGGATGTGCATTCCTAATAAAACCAACATGGCCCCCTAGATATTGGGGAAAAGGAAATCATTTGAAATGCTGAACAACGCGGATGCTGAAATTGAGGTGCAAGGCGAACTCTGGGCTGCTTTATACTAAGATGAATATGAAACATTCATTTTATTTAAACTCAGCAAGTAAGGGGTTAGATCTTTAAAATAAAATTTTTACATACAAGTAACTTGAATTTGCCTCTCGATGTGGTTTATATAAAGCTTAATACATTCCAAGGGCCTATTCCTTAGAAACTGTGTCAAAACTCTGAAAGCAGAGGGGAAAAGGGCTGCCTGTCCCTTCTTTGGTGACAAAATCTTTGGTCGTAGTATAGCTAAAATAGTTCCAGAGGTTTCCCAGGGCAGTGTTGGACGGGCATTGTATTCAGGGGTAGGGCAAGTTTTATCAAAAACAAAAGCTAACGCAGTCTCATAATTCTTGTCAATAGCAAAACTAAAATAATCTTCTCTTAAACACTACAACCCATATATTAATTACCTGCAAGTAAAAAACTTGAAATAAATCAAAAGGTACGACACAATGGAATGCTTTGTTAAACAACAAGGTGTTTGTTCCAGATAGTTTTCTAAAAAATGTTTATCTTGGGTAAAATTTCAATATATAAGTACCCAAATAAACCCTGCACTAGATAGATGTTTTACTGTTGAATTTCAGTGGGGCATATTTGTATTGGTTTTGGCATATTAAGGAAAAGTTGAATAAGTCATTACCGAAGAAATAATGTAATTTAATAGCAATTTTATGCCTGAGTATTTTAATCTATGTTAGCAAAACAGGACAATAGTATAACGTATTCAACCATTTTAGAGAAAAGAAAGAAACGCTGGTTATGTAGAAGATACTACTGGAATCTGACTTCCCCTGGCAACCTGGGAAAGCAAAAATACCGCTCCTACCCAGAGTGAGTAGCTTACGAGGCAGAAAGCAAAACCAAGCGCCGAGGGCAGACCTGTGCGCCTGCGCACCTGTGTAGATAGAGGCACTGTATCGATCACAACTACCTGCTAATACTGTGTAACGTGTCCATTAGGAGATAGTAAAAAATAAAATACTTTGAAATTAGAAGTACGAGACAAAGATTAAATCAGGAAGGACGGATCCCAGAATTGGCAAGTGTTTTGACGAGAGAAATGCATCGCTTCCTGTGCTGTTGGGTACTGCCTCTGACTTTTCTAAGTGAGCCCTCGTGAACGTGGCTTCGTGCCGGCCTGACCTGGAATCGCACTCCTGAAGGAGGGGAGGGAGGAGGGTGCTTCTCACTGGCGGCACACCGAGCCGTGAGTCTGCTGGAAAATCGCCTTCCTTTGGAAACACCGGCTCTTCCAGCAAACGTGCAGCAGCTGTCCCTGTCTTGCTTTCCATGCGAATGACTTTGTTTTCGCCTGTTCTATTTTATGAGTAATGATCTTCGAGTTCTATGGAACAAGCATTAAACAATCTGAGCTGCTGCTTGCGGGTTCCTAACATCCTGGATGCAGCTCTCCACGGGCACGTTTTTGTGATTTTCGTATCATTGAGTTCATCCATGCGTCAACTGTAAAAGAGAGTTAGCACCCTCTGAACCACTTTTTTCTTAAGCAGGTAGTTTTTTTAAATATATGCACATAGGTGAATTTTTCCTATATAAAGAATATATATGAGCAAGAAAGTTTCTAGATAGTCCTAAGACTCTTGGTCTCATAATAAATGTCAGTTCCTGAGCACTTGTGGTTTTTATCCTCCGAAGAGTGGGTCAGCAATCAGGGACTCTTGGGAGACACACACAGTGGTTGTTTCTTCCGTCCGGGTCCCTGGAGGAGTCAGACGGCCCTCTCAAACGGAGTCATTGGGGAAACGTTGCCGTGGACAAGGCAGTGAGTGGGTGGGTTTTGGGAACCCAACGATAAGAGCCAGCGTCTGCTGGCCGTGGGCCTCAAGGACAAGCAGAGGGACTGTGACTGGCACCGGAGCTGGCGGTGATGACAGAGCTGCCCGTGGCATTGACCTTGAGCACAGGAGGAGGAGCAGGGTCTGCAGAGGCCGCAGCTCCTTGGAGTCCTCCTGGGTCAGAACCCCAGTGGGACCATCTGGAAGCACAGGGCTGGCTCTGCGGTCCCTACAGAGTATCCTGAGAGACGCAGAGCAGGACGGCGGAACCTAGGACACAATGTCCATGCTCACGAGCGCAGCACACCACAGGGGGATGAGACGACCTGGGTTTGCGGCTGAGGCCGCCTGCGAGTTCTGTGAACACGCCCGTCCCTGGACCCATGTGCTCAGCCGGCTCCCCAAGTACATTCCTTGTCTCCTGGGGACAGTGTATATCTGTTTAGAGATGGGTTTGGCTGAGTGACGGCTGTGTTATTGTCTCTTCCCTTTGGGGGGACCCTAGCCTGGTAGGCCTTTACAAGGGGTGGAATGTCACAGAGGGGATGTGTCAAAGATGCCAGGGGCTTCCCTGCCCATGAATGTCCTCTAGATCTGAAAGCGTATGCCTCAGCTTCCTGACCACTGTGGTCCAGAAAGCGTTCCAGTTAGAAGTTAAAAATGTGAGAATGAAACTCAGCAAAGGGTTCCTGCACTGACCCAGAGAGGACGGGGAAACATAGTTGGATGTGCAGCCCAGCAACAGGCAGTGCGCGTGCTGGACAGGGGTCGCTGAGTCGGGGGCATGTGCCCCCAGGCATTGCCCTGGGTGGGTGGGGGTGTTGGGCCAGTTGGCAGTAAATACAGAGGGAGTTGGGAGGGTTCTGGGAGTATAACGAACAGTACAATCTTTTTCTCCACTTATATTTTGCTGCAGATATAGTTTATATAATATGATCGCTATCATAAATTTTTAGAAATTTTACTGTGAGCTCTTTGGAGAGAAAACAGTCCATGAATGCAAGTTTGTATGTGTAAGTAAAACACTCTTTTCTGGGTAATTGATGCATTCAGCATATTTTTACCATAAAGGGAATACTCTCTGTCACTTACGGTTACAGTTAGAAGCGAATTATAACTTAGTTCCACAAGGAGAAAAAAGTGCTTAACATTGTTAAGTAGGGCTCTGAAAATAATTTAAGGAAATCTTTCTAATTCATAAACTATTTTGAATGAAGGATGGCACTAACATGATTAAACACTTCTTTCGCATCTGTTCAGTCTCTTGTGAGTATGGGGTAGTGACCTGATTTTAATTTAATTATCAAAACCACTAATAAATTTAGACATAAATCAAGAGGGAGCAGGTCAGTTCCAAGAGTTGTTAATAAATTGGCACACTCAAAACTATTTAATTCTTCAGCATCTAAACTAATGAGATGTTACAGGCTATTTGTTGGCATATTAATATAGCTGAATACATTGCTATTCATCAAATATAGAACAGTTGAAATGGTAAAATACATATATTTTATAGTAGTGATAACTTACCTCAAAGTAATTTTAACTAACTTAAAAATAAATGATGAAGTTCAACTTTTAAGTAACGGCTTGTGAACTATACTATCATTTTAGACATGCTTATTGATGTGCAACTTATAAGATCAAAGGTAGTAAATACTACACCTGGGAAACTTTTTTCTCCAAATTTTATCTAACTTAAGATGTTGAAATTCATGTCAAAGTTATGTATATTAATAGAATGCCTTAGCAACAAGAAGCTAACACATTTTTTCTTTTTTTAAAAAGATTTTATTTATTTTCATTTTTAGAGAGGGAAGGGAGGGAGAAAGAGAGAGAGAGAGAGAAACATCAATGTGTAGTTGCTGGGGGTCATGGCCCGCAACCCAGGCATGTACCTTGACTGGGAATCGAACCTGCAACACTTTGGTTCGCAGCCCGCGCTCAATCCACTGAGCTACGCCAGTCAGGGCTAACATATTTTTTCATGTGTTAGTTATATGTCCTTGTTAATCACTTTATGGAAATGAAGTAGCTCATCTAAAATATTCCTGTATCCTCTTCTACAATTAATATAATTCTCTTGAGTTTATGTCATTAAACCAAGACTAGTGATATATCTGATCTGTTTGAGCTCATTGAAATATATTTATCAATTTCACTTGCAAATGTGGAACCTGAGTACACACAACAGGGTAAATGGATATGATCTTTCACTTCCAAACCTTTTTAAGTCTGGGATGTGAATTATCGGTGCCTGTAAACAAATAGCATCAAGCCAAGGAAAGATCTCAATAAAGGACCTTGTAGGTAAACACATTTTTTTTTTCTATGCCTCCCTTCACCAGGGCAGTTTAGTTCGGACTGGAGAGTACCTTTGTGTTGTGTTGTGCTGTTGGGAAGTATGTAGTTACGACAAGAAGTGTCTTACACGTGAAACACAGGCGGGGAAGGAGATAGGATATTGATGAAACCAAGGTCACGGCCCAGTGTAAAGATTTTGAGTTGGCACAGGATTGTAGACTGAGGGACAACAATAACCCAGGTATGTGCTTTTGGGTGAGGGTGGGTTTTCCATTTTCAGGCTGTTGCGTTGCGTGGAGGCTGTCCCACCACAGGGAGCTGTGGGTGGGGAAGACCGGCAGGACCCTCTGCAGAACTGACACACGGGCCAGCGACAGCTGGACGGCCAGTCAAGGTCAGCCAGAGAAGTAAAACTTCTCTACTTCCACAATGCGGAGGGGAGGGAAGAGATATACAGCCTTGTCCCTGGCATCCCCTCCTCACGTTCAGTGCCCCAGGGCGAGGCTCTGCTGAGCAGCTGCGGGAGGACCACGCCCACACTGGAGCCCACCTTCACCACGGGCCTTTGAAGAAAAGGAGGAGGCCACGCCCCCACCGTTCCCCTCCCTTGAGCCCCCTGCTTCAGAGCAGAGGTGAGGATCGCAAACTGTGCCGCACGCAGCTCTTCCCAGCTGAAAGTCGTCCACAATCGGGCGGTCCACCCAGGTGTTACAAATACCTGGGTGGACCGGCCAGTGGGGCATGGCATTTCCAATCTAGCACATTTGGGGGAAGACACGGAGGAGAAATTAAATTGATTCATGTCTATATGGAGTTTAGAACACTCAGCACCCTCATTGCATGGGATGGAAGGAATGGTTTCGTTCTCGGGCTTCAGCTGCCGCTGAAGCGGACTCCCCATGGCTCAAAATGAGATGCGCAGTAAAAATGAAAATGATAAAACAGACTGATACTTCATAGATGAATGAAAAGAATCCATTTGAAAGGTTTTGGTTTGCGTAGCATGTGTGTATCTCCGCTCTCTGGGATCTTTCTGTTTTAAATATTCTACACGATAAGGAACATTGTGAAAAAGAATGAAATTAAAGAATTGTGTAAGGAATATGAAGAGTTTAAAAGAACCGCCGAACAGTTTTCAGGACTTCCAGCCAAGATGGAGGCACAGGTAGACACACTGTGCCTCCTTGCACAACCAAAAGAAGGACAACAACAATTTAAAATTGAAAAACAACAAGAACTGCCAGAAAATCAAACTGTATGGAAGTCCGACAACCGAGGAGTTAAAGAAGAAACACTCACCCAGACTGGCAGGAGGGGCGGAGACGGGCAGCCGGGCGGACAGGACTCTCGACAAGGTGGCGGCTGGTGGACCGGGGGTCCCACATCTGCCTGCAGAGAAACCAGGAGGAACAAGTGGGGAGTGAGACAGACGGCACAACCCAGGGTTCCATCAAACCTCTGACTGAGAACACCCGTGGGGGTTGAGGTGACAGTGGGAGAAAGTCCCAGCCTCATGGGAAAGCTCATTGGAAAGACCCATAGGGTCCTACCTAGAACATACACAAACCCGCCTACCTGGGAATCAGCACCAGAAGGGCCCAATTTGCTTGTGGGTAGTGGGAGAAGTGACTGAAAGCCAGCAGAGAGTGAGCAAGCTGCATTGTTCCCTCTTGGACCCCTCCCCCACAGACAGCAGAACAACGCAGCCACGTGGGTTGCCCCGCCCTGGTAAACACCTAAGGCTCTGCCCCTTACTTTGTAACAGGTGTGCTGAGACAAAAAAAAAATATGGCCCAAATGAAAAAACAGATCAAAGCTCCAGAAAAAAATACAACTAAGTGATGAAGAGATAGCCAGCCTATCAGATGCACAGTTTAAAACACTGGTAATCAGGATGCTCACAGAAATAGTTGAGTATGGATGCAAAATAGAGGAAAAAGTGAAAGCTATGCAAAGTGAAATAAAGGAAAATGTACAGGGAACCAACTGTGATGGGAAGGAAACTGGGACTCAAATCAGCAGTTTCAACCAGCAGGAAGAAATACAAATTCAACCAGAAGAGAATAAAGAAACAAGAATTCAAAAAAATGGAGAGGCTTAGGAACCTCTGGGACAACTTTAAACATTTCCATATCTGAATCATGAGGGAGGGGGTGCCAGAAGAAGAAGAGGAAGAGCAAGAAATTAAAAACTTATTTGGAAGAATACTGAAGGAGAACTTCCCCAATCTGGCAAAGGAAATAGACTCCTAGGAACTCCAGGAAGCTCAGAGAGCCCCAAAGAAATTGGACCCAAGGAAGTACACACCAAGGTACATCATAATTACATTACCCAAGATCAAAGATAAGGGGAGAATCTTAAAAGCAGCAAGAGAAAAGAAGTTAGTTACCTACAAAGGAGTTCCCATAAGACTATCAGCTGATTTCTCAAAAGAAACCTTACAGGCAAGAAGGGGCTGGAAAGAAGTATTCAAAGTCATGAAAGGCAAGGACCTACATCCAAGATTACTCTATCCAGCAAAACAATCATTTAGAATGGAAGGGCAGATAAAGTGCTTCCCAGATAAGGTCAAGTTCAAGGAGTTCATCATCACCAAGCCCTTATTATATGAAATGTTAAAGATATTTATCAAAAATACGAACAGTAAAATGACAACAAATTCACAACTATCGACAACTGAACCTAAAACAACAAACACAAAAATGAACTAAGCAAACAACTAGAACAGGAACATAACCACAGAAATAGAGATCACATGGAAGGTTATCAGTGGGGAAGGGGCAGGGGAAGAATGGGGGGAAGGTACAGGGAATAAGAATCATAAATGGTAGGTACAAAATAGACACTGGGAGGTTAAGAATATTGTGGGAAATGGGGAAGCCAAAGAACTTATATGTATGACCCATGGACATGAACTAAGGGGCATGGATGATGGTGGGAGGCGGGTACAGAGAGAAAGGGAATAAAGGGGAGAAAAAATGGAACAACTGTAATAGCATAATCAATGAAATATATTTAAAAAAATAAAGGACAAAAGCTGAATATCCATTGCCTAGTTACTGTGCTTTAAGGATGCAGTACCGCCCAGTGGTCCCAAGGCCCCTCTGTCTTAGGAGGCTCATTCTGTTTCCAAAGCGGAGTCTCAGAAGAACACTGTCTTGAAAGGGTCTCAGGCAGCTTGGGTGCCGCGGGCCTCCATCCTCCTATAGAAGTTTAATGGACTGCGGAGTGGTCACTCTCCAGGTTCCTCCTTGTGATCTTTGCCGGCTCCTCTTGTCTTCTGAACCTTTGTAACATGCGAGTCCTTGTGGCTCCTTTGTCCTGAGTAACATGTGGCTCCTTTGTCCTGCGGTGGCATCCAAACCGTAAGAAACTCTCCCCACCGACTAGGATAACAAATTGTGCAGGGGAGGGTTGCTTAATGGGTAATCCTCAGCAGGATTGTGGGTTTAAATCGTACTTGACTGTACACAACTCAGAAAAGGAAGACCTTAGGTGGACCAGGATCTGAATGTTTCTTTTGGACTTGTTGCACAGCCTCCATTTAGGAAGTTAATTGCTTCCTTTTAATGATTAAAATGATTTTTCTGTCCAATAATGTGCCTGCCAAATTGAGTTCATTCGATTATTTAAATCTTTTTAATTTTTCAAATAAACAAGCATGTTCAACTTCTTCAGAATTAATCCTAAAGTTTTCTTTTTTTATTTTTTTAAGATTTTATTTATTTATTTAGAGAGGCAAGGGAGGGAGAAAGAGAGAGAGAGAGAAACATCAATGTGCAGTTGCTGGGGACCATGGCCTGCAACCCAGGCATGTGCCCTGACTGGGTGTCAAACCTGCCACACTTTGGCTCAAGTTTTCTTTATCTACGACAGCAGAAACCAAGAGACTGAAGGCTTTCTGATCTTTGCTGACATCCATCTGTGACCTTAATACATATTGAATCACCTTTTGCTTAATTTATAAACCCAGAAGCCTGAGTCTAACCACTGAAGATAAATTAAAGGTCAAAGCAAGAGTAGCTCAAATTTTACTTTTAAAAATTAAAACATTTTTTTATTTTTGACACTATTTCCCAAGTCCCCGTTTCCCCACTTGCCCCTACCCACCTCCCCCCAGCCCCCCTTCCTTCTGGCCGTCAGCACACTGTTGTTAGTGTCCGTGGGTTACGCATAGATGCTCTCTGGCTAACCCCTCCCCCTGGTTTCATTCAGCACCCCCACTCCGCCCCTCTGATATCTGTCAGCCTGTTCCATGTGTCCATGCCTCCACTTCTATTTTGTTCATCAATTTATTTTGTTCATTAGATCCCACATATGAGTGAGATCATATGGCATTTGTCTTCTACCAACTGGCTTATTTCACTTAGCATACTGCTCTCCAGGTCCGTCCATGCTGTCATGAAGGGTGAGAATTCCTTTTTTCTTAGGGCCTGAAGTGTTGTTCTTCTTATAAAACACTTTGATGAACTGATTCTATGTAATATGTGTATTTTTAATCAGTCTCTATAATGTAAGCAACTGAAATATTTATTTTTTAGAAGGAATCCAAATAAGTGTGTCAGCTTCATAAGTATGCATAGAGATTCTCCGATGATTTATTTTCAGTGATGGGAGCAAAACCTAAATTTAGAAGCTATCTTTTTTTTTTTACAGTACAGACCTAAAATACTTCTAGACATTTTCTGGTTTTGTACTCTGTATTTGCTTAATGAATTCAACAATTAGCATAAAAAGATGTAGATGGACTTTAAGCTTTGCACATTATCAGGCAGTATATTTTAAAATAGTTTTGTTTCTGACTGACCCATGAAAAACTAAACATATAAAAAGTGTATTTTAAAAATATGTTTTAAACAGTTTTCAGAGTTACTTGAAGAAAATGGACTCTACCATACTCATGTGAGGAAAGAGTTGTATATACAACTGATTCTCATTATTCATGACAGTGAAGTTCCGCACAGTTACCGAGAATGTGGAATTGGCTAATTTAACCCATTTCTCCTAGGAGAGATAGAGCTGGGTCCAGTCATCCTGTTTACATTTTCTTTAACCAACCAACCCATAAACTTGTTTTCAGTATATACATATTTTTAAGATTTTATTTTTTTACTTTTGGAGAGAGGGGAAAGGAGGAAGAAAAGAGAGAAACATCAATATGTGGATGCCTCTTGAGTGCCCCCTACTGGGGGACCCGGCCTACACCCCAGGCATGTGCCCTGACTGGGAATCAAACCGGCGACCCTTTGGTTTGCAGGCCAGCTCTCAATCCACTGAGCCACACCAGCCAGGGCTGTTTTCAGTGTTTTTGTTTAAAGGTGCATTACTTACTGCGGACTTTTGATGGGTGAGCACGGAGCTCGTGGAAGCAGGCCCACATGCAGCTTCCCTGGAACACGTGTTTTCTCCCGGATGCACAGCACAGTCGCCCTGCGCTTGGGGACAGGGGCCAGCACCTCAGCACCGTGCTTGGGGCCTTTTTTAAAAAAAAAACAGTGCAACCAAAAGCACAAAAATGTAAACTATACGGCTAATACATATTCCATGAGAAAAGACACTTATTTACAGTAAGGGAGCTGACACAGAAAGGTGGGGTGTCACTTTGTGGGGCGTTGTCTGGGAACATGTGGGTGCTGGCTGGCTCTCATGGACCTTAGGGTCACAAAAAACACCAATGAGCAGATGAATTAGCAAATAGAGAACCCACAAATACTGAGGAGCCCCTGTGTTTCACAGGGCGCCCTTCGACATCCTGTGGAGATCGGACGGGGGAGTCTAAATTCCAAGCCCGGCCCAGGTAACCCAGGGGCACAATGCAGATCTCCAGCCCACGGAGCCGGGACTAAAAGCCAGGCTGCAGGCTCGACAGCCTTGTAGCAGCTTGATTTTAGATCTGTCAAAATGAGTGATATTCTTAAATGCGGTTCTATGTTAGACATGTTTATTTTTTAAGAAATGTATTTTTGATGTACTTTATAAAGTGCCTTGATGGGTAGGAGGTTTAAAAAGAAAAGTTGAGGCCTGGCTGTGGTGGCTTAGTGGATTGAGTGCTGGCCTACAAAGCAAGGGATCTCTGGTTCAATTCCCAGTCAGGGCACTTACCTGGGTTTCAGGCCAGGTCCCCAGTGGGGGCACACAAGAGGCAGCCATACATTGATGTTTCTCTCTCTCTCTCTCTCTTTCTCCCTCCCTTCCCTCTCTAAAAATAAATAAATGAAATCTTTGTTTAAGAAAAGGAAGAAAAAAGAGATCCTTTTCCCCAGGCAGTTGAAGAGGATTGACTTTGGGTGGTCATTTAACTGTCCCACGGGTCCAGAAGACAGAGCAAATGGCACAGCAGACACCCCGTATCAGGTTCCTCGTCGTCCACCCTCAGCGACCCCTCTGCGCAGGCCTGTCCATGCTGAGAAGCGAGGACTCAGCCCTGTTGGCCTCGCTCTGCACTTGGGGCCTTGGGAGGAGGGAAAGTGGGGGGGGCGGTGCTAGCCGACACCTGGCTGGCCTGGTTCGTCCTTCTGCAGAAGATAGAACTGGTAGTGCCTTAAAAACAAAGACGTTTTTCTGGTCTGGTTTAAGCCCAGGCAAAGTATTCTCTGATTCTACTGAAAATGTTAAACCCAAACACTCTGCATATCTTGGAATGCATGCATGCATTATATGTAATGCATGTATATATGCACATGGATAGTCATATATTTATTATATGCACATATATTTGTAGTAAATAATCTATAATATATTGACAATCTATAATTTATTTATGTATAATTAATTTTCTATTTATTCACAAGCCCGAGTGTATCACATAAGTACTATCACTCGTTTACTTACAAGCATTTAATGACCACCTTCCATGTTTGGGAGTTGTTCAATACTAATTTGTTGAATGATTTTGTTAATCAATGTCTCTTCAATGCTGCTTTTCAAATGGAAGAAATCGGTTCTATCCGGGCCTCTAGTCAAAAGAAAACTGCACAAATGTTGGAGAATGGAGAATCTGCAGCGCTTGGAGGAGGAGGGAAAAGGACGACTCCATAAACGATGAGATGGAGCACACTCGAAAACGTCTACTAGATAGGTGGCTGATTATCAGGCTATGCATCTGGTTGTCAAAAACCAGCTAAAGATGGGGAGAGCGTGAGTAGGCGAGGACCCTACTTCTGTCTCAGAGAATGGAAGCAAAGCTGTCACACAGACACCTCGGCTGGGGGCCCTGCTGCCTCTGCTCACCGGGGAGTCACCGTCTCGGACAGGCTGCCTCCTTGGTGGCCGCCACAGAGATTAAGGGACTGCAGGGTGAGCCTTTTCACTGACAGAGCTAAAGGTGACATAGGTTGCTGTTGCAGAATAGTGGTGATGTGGCTGTTCTAGGGGCTAGGGGCCAGGGGCCAGGAGAGCAGCTGGAATGCGAATGAACTGTGTGTCCGATGTCAAGGAACGGTGACAGGGATGAGACGTCATTTGTAACCTGAAAACGTTTTGTGGCCAGAACTTAGGTCAGCGAGTGCCTTGTAACCTACTTGCAGGCAGTGGGTAAGTGTGAATGATTTTCTGTTTAAACCCATCATTCCCTGCATAAAATACATTGGTGTTCATCTGGTGACACTAACTAATCTAGGACAGCGGTTTTCTAACAGTGTGATTGGGGCCCACACATCTGTGGGAGGGTTTCTGGGGTGATCTCTGCAGGAAGAGGGGAGATCAGGTGGGCGGGAACACGGCCAGTCTCCAGGTTTCGTTTCTCAGGAAAGAGGTACCCTCAACTGTGTCCTTCATTGCAATGATGAGGAAGGCTTTGTTATTAAATAATAATAAAGGAGAAATTTCTGTTACTGAAGAATCATTTGAAACTCAATATTTTACAGAAACATCATGTCACTCCCATCACCAATTTGATTTTAAGATCTGTAGCACAAAAAGATAGAATTTTAGGTTCTTGACAACCAACCTCTTTGACATTTCAATGCAACATAAAAATATATATATTTTGTTTTTAGTATTTGACTCCACTTGTGATAAACATCTTCTTACTTCCCGATGTTTGAGTATTTCAATCATCTAATTCTAGTCTTAAAATAGATTTGCTAATTTATAATGTCATGTTTATACATTGAAGAGTTGCATTGTTCATGAAGAAATTGAGTGACAAAGCCAATCACCGAAAGCATAAATTATGATAGCGTATTAACTTCATGGTAATGTATCACCACAGTGAATACAGAAAATATAAAGTTATATATGAAACGTCCTCGTTAATAAAGGAATTGTAACAATGCAGAAATGCCTTGCAGGAACAGGGATCAAATGAGTTGAAATAATGAAACGTTATTAAAGCATCTATAATAGATTTTGAACAAGCCTTAAAGAGAATTACCCTTTGGAAAAATGCCACTCCACTCACAGTAAATGCATGGTTGTTACTTTCATTTAAACTATGTTATGCAAATATTTGACAGTGAGGTCTAAATCACTGACGGAAATTGCCATGGTGTTGTTGGAGCCTTTGACATTTATTTCCCCTGCGAAACACATTTGTTTCCATTGTTCAATATTTAATATACACTGCAGATTAGAAGTCTAAAGATGGATGACAGTCCATTGATAAAAATTAAAACTGCCTGTGGCCTTTTAAGAAGGAAAATACTTTCTTTCTTAAAATTTTTTTATTTATTTATATTTAGAGAGGGGAAGGGAAAGAGAAAGAGAGGGAGAGAAACATTAATGTGTGGTTGCCTCTTGTGTACTCTCTGCTAGGGACCTGACCCACAGCCCAGGCACGTGCCCTGACTGGGAATAAAACTGGCAACCCTTTGGTTTGCAGGCCGACACTCAGTCTACTGAGCCACACCAGCCAGAGCTAGGAAAATACTTTCATACTGAAGATCTATTAGAATTTTCTTATTTTTCTCTGTGCACGTGCTATGTTGAACCACAAAATATTTAGAAATAAACTCCAAGTATATCACTGTAGATAAACATGTTGTAGAAGCTAGAGTGAGTAATTCTAGCAACGAGAAACAGAATCAGGTTTTTTTTTTAAGATTTTATTTATTTATTTTGTTTATAGAGGGGAAGGGAAGGAGAAAGGGAGAGAGGGAATAAATGTGTGGTTGCCTCTCACATGGCCCCCAGTGGGGACCTGGCCTGCAACCGAGGCATGTGCCCTGACTGGGAATCGAACCTGCTTGTTTTTTTCTTCTTCTGCATATTGGTTCATAAGCAATTGCCAACGCCTCTTCTCACCCCCATGAACTCCGTTCAGCCCAGGACAGTCTTCCCGGCCAGCACAAAGGAGGCATCCAGCTGCTAGGCTGCACCTTGGAAACTAACCCACACGGAACTGTTTGTGAGTTCCACACACGGACAAATTACGCCTCTAAATATTAAGATAGCTTCAAACTCCATACATCATTAGACATAAAACAGAAACAGTAATGTTTGTTTTGCTGGTCAGGACAGGTCCGTGCCCTGAAACAATGACATTATCTCATTCACGTTTTTCCGAGGCTGGAAAGGGTGGCTCGCCCCTGATCTATGTGGGGCAGCAGCAGGAGTGACGGACGCTGGAGCTTTGCTTCCCTCCACGCTGGTTTGTTCTTCACTCCCGGGTCTGGGTCCTCGCGGGCCCAGGCTCCCCATCTCCTAGCTCGGGCTCAGCCTCCAGGGCCTCTCCCTGTGGTTCAGGCTCCTCCTGGTTCCGTCACACCTGCATGTGCCAGGTGGCTTTCCAAACACAGGAGCCCGAGTCTCCAGTCCAGCTAGTTTCTGTGACAGGGACTGGGGCTGCTTCATTCCACCACACGCTTTTGGTGAGAGCGGTCAACGGTCCGCCCAGTGCCCGGGATGTCGGGGGTCGGCCCCTCCCCTGATGGGGGAGAAACCAGGGCCCATAGCAGGACACATGGCATGGGAGATGTTATGGTGGCAGGCTTTGTAAAATAAAATCAGCTACAATTCTTACCCTGAAAAAACAAAACATTTTAGAAACTGAAATTTTCCAGAATGACAGGTCAAATAGTAACGAATTGAGAAGGAAAGATGGGATTAACCGTGAATACCATGTCATGACACTTGCATAAACACCATGTGCATTTTGCCATGTCACGTGGCCCTGAAGAAATGTACACTTGCTATTAGAAATACAGAGATTCCAGGGATAGGTTCTAAATTATGATCAGCAAGCACAGGGTAAAACCTTCGAATGTGTATCTCAGTTTGAAAAGAGGCGACACTTGTATCTGATGGGCTCTAGGGTAACATGAACACTGCTGGGGATTGTGAGATGTCTGGCTGGATCTGAAGCGAGGGAATTTATGTTCTGCCTTGGGGCCATGTAAACACCAACAGCAAAACTTACTGTAGCTGAAAAATGGAGCCAGCACATTCCCTATTAATCCTTTGGTTCATCGTTAGCGGGCTATTCTTTGCCATGGATGTTTATTGCATCTTCAGGCACATCCTCCACGTGGGTTCACAGTGGTGCATTACAATACGGCGGGTTTCCACGTCAAATATGAAACTGATTACCGACCTCGGTGACCGTCCCCAGTCTATATGGGGTACGTTTCATGGAGAGGACTGTCATTTCATCTAGGTAGCTAGATGTATAAGTACACCCCCAAAAGTCTTTCTTAAATTTGTGAGGTCAAGAAGATCTATTAAGTTGAAATCTCTAAGTCTTCCTTGGAACCCCCCCAGCTACCCCTTCTATCTGCAAACCACCAGCAAGGGTATGGGCGGCATAATTGTCTAAAACAAATACACCCACTCTTTCCTCATGACCGTGATTTTCATGGAATTAACATGAGGAGGGAGTAGAAAGTATACAAAGAGCTTTATATTGGAGCCATGTGACTGCTGTTTATCTGACTCTGGCCCCTGGTTACTGCTTATTTTAATGCTTGCTGTGTTATTTCTACACCTTGAGTGATGGACTTAATGAGACATACCAGTGAACATTGTGCATTCCATGTGTATGAAAACTGGAAAGAGCATATAATGAATAATACTCAAATTTAAAAATATACAGTTGAAAGTGCATATTCTTTACTAGTTCATTCAAGAAGAAATATATGTTCTCTGTCTTAAGTAAAAGTGGCATCTTTTTGACACATGTTTAATATATGAAATATCACTCTATATGATGGGCTACACCAGCCGCGAGCCACCAAGTCACAAGGGCCATCAGGAGAAATTGTCAAGATTACTTATGAGACATGGTCTAGGGCTTTTGAGATTCCACAAGAGAACCACTTAAATGTTTTTTCCAGTTTTCTACCAATATTCCAATGTCGTTACAATAAAAAATTGAAGACTTTGAATAGGACATTACATAATGGAGACCACGACCGAATGGTTTTGCATTTTCACATCGAAATGCTTGGTTAAGGCACATTTTAATTCTCCTTCCCTCCAAGAGCACAGTCCCAAACAAATTGCTCACTTAATATGTAAACTCGTATTTAAATAAAATATGAATGCTTATATTTAACTAAAACAGTCCCCACGGGATTTTATGCCTGGGTGAGCACAACCAAATTGCACCGATGCCAGTGCTGAGATTCCTGGGGCGCCGCGTGTTTCCGCCACAGCCAATGGGTGTAAAACGCTGTCATTATTTCCCGTCTCCAGAATGGAAATAGCCCCAGCAGCCCCGGCAGCCTCGGCAGCAGCCGCAGGTTTTGTTGCTTGTAATGTTCGCCTCGATCAAACCGCTCTGTCTGGATGGTAATTCTATTAGACGAGTGTTGCAGCACACCCGTCTAATGGAAGGATGGTGATTCAGTGTGGATTCTACCCTGCGATTCCCCTCCTTGGAGATTAATGCTCTAATTCGCGTTTCATGAGCTTATTATTATTTTAGAATCGTTTTGGCTAAAATTTGATCATTCTTCGAAACAAATGAATCCCAGATTTCTTATTAAGCACAGAAAGCAATAAAATGTGAATTTATTACACTGAATTGGAGCTGCTGGGTATTGTCTGTTTAATTCTTTATTACTTGTATATTTCTTTTTGGCACTATTAGAATCGTACGATATTGCTTTTAGGTAATAGCAACCATTAAATAATGAAAACATCTTCAATCACTTGACAAGATACCTTACCTCTCAGTGTTCACACCATCAATTCTGCTTTGGTGAACACAGACTACTGTTTTTATGTTAACTTCTTTACTAATTGCTTTTAAAACATTCATGCCAAGTATTTTTTAATGAAGGAAATGAGTTGGAGTTTTGTGGATTGGTTCATTACATTTAAATACCAAACACTGAGCGGATTGTTTTTAAAATTTTCTATGGTTTTCTAAGGGGAAATTGCCAAGGTGAATACCACTAATTTTTATTCTATCCAAAGCAGTCTATATTATTATAAATTGGCCACAATATAAGGCATTAGCATATTTGAAATTATGTTTAATGCAACATACAACAAGTGTTACGATTCTAAATTGGCATGAAAGAGACAAGAAGTCAGATTTGATTTAATCAGTTTGATCAATCACCTTAAGAAATCATATTTAAAAACTAATTCTAACTCAAGGTTATTGTACTAATTAAAATTATTTTAATTTCTTTTGCTTTTTCTTCTCCTCTTTCTCTCCTCTTTATTCTGTATTTGAACAAAATTATCAACGTTACTAAAATAGGTGAAGTTAAGTGGGAGAGATTAGGAAGAATACAAATAATTCTGGTGACATTATCTTATTTACAAAGAAGTAAAAGTAAAACAAAACTTGTTAGCAGAGGAAACGGATTCTGAAGAGAGATGATTGGAGCACACAGATGGCTCCATATGTGTTACTTTTTTTATATTAAAAATTACTTCCTTCATATCCTCCACATCTGTTATTAAAACATTATGTTTGCAGTTATATAACTCTTCCTGACCTTGGACCATCTCCCGTATCATCTGCTCTTTACATCTTGGCACACTGCTCCCACACATGACGACAGTTGTTTTTTTCATTGAAATGCACTGCACTGCATCAGGATGGAGGTACAGATCTGTGATACTGTAATCTGTGCCTATTTCCTTGCAATTCTCTTCCTCTCAATCTTACTTTCACTTGAGAGTGAAGCTCTAAGAAACTACGTGCCTAGGAATTAAGGGTAAATACTGAAGGGCTCAGATAACACAGGGAGCAAGAGGTCTTCCAAATGCACAGAACCTTGCTTCAACTTTATTCTTCCCACGCAGACCCTCCCTAAGGGGTATGGAGTCTTATACACACAGGCACATGGTCATTTTTTTCAGTCTATTATTATCATGTTTTAGCACAGTAAGGGAAAGCAGTTGGTGAGTAAGGCACTTGACCATGTTGACACATGAAAGCATTTTCATTCATTGATCCCATAAATGGATACCAGAGACCCATCTTATCCCACATTTAATACTACAATTGGCAATATATTCTACAAAATATTAAACAGTCTGCCTCGCTAGTTGTACAATGTAAGCACCTTAATACATCATTGAACTTATAGCTGTTTCAATAAAGCACCTCTAGAATGTGACTCATTTAACGTGCATTTTAATTAAGCATCCAGGAGGCTAAAATCACTGTACTTGTGCTAACACGCACCAGAATGCTGGACACAGCTGGGAAACGTGCTGGGTAGCTATGGTCTGTGTGTTGAAGGGGACATCAGTGGGGTCAGGCTGGGGCCGATATTTGAGTTCATCCTGATAAGCACGGTAATGCTTCTGAGAGTGGATATTAGTTGGTTTTTCTGTTCCCACCCTTCTGCCCTCCAGCCCACCTCATTCACCCCCCTTTCACTCACCCACGAGCACACACACACACACACACACACACATTCTCTCTCTCTCTCTCTGTCTGTCTCTCTCAGAGTGTCTTTACTTAAAAAGCATGCTCTCGGTTATGTCCAGTAATCACAACACCCGGGTAGGCTCTAGCTCTGCTGGGAAACCGGACAGAGAACACAAAATGCATTACAGCTCAAGCCCTCATAGTTCTCCTAAGAAAAACAGCATCCAAAACTCCAAAAGGAAAAAAAAAGAACTTTACTGCTTTATGGAAGCCACATCCCTTATTTCCAGATCAGGCTGCTGTGTCTCAGTACTCCACCAGCCTTCATAAACACGGACAGGGCCGTGACGCTCACGCCTCGCCAATCAGCGTCCTCTTGTTCTTGGGTGTAGTAGTTTGTTCGGGTGTGGGCCCGCAGTCCAGCCCAAGCCTGTCAGAGTCTCCCCCTCAGACTTTGCCCCTTAGACCATCAAGTAAAGAGTTTATCTGGGTAGCTGGAAGCCAGAGAAAACTGTAATATAAAGAATACCAGACTAACCCTTTCCTATAGTGTTAGCAAGGGATAGCATCTTGGTAAGTTCTGCAGCTCCCTGCCCCAACTAGGAGACTGAGAATTTGCTCTGGGTCAGTGGTCTCTGTGGCTGTTAGCCTTTAAACATGGTTATGTCTTTAAAGCAAACAAAGCAGGTATACACATCTGGACTGGCTGAATTCCTTCAGCTGTTGCCAGAATTAAGGTGTCTTTCATCCTACATATTACATTCTCACGTGAGTATGTCTCCCTGGAGGTAAAAATGAAGTAAATTTAACCTTATTTTCATTACCTATCACAAATATATGACTTTATTAAATATGTAAGGTAAAGTAATACAAATACATTGCTGTCAAATTTAACTCTGAAATCTATTTTTTAATTTTTATAATAGAATTAAAATTCAGCAGTAAAAGCTGCTCACTAAATCTGATGCCTATTGTAGTTTAAATAGCTTATATTTGCACATTACATATACTTGTTTTGTTCGTTTATTTATATTGAACAAACCATGGCAGAAAATACGTTTGGTCTTGTCTACAAGAAAGAGGAATCGCTCTTAAGATGTTCTGATCTTAAATTTATCACGCATTTTTCATCTCAAACAATTAAAGCAGATTTTTTTTGTTGGTGGTGGTTTTGTTTGTTGTTTGTTTAGGGTCTGTTTTCATTTCCATATCAGGTCACAGCCCTGCAGGCGGAAAGACAAAGCCCCCAGGTGATTATGCAGCATGCCCCGCCCCCTACTGTCTGTGAGCTAGGGTCCCCCTTTCCTTGGGAGACCCACGGCATCAACGCATGCCTTTGGGTGTGGTAGGCAGGTCCGCTCACCTTGACCCTCAGCTTTGTCCTCTGTCCATAAGGCTAATCACACGCTCTGCATAGTTACCGGGATGACGAGGTGGGGAATGCTTCAAGTGACCCATGGCGGATCCTCAGTGACCTGCGACTGGCCTTGCGTAGGGGACGTGCTCTTGTTCAGGCTGGGGTGATGTCAGCCTTCTCGTTTTGTTTCAAGTGCTAACCCGTTTTCACCGTGCTATGAACACACGGGAGAGGAGACAAGCATTGTTACATCAAAATTAATCTTGCCCAACATGGTTTACAGTTTAATATGTCTGTCATTTCCCAGATTCCCTTTTTTTTTTTCCGACCACAGAAGCAGGAATGCGAAGTGGGGCTGTGTAAATACACATGGGACTAAAAGAAACTTCCATGTTTGGGGTCCGATAACCTTTGGAATACATAGGAAAGAAAGGAGAAATGGTTTTTTTTTCTTTCTGAATTTAAGGCGAACCTGGTAATAAATTCAGCAGCCTGTGCGCCTCATTGTTTTCTGATCGTCGCTAGATAACCTCCTTCTTTGTCATCACTTGGTCAATTATTTGTCTTGTTTCCCTTTGTTTCTGAGCCATCTAAGGATGTCATTACCACAAAGCCAGTGACATGCTGAATAAATGAGGGATCCAGGCACGAGCTACACAAGATAAAAGCTATTTTTAATATTCTTTGTTCCTGCCACAGCTCAGATGGGACAAAAATAGAATGGATTTGAAAAAAACAAACACATATCTGACACGAGACAAAGGAGAAAAATCGGAGAAGTCAGTGGGGAAATAACTTGGAAGTGAAAAATACATGGGCACTAATCTTTTCACTCTCACTTAGCCTGACTTTCCTCTATGTCAACATTTTTCAGGGGAAAAATGAGCTTTTGTGTAAGACTACTTTTGTAGAATAATCGTGTCCCTGGTCAACCCCACCTTCCCTTCTTATCTGTCTCTCAAACTGGGATCAAGTTTTTGGAGAAGTGGTACAATGGAAGGAATGCTTTGTTCTTATAGAGTTTCTCAGAGTTTTCAAGGGTGTTAATAGGAATTATAAAGTTCTCAAACCCATGTATGCATTTCCAAACTCTTTAGACCACAGGTTCATTTTTGCCAGAACTCACTTGAGCATGTACTGCTTTGCCTCCATTATATAGAAGAAGCTGGTCAGTTGTTACTTGTCTGTAGCTCTGTCATTCCCAGCATGGTTTCAGTCCCCATTCCAAAGTTCACGAGAGACTCGCGAGTGTGCGGGCTGAGAGCAGAGACTTTGTCTTACACATCTTGGCGTGCCCGTAGGTTTTGCAAAGTGCATGTCATCCAAGAAAGTTTTGTCTTCCAGGCTTTGTACGTCCTGCCATGAATTCAGACGTTACCTTTCCTGCACTTGAACTAAGGCCTGGTCTAGTGACAATGGCAGAAACACAAGTGCTAGCTGTCATACAAAGAATGACTGTTATGATACACGTAAGGTACATGTTAAATCCTAAGTAATAATTCAGTGAAAGTTCTGCGTCCTCCATGAAGACTCCGGGGAACAATAGAAGCAGTGCACAGAGCATGTGGGTAAGGAATTGTGGGGGATCCCGTCCCACAGTGTCCCCCAGAGTCACAGATGAAGTGAGGCTACCAACGCAAGATCTGCTGGGGAGAGAAGGCTGGCTAATCTCTCAGAGGACAAGAGCCCTGAGGTCCTTTCTCCCGAGGCTCATTTTGAGAATGATGTGTGCAGGGGTATACAGCAGGCGTGCAAAGCTCACCAATCAATGTCTGAAGGCCATAGCTGCAGAAAACAGATACTATCTAGAGATAACAATTGAGGAAGCACAGAGATCCGCCTCAGGTCAGGGTCTGTTAGAGGTGCTGATGCCAGAGGGTCGTTAGGGCTGGTTCATGAGACTAGGAATTCACTCCTTCCGATTTGGGCTGAGCTACCTGATTCACGGCAACAGGGCTATACAAAGCAAAGCAAGCCTCAAGGGGTATGATGCATTCTTTCAGCCTCATTTCCCTCGGGAACCCTTGGTGCTAGTATTGGGTCATGCTTTCCTCCCAGCATTCCCAGCGTTCTGGTGAATATTTACAGGCCTGGCTTGCATGGGGCTACACTTCCTGCTGTTACACAGAGTGGTCCCCGACAAGGAATGAAACAAAATATGATAAATTGAAACATTCTATCAGAATTTTATATTAACATATTATCATGGAACACGTATGTTCCATGAGTGGTTGCCAAACGATTATTTTTTAGAAAATAAAACAACAGTCAGATATTGTACACTTCATTTGAGAAACAATGTGCTGCCTTGTTTATTATTCAAAGAAACAAATTTAAATTTAAACTCTAAAACTGGATTAGTGTAATACATGTCACAGAAATGATTTATTGGGTTTATATACAAGCTTTTCTATTTTGATTTCAAAACAAATGCTTTACTGAAGCCTGTATAACTTTTTAAACCAATGCCACCCCCGATACATTTAATAACAAATACATTTTTAAATGCTTTATTTGATGGTTAAAAATATTTTCACTTTAATTTTTCCCAGATACTATCAATATTGATCTGCCACCAAAATTTTTTTGCCCCTATATAATTTTTTTCCCATCTCATCTGGTTTTGTGTGTTTTGTTTATGCGCTTTTGTAACTGAGTCAGCACCAACAATGTCTTCGCTGCTGGAGCCTCTCAGAAACTCTGCTCCTTACAGTTGTGGGTAGAGTCATGCGACCGACAGAAAACGGATGAACATAATTGCAAATGCATTAGGGGAACGTGACCTCACAGCTAAATATTGACTTGGGATTTTTGTTCTAAAGCTATTCCCGATTCATACATGGATAGTCCAAAGCGCCTCCCTCTGTTCCATCCCCGTTTTTCCGCAGTTGGGATACTGGGGAGATGACGTCACACATGCACAGGTGCAAATGTCTAACTCCGTTACAAGGTATCGCATCCACACCCGCCTGCCGTGGGAGGTGCTTTCCATATCCTGCAACCTGGGAGAGGAGGCTTCGTGTTTATTTTGTGGTTATTGAGAGAAACACTAATGTTGTGATTTTGTCGCTCTTTTGGCCAAACCAGACAGTTCTGCATAAGAACTGAAGTTATGGAGTGAATTGATTATTGAAAGTTAACCGCTTGAAAATTCTATGAGGTTGAGTATTTTAAACATAAGAAATGAAATGAGCAATACTTCATGCATGTGATTCAAATGTTTTGGGTGTTATCACCCCTTAGCAGAAAGTATGTTTTATTAGCCACTGTCATGGTTTCCTGAGATATTTTATGTAACGTAAGGCTTTTTTAACAGCACTGGTACTGAGTCTGTTGTGAAACCAGGGTGTCACTCTCATTGTCCCCACATTCCTTAGTAGAGTGGAAAGTGTCGCGACTTCACCTGCAGTGTGGATGTGCCATGAAGTGACTTCTGGTGATTTAAACAGATCCTAAACATCGTTTAGTGTGGACAATTATAACCATAAATGCACTAAGGAAACTGTCTAGGTCAAGGCTATTTAGACTGTTCAGGGACTGCAGTGGAAGTGTAGAAAGATCAATGAGTCATTATTCTATTGTTCTATTTAACTTGAATCCGATACCTCCTTTTCATCTTCACAGCATTTGCTTTAGTTGAGACACACTCAACTATGCTTCGCTATATATTTTCCTGCTCCAGGCTACTTGCCATGACTGGGAAATTTAGCAATTCTTTATTTCTACAAAAGGTCCAGTAGTAAATATTTTAGGCTTTATGGACCATAAGTCTTTGCCACAACTACTCAACACTGCTACCATACTACAAAAGCCAATATAGACGATGTATAAATGAACGAATATGGATGGAACCCAATGAAACTTTATTTATGGACACAAATTTGAATTTCATATAATTTTCACTTGACATGAAATATTCTTTTGTTATTTTTTTCAACTAGTTAAAATGTAAAAGTAATTTTTGGTTTTTGAGTCATGCATAAATCTGGCTTGTGTCCTTTTTGTTTTTTATGGGCTGAAGAGCACACACAATAAAATCTGAGAAGCACTAATCGGCACAGTTTAAAGCTTATTCATGATGCCATATTTATAGAAATAAATCATTTTATAATAAAGTGATGCATGCTTTTACTTCCTTACTAAATTTTTATACCAGATTTGAGATATAATTCACATACTGCAAAAGTCACCCATTTCATGTGTGCAATGCAATGGTTTTTAGTATATTCACAAAATTGTACATATATCACCACAGTCCTCTTTAGAACATTTTCATCATCATAAAAAGAATCTCATAACTACTAACAGTCACTCACCATTTTGTTCCAATCTCCCCACCTAACCCTAGGCAACTACTGATTCATGACTTATATTGATTTGCATATTCTGGACACTTCACATATGTAGAATCATGCAACATGTAGTCTTTTGTGACTCACTTCTTTCACTTGGCATAATGTTCTCAGGGTTTGCCGATGTTGTAGAATGTGTCTGTTTCCCATTCCTCTATATTGCTGAATACCATTCTACTATATGGACAGCTCACCTTTGAGTTATCCATTCATCAGGTGACAGGCATTTGGGTTATTTCTACTTTTTTGGTCTATAATGAATAATGCTACTAACAACATTTATGTATACAATTTTGTATGGAGATAGTTTTCATTTCTTTTGGGTAAATCCCTAAGTTGGAATTGCTGAGTCATATAATAATTTGCCAGATTTCTTTTCACAGCAATTTCTAATTTCATTCCATTGTAGTCTTAGAACATATTTTGTGTAGTTCCAATTTATTTAAACGTGTTGAGGTTTGTTTGAGGGCTCAGCATCAGGTCAATACTGAAAATATTCCATGTGCACTTGAGAGCAAGGAAATACGTGTCTATGTACCAATGCATGCATATACTCATATAGATAAATATATCTATAGGTAAACATTTATCTGTCTTCACATCTCACCCACTACCCCATGGATCTTTCAAGTCCCTTCCCTCTCTGTAACCTTCCAGTTCCGCAAGGAGAGGCCTGGTCCCTACCTTCTGCCATCTACTGTGTGGCTGTGGTTGTTTAATCCCAGTACACGGGTATAGTGGTCCCAGGACTATTAACTGCACTCTCGTTGGAAACAGCTTTAGCAGTTAGAGGTACATACATACGGTCATTTTTGCCCTTAGTTTTACATTTCCACTTCTTTCCAAAGTCACCTAGTTCAGCACCTATCCCCTCACCCATTCCAGTGAGGTGGCCTCATGCATGTGACTTGATCGGATTATCTCGTAACTTTCTGCATGCCATCCTGGAGGTCCACGCTTCCCGTGGACCATCTGCTGACGTGTATGACAGGGGATCCTGCTTTGAAAAGGCAAAGAAATGCTGAGCTCTTATGGATGGGGCTTTGTACTTTTAAAAACCAGCGATCCTGTTTTATACACCTAAAGAACAGTCACCGTGAATGAACTTTGAACTTGGCAATAAGCATAATCGTTAAGAGCCATCTTCCGGTACATGCGCTTCATCATACAATTGCACAAACTAAGACTGAGATACAGGAAGCCCATTATTACTATCATGTAAACTAGTGACAGAGCCAGTGACAGGGGGTTCTCTTCACCATTCTTCCCTATACTCTCTCAGATACAACAATACCATAAACAACTCTACTATTCCCTACTCACATTCCTTTCCAAATGCTAAGTTTTCTAACATACCTAGCATTAACATAAGATGGAAAATAACTGTGAAGTAAACAAGTGCATCCCTCCTCCGTAGGTCTTAATAGCAGGTTAGCCTTCTGAGTCCGGTGAATTAGAGCAGGGAGAACTTCGATTTCTGCCTTGGGCACTTATCCAGGAGATTCCCCGAAGCACAGCCCGACTCTCGCTGCTGGGAAGAGTACTTCCCCCAAGGAAGGCCCCACGCTCGCCAGCCCTGCAACAGTAAGGAGCTCTGAACCGTCCTCCACGCCAGCATTTATTTGTTTAGACATCCTACTTAGAAGTAAGGTTTAATAAAACTGGATCTCCATCATCTGAGGACTCATCATTTTCTGGAGGTCTCCCTGGGCCTCATTAATTAATCTTCGGTGCGACCGTGATGTCTGTAACATTACTCAACGTCTCTCTCGGTTGGAAACTACTGAAACAGCATCTCATTACAGCAGCCGGCTGGGCGGACACGATGGTCTTCTCGTCATTCTCCTTTCAGGAAAGGGGGAAACACAAGCGAATTTCCATTGCCCTGACAGGTCCAAAGAACATCTGCATTTCTGGATTGTTGACTCTTGTAGTCGGGTCTTGCAGGCAGTATGGTGTGTTGGTCGACTACTCGTATCTCCCCTCTCTTGCCATGCACGCACACATGTGTGTGCACTCCGCTCACTCTCTGCAGTAAAAGGGAATTGCATAGTAAATCAGGTGATTTACTGCCCAAACTGAATCATAGTTACACAGCCGGCATTATTGAATACTCTGTAAATTCCATCCTGGTCTTGGTTTAATAATTGGAATTCCTCTTTGATTTCTTTCTCCTTCCCTCCCCTATGTGAGGAACCAATCGTCTTTTCCTGGCATTAAGACTTTTTCTACTGGCTACTTCTTTTAAATTCCCCACTCAGCAGCACTTTATACCTTCATCTCAGATGCTGGAATCATTTCTCAACAGACTCCAAACTCCATTCTCCAAAGTAGGTTCCCTGTCTGCAGTCTCGGCAGTCTTCACTTATTTCTGTAACTAACCTGTTTACGGCACCGGGGCATCGCCTTGGGAAGGAGGAAATATTGGCTGAGTCTCAGCCCCCACCACGGAAAGCAGTGACTGCCAGACACCACACTGAGAGGTCCCCAGCGCAGTACGCCCTCTGCCTCAAAGACCGCTTGCATGTTCTTTCTTTAAATCTTTGCTTATCATTCTTACTAATCAGGGACGATCTTTTTTTTTCTTACTTTAGTAAGCTTCAACATACCAATCCTTTCAGGTTTAATATTAATGCCCCTCTATTCCAGGGAATCTTCAGTGGCAATCCAAATGGGAATGGAAGTCTTATTCTTACACTTCAATAGTATTTAGTCCGGGCACACCCCTGTTTCACAATTCCACAAACCTTTAAATCGTTGTTATAATAATGCACGGGGCACGTACGATGCGTTATCTCATTTGCGCTCCAGTGCACCAAATACGGAATCTGAGAGGCTTATTCTGTGCCTTGTCTTTGGTCCTTTCCAGGTGAGGAGCTCTGGGCTAGTCTGTTAACCATCACTCTAAACTCACCAAATCAGAACTATCACGGGGTCTCGTAATGTCATTTTGAAGATAAAATGTGATTAGGCATGCGATCCTAGAAAGGGCTTTCACAATTGTTGTTGTTATTAATGTGGTGACCACTGATTGAATTGACACACTGGTGGCACAGGAAGCCGACCAGGATCACACTGTTAGTGAGCAGCCGAGCCCGGCTCTCTGACTCCGGGTGCCACGCAGCGTTGTCTACGGCACGTTCCTCTTTTCCGCGAGACTGAAGGGTTATCTTTTATACTGAAAGTATCGGACACACAGTAGCTGTATCTTAACAGCAAAAACACACTGTGTGTTCCGCGTGCTTCAACTGCGTAAGACTGCACCTTGAACCCTGGCATCTCATAAGTCTACCTGAATCCGAAGCTGAGCTTAGGCTGAGCTCAGGTAATGTGACCATGTCAGCCGGGTCACCTGGAGAGCAGGTGCAGCTTTCAGTGCCTCACCAAAAGTTAGAGAACCAGGGAGGGTGAGAACTGTCAAGAGAAAACTGGACGGAGTTAGACAGACAAGGAAGATTTCTTTCAAGATCATTGCTATAGGAATCAGATAGAACTCAACTCCTCCAAAAGACAGGAGGGTCTTTGGGCACAGGGCGGGCTAGAAGGAAAATACCAGGGCGTGGGATTTGTCCACGTGACTGGGGCATCTGCATTTGCTAAGGGGCACTTAAGGAGTGAAGTTCCCACCCTCCCACTGAGCCTGAGAGAGGGGGGCCCTCTCTCCTCCATGACCACATTGCGAGGGGATAGCTCCCCCGTCCTCCCTTCAGAAAGACTGTCCTGTTTGTCACACTCCCAAGAGGCTGGGAGAACATCTCAGGCAGAGGAAGAATTGCCAACTGAAAGTTTTCTCAAATAAATGGTAGCTAGGGGCCCAGAATGAGGAAGACCGTGGTCTGGAGCTGAGGGAGCTGGAAGCAACGTCATGGTCACAGTCCCAGCAGTCACCCTAGTCAAGGGCGTCAGAGTCACCAGAGAACTTGTTAAAATACATGCAGCTGGGACCAGCCCCCAGGGATTCAGACTCATCACTTATTTCCAAGGGATGCTGAAACCGCTGGGCCAGGCTCCACACTCTGAGCATAAGGGTCCTTGAAGGGGTGGGCCATGGGTCCACTATTTGCTCTCACTGGGGGGACATCAGCATTTATCAGAGGCTCCGGCCGAGTTCTTTGCATCACTTTCATTCTCTACAGAAATACTTGAAGATTCTGCATCAAACGATATATCTTAACCAATGAAAGGACACTTTCTCATTTTATAAAAAGGTGGAAATAAAAGTTTTTCCTGCCAATTCTGGTCAGAATGTGTTTAACCATTCAAAAGTCTGATGGAATGGGTTAGGTAGTTTTCTTAACAAATTAGGCAATAATTTTCTTTAAATGCATATTCACTGTCAATAGCTTTGACATATTTATGGAAATAAAATTGCTGTAAAAATCAAACATCGGTGGTGGTTAAATATTTATAAATGTGTGTGTTGTTTTCTCAGCCAACGGACTTATGAAAACCATCAATTTCCAAGTCTGTTCTTTTGGGACCAAATGAATTGAGACAGTCATTTTGAAAGGTGGTGACTTTGGTGATACTCTATGAGAAATAAGGAGACATAACAGTACAAATATGTTCTTTAAAAGAAGATATCACATGTTTAGGGTAACTCGATATTTTATCCTCCTTCAGAAAAAATGGTTGTTTACAGAAACAAAACACTCAATCCTCTACATCAAGTGGAAACTGCTTCAAGTTTATTTTAAATTGTATAGTATATGTTTAAATGAACTTGCATATAATATTGTTCATTGCTAATATCATTCCAGTGTTAACTGAACATTAGTTCTGAAAGATTTCTTTTTTTTCAAACATTTCAATTGTATTCTCATTATCCTCTAAAAATTTATTTTTACTGTGGCTTGTCATGTCTTCTATAATGCAGAATAAAGCATGTCTAACGTTATGCCAACAGATTTTTCTATTCCGTCAAATTGAATAAAAATAAGATTCTAGCCATTATGTCCCAGAAAATTATAAAAATGGAATCAATTCATGTTATGCAAATATAATCGTTAACTCAAAACTGTAGGAAAAAAGAAACTTTAATAATCATTTTATCTCAACAACCAATATGAGAAGCACCTTAATAGAATCATTATGTAACTTTTTCACTTGTTAATGGAAGAAATGTGGGACTATGGGGAAAATACCAGATCAGGATTATCAGAAGGGAGTTCCAGCCCTAAATATTTAATTAAGAAGTGCCACTGATTTTAGGGAAATTATGTAGTCTCCATTTTCTCATCTATGAAATTAACACTAGGATCATTTAGATGAAGATGATCTCATTAGCTATATGGTGTTTACAGACAAGTATCTGATACTTTCATCCTAATAAGAACCAGAGCAAATTAGTTTTAATTTTGACATCATTAATCTACAAGTCTATTCAAAATGAAGTCACTATTATATATTTCCCAAAGAGCACGGGTGTGAGCAGACAAGTGTGGTCTTATCTGGTCAGTCCATAATGTGGGAAGACCACACCCTAAATCATCATCTACCTCAGTGGATTGTTGTGGGTGTACCAATTAGTGACCTGTGATATAAATTTGCCTACATGTAAATGAGAGATGAGATCCCCCAGGGTACTTAAGAACTGCCCTCTCCACCCCCAGTGTTTATGGTTCTGCCCCTGCAGCATCGGTGAGACTGGACCTCTGGTCGCCTCGGTGTTGCTTTAGGAACTTCAGTCTTCTCTCCTGTTTCCCTAACTGCAGCCCTTACTGGTTGTACGTGCTTCAGCCCGGGCTCAAGTTCAACCTCACAAGGAATCATCGCTGTTCCGCGGCTTTATGCTGTCAAGTTTCAATCGAATGCCTTGAATTTTAGCTCAACTAATCAACTAAATGTTGGTGTGTTAAAACTACCCCACAGGAACAACAAATTATCATGGAGCCATGGCACTTTCTGACTATTATTGCAGAAAGAGAAACTTCATATACTTATAAGTAATAATATTTTGTTTTCCCAAACTTGGGAGACAGCAAGAATTAGAATGATGAAATGTACTAACTTGAAAAGATGAACTGTTAAATTTCCTCTCAAAATCTTTATTATGCAATATTTTATCAGCACAAAGATTTAAAGAATAATAAAATCAATACTTGTATATTCTCCAACAAACCAAAGAAAAAAATAACTGCACAGTTAAAGAGCCTTTGTGTATTCTTTCATATGTGCTGATTTGCTACTGGCTTTCAGTCAAAAATATCCAGGTTTTCTAAGTTATATACATATCATTCTCTCTTATGTATTTTTCAGATATCATCTGCATGAATGATATTTTTTGACAAATAACATTTTATACTTTAATTTACTTAATGCTTATCAATCTCTACTTTTATATCCTGTGCATTTTATATAGTCAAAGAAATTCTTCTCAAGCCTAATGGAATAAATTTATTTCCTATATTTACTTCATAATTTTTTGTGTTTCTTTTTACATTTACAGTGTTTATCCTCAGGGACTGATTTTACACATCGTGAGAAGTTGGAATAATACTTTTGTTTGTTTTTTTCCATATGCATAACCGGTGTTTCCCAATACCATTTATTAAGTAGTCTTTCCCTCCATTGCTCTGAATTCCAGCTCTGTTATGTCATTATCCTGTATATTGGTAGACTGGTTTATGAGCTCCATCATATTTCCACCTGTCCCTTTCTCTGTCTCTGCATCAGCACCACTCAGTATTAGTTATTATGCCTCCACTAGAAGTCTTCATATCAGAAAGGAAAGATCATTACATCATTATTCTGTAGCATTCACCATGGTCTTAGATTTGCCAAGTTGGATGAAAGAACATATATAGGCTTTGGTTGAAGTTACATGTATAGATGAGTGTGGGGAGAATCATGGTGAATTCATCTCTTTAGGACTTTAATATCTTTCAACACAGTTAGATATTTTCTCCATAATACTCTTAATTACTTTTCTTAGATTTCTTTCTTTTGTATTCTCAGTGATGTTGTAAAACTCATCTTTTCATCTTGCATTTTTTACATCTTTGTTGCTGATGAATCGGAAAGCAGTTGATTACTATACATTGATTTTATCATAGACTGGATGAGATCTCTATAGTTCTTACAATTTGATATAGATTCATTGTTTTCTAACGTAGCCAATATAATTTCTATAAATAATAACAGTTCTGGGTTTTTTAACATCTTTCTAACCTTTACATAGTTTTTATTTTTTCTTGACTAATGAGCTTGCTAAGAATTTTAGATAAAATATATATGATAGAGGACTTTCATATAATGTTCTTGATTTTAAGCTTACTCTTTCTGTGTTTTATTGCTAAATATAGTGTTTCAACTTAGGCTATATCAGAAAAAATAAAAGCCCAGAGTTCTTCAAATCTCCAAACAAAAAAAGGATAGGATCTTACGGACAAGCCTCAAATCTCCTTATGAAACTTTTGATTCCAGGAAATAGCAGGTCAATACCTATAAAGTTCTGAGTGATAGGAAACCTTATCGAAAAAAATCTTCTACTTGGCCAAATTATGATTCCAATCAATGTTAACAGGCACACATTCCAAAACATGAAAGCTCTTTAAAAGTGTATCCCCTAGAAAGAATTCTTGAAAAATAATAATAAACTAGAAAACCCTGCCAAAAACAAGTTGAGATGACATAGGGAAAAGACCCGTGCCAGACTCAGAATCCACACAATTAACAAAGCTCTCACAGAATGGAGCATTTACAAAGAAATTGAATCCAGTCAAATAGTCGATGACTATAAAGAAGACACGTGGCCACCTTCAACACTGGAAGAACTCAAGGATTAAGCCCATAAACCCTTCTGAGAACAAGTGACGTGGCAGTGGAACCAGGCCCACTGACACGTGTGGATGTAATCACCTCTGGAACAGAGGATCTATGATGAAAGGACTTGGTAAGCGCTGAATCCATTGATCTCTAAATAATTTATTCAGTCATGAGCAGAATATAAAGTCAATATTATAGAATTTGGTATGTAAAATTACGCCTCATTAAATACAAATGGCTGAATACACATATTGTTAAAATGGAAAAATAAACTTATTTAACTTTATCAAATACAGTTTTATTAAATATATTTCATTTTTATAAAATTAGTTCTGACTATCCATTTATTCATGTACATGAACAAAAAAAAACTATATAGAATATTGGCTATTTTAACAATTACATTTTTCCCATTTAAAGATTTTTTTGCATTCTCTACAATTTTATGGTGTTTAAAATTTTTATAATTAATATAGATGTCATCATTTTTATTAAAAAATCACATCTTAATTTTTATTCATTCTTAAGATTGAACAATGAAAAAGATGCAGCCTACAAATCATGTGTATTAATACGCCCACAATATATCACAACATTTTTTTGTTTTAAAAGTACTTTTAATAGTGATTTAGTTCAACTCATTCATTTTGTAGGGAAATAAAGTCTCAGGGGTTCAGAGAGCTGTCCACTATCACTTAGCTGGGTAGAGCTTGAATGAATGCGGGATAAATTTAATAAATCTTAAATTAATTCATCATAATTACCATGCAGACTAAAGAATATACACACGGACAAGAAAGAAATATTGAAATCCTATTCAAGTCATGATAGATACAATGACTTATAAGGATGATTCCCTATGATCTTACAAAAGACCTTTGAATGTTTGGAATTCTGCTTTCTGCCTATGGTGTTGCCTGGTGAACTGAATCTCACTTTAATCCCCTTTGCTTTCTCCCCCCTTCCTCCCCAGGTTGTGCCGGGGCCCACCGTGTCTCAGTGCACCCCGAGATGATCACCATCATAGCACTTTCTGGAGTGAATTGAAATTATCTTTGCCTGCTGGTCTGTCCCCACTAAACTAGATGTTCCTCCAAGTCGGGATTCATTGATTATCATATTCCCCAGTTCCTAGCACACTGCCAAGTATTATTAAGTCTTCTGTGACTATTTGTTGAACCGACTGAATTACATTTAGAAATCTGTGCACTCAACAAATTATTGAGCACGTATTCAGATACGTTGATAATAGCTGGATCATTCCTTTCTGCCTAGAAAAGTTCGCACAGACATGCAAAATTCTACCTCTCTTCTGATCTTATGTTTTTTGGACAAAGAATAATTCATGACCTTGATTTGGCAACCACATTTCAAAGGGATCATCAGTGTCACCTGGCCAAGATCCTGACAAAAATCTCATTACAGGGGGAGCGCTCTCTGCTTTTATATGACTTTTATCACAGTGTGTCTTAAAAGTATATCAACGGTATAGCCCAACATGTCCAAGATGTACCAGAGATATAGCTTCCAGTAAAAATAAGCTCCTTAGAAAGCTTTTTGTATTGTTATTTTTTTCCTGGAGGAATGATTGAAGGGTTTTGAAAAGAGGACTTGTATCTAAGCAGAGATTTTAAAATAAGACTGTCATGTTCAATTTGATGTTTCACGATTGTGACATATGAAAAATCCTGTAAAGTTCCAGGGCTCTCATCATTTTACTGAAATACTAGGTAAATAGGCTCTTTTCTTGTGTATCTTCTTGGTCAAAAAAAATGTGTTTTGCAAATAGAAATGTTATTTTGATCTATGAGAACCTACCTGGAAGATAAATAGGAGAAGCATGAGGAGAAAGATAAGTCTTATTGCAAGTCCTGTAGCTTTTAGATTATAGCAGAGGCCACTGTGGACCCGATATCTAAGTTTTACTATTATTTTTCAAGCGAACTATGGATTGCCCTTTTTCTTCCCCAATAAACATTGTTAAAGTAAGTACCTTAGATGATGCATTCATCTTTTACTATGCCATTCTTCATGCTCCCACCTGCTCTCTTAATCACTGGGATACTTCACTCTCTCACTACTCTTGGTACCTTTCTGATTGTCCTCCACGGCATCCCTTCTCCGCATGTGCCTTTACATGTCAATCTTTCCTTTTCTTCCTCCTGCTCCCCTGTGCAAACGCTGTTGTGGTCCTCTAAGGCCAGAAGGCACTTTCTCTGAGTTCGGTTGCTTCCTCTGTGAAATGGAACTAATAGGAGTAGCCCCCTCACGGCACCGGTGTGAGAATTGAAGAGGGCGGCTGCTGTAGAAAAACTGTTGCATGACTATCAGCTGTTATTAGACATAAAGCCAGCTAAGGGATGTCCCTGCCTGCGGTGTTTCTTCATCCAACTGCTCTGCACCCCACGGCCTGCCTTAACCATTCTAAAAGCCAGCATGCCCGTGGAGTTTTCGAACAGCTCTTTATACCAACTGTCTTTTAACAGCCAAAACATCTCTGTGAAACATTAAATACTTGTTGATCATATTTTAATATTCCTTACCAGCCAAGGACAGGCAAAGAACGTTACTGGCTGGTAGCTTATAAATTGAGAGACTTCTCTCTTAGCCTCACCTCAGTAGGCCTTACCCCTGAATCTGATAGTGGAAACCAATTTTAAAGATTTTTTTTTACAATTCTGTTTCTTAATGGAGGTACAAGAAAATATGGCCACATGGTTTTAGTTTTGTCATTCTTATACCAAAAGGCATATATGTGTGAAAAAAAATAAACAAACTTGTTTATTAAACAAACTTGTTCACACTGGAGATATTTTCACATCAGAACATAAAAAGCTTTCTTATTTCATTGTGTAGGTGTGCTACACTTTATTTAATGAGTTCCTTATGAACAGGTATTAGTGTTATTTTCAATACTTTGTTATCATCAGCAATCCTGCAGTGACATACAACATTGCTATGAATGCCAATGTATCTATGGTATAAATTTTAAAATGTGAGAATGATGGTCAAAGTCATAAGTATGTAAATTTGATATATATTTTTAAATGTTCATTATCCTTCCTGAATTGATTTGTTGAGATGCCACCTTTACCATCATACACTCTTTGCAGAATTTCTGTACTGTTCTATTGGTGTGATGGTCTGATTATTCAGGTGCCATTACCATATCGTTTTAATTACTGAAGTATTATACTATGTTTTAATACCTGTTAGGTCTCCCCCCACCTTTGCTCTGTTTCCCCAAGCTATTTGCCTCTTGAAGGTAAGTCTGAATAGGTTCTTTCCTATTACAAGCATGACATTTTTCATATTGCCAGCATTCATTTATGGTGCAATTTGAATGATAAGTTTAGCCTCTAAAATGAAGCTTACTGCAGTTTGCCCTAGTGCCCCTGAATAATTCCTAGGTAGACATATTTACGTGCATGTGATAGAGGAACTGAGGCCCTTCCTATTGACTGAATAGGTAATGCTTGGAGCTAACGGTGGATGAGAACTCTGCATAATGTCTATTATCCACAAAGATTGAAAGCATCGTTACATTTCGGTACATGTTTGTGGCCTGTAAGCCATAAGAAAGTGGAGACTGGAGGCGTTATCATGAGCAGGCAAACTTCACTTGCCCCAAGCCTTCTTCTTTGAAACTAAGTATTATACTGATAGCAAAAAAAAAAAAAAAATTCATCCGGTTGACCAGATGGCTGGACTTCTGGAAGCATAGGGTTAGATATGTAGTATGGTGATTATAGTTATCAATATTGTAATGTGCACTTAAAATTTGCTAAGAGGGCAGATTTTTGTATTCTCACAACAACAACAAAGAAGAAATTATAACTCTATGGAGTGACACATATATTTACAGAAGTAAATATATCATTTTTTATCATTATACAGTTTATGCATACAGTAGGGCCCCCCTATTTGCCATTTCTCTTTCTATGGGTTCAGTTACCTGTGGTCAGTCAAGGTCTAAAAATACTAAATGGAAAATTGCAGATATAAATGATTCATAAATTATAAGTAGTATGACATTTTAGTGGTGTGATGCAATGTCATGCTGTCCCCCCGAGACGTGGCTCATCCCTTTGCCCAGCCTCTCTGCGCTGTAGAAGCTCCTGCCTTTGGTCATGTGGGGGCCATCTTTACAACAGGTGCCCCTGCACTTGTGTTTGATTAACCCTCCTTTTACTGGATAACAGCTCCCGAGTTAGAGATTCTGGCAATTCATATCTGCCAAAGAGAATCTTGGAAGTGCTTCTTTTAAGTGAAAAGGTGAAAGTTCTTGACTTAATAAGGAAAGAAAAAAATCATACACTGAGGTTACTAAGATCTATAATGAGAGGGAAACTTCTACCTATGAAACTGTGAAGAATGAAACAGAAATCTGTGCTAGTTTTGGTCCTCCTCCTGACGTCCTCCCTCAGATCTGTAGTGGCCTATGCTAGGTCCCAGCACCCACGTCACTCTCCTGCCTCTATCTCACCCTGTCTGCCCTGCACCCCCACACAGCACCCCAGGAGGGGCGAGTGCAGCCCCATCGGAGAGCAGGGACAGGCCGCATTCCCGTGGCTTTAACTGCAGCATATTGTCATAGATGCTCTACTTTATCAGTTATTTCTGTTCATCTCTTACTATGCCTAATGCATAAATCCAATTTCATCGAAGATCTGTATGTATAGAACAAAACATAGTGTACATAGAGTTCAGTACTATCTGTGGTTTCAGGCATCCCAAACGTATTCCCCAAGGATAAGGGAGGACTACTGTACATCAGAACATGAAATTGTACACCTTAAATATACATAATTTCTGTCTGTTATACTTCAGCAAAGCCATTATTTTTAAAAAGTGTTGGTGAGGAGCTGTGAGTCCCAAGTGGGCTTAGTTTTGAGCAAAGGAGGGGGAGACAGGCGGCACAGCCGGGTTAGGGACGGTGCGGGAGTCTTTGTCCACTCGGCTCATAAACAGAATCGGTGAAAGGCGCCATGGGATTGAGAAAGTGTTAGGGCGATTATTTTAATGGTGGTGCATGCAATCGTGTAAAGTACCAAGAACGCAGAGGCAAGAAGCCAAAATTAGCAAACTGTAACAATAATTTACCACTGTGCCAAACCTTAAGTTCCTTAACTTTTCTACCCAACCGCCCCACTCAGGGAGCAGTGATGATTACCCCGCACACCTCACTGAGTCTGGGTGTGGTTTAAACCACGCTAACATTTGTGTGCGTTCCTTGGAACAGTGGGGACCGTGGGAAGCACTGAAGATGCTAGCGATTGCTGGAAGTCCAGCTGCTGGAGCCTGAGGGAAGCGATGCCCCAGATGTCGACCCAGAGAAAAAGTCAGGTTCCACTACAAAATTTAAATCCTATGAAAACAACAAATGTGGAGCACCCACCTCTAATTATGTAGCTCTAAACAGAAAGTCAGTAATTTTTAAGAGAGAACCAAATTAAATTAAAGATGATAGAAATACAAATGTAAAGTAGATTTTCACAAAAACACTGCATACGATTTGCAAAGAAATTAACTTTCTGAGTAAAAACTGCTGCTGGAGGTATTTCATGTCAAGGGAGCTCCGTATACTTGAAACCGTGAAGCTGTCCCCCCCCCCCCCCCCCCGGGATTTCGAAGTCCTGAGCTTCTGCGTCTTCTTCATGCTATGAGGGGGAACCTTCCGGTCGGAGACAGATCCTGGATCAGTGCCCCAGGCATCGGGGCACCCATGCTCTCAGATGCCACTTAGTGTCAATCGTGACATTTTCTTTTAGTCTTGATCTTTTCACAGAATCACTTATTGCTGCACAAGTTTCGTGTCCTTGAAAAAATGCAAAGCTGGTTGAAAGGGGCATGTTTAAAAATAGTCTGTCTGGAGGTAAGAACTTATTTATAACTAAAGACTGCTTCCTTGGGTTAATCACCCGTGACCCCAGCACTGGCCTTAGGTTCCCCAGGTTTCAGAAAGAGGAAAGGGAGCTGCAAACCCTTTCTCTTTCCGCTCCTTTCAGGCATCTGTTCGGTCCCTCCTTGAGTTTTCAGGCATGACATGTTGCAACTGTACTGAAATTTTCAGTGTATCAGAACGAATGGGCAATTCTCCTTCACTGGCTGGTTTCTGAGTCTTGAGAACAAGGACTATCTTCTAGATAGGGTATATTTCTTTGTGATTTAGGGGAACCAAGAACATATAAGAAGGGGGGGGGCCTGGGGGAAAGAAGAGAAACAGCTTTCCAGGGGAGAACTGGAGAGGGGTGTTTCCAGGACTTCAGAGTCAGTTCGTTGTCACTCTCCAAGGGCAAGCTTCCGAATTTGACATTTCTTTTATGAGCCATGGGCCATGGCGAGGCGTTGGAAGGTTTGTTGATGTCCTTTGCTCACCTGTGACTCGGCGGCATGAGGTGCCGGGCTGGCAGTGAGATTCGGGACGTTGAACTGGAGGGAAGCAAATGTGAGGAAGGCCAGAGGCCGGCTGGGCGGGTGCTAGAGCAGCTGCTTCCAGTGAGAGTCCACTGCGTTCTGGGGGTGGGGAGGAGAGGGGAGGGGTGGCATGCTTGGGCGAGTAAATATTCTGCCCCTAAACGGGTATTTTTTGTGGAGGGGGATGAAAGGTTTCAAAGACTGTTGAGGGGAAAACAGGGGGGCAGTCTAAGAAATTCTACGAATCCATTGCAGATTAGAAAAAGAGTAAAATAAGTACAGTACAAAGGAGAATCAAACAAAAATGAGATGGTGAAAAGTTCTATTGTATCAGTAACCACATAAGAGTAATTAAGCATTTCCATTAGTAAACAAGTCATAAATGTACAGCCATGAAGGATATCATCGACACATTTGACTACATTAAAATTAAAAACTTAAATTATAAAGACCTGAAAATTTAAGCCCTGACCTGTGTGGCTCAGTGGGTCGGGCATCATCCTACAAAGTGAAAAGGTTGCCGGTTCCATTCCCGGTCAAGGCACACACCTAGATCTCAGTATTGGTCCCTCATCAGGGGGCATGCGAGAGGCACCCAAATGATGCTTCTCTCTTACATCAGTGCTTCTCTCCCTCTCCTTCTCCTTCCCTTCCCTCTCTTTAAAAATAAATAAATAAAATATGTTTTAAAAAGAAGTAAAAAGTTAAGCTACAATAAAGAGAAAGGCATTTCCAACACATCCACCTGATAATGGATTTAAAATTAAAATATATTTTAAAATCCCTACAAATCAATAAGCAAAAAGAGAAAAAAAAACTGTGATATATAGCAACATGGATAAAGCTCAATCATATAACTGGGTGTGAAAATTACATTTTATAATATGTTATATGTGATATTTTAGACTATTAATATAACATGTAAAACACAAAAACTATAACAAATATAGTGGACATATTATAAAGCCCTTGATTAGAAGGATGCTACATTGGTTTTAAGATAATATATGTATTAGGCAGTACCTATGCAAAAGAGTTTATTTATTAGCAACTACTCTCCCTACAGCTCTGAAATTTCTTTTTAATCACAAAACTTCACTTACAATCAACACTTTAGCAATTCTTTAAATCCAATAACAAATCTGACAGCTGTTTATGGCCAACTGAAATAAAATCAGTAACTTCAGCTCTACACAAGTTTATTAACATAAAATGCACATCTTTTGAAACCATACTGTAAGTCCCCCGGGGTAAAACCAACATCTGAGTATGGATTATTAGAGGCATTGAATAGTTCTGTTTTGGTTTTAAAGATTTCATTCAAGACAATTCAAAAGGTACGCAGAAACAGAGCAGGGGACCCATGTTTGCTGATTTGATATTTTAAACATATTGCACCTTATAGTTTTAAAGAGGCAGCAAAAAAAAAAAAAAAACACCATGTGTTGAGTAGCAGGGAGAAAAATCAACATTGGATGAGTGTGCAAATTTACATCAAGAAACTGAAGCAAGATAGTGTTTCACAAGGAGGCTAAATTCGATAGTGAGAAATTATTCTAAGAGGTAGACTGGAAAGCACCCATTTTATGGGAAGGCTGCAATTTAGAACTTTGTCTAGAGCAGTTTGGGTAATGCAAGTGTTTAAAAGTCATATCGAACTCAATACACATAAATTTAAACCCCTCATTTCTTAGGCTCTATGGCAGTGGTGTAAGTGGCATCATTTGCTTAGCTGTGTAGATGCAAAACCTTAGATACACCTTTAATCCATTTCTCTCCTTCACTCACTCGTATTGAGATTTTTGCAACGTTCTAAATTTTCTCATAATTTTTTTCATCACAGGCTCATCTCTCTGTGTACTGTCCTCAGTATTGTTTGAGTTACAATCTTGTCTGATATAAATGCACGAGTTACCTAATGATTCTTCCTATTTTCATGATCATTGCTAACCCTGCTACCGGTCTAATAGTCTTTAAATATTATTTGCATAATATTAATCCCTTAGTAAAACTAATTATTGATTCCTGTCTTCTGCTGCATCAGCTGAAAAGTACCTAGCTTTCAAAGTTCTCTACTATTCTTATTCTTATTCTTATTCTCCATTTCTTTCCTAGATGTGCTTTTTTCCTCAGTCCAAACCATTGGACTCAGTAGGTCACACTGGCATCCCCCTTTTGGGGTTTGCCCATAGATTTTGGGGTGGTTTAGGTAAAAGAAGAAAAAAATCACTGGCGACACGAAGGTTTGAAACTGTGTGCATAAACATACAGTTAACCAATGAAGGAAATAAGAAATGCAGGAAGAGAAGCTAAAGGGAAGACATGTTGAGCTTCAACTTAGACATCTGACTCACTAGTCAAACTATCAGCTGCAAAGTTGCGATCCTGAAATTTCAGGAAATGGGTCTTGACACGATGGAGCCCTATCCGAACCGGGTCCATAAAATAAAAACAAAGTGGATAAACAGTTTGCCTTGATTACTGAGTTCTGCCTCTACAACTGACCAATGAAAATAGAGCACCATGAATTTCCAACAACACATATTGATACAGAGCCAAAGCATATTCTGGTTTTGGAGAAACTGCAACCACGAGGCTTGGCTCCCGCCTGGACTACTCGCGCAGACAGGAGGGACTTGCTGTCTCTCTGGCACCAGCGAGGGGCTCTCAGAAAGCGGGAGGTAGAAGAGTCCTACTTGTAAGTGTCCTTCCAGGGCGGTGAGCATTTCTAGCAATTGCCCACTCTCGGGGTCCTGCTCAGCGGGTCCACTCTACAATTCGTTTCCATTCTCTTGATAATGACAACAATTTCCCGCTCTCACGGAAACCTTGCTCCTGCTATGCAGCGTTTCATTTCCCGCTGTGACTCTCAACCCCGTGTGTGTTCTCTCCCTGCTTGTTATTGATTGCCTGGTAGACGGGTGCAATAGGAGTATGTTCAGGTGGAAAAAACACACACACACACACACTTGTCCTCCTCAAAAATTGCCATTGGTGCCAGCTTTGGAGTCGTCATTTGTCCTTTATGCATTTCAAAATTGTTTTTCTGGATAAAGAGAAAGCAAGATAATGGAATCAGGGAACACTGACACGTTCGCTTTGGCCTTTCCAACCACACGAAATGAGCAGAATTGAGATAGACATATTGCCCTTCGAGCATTTTTCAGTGTTAATGGACAACGGTGTTTCTGTTTGGCATTAGACAATGCTGAAGGAGGCAGAGCTCTTGAGTTGCAAAGTTGGTGAGGACTTTCTCATGAACGTGAACTTCACGTTATACTCCAGTGAGAAAAGGCAGTTTTCAATGTTTTGGTCCTTTCATATCTATTTAAATAGGTAGGTGTTCACACAGCAATAGAGGCACATATACTCATGTACATTAAAGAATTTTTTTTTCAAAAAAGTGCGTCTTTCAATAGTACGTAAACAATTTGTGAGAAGACTGAGACTCAGGACTTTAGTAATTGAACTTTCTCAGAAAATAAGCCCGCAGTAATGATGCCTGGATGGGCTTTGTTCATCTTGTTATTTATTTGTTGTCTTGCTTTGTTCATGCGGTACACCATTATAAAGAAATAACTGGCTTCTATACCCCAAGTCGTCACTTATGTAGTATCTTGCTTTCAGAAGGAAACGTGAGTATAAGCTTCCCAAGATATGCTGCTTGCTTCTCAGATCTTCAGAATCTCTAGAGACAGCATTATTGTGACTCCCTTGAGTGCAACGGACTCTCCTGTCATCAGAAATCCTGCCGAGTTCTTAACCAAAATCCTGTTTGGAGTGCAGGGTTCATTAGGTCAACCTCTTGTGATGGAACGGGCCCGTTAAATCTGACATTTGGTTAAGTTAAAGCTTGTGGATGGGTCCTAGCTAAATAAGGTAATTATGGCTATGAACTCAAGCCAAGAAATCTGCCCTCCCCTTTGCTGAGTGTTAAATGAACAAAGATGCCCTCTGTGTAAAATCACCTTGGAAGAGAGAAAGCACCAAGGAAAAGGGATTGGTCTGAAGGAAAAATGGAAAGGGATTCTTTAAGAGGGATTCTTTAATTATAGCAAGCCGGCCGGCTGGCTGGCTAATGCAGTGGAAAACAGAGGCCTGAGCAGCTGGGGATCCTGGGGATTTCTGGAGTCTTGGCAACAACATGGAATTTTCTAGAAGGAAAATCTGAAGGATACCCAGGAGCCTATTTGGTGAGCCCACTGGCATGTTTAGGAGGTAATGCCGAATGAGAAGGTGGAATCGGTGATTTCTCCAGGAGAGCATGAAACAGCATCTCGACAGCGACGGGGCAGGAGGGAGTGTCGCTGGCAGGAGAAAGTGAGTCTGAGCAATAATTCCCTGCTAACCAGCAAACGGTCCGCACCCTCGGATGCCCTTGAGGAGCAGTAACTGAAAAGCGCGCTGTCTGCTCCCACTACTGCCAACGAAGGAAGGACATGTCTTTGTTCTGTCTCAAGGAGGGAGATAAAAATGAGGCAGCTAATTTCATTGATGCGGTTCTCTTTCATGTTCTCCAAGAATTGGTGTCTTTCATGTATAAGCGAAATAAAACCTATTCCTTTCGTTTTATTTTTGTCCCCAGAGGACGGATTTCCTGGTGTCCAGCAGGCCTTTGGACTGCCCGTCTCTGTGCTTTGTCCGACATGCTCCATGAGGCCTCAGCTCCAGGGTCCCCCGTGGAACCCAGTCCGCCCTGTTTGAGGACGAGCAGGGGTCGGGGGGGATCTTGTGCTTCTGCGGAGTGTGTGCCCCTGGCCTGAAGGCGGCTTCTAGGGTGCCGACTCGTGCAGAATCTGACTTCGCACCGACACACAGCGACACTTCCAAATTGTCAGCACCAGGGCCTTCTTCATTACTTTACTCCTATCAAAAAGCAAAATGCTTTTTAAAACTAGATGCCCCCCTCCCAAAAAAAAGAAAAACCAAAACACACACACACAATAAAACCTCTGCACTCATTAAACGATCATCCTTTTACTATTTTAAGTTTAAAAATTCAAGTATGCTGCTGGTCACTAGATAACTATCCCACAGCCATGATGAATTCACATTATTTCCCCCATAAATTATTTGTTTTAACCGCTTTATTGTGAGATTGTCATTAGGATTTTGAAACATCAAAATAACTTCATTGATGCAAACAGAAATTGAAGAACATTATGTAAAATAGCCTTCCAAACTGTCAAGGTCATGAAAAGAAGAAAAAAAAGTGAAGAGACTGTCATGCCGAAGACCAGAAGAGGCTGAGGATTCAGGACAACTAAACACGATTTGGTGCCCTCGTCTGGACCCCGAAACCAAATTGGGTGCCAGAGGGGACAGCTGCCGACTCCTAACTGTAACCTGTCACTGAGTTACCCGTGTTAATTCTCAGCGCTGCACACTGGACCCCGATTATATTGGATTTCACATTAAAGGAGATGAGTAAAGCTTTTACAGGAACTCTCTTCATCATTTCTGTAACTATTTTATAAAGCTAAAACTATTCCAAAATAAGAAGATAACAGTTTAAGGGCCTTGGTATAGCAAACGTAACCGACGTAACACCAAGTCTGCAGAGATCGGTTTTTGCTGTATGGGGGGGGGGTGGGCTCTGTTAGTGGAACAGCAAGGAGATAAGACTCTGTGGAAAATACTGAATCTATTTTTCCTTATTAGCTGTTATGAGGTTTTTCATGTGGCGACAGGCAGCGCCTACGTGGAAACACGCACGCTTTGTGACTCATGTTTGACTCACTCTTTCACAGAAAATAACTAGACACGCAAGCCGGGGCGTTGCAGTCGGGGAACAGTGTCTGTGTAGTTGTGTGAGTGTCAGAAGGCTCCTCGGGGTGTCACAGGGGTCCCTGAGTTAGGAGCGATGAAGTGCACAGGGTGCTGGGAAAAGCACCCCTCTGTAGGGAAGAACAGAAACCCCATGATCAGGGTTGGGTCCCAATTGCATTCCAAGGGAGTCTTCCTACCTCAACTAAGACACGAAATCCGTTCATAAATAACCGGGAGATACATTTGGATCATCTATATACCTCCCACTTTGCAATGATACTTTTACCTGCCTTCCATCTCTCAAATTTCTGTGCTGATCCCTGTAACTGTGTTTCAGGTCCACAATATTGCCACTATAGCAACTGTCCCCATCACCTTCATCATCCCTATCTCTGCCCATAAAATAAAATCTACCATATCTCCTAGTCAGCTAGGATTGCCATAACTGGGGCCATGCCGGGTTTTAAATTATTGGTACAAGCAATGATTTTTCCAATAACTGCAAATATCCATAATGGCTACACTTGTGCTGAGCAAAGCCTGCCGCTGAGAGCCTTTTATCTGTTTTCTTTGTACTGCCCTGTTCGTTTTTTAAGTGCATAAAAAATACTTATTCCCAGTGGATTCACTCAATAAATTCCTGATGCTTCCAAACTCATGTAAAAAAGTAGTTAATACGATTTCTCTATTTCCTTTCAGATTTTCAGACGCTGTTGGTTGGTTTTCAAGAAGGCTTCTAGTAAAGGACCCAGAAGGCTAGAAAAATTTCCAGATGAAAAGGCAGCCTATTTCAGAAACTTCCATAAGGTAAATCTCAGTGTTTGGAATTGCTGGGGACTAGCTGGACCCTTGGCAGCAACTTGTGGAGACATTTATTTTGATTAATGAAATCTGCAAAGGAAAAAACGCGTGGCCAGGATAAAATGTCTCTGTTCTAATAAAATGCAAACGTTATTTTTCTCCTTTATTTTAATGATCTGCTGTAAATGCCAGAGGTACCTCTGCAAAATGAAAGACTCATTTTTATTGCTGCTCTGCAAAATGAGGTGACGCATAACTCAACCAGATCATTTTCCGAGGTGCTGAGTAAGCATTTTTCTTGCTCTTCGGATTAATTGTGCATTTGTTACTTCGATTTAAGCCGCCAGCTATATTTAGGAGATACACCTTTTAAGGCTGGAGTCAGTGGTGCTGATGAACGTGGTAATGGACGTGGCATTTGCTGTTTATAGCCTTAACAAGACAGTGATCATTTAATATGCCGATATGTAGAGATTGATGTGGTGGAAATTCTAGGAATGAAATATCAATTTCTTGAGAATTAATGCAAGAAGGAATGCTGCCATGATGCTAAGCGTGCTGCCTAAAGTTATCTTTGGTGAGAGTGTGGAAACACAGTTCAGCATTGGGTGGTACTGCGGAGGATTCACGATCAGAACTCAAAATTCAAAACAGCACTGCTTGTTGGTAGAATGTCTGATTATCCAGTAAAGATTCCTATTCCTAAGTTTAACATCTGTTTGAACCTGCATAAACTAGTTAATCTCTATGTACCTACTTTTTCTCCTATGACAGATGAAGATTACAATACTGCCTACCAAAGAGAGTTACAAGGGATAAATGATACTATAGACTGACACGGACACTGGCCCGCAGTGTCCACGTCATTACGGATGAAATGAGACATTCACATGGACTACTGAGTCCAGTGGAGGAAAAGGGACAGCGTGGCTTTCTCTCAAGGGGAGCAAAAGCCTTGGACCTTGCAGTGACTGGCCTTTATTGGATTTCTCAGCACATTACTTGATGGTCCTCATTTACTAGGCACAGGTTAGATTTAGGTGGTTACCTTACACAGAAAACAAAGGAGCCCATGCCACCAATCACATCACAGGAGAGGGATATTTGCAAATGAAAAGGGGAAAGTGGTTGAACCGGTTATACTCATCCTTGAAAGGTTTAGCATGGATTTTAGGAAGTTACTTTGCAGTAAATGTCCTCAATTCAGGGTGAGGGAGTTTTTTTAGCAAGAGCAAGACTCAAAGTGGCCTAGGTACATTGCAGGCCTGATTCCCCATGGGAGAACCTATCCGTGGGTGTGGGTCCTGTGCATCTCCTAGTGGGAGCTGGGCCCATGCCACGCAGAACGGTCACCTACAATAGACATAATGAGATGAAAAATAACTAGGTATAACACTGAAGTTGGAGGTCAAAGGACACATTTTGGAATTGGTTTGTGGCACCTGACAGGCGGTCCTTGGGGATTAGATATTGGGGGTGAGTGAAAGGCAGGGCTTACGGGTGATCCGGGAACGTGGGCTGTAGCAATAGGGATGCGGGTGGTGTGATTTATGAAGGTGGGAAGAGTTGAAGAGCAGGGATTGGGTGAAAATCACAGGCTTTCACCTGGTATATGTTGAATTTGAAATATCTATTACACATGCAGACTAAAATGTCAAGTAGCTCATTAGATAAACAAATGTGGGCCCGAATGGGGGAAATGTCATTGATAAAGAGTCACTCATTTCCCCATCATTGGCTTCGTGATAATACTTCATTCGGCAGCACTGGACACAACGTCCCTGAGAGAGAATGAGGAGAGAGGGGATCATTAACACTTCCCCAAATTAGGGGATTGGCTGCGGTGGAGGAGGAGCCAGAACAGAGATCAGAGAGACGCAGGCACTGAGAAGGATTGCACTGGAGTAACTCACGGGAAAGCAGGAGAAAAGCGTTTAAACAAACTGAGCGCGTGGTCTTCGGTGTCTGAGCTGAGAGCTGGAGAAACTTGACAGAGAAGCGACCCTGGACCCACGGCAGGGAGGCCTCGGCGGCTTAGCCCGGGGCTGTCTCAGTGAGACGCAAGGCTCAGTTTCTCTTAGAGCCTTCCAGAGAAGTGAGAAGTGAGGGAGGGGCAGCTGCTCGGGCCACTTATTTCAAGAAGTTTTGCTGTAAAATTGAGCCAAGATGGGGAGCAGCTCTGACCTGAAACCATGACATGTGTTGGCCCGCACCTGTGTGCCCACGTGGGGCTCGGGGAGCCCGAATATGCGGCGCTGAGAGATCCCTGCGCGGAGCGATAGGGTTTGGCCTTTCACAGAACCCGAGACCACCCTAACAAAGGGGAAGGAATGAGTGCAGATGTGAGTAGGCTGGACAAGCGGGGGTACTAGGACTAACTCTTCAAACACGTGCGCACTCCAGGTGTGAGCTCTCTCCCTCCGGCCTGTGTAAATGAAGCAGCAAAAGATCAAGGGGAGCGCAGTGAGAATGGGAATCGTTAATCTTTTAATAAATAGCAAAACAGATGCCACTGACTGCAGCTTGAAGCTCCCCAAAGCACTTGAATAACTAGATTCTGTCTGTGTGACAGCTAAAATTTACTTTCCTCGTGCGATGACTAAAGTTTTTATTATTACAATGTACTCTTCGTGGCATCTGGGAGGCTAATTCCATTTCCTAGTGATGGAAATTTTCTTTCAGGAATTTATTTTAATTTTTTTTTCTTCAGCGATTAAGAAACTAAAATGGGGAAGTCACACCAATTCTGATATGACAGTAATAATAAATCTTCAGGGTTGTTTTCAAGAAAAGTATGTAAATGGCCTCCCCTCCTATTCTGTCGTATTTTAGCAAGTTTTGCCCGATCCTTCTGACTGGCTGCCTTATGAGAGGCTTTGGGTAAGCAATCAGAGGCTCTTCCTCTCTGTGAGTTCTACCTGAAATGTCTGTTAGGCATTCGAAACAAAATATTCGTGCCACCATCACTGCTTTCCTTCTCCCTACAACCTTCACCGGCCTCGCGACGCTGGTTTTTGCGTCTTTTTTCTTAGAATATACATCTAGTGTTACTCAGATGACCTTGTATCATCTTCAGTGACTCTATCACACCACTCTTTATCACTCCGTTGTGATCAGCCTGCTCATCAAAATTATATTACCAGCCCTGGCTGGCGTAGCTCAGTGGATTGAGTGCAGGCTGTGAACCGAAGTGTTGCCAGTTCGATTCCCAGTCAGGGCACATGCCTGGGTTGCGGACCAGGTCCCCAGTGGGGGCCACGTGAGAGGCAACCACACATTGATATTTCTCTCCCTCTCTTTCTCCCTCTCTAAAATTAAATAAATAAAATTAAAAAATTATACTACCCATAAGCACCTCTAACTTTGTTCAAATTAAAGTGACAACTTTCAGCACAAATACGGGCTTTCACTGGGTGAGATGAGAGACATACAGCTGCATCCTGCTCCTGCTCCCCGGGAAGCTGCTGTGAAACACAATCCACTATAAATAAATAAATAAAACACCCTTTTAATAACATACATATTTTTTGTGAGGCTACACGGCCCAGAGACAAAATAGAAGGTGAAGTAGGTTGAGGTTCTGCTATCATTTATGCAGGAGGGACAAAAATGTCGCCACTGCCCAGGCCTGTTATAAGGAAATAAATAAGATTCTACACAGCCGATAAGTGCTAAGAGTTGTCACTGCTTTAAGATTTTACCATTAGACAAAATGAGGTTTTGTCTTGCTCTCGGTAATAAAATAGGATGACGTGCAAAGGGCAGATAGAAAGCACAGGGGGCAGTCAGTTCTGCCGCCAGAAACCAGGGCTTTCCGGAGGAGGGAAGGGTCCGGTGGTTCCTTAAGAACACTCTGTTTTGACAAAACAAACCAATGGAGAGGAGGGTGTCGTTAAAAGGGGATGAAAAGTGGGGTTCCATGTACTGAAAGGTTCCATTGCATGACGAGTTGAAGAAAGTTTGAGTATAGTATCGACGAACTCTGGCAAGGAGGGCTTGGGGGACGGCAGAGGGAAACACCCCAAAGAAGCAAGAGGGGCACGTGATGACTCAATCGGCGGTGCCTTACTCCTGTGTTTGGTCTTGATCGTCCAAGCAAGAGAGAGGTTGAGAAGGGTGTTAAATGCCTTTTCATATCTTCAAATATACATTTAAAAAAATAGTTTGTGTGATGTCAAATCAAATGAATAGGATAACAGAGAACCTATATACAGAGAAATGTGTTCATTGGATATTATAATATTCCCATGTCTCCAAAATAGGCAACAACGTCCTGAATGGGTGAAGGTAAGGTGAGTGGAGAAGGGGTGGATTTGGGTGTCTTTCCCCGGTGTAGTGAAGTGGACTCCCAGGGACTTGCTGACCGATGGCATATAGAGAGGGTGAGACGGGTGTTGGACTGGTACCTTTTCGGGACTGATGTCATAGGGAGCGTCTGCTGTTCTTGGGGCCTGGGACCACATGGGGGGGAGCCCTGTTCCGAGGTGAAGAAAAGAAGCCACACTGCTACTTGTAAATTACGAGGTATTCGTGGTGTGTTCCGGGAGCTACTTCATTAAACAGTCCGAAGTACAGCCAGACTGGAGTGACACCGTCTGGGACAGCTGTCAAACAGAGCTGGTGTTAAGGCGGGTGTGTATCCACACCCATCTGTGAAAGCCTTCATGGTGCAAACGGAAACCGTTCTCTGTAGAAGCCAGGCACTATCGTGCCAAACTTAGGGTGGCAGCCAGAATACCCCACAAGTGTTTCCATTCCGGATGTACTCAGAGTTACAAATAAAAACAAGTGACAGTTGAATGAAAAGAAAAACAGCTAATTCAAGAAATAATAACATTTTAGGAAGAGTGCTATTTCGATGAGGAACTGTCAGTAGAATAATGGTTAAAATACTGAACAAGTTTATAAAATGTATAGTGATCAGCAAGAGCCTTTAAATACACTCCAAAATGAAAACGTAATAGTTCTAAAGAGCTCATTGTTCCTTTTCCCAAAAAGCAAATTACGGAAAATACGGACACTCGCAGAGGGTTTGAAGAAGAGCGAGCCGTGGAGGGTGTGTGGCCTGCTCCTCCCTCCCTGGGACCCCCCCTCCCTGCGGGAGGCGGACGGAGCAGGTGGTGCGGAGAATGCCAGCCCAGGGGTCAGGTGGCGTGAAATTTGTTTAAGGCCTGGACAACCAGCCACCAAGTCAAAACAAAAAAGGGCAATTGAAATTGTCCTTGATATTTATATCCTCAAAAATCAAAAGCTGAACCACCACTTCTTATGGCCTTTTTTCCATTCAGAGAAGTAGGAACCCTATTTCTCGGAAGTGAACAGTGGTGGAGCTGTAAATTGCTCACAGTTCCTTCTGACAGCCAGGTAAATAAAGGAAGATCTCTCTACAAGAAAGGCTGGCATATTTTAAATCTTTGTTTTCTCTGGGGTAGTTAATGGTCACTCTAAATATTCAATTTCCAGAATAGAGGAGTGGAGGTAGGAGGTAAAGTTCTTCGTTTTCAAGAGAGCTCGAAGAAATAGACTAGTATGACTTTTCCAAATTGTTCCATTGGTTAATGTTTAAATACTTCAAAGTTATGATTAGTTGGTTATTTTGATATGCCCTAAAATATACTATAATGCGCCAAAGCAATAAATGAAAATAATCAATCAAATGAGTGAAGTGCTTTCAGTCTAAATAAGGGACTTCGGAAAAAGAAGCTAATGACACAGTTATTTCTCTGCCGACCTTAACTTTGTGCTATACTCTGTCTGGAATATGCATATTGTAAAACTTATGAGTATTAATGGTCTCATTTAGACATTTGATATGTTTACTGTGAAAGAACTTGCTGCATAAATCAATTCTTATATAAAACTGCTGTGAAATGGTATAGACTTTTTTTACTTCTCGATAGAAAAAAATTTGAAATTCAAATCACTAGCTGCTGAAGTTATTAAAAATGTATTAAGTTGGAAAGTTTAGCTGTATATAATTGTCATAACAGATATTCAAAACAAATTTATCCACAGTGAAAACTGAAATACAGCAATTTACATACAATGAGTTAATAAATTTTTCTTAATTTTCTCAGCAGGTGAAGAAGAGATAGTTTTTAGAAATTTTAATAAAATAAATGAGTGCTGTCAGTAGGGAGGAAAATATAAATAAGTCCCCTAGAAGGATGAATGAAGGTAAAACTACCAGTGAAGAATTTAAGCAGGTAAATTTTCCAGGGCAGAAATGATGGGAGCCTGAAAAACTGATGCCTACATTGGGGCCGATCTTATTTCTAAATTCCCTGCAACCTGACATTGAAAATGCCATTTTATTCCATCTTCTTTTCTCCTATTTGGAATTGTCAGTATTGATCTTTATGTAAAGCAAATGTCTGAGAAAATTGGGGAAAGGATTAGGACATCCTTATGAAAAATAGCCCCCTGCAAATACAGCATACCCTCAAAGATAGAAGCAAAATCATCGATGAGTGTGGAATAGCACATGTGTACAATGTGCCATGTGGAAGATTTTCATTTTTATTCCAATGGCTGTGTGCTTGGATAACTACACATTCGGTGTGACATGAAGGGTGTTCAAAGGCTTGGTGGCTCTTCAAATACCTGCTGCAAGTTCCCAGAGTGATAATCATTTATTCAGATTAAAGCATCTTATCCATCCATCCATCCGTAATTTCTTATCTTGAAGAGGTCTCGGTCATTTGAATATAAGCTTCCATTAACACGTTCATTGTTTCCTGGGAAGATCACACACTAGTCCATGATTGGTTGTTTTACTCATATTATCTGGTCACATGCTAGGCCCTCCGGGAAGACTGATGGAGGTGGAACAGGGAAAGGGGGTCTCCTGCAGGAAGTGAAGGAGGAGGGAAATGCCCAAGGTGCGGTGCCTGTCTGTGTAGGGTCTCTGGTGGAGGTGAGGGTGGTGCTGTGAATGGGTAGCTCCAAAACTGGGGTGGGGGACAGAGCAGGAGTGAGCAGAAGCTAAGATTTTCAGGGGGAGGGGATCTGCAAAGCTGTGATCTCAGAATCAGAGGAGACTCCCAGAGGGAAACTTGATCTTGGTAATACTCGAATCAAGGCTAGTTAGAATTTTACAACATCTAAGACACCTCAGAAGGATCACCCTGTGCTGCTTAAGGCTGCCACAGAGCATAGATCGCCCAGCAATCAGGACTTTTATTTGTAACCTCCTGTTCCACGGCACGTACCTGTTCACCGAATAAGGAGTCAGACTTGGAAAATACCTGGGAGATTGGTCTGGGCTTGACCTGGAGGGTATAGGCGTATGATTTATGTTGGCAACATTATTCTTTATTCGACTTTTGGAAACTATCCATCTGTGTGTGTGTGAGGCAATTGTCCACAATGGCCCTACATCAGAAAAAAATGTGGTATGACTTCAACAGTATCTTTCTCTCGTTTTCCCACTGTAAACTGCGAATAGTATCTTAGCTCACAGAGTGAGATGATAATTTCGTGTTAGGTGGTAGGTAAAGTGTAAAGCGACTGTGGTTGTACAAGTCGCTACTGCTGCCTATTTTGCATCTTTGAAACCAGGGAAATAATTAACACTGAGTTTAGAAAAGTTTTGAAACCAATTTGCATAATAAAGTAACTTGTAATATCAAACAAGTCATTTTACATGGCAAATCAAATAGTAATTTGGGAAGGAATATTTAACTGCCCAATGCTGTTATGACATTATTTCCGTTATTTCTGAAGCTTTTTTACATTTATTTAAAGGGTTGACACCCAATGCTCTTAATTATTATCTCAGAATATCATCAATGAATTTTTGATTTTAAAAAAACTCTTTTTTTTACCCATTAACAAAGTCTATCTAATTGTACAATCTCTAATGAATGGGATAGGAGAAATGCTTGTTTTATAATTATCTTTCTGACGTTAATGGAAGGTTATGTATTATACTTCAAGTATTGAATGCATGCTTATTTACAACATACAACTTGAAAATTATTTCAGTTAGAATTTATTCATGAATTAATACTTTTGCTTCACTATAAATATCTATTTAGCAACTTTTATAAATAACAATGCTATTATATTTAGTTCGAATGTATATAATTTAAATTTGTAATGCTTTTCTGCATCTAATATTTCTATAAAAACAGTTAAAATTTGAATCAACCATTAGCAAGCCTAGGTTACAAATTAATAGCAGCCACTTAAACTCGTTTTATTGAATAGAGAATAGGTTTTTAATTTAGGGAACGATGCATTTTGAGATTCAATGAAATTACTTCTTTGGATGATAACTGTTGTATTTGTTCTACTAAGAATTATTTCAGACCTAATTTGACCTCCTGAAGAAATGGTTAAAACCTGCTATACAATAATCAGGGAAATAAGGTGTGTGTGTTTTTTTTCTTTCATTTATTTGGAAACAAAAAGAGGAAAAGAGAGGGTTAACGTGTTTGTATAAAAATGCAACAATATTTGTTGAGTTTTCTTTTTCTAAATCTGTGAATCTAGTTCATCCTATTTACACATTCAGTGTACTATAAAATTAAATTTTAACCTAATTCTCAGTAGCCTAGATCTCCCTTTTAATCCTTTAATGCTTTCCTAAAATATTTGCCTTGGTATAGAGACATTTGTCTTCCCACGCTCAGGGCTGCCAACATTCCCCTAGCCGTAGAAATGGGCCAGACATCCATCTTCCTGCCTTTCATTCCATCTCCGTCTTGCACGCACACTAACGTCAGAACCATCGTTACCCCCAAAGGTTGGATCTTTTATGCAGTTGGGTCACTCACGGTCCTTGGAGTACTTTTACCATTTTCTGTTGTTGAATAGCACACGACCACAAACTCAGAGGCTCAGAAACACTGACTTCCCAGCCTGCAGTTGCGCAGGTTGAATGACGGAGCTCGTCCACCCTCTGCGGAGGGTTTCCCAAGCCTGGAGTCACGGTGTGTGTCGGACCCAGTCGTTATGGGTGGCTCTGGGGAAAACCCTGCTCCTAGCTCCGGCTGCGGCTGGCCCACTCAGCCCCGCTGCGTTCCTGCTGGCTGTCAAGAGGTGCTGCTGTCCATCCATCCGGGGCACATCTGGTTGCCTCCCTCTCTGTGACAACGACAGCACACCAAAGCCTTCCCTAGTTTTGCATCTCCGACTTTCCCTGGCGTGACCAACTGGAGAAAACTGCTCTGGTTTTAAGAAGCTCTCGTGACCACAGCGGGTGCACCTAGAGAATCTCTGTGTTGTGATCTAACCCCAGCGGCGTGCTATTTATGGTTTTGTTTTATCTCTCATTTGGGAAGGAAATTTTTAGGCTGGCGAAAGTGCGAGAGCCACTCTTCCATCATTATAGTAATCAAAACAGTATGAAAATGGCCTAGAAACAGCAACATTTCCCAGTGGAACTGAACAAAGAGCCCAGAAATAAACCCCAGCATACATGGTCAGCTAGTCCTCATGGAGAGCTTCAGAAATGCAATGGAGAAAAAAGCCGAATCTACAATAAATGTTGTTGGAAAAACTGAATATGCACACGCAAAACAAGCATGAAATCAAACCCTTCGCTTACGACACACAGAGGAAACAACTCCTGAAGAATTAAAAGCTTATCTGTAGGCCAGAAACCGTAAAACTCTTAGAAGAAGACGGAGAAAAAGCTCCTGGACATGGGTCAGGGCAATGATCGCTTCGGGTAGGACTCCAGAAGTTGAGGCGACAAAAGCAAAAATAAGTGGGACTAAAGTCATTGTATTATCATTATGCATGCACCCAAATAAGTAAATAAGCAAGGAATAAATATATATACCAATTTTATTACATTTCACTTCAGAATGACATTGATGAATCGATCAAAATGATTAATTTCATGAAATCCAAATCCTTAAGTACATCTTTTTTAATATTCTGCCTGAAAAAACATGGCAGGGACACACAAAACCCTCGGCCACATCTGATATGCAGTGTTAGCTCTTGGAGGAACACTGCGTGATTTTCAAAGTTACATGCAAAATAGCTAATCTGTTCTTCGAAGAACAGCTGTTTCCGTAAGAGGGTGCTTGACAAACTATGGTCATTCAGATTTAGGGGTTTGTCAGACATTGTCTCAAAAGTGAACTAAGTGAGGGAGAAAACTGACTGTATTTATGAACAATGCTAAAGTGTAAGTTTTCAAGTGAAAATTAAAATATGGGAATCTCATATCTGCATTCTCAAGCTTGACAACTTCTTAATACCTACAGATTTTTCTGTGGAAATCAAGGGTCATATGAATGTATATTTTACATCAACAATGAAATATGTCCACATTTGTAGGAGCTTTATAATTCAGTGAACCAGAATTACCCCAGCAATCAGTCAAAGTTGAAAATAGACCATCCGATTTTAACGCAACGGAGTGTAAAAAGGTGTATCACGTGATGTCGGACTCTCCATGGCAACGACCTTTAAGAAAACATTTGCCAATTTTGGAGACAGAATCAAAGAATACCCACATTTAACTGAAACTGCTCTTAAATCATTCTTGCCTTTTACAACGTCATGTCTGTATGAAGCTTTATTTTCTGTGTATACTTAAAACAATACATTATAACAAGTTGAATTCAGAAGAAGATATGAGTATTAAGCAGTCTTCTATTAAGCAAGACATTAAGAGTTTTGCAAAAATGTAAGGATATTTGCCATTCTTCACCTATTTCGGGGATTTTTTAAAAGATTTTATTTATTTATTTTTAGAGAGATGGGGAAGGGAGGGAGGAAGAGAGGGAGAGAAACATCAATGTGTGGTTGCCTCGAGCACACCCCATAGTGGGGATATGGCCTGCAACCCAGGCATGTGCCCTGACTGGGAATCAAACTGCCATGTTTTGGTTCGCAGGCCTGAGCTCAATCCACTGAGCTACGCCAGCCAGGGCTATTTGGGGGATTTTTATTTTAAATGTTTTGTATGGTATCATAAAATGACTTTATTAAAATTTAAACATATAACTAAATAAATATTGAATGACATAAGTTCAAACATTTCTTATGACCACTAACCTATATAACCCACATCAACAAAGCGGAGCAGGACAGTAAGATTTGGGAGTTGTCCATGTGTACGTTATTCTCGTGCTCCAGAGTCCGGGGACGTGTCCGTGCACTGGTTGCGGAGATAAAGCACGCCTCATCTTGCTTCACTTTACTGTGCTTCGCAGACAATGTGGTTTTTCACAAGTTGAAGGTTGTGGGAACAAACCACGTCTGGCAGCTCACTGGTGCCGTTGTTCCAGCAGCACTTGTTCAATTCATGTCTCTGTGTCACATTTTGCTAATTCTCAAGATATTTGGAGGTTCTCCATTATTGCTGTATTTGTTATGGTGCTCTGTGATCAGTGATCTTTGATGTCACTATTGTTATTTTGGGGGCGGGGCACCACAAACCGTGACAATGTACATGGTAACTTAATCCATAAATATTCTGTGTGTTTTTTCTGCTCCACTGACTGGCCATCCCCCCATGCCCCTCCTTCTCCTTGGGCCACCCTGTTCCCTGAGGAACAACAATATTGAAATTAAGCCAATGAATAACTCTACAATGGCTTTTAAGTGTTCAAGTTCAAGGAAGAGTCACATGTCTCTCATTTAAGCAAAAGCTAGAAATGATTAAGCTCAGGGAGGAAGGCATGTTGAAAGCCAAGAAGAGTCCTCTGAACCTCTTGAGCCAAACAGTGAGCCAAGTTGTGGATGCCAAGGGAAAGTTCTTGAAGGAAATTAAAAGTGCTCCTCCAGTGAACGTACAAATTATAAGAAAGCAAAACAGCTTTATATCTGATATGGAGAAAATGTTAGTCATCTGGCTATGAGCTCAAAGTGGCTACAACAGTCTCTTAAGCCAAAGGCTCACCCAGAGCCAGGCCCTAACTCGCTTTAATTCTATGAAGGCAGAGAGAGAGGGAGATGAGAGAGAGAGAGAAAGGAAAGGGAGGAGAGAGAGAGAGAGGAGACAGAGAGAGAGGGAGAGGAGAGAGAGGGAGAGGAGAGGGAGAGGAGAGAGAGAGCAAGAGAGAGAGAAAGGGAGAGAGAGAGACAGACAGAGACAGAGGGAGAGGGAGGGAGGGAGGAGAGAGAGAAAGGAGAGGGAGGAGAAATCCGAAGCTAGCAGAGGCCGGCTCACAAAGTCCAAGGAGAGAAGCAGTCTCTGTAGCCTACAGGGTAAGGCGGGCAGCGAGTGCCGAGCTGACAGCTGCAGCCAGTCACCTGGAAGATCCAGCTGTGTGAATTAATGGAGGCAGCTCCACTAAACCGCAGACGTTCCATGTGGACGGAGCAGCCTTCTACTGGAAGAAGATACTTTCTCGGCTAGAGAGGAGAAGTCAATGCCTGGCTTCAAAGCTTCGAAGGACAGGCTGACGCTTGCTAGGGGCTAATGCGGCTGGTGAGTTTCCGTTGAAGCCGGTGCTCATTTACCGTTCTGAAAATCCCAGGGCCCCTAAGAAGTATGCTAAATCTACTCTGTGCCCTATAAATTCAAGAACTAAGTCTGCATGACAGCACATCTGTTCACAACATGGTTTACTGAGTCATTTAAGTCCACTGTTGAGACCTTTATCCTGAAAGGAAAAAACAAGATTCCTTTCAAAATATTACTGCTCATTGACAATGCACCAGTTGCCCAAGAGCTCCGAAGGAGTTGCATGATGAGATGAATGTTGTTTTTACGTCTGATAACACCCACTTTGCAACCCAAGTGGTTTTGACGTTCAAGTTTTATTATTTAAGAATTGCATGTCGTTAGGCCTTAACTACTATAGATAGTGGTTCCTCTGATGGATTTGGGCAAAGAAAATTGAAAACCCTCTGGAAAGTATTCACCATCCTAGACGCATCATGAGACATTCATGGAAGAGGTCAATATGCCAATATCAACGGCATTTGGAAGAAGTGGATCCCAGCCCTCAGGGATGCCTGTGAGAGGCTCCAGGCTTCCGTGCAGGAAGTAATGGCAGATGTGGTGGAAAGAGCAAGAGAGCTAGAATTGGAAGTGGAGACGAAAGGTGCGACAGAATTACTGCAATTTCATGATAAAGCTAATGGTGAGGAATTGCTCCTAATGAATGAAGAAGGAAAATGGTTTCTTCAGACGGCATCTCCTCCTCGTGAAGATGGTTGAAATGACAACAAAGGATTTAGATCATTACATAAAGTTAGCTGATAAAACAAGAAGGAGGGCTTGAGAGGATTAATTCCAATTTTGAAAGAAGTTCAAGTATGGGTGAATAAAGTCAATCGATGCAGCAAACATCCTTTTTTTATTTTAAGAAATTGCTGCAGCCACCCCAGTCCCTAGCAACCCCCACCCTGATCAGCCAGCAGCCATCAACACGAAGGCAGGGCCCTCCGCCTGCAAAAGGAGTGTGACTCACGGAAGGCCCAGGCGATAGCATTTTTTAGCAATAAAGTATTTGAGTTAAAGTATGTGCATTGTTTTTAAGATATAATATTGCACACATAATAGTCTACAGTGTAGCATAAGCATAAATTCTACGTGCACTGGGAAAACAGAAAATTTGTGTGACTCACTTTGTGGAGATAGTTGCTGTATTCTGGTGACCCGGAGTGGAACAGGCACCCTTGCCAAGGTATGCCCGTATGGGTCTACTTCCCCATTGCTTCATAGCTGTTTTTAAGTCTATAATAGGGCTTATCACTGTTAGTTGTGAAGTCAGAGAAAAGGGTTATACGTTTCATCTTTGAACAATTTGACTTTAGCACCATGAGTTCTTTAGGGATTTCTCCTTGAAAAAATTTAAATCGCATCAGTTAGCAAACTCATCATCTAGGTTTGTTCATATATTGGTTTTAATTATATCGCTCATTAGACCTCAGTATTTTAAATTGTCAACTATGGTATTTCTTGAATTAGAACTAAACTACCTGAATCATTTTTGAGTTATTTCCCTCACTTAAATTCTGTTAATTTTATATTTATTTAAAGTAATTATTTTAATGTCTTTGTTAAACTTTAATTGATACTTAACAATGCACCTGGTCACCCAAGGCGACCATGTGAAAAATTAATATTTCAAAGTATAGATTCAATTATTAAGTAACACAATAATTGATTGATCTATTATCAAAATGCTATAGGATTTCCACAGTCTTAATAAATGTTGATAATGATTTTTATGTTATATTGACTGGATTTAGACTAATAACATTTTTATTTTAAAACAGACAAAAACATCATTTTTAGTGTGGTCTTCATCTATGAAAATGCAGTTTCCTTCCGGATGGTAAATCTGTAGCATCCCCAGAGTTAAAAGTGAGGATAGGACATTGAATATATTAGATGTTGACCTCCATTGTTAGGATTCAACATGTTTTTTTAAATGCACATTGAATTGGAGAGGAATAGTTCCAAAGATACACAGACTCCTTAGAAAAGCCCCTGGTCTGATTTTAAAACAGCTTATAATGTGGGGTAACACTTGAACTTCCTAACAAGGACGAGTGAGAGGAGCGAGTTTACACCCCTCAGGAGCGCCTCGCCTCCCTGACATCTCTCTAATGTCCCAGGGCACAGCCAGGTGCGCGCATCACACTAATGATCAGCCACAAAGAGCCTCGCGCTGCCCTGGAAACCGGTGTAACAGAGTCTGCCCCGGGAGCTTGTCTGCGGTTCTAAATGTAAATCTTGCAGAAGAGCAAACACCTTGTTTGAACTCTATCATCTGTCAGATCGCCCAAGGCACAAAAGTTTGAAAAGTTAGAGCTGGCTGTATTTTGGTAGGCTATCCATTAGTTTGTTTTCTTGGGTTTTGCTATGAGAAGACAAACAGAGGTAATCCATAATATCTGTCCTAATATTTTTTAATATTTATAAATAAAGGTACTTGAAAAAGCCCTTGAGCAGAATACATGTTTTTATATTCTTTTGCACAATGAGATTACGTATAATGTATCTTCCATAGCAGCTTATCAATTTATGCTCACCTGACATAAATTGCATGAACTCTTGAGCAACACAAGATCCTCATTGCTTTTAGACTCTACTTAATTTGGTAAGATCTTCTGTTTAGTTAAAGTTAATAATTCTTGAAAATATCATCTCTTTTTCAAATATAACTTCAATTTACTGTGTTAGCATAAAATTTGGCTTAAATGTCACTTGAGTCAATTATCAAATCATTTAAATATTCAAGAGTGTAACTACATTTGAGAACATACTTTAATGCACTTTGAATATAATATGTGAATCATCGTTCCAAAAAGCTTTCTCATCTTTCCCTCTAGGGTATTAATCCTTTGCTATTAGTGTCTAAATTGTCTTTCCTGGAAGAGAAGCTGAGTATTTTCAGATAAATAGGTGACAGGTAGATAGATAGGTAAGTACATAGATAGATAGATAGGAATTATATATAGTATATGCCTGTGAATATATGTAAGATTTGCATAAATATACATATGTATACATATGTATTTGCATATACATATATGTATATAAAAAGCACTCATCTTGCTTATCTTGATTTTGCTTGTTAATCTAATGAGATAATTACAAGTGGAGAGAAAAACAAATATGAGGAGAGGATACATTACAATGAACTCCCCGCAGTGTGAGAGGACTGTAAATTCACTGGGACAGAGGATGAAAGGGCTGCTCCAGAGAGCCCACACAGCAGCCCTAAGCAACGGGCTCCTTCTTTTCTCAGGCTGGAAGTCCAGGTCATTACAGATTTTAGAAGGAAAGGTGACAAACAACATCAAGTCCTTTAAAAAGTTGTATTTTACAGATATTATTTTACATGACACAGGGTACATTGTTTAGCCATGTATTGATTATGTTAAGTCTTTCTGTGCTACCATATTCTAATCAACATCGGAGGTATGATCTTCAATTTGGGAGGCCAAATTTTTTTTTTAAGTTTTTATTTGTCTGTTTTCAGAGAGAGGGGAAGGGAGGGAGAAGGAAAGGGAGATAAAAGAAGCATCAGTGTGAAAGAGAAACATTGATTGGTTGCCTCTCTTGAGCCCCCAGCCAGGGACAGAATCCATAACCCCGGCGGGTGCCCTGACTGTGAATGGAACAGGTGACTTCTACCTTTGCAGGGTGACTCCCAACCAACTGAGCCACACTGGTCAGGGCTGGAGAACCAAAATTTCTTGAAACACAAAATACATCTGTAATTTTGTATCCACTTCCACCACTAGTGGGTGGTTGATGGTGCTTTTAGGATGGCTTGGTGACCCATGAATGGAACTAAGTCCTTTCCCTTCATCGAAACCCCTTGTTGGCAGTCAAAGCCTGTGTCACACACGGAAAGCACCGCGGAGTGATTGGGAGAGTCAGACTGGCAACCTTGTCAGAGACGAAAGACATGCCCGCTCCTGCCCACTCTCGCCGCTCTCTCCCCCCTGAGGCTGGGGAGGACGGAGGAGCGCTTATCAGCACACAGTCCAGAGACTCGGGCTCGCTGAACACCGACCCTGCCTCACCACCTCACTACAAAAGGCCAATTTACAGCAAACTGTTTTTACCCAGGACATCATCTGTGACTGTCCATACAAAATTACTAGACATACCAAAAACAAAGAACACAATCTGAAGAGACAAAACAAGCCCCAGAACAAGCCATGGCAGGGATGTTGGCCTCACCAGGCCAGGAATTTCAAGCAACTATGATTAACGCGCTGAGGGCTCTCAGGGGTCCAGTAGACAGTGGATAAGAGTAGACGGCCCATGTAAGGAGACAGATGGAAATCCCAAGAAAGGACCAAAAAGAAAAAAAACATAAAAAACACTGTTTCAAAAATGAAGAATGCCTTTGGTAGACTTATTATTACACTGGACATGGTTGAAGAAAGAATCTATGAGCTTAAGGAGATCTCAGTAGGAACCACCAAAACAAAAAAGCAAAGAGAACAAAGACAAAAGCCAACAGTATATCCAAGGACTACGGGGCAGCTACAGAAGGTGTGACACGTGCATAATGGGAATTCCAGAAGGAGAAGAGAAAAGGTAACAGAAGAAATGTTTGAATAATAATGACTTACAGTTTCTTCTAAATTAATTTCAGGCAAAAATTACAGATTCAGGAAGCCCAATGAACATTAAGCAGAAAAAAAATGACAAAAAAATAACTATACTTAGGCATATCATTTTATAACTATAAAAAATCAAAGATAAAGAAAAAATCTTGAAAGAATGGGGGGATAGACACCTTATCTGTAGAGGAACAAAGAGCAAAGTTATATCCATTATCTGCTCAGAAATCACCCAAGCAAGAAGACAGTTGAAGGAACTATTTAATATCGTGCAAGAAAAAACCCTCCAACCTAGAATTCTGTACCCTGCAAAATTATCCCTCAATAGTGAAGCAAATTTAAGGCTCTATCAGATAAATAATACTGAGATAATTAGTTGCCAGGTGACCTGACTCACAAGAAATGTTAAAAGAACCTTCTTTATATAGAAGGAAAATAATGTAGGGTAAGCAGCCAGACCTATACAAACAAAGGGAAAAGCATCAGAAGAAGGCGTAAGTGAAGGTCAAGATGGACCCTGTGTGCATTTTTCTCGGGAGCACATCCATTGCTTATGTTCAATGACACTGAACTTTGCGAGTCATTTTGTCTGCCCACCAACAGGTGTCGGTTGCATCCCACCTCTCGTTGTACCAGCAGCAACTTGCATGATGGGTGGGAGGGAGGCGAGAAATGAAATCCAGTCAAAATTCAGTAGAAGTTGATTGGGAATCTTCCGTGCAGCACAAGTGCTGTTGTTTGCAGGAGATACAATTTTAATAAAAGCACAAAGCCCTTGCTCTCATAGAGCTATTCTTCTACGTAATCTTAAGACTGTTTCAAAATTCGGCTAACAATGACCACAACTGAGGGCGTAATGGAAGACATTTTGTCTTCTCCTGTACTGTTTTTGGCCACAGTTAATTAGAAAAGAGTACCAATATCCACTGGAAACTCGGGGTAAGGGAGGAATAACTGATCGTTTTGTTGAAGCACACTGGTATGCAGCCTACACTGTGCACTAAGTTAAAAAATATTTTTTCTTCCAAGGTAACCGAACTGCACAACATCAAAAATATAACCAGACTGCCTCGGGAGACAAAGAAGCATGCGGTGGCCATTATCTTTCATGATGAAACATCCAAGACATTTGCCTGTGAGTCAGGTAAGCAATGATAGCCCCGTCTGCAGCTGGAGGGGACCGCGCTGCTTCTGAGACAGGGGAGCAGATGAATTAAGATGCACTGCTGAAAGGATGGCTTATTGTGATGGGAATGCGCCCTAGAAGGCTTGATTCGGAAGCTCAACAGAGTGGGTTTTACAGACGTTTTTGGGGCTTGTGTATTATCTGTCAGTGTCTGGATTTTGCTCCCGGGTGGTCAGAGGACTGTTCGGGTTTCCGTTCAAGTTTGGAGAATTAAGGGAGCAGTGCCTGGGGGATGTCGTTACAGCAAGGTTATGAGGTGCATTCTGGTTCTCACTGGGTGCGGTACGGGCGTTTGGGACGGCAATAACGAAAGGGCCTGGAGGAAGGGTGGTGCGGGGCAGCCTGTCCAGCCCCTCCGGGACAGAACTTAGAGCAATCGGTTACTTTCATGGATTCTCAAGCTGCAAGTAAATATATGATTGGATTTGAGTAGCCCACTTCATAAAATATCGAGACACAGGGCAGCCTCTACTTGGAACTTGCAGAATCTTTCATTTTGCAGTTCCTGTGCTGTATAATGTATTACTGATTACGGTTTTTTAAAGATTTTACTTAATGAAACAGTGCATTCATTTTAGAATGGATGGAAGCAAAAAGCACTAAGGGTTTGAAAGATGGGAATCTAAAATAATAGCTAAGTGTTTAGGAAAAGAATTATTGAGTACTTAAAAAAAAAAAACCCTTCTGGATTTATAGTTAAAGTGTATGGAAGTCAATGCTACCAGGTTATATTATTCTAAAACCAGTAATGTCATTTTGCCTAAATAAAATTGCTCACACCTCCGCACCTACTCTTATCACATTGTATGCGGGAAGCGTATTTATACATTTTACGTTGACTGGTCGTAGAGCGTGCGATAAAAACTACCCGCAAACAATGTGTTATCTCAGTTTTACTAAACGATGAGAATTTATCGGAGTGTCCTTCTTTCCCTGAGTGCTTCATTCCTTCTGGTATACGTTTCACTTGTCATCCGACCTCATTTCATCATTTAAAGCCGACTGTTTGGAGTTGCACAGAAGGCTGTTGGTGCCTGGTGTTGCAACTCCCTGTTCTGTAACGGAACTCGCATCCTCGCCGGGACCGTGTTTTCACGCATCCAAATCCTCCTGCCTCCTTCTCCTCTGTCTTCAAACTGCCTACGACCGCACCACTGTTTTCTGAGCTCTGAAATAACGTCTCCCGTTAAAACCCATGGCATTCAGAAAACTGGTTTTCGAAAATAAACAGAGGATCATGTTCACTGTTGATGGTGTGCTTCAAGTGTCAATGTTCACAGCTGTTTTGCAGCTTGGAAACTGTGCCGAGCCATGTTGTGGAAACATAGGCCGTTCTGGACTCTATTGTTTGAGATAAGAAGGCCATATTGAAGTATATTCAGGCATAATTCAGAAATACAGTTCAGAGTTGTAACTCACAAGTCCGAAAGTTGAAACATCTTTAAAAATGTATTTATTTATTTATTTGTTTATTTACTTACTTATTTTCCCAGCCATGGTGGTTTCATGGCTCACGTAAGGTTTTTGAGAGACGAAGGACCCTTTGCTAACAGAATGAGCTGAATCCCCAAGGTCAGAATTCCTGGGGAGGGGGGCTAAAACTAGACCCAAATACAAAGGCAGAAGAATCTTTGTTTACATTATGGCTTATGTGAAAGCATTATTTGTTTTTTTAAACCATGTTTTATGTGATGACATAATAGCGTGCTTGAACCTAGTAATACATCATGTTTAAGAAACAATGGCACGACTTTTAAAAATGGTCTTCGTGGCACATGCCAGTGGGAGAAAAGAAGGTAGTTTCAAGGAACTTGGGTGCCTTTGCTTGCAAACAAGACTCGAACTATAAAGCAGTCAGGGATGTGAAAATCAAAACAAAAAGAAGATTCAAGCCAAGAGTGAACAGAGCTGTGACATTTATTTCTAACGCAAACACAGGTAAAAATGCAATTCTAGTAATGGCTCGTGGGAGTGTGAATTATTTCAATTATCTTTTCAAGAATACTGGCAACTGTCATGAAATAAATATGCATCCCCTTGACTTGTGAACCTTTTCAGAACATACCCATGTGGACCTGTGTGCCGGCACATGTGGATGTGGGTTTAAGCACATTTTGTGTGATGACGACAGAATGAGAAACCAGCGAATACCTATAAAGAAAACCATTGAGCCCTGGCTGGCATAGCCCAGTGGATTGAGCACGGGCTTCGAACCAAAGCATCACAGGTTCAATTCCCAGTCAGGGCACATGCCTGGGTTGCAGGCCATGGCCCCCAGCAACCGCACATTGATGTTTCTCTCTCCCTCTCTTCCCTCTCTAAATATAATAAAATCTTTTTTAAAAGTTTAAAAAATTTAAAAAAAGAAAAAAACAAAACTATTGAATAAGCTATGGTATATTCTTATCCTAAAATAATATACAATCACTAGGAAGCATTCTAATTAAACCAATTAACTTCATAGAAAACATTTCTAGGAAGTTCAGTTCTTCAGACAAAACAACTAGTAGAGAGGTATATACTGAATGAGCACATTTTGTAAAATAAATAATGGGAGAGAGTATTATGTGTGTGTTTAACAAGCATTACCAGGGTAAGGGAAGATGATAATGAGGTGGATGGAAAAGGAAGATGGGGTAAAAAAAAGACAAGCAAAACAGGAGAAGTAAGAAAATAGAATGAACAGGAGACAATACCCAGCATATAAATATAATTTACATGAAATTATGTATGTGGGAATGTGCACATGAATAGATCCAGATGTTTTAAGGTAGTCATCAGGAAAATGCTCATTAAAATTACAATGACATATCAGTGAGCACCTATCAGAATGGCTAAAATTAAAAAGAATAGTAACACCATCAAATGCTTGTGAGGTTTTGGAGAAACTGGATCATTCATACATTGCTGGTGGAAATGTAAAGTGGCATAACCATTCTGGAAAATGTATGGCAGCTTCTTGTAAAGTTAAACATGTAATTATCACAGAACCTAACAATTGCACTTTTGGACACTTTTCTCAGAAAAAAATGAAAGCATGTTCACATACCCCCCCCCCCCCACACACACACACCTGTACGAAAACACTCACCGCAGCTTTCTCCATAATGGTGCCAGGCTGGAGAGGACCCAGATGTGTTGCGACAAACTGGGGTTCACTCTTATCATGAAGAACTCCTCGGTCATAAAAGGAATAAACTATTGATCTATGCAGCGACCTGGATGAACCTCAAGTGAATTACGCCAATTGAAAAAAAAAAAGCCAACCCAAAAGATTATATACTTGGTAAATCAATCTATATCATCTCACAGATGAAATTTATCATCTGTGAGATGATAAACTTCAGAAATGGAGGGCTCATTAGTTGCTTAGGTTAGGAATGGAATTTGGGGTGGGGGGTCAGGGAGTATGAAGCCATAACAGGGTCACATGAATTTCTACTGAAACTGAGCAGTCATCTTGATTGTGATGGTGCATACACAGACCTACACAGGTGGTAAATTATACAGAATTTACACACACACACACACACAAATAAGTACAAGTAAAACTGCAAACATCTAAATAATATCAATATCCTGATTGTGATATTATACTATAATCTTGCAAGATATTGCCATTGGGGGAAAGTGGGAAAAATGTACACAGATCTCTCTATAATATTTCTTATAGCTACACATGAATCTGCATTTATCTCAAAAAATAAAAATTAGACCCTTTATCTGTAATGTCAACTATGATGTATTTTTAAGTTAAAAAACAGGGTAAGGAGAGAGTTACTTGGTATATTCTACTGCGGTAAAAAGAAATGGACACAACAGCAAGCAACAAAAATAATCCTGAACAGGCACCTGTGTAGCCTGTCTGTTTTATGAGCACCAAGATACGTGCACCAGTACGTACGTCCAGGTCCTGCGCCTGCTGCCATGGAGACCTCCTGTGAGCGTCTCCCAGCGTCTGCGCTGCCAGTGCAGACACCTCACCCGCCTCCTGTCCTTCCTGCCCCTCATCTTACTTGGTGCTTCTGCTCTACGCTCCCACAGCACACTGAACTTGGACTTCCCACTCCCCACTCAAAATCCCTCCACTCTCTCAGATTTGAAGCCGAATGCAGACATGACCATATTGTCTTTCTCACCCTGGAATTCCCAGCACTGTGGTGCTGATAAGAATTTGTTGGCTTGGTGAATCCATGAATGAGTAAAATTTACATTTAAGTTTTGTTATAATGCTATATTAATCATGCTCTTTTTACAAAGAGATAGTTTCTTTTTGAAAACAAATTCCCAAGACTAATTGGGCATCACCATGGGTAAAATTATTTAAATTGCCAAATAACAGATCGCTGTGTTTGTGATAGTGGGGGGCGGGGTGAGGGTGAATGAGCAATGCTGTGTGTGTGTGTGTGTGTGTGTGTGTGTGCAATGTGAGTGTGTTTGTGTATGTGCGTGTGAACACCCATGACCCATCAGGGCTGCTGCAATGACTCTGATAAAACATAGTGGAATACAAATGAGAAATTCTGCATTTTGCCTGTTCCTTGAAAAGGAGCCCTGGTTGTGGGGGCAGGTGGGCTGAGCATGTTCAATCTCAAGTCAATCTCTAATAAATTAAGGAGCACACAGCCCAGATGCTGGAATCCCAGAGACTGGGTAATATATCCTTCTCCCCTTCATTTAGAAAAGAGGCAAAAGAGAGCTCCAGTGTGCTGTCTTTGTCCGTATATGAAACCCCAAAACTTATCTCCAAATAATTTGGGGTAAGAAGTAGTTAAAGCCTGGTAACCCAGTTCATTTCCTAAAAAACTATTTGTGGTATTGAATTTACTCTCTAATATAATAAAGTTATCTTAATACTTTCTCCCATTCAAAATTCATAGTGGCATATTTATGAAATTAATAAATTACCCCACATTAAAATGAAATATATTGGGCAAAAACCCCAAATCCTAACATATCCATACATTTATAATTATTTTTCTAAGGTTTTGCATAAGTATTGCTTTGTACCTGAAATACCTGGATATAAGTATATCACATTTTAGTTTATTTTCATTATATTTCACAAATTCTATATCTTTATTTCTGAGAGACATTGTTTTCTAATATAACCTCTCTCACAAATTTGTTAGTCAATAAGATGTATTTTTATTTTATAAAGCTATTACTGAGCCTTATAAGAAAGCATTTTTTTCAGAGGATTCTCTAAGGTTTCTGCCTCTCAAGCTTCTCATAATCTTTCCTATTAAGTCCAAAAAGGATTTAGCCAAAAATCCTCCTTAAATTTAAAATGACAGGTAATAGGCATGCACTTAAGCCTATATTTTGATTAGCATTTTTATTATGTATGCAATTACAAAACCTGTGTTTGTTCCTACCTGTGACCTAGAATCTGTAGACATTAGAAATAAACTTGTTATTCATCTTTATTAATGATTTAGGCACTAGACAAAAATCTGTTCTTGGACATAGGTGAGTGGAACTTACTGGGAAGTCTAATTGCTATTCATGAATATTATAATAAAGAGTGTGTGTATGTATACATAATATTAAGAAATACTTTTAACCATATGGGTTATTTAATTTTGGAAGGACTCAACTCATGCTTAAGAATGAGGAAAACATCCCTCGTATAAGGGTTCTACACATCGGGCACTCACCCCAGGTTATAGAACTGTTTTTGTGTTTGTGGTAACAAAGCTAATTTAATAGAAGTAAGCCAATAAAACAACTAATAGATTTTAATGATCGTTTATTCATACAATCAAATATGACTTCAAATTCTTAAACTATAGTTGATATAACCCAAATAATAGCTGACTCACAACCAGTGCAAAGGAGGAAATCGATTTTATTGCATTTAAGAAGTCAAATTGCTACCATTGGTATTCAGCTAGAAAAGGGGAGCAAGGGGAACTAGACGTTGAGTTTAATAAACTGGAAGCACAAGTCTGCCTGCTCAGTAAGGAAGCCACAGCTTCACACCCAGGGGATTACAGCATGTCTCCGCCAGAAGAATGAACGCTTCTCCCTTCCTCACTCCAGCCCCAGACTGCCAGGTGGGTGCAGGGGAAGGCAGGCGCATGTGCAGTAGAAGCCAGAACGGCACAGGGAGAGGTGCTGGACCAAAGAGGCCTGTCACGCTAGCCTGGGGAGAGAAGGGACTGGTTAAGAGGTACACCCGTCTGGAGCCTGTGGAAGCCTGGGAAGTTCATCGGTCATTTTGCAAAGGTACCTGGTCCGTGCCACATCCGAGCTGATGTGATCCCAAGGGAATGAAGGAGCTCTCTGCTGCGTGTGACCTGCACTCATGCGGTGCACGTGCCTTTCTCTCCACGTGGCTCTAGCAGCTGCATGGCCCACGGCGGTGCGACTCCACACGTGGGCTCCAGGAGGAGGGAGCCCAAAATGGGCCGCTGCTGGAAACACACGCTGAGCTAGCTGGGTGCTGGACCGGACTTGAATATGGAGCATAGACCCTGGGCAGTGGCCTTCATCCTGGCCCCACCAAAGACAAGACTGGACTTTTTCCGTGGTGCGCCAGGTGGAGGTGGGACTTTGGGGGGGAACTCAGGGGGGAACCCCCTTCATTATACATCATCAATGACCATACCACAGAGCCACATCCTAAGGAAATTCTTTTACTTTTCCTACCACAAGAACCCCGCTTCCACCGGTGATGGAATTAGAGTGTGACATTGGAAAAAAATATTCACTGTGACTGCTCAGAGACACAGGGTCTGCAGATAAACATCACACTTCGGTTTCGAGAGATGTCAGTCAGCAGGTTTACGAGCAGTCCATTTACTTGGGGGATAATGGAAGACATTTCTGTTTACTGGCTGTTCGGTACAAAAGAGAACGTGAGTGAACTTGGAACAACTTGTGTTTCTAGCTGACTCAGTCACAGGGCAATAGAGTTGCTGGTTTATAGCCATCTGCTTCTTAGCTATCCCGCTAAGATTTGGAAGAAATCATAAAAAATACAAAAGAATAAAAAGTAAAGAATCTAGTGGCCTTACCTGATCTGAAATGTGTTGGGATTTTGAAGTTATTTCTTTAGAGAGACTGAATTCTGTGTGGTAGTAACAGTGTAATGAGACTTTAATTTTTTTCTTTTCTTTTTATTTTCAAATTTTTTGTATTTAATCTTTATTGTATTTCTCCATTACCTTTTAGTTCCTTCATACACCCCTCCTCCCAGCAGTCACCACACTGTCATCCATGGTCCTTGTTCCTTTTTGCTCAATCCCTCCATCCCCTAACCCCCCACCCCTGGCATCTGCTCTCCATCTATGAGTCTGTCTGTTTTGCTTGTTGGTTCTGTTTGTTCATTAGGTCCCACATATGAGTGAGATCATGTAGTATTTGTCTTTCTCTGACTGGCTTATTTGACTTAGAATAATGTTCTCCAGGTCCGTCCATACTGTCGCAAAGGATAACATTTTCTTCTTTTTTGTGGTCAAGTGGAATTCCAATGTGTAAATGTCCCATGGTTATTTTATCCACTCACCTACTGATGGACACTTGGGCTGCGTCCATATCTTGGCTATTGTAAATAATGCTACAGTGAACATAGGGGTGCTTATGTGCTTTTGAATTAGTGTTTTAGGCTTCTTTGGATATAGTCCAAAAAGTGGGATCAAAATAAAAAGACAACCCACAGAATGGGAGAATATATTTGCTGACACATCTGATAAGGGGTAAATATCCAAAAATTATACAGTGCTTACAAAACTCTATACCAAAAAAAAAAAAATTCCAAAAAACAGCCCTATTAAAAAATGGGCAAAGAATAATTTTTAAAAATGGGCAAAGGACCTGAATACTTCTCCAAAGAAGACATACAAATAGCCAATAGACATATGAAAAGATATTCAACGTCACTAACCATCAGAGAAACGCAGATTAAAACCACAATGAGATACCACCTCATACCTTTCAGAATGGCCATCATCAATAAATCCACAAACAAGTGTTGGCAAGGATGTGCAGAAAGTGGAACTCTTTTGCACTGCTGATGGAAATGCAGACTGGTGCAGTCCCTGTGGAAAACAGTATGAAGATAGCACAAAACATTAAAATTGAAACTGCCTTTTGACCCAGAGATTTTAAACTTCTAATGCTCTTTGCAGACTCACACTGAATAAAAATGCCAAAATTTCAAGTGCAACGTGTCATGAAAAGATTAAATATTTGGCAAAATTTGGGCACGATTATCAGGTTGACACAATAAATCACAGACAGAAACAATCTGAGCAAAACTTGAGAAGGCTTGGTTACCTTGTGCTGCCCAGGTGCGTGCATGGCACACAGGTGAGTGAAGTGGTCCTCGAGACGCAGTTCCCGCTCAGGCCACCAGAGCACGGCTGGGGCCGGCTGACCCCACCTGGCTTCACTGTGGCCAGCGCGCCCCTCCTAAAAGGGGGTCTTTGCCCTGGGACACTAGAAACAAAAAGGGATTCACTCTTAGAAGGAAATACATAACCTGATGAACAATTAAAGTATAGGAAGAGGGACCCCAAAACTGGAATTTGTTCATAAACAACTGTGTATTTATTCATACATGTTTAAACTTCAGTCACCTTCAAAGTATTCTCCATTTGCTGCAACACACCTAGCGAGACATGTTTCCGCTGCTCAAAAAAGGTTTTGAATGCATCGATTTTGATGGCCTACTGTTAGTGCTTCTGCCATTTTTTGTTTCACCTCTTCCACATCAGCAAAACATTTCTATTTGAGGACTTTTTTCATTCGGGGGTGGGGGAAATGTCTCTCAGGGCAAGATCGGCTGAATAGGGAGGGTGGGGCCCAGGGGCCATGCAGTTTTTGGTCCAAAACTGCTGAACACTCAGCACGGTGTAGACAAGTGCACTCATAAACCACCCATCATGAAATGGGCAAACGTATTGAAAGGGTCTTCAGAAAAATTCCCTGAAGCTGAACGCAGCCTCTCACAACAGCACCAGCTGGTGCACTGGTACAGATGGGTTCCTAGAACACTCACCTAGTGGGGGAAGCCCGTACTAGAAGCAGCCTGCCCTCCAGTTTTGGGGAGGCCCACCCTCGTATATAGTTAAGTGCAACACCCATGATACTGATGTGCCCTGGTTTAATCATTCTTGAAAGATGAATAGACTTGAGGGAGTGATGACTTGAGAATACAATCCAGCACGTACGCCCAGGCGGCACTCTCTTCCCCGCACCTGCTCTCATCACCCCCGGCTGCTGTCCTCCCGCCCGGCTGCCACTGCTGGTCCTCTGCCCGCCGTGTCACACAGTGACATGTCAGGGGACCCTTGTGCCCCTCCTCCAAGGCAAGCAAGTAGATCCCCCCCCCCCAAATCCATGAAGCACCAAAAAAAGCACTTTTAGAACTACTATTTGGGCAAGAACTGACAAAGTACTTTTCAAGTTTTATAAACAATTAACATGCATGAGTGTCAGCTGGCAAATGGTGTGATAGGGAGGTGTCGTTCCTTATTCCTGTATATTAAGAAAATGTATTTTTGCTTTACTTTCAGAATTTACATGAAGAAATTACCTTTGATGTGTCACTCTAAAATTATACCATCTGCTCTTCTGTTACACAGAACTGTTCTAAGAAATCAAACTATGTATAGTGGGGTGCCAGACTTTTGAAGTCTTTGATGCAGAGAGTTTGAATATTTTTATGGGAGGAAAAACATTTATTTGAAGTGTTGAGGGAGGACTTAAAATTTAAACATTTTTCTTAACGTAGTAACCCATCTCGGTAAACTAACAAAAATGTGTTTTTTATTTCAACTCTCTAAAAATGTTTTAAACAATTATTATTCAATAGTGGAACAGGCTTTGAGACTGAACGTATTTTTTGCCAACTTATCCTCATATGTCTGTATATTCATAAAAGGCTCACTATAAACAGTAAGATGAGGTCAAAATGCAAAATCTTTTGTACCACAAAACAATTTTACAATTTAAAAAGTTTGTACTTCTGGCCAAGATGGAGGCACAGGTAAACACACTGTGCCTCCTCGCACAACCAAAAGAAGGACAACAACAAATTTAAAAACAAAAAACAACAAGAACTGCCAGCAAATCAAACTGTATGGAAGTCTGACAACCGAGGAGTTAAAGAAGAAATGCTCACCCAGACCGGCAGAAGGGGTGGAGACGGGCAGCCGGGCGGACAGGACTCTTGACAAGGTGGCAGCTGGAGGACAGGGTGGTCCCAGTTTCATGTGAGGATAAACCTGGAGGAGCAACTGGGGAGCGAGACAGACCCACAACCCAGGGTTCCAGGTGCAGAGATAAAGCCTCAAACCTCTGACTGCAAACACCTGTGCGGGTTGAGCTGGCGGGAGAGACTCCAAGCATCACAGGAGAGTTTGTTGGAGAGACCCACGGGATCCTAGAATGTACACAAACCCACTCACCCGGGAATCAGCCCAGAAGGGCCCACTTTGCTGGTGGGTAGTGGGGGAAGTGACTGATATCTGGCAGAGAGCGGAACAGACACCGTTGTTCCCTCTGGGACTCCTCCCCAACAGACAGCGTCACAGTGCAGTGACCCATGTTGCCCCACCCTGGCGAACACCTAAGGCTCCACCCTCACAACATAATAGGCATGCCCAAACAAAGAAATATGGCCCAAATGAAAGAACAGATAGATCCAAGCTCCAGAAAAAATATAAGTAATCAATGAAGAGGTAGCCAACCTATCAGGTGCACAGTTCAAAGCACTGGTAATCGGTATGCTCACACAAATGGTTGAATATGGTCACAAAATAGAAGAAAAAGTGAAGGCTATGAAAAGTGAAATACAGGAAAATGTACAGGGAACCAACAGTGACAGGAAGGAAACTGGGACTCAGATCAATGGTTTGGACCAGCAGGAAGAAATACAAATTCAACTAGAAGAGAATGAAGAAACAAGAATTTTAAAAAATGAGGAGAGGCTTAGGAACCTCTGAGATAACTTTAAATGTTCCAACATCCAAATCATGGGGGAGGGGAGATGCCAAAAGAGGAAGAGCAAGAAATTGAAAACTTACTTGAAAAAATACTGAAGGAGAACTTCCCCAGTCTGGCAAAGGAAATAGACTTCTAGGAAGTCCAGGAAGCTCAGAGAGTCCCAAAGAAGTTGGACCCAAGAAGCACACACCAAGGCACATCATAATTACATTACCCAAGATCAGAGATAAGGAGAGGATCTTAAAAGCAGCAAGAGAAAAAGAGACAGTTAACCTACAAAGGAGTTTCCATAAGACTCTCAGCTGATTTGTCAAAAGAAACTTTGCAGGGAAGAAGGGGCTGGAAAGAAGTATTCAAAGTCATGAAAGGCAAGGTCCTACATCCAAGATTACTCTATCCAGCAAAACAATCACTTAAAGCGGAAGGGCAGATAAAGTGCTTCCCAGATAAGGTCAAGTTTAAGGAGTTCATCATCACCAAGCCCTTATTATAGGGAAATGTTAAAGGTACTTATCTAAGAAAAAGAAGATGATCAAAAATATGAACAGTAAAATGACAATAAACTCACAACTACCAAGAACCAAACCTAAGAAAGCAAAAACAAAAACGAACTAAGCAAACAGCTAGGACAGGAACAGATTGACAGTAATAAGATCACATGGAGGGTTATCAGCAGGAAGGGGGTGGAGGGAGAATGGGGGGAGAGGCACAGGGAATAAGAAGCATAAATGGTCAGTACAAAATAGAGAAGGGGAGGTTAAGAATAATATAGGAAATGTAGAAACCAAAGAACTTATGTATGACCCATGGACGTGAACTAAGGAGGGCAGGGGAAGCAGGTGGGGAGGGGGTGTGCAAGGAGGAAAGGAATTAAAGGGAAGGGGAATGGGACAACTGTAATAGCATAATCAATAAAATATATTTAAATTTTTTAAAAGAGTTTGTAATGGGTTGAATTGTGCCCCTCCCCCAAAAGGATTTGTTTAAGTCCCCACCCTGTTACTTTATGCTACCAAGTTCAACTGAGGTCATAGTTGATTAGGGTCACCCTGGGTCCATCCAGTGACTTGTATTTCTGTAAGAGAAAGGAGAGGGAAGTTTGGCACAGAGACACGGAGGGAACAGAGAGCGGTTTGAAGACGTAGGCAGAGACTGGAGAGATGTGGCTAGGAAGGATCAGGAGCGCCCAGATTGCTGACACCCACCAGATGCCGGGAGAGAGGCCTGGAACAGACTAGGACTCACAGCCTGGCGCCGAAGCCCACTCTGCCGACTCCTGGATTTCCATCTCCCGGTCTCCCTGCCAACAGGACAGGGAGAGAAGACATTTCTGTTTTGTTTTGTTTTTAAGATTTTTTAAATTTATTCTTAGAGAGGGGGAGAGAGAAAGAGAGGAAAAGAAACATCAATGTGTGGTTGCCACTTGTGCGTCCCCCGCTGGGGACCTGGCCCTCAACGCAGGCATGTGCCCTGACTGGGAATCGAGACAGACACCCTTTGGTTTGCAGGCCAGCGCTCAATCTGTTGAGTCACACCAGCCAGGGCCGTTTGTGTTGTTTTTAAACCACCCAGCTTGTGATCATGTATTATGACAGCCCCACTATTAATATGGAGCTCTTCCAAATTAGGTTTTAAAAACATGTCATCTGTGGAAGACTTTGAATGGGTTTCAACAGGAAGGTAATGAGAAATATGGATTCTGTGTGCCAGTGCAAACCAGAAATGATGAAATTCCTCATGATTTTAAAGCAGTTTGGGGATCGGGGCAGAAGAATTAAAACAGCTGAGACAAGGCTGCAGTTGGGGGGGGGGCTTTGTCTTGAACACACCTGGGGCGAGTTAAAGCTCTTTCTTTTTAAACTACAAAGTACTTATTCTTTCTGGTTATCAAAGTGATGTGGGCTTTCTGGCTCCGTAAGTAAGGCTACTACCTTTATGTCCTGAAAGTACTTAGAAATAAGTACTAAGTACAGTGCAACATTTACATGCATAGCTCAACCTACACAAAAGCAAACACCTTTGTGAGAGGCGTGGGCTGGAGCCCCGGGGAGCAGAGCGGAACCCAGGCAGTCGGACCTGCAGTCTTGGCTCAGCTCCGCCGTCAGGAGTGTGGAATAAGGGTGCGTCTTCGCACGGTGACTGCTGGGCAAGGGACAGTGCCTGGGCTTCCAGAGGCTGGGGAAAGAGAACTGGGAGCTGTCAGGAAGAAAGGATTCAGGGAAAATATTCAAGTGCCAGCAAAGGAAACGAACTGGGAAACTTGCTCCTTCAGTCCCAGCGCCGCCTCGCCGGCCTCTCTCTGCCGTGCTGCCTGACACCTCCGTGGGCCGGCACTTCCCCAGCCCAGGGATGTGTCTGAAGGACACGAAAAGGGCAGTTCTCCTGCGGCAGCACGTGCCTCTCGGGATGCCCACGTGGAGCCCCTAGGACAGGCCTTTTCCAGCGATGATGGGCGAGGTCATAAGCCAACAAGTTAGAAAACAGACAAATGTCCATACGAGGAGGAGCGCCGCTGTGCTTTTTGTAGAATAGAAAAGTGAATGAGCTAACCAACGTATAGGAGTTACAACTGGTGATGTGAATTTGTGTTTACTGACTTGAAAAGAGGCAGGTTAAGTAAAAAATGCTGTTCTCAAAATATACCATGAAGTGAGCCCAATGTTTTGAGCATGCAGGAGCACGCACACACAAATGTCTGTGTCCTCAAACATGACAGACTGGAAATTCACACCAATGACTTCATCTATGTCGGGGAGTGTCGGGGAGGGTCTCCTTTTTCTTCGTACTCTAGACCTTGTTTAATTAGCACGCATTGTTTCGTTATTTTGCGTATCATTAAAACAGCATCCAAAGATAATCATCTAAATACTAGTACTACAAACACCCTGTGAACCCACCAACCACTTTCATAAATCAATCCAATGTGGTCAAATATGATGTGTGCTTTTGTTAACAATTACATCAGCCCCTAGAACTGTGGTGTGTGCGCTGCGTGTTTTATTTAGTAAACATTTGATTTCTATTTATTTCTAGAAGTCAGGAGTTTTTCAATGTATTTTTTGAAATTTATAAAAATGTATTCCCTACTTCACTCCTGGACAAGTTGACATTTTCCCTCGTGGTTGTGTTTGTGAACTTCTTCCCTTTTGATAAACGTGGGGCTGGTTCACTTTCTATCCTTACAGGGATGTCCCCTGCTGTAGGCCCGATGGCTAAGTTACATTCTTAAAATGTCACTCACTCCAAGGTGGCCTGCATCAGTATCACCACATGGCTCTTTTCCCTTAAACAATCAATAGAACTAACTGTTTTTGACAAATTCCCTGCAAAGTCATGGTCAAGAACATGCTCTGGGGCCAGGCTCTCTGAGTTCAAATCCTCCCTGTGCCCTGATGACCCCTCTGTAAGCAGAGCCAGGAACAGTGTCACCTGATGGGTTTATGATAACATGTAATGGCAAAAGAACAAAGCCTAGCACATACTACACATTTGACACATGATAGTGAATAGAGGGTAGGGCAAAAGTAGGTTTACAGTTGTGAGTACACAATGCAGAGAGTTTGTTTTCATATTATTATTAATTAGTCATTGTGTCTTGTCCATCTGAGCCACTGCAAACTCACTTTTCCCCTGCCCAGTAGTATCAGTTTTCATTTCAAGAGTCAACTCCAATGGGACACAGTGAAGCCTTCCCCTGAATAGACTTTTAAATCCCTTTTCCCGCCACACCTAGGCTTTTCACAGCTACACTCAGCGTTGAGGACAGGCCTGTGGGTTTTTTGTACTTTCCTGGACAGGCTTTGGCCTCAGGGTGTCATCAGGGTTCATAAAAAGAAAAAAAAATGCCCAAGCGTTCCTGATTTTAAGCTCTAGAGCCATTCAACGAAACAAGTGAAAGACTGGTTTCATGTTGCTTCAGAAGCCATCACAGCCCCATACATTTTGGGGGGCACTTCGTCTATGAACTGGGTGGCTTTCCAGGGCCTCCCGCCTGCATTCTGGTGGTTGGTTTCTCCTGGGGCCTCCCCTGTTCATCCTGAGTCTCGGATCGCTCTGCGTCTGACCGGGAGAGACCACGGCCTCTGGCCTCGACCGCCTGGGCTCAAACGCTGACATTGTAGTGGTGTGTTTGGGAGAAAGTGACTTTCCCTCCACAAACTTGGCCTTGACATCTTTAAAAAGGCAATTGGAGAAAGTACTAACATCATTCAGCACTTGGTGGGGTGACTGGAGCTCATTCCCTTTATTTGTGTACACTTTCTCATTACTAATATGATGTACCTGTCTGCCTTCTTTTTCTTTTTTTAGCTACTTAGAGTGTTTAGGAATCTGTACATTTTCCTGTCTTGTTTTAGGAAGGTTTTGGCCAGTGACTAGGAGGAAGCAAGGGGCCGAGTCCAGGGTCGGCATGACGTGCCTCAGAGTGATTATAAAGGTTGGCAGGAGTCCAGGCTGGGTAAACACAGGAGCGGGGACATCAAGGGCTCATGGAGTTGGACTCTCTGGTAGAGTCAGTAGCGGACTGGTGGTCTCCATAGGGACTGAAGGGTGTTAGAATCAAGTTACTCCATGGAATAAGGTCTGAAGGGTGCTGGAATCAAGATACTCCGTGGAGTCAACTGGAAAGACAAGAGGGGCTGGTCTGAGATCAGAAAGTGTGGAAGTCGTTTTAATGAAAGATATGAACTTGGGTTATTCGGAAATGTTTCTTACTGGAAATAGTTAATTCCTCAATAACAAAAGATGGTGCCTTGCCCAGTCAATTCACACAAAAGAGCTGCTACCGATCATGTGTATTGAAAGGGAGAGAATTACCTTGAAGTGTATGGGAAATAATAGAACTGGAAGTTCATCCTGATTTACTCCTTGTGCTGTGCTGGCTTCTGGGCAGGACGTAATTTTTACACACACACACACACACAATACAATGATCTAATTTTATAACTCGCCTATACTTAAGTACAGTCACAGATGGGGCATTAATTCCCCTTTTGAAGTTTTTAGTTTCAGCAGAGTTGGAGGCCAGAAACACGTAGCACCCACTGCGCCCAGCACCACCCTGAGAAAGCCCAACCTCGGCCGACCGCCCCTTTCATTTTCAAAAGCATCCCCTTCTGTTTGGGTTTTCCAGGCCTGCTCCTTCTCATTAAACCCCCTCGCCTTATTTTTTATGACTTTCTCTAGCTATATAAGGAGAGAAAACAAGAGACTAGAGAATTATATTTATGTCCCCAGTTTGATAACCTTTGTCTCCTGTGAATCGAGCTTTGTATTCTAGAAACGCATCACAGTGACATCGTCAGGATTTATTATTTTGATAACCATAATTTCCTAGGCAGAATGTGTCACGAGCTGCCTCTCCATGTCTGCAGCCGAAAGCATTTTCCTCCAGCGTGTCGCTGGAAACGCCATGAAATAACAGTAGGGTGTTGTGTTTCGGGGCCCTGTTGCCATTTGCTCCAAGCTATATGTTCCTGTCTTTAAACCTGCTACTTCTAACAACGTGGCTGCGGTTCACTAAACTGAACTGAATTTGTTTTTAAATAGTGAGGCAGATGTCAGCAGCAAATTAGATTTAATGCCAGTCACCACGGCCTCCTTAGATAAAGACCTTGCAGGTATTGAATGGAAATTGAAGAATGGCACAAAGAAAATTGGGATTTAGAAATCTGAGACACTGGTGGGCCCACCAAAAAAAGTGTCATTATGGGTTAAGCGATCCTAATGTACAAACTTAAAAAATATTATTGACCTTGAAACTGGTCCCCACTTGGGAATCTGAGGAATACAAGAATTTGCAGGAGCGTACCAGACCGAGAAGAGGAAAGGTAACTACTCCTGTCCATCTCCTGTACCTCTCCTAAATCACGTGAAAGCAGAATAAACACTTCTGAGTTGGACTTGCCATTTCCCTGTTTCCACCATTCTTTTTTAAACACTGTAATAATGATTGTGGACCCTTCATGTTCTATTCCAGGAAGCTTCCTAGCATATGGAAATGGTGATAAAATCCACCTACCATACAACTAGGCGAGCAAAATCCAGCGTAGGTGGAAATAATTTATTGAACACCTGTGTTGTCCAGATGATCCTGGCTCATCACGCGCATACACAAATTTACAAGAAAGGCACTTTGGCTTCTAAGAAAGCAAAGTGGTGCAGGGCAATGGGAATGGATGAACCCAGTCCAGCCAGCATCCGCCCTGGGACCCTTGGCAACGTGACTGAACCCCTCTAAGGATGGCTACGACTACCTATCCAATACCATCGTGTTTCCTGCCCCGCGCTCTGCAGCATGAACTCCTTTAAACCTCCTACTAATTCTCACAAAGCTCATAAAAGGTTATTAGTAACATTCCAGAGGTGACAAAGTGAAGTCAGACGCAGAGCAGCTGCGGTGCCCCCCATTCATAAGGGCTAGAGGCAGGAGGTGACGGCAGAGCCTCTACTCCTAGCTGCGGCGCACGCACACATACGAGTCTTCGTGTTTGCATCTGCAAAAGGGGGCAGTTCCCGGTGCTGTTAGCAGCCAGACGGGATAGATGCACAGCCCCCAGCGTCCAGCAAACCCACAGTGAGTGGCAGCTGCCGCCACCTCTCGGCTCACACAGCGGTGTCTTTCCTCAATTCTGGATGCAGAGCAAGGCTCTATGCCATTTCAATATTTGGGGCGTTCTCATGTTTAAGACATCTGAAAACAGTTCAGAAAGGAGTTTGTTTTATCTGCTGTCTGCTGGCCCCTGAAATTCTTGCCCCTTTCCGGAACCTATCCTCAGTTAGAGCGTAAAGAGATTCCATGACCACCGTCACTGTCCTGTCCTCCCCAATCGGTTTTTCTCTCACGGTGCCGAAACAGTTAATAAATCATCGTCCTTTTTACTTCTACCTCCGATCGGTAGAGGAAGGCAACGGCCTAATATATTTTTAAAGTATAGCAGGCTTTTGCAGACAGACACTTCTATAACAAATGCTAGCAGCCAAGATACAAGACCTTTCCAACTGTGTTTATTTGCAATCTGGAGTCAGATAGAAATGCAGGTTTTTTCTGTAATCAGAGGAAACATCCATGGAATCACAATCCCTTTGTAAAAGTTGTCTGGAGTCACTTTTCATGAATATAGATCTCTCCCTTGAATCGGCAGACCCTCCCATTAAGTCGCTATACCACATGCAATTAACCCAACAAAAGCATAGGCAGGGATGAATTTCATGAGAGAATTACGTTTTTATTCTTTTCCTTTTTCTTTTTTTGCATTTCCATATTCATTTTATTTTTATTTTTTTATTGTTGTTCAATTACAGTTGTCCCCATTTTTCCCCCATTGTGCTCGCTCCCTCATCCTACCCACCCTCCACTTCCCACATTCAATCCCACCCCCCCCATTGCCTTTGTCCCTGTTCCTTGACTTGACCCGTCCCCTTCTTTCCCCATTGTCCCCCTCCCCCCTCCCCTCTGGTCACTGTCAGTTTGTTCTGTATTTCCATGCCTCTGGTTCTATTTTGCTCACTTGTTTGTTCTTATTTATCTTCTTATGTTTCCATTACAGTTTACATTCAATATTATTTTGTATTCGTTTCAGGTGTACAGCATAGTGGTTAGACAATCATTTACTTGACAAAGTGTTGTCCGTGATATTTCCAGCACCCACCTGGCACCATACCTAGTTATTACAATGTTATTGACTATATTTTCTATGCTGCACTTTATTTTGTAAAAATAAATGACTATTTTGTAACTACCAATCTGTACTTCTCAATTCCTCGCCTTTTCCCCCCATCTCCCTAAACCCCGCCCCCTCTGGCAACCATCAGTCTGTCCTCTGTATCGGTGAGTCTGTTTCTGTTTTGCTTGGTTTTTTATATTGTTCTTTAGATTCCACACACAAGTGAAATCATATGGTGTTTGTCTTTCTCCGACTGACTTATTTCACTGAGCATAATCCACTCTAGGTCCATCGGATTCTTTTTAGGGGCCATATTTTCAGTTTAATTAACTGATTCCCAAGTTTATTTTTTTCCTTAGCAGTGCCATTTTCATTTGTCATTAAATGTAGAATGAATCTTGGCTTCTGAATCACTTTACCAAGCAGGCGAGAAGCAGACCCTTTCCAACTGGCACGTGAAAAATGGTGTTTTCTTACATTCTTTTACTTTCTGCCAGTCTTATGAAATGCGCTCTTTCTTTCCCCAATCTGTTTTTCTGAAACATTTTTGAAGATCAGTTTTACTTGAAAGCTTCTATATATCCCATTCTACTGGTATCTGGATATGTTTTTATTTTTTAAGTGCTGCCGTCAAAGCCATTATTAAAATACACTCAAAGCTGGTGTACATTCTAGAACAACTGGATGAGGCCGCTCTAGAGAAGATCTGAAAACTGGTTTTCTTCCATTTCTTCTAGCATTTTCTGTGTCCCTATCACATAGGTAAATGCCCAAAATGCCATTTCAAAGGCTATAAAACAACACAGTAGGTGACCTAAGAATGCAGTAAACTCTTTATTACTGTGAAGACCAAATCAGAATTCACTTTAAGGTCACAAGTTGGAGTTGTTTTATTACATTTTCATGAGCCAAAATCCTAAGAGGAGCATGTTTTATGACCGGAGGGTAAGTTTGTTTTATAATTTGTCAGGGAAATAAAATCTATGGCTTGATCAAGTTCCCAGCTAGCATATCTCAGAAGGGTGATTCACCTTAAATTGTCTGGATTGAAACTTCTGCTTTTAAGAATAAATTTTATAGCTGCAGTTAATGAGGGCCGGTCTGCACCCAGGCAGCCCTGCAGCCAGACTCATTATGTCTGTTATTGATCATAAATATTTATCTTTGTCCCACAGATATAAGGTCAATGGGCATGTTCACATGTGTAAGTTCAGACCCCGAAGCTGGGGAAAAGGGTTCCAGGCTTCTGAAGTGCTTTTTAAAGCAGGAATCGCAATTGCTTCAGGAGAGATGCAAATCGCGGTTTCCTGTGTCAGCCGCACTGTGATTACCATTGACGGTATGTAGGTTTTAGGACCAAGCCAAGGACTCAACTTCACACAAAACATTTCAACTCTATTAAAAATCTTCATAGACTCAGGCTCAGTGATTTTAAAATTCCGTTTAATTTTTGTTTCAAAACTTTAATTTATAAATATCATCTCTATGGAAATGAAGTCACTAAGGGGCAGTTGATGAGTCCGTGTTTTCACGGGTGGAGTGGAGGGGATTCTGAGACATGGAGCAGGGAAATGCAGCTCCCTGTCTATATTCCCGGACCAAGTAAAGGTCAGCCTTATACTGAGATTCGAATCCAAGATGCATCTAACTTCAGATAATTCCTGAGTCTATTGCTCACTCCCTAAGCAGGAGGACATATTAATGTCACCTCTCACTTTAAATCTCCACTCCATCCATCCATTTACTCTAGGTGATGATTACCAGGGAAAAAAAAAGAACATATCTGCCTGCCTGCATTTCCCTTTTTTTATTCATTAATTCCAAAAGATGTATTAAATGTCGACCATGTGAAGGCTTGGTTCATGGCATTAAGGACACAGCTGTGAACGAGCAGAGAAAAATAGTTGTCTGCAGAAAGCTCACACTCCAGTGGAAGGAGATGGAAAATACACACAACACACGAGCACATGTTTACTAACTTGGTACATGTCACCCAGAAAATCGGCAGGAGCAGACAGAATCGGTCTAACCCACAGCAAAGGTAAACTTGCTCGTATCTCCGTAACAGGAGGTATGGGTGTGAGACACCAAGGACATTGGGTCCCTTCTCACCCCCAGAGCCTGAGAACAGGATGCTGTCTTCCTTCAGGGTGATGCGTCAGAGGGACGGCTCCCGCGTCCTTCCTGGGTGGTAGCACTGGCCATGGAGCCCCTAAAAAGGATTCCCATGTCAAAGGGGCAGACGAAATGCCCAAGTTGGGGGGACTGGATGACAAAGGGGAAGGGATCAGCCAAAGACCATGCGTATGACCCACAGACACGGACAACAGTGTGGGGGTGGCCAGGGGGAAGGGGACATGAGGGCTGGGTAGAGGGGGCAAAGGGGGAGAAATGGGGACATCTGGAACAGTACCAACAAAGACAACAATACAAATAAAGAAAAATAATAAAGTAAAAAGATAAAGAAGAAAGGCAAGGAAGAGGAGGGACCGCCCTGGTTAGGCCATCTGGACTGTTATGTGATGAGGCGGGTGGGGGCGAGCGGAGGTCACAGGCCCGCAGCCGGGCTGGGGCGCTGGCTGGTGAGACTCCTGACCGCCTTAGAGGCCTGGGCTGGTGAGAGGGGAGGGCACGGAGCCTTGCCACGTAGTGCTCTGGCTCACTTTTCTACACCTGAGCAAAGCAGGGTCCAAGATGAGAAACAGGGAGACAGAGAAGGGGCAAGACAAACTGAAGGAGAACCGGGGGATGGAGGGGGACAGTAGAAGATAAGGGGGAACCTCCAATGACAACATGCCCAAAGCCCACAGTGGGTGCGTTCTCCATTGACAGCCCAGAGGGGGAGGCAGACACCAAAAACTGTCTGCAGACACATTTCAACAAGCAGTCGGGGCAAATCCGCACCTTGCGTTGGAGGGCGTTTGTGACATTTTGTAGATAATTAAGCTTCCTAAACTTTACGATGGCCTTCAAGCCCAGAATTGTGGCTGTCAAATCAATCAAGTAGCACATTGAAGAGATTTAACAACATCCTAGTAACTTAATGGAGTTTATACTTGGGACAGCACCCTTCAGGATAATTATCCACAACATTCATTTCTATGTAAAATATAGAGCTGTCACTTCATAAAACTATAAAGTACAAGAATCTAAGATGCGCATTTTGCCCTTTAAATGAACTTTTACATAATGGCTTCCAAATCTGTCTCCTAAACAATTCAGAATCATTGTTAACTATGACCATCAGTGAGCAACGTGGCAATTTATTGCACCTAACTTGAAGAAATCTGTGTCGCGTTGGTGTGTCCCCAAATTGCCTCCTGTAGACTGTTATTTTTTTTGTAAGTTTAATAGATCTTAAATGAGGAGAAGATGGTTGAGTGATCAAATGTTTGAGGAATTCTGAATGAAGCAGAGCTGAACAATTTTATTTATTATAGAAATACTCAGCACAATTAATATGCTATAGTAAGCCATGACTCCCTAAGAGAAGGGGTATTTCCCAAACATTATTTGACTGTGGTCTCCCCTCTTTTTTTAAACTTTGACTGTATTTCGAGTTCTGTAGAGACACAGAAACAATTATTACATTTATTGGCTTGAGGGTGGCTTAGACATTGGTCTAAATATGAGAGTGATTCACACCTCATGGAGAGAAGTTTCTTAGATGGATGGGAGCAGGACTTACGGGCACCAACGGGTTCATTGAGGTCAGCCGGGGCCGTCTCTGGGCAATATGCACACACACACACACACATCAAGGTTAAGTACAGGCCTATCCACAGACCAGAGGGCACCTTGCCCCTGGCTGGAAGGATGATCCCGTAGGAGTAGAAACCTCTCCAGTTTCTTCCCAAAGGCTGAAGCATTTTCGGTCAGAGGGGAGGTTGGGGCTCCGCCAGTGTGAGCACCGTGGCTCCTGCCAGATGAACCCGGCGGCTGTTCCGAGCGTACCCAGGACGCTCTGGATCTAAGCAGTAGCTGCCTGTGTACAGACTGACCATATGGCCGCCTGGCTCCCGGGAGCACCGCAGAAGGCCAGTGTGGTCCTCAGGGGCACGGCGAGGGGCGGGGTCTCTGCAATCAGCTCAGTGACAGCTCAGAAGGAAGCTGGCTGAATTTATAATAAGATATTAAACATGATTATCGCCATGTTTTTGATCATACAAGATGTCCATATATTAAACTCATCACTGACGTTTTTCATGGCCCACATGCTGCCCTTCATTGAGAGAGGGGCAGTGGGGCGGGCCCCTTTCCTCCGTCCTTCTTGCTTCCTGCATCTGTCGTTCTTGGTGAAAGAGGAATTTGCGATAGAAATTGATCTTAATGTTAACTTACTAAGAAGCGGAATAAAAGACCTCCTTCAGGACTTGGCACTGGGGAAGTAGTCGATATTTTTCTTTTATGTCACCAGCCACCATAGACTCCTTGTCCTGTGTGAGCACCCATTTGGGACGGCCCTGTGGTGACAGCTCTTCCTATCCCCTGGGGGACTGGAACGAAGAATTGCCAAGGTACTAGATACCGTATTTCTCCATGTACAATGCATGCCCACATTTCTGGCCCACACTTTCAGGGGAAAAAAATCGTTCATTTTCATTTTTAATTCAATTATTTATTTATATTTAGATACTTATTTTTGTATTATAAAGGAATTTTAGCATTTATTTCTGAACATATTATGCTATAAGAAATTTTATGTAACAAATCATTACAAAACACAAAAACACATACGAGGTATTTCATGTACTCCCCATAGAAAAATGGGCATCCTTATTTTTCCCTCAAAAATTTGGGCAAAACAGTGCACATTATACGAGGGAAAATAAGGCACGTCATGACGATGTGGCAGTGAGAAGGGAAAGCGGTGCCTTTGAAGGGAAGTTGGGGATGTCCTGTCCCTGCAGAGTCAGAGGTCAGTACCCGTCACTGCCACCCCAAGGACCGGTCCAGGGTGCGGGTCCTCAGGCCTCTGTGTCTCAGCTTACAGCCTCCTTCAGCCCCAGTCTCCAGGCTGCCCCGGCTCTGCAGCCACTTCCAGGAGAAACGGTAACACCCAGCTGCCTCTGCATTTGATAGTTGCGTTTACCAATTTCCCACCAACCGCTGGAAGCAGCCTAGGTGCCCATCAGTCAATGAGTGGATCAAAAAACTGTGGTACATTCACACAATGGAATCCTATGCAGCAGAAAGAAAGAAGGAGCTCCTACCCTTTGCAACAGCTTGGATGGAACTGGAGAGCATTATGCTAAGCGAAACAAGCCAGGCAGTGAAAGACAAATACCATATGATCTCACCTTTGACAGGAGCCTAAACAACAAAACAAGAAAGAAGCAAAATATAGTCAAAGACACTGAAAGGGAGGACAGGCTGACAGTGACCAGAGGGGAGAGAAGAGGGAATTTCCGGGGAGAATGGGAAGGGTTTACAGGAACAAATATGAAGGACACATGGACAAAAACTGGGGGGGGGGGGGTAATGGGAGGGAGGTGGGGAAGGATGGGTGGGTGGGCTGGAATGGGAGTAAAAGGCAGAAAACTGTACTTGAACAATGATTAAAGTAATAAAAAAAAATTCCCAGTTCCTCAGGAAAACCTCTGATGTGATGCAAGTGTACTTCACACAGTATGTGAACAGCAAGTTTTCAGAAAAGAGTGAACCCTGACCATTTTAAAGGAGACGTTTCGGAAACCACCGGCAAAGGGACCCTGGGTTTCTTGACTGCGCTGCTCTCCTGATTATGCCATAGTCTTCGGAACGGGAAAAACAAAACCAAAAAAAGATGGCGCACCTTGTCAAACTTTAATTCCTATGGACTTTTAAAAAACATTCAGTAACATTTATGTTTAAATGTATTTTCCTTTAAAACTTTCTGCACAAGGGAAGAAAGCTGTATATTTCTTCACATTCTATCATTTATTATTCATAAAGTCAGAACACAAATAGACTGTCAGAATCTAGCCAGAGGGCTGAATTTAGAATAAGAGGCTTGCTCTTGCCATAAAGTGCTATAAAAAAATTGAAATCATAATAATGGGGGGCAGATATATAGTCCGTCCCCAAGGGAGTGCCCCCAAGTGTCACAAAGTGTTAATCATTGTATTCATTTCAGCTTTCCCAGATCCAGGAATTATTTGGGATTTCTTTGTTCTCTGTTGAATGACGAAATTACACTCTGATGGCACGGACTGCGTTGTACATTACAAATCTTTATTGAATTCCAATGAAACGCTTGTGTGGAGTGCTTTGGGTGTTGCTGAACACTTTCCGTGTTCTTCAGAAAAAATGTAAATGAATTGGCCTTTTCTCGCAATAGTTTCTTAAGGTGGGAAAAAGTAAATACCTCCAAGTAATCGTCAATGTTTAGAAATGTAAATAACTGAGGGGTAGCATAGCAACCGGGAGGAGTCAGCTCCAATTGTTTCGTACAGTCCAGTCGTTGTGGAAGCAGGATGCATCGCTCTGCCGGAAAGTCATTCCTATTCTAATCAAGCATCTCCAGACAAATCTACTTTGGGAGGGAAAAAAAAGCAGCTCTCATCTTTTCATTTAAGCACATTTCGAGTATCCCTCCTGAATCAAGCACCAACTAAGGAAAACACACAAAACAAAGACTATCTGAGAAAACGTGTGTTCTAATCATCTCTTTGGAGAGGATGTAATTGTTCATGTATAAAGCCAGTGTCTTCAGAGGCGGCTGGATTCCCTGGAGAAAGGCCAGCCAACAAGACCCTGACAATAATTTGTAAGTAGAACCTGAGGCATTGGTAGATAACGGATGACTCACTGAGCCCACGAGACCAGCCCCGAGGAACACGCCAATTGCCTGCACCCAACTCAAACACCAGCTTCCATCGCCTTTGCTCACGGGTCCGTCTCCATGTGGCCGCGTGGGTCACAGGAGCCCAGCGTCATCTCGCACACAGGCTGACTGACGCTCTGACCACCCCACCCACAGCGACGCCAGGCTCCCTATCCATCACTGAGTGAAGGAGTCACCCCCCAATTCACTAGTCATGTAGCTAGAATGCATTACAGATTATTCAGACACAGATGTTTGATCTTCCAGGAAAAAAAGACACATTATCACAAAAAAGCAGATTTGCTTTATTTGTCTTAGGAGAACATACCGTCCCTGCTAATATAAACTGGAGAACCTCTGATAATGGGAAACTGGATATAATCCATAATGTAATCAACACTTGAGCATCTTGGTGTGTGGGGGTGGGAAGAACTTCTGTGTATTTTCTACTCTTTTAAAATATGTGTCTCCACCCCTGTGCTCTGAACTTTCCATTTGAGACCTAGAAAAGTGATTAAAATTCCTAAACATCCTGCATTCAAATGTTTTTTCTTTAAAATATTACCTAAATAATCACGCAATTCTAGGATTAGGGCATCCTATTGGCTCAGGTGAAATGCTTCATATAGGAATACTGTATACAGGATGACGCCTGGGACCACAGACTCTCACAGGTGTAAATGTCACATGTCAAAGTCACCTAGTGGCCTCTGACAATGGAAGTGGTGTTACCAGCAGGTGTCATCCTCTTACCTGGTAGCCAGGTATTTGAAAGTAAATTCTCCCTAGACCTATTTCTCAATATTTAGACATCTACTGCTTCAGTATTTTATTTAAAAACATTTGTTAATAAATTTATAACTACATATAGTCTACAAATCCCCACACCATAAATATAAAAATAAGCACCATTTGGTGCAAAAAAAAAAAGTTAGAATCCAGCTAATTCAAAAAGCAGCAGCGATCTAACATTTTGTTTCTTCTAATTCTACTTGTAAGACATAACTGTAGAAGTGGTTCTGGTCAGACACCAATCTCCGTGGCCACCACCAGCCCCCAGGTGGGAGGCTCTGAGGGCATCAGGCTTTGCCTTGACTTGGGCCACACCTGTCCTGCATTCAACAAGGGTTAGTTAGCTTATAGCTCCAAGCCAGAGATCCACCACGTATGGTCCACGTGTGGCCTTCAGAGAATCCACGAGTCCCCTGACCTCTTTAGGGTTCATGTTTCTATGGTGATGGGTGACTTCCGCTGACATCACACAGGTACAGATTCACAGTGCATGCACCATGTGGCTGTCACTCTGCTCCACTCATTTCCTGTGGACACCAAGGCTCCAGGGACCACGGGATCCTGGCTGGCACTCAGATGGGCCACTAGAAAGAGTAGGGGTGCCCCGAGACCATGGTATAAACCTGTCGCAGTGGAAGGGGGGCAGGGTTTACACCTGGTGCTCGTTTTCTCCCCTGATGGCTCAAGACGCAGGTTCGATGGCGTTTCAGGAGACAACTCTGCTACATGGAGAATTCATTTGCACACAGAGGTGGCCAGCTCCATCGGGCCTCTTTCTATTGGCACACCCTGTTTTCCTGCCTCCCTCACTGCTCCTGCGGTACTTGTACTTCCCAGGGAAGTAGCACAGAAAGCAGAACAAAGTATGCCCTGCCTTTGCAGACAGGGCTGGCTGGAGGCAGCAGCCCTCAGGGTAGGTTTGGGAGTTGGATGATTCCCTTCCAGCATCGGTGAGAACCAGATCTCTGCTTATAGACTCACAGTGATTATTCGTGGGATTCAGCAGCATCGCAGTTACCAAGACTTCCACTTGTCGTTAACCTGGACAGGGTGCAGGTGGAGGTGGGGGTGCTGGGGTTCACTGTGGCAACATGTCTGGACTCCCCACACAACAGAGGACAAGTCACAGTGAGCACCGCCAACCACTGAAAAAGGTGTTCTGTGTTTGTCTGGAGGGTTTCTTTGGATTCGGGAAACAGGGCATATCAGGTTTCAGAATCATTTTCCAAGCCATTTCCTGGTTTGCTTGGAAGCTTGCCAGTTTTCAGAGGCGTCCAGAACACGAAAGGACACTTCGGCACGTCTGGCTGTGGCTGTGTGGCAGCCACTCCCGTCCCTGAGCCTGTGTGCCCCGTAGATCCGTTAGCGCTGCCGGCGTGGCAGCCACAGTGCTGACGGAGGGTGCTGGCAAACCCGGCGGGGGTTCTGCAGTGCAGAGACCTGGTGGTCTGGAACAAGGTCATGCCCTTGATGGAACGCTGCTCTCTGTCCTATAATTGTCCCCCGCATGATCAGCAGGGAAGAAGTATTGGCCCCCAGGGCACCGAGTGCTTACGTGACAGGAGGCACCTTTGGGGAACTGCGTATCTGTACACCTGCCAGACCTTAAGGTCAGGTGGGCAGGGGAGCAATGCACGTCACAATGAAAATAGTCAGGACCAAGTCCGAACAGATACAGACAACTCAAGGCATCAAGAACAGAAGGCACGTGTCACGTACCTCACGTCACGTACCGTTCTTGTCTTCGCACCTGTCTTTTATCCTCTGCTTGTTGCCTCGTGTAACATTCTTTCTGACAAACGAAAATAACGGAGAAGGAAGCAGTCTAGGCGTGGCTCACCAGTCAGTTAACAAGTCACGTCTGCGCTGGCCAGAGGGGGACATCTGCCGCACAGCGACTTCACACACGGTGTCCCTGAAAGACAAGGAGAAGAAGCGTCTTGCAAGTGGCCAACGTTGTTTGCCTCAGGCTCTGCTTTCTGGGGTGACAGGTCACCTTCAAAGACTGGCATCCCTCCACTGTGTCTTCTACTGGCTGCCGCATCTTAAAGCTACTTCGCCAGTCTTTGCCCCTGTCAGTGACTTCCCAAAGCTGTGGCGGGGCTGCCCGAGGTACAATTGCTCAGAAATCACCTTTTGTGTCCCAGTACCACAAAACACGTGCCCGTGTGCAAATGCAGTCCACTTCGACTAGAAAGTGAAAAATCACAACCAGGGAAGTGAGGGTTTAAGCAGGTGAAGTGACTTAACTCTGGGGTAGTAGTTACAGTCCCCGGATGATGGTGTGTGTGTGCCTTACAAACTTTGCATTTCATTCCAAATAGCAGGGTGCCCCTCTTCACCTCTGAACCCCACACTCACTCTCTGGCTCCCAGAGTCATTACCGGGAGCCTTCAGGCGAGAACACCCCCAAACGTGGCCCCTGCTAGGTCTGCCTCTGATTTGTGTGATCGCCAAATTCCTCTTGCCGTTCACTTTTAATCTGTCGTCAAGCCACCTAACGGGCCACTGATCAACAGTGTTTAACGAGTATTCTCTGTAGAAAGGAGGCCACAGGAGATGTTCAGGAAAATGAATTTTCATGCTTATATGAATTTGGGAAATACAATGGGATATGTCTCCCCTTTTGAAAATTCATCAGGTACATTTACATAAAAGGCTTTAAAAAGAGAGTAAAAAAGCAATAAAAAAGACACTTTTATCCTTATTCAGTTCGGCAATTACCAAACTTATGGGCCCACATACCTCCACTTCACCTGTGGTTTAACCGCCCCTCCCCCCTCCCTTGTTTCACTGCCTCCTCGACATTCAGGGAGAAAAAAAAAAAGAAGGTGATCATAATATCTTTGAAGTATCCATTCAGTCCCTTTGTGTTCACAGAAGTTTAGAATTCAAAGGGACCTAAGAAACTATCTAACCTAGTGGTTCACAAATGTTTTATCACGAAAGCCATTCTACCCAACTTCTCCTCTCAGATGCACGTTTGCCTGGAGTCCTCCCCCAGTCACTCGGTAAACGACAGTGGCTTCTCTACACTCACCCCCACGGAGGCTTTGGTTAATGTTAGTTACGTATTTACTTTGGTGGGAAAACACTTTCAGCAAAATATCAAAGGATCTTGATATTTTTCCTCGGCAGGCTTCTAAGTTTCTAGGAAGAAATGACCTATTTCTGTGATCTCCTAAGGACGGGGGATCCACGTTTTGTCCATGCCCCATTGTTCACGGGTAACTTGCTCTGGTTTCAGAAGGGCTGACTAACCATCTCACCCCCCGCTCTTGGCAGAACAGACACCGCCACACAGAGCCCCTCGTCCCCCGATCGGCAATCTTCCTGTGGCCTTGGATGTCCCTCTAGAGGAAGGGCTAGCAAACTTTCCATAAAAAGCCAGAGAGTGAGTGTTGCAGGCTTTGCAGCTCGTCAGCCTCTGTAGCAACTACTCGCCTTTGTTCCTGTGGTGTAAAGGCAGTCAGACAATAGACGAATGAATGAGCATGGCAAAGCTGCAATCAAACTTTATTTACAAGAGCAGCCGGCAGGCTGGGCTCGGCCCGTGAGCTGTGGTTTGCTGACTCCTACTGCCGACACTTCATTAGTGTCTGGCCTGGTTACAGGAATCACCTGACCTTTGGGGTCGGCTGCGGTTCCGCTGTGTCTTTTGTAAGTCTGGTTTAGGAGGGGGTCCAGGAATCTGTATTCTTTTTAAACATATCAAGTGGCGCTTTTTCCCAAGGGCAAGTTTGGCAAACATTGATCTAGGGTACAGTTAGTCTCCGCATTATAATATTAGAAAACCACAAACGTTTATTTCCAGGTTAACTGATTTATAATAACTCTTCCAAGGGTGAGTTCAAAGAACCTTAATATTTGGCTTCAGGGTTTTTTTTAGCAAATTGATTAGATTCAAATCATCAATTTGTGGTTTAGTTTATGTTCTTAGTTCATCTATGGCCTCTTACACTACTTATTACTGGTTTTTATGTGGTTCATCAATGCCAGTAGCTCAGAGAAGAATCTAGAAGTATCCTCTAAAGGACCTGAGGCTTGCTTAAGGAAATATAAAATATGTATATACATATAGGTAGGTATACATCATATTTAAAGAAAGATTATGGCTAGTTAGAAATAGGGTTTTAAAAGCAACTAAGAGGCCATCCACATTCACGCGGTATCGCACAACTGGAAAGGTGCGTTATTCTTGCTTGATATTTACCGTCATGGGAGAAAGGTCTTTTCTCACCCTGTAGCTGAGCAACCTAAGGCTCAAGCCACACAGCTGGTTGGTAGAACTGGGACATCAACTCAAGACTTTAAATTTCGAATTCTGTGCCCATCCTCCTGCAGTGGAGGCAGTAGGAGTCAAAGGAGGAAAACAGAAGCTATGAGAAAACACGAACCAAGAAAAACCTTTCATCATGGTGTCCATTTCTCCTCTGCTGTGCGCCTAGAGGAACATCCCAAACCCCTGAAGGGCCGCTTCGCCACTCTCCCGGGAAATCAAGAAACAAAGTTTGCCCAGATATCTCTGAATGCCTTCCAATCCCAGGACTGCACTGGAGCACACTCTTTGCAGCAGTGAGGAGCCTCCCTGGAGCTTGAGAGCCCAAGGTCAAGAGCCCACACTTGAGGGAGATGTGGAGGGGTTTGGGAGAGAGGAGACCTTGGCGGGTTGGGAAGAAGGGGATGCCCGTGCACTCAGAACTGGCCCCGCCCCTGTCTTCTCTGGAAAGCCCTGCCCTGCTGGCCTTTCCCACGGCTCTCCGGCAGCCTGACCTGCCCGCCTGTGAGCCCCAGGACCCTCTTGTCCTTGCAACGCCCCTCTTATTCCGCCTTCTTCTCAGATGCTGTGGGATTCTAACGCAACGTCTTGTTCATTGTCTTATTCCCCACCAGTTGGGGAATAACCAAAGCACGGAGTCCAATGTATAAAAGTGACTGAATAAATGCCGGGAAAAAAAGGGAAAAAAAAGATGGTGGGGGGGAGAGACAGAAAGAAAAAATGGTGTCAACATGGACCAGAGACACATCAGCATATTAATTGGCTGAGGAATAGCTAAATGACCATCTTGCCCATCGTATTCTTATTTCTTTCCTGTTCTTAAGCCAAACCTGAGTGGCGTGACCTTCCCCAAAGTCCCTTGTCCTCTTCTCATGTCTTCAGCTGGAGCCTGGCCCTGTTAACTGACCACGAGAGGCTGTGGCCTGTTCCCCAGGTAACCTTAAACACCTTGAGCCAAAGGTCTTTTTCGTAGCGACCCTGCGAACTGGCTTCTTGGACTCTAGCCCGTCCCCTGGGTCTACGGCAAGAATCGTCGCTGGAGCTGCCTCCTGCGGAGTTGTCATAAACCACGCCCCTGAAGTCGCCATCTGGCCTGATAAGACCTGGCGGCTTCCGCTGGCTCTCAAGGCCCCTGCGCGCCACCGGTCTAGACCCGGTCCCCTGGCCCCGCGCCCTCCTCCCACTGCGGGGTAGCTGAGAACCCAGCCTGCCCCAAATGGAACCCCAGGCCGGTGGTGGTCCACTCTCCCCCTAGTCAGGTCATTTTCAAAGAGGGTCCTCAAATGCTGGCTCAAAGAGAATCTCACTGTCCTTAGGCTCCCTTAGCGGTTTGTGTTTTCCTTTTAAGCAATGTTTATCTCTCGAGAGGCACCGTTTTGGGGGAAGAGCATTTTGGAGCCGGAAAGGTGCAGAGGCTCCCCTACCTGCAGCTCGGTGCCCCGGGGCCAGCGGCCCAGCCACGCGGCTTCCGTTTGCAAATCTGCGCGTTTCCGAGAGCAGCGTCTCCGCTCGTGCGTGCATGGCCGTGCATGCGTGGCCGGCAGCGCCTGGAAAACTGCGCTGCTGGTAGCAGAGGCTTAACTGCCTGTGCGCTGCACCAGGAAGCCAAGGTCAAAGTGCAGGAGTGGAGGGAGGGGCGGGGCCGCTGGACCAGAGAAGGGTTTTGTAGAGTCACGTCATTTCAACTTTATTATTAAAGAAAATGGCAGATATTTTTCTTTGATGTTATGGCTGACAGACATCAATTTTTTTTTCTAATTCCAGAAAGGTATAAAGAAATATTAACCACTTGGCAATCAGACATCTATCATAATGCTTCTCATTATTCTTTCTCGAGCAGCAAACTCACCTGTTTCTAACAACGCCAGCGTCCCTGTAACAAATTAATATAATTGTATGCTCTCCACAGCCTTTAAAATACGGATGTGTTTCTGCTTATTTTTCTAAAAATATGAGCGCAACCTTAATGGCAATAAATAGGAAGTAATGTGAATGCTTCTCTTAAACAGATTTCCACTTAATCATTGACCAGACTGATTACAAATATTTAACAGAAAAATGGGAAATTTTAATTGCATTTGTTTTTATATTTGCACAATAGCAATAATACCTTACTGTCAACCATCCACAGATCTGAGCTGATTAATGTTCGGAGCAGCCCCCAGTATTTTTCATGGAAAATTAAGGGGGGAACAAGGTCAAATCATTTTCATTTTCAAAAAGGCAGATGCTGAAACCATGACAATAACTTAATTTTTTTTAATTATTATTTTTGTGGGGTTTTTTCTCACCTAACATTATCATTGACTTGGGAGCTAGAGTTTGGTTGCCCAGAGTAATTATGTGGCTTGAGAAACTCTACAATGAGAACACTGCCCCGAAACAACTATTTGAAAACTCGGTCTCTTGACTCGAATGTTCAAATTCCTCCTTAAACGTAACAGTGTTTGTTTGAATGCTGAAACAAGCAACAGAGCAGCAAACAGGAGACGTGTCTGGCAGAATATTTATCTGAGGCGTAAAGCTACCCTCTTCTCTCCTCCCCCTCACCGCCCTCACTGAGACTGTTGGGAGCAAAGAGGCCAGCATATTTTTATTTCTTTAGGAGCCTTTAATAACCCCTGAATTTATGTTGAAAAATTATAGACTTAAGAAAAGATGAGGGATAGTACCATGAAGATGCATTTACACTTGAACTCAACAATTAATATTTTGGCATATTTATTTCCCTTTCCCTCGCCCTATTTCTATTTAACTCTGCAATCTAAATTTTTGAAAGTATGTTGCACCCATGATGATGTCTACCCTATTATTTCAATATCTGTCTTCTAATTAAAGAACAATCTTGTCCATAAATATAATGCGTTATCATATCTAAGACACTTAGTACTGATAAAGAATCACTCATCGCTTTGGCTATCACATTTAGTCTCCTTTAATTTAGATTTTTTTTTTGATCTTCCAAGACACTGACATTTTGGAAGAGTACAGGAACTTGTCTTTTACTATATCTCCCTCCTTGGCTTTGTCGTGATTTTTGTGCAGGTTGAACATTTTCAAGAAGTGGTGTCACGTGCTCCCCACAGCCTGACTTTACAGGGTACACCATTGATCTGTCCCTGCCAGGGTGTTGGTGAATTTAGTCACGTGGCTATGGTATATTTGCCAGATTTCCCTATTGTAAAAATAACTTTTTATTTGTAATTAATAATATTTTCCTCACAAACATTAACTCAATAGATTAAGAATCTATTGATGACCAGAGGGGAGGGAATTTCAGGGGAAAAGGGGAAGGGTTTACAGGAACAAGTATAAAGGACACATGGACAAAAACTGGGGCGGGGGGGATGGAGGGAGGTGGGGAGGGCTGGAGGGGTGGGCTGGGATGGGAGTAAAAGAAAACTGTACTTGAGCAACAATTAAAATAAAAAAAATTTTAAAAAAGAATCTCTTGATGATCACTGCCTGAAACAAATAAGACACTGGGAATTACAAGACGGGGACTCCATTACGACTTCTATTGTTAGGTGGCTGTGGTGTATTACAGCAGAGCCTTCCTCATCATTGTGTGTGTGTCCTTTCTCTGATTATTTTCTGACTTCAGTATCAGGCTGTACGCATGCGTTCTTTGTTGTGTACATTGTGTTATAAACCATTACATTACTCTCACTCTTATTTTTATTTGAAGATTTTATTGAAGTAATCATAATTCATATACAGTTGTAAAGAATAACAGAGAGATCTCAACAGCAACAGTTTGCAAAGTAATGGTGTCATATAACCACCAGGGTATTGACATTGTTAAAGTTCACCCGTCTTCAGGTTTTCCCAAGCTGGCTTTCACTCATTTGTGTGTGTGTACCTCTGTGCACTTTTATCACCGGGGCAGGTCTGTGTGTGTGTACACACCACCACAGGCAAGACACTGGACAGCTCCCACGCCACAGGGGTTTCTTGCTGCCTTTTTGTAACCACACCAACCCCCTCCTACCTCACCCCACTCCCGTCCCTAACCCTCGTTATCTTCCTCCGTTTCTAAAATTGTGTCCTTTCGAAGTGCTCCATAAAGGGCATCACACAACATGCAGTCTGCTGGGATTGTGCTCTTGCACTCAGCAGAATTCCCTTGACCGTACCTCGCCCCAGTCCTGTAGCAGGCGGAAAGAAACATCCGTCGATAGTCTATTCTTCTCACGGCTGAGTGTTTCACGGGGTGGCTTTATCACAGGGCATTTAGCCACTCACCCCCTGAAGGACGTAGGAGTTGTTTCCAATTTGGGGCTTTTACACATACAGCTATTAGATATTCATGCACAGGCTTTCGTGTGGACATTAGTTTTCATTTATTGCAAATAAAGACAAATGAAAAGGCCAGTTGGCTCGGAAGGTCAGTTCCAAGTTCATATGGTGGATGTTTGTTTAGTGTTAGAAGAAAGTGTCAACACATTGTCCCAGGCACCCTTGGCGTCCCACATTCCCACCAGCAGTGCATAAGTCATCGAGTCCTGTCACATCTTTGTCATCATTTTCTGTTGTGACTTTGTTTAAATTTTAGCCCTTCTGACAGGTGTGTGGTGATACCTTAACATGCTCTTAACTTGTGTCTCCTTGAGGAGTGACGTAGAACATATTTTCATGTACTTACTTGACATCCATATGTTGTCTTTAAATGTCTGTTCATGTCTTTTGCCCATTTTTCAACTGGAATTTTAAAAATGTTTTTACTATTGAGTTCAGGGAGTTTTTAAAAAATATTCTAGATATTAGTCCTTTGTTAGATATGTGGTTATTTTCTCTCAGCTGATAACTTGTATTTTTATATTCTTTACATGGACTTTTGTAGAGCAAAAGCTTTTAATTTTGATGAGACCTAATTTATTGATTTTCCTTTTGTTAGTCCTGTTTTTGGTTTCAAGGCTAAGAATTCTTTGCCTAGTGTCCATTCCTGAAGATTTTCTCATGTTTTAATATATTTTTTTTAGTTTTACTCTTCACACTAAAGTCCATGATCCCTTTTGAGCTAACTTCTGTACGAGGTGCGGGCTGGCTAGGGCTGAAGCTTTCTTGCCAACAGATGTCTAGTTGGTCCAGCGCCATTTAATGAAAGGTTATCCTTCCCACACTGAGCTGCCTGGGCACACTTACCAAAAATCATGTGGGCATACTGGTGCGTGTCTGTTTCTGGATCCTCTGCTCTGGTTCCTTGACCTGTGTCTCTCTCTCTCACCAAGACCACACCATGAATTCCTGCGGCTGTATCATCAGCCTTAACACTAGCTGGTGTGGTTCCCGCTACTGTGTTGTGAGATTCCCCCTATGGTGTTGTGAGATTCCCCCCACTGTGTTGTGTGATTCCCCCCACTGTGTTGTGAGATTCCCCCCACTGTGTTATTCTTTCTCAAGACTGTTCCACCTATCACAACCCGCTGATAGTCGTGCCGGTGGCTGTGTCTTCAGCAATCAAGGCTTCCTTTTCTCTGACCCAGGAGTTCTTGGCATCTGTCAAAATCCATGAAAGAGTAGCAAGTGCAATGGTTCCTTCGAGATTCTTCAGACACATTTCCCTTTCTTAGAAAATATGAAATAAATGCTTTGGACGGGCCAATGTTAAAATCGTGTTTTCCACTTTTCATTTAGAAACAGTGGCAGGCTTAGGGCGAGTTGCGAACATCACGTGGTGAGCTCCTGTGCCCCCGCCACAGTTCTCCCAAGGGTCGCTCCAGTTCACGGAGGCACAGCATCGGGCCCGGGCATTGAATACGGGCACCGTGGTGTGTGGAGACTTCAGTGTCATCTCATCACATGGGTAGGTCTGTGCAGTCACCGCTGCAGGCTGGATGCTGAACCACCCATCATCCCGGGAGGTACCTACGGTTCACCCAGGTCAACATTCTCATGACCTTCCCCTGACCACTCGGTCAATTTAGTCTTATAATCCATAGTTTTACTGAAGTGTAATGAGGAATCGATCATTTTTCAAATTTCCCCAGTACTCTTTCTCCATGTAGGTTGTGATTATTCTCAGTTCCAAGCACGATCTAGTTTTCTTAGATACATATTAGTCCCACTCTGGTGTTTTCTCTTCTTCAAGTCTCCAGTGATGCATATTTTAATGATTTTTCCCTATTTGTACAACTGTATATTTTTCCCATATCTGTTTCAGGATTTGACAGTCTGATATTATATGTCTTGTTTGTTATCATGCCTGGAATCACCATTTGTAGGTGCTTAATGCGGATACGGGTATTGTATAATACAGTTCCCCTCTGCTTTCTGACTGTTTCCTAAGAAAATTGCCACCAGCTGATATATTGGTTTCCTTTTTTTGAACGTCTTCCTTCAGTAGCTCTGCATCTCTCCGAAGATGTGCAGATGCGGGCCGGGATATGGGGACTGCTGGCTCACTGCACTTCTTCTGTGGTGTGCGGTCCTTGGGGGAGGGTTGACGGCCTGTCGTCCGCTCATCTCAGCATCCTGTGCTCCTTGAGGAACATTGTTCTGCCCTGTTTGCTACTTCCTTTCCTGTACCCCCAAACCTCTAAAGGATGCTCCCCTCTCCCCGGGGCAGGTTCTCACGAGACTGGCCCCTTGAGTCCTGCTGCCCCTTAAGCTCTTCCCTTTCTATTCCCCAAGGCTGGGCTCTGCCCCTTGAGTCGCCAACACTCTGGTTGCCTGTATCTCCCTCAAAGTGGGACCCCCCTCTCTGGCAGGGAAGTGACCAGTGTACCGCATCACTGAGCATGCTCCACTTAACCCTTAACCTTTACCCCTCACACCTAGAAAGGGCAACTATGGTCATATCCACATTTCATTAACATCTTAGTTCCCTATAGATAGTTACTGTCATAGTTAAGATGACTATTAAAAAGAAATAAATTCAAATGTTATTATGCTGACTTTCAGAATATTTGTAAGTTAGGTGCAAACCAAGACTACAAGGTATTTGTTTCTGACAAAACAAACCAAAAAAAGGGTCTATTTTCTTTCTCTTCTCCACTGAAGGATGGAAAGGATGTATTCCCATTCATGATGGAGAGTTATGTGAATTTAAAAATCACAGTAAATTCTTATTACTATCTCTAGAATAAGGACCAGGATTGGCAGACGGGAGGGTGTGAAACTGTGGGCTCTGCACGGCCCCTGCTGATGAGTGGGTGGAACTCTGGTGCCCGCACCTCAGCACCCCGAGCCCTCCCGCTGCCATTGGCTGAGGGTGGAGCCTGGTTTGCTGTAAATATTTACTGTAATCGAGTTTACAGTAAATAATCACAGTGGCCCTGTCGCCATCTGCAGTGAAATAAGGAACAGTAGTAAAATATTTGTTATGGAGTGATTCCTATGCAGAAAATCAAAGCCCTGGCCAATTTCTGATGTGTACTATAAAAAGAATTCTATAAACTAAGAGCAAGAACATGAGCTGAATCACACACAAAAAGAGAGAGAGAAAGAGAGAGACATGGTGTGTACTGTCAAGCACAACACCCCCCTAGGTATGCTATTATTGGAGCGGGGCATTCAGATGGTGTGTCCTTGGGTCCCAGTCACTTCCTGGAAAGAAAGTTCCCCGGACTTCTCTTACTGTGCACACGACTTCTCATCTGAGGGGTCTATGGCTGTGCCCCTCCCTAAGGAAGGCCACGTGCAAACACAAGGCTCATCTAATTATAGAAAGAAAGATAGTAAATCTATATTCATTTAAGAAGTAGTTACGACAGGCTTTTCTCAAAGCCTTTTCTTGACAATGAAAAATCTCTATCTAAGAGAAATAATTCATGACTACATTAACCTCCCTGTCAGGGGTCTGAAAAATGATGCCTTTTATTGTGCGGGCCAAACTTCTCCAGATCCATGGTGATAATGAGAAAAGGGGTCTGTTGGTTTGGGACATGACCTTTCATTGCCAAAGGCTCCCCGCTTCTGTTAGGATGGAGGTGCTGAAGTTATCAGCCGCAACTGATATTCTCAGAGCTTCGTTTCTGTGGCTGTGAGAAAATATTTCTGCAGAACCACTTTTTAAAAATAGTTGAGTCATGACAAACTATGATTTTATAATTAGAAAATGCAAAAAAAATCAATTGGAAATGGATTTGAATTAATGAGTTCAGTAAAGTGGCTTGATAAAAGATCAATATACAGAAACTAATGACTTACAAAGAAGCAATAGGTATCTAGATAAGGTAACAGAAACAAATGACTTTATTTCTAGGGACAAAGACTCCCATAAAATTCCCAGGAGCAGGCAATTTGAGAAATGTGCAAGACCCACATAAACGCATAAATCATTACAGCATACAAAAGATGTCATATCTTGCTATGTTCATCTATGTATGCAATGTGATCCCAATAATGAGGCTATTTAAAGAAAGTAAAACTGGGCCACTAATCCTACAACAGATGCCTCATGGGACATTCCTTTGGAGAGGGCCCCGCATGAAGCATGGACACCAAGGTGCCAACTAATAGTAGCGTGGGTCCCAAAGGCTGAGACCCAAGTAGAAAAAAAGGTCATGAACAGAGAGCTGAGAAGAGCTTCAGCAGTCTTGTGGGACTGGGAAGAAAAAAAATTGAGTTAGATAGTTGCCAAGGCAGCCAGAACTTGAGGAAACAGAATCCTGGAGGGAAGAAAGCACAGAAAACTGAGCCTGACATCCCATCCTGCTTTGCTTCCCGGGGTACTTACTGCTGGGTAGTAACCTCCGAGGGGCGGGGAAGCCCAGCTGGATGCAGTGGTTAAAAGTGTTCAACAGCCCCGTGATACTGGAGTCCAATTTGGATTTCCATGTGCGCCAAGAAAAAAGGACCATAGCAAACATCCCAGATTCTGGTGGGATCCTAAAGTGCTACACTCCAGAGGTAAGGGAAAATTAAGTATAAACGAGTACTGTCAAAGACAGAAACCCAGATTCCAGTCATCTGAAGCTCGAACCGGATAATGCTGATGAAGTCTCTAGCTACCAGCAAGATGTTCAACTGAAGGCTATTTGGACAAAGCTAACATTACTCAAATCCTCAAGCTGTCTCTAGGATGTTTCACACATACTTCCCAGCAGCCAATCAAGTGTCAACAATTGTATCCAGAAAAGGAGCCGCGAGAAAAAGTAATCAGTAGAAACAGGACTATCACTTATTTAATCCAGGAGTTAGGCAACATACCAACTCAAGACATAAAATACAAATGACAAGGCGGAAAACCAGCAGAGAGCTGGAACCTATAAAAAGGAACCAAATGGAAATTCTGGAAAACATTACAAATGAAATCAGAATTTGATCAATTTCATCAATAAAAACACAATGCATGTTTTTTTTTTAAATAAAAACAGCCCGAGAGTATACTAGTAAACTAAAAAATAAGTCACTAGAAACATCCAGACCACACACACACACACACACAAGGGTGAATGAAAATCACCAGGGTAGGAAATACGACCTTGACGTTATGCCAACATGACATGGGGGCTGTGGACTTGAATTCCTGGCATAAAATCGGGCTCCACAAATGTTCTCCCCTTCCTGGAGAAAGGAGGAGCACAGCTCGACTGGATGCCCCGAGAAACAAGGAGCGGGGCCAGCGTGGGTCTCAGAGGTCGGAGGAGAACAATCATGCAAGTGAAGGCCCGCCACACACATGGATACAATGTACAAATACCATAAACTCCCTGCATGAGGAAAGAATTCAGGCTGGTACTGAGCTCAGAATTCTTCCAGAATTGCTCGCTTCTGCAGGGCTTTGAAAGTGGCAAACTGGCAACGGTTTTGTTGAAGGCTTGAGTGGCCCCAGGCTTGCGAGATTTCCCGAGAGAAAATCTTTCTGAACATGAACTTACAATAAAACAGTACAGACCGTGAGAACACATCACAACGAGACATCTGGTTTTTAAACAGGCACATGAGCACCCCAGAATGGCAAAAACAGTAAATGTTTTAAAAGAATAAAAGTACTCATTTATTGTATTCAGTACTCATCTCAGTACCACATCTCAGGTGAACAGCCTTGCCTGGTTATCTGCACTTTTCTCCTCTTCACCTTGAGACCAGGATAAAGGTTGCCCTTTTGGCAAGGTCCCACCTGGAGGAACCCCGGAGCAGAGCTGAAGCTCACCTGCATGCAACAAGGTCAAGAGCAAGAAATACGCACTTTTATTACAGAAACCCACTGAGGTTGTAGGGCTGTTTCTCACCACAGCATAATCCAAGCCAACGCTGGTTGGTACAATGGAGTGAGAGTTTTGAGGTTAAGACATTTACTAGAAATAATCTAACAGTCCTCGGCTCTTACACACCTAATAAATAGTTCTTAAATAGAAGCCCTGGGTTGATAACATTGTAAGGGGAAATTGGCCCAATCAATACACACGAGAAGTAACAAATCTACGAACATGAAGGGAGGTGTTCACTTGCGTCTCTTAGAACTCTGCAGGTAGTTCTGGAACCTTGTCAGACCTAAGGTCAAAGTCAACCTGAATGTCTTACTCTGGGGAGGAGCTGGGGCCCCGTGGCTGGCCGGCTGCAGGTGACAGCTGGCCTTCATGTGCTGCGTGTGTGACTCAGGCCTCAGTGCCATCGTCTGTGCGGTAGGGAAACGGCCAGGGATGAGCTCATCATGTCGGTGGGCTGCATGCCTGCATTGACACGTGCAGCGAGAAACTCCTGGGACAACACCCGGCACAGTAAAGATTTAAAAATACTAACTGTAGTGTTAGAGTTTGGAGCAAGGACAGGAGCAACTACTACAGTTGCCATTGCTATTATTATCACAGAAGAACCTTATGTGGTGTCAGAACAAGACAGAAAAGACACCACAGTCAAAAGTTTCCTTTATTTCTCCGTTTTCCTGATCAGAACAGAGGGCTCCCTCTGCTTCCTCGGCTGAGCGCCTAAGATCTCCAGGAGCAGCTCTCTCTGCTCCCCCGTGTGTCTTACAAATAGAAACAGACCTTTTTTTCCTGGTGTCTTTTTTTCAATATTCCAGAATACCACACAAGCCAATATAGAGAGCGAGACTCAAAAAGCTTAACTTTTGCACATAGAGCTTTCTTTTTCCGGTAAGGGGGAAAGGTCACTGACAGCTGGGTTTCCCATAGACCATTGGTCTCACTATTCCTGGTGAACACCTAAGGCAACCAGAAAAGTAGCCTGCATCTCATAATTAAACACTAGCCTTTAACAGACCGGGAGGGCTCAGGCTGGCCCTGAAGAGTTATATAGCACGGTTTTGTCTTAAGGGGGATGATTTTTCTACTCCAAACATTTGAAAACACATTAAACCCAATCCACGCAGTGTGGGAGAAAATGTGAACATCTCATTTAACCCCTGGATCTACCTGGGTTGCCACTGAGGCTCGGGGGTGACAGGCTCCCTGTGGTGTGATCACCTGGGCTCTGTCTCTTCACCTCCCCGGTCCACGCACGTGCACTCACTTTCCTCTCTGACCTGCTCAGAACCAGCTGGTGGCAGTCCCACTGCTCCTGTTATACAGGTGACGTTCAAGGGTGATCACCAGCCATGTCCACGTGCCCTCCGCTAAAGGAGGCATTAAGCATTGAAGAAAAGTGTCCATAAGGAAGAGATGAATTGACAAGGAGTGCAGTAAAAGGATGCCGCTTTATTCATAAATTCATTTTATAGAAGATATTCACCTAGTAACATATTCTGTGCTTCTGCACACTGTATTTCTTTTTGTGTTTATTGTTAGTTCCCTGAGAAACTGGGCATTGCTCACCTGGACCGATGGAATTTCATCGGTCCAGCAGCCTGCGATGAAGTCGAGGCACAATAAACATGATAAGATCAGGAGAGCAGGCACGTGCTGGGCAGGTGTTTGACAACTGCAACACTTTTGGGAGTATCTGAGAAAAATGGCTAAAAAGGGCTTTCATCTGAGGGGACCTGTCATTGTTTGCTAGGGTGTTATCTCTCTGAACACCGGTTAGATGCTAGATTTTCCATATTGGTAGATGAACCATCCAAATTCCTGGCGTTTCAGTATAAGCAGTCAACCAGAGAAATGCTACATCTACTGAGGCATGTGACTGGGCTGTGTCACAGCTCTGCAAGGGGATAGGTGTCTCCTTCCCTACCATGTCTCATACATGCACATCATCGGTTCTGATGTCTGCTGTCGCTGGCCACCAGGGCCCCAGCGTCCTTCCTGAAGGCCACTCAGAGCTCTTCCCACGCGGTGCCTGAGCTTCCAGCCGTGCCTGGCAGCCAGGAATGGGCATCCGTTGTTCCCAGCTGGGGACATGGACCTCGATCACTGCCCGAATGTGTTCCCTTGTACGTGGAGAGGAACGGGATGCAAGTGTCTCTGTTTATTCAAATACAAGTTAATGGCTGTGAAATTTCCACTGCTGTAGGTTTGGACTCTAAGATACAAATCCGAGAGGCTGGCCACTTTCTCTCCCTGTTTCGCAAGGGTGCAGTAAGGCAGGGTGTCGGCCTTTTCCGCTCTATGAAGTTACGCTCCCAGACTTAGCACAGAAACAAGCCGTAGTAACAAAAGGGGCGGCTCCCCTAGTTCCCACCTCTATTCTTCTACCTGAACCCTGAATTCAATCTCCCCATCACTATTTTGATTCAGGAGCTAATTTTCGTTTTCTTCTGTCTTTCCTGTTTCTCCTATAGTTCTGTCTTGAGACTCTCACATTTTAATTAGGATATACATTTCTCTCAGACACTTTTAGAACTCCTGCTCCTCATATAGTTTACTGCTTTCTTTCCTTCAATTCTTGAAAAGATGGCTCTGCCCTTGAAAATACTCCTAACTATATAGGTTCTTTTAAGTTCTTTCCCTGTTATTAATTTGGGTCTGTTATCTTAATGTCTTTGTCGTAAGACAGGTATCATCTTTGAACAAATAGAAAACATTTGAACACAGTTCCACATTGATCCATTTTAACCAAATCAAACCTTGCGGAGTGTTCAGCAACACATTTCCACTGGGACTTCCCCTAGTCGCTTTGGAAGCCTCTACTTGGGGAAGAAAGCCGATTCTGATCCATAAATAAGCAAAATGGTAATGATCTGAAGATTAATCTCTTGTGCCACGCTGAGGCAGCACTGTCCCATAGCCAACTCTCCGACGATCTAACAGCCACGCTGAATTTATGGCCGCAAAACTGATCTTCAGGCGAAGTGAAAACAGTCACTTTCATAGAAACACGTATTTCTTGGGGACAAACGAATTCACGCAATAGGATGGATCTAGTTTTCAAGGTGACATTTTTCATCTTCGTTCCAAAGCCTATGAAGAAAACCAAAGGGAGCTTCCTGGAACCGTTCCCAAACCATCCAGAAATGATTTCATGCTGTCTCCTTGGAACAGTGTTTTGGTTCCCCAGCGTCTTAAAAAATAGTCCCGTTATTAAGAAAAATGAGGAGGTAAAGGACTACGTCTACCTGCAGACTTTGCCGGACAGCGTGTCACCTGTAGGGACATAATTAACAACTGGAATGGAACCAGCCAAATTCTTGGTTCCGGGGAAATCCCTAGACCGTAATGTGTTCTGAGATAATTTTGCATCCACATCATCCTGAGAGTTTTATTTTAAGAGTGGCCAAGAGAAATTAGAATTGCAAGGCATTTAAGCACAGGAAGTCCCTTCGGCCTAAAATCCACCCGGAATGTGAACACCGTCCCAATGAGCGGTAGTGACCATCGGTCCACGTGTGATCTCAGGGTTGACTGTGAAAACACAGACGCACAGCGGAGCACTGCCAACTGGGAAAGATCCAAGAAATTCTGGAGATGGATCGTTCTGAGAAGACCTGGGGAATTCTGCTACCCTTTTTATTCCCAGAAACAGTGATGTGTTTTACACCAAATGCAAAACATACCTTACTATTGGATAATGCTTCACAAAAATTTTCTCATAATCTCCTTTTATTCTTATATATAATCTCTTGAAACCTACCAGTAATTTTATTAAAAAGTTTTATCCTCACCCAAGGACATTTTTTCATTGCTTTTAGAGAGAGGGGAAAGGAGAAAAAGAAACATTGATATGAGAGAGAAACATCAATTGGTTACCTCCCATAGAAGCCCAGACCAGGGATTGAACCCGCAACCTGGGTATATGCCCCGACAAGGAACCAACCCCGCAACCTTTCAGTTACAGGACAACGCTCCAACCAACTGCAAGCCAGGGTCTTCTTAGTAACTTTAAAAAGTTATTTTATCGTATGTGTATGCTATGTGTCAAGGTAATTTCTTAAAGCAAGAATATTTCATTTTTGATCAGAAGGGGATGAAGGCGTATGGAACCAAAGAGTGAAGTGTCTGTATTTGGGGGTTTGGTCTTTTCTCTCGGGCTGTTGCCTTCATCTGTTCCTTGTCAGGTAGCTCTTTCCTCCTCCTTAACCACAGTGAGGTTTCCTCTTTGCTTTCTGGCCTTACAATCCAAACCTGCCAATCATGGGCTTGAGTCTCTGACCCCGCATGGAGCGCTCTCCCTCCCTCTACTTCAGGCTTCCGCAAAGACTGGGCATCATCTTTGATCTCCTTGTCCCCCAAGTTCTGGCTTCTCTGCTCGTTGAGTGCTGACAGAACGGGTGGAGGAAGCATCCTCCGGTGGGTTAGCATCGTTGCTGTTCTCCCTTGGGTACCCAAGGTGGCCGTGGGGCCGGTTCTGCCGGGCGGGGCCTGCAAGGACTTCGGGAAGCCCCGAGGCTGGCCGCTGGCCGCACTGACCCTGGTGTCCTGCTGTGAGCCGGGTGTGCTTCAGCCACCGGTCTTGCGCTCCTCTCTGCTGACCTCTGCCAGCATTCAGCCCCATAGTCTATCCAGAACTTTCTTTGTAAAAATACATTTTATTGACTATGCTATTACAGTTGTCTCAATTTTTCCCCGTTTGCCCCCCCCTCCACCCTGTACCCCTATTCCCTCTGGCAACTCCCCCCACCCTAGTTCATGTCCATGGGTTGTACAATAAGTTATTTGGTTTCTCCATTTTCTGTACTATTCTTAACAACCCCCTGTCTATTGTGTACCTACCAATTCGTGCTTCTTAGTCCCCGCACCTCTTACCCCAATCTCTCTCCCTTCCCCCTCCCAACTGATAACCTTCCATAAAATCTCCGTATCTATGATTCTGTTCTGCATCCAGAACTTTCTATGTCTGGGGTCTCCTCTCCAGCCCTCACTCAGCAGGTAGCTCTCTTTCTATCTTCAGAAGCTAGCTGTGAGCAGCAAAAGTTACCATCTCCATTTAAATGGAAATAAATAGACTACAAAACATCCGGCCTGTGACCACTCCCCACATTATCTGCCCTAGGTCCTAGGATCTGTCTTTTATTGTGTAATCACCTATGTACTCACTCCTCAAATTAGTTTCCATATCCAGTCCCCTGGGAGGGTCTAGAGTGACTAAGTGGAGTAGGTCCCTGGCACTCAAATATCTTAAATACATGGTTTGGGAAGAGCAGAGAAATAACTGAGTGACACGGAGGGGCTGGGACAGCATAATGTACAGAGTGCTGCGGAAATACGGAGGAGGGGTGTCAAACGTAAGCCTGGGTCTGCAGGGGTTAGACTGAGAAGGTCCTGTGTGGAACCAATTATGAAGGATTAAGTGTGAGGGAAAGTGGAAGAGCGCAAAAGTGGGCCCTTCGGGGAGCGAAAATAAATGTATTTTCTATTTAGGAAAAAAAGCTAAAAGCTCCCCCATCTCAAAACTGATCCATCTTACCAGTGTGACTTCATCAGAAAAGGTTCTTTGTTTCCCGTTATAAACAGAGACACAGTCTTTCCATCTTTGCTGAAGCAAGTGTTGAGGTTATAACTGGTTCCTTGCCACCCTCCAAAAAAAGTGAGAAAAAAATGAAAGTTATAAAATATCAACAAAGGCCAGTGAAGTAACAAGTAGTTGCCAACTTTCAAGAATGAAAAGGATCATCAAAAGGGTGTGTATTTTCATAAATCTATAGATTTCAAATAAAAATAATGACAGCCATTTTCTTTAAGGTACAGTGCACATGGGGAGATATTTTCTTCACTTTTCAGCCAAGCATGGGTTTAAGAAGACTTTAATAAATATTAAAACATCATGTATCCCCCAGTGATAGCGAACCTACACAGAAGAATTTGGTATACATAAGAAGAGCTGAGTTTGCTGAGGACAAAACAAGATGATTGTACCTACATTTTCCAAGATTATTAATAAAAGCCAAATCCAGTGAGGACTAAATATAATAATTCATTGTCTGTACACAAAACTAGTCTTGCCTGCATCTTACAATAAAGTAACACAGAACTGGTTCAGTGCTATTTTTAATTCTGCTGTATGATTCCGACTGATGGCTTGATTTCTGTGTATGTGATGAAAAATTGTTCACTGCTTTTAATATAGCCTATTTGGGGTCATTTCACTTTCATCTTATTATCATAAGGTCTACCTTTAGTGAAAGTAATACAATTTGACTTTAATCATGTATCCAATAAGTATTTATTAAAGGTCTGCTCTGTAATGACCCCTTCGGGTTCAAGGGGATGTAGCTGTACTCTCCCCAGAGTTTGGTGAAATAAGGGGTGGAGCTATTCACTCTTGAGTCTGTTTCTATTTTGCTGTATTTCTGATCAGCCTTTTCCCCACAGTCAATAAACCCATTAGTTTCATGATTCACTCATTCAGTTTACTCTCTCTTCTGCATTTGTCTCGTTACTTCCAGGTATCTTTGCATTTTTCTTTTGGACGGTATTGAATTTCTTCATTTAACTAATCCCACACCTAATGAAAATGTTATGTGGGTTTCTGTCCTAGAGAAAAAGTCATTTACCTGAGTTAAGAATTTGATCATAGCTGCAAGCGATTTAGAAAAAAATATCTTAATGAAAAACCACTTCCATCACAAAGAGAGAAACATAGCAAACCTTGTTGCATATTTTATGCCTTTGTTTCTCCATTAAGAAGTTTAATTATTCACACACTACATGTGCACTAAGATAGAAGTTTGAAAGATAAAGCAAAAAACAAAGTCTAGGGAAAATAAACAGTTAAAATTCAATGGGTTCAGCTTATTGAATTTGTATTTAATCTCATTTCTGTAAGAAAAGTAACATGGAAAAGCAAAAGATTAGAAGATAATTCAGAGAAAATCACTAGTTAAATAATGATTGGGACAAAATTAATGAACAGACCATAAAAAATTAAAGGACTTTAACACAGAGAATTTGCCCACGAGAGACCAAATAAAAGGCATAGCTATAATGATTTGAAGGGCGAATCAGAAACAGATTAAAAGCCAAAACCTTTTATAACACTCAGACAAATTCAACTGTTCTGCAGCAAAACTGTTAGATCCAGTATGCGGATTAGAAAGGTTAATAGTGTCGAGATGAAGGTTGCGGGCTGATCTAATGGAACTGCAAGTGACAGATCGCGCTGAGGACAGAATGCTGATTGTGTCTCGGAGTTCACTCCGGGGACCCGGGACATCCTGGGCTCTTCACGGGAGGTCACTCTTACTGCCCTGGACGGGCCTTCCCAGCTCCGCCCTTGCTGCCCTCCTCCATCTGGCCTGATTCTCCAACTCACACACACACACACACACACACACACTCACACACTCACAAATACCCCCATACCAGCATGCACACTCATCCTCACATACTGTCACACATTCTCCCAAATACCGTCACAGTCACATATACTGATACCCACTGACACACCATTCACACACGGATCACACATAGAGACACACTGATTACACACTCACACAGACACACTCACATGTACAAACACCCTCACCTTCCTCCAGCTGGCCCTGCAGGTCCCGGATCAGAGTCCTTCTGTGCTTCTGACCTTGGCCATCACTCCCCACTCGGTACCTGGCTAAGCCCTCGGGAGCACCGCACACCAGCCCCACCCGCCTGCCCACCTAGACTGGAAGATGACCGAGAACAGGAACTGTGTGTTTTCATCAAACCTCCTCCTGGCACATTGCCTGGCTCAGAGCCATGCAGATGAGACGCTAATTGAATGTGCTTTTACTGATGAATTCAAGTTGAATGAACGTTTAATTGGGAGTCCTGAGAAATATGCAAAACACGAAAGTGCACGAAGACAAAGCAGAGTCGTGGCGTCCCCTGGATGAGTCAGGCCTTTCTACAGACACTGTAAACCGGCCTGCGGTTTGGATTTGTTGTTAGGAAAGCTTTCAACACTTTTATAAGCCTTCTAAATCAAACTCATAGATATCTAACGGAAATTGTTTTCAGTAGATGCTGTTGTTGCCCCTGTACATTTCTTCTGTGGAGGCTGGCCGTCCCTGAGGCCCTCAGCAAGTGTCCATTTACTCAACCAGGGCCCTGCTTGCAGGGGGGGCGGGGAGACGGTCACCACCTTGGTTTCTGAGCAAATGGCCAAGCAGCCCCGCCCAGCCTCTGACTCCAACTGTGGGAGGGACCAAGCTCACAGGAGAGTCTACGTGTCCTTGACTCGGGTAGACGGTGCACCTCCCACTATGGAGAGCGTGGCCCCTACAAAATGCAAAATAGTCCGTCGAGAAAGAAAACACCCTTGGCGATCAGAACCCTGTCTTCATTGGAATAGTACCCTGTGGGAGGCTGCGTGCTCTTTCTCTTGATTTTCTGACAATATTTGAGGGCCTCGATAGACCTGAAAATGAACGACAAACCGGCCCTGACATGCCATTGGCCAAACCTAGTTTGGATGCTGAGGCAGCGTGACTGGCGCCGGAGCAAATGTCCCCAAGGCTCAGCGGTGTTGGCCGTGCCGCAGAGCGGTTGGCATTTAGTCCACGGAGTCGAGAACCTGTCACACGTGGCTTTTCATGGGGAGTTTAAAATGCCAAGCCAAAGGTTGGCGTGTCATCCGCGGAGAGCAAAGAAAAGATTGGAAGGAAGTCTTATTAAACTGTTTTGGTGTAGATTTGTGCTTTGTGGAAAAGTCTGACATTCATCTGGACAGGTGTCCGTGGGGAGAGTTCTTAATTTCATGGAGGGGTTTGGGGGAGCTTGGCTCAAAATTTTCAACCTCGTATCCTTTTTGAGATCTCTGCATGTTCAAAATAGCTAGAAAGCCTGGGTCCCAGTGTGGTCCTGGTGCTGACCAGTGGTAAGGGTATGCTGCGGGACCCAGGTAGGAGTCCGACCCTTGCTCGCCTCACCTGCACAAGGCTTACATTAGAATCTAACTGACTCATGTCTGTGAGAATGTTCGATACTACAAGCCTCTGTAGAGGTCAGACATTCTTTTTTTTTTAAAGATTTTATTTATTTTTATTTTTAGAGAGGGAAGGGAGGGAGATAGAGAGAAACATCAATGTGTGGTTGCTGGGGGTCATGGCCTGCAACCCAGGCATGTACCCTGACTGGGAATCGAACCTGTGACACTTTGGTTCACAGCTCACGCTCAATCCACTGAGCTACGCCAGCCAGGGCTAAGGTCAGACATTCTAATGTCTCCAGCGAAGAAAAAACTTGAGAACATAAAGAAGTTGAGAAGCGACCCTGGCCGGGTAGTTTAGTTGGTTAGAGCGTCGTCCTGATACGCCAAGGTTGCGGGTTCAGTCCCCCATCAGGACACATACAAGAAGCAGCCGATGAATGCGCTAATAAGTGGGACAGCAAACTGATGTCTCCCTTTCTTTCTCCCCAAACAAAATCAATCAATAAATAATTAAAAATATATTTAAAAATATAGAAGTTGAGAATTTACAGGAGTAAAAAAAGGGATTATCTAATCAGTATCTTAGATCATTGGCATTTGCTAAAGAGGAATAATACTTTTAGTAGCCTATCCCAAAAATTTTTCAAGTAAGGGAAAAGAAAACTGTCACATTCTTCTGCTGACCTCTGACCCGTTGACATTCAGACAGACTTCGAGCCAGACCTTCAACCCGCACGAGTCTGTCACATTTAGCAAAACCTCCCCTTGCTTAATCTAGTCTGACATTTTCAACTATTAATTACATATGTCCTCTTATATTTAACTAATTTTTCTAAGGAATTTCCCTTCAAAAATCAAATCACTCTAAAGTATACCACATAGTAAGCAAATATCCCATTTGTTATTTTTTTTTGTAAATAAGTTGAAGCACATTGGAATACTTTAAAGTCACCTTAAAATATAATGTCAGGCTATGGGAAATAGTTGTGGGGTTTTGTTTTTTTTTTTTTACCTCTTGAATATAGCTCTTTGGCTTACCCGGGGTAGATTTTTACTGTCACTAAGCCCCCGGGACAACGGTCCAGGAGGCTCCCCCTCCCCCGGCCCCCGTGCAGCGCGGCCTGACTCTGCCCACGTGTCCCTTTCAGAGCTGGAGGCCGAGGAGTGGTGCAAGCACCTGTGCATGGAGTGCCTCGGGACGCGGCTGAACGACATCAGCCTCGGGGAGCCTGACCTCCTGGCGGCGGGCGTGCAGCGGGAACAGAACGGTAAGTGACCGTGGCCTTCCACCACTGTGGAGTCCGCTCACTGTCGTGGAGCTGTAACACTGAAAAGGAGCCCAGAAATGTTTCAGATCAGTCGTTTTTCAAGGAAAGCGGACCGATCGAGCTGAGCTAAGAGACTTTCTCAGGATCTCACAGCAACTGGCGTCTCCTGACTTCTCCCTTCGAGACACCGCTGTTTATCTAAATAAATAACGAATACATTAACTCACCATAGATAAGGTGTTGAATGTACAACATTCTTACATTTTCTTCCCTGAGAGTTGTTGACTGTTAGAGTCTATATCAACATATTTGGCTTATGTCATTGATCAAGTGATTTTAGGGAATTTGGCAGATACAAAGTCTTGGCTTACAATGCCACAACAAAATACCATAGACCGGGCGGCGTGAGCAACAAGAATTAATTTCTCACAGTTCCGGAGGCTCGAAGTCCAAGGTTAAGGTGCCAGCAGGGTTGCCCTTTTCTGGGTTATGATAATCACCTCCTTGCTGTGATCTCGTGTGCCACAGACAGACAGAGAGAGCTCTCGGGTTTCTTCTCACAAGGGCACTAATCCCATTACAATGGCCCCACGCTTATGGCCTTATCTAACTTTATTTCCAGAGACTCCATTTTCCTGTACTATCACTTCAAAGGGCTAGAGCGTCAGGATGTGAATTTGGGTTGGGGTGGAGTGGGTGGGGCACAACTCAGCCCAGAGCAAGCATCGTTAGTACGGTACCGTGGCTGACATCTCAGGGTGTAATGAAGTTGAGTTTCACGTGACACCCAGAATTTACTCCTGAGTTTACTTCCTACACTGTTCTGTAGCTTCACAGGCATCTGTGGCATCTCCCAAGAACTTGCACTGCAGGTTCTTGACTAGCAGCTGTCAATAATGACATCACAGCAATGTAATGAGCTCCTCTTTCTCCATTTAAAAAAAATTTCCCTCACCACCGATGATCTTGTGGGATGAAAATGGAAACATTTCAACGTTGCTGAATTTGGATGGCCAGTGCTGGAAAAGGGTGACAGGGATTGGCAAAGCTTGACACTGTTATCAGAGAGACATCCGGGAATGACGCATGGTTTTTCTCTTAGACAGAACAGGTAGCAGGCAGGCATCACGGTGACACTTGCTGGTGATGATCCGGTCACGACTAATAATGTCCTAGTAACCATCACTGTCTCGCAGTCCATTAAAAAGCAGTATTTGCTGTTTGTTGCTAAGCTGAAAAGCAAGTTGTCCACACTAGTGGGTCACGAACACCTACAGGCACAAAACACGGCCAGTGCTGGTAGTTCTCAGAGGGTCACGAAGGCAGTTCCGTGGCTGCTATCCTTGCTTCCTTTTCCTATCTCAGCATCTCATCCACGCGCTCAGATCCCAGCCCTCTCTGCAGCAAGCCCAGAACCACACTGTTCGATATGCCGTTCACTTCCAGAAAGAAAGGGGAAAAACTGTGGCCGCTAACATTTGTCAAGTTCAACAGAAAAGAAATTCGAAGAAAGCCACTAAATTAGGCCTCCGAGAGGAAGTCTTATTGTGTGGCCACTCGGGGTGAACTGTGTGTGCTTTTATTTTAATTGGGGGGTTGTATATGGTTTCCATGCAAGTGGATAATGCAATCCTTTGACTTATCATTTTTATATCTAACTTGGTGATCAAGTAATTTGTCTAGTATGGAAAGGGAAATTTTTAATAAATTTTTGTAGGATAGGACAAACATGGAATTCAATGCCAGACCTACATCTAAAAAAAAAATAAAGCACTAGCCAGTGCAGCCTGAAAAGTCATCTTCAGGCCTCAAGAGAAATGCAGGCTCCTCCCCACAGACGAGACACGACCATCTAGTTGTGGTTTTCTCATTTCAGCGTGGAAATGAACTAATACTCGCTCTCGGGGCTGTCATGATGGTGAAATGAGACCGTGTAACACAGAGACGCACTCTCGTGCTTAGCTCAACTAAAGAAACACGAGGGTCTTTAAACATAAGTAAAAACAAAGAAATCAAAAAATAATTCTTGAAGATACTTGAGAGAAGATCTGAAATTATAAAGCTGCCCTTTTTTAACTTCCAGTCGTCATTCTAGAAGCTTCAAGCATGACATCTCTTAAAAACCCTTCACTCCCTACTACATGCTTGAAGTCATCAACATGTACAAATTGGAATAAATCCTTTATGAACTGTTTGTCATTAGATTTTTTCCCTTAAGGCATTTTGGTTAAAATATATAACTCACTTTTCATCAGAAATATTACTTTACTATTTTACTAATGATGTGCTAGGGCTCCCTTTGAGATTTCTCCTGAGCAATGAGGTGCACACATGTGCAGACGTGAGGTGACAAATGACACGATGGTGGCTTGTGTCCTCCCGTGCTGTCCTATCACCGAGGAGAGATTCACTGCTCTGCCGTGGCCACTGCCCTGTTTTGACGTTCAAACTGCTGTTTTTCTTCGGCTGTGTGTCTGACTCTTCAGACAGCTCGGTCTCGAGACTAGCTGAGAATGAGCAATTGTGCAGATAATGTTTAAAGGGGTAATGCGTGTTGCTGAGATACAAGTAGTCATTGATTAATTTTTTGCTGTAATCATTTTTTTCTAATGTTGTCGGTCACTTTTATATTAACTCGGACTCTCATGTGGCGCAGGGAAAAAGTAAGCAAACACGTGCACACTCACACACACTCACACACACACACAGACTGAGTCTTAGTCTCAGGTGACACTGCCACAAGAAAGTGTATATTAAATACATGTTTTGAACTTTAAAGTCCTACAACCTCCAGGATCTTCCCATCTTTTAGTAATGTTTAAGACAGCCTACAGTGTCCTTAGAATGTATTAATGTATGGTGCTCCAATCACAGTTATTTATAGAGGATTCCCAAGACCTAGTAACGATTCTAGAGAGCAGATGCTGCCTGTTCAATGTTAACAGGGGAAGCAGCGTCACAACCAGGGAGCGCCTTACCGGCAGGGCGTCCCTGCAGTGGTAGTGAGAAGTGGACCCGGAGCCTCGGTCCAGCTCGGAGCTGCTGCCCGAGAGCGGGGTCTGGAAGAAAGCGGACAGACAGCCGTCTGGTTCACGCAGCATCAGGGCTGAGCGTCTGGTGTTGTCCAGGACCCAGCGTCCCTGCCTATGCACGAACTAGACTTGGCAGGAATTCCAACTTTTAGCCTAAAAACAATTACAGCCTTTCTTCAGAACCAAATCAGTATTCCAGCATTGTTTCTCGATTATTTACCTGGGTTGTCGTAGCAACCGTGCTCCTTGCCTTCCCCTCAGACACCCTTGCATTTATTCACTCATTCATTCACCTATCGAACACTTTTGAGGCTATCTTATGCAATAACTGAGTTGAGAAAGTGTAGAATTATGCAGGATACAGTCATTAGTTTTAAGCAGCTCAGAGTAGTGAGGGAGACGAATCTGTAAATGAAGTGTATCACTGTTCTGTGAAATAATGCTGTGTCACTGGTCCCCCGACACCTCAGCAGCACGGAGCTGGGCGCATGACTTCACACTCTGTCTGTGCACGGGCCGGGCTCTGCTGATGCGGGCTTCAGTGCCACCCGGCTGGCGTCAAGCCGCAGAGGGTGCTCATGTGTCCCGCGTGCCTCATCCTCCCGACACTAATAACTGCCCAAAGCATAGTTTCCAAAAAACAGTATGGCAAGAGAGTAAGCCCAAACTTGCAACACAGTGGTAACCCTCTGCATGTGGCCTGTCCACGGACATTTCATTGGTCAAAGCAGATCCCGTGGCCGAGCCTCAGGTCGAGGGGCGCGGAGGCCACGCCACCTGTGAGGGTGGAACCTGTGACCTACTGTGGAGAAGTGGAGAATAATACAGAAACAGGCCTGATCCACCGTGTGAGGTGTAATGAAATACAGACTGAGATGGAAATACAGGCACTTTGTGTCCATGTGATCCACTCTGATCAGAGCAACCTAACTTCTGGGGTCTTTAAACTATGTTTTATTCCCCCCAAAGAAGCTCTCTCCATCAGGCAGGTCAGAAATTCTGAACGCCCATCAGGAGTTGCAGCAAATATGAGCAGGACTTGGCTCCGCTGGAAAGTGTCCAGTTAATGAGAAAACAAGGACAGCAGCAGTAACAATAGTCCTCTCGCTATTTTAAACACCTTTGGAAAAACATAGTTTTCCAAAAATGATCGGGGTAAACCGGAGTCACTCTTATACACGTTCTTTATAAACAGGAACAAAAGAGTTTTCCAGGCTTTTTACTTGTCATTCATAGGATAACAGTGAGCAAAACCAACTTTTTCTCAGGAAAAGAACCTGTGCATACCTGTGCTTCAGCTTCTAGTAGTCCCCAGGTGAGTTCCAGAAAAGACCACTAGGACCACAGCGTGCTCTCTGAAGTGAAGGAGCCGCTGGGGGGATGTAGTACTCCATAACACTGCTGTGGGTTAAATTGTGTTCCCCCCCAAAGACCTGCCAAAATCCTAACCCTCAGCACCTCAGAACACGACCTTGTTGGGAACAGGGCCTTTACAGAGACGACCAAGTTTCAGTGAGGTCATGAGAATGAGCCCCAATCCAATAGGACATGCCCTATTTCCTAGTAAAGTGAGCTTTATCAGGGGGGGAGTTTCGGACACAGGAAGGATGAGGTGAAGAGCACCCGGCCACATGAGAGGGGTGAGGTGTCCTAGGCCACGGGCCGCTGGCAGATGCAGAGGATGGAAGAGACCAGGAAGTTTCTCCCTCTGGAGACTTCTAGAGAGCCCGGCCCCACCAGCACCTTGATTTGGGACCCCTGGCACCTAGAACCAGGAGGTACTAAATTTCTGTTGTTTTAAGGCACCCAGTTTTTACAATACAACATGCATTTATGAAAACAGCCCTCAAACCCCTAGGTCTAGAAGGGGACTTTCTCAACCCTGATGGAGGACATCAATGAAAAATGCCATTCTACAAATATCATCCCTGAAGGTGAAATACTGAACGCTACCCTCATATGACTGGAGATAAGTAAAAACATCCTCTCTCACCACTTCTATTCAGATTCTGTTCTACTTAAGGTCCTAATTTGTATCATATGACCAGAAAAAAATAATAAAATTAGGAGAAATAATAATAAGCTAAGATTGTGTACCTGGAAAATCATAAGGAATTTATAAGAAAGCAACTACAACTAAGTAAATTCAGGGATATTGTAGAATAAGAAGTTAATATGCAAAAATTTATACATATGTAGGTTATATATTATAATCTATATATTTACACACATTAGCAATAAATAAAAACACACACACACTTGCAAAATGAAATATAAAAACATCACGTATAACATCATCAAAAAGTCACTTCCTCAGAGATAAAATTGGCAAAGTATATAACCCTATCTCAACCCTGGAAACTAATTATCACTAAGAGAAGCTAAGAGAGATCTAAACAAATGAAGCCGTAAACCAGGTTCACAGTTGCAATATTCAATATTTCTTTCCATTCAATATAAAGAAACAGTGACTCCACTACCCAGAAAATGGCTGAAGAGCTCATTGTCCTTTTTTCTTCTGTTGGTTTCCACTCACCGGATGGCGGTTTTGCTTCCTGCCAGAAACCCCGTCTTCTGAGACCCTCTGCTTCCTGCGACAGCAGCGTACCCCACTTCCCTCCGCTGCCAGGCTCCGCAGCACCACTATTTGTGATCTATGCAAAGTCCCAGCAGCTGAGAAGGGAAGGTGCTGACCCTTCCTGGGGCTGATGACCCAGTCGGTCTCCCGCCTGTAGCCTGGGCTTCCCTGTTCCTTTCCCCGAGTCATTTCTCCCGGGTGTCCTACCCTTTCTCGCCAGACCCTGTCCAATTCAATTCCACTGACCCTTGCCTAGTAGTTCCCCCGAGACCATTCTTGTGGTTGTGACTCTAACCCTGTGTCCCAGCCTTGGGGGACACGGTCTATTCCATTGGATCACGTAATGCAGCTCGGGTGTGAAAATGTTCTTGTAGGTGTAACTGCAGATTCAGTAATAGTAAGCATCCCTGTGGGACATTGCTTTTATAAATATTTGACCTTGTTACTGTTTTGGCCATTTAAAATAAAATTATGATTTCTCCTAGATGAGCCACAATATGAACCTAAGTTTTACTGAAATGCCATTTTGTGGACAATTCTATAGTTTACATGTGTGAATATGTTTTGATCTAGTGTATTTTACCCTTCAAAAACATATTTATTCACCCATTCAACAGTCTTCACAACACTTCATATTACTAGAACTGTAATTTATGTTCTAGAATATTATCTTTGTTTGAGAACTATTTCTTTTCTAGTTTGTTTTAGATACATGGATCCATGTTGTCTGGTGCTCCTTAGCAGTGTTTTCTATTGTTGTTGTTGATTATCTGAAAAGAAACTGGTTGGGGCATGCACATCTCGATGAGCTGGAAACCGTCAGACGCCTCCTTTTTTTCTGCACCTCCCTTCCTTCTTTGGTCCCATTGGCATACCTTGCCAAATAGTCATGAGTTCACAGAGACAAGTTTAATTCATTTGAGCAGAGATAAGAGAATAGTTTTGAATGAAATGTGCCGGTTTGTTCTCCTGGAACAAAGCATCCCTTTTCAGAAGCATTCTTCATGGGTTCGCTAATGCTTCTACTTCTTGGGCAGATGCTAATATGAGTTTCCCAGACCAGCAGTTCTCCAAGTGAGGCCCCCTTTGTGGCAGCTGCTATGCCCCCTGGGAACAAGTGGAAATGTATTCAACCCCAGCCTAGACCCCCCTGCAATGTCAAAGACGGGAGTGGTTTAAACCAGCCCTTTAGGTCATTTGGAGGCACCATAAAACCTGAACATGGGTTCCCTAGGTGGTAAAAACCAGTGTAGTTCATAAATAAGAAAGTGACATGGTTAGAGAAAATGTTTAAAACAGGTGCCTGATACACTTATTTCGCAAAAATAAATGAAAGTCATTGTATTTATTTAAAATAGAAGTCATTTTAGTGGAGCCAATTTTAACTATGCCGTATTGAAATGGTTTTTCCAATGGAAAGCATAGCAAATTGGAGAAAAACAGCATGATTTACATTCCTAGGGGCCTAGATTAGTCATTCAGAGCCAGCGAGGAAACCTTCCTTCCACTACGATGGACCACGAGCAAGTGTCATTTACCAGATAATTGATGCTTTGCTCTCATCTCTGCATGCCCAGTTTTCTGCCGGATGACATCAGTCTCGGTTTTAACTGACTCTCAAATCCTTGGAAATTAGTTGTTAGGGGAAGACAGATTTGAATATTTAAAATCGAAAATAAAATTTTTTAGGATCATTTCTTCATAAGATGCAAGCAGTAGCGTTAACAGGAAGATTGGGGGCACACTGAACCACAACAGGAAGGGGTTCAGTTAAGTTGCTAGGCAACTACGTGCATGAGGACCGGGAAATCTGAAGGCAGGCGAGGCAGAGGGGCCACCACAGGTCCGTCCCACCTGCGTTATGCGGTCTGGAGCTGGCTTCGGAAGAACTCCTCTGGGCCCATTCCATCACTCTGTATTTGCTTGTAAATACCTAGAGCCCTCGATCATGTGAGTCTCACTAAATTCACTTGCGTACTATTCCCCAGCTTCCTCCTGTGTCCGCCTCGGTGACTGCACTCTTTCCCTCTTCGCTGTTGCTGGGGTTGATCTGCTCGCCCTGGCGCTCACGGCTATTTCCATGAACATGTGCTCCTTGCAGGCCTCTGACGATGATACTTGATGTTTCTTGTGCCCTCCCCACAAAGGACATCCAATATCCGGATTATATTTTTACATCTGTTTTCTTTTTTCGAATATCAAACTGTGGGTATGAATATCAAGGGCCAATGTGGCCATAAGCAATAGTAAAATTGCTGAACGATGTTCATTTATTTCAATATTTTGGAAGAAGTGTTGATGATTCTTGGGTTGCTGTCGTCAGACCCTGGAGTTGGTGGAAAGGAAGGAATTCAGAGAAATGTTTTACTTTCTACGTTTATAGCAATATTTTCGATATACGCAGCAGATGCCGCTGACATGACATTAGTCCCAGATGTAAAAGGTGAACTTCATGCACAGGGTCTGAACCAAGGAAAAGAAGACTGCACCCGAGGCATCATCTGTATTCCTGAGTCACTCTGTTTGGCCCAAGTTTCATTTACACTCTTATAGGAGATCATGCCCCTTGGATTTACTCCTGGCAACCCCACTGGTGTGGGATCCGTGGTGGCAATGTGAATGATGTGTGTATTTAATGCTCAATGTTGATACTGTACTTGGTTGCCCATAAGGATTTTAGAATTTACAGACTATATATGTGTGCCTTTTGTTGCAGATAATTAACAGGGCGGTGTTCTTTCTTCATTTTTCAGCTATGGAATTGACCTCATTTTGTCTTTAGGAAGTGAATGTGAAATGATATACAAATGAGTTTTATAGGTCAATAACCTAAGTAAAACATTGGATCGTTAGATTATTGTAGTCAAAAATATCTAGACACTTGATTATAAATAGTGTTCACATGGTTACTAAATTCCAAGCTGTTACAGTTCAATTAAATTTAACCCATTTGGAATCTGATTTTTTTTTGCATCAACAAATCTTTATTCAGCAAAACACCTGTCCCAGAAAAGATTCTTTCTGTTGCCCAGACAGTGCCAGCTCAGCACAGGCAAACAGCCAGTGTTGACGAGGGAGGCATTCTAAAGGATGATAGCCCGTCCCTAGCGCATCAACCCTTTACCAACTGCAGCTGCACCATCGTGCCTTTCGGAGTCATCCACGCAACAGCAGCACCTATAATGCACTCCTCACAGTTAAATTCAACCTCACCAAGATTTCTCTGCCAGTAACTCTCAAAATTTTTCTTATCATGACTCATTATTTGTTTATAATTCCTGAAATCTAGTGACTCATATTTATTACGGTGATGTTTATTTCATTCATACAGTTAACCAGTATTTACTGATCACTCACTTTAGACCAAGACTAGGGTGCTAGGGTGCTCATAGAGCACTTTGTAGGTCACCCCGAGGTCCTTACTTCCTAGAACTTACAAACTAACCTCACTTTTCAAAATAAAGTGCATGTAATGCATTTAAAGGGGGGTCAGGGGCTGCAGAATTTTGTGATAGCCTTTAAGATACACAAAAAGTTAGTAAACTAGGTTTAGAGTGAATGCCTGATGGTCAGATTTTCAACTACAAAGTATTCATGAACGAAAGCGGTTGTATGTTTTCATTTTTGCTTACCAAGCCAACCTCTGAAGTTCCGCAGTAGGCAGGAATGAATGCCTGCCATATCATACACTGAGATGGACAATGGATACAAGGTACTTTGAGAGTCCGTCTGAGTGCGCATGGAGCACTTCGTGCCACAAAGGTGAAAAGGAGCAAATTCTTGCATAAATTAAAGGAGACACTCCTCTCAGGAATTGTGTCTATGGCATCCACTTAACATACGTGAAGAAGACGTCGGTATGCGCCCTTTGGGCTAAAACCCACTTAGCTCTTTACCGCTATGTCTCTGGCACGCGATGTAACCCTTTAATGCCCTCCATAGAGAATGCAGGCAACAAAACGTTGTAGAGTGAGTGAGTTAATTCATGACTAAGAGTACTTTCATTAACTCCTTCTTTGACATGCTGCAGGGGAAGAAAGCGGTGTTTCCCAGTGTACACTGGTGTCCGCAGGGGCACAGAACTGCTCTGAGGACAAGGTAACCTGGTGCCGCGTGGTCACGCCTCCTCTCTCCGTTCTTTGCTTCCTTGCAGAGCGGTTCAACGTCTATCTGATGCCCACACCGAATCTGGATATTTATGGCGAATGCACAATGCAGATCACTCATGAAAATATCTATCTCTGGGATATCCACAATGCCAAGGTCAAACTGGTGATGTGGCCTCTCAGCTCACTGAGGAGATATGGGCGGGACTCGACGTGGTTCACCTTTGAGTCAGGAAGGTAAGTGCTGAGTGCTGAGACCAAAGGCAGGAGGTATGTGTCAGGCAGACTCCTGAAGGAAAGGCTCCATCCACCAGTGTCCAGGGTGACTGTTGTTTGTATAAAATGTACAATTCACCCGATACATAAAGATTCTAGTTTAGAATTAAAAAATTGTGTCAATTCTACGGTTAGGGAATTACCCCATTCAAAGTAATTTCAGTCTCTTAGGCTCACATCAAACTAGTTTCATAATTATTTAAATCAATGTAGTTTGTGATACTATTAAAAGTGTAATACTTAAAGTATTACATTTTAGTACATTTTTAGTACACTAAAACTCCCATAAAATTCAGCATGTCCTTACCAGCATTGTTTTGTGAGTGTTTTATATGCAGACAGCCTTGAAAGAAGTTTTACAGAGAATTGCTTAAATATTACTTTTTGGATTTGAAATAAGTTAATGAACATCCATTTATCCAGGTGTTTATGTGAATACCATGACTAACTATAAATATTAATTCAGAATAACTGAACACGTGTTGGAAAATCCATAGTTTATGGCTTGGCAACTCAGACGTTAAACTTGGTATATCAAGGTGAATACGTTGGTTTCCTGATGATGGCACACGGTTGGAATCCGTAAATGTCTGGAATGAATGCTTGCTTCACCATCATTATTCACAGACACGGTTCAAACAGGAGCGTCAACCAACTAGCTCAGTGTCTCTATGCCCTGACGCCTGTGTGACGTTGTGGTCCCGCATCCCGGACAAGATCTAGGTTTGGGGATTCTACATGAGAGATGTTTAATGTATCCGTATTCACACTGGAGGTGTGATCGATCACATTCCGATCATGAATCTGTGGCGCCGTACGGTAATTACAGTGAAGTTTTGTTGCACTTGATATAGCAATTTAATTTCACAAGTTTCCTTCTTACACAACTCTAAGTACTTAGTCAGAGTCAGGTTCTAATAATAAGCCATCTAGGGTAGACCAGATGTCTTCTAATATCTTAAGGGAAAACGAAAAAGCTTGAGCAGAAGTCATTATACGAGCCTGGAGCCTTTTTGCACTAAGGTAGCATTAAAGTCTCTACCACACTGATTTCTCTAAAACCTCCAATCCTGTGTTTACTTAGTGGCGAGGAGTTCACCCAGCTGTCTAGCTATATCTGCCTAGGTATCCACAGTGGAAGTGTAATCACATTCTAGATAAGTATTAGGAGATAAAAATTCTCCTAAGAAAATGAAAAATTTTATACCTGCACACTATTTTAAAAATTGCATAGCTATGAAAATTATAGTTTTGCAGGTTAGAGTTTCACTGACTCTTAAATTTATGATACATTATTTTTGCAGGCCTTAAAAGTTAATGTATGTATATATAAAAAGGGAGAGTGTATTTTTCATCATTTAGCAACACTACCCCCAGGGTGCCCTTGCCTGGATCTTTCTCCTGGGTTCTCCTATTTTCCTGTTTTATGTGGAACACTTCAACTACCTTGTCTGCTTCCTCATTTCAGTAGACTCCTCAGGGTTTTCAAAAGCAAGTAGTTATTTTTTAGAGTGGTTATGCAGAAATTTCACTCCATGTTTACCTGTGTGCATCCGTTTTTACCTTGTTCCTTAAAACTTTCTAGGGGGAACATACTGGGTGCTCATAGGTTTTTAAATTGATTTTCTCAAAACATCAAATTACTTGATGTGCAGTCTGGCTTATCTGACATTCAATATTAACTTTTTTCTGATCTTGCTGATTTTTAATAATTTTAAGATACATGAAAAAATATAAATATATCAGTATGACTGATATACTGGTCCTCAAGGTTTTCGTGTTTGGTTTTTATTTTTGCTTATTTTTTTGGGGGGGGGGGTTGGTTTAGAAGGCAATACTTCATTTATTTGTGGAAAAAAAAACTCTTAAAGATCAAATATCTCAATGTCTAGAAATTATGTCGATACTCATAATCCTGTGGGCCCTGGGAATTAGGAAACACTAGATTTACATCAGAGCTCTGTCACTTGTTAGTGTTTAGCTTGTGCCATTTGGCCACTCTGGCTTTCAGTTCTTTTGTTTCCATCGGGAGAATTCTAATCTCTGCTCCCTAGATGTGTGCGGAGAAGTTGAGTGACTTTGTGAATATAAAGAAGCACATGTGGTATTGTCACAGGGTGGCCACTGAGGAATTACCATTACCTACTCTTCATCAGAATTCATAGAATTTGCCATTTTCTAGTTTCTGAATGAAGCTTGTCCTTAGTTAGGGAGAGCTCTCTCTGTTAAGAGCTCTGCTGAGATATAGCCTTAGCCAAAAACACGGGAAATGTGACGAGAAAGAAACCAAGCAAAAAGCTTGGGAGAATCTTGCGTTCTGATGCTGGATAGATCATTATAAACTCAACATCTGGAGTCAGAAGTTGGTGTCTCCCATCATGAGGCAGGAGCTGGAGGCCAGGGGAGAATGGAAAGGTACAAGAAGACATTGGAGCACAAACAAGGTGGGGGGCGGGGAACAAGTAGCTGTCCTTATACTAACTGGTGCTTGGAACAAGATTTATGAGTCAGTAGCCTATTTTTGAAGAATCAGCAGATACACCAGAACTCTCTAATTTACCATGTGTAATTCTTTGGAATGAGATTACACTCAATATTATTGCCTGTGGAAAAATCAGAGTGTATAGCAACGACAATCAAACTTCTTTAATGTTAAAATATTAAGGGGAAAATATAAAGTAATCTCAACCAAAAGCTACTAAAACTTAGAAGGGAATTTAGCAAGATTTCAGCATATAAGATCAATATACAAAAATCAATTTATCTTATATATGATCTATGAGTAATTGGAAGGGAAAAAATCTTAAATACCTCTTATAATGTCATCAAAATATGAAATATATATAGGTGATTTAAGAAAAAAAGTGATAGAGCTGTCCATTGAAAACTATAAAATGACTGAGAAATTGAAGAAGACCAAACTAAACGGAGATGTGGGCCATCTTCATGAATTTGAAGACACCATATTGTTAAGATGAAAATCATCTCCAAATCAATTTACAGACTCAGTATATTCACAATAACAAATTCCAGCTGCCTTTTCTGAAGCAAAGGACAAGTTGAGTCTAAAATGTATGTAAAATTGCAAAAAAACCTAGAATAGCTAAAGCAATTTGGAGAAGAACATATCTGATGGATTTCCACTGCCCGATTTTCAGATTCGCTGTAAAGCTGCAATAATCCAGACAGTATGGCATTGACATCAGGGTAGACCTAACAATCAATGGGAAAGAGTGAAGACCTCAGACACAGACATCTGCATATAGAGCCAATTTAAATTTAAAAATATGCTGAGGATACTCAGTATGGAAAAGAAACAGCAGTGCTGGACCGACTGGATACCTGCAAGGGAGAAAAACGAGCTTCAGCTCTTATCTCACTGTATGTACTAGATTGTGTCCGCCCCCCAAATTCATACGTTGAATCTCTAGCCCTGGATATGATGGTGTTTCATGATGGGGCCTTTGGAAGATGATTCAGTTTAAATGAGGTCATAAAGGTAGGACCTTCGTGATGGGATTAATGACCTTAGAAGAAAAGACACAGCAGAAAGCTGTCCTCTCTCTCTCTCCTGCCATGTGAGGACACAGGGAGAAGGTGAATATCTCTTGGACAAGCCAGGAGGAGAGTGTGCACCGGAAACTGACTCACCTGGCACCTTGATCTTGGAATGCTACCTTCCAGAATTGTGAGCAAACAAATTTCTGTTCTTTAAGCCATCCTGTGTATGGTATTTTGTTACGGCAGCTAAAGCTGACTGATACACTTCACCACACACCCCAAAATAATTTCAAGTGGGTATAGATCTCAATACATAAGCTGGAATTATAAAACTTAGAGAAGAAAACAAACAAAAATATTTGTAACCTTGAAACAAACAATGATTTCTCCAGTGCTGCACCAAAAACATGATCTATAGAAAAAAATATTGAGAAGGTGGGCTTCACCAAAACAAACAACTTCTGCCCTCAAAAGCCACCCTAAAGAAAATACAAAAGCACAAGCATAAAAAGGGGGAAAACTCACAAAACATGTATCTAATGAATAACTAATGTTCATCATCCTTGAGGAACTCTTACAACACAAAATAAGACAACCTTGTAATTAAAAAGGTAAAACAATTTGGACAGGTCACAAAAGAAGATATACTGATAGACGATACGTCCAAGAAAAGATGCTCATCTTCATTAGTCACAAGGAACTACAGATTAAAACCACAAAGAGACACCAGGCCCTCTTCTCCCCTACAAAACAACAGCAACAAAACACCTGAGAATGTCCGGTGGAAATGAAGTAACCCTGACCCTCTCTCACAGCTGATGTGAATGAAAATGGAATACCACTTCCATTAATAGTTTAGTGTTTTTTTACATGTACCATATGACAAAGCACTGTTACTCCTAGATATTTACCCACCAACCATTCAAAAACGACATATAAATACTGGTGCCTGAAGGGTCAAAACAGCTGTACTTGTAACAGTCAGAAACTGGAGGCGATCCAAATGGCCATCAATACGAGGGTCGATAGACAGATTAGGATACAGTTATACCACGAAATAGGGTACCTACCAATGACACACAACGTGGATGAATCTCAAACACATTATTCTAAGCAGTATGCATGATTCCCTTGGCAGATAATTATACAACAGCACAGCTGATGTGTAGTGACAACAAGCAGACCTGTGGTTGCCTGCATTTGGGGGTTGGAAGGGACAGACTGCAAAAGGGCAAACGTGAAATTTGGGAGGGGATGAGAAATGCCCTGTGTCCTGACATGTGTCAAAACAAACCATGGAACCATTGACTAAATACTGGTTTTATTATATGCAAATTATACCCCAATGCTTTGAAAATTTAAAAAAAATTGTGGGGTAAAGAAAGGAGAGGCTCTGCTATCCCTGTATATTTTTTCACGCTATTTGGACGTTTGAGAATGATCACTTGACACTTCCATAATAAAACGCTTCCCCGGGGAGAAGGCAGAGCCGTGAGCTGTCTGTGGGTGGGCGGAGGGGTCTTGAAGCAGTGAGATGCAACCAGGCCTTTATTCCTGGGTACAGTAAGGTCTGAAGTCTGTTTTTATAGGCAGGGCAGGCTTTGAACTTTAATTGTTTTCTTTGGAAATATCCATTTATGTTGGTACTGAGATGTTTTTAATACCTTGCACTGTCTGATTACAAACTTCATACAGACTTTTGAGGGAGAAGTTGTAAAGAAAAGCTTAAAATCACTCAATTCTCCATTTTGACACAACTACTTTTAATATTTTCATGTAATCTTTCCAATATATTTTTAAATCAATATAATGAAAGGTATCCTATAATTCCACTTAATACTATATTGAGAAGTAGTCTCCAAGTCCTTTAAAATCCAGCTTCTCATAGCTGTATGGTACCTGAGCATATGGCCACACCATCATTAATTGAACATTAAGATGTTTCCAGATTTAACTATTAATAAATAAAGCCACACCGACCATCTGTGAAAAGATGTGCAACACTCTGATCCTTTTCTTAGCACGGGCTTTTTAATGAAGAACCACTGGGTCAAAGGATGTGACCATTTCCAAGGTTCTTCACAAAAGAGTAAATTGCTTTCAAGGAAACTGCTGTCCGTCCACACATCCACTAACGTGCAAAGCATGCCCCTCCTGACCCCATAGCCACAGACATTAAAGTGATGATTTAAGATGTTTCTGTTTTGATAGATGGCTTTGATAGTTTATTTTTTTTCTTTTGTTTGTTTCCTTTTCTTTGTGATTGGAGGCTTGTCCTTGTGTATGCTGTTCACTTGCAATTTTTCCTTCACTGAATTTTGGGTGTTCTCTATCCATTAATAATTGGGATAGTGGTCATTTTTTGTGCATCTATTTTATAAATCCCAGACCAGCTCACTCTGGTTAAAGAGAGTTAAGGGCAGAAGGGTTCACTCATGCATCTTTCACAGACATAAAAGCTCTTTGCACAGGTATGTCATTAAGTAGCAATTGTTAGCCATTTCTTCATATTTACTGCATGTACTGGAAAGTAATAAAATTGGATATATCAAAATATGTTATTTCACTGATAGGTTTTTTAACTGCATTGTTAAATTCTACTATAACACTAAAATATAAATATGAACAGTAGGTCTAGATCTAGATCATTCTTTCCGGACAAACACACCTCACACATCCTCATAACTGCAACCACACACCACTGTAAGCCTCAGTGAGTCCATACGGAGTGGGAGGATCAAGGAGAATAAGAACCAGGAATCTCGTGGGGGGGGTCTCCCTCCAAGGGGCATGGCACTGGGGGGATGAATTCTCAGTCCCACGCTAGTTTAGAGCAACCGCTCTTTTACTAGAATGATGGTACGTTTGCATTTTAAGAGCATGAAACAACCAATTTGCCATGCAAGCTTACTTTCCAAAAAAGTCAAAACAGATATACATACCTGCAGAGGAAATCTAGGATTCGTGATTATGTGCCATTTTATCCTGTGAAAGACAAAATGACTTTTTAACTGCTGAAGCAGCATTCTCAGTTCATGTCATCTCTTAGACAAGGTAAGCAAAAATCAGGATGAGTTCAAATACCTGTGTAACAGAATGCATGTGAGCCCAAAATCCTTTTCATAAAATTATTGTTCAACTAGCCCTGGCTGGCGTAGCTCAGTGGATTGAGCTCGGGCTGCGAACCAAAGTGACGCAGGTTGGATTCCCAGTCAGGGCACATGCCTGGGTTGCAGGCCATGACCCCCAGCAACCACACATTGATGTTTCTTTCTCTATCTCCCTCCCTTCCCTCTCTAAAAATAAATAAATAAAATCTTTTTTAAAAAAAATTATTATTCAACATATAACTCCCCTATTCAGCACAAAGCTTTATATAACAAAACTGGTGCTTAAAATATATATATCTTACTAACTTTGGTGATATCGTGTCTTCTTGGAAGGCTGGAAAAAGTCTGGTTACAGATGTTTACCAGCCGGAAATGTAAAAGAGGGCTGAAATGTTACAGTACGGTTTCTGTAGGATAATGGTTAATGAATGCGGCCACGTGTGCTGTCATCAAGGATTCCATGATGTCACAGGTCGGCTTCGTTTCTCCCTACACCTGTTTTGTTCACAGATACAGAGAGACGTTCTTTCTCCTCTAATGCATGACCAGTTAGTTAAAATGAAATGTGAAGGAGAAAGTTCTGAAATGTGATATCAGAGCATATAGTTTTAAAAAAGACAAATTGGACTGGATCCAAATGGGAAAGTTCTCTCTGCAAAAGACATTTTTAAGGGAGTGAAGAGACAGACACAGATCTGGAGAGAATATTTGGGAGTCACATATTTGACTAAGCATTTGCACTCCAAATATATCAAGAACTTCAAAACTCAAAAATAAAAAAATTGCAATCTAGTTTTAAACATAGGCAAGAGACTTGAGCACCTTACCAAAATGATATATGATTAACCATTAACCACAGTAAAAGATGTCAACCCTCATTAGTCATTAGGGAAATGTAAGTTAAAACCGCAATGACATACAACTAGGTACCCATTAGAATGGCGAAAATTGAGAAGGACAGTCTGACAATACCAAGTACTGACAAGGATGTATGGCATAGGGAGCTCTCCTATAATTTTGGTGGGATAGCCATCCTGGAATGCGATGCTAGCATTTTTTAAATAAACATAAATATATACTTGACATATAATCCAGCAATTCTGCTCCTAGGTATCTGGTCAACAAAAATAAAAAATATATGTTCGTTTAAAAAAACCTTTTACATGAATGTGTATACTAATTTTATCATCGTGGCCAAAAACTAGACACACCAGAGGTCCTTCACGGAGCGGATAAGCTGGCCGGGCTAAGTTCGTAAACAGAGAGCCGTTCAGCCGGGACAGGAACGAGTGACCGGTAGACACCATGGGATGGATGTATTGCAGGTGCACTGTTCTGCGTGAAAGAAGCCAGACCCAGGCGGGCAGACTCTCTGACCCCAATGACATTCGATTCTGGAGAAAGTCAATAGAGAAAGGAGGCCAACAATTGCCTGAGGGTGAGGTATGGAGAGGGAGTGACTGTAAAACCACAACATACGGGAAATGCAGAGGGTAATGGAACTCTGTTTTATCTTGATTTTATGGTGGTGGATATGGAATTCTACACGTTTGTCATAACCCAGTGAACTCTATAGGGCAAAGAGTGGAGATTACTATATGTAAAATCTTTAAATTAAAAATACATTTTAAAAAAGGAAAGAGTTTTATACATATGGTTAATTGGTTTTTGACAAGGATGCCGAGACCATTTGATGGGAAAAACACAGTCCTTTCAAGAAAAATGGTGCTGGAAAACTACATCTTCACACAAAAGAAGGAAGTTGGCCCCTTAAATATCACCATCTGCAAAAATTAACTCAAAAGGGATGAAAGACCTAAAAGTAACAGCTACAAGTATAAAATTCTTACAAGCAATGGAATACAAGCCCCACAACTTGGGATCTGTCAGCAATTTCCTGGATATGACAACAAAGGCACAGGCGACAACAGAAAAAGTGGACAAAGTGAACTTAATGAAAACATAAAGAATTTGTGCATCACACAGCAATAGCAGCAGAGTAAAAAGGCAACGCACAGAATGGGAGAAAATATTTACAAATTGTATATCAATAAGGGATTAATATTCAGGATATATAGACAATTTCTTAGACTTAACAACCAAAAAACAAATAGCCCAATTAAAAAAACGAGCAAAGGACTTGAGTCGACATTTCCCCAAAGATCCACACGGTCAATAAGCACACAAAAAGGTACTCACTGTCACTAATCCTTCAGGAGATGCTAACCAAAACTGCAGTGAGCCCTCCTCACGCCCATGAGAGGGCTACTATCAAACAAACAAACAAACAAACAAACAAACAGAAAATGGTCAGTGGTGGCGAGGAGGTGGAGAAATTGGAATGCCGCGCACTCGTGGGGGGAAGGCAAAGCAGTGGGGCCCTGTGGAAAAGAGTATAGTGGTTTTTTTCATCAACAACAGAGAACATGCAAGCAAAAAGGAAAGGGATCTGGAACATTCAAAATCCTGCAAAATTGGATAAGATAAATATGTTGACTTACCAAAGTGCAGGAGAAAAAAATAAGAAAATCTTTAAGTGACAAGAGCGAGTTAAACCAGCTTCAAGGGAAAAGGTAGGTTAGGTGTCCTTTTGACTGATTCAAGTATGAGAAGGTATAGAAAGCAGTTTAAGGGTATGATGCCTGGTGTAATCTGTTAATCAGATAAAAATGACCCAGGGTAAAGAATCGAGTGTGCTCCTACAGAACACGATAAGGTCATGATAGCAACTTTAAATCAAAAGAAAGAGTTTTAGGGAAGAAAAAAAATATTACGGCAAATCTTCAGAGTGTGTATTCAAAAACACTCCAGAAAGACCATGTTGCTTTTGGTTCATGTGCTCAACTGGAAATAAATATACTAACACCTAATAGCACTTTGACAGACTTTTACAGGGGGCAAAACCAAAACCAAAACAAAACATAAGCCCTAAAATGTTTATGACGTTTTAAGACTTGATAATACTCAGATCCCTCACTTAAACTTTGCAGGGCAGAGACGTGTGCTAAGCCCCAAGGGGAATATTTTCCCACTGTCCACTTCACACATGGCCACGGAGGAGAAGGGTAAAGGAGAATCTTCCTAGAGGGCCAGAGAGCAGAGCCCAGGAGGATAAGGAGCAAGTCAGTTCCTCCCCAAGGGCTAACAGAGGTCCAGGGTCCATGTTAACCAGCAGGGCAAAGGCCCTCAGGCTCTCTGGCAAACCGCATTCCGAAATTAGCAGGACCAGTCCTGCCTGCCATGTCTCCTATCCCTCCTTTGCTTGCAGGGGAGTGTTTGCTTTGGTAGTAGGCTTTCTGCTCCTCTTCAACCACTCCCCATTGGGTCAGGGCCGGTAGAGACAGAAAACTTTCCTTTAGATCATTCCTTTGGAACCAAGAGGAGTCACGCCTGGGCTGATAAAGACACTACTGCACATCGCCGAGATTCTGGACTTGGAGCTACTATCAACGGCTGCACAGATTGCTTTGGGGTTCGTCCCCTCTGGGAAGGACTCTGGTGTGCAGAAAGAGGGGAGAGAAGGGATCTTGGCTGACCAGGGCCATCACGGAGGCAGTCCCGCCTGCCAGAGAGCCCACCTACTGCCCCTTCCCTGATAGCTAGGACCACGTGAGAGACACTGCTGTGCCCTCGGGCTGCCCATGGAAGTAACGTGCGTTCCCTCCGAGCCAAAGAATTCCAACATCTTATCAAGTGGGGCTGCCCTAACAAAATGCTGCAGACTGGCCAGCTTCAGCAACAGACATTTAATGGTGCGCTGTCTCAGTTCTGGAGGCTTGGAAGTCCGAGATCAAGGTGCCAGCTGTAAAGGCTCCGTGTGAGGGCTCTTCTCCTGCCCTGCAGACAGCCGCCTTTCCACTGTGTCCTCACACGGGGGGAAAGAAAGGAGGAGAACTGAGCTTTCTGGCGTCTCTTCTCATAAGGTCCCTCATCCTAGTGGTTCAGAGCCCCACCTTTATGACCGCATTTAGCCTGATTACCTCCGGAAATGCCCTGTCTCCAAATGTAGCCACATCAGGGTTAGAGGCTTCAATATACACAAATGTTGGGGGGCGGTGCACAATTCAGTCCAGATCATGCCTGTCGGGGCCCTTCCCTGCCCTTTGCCTGCTATGGCAGCTGACATGGTCTGGTGTTGAGACATGGGAGACACAAGATTGTGGCAGCCTACGTTTCTGAATGTAGCTGTCCTGCTGATTAGCCCAGAATGACATCAGACACAGCTTCCGGGAGAAATAAACCTTTGTTCTGTTAAGCTGTTGAGAGTTAGATTAGCATTATTATTATTTTTTAAATTACATATGTAGCCTATAATACATAAGACCCTTCTGTGATTTCAGTACCCACTCGCTAAATGAATATCTCCCTATCATTGCACAATTCCTACGTTATGTTGTATTCCGTGGTTGATCTGTCTCTGGCCTCACTAAGGACAGGGACTGTGTTTTAGCCGTCTCCGTTTCTCTCGTTCTCATCGGAGAATTGGCAAATGGTTTCAAGCCTCCCGGAGAAGAAATGGAGTTTTTGATGTCACAAAAAATGTAAATGGAACTGTTCAGTTGGGTTTCAGCTGCATGTTACAGAGAATAAGAAAGCCCCTCTCCCTTAACAGCTTGCACGGGGGATGTCTGTGATGTTTACAAGTAACATATCGACATAAATGTTTTCTGTAATTCCAAAGAAGCAATGTTAAGACAAAGCCTTTCAGGAACTTGGTGCCTTTTTCCTGTGTTTAATTTGGTAAATGTCTTGCTACTATGATACTGGGACTAATATTTTTCCCCTAGGATAAAACATTAATTAAATGACTTAGGAAGCTGTTCTTATCAAGGAATGGAGGCTCTGATCTTAATTTTTGCTCCATTAACTTTAAAGTTCAATACATTTTTATTGAACCCACACATACTTCAGTGTGAATTGCTTTTCATTAATTGGTCTGTAGGGATCCCAATGACAGTTTGGCCTTCATTTTAGGTTTTTTTTTAATTCTCCTTCAAAAAGTTTCCAAACTTTAGTAATAGTCGTTGAATCAAGGAGTGATAGCCAGAATCAAAGAGACAAAAATCAGTGGGGAGAGATGTGAAGTTCTGGTTTATTTGCTATTTTTATTGTAATAAATACAATTTAGGTAACCCATCCCTTAGAGGGAAAACACTAGAATGAAAAGAAAAAAAAACAAACCTTTGTAGCTGGCCAAATTGGGCATTATGACATTATACATTTCGCACCTCGAGATCATGCAACATCACGGGTTTAGGCCAGACCATGAAATCGCAGGCAAACCATTCTGGGTTAAAAATCCCCTTGTGTGAGACACTTCCCTCCTCTGAGCATCCGTTTCCTCATCTGGAAACCGGAGGTTAATTTTGCCTGGTCTGCGGGGCTGGTTTAGAATTGAACGGGCTGATGCACACACGTAAGGACATGATCACAGTCCCTGGCAAGCAGTGAGCACGCAGCAAGCAAGAGCGGCTATGAATTAGACCCGGTGTGATCGTCTGGTTTCCTTTAAGGCTGTTTCTGAACTTAAAAGACAGCAGAGTTTTCTATTTTAAAGAGAAATCACCCATCAGGCCACATACGGGCTAATTAAGCAAGGGAGCCCAGGCTGACAAGGTCTCCAGCCGCGGGCATCGGCGCCCTGCGCGGTGAGGCAGAACTGTCCGTCAAACGCGCAGTTACCCACGGGCCTGAGCGACGGGAAACACAACGACACTGGCGTTTGGTTTTGCCCAGGCGGTGGATTCGTCCAACCCTGCAGTCTGTGAAATGAAGGGCTCTCTCTCTGGAGCTCCGTTTGAAAGACGCACACTCCATTGCTCTGTAAAGGGATTGTATTCGAAACGAGTCAAAGCAGGCTTTGAATCGGCCACGTTGGCATGGAACGGCCCCCACTGACCTTCTCCGGGCTTTCCCGTTACCTCTCCGGAGCCACGCTGCCTGGGCGCCGCAGCTCCGGGGCTACTGTGTTCGCATCATCGTGCTCCTGTTAAGGCCATGGGCGGGGCCTGACTCATTCACCATGCTAGAGAGCTAGATAGCAACACCATTCTGCTGGAATGAACTAATGTATTTGAAATAGAAAGCCTAATCAAGAGGAAAAGGGATGCTTTCACAACATTCTTCAGCAGCCGAGCCCCGGCTCCATTCAAATGGACTCATTTAGCTTTCCGCCCACCTTGCTTAGCAGGCTCCCAACGAATTTCTCCCTCCCGCGGTGGCCCGAGGGTGACCTAGACCCTCAGTGAGACCGTGCCTCCACGAGCTAGCTTCTTGCCTACCTGCCGGATTATTGAGGAATCATGAGGGGAAGCCCACTTGGTCCATGTAGTTCTGGAAAGCTCCAGCTTAAGGAGTAAATTGGAGAACTGTAGCTGAGAACAGCGCCCTACCAGGAGAACCACGGGGCATTTTAATACGCAGCTAACCTCAATTACAGTGATAAGCGACGAGCTATCGCTGCATCAAGATGAGGTTCTACCGGGGTGTTTCTCTGCTCTACTCTCTACACTGCGGAGATGGTGAAAACCTGAACTCAAAATAGCAGGGGTTCTATTTTGTTTTGAGCCTTTATTTGGGCAGGTTCCGCTGAGTCTCTATTCTAGGCACACTGATGTTTGTTTGCTTGCTTGTTTGTTTGTGTTTGGTATAGTCTACCTTAGAATGTCCCTATGTTGTTTCATTTAAAGAAGATTCTCAGGTTGTGCCTTCAGCAACAGGCTCTCTGCAGAGCTGACAAAAATGCCTTCCCTCTGGCTCCTCAGGGCTCCTGCCCCAGAACAGTGCCTTACATTCTGCTGCTCGTGCTAAGAATAACTTGTGAATTATTTCTAATTTCTAGATGGATACCAAGTGAGCAAAACTATCCACCCGTCCCTGGCTCCTGGGAACGTTGATGTGATTTTCTATCCCCTTATAATTTGGGGGTTTTTCCAGAATGTCATTTAAATGCATGTCTGGCTACTTCCATTTAGCATAATGCATTATCGAGTCTTCCGTGGTGTCTCATACAGAGGAGTTCATTTCTTTTTATGGTGCCATGAATACACCACCAATTCTTTACCCACTCGCCAGCTGAGAATTTTAAACATATTTTAGTTTCTTGCTTCACATAAACTCATAAGAGTTCTGGTTTTAAGGAAAATTCTCTTTCACTTTTTCTGTAGCCTGGAGAGATTGACTCAGTTTGTCCCATAAATTTCTGGATCTAATGTAGATTTGTTTCTGAATATTAATCCCTACACAATGTAATATTTCATCGTCAAAAGTTTTTGTATATTTAATACAAAGATGAATATATAAAAGTATTCATTGATTCATTGTCTCCTGTGAAAATATATTTCTCTGTGAGTAAAAACGTAAGCTTTGAGAAATAAAAAAATATTTTATAGAAGCAATAGAAAACATGGGAAATACATTTCATTTTGCAACTAGTAAGTATTGATAAACCAAAAAAAAGTTACTTAGAATACCTACATAATTGTTTTAATAGGTTTAATTATCATTCAGGTTTGGTAAGGTCAGCATATCAGGAGATTATGGCCTTTGAAAAGAGAGTTTGCTACTCACAGTCCCCAAGAGGAGGGGGCTGCTATGGCCCGGTAGTGGCAGAGGGGAGGGGGGCCCAGGGAAGCCCCCAGGCTAATGGGGGGACAGACAGGGAGCTGTGGGCGAGGGCCTGCCTCGTGGAACGGGTGAGACAGGGTAAGCGGGTTTGGGACTGGTTGGTCTGGATAATTTCAGCAGCCACAGGGGCACAGGGGCTGCCCCGAGTCGCTGGTTACCTAGCCCTGGCGTGGCTAGAGCGGGTGGATGGGAACCTGGTGTGTGAGCGCCTGATGACGTAGGAATTGGAGGTAGGGCCCCTGGATTGGTCAGGTTGCCCCTGAGAAGCGTGCTTGCAGGTGAGCTGTCGACCATCCTGGGGTGGGAGGGTCGGCAGCACCTCTGGAGTTAGCGAGGCCCCAGACGGCAGAGCATTAGCGCACAGAAAATAAGACACGTAGTTACCACCGTAATGTTTTCTAAGTATGTTCTTCTACAAAAGGGAACTCTTTCAATGCTCTTTAAAATCCATTGGAAGTCGCCTTCTTCAGCCTCTGCAGCAGAATGCCGCACCAGACAGCTGGCGGGAAGAAGGGCAGAGGGATCAGTGCTGTCCACGTTGAGGCCCGAGTCCCTGAGGAGTCGCTCTGGCTCTCTGTGCTTTGGAAGGGGTGGTGTGGAAGGAGGGAAGGGGTGGGGTGACGCACACGGCAGCCGACTGACAGCTGAGGGAAACACGCCATTCCCACACAGCAGCACGTGCTCAGTGGGCTAATTCTCTGGGCAGAAAGCAGCCGCCCTTAGGTGAGTAGCGGCACAGCACAGTTTATCCAGAAAGGAGCTGAGAGGCAGGGTTTGGAAATAACAAGGAGGTGGAATTGTTAGAGAAAACATTTCTCTACCGTTAGGATGAGGCCTCCGTTTAGTTTGAAGAAGGAAGACCTACTCTGTGCTCACTCATCAGAACGAGCAGTCGCTCTCTCTTGTGCCAATAGTGGAGCCTTATCCGTGGGAGAGAACGTGCCGGCTGTTTTCACGCGGGCCGTGCTTCCTGCCACTCAGACACACCCAATCGCATCCACTATGAACCCTTATGTCCTCTCCTGTCTGCTGGTTCTCCAGTTGCCACTCATTTTGCAAGGTGACCAGCTGACCAAAGACAGCGTTGACCAGGGTGGGCACTGCCAGTGAGAATGAGGAAGACCACCTATGTGAGCACATCAGACTTTGGCAAAAGGAACACTGGGGTCGGCTCAAAATCTAGACAGCTAGGACATTGGGAATTCAACATAATGATTCAATATATTCCAGACCTTAGTTGTTCTGTAATCTTAGAAGAGGGAAGCATATAATTAAATTGCTGAAAGCAAGATGGGATGGCCACCTAAAGCCCCAGGCCCCCACGTGGCTGGCGAGAAGTTTACATTAGCATTAATTCTCACCAACAGAGCAGGCTTGAAAGATTAAGCACTGAGCCACGAATAAGGAAACCAAGACTTGCATGGATGGTGTTTTTATATATTTTATCACTTGATTTACATTATTAAACAGCACAATAGCTACTGGCTTCCTAAGATGTTATAGTGTACAATTGCACTTTTGAATGATCTTCCTGTCTCTCCCTCCGCCTCTCTGTCTCTGTCTCCCTCTCTATACACACACACACACACACCAAATATAATATTTGTTGTTATGTGCTATTGAGTCTGCTCCGACTCCTCGACTCTGGAATGAGTGATGTCCCGCAGTGGCCTGTCCCATAGAGTCCATCCATCAGTTTCCTCTTTTTATACAGCTTTTGATTTTTCCAAACACTGCTGTCTTTTCCAAAGCATCCTGTCTTCTTATGACGTGCCTGAAGTGAGACAGCTTCGCTTGTGTCGTTTTTGCCTCCAGCAGTTTTCAGGCTTAGTTTTCCCTAAAGCCCATCGTTCATCCTTCTGCTGGTGCAGGTGCCCGCAGCGTTCTCCTCCGGCGCCGTGTTTCAAGTGAACTGATTTCCTTTCCCAGCAGCCTTCCTCACCGTCCAGCTTTCACCTCCGTGCACGGCAACTGCCAGTAGGAGGGTGTAGGTCATCTTAGCCCTGGCCTCTCACGACACACCCTTGCTCTTAGGGATCTTTCATATCTATGCTCTTCATTCGTTTTTCCTTTACCCACACCTTTTTGCAGGTAACTCCTGCCCTGTCAGCCCAGTCTGGCAGCCCAAGCCCTCCCTAGCAGTTCCCAGCACCCTTTCCGGGACTCATACGACTTCTATTACAACACTTACCATCTTAGCTTATTTTTCACTACTTATGTAATTGTTGCCTCTCCTTCCGATGAAGCTCTGGAATACCATGACTATAACTTATTCATCTCTGTGTCTTCCGTGCAAGTACAAGTAAATTAATTCCAGAATGAATAGATTTTCAAAGTTCTATGATTTCTTGATTTCAAAGAAATAAATCTGAACTCATATTGTATTTATCTCTCAAAAGATATGTGACTGTTTTTATTTTGGGCTAAAGATAAAGTTTTGATGCTGTAATTCACTAAGATATCCTTCATCTCCTGAGTCATTCTGTCAGCATTCTCATTCAAAGGGCAGAATTTACGACGGCAGGATTTGGAGGAGGTAAACATAAATTGTCTCAGGGAAAAGATAATATGCATTTTGGGGCTCAGGTCATTTTAATAAAAATGTTATCACACATTAAAACATATTCGGAACACGGCAAGATGAGATGCCGTGAAGGACAACGGGAAGAAACAGCGGACAGGAATGAGAAACCCAGAGAGAGACACCAGGCCCTGGAGTCCTCTTCTGCAGACTTGGAGATACATGTACTTACAACCATCAAAGAGACAAAGGATGAGATTGAGGATTTAGTCAAAACAACGGGAGCTATTTTTAAAACGGAGCAAATGAGAGTGTCAGAACCAATAAATACAGTGCTCCAGTTACCCTTCTACTCCATCTGAAGCAGTGGTGTAAAATAACAAACATTAGTATTGTTATGATTATAGCATTATTAATATCGTTGCCATCATCACCATCTCTGACGAGGCTCAGAGTTGACCGGGTTTAGCTAAGCAGTCCTTGCTCACTTGTGGCCCTCACATGTTTGCAAGCAGTTGGATGGACCAGCTCAGAGCTGCCATGTCTGGAGGCTGATGTCATTCAGATTCAGCTGTCCAATGGGAAGTGCACTATACAAGGAGCCTCTTTGATGTGGCCTACAGCATGACGAGTGAGCTCCAAGAGCAAGCGTCTCCAGGAGGAGGGGTCAGGCCGAAGCTGCATTTTATGAGCTGAAAGTGGAGGTCATGCATGTCACTTGTGGTGCATCCCATTCACTAGAAGTAAATCACTAAGACAAGCCCAGATTCAGTGGAAGGGGAGTAAGATTCTTTCCTGTGATAGAAGTAATGCCAAAAAAGTTGCAGATCCATACAGCACATAAAACAACAAGCATTATGAACTAATTAATTAAATGTGTATAACTACAGATGGGACACCCCTGAATAATTAATGAATGCAAAAAAAACTCAGAAAAAAATAAGCAGAAACAAATTATAGACAAAGGCTAGAAGAGAACATGAGAAACTCAGGAAATTCATATGTTTAATTGATGTTCTGGAAGAGAAGAGAAGAAATTGGACAGATGCAAAATTTTAAGATATAATGGCTGAGAATTTTCAAAAATAAAAGACATCATACCACAGAAACAAAAATTTCTCCTAAACTTAAGATGAATAACTTTAAAATACTGCACTTACAAAGAAACAGGTTATTTTCAGAGTTACAACATAACTTAGAGCTAATGGCTCAACAGAAGTTATGAAAGCCAAGAAAAAGTGGAATAAAACCTATAAAATACCAAAGGAAAATAACCATCCACTTAAAATTATATCCTTAGTGAAAATAGTCTTCAAGAGTAAATGCAAAGTGAAACTATTTCACACAAACCAAATTGGACAGCACACCTTCACCAGAGGAAATTCAGACATGCTTTATGGAAAAGGAACCGTCCCCAGATAGAAAATTAGAAATACAATACAGAATACAAAGAAGATGCAAAACTTAAGAAGCTGATTATGACAGTTATATGGAAGTGAAAACAGAGAAACCCCTGTGATTTAGCCAATTCGATCTTGAAGAACAAGCGGAGGAGACAGGCCCCCCCAGGGTAGTATTAGCACAGGAAGAGACCTTTCGTCATTAGGAGAAGCACACAAACCCCTACATAGATGCTTGTTTTACAGCAAAGTGGTCCTGGGGAACCTTGGGGAACAATTCGTGGTTTTTGTAAATAGTGTGTGAGAGTAAACTGAATAACCCTAGGGAAGAGAGTAACTTGACCCAACCCCCAAATTTGTTATTTTTAGACATTAGACATAAGATTTCCTGAATCTTATTTCGGGATACTGAAAGCCAGAACATGCTGAAAAGTATGATAATTCTAATGTGTATCTATTAAAGCATTTTGTGCCCTGGCTGGTGTAGCTCAGTGGAATGAGCTCGGGCTGCGAACCAAAGTGTCGCAGGTTCCATTCCCAGCCAGGGCACATGCATGGGTTGCAGGTCATGGCCCCCAGCAACCGCACATTGATGTTTCTCTCTCTCTCTCTTTCTCCCTCCCTTCCCTCTCTAAAAATAAATAAATAAAATCTTAAAAAAAAAGCATTTTGCTATTTTGATATCAGGTTAATGTTCAACTCATTATCTTCACCTCCCAACTTCTTAACTGAAAGAATATTTATTGGGTAATAAGATTATGACAAGTGGTTAAGTCAGGAGTAGGTGAATGTTTACATTTCCCTTTTGATCCTATGTTAATTCTAATGTTAACTGTCTTTGGTGAGGACAATGAAGAAAGAACCATTATGGAGAAAATAAAAAGATCTGAATACAAAGTTCTTAGATACTTTAAACGTAAGTTACCATTGGCCCAGAGTGTCAACGTTGATTTCCTGAAGGATAGTCAGATGAGAGTTCAAGTGGTTGAATGTCTTCCATCTATCACCATAATTTACATGGACGTAATACTTAACTCGTTCATTTATTTCTTCATCTAGTCATAAAATTTCACAGCTGTTGGGTTCTGGCTTTTGAATAATAGGAAGGTGATTTTAACATCATGTTCCATTATAAGACAATTTCTTAACATCAAAATCAGAGCTTTGAAAGATTTCATGTAAGAAAATTCATTAAGAGTGACAATTTCAATCCAACAAACATACTTTAAAATCTTAAGAGGTACAATAAGTAAATTCCTGTACTAAGGACTGAATACAACCGGGAAGAAAGAATTTTGCTTTTGTTCTTAGAAATGCCCTTACAGCCTGCCCCATAAATGTACTTGTACATTCAACCTTGACTTTCTTATAATTTTTTGTCCTTAATGTGGCTTGTGTTCACTAGCATAAAGATTGCACATAAATTCCAAAGCTCGCCTTCATCAGGTCGTAAATAAGGAGAACCTATCCTCTCCTACTTAGGATATTATACAAATGCCCAGATTAAAATATTCCCTCCTGTGCTCTTGTCAGAAGATCCCTTCTGTAAGTGATGGAGGATACTACCTACAGTCCTTCCCGGAAAGGTCTTTTCTCCAACTAGCAGATTCATTTCTGGCACAGGCAGGCGCACAAAAAATATTTACTTAATTATGTCAGGCTGTGTGTAGCCTAAGTCAGATATTGACTTAAGAGAGTGAGGATTTTTTTCCTGAGTTACGTCCCCTTCCAGTGAAAGCGCCTTGATGAAGGGCCCGCCAGAGGCTCCCAGGTAAGGAGCTCCGGATCTGGCCAGACTTACAATAAACACAAACACGAAATTTTCAATAAAAAGATGTGTATGACTATATAAATTATAAAACTGGGGAAAGAATGCGTTGGTTATCTAAAAGAAGAGAGCGAGGGCAATTTGCTTTCTTCCATCACGCGGGGCGGCTGCGCGTTCTCCAGCTGCACCAAGCGTTTCCGTCTCCCCGTGGTTGACATTAGTCATCCATCAAGAAATGCTAATTATATCAGTGCTTTCCTGAGCTGGTTCCCTTGGAAGGAATTTTCCAAATGCAGTAGGAGCAGTATTATGGATTTACTTAAAGATGCATTTCCTACATTTATTGATGAGAACAATAGAGGAAAGAACCACCGAAGAAGTATTTTTCTTGCAACTACAGAAGACAACCTTAAAATATATAAATAATGTAAACACCTAACTTTTTAATAAGAATGAAGTTAAAGAATCATGGTAAGTTTCATCTTTTCAGTGACAACTCTGGATGTACTGAACAAAACCCATTTAACCTGTCCTGAAACAAAGAGGCTCAAATTATGAGGGAATTTTTAGGCTGCAAAGGGTCAGTTCAAGAGTGTGTGTGAATTTGGAATATTATGGTAAATTGAGAGGCATCAAAAGCTCTCTCTAAAAAATAGATACGGTATTGTTTCATGCCTCTTTTTAATGGAGACCTTAATTTAATTCTATGTTACAAAATAAAATCATATATTAGGGTCCATGTGTCATCTGAGTAGCTGAGCTTTGGCATTCTTCATATGTTCTTCAGGGAAGAAAATTGTTTTTACTATTCACATCTACACCTTAGAACTTTTCATTCATATTTATAAAAGACAGTGGTTTCCACGTAAAATATTTTGCTGTCTTCTAACGAGTGCCTTCAAACAGCCTAGTGGCTCCTCCCTATTTGGGAGGACCTCAGCACTGGGTGTCACCTGCTGTCTCAGCCTGAACATACTTTGCCTTTGACCAGACTGTAGAGCCAGCGACCATGGTTCCCTCCCCAAATGCCCATCTCCTGGGCACCTTTCTCAGAGATTTAGCATGGACTGGACCAGCATGATCTTTCAAATGTACCAAACACCTGACTCAAAAAAATGCAGCTCTTGAACTTTTCAGCCTAGTCATTATCACAGTTGTCTGGAGAATCCCTTAAGCACACTCTCAGCTTATTCTCCCAAGGTTGTCATGGCTCCGGATGGAAAAGTAGTTGAATAACATTTATTGTCATGTTCGGTCTATTTTGGCCAAATACAAGATAATATGGCAGTAGCTTCCCTGGAGATGGACTCTTTGACCTAGTTTGAGAAGTCTTCTAAGTCAAGGCCCTGATGTGCTTGGATTCTGTGCTGTCTCTCTTAAGACTAAATTCTGCAAAATTTTATTTCCTTTCTGCCTTCTAATTCTTCTTCTTTGCTTCTTATTATGTAATGTTTTTAATTTCTAATTTCAACTAATATGCAATATCTAAATTCACCTATTGGCATGTATGGCCAACATGTCTATGGAAACACACATGTTAAAAATTTTCCCCCACTTAACTGCTATTGCTCAAGCATTGTGTGCTGAACAGAATTGCTCTATCTTCCCTGAACACTCCAGAAAGCACGACTTCCTGAGACCTCCCGGGAGCACCTTTTTTTTCTGCCATCATAGCATATTGATGCTAATAATGGATGAGACAAGTCATTCACTTATATAACACAATATGTAAAATAATTATGTTGGACTTCCAGCCAAGTTGAAGGCATAGGTAGACACACCGTGCATCCTTGCACAACCAAAAGAAGGACAACAGCAAACTTTAAAACAAAAAACAACCAGAACTGCCAGAAAATCAAACTGTATGGAAGTGGAAGTCCGATAACCAAGGAGTTAAAGAAGAAACACTCATCCAGACAGGTAGGAGGGGTGGGGATGGGCAGCAGGTCAGAGAGGACATGCAGCAAGGTGGTGGCTGGTGGACCAGGCAGTTCCACACTCAAGTGCGGATAAACTGGGAGGAACAGCTGAGGAGCGACACAGACCGCATAACCCAGGGTTCCAGGTGGGGAAATAACGCCTCAAACCTCTGACTGAAAACACCTGTGAGGGTTGAGCCAGCAGGAGAAACTCCCAGCCTCACAGGAGAGTTCACTGGAGAGACCCACAGGGTCTTAGAACATACACAAACCCACCTACCTGGGAATCAACACCAGAAGGGCCCAATTTGCTTGTGGGAAGCTAGGGAAGTGACTGAAAGCCAGCAGAGAGTGAGCAAGCTGCACTGTTCCCTCTGGGACCCCTCCCCCACAGACAGCAGAACAATGCAGCCACGTGGGTTGCCCCACCCTGGTGCAACCAGGTGAATGCCTAACGCTCTGCCCCTTATACGTAACAGGTGTGCAGAGACAAAAAAAATGATCCAAATGAAAGAACAGATCAAAGCTCCAGAAAAAATACAATTAAGCAGAGAAGAGATAGCCAACCTATCAGGTGCACAGTTCAAAACACTGGTAATCAGGATGCTCACAGAAATGGTTGAGTATGGTCACAAAATAGAGGAAAAAGTGGAGGCTATGAAAAGTGAAATAAAGGAAAATGTACTGGGAACCAACAGTGATGGGAAGGAAACTGGGACTCAAATCAATAGTTTGGAATAGAAGGAAGAAATGAACATTCAACTAGAAAGTAATGAAGAAACAAGAATTTTAAAAAAATGAGGAGAGTCTTAGGAACTTTGGGACAACTTTAAACGTTCCAACATCTGAATCATCTGAAGGGGTGCCAGAAGGAGAAGAAGAAGAGCAAGAAACTGAAAATTTATTTGGAAGAATACTGAAGAAGAAATTCCCCAATCTGGCAAAGGAAATAGACTTCCAGGAAGTCCAGGAAGCTCAGAGAGTCCAAAGAAGTTGGACCCAAGGAGGAACATACCAAGGCACATCATCATTACATTACCCAAGATCAAAGATAAGAAGAGAATCTTAAAGGCAGCAAGAGAAAAGGAGACAGTTACCCACATAGGAGTTCCCATAAGACTATCAGCTGATTTCTCAAGAAACCTTGCAAGCAAGAATGGGCTGGAAAGAAGTATTCAAAGTCATGAAAGTCAAGGACCAACATCCAAGGTTGCTCTATCCAGCAAAACTATCATTTAGAATGGAAGGGCAGATAAAGTGCTTCCCAGATAAGGACAAGTTCAAGGAATTCATCATCACCACACCCTGATTATATGAAATGTTAAAGGGACTTACCAAAGAAAAAGAAGATAAAAAATATGAACAGTAAAATGGCAACTATCAAAAATCCAACCTAAAAAAAAACAAAAACTAAAACAAACTAAAAAACAAACAACTAGAACAGGAACAGAATCACAGAAATGGAGATCACATGGAGGGCTATCAGCATGGGGGGATGGGTAAATGGGGGGAAAGGCACAGGGAATAAGAAGCATAAATGGTAGGTACAAATAGACAGGGGGAGGGTTAAGAACAGTATGGGAAGTGGAGAAGCCAAAGAACTTGTATGTACGACCCATGGGCATGAGCTATGAGAGCGGAGGGGGGGAATGCAGGAGGGAGGGAGTGTGCAGGGCAGAGTGGAATAAAGGGGAGAAAAATGGGATAACTGCAATAGCATAATCAATAAAATACACTTAAAATAATAAAATAAAATAAGTGTGTTGTTTTGCATTTGCAAAGAATGTTTCCGTCAGCTGTCTGTTGGTACTGTAACGAGTCGTCCAAAATGTAACGACTTCGACAACAGCCATCTGTGTTTGTCTCAGGTCACCTGTTCTGCTCAACTTGGCCTGGTCCCACTGATCTCAGCCAGGAACTGGATGGTCTGATCAGGCGTCCCCTGCTAGTGTAGTGGCTGGCTCAATGGCTGGTTGAACATGACTGGGACATGGGTCTTGTCATTCTACAGATTCCCTGGGTTGGTTCACGTGGTGGCAGGGAACCCAAGTGCACAAACACTTCATAAATTGTTGATAAAACCTCATTTCTTATTCCCCATTGGCCAAGGCAAACCTCGAGTCTGGCCCAGAATCAAAGGATGGAGAAAACCCGCCCCTCACTTTGATGGGAGGAACCCCAAAGGCAGGTTGCAAGGACATGAATGCAGGCTGGGAAGTTGTTGGTGGACATTTTTGCCTTCTATCACTCTGTAATGGTATTACGAATAGAGGGTGAGCTGTGAAGTAGGTTCATAATGCATGCCAGGTATTACTGTCACCATTAAATTATTAGCACCCACCAGGCAGATCCTTCTCCCTATTTATCAATGAGAAAACTGAGACACAGACAGATTAACTAACTTATTGTCAATAAAGAAATGACCTACTCAAAGAGTTCAAGGAGAATTCAGTGTAGAAACTATGTGAAGATAGGCTGGAGTGAGTAGGGGGGGGAATATGAAATGATGAAGCACCCCAAGACTAGCAACAGAGGAACAAGGAAACCAGGACCCAGAGAGAACTTGGATCTTTGGAGGAAGAAGGATTGCCCACGCCCAAGGGCTGAGCCAGGAAGGACGGGGTGGGGGAAGTACCTTGACCTTCACTGCTCCCTCCCACTCAGTCAGCACCCCGCACCCTTTGGCCAAAGCAGAGGGCAAGCGTGCCTGGGCCTGCAGAGGTCAGCTTCCCAGGCACAAAGCCAGGCGGTCAGGGCAGAAAAGGACGGAGAACTACCAGGGTGCAAATAGAGAGCCATCGATACATTCAAGGTCATGTCAGTCATTATTAGCACATCTGGCAAAGAAAGCCCTCTCTGTAGAGTTGGAATCCAGAATTCTTTCCTCCAACTAGAAGATTTATGTGGTAAATTATTAGATTGTTTTCTTTAGCATGTGTTTACACTAGCAGCAAAATTCTGCATACCTCTAAAGTTAAATTTATGCATATTTATGTTCATTTAAAATATAATAACCAACATTCAGCACCAAAGTCTCAACTGACAACACAGTATTCTGAGGCAATATATATCATTGCTCTATGTACTAGTAAAAACGGTTCTAAATGAACCCTGCAATTACATAGAAACCCGAAGGATGTAAGACATTTTCTTACTCTTTGTGCCAAGGTAAATTGCTATGTTTCAAAGGGAACCCCAGAGAAAAATACATAAAGTCACCCAAATCCAAAATCAAAACTAAGCCTTTCCATGCATTCTAATCCCAATCTGCTATAAATATTTTCGCATGCAGCATTGCTGTTCAAGGTACACATAAACCTGACAATAGCTATAGTCATGGGTTATTTTGCCTGCAATTCTAACTACATTATCTCTGTGCTCTGCTGCACCAAGTATAATGAAGGTCAGGACAGGGGAACGTGGCCCAGCCCAAGCATAGAAATGAACTTCAAAAACAGCAACATGACTAGAGCTATCCAATCCAAACCTCCTGTGGCAGGAGGGGCAGGTCAACAATGACCTTTACAAGAGCAGGTGAAACAGCGAGATGGTTTGTGTTCCCTTCACAAATATCGCCTGGGCTGTTGGAAGCGGAGGCTGCCGTCCCCCACCAAATGCTGCCACTTTCCCCGGGGACGTGGTTTTTCCCAGGCAGGTTCTCAGGTGGGCACAATTGCCAGGGTATGACTGAGCCCACCAGAGACCTTGTTGGGGGGGGGTGCAGTTTGAGAACAGGAACTGCCACCTCCAAACAGAGACAATGCCATGTGTCATCGGAGGTTGTCAGAAAGGCCAGTGATAACTCAAAAGCGTGGCCAGGAGACGTTCGCTATGGAGGGGGGTTTAGGTCTCCAGAGACGGCAGAAGTCAGTGCTCTGGTGAAACCACGTCTCCTAATCCCACTCGTAGTATCTCCTCACGGTGTTAACACTTTTCAGAATGTTTTAGGATGAGCCTTATGGCCATCCTAGCAGGTGTGTGCATCAAACAGGTGTATGGGTGACCGGCCGAGACTGGGAGGCAGGGGACTTTTGCAAGGCAACCCAGCGAAGCCCAAGCACTTCAGTCCCCCTCAGCCTGTCTCCCCAGGGTGCTCTGTGCCTTTCCTGGGTGTCGTCACATCCTTCTGCCTCTCTAACCATGACATGCACCGCACAGGATTGTGCAATCTCTTACCTTGATCTCAAAATCTTTACCACTTCCGTGGGCATGGGTCCTTTTTGAAAAGACATTTGCTTTTCAATTCTCTCTTGCTTTCCATCTTGCTAATTCCTTCTCCCCCTCCGTCTCTGGTACTTTCTAATGGAAATAGCAAGAGAAATGATCGCTGGGAATTGAAATGAGGATTCATTCCCTGGGTGGAAAAGTAGGATGAATTATATAAACATAAGGTGTCTTTGCAGCTCAAGCATTTAGAATCACAGACCACAGAGCAGTTCAAAGCCTTCTATAATTGAGATGCTCTAACATCCTTCCATGCAATAAGGAGAATGACATCATGTAGATATTATTGAGCAGCAAATGATTGTTTACTCCTGAGAAGATAACATTTTAAATGAGCACCTCGTGGAGCCCGAACAACCAGCCTGCTGAACGGAGTGTTTCTCACCGAGATTGCTGTGAGCCATGATAGGTGTTTACAATATGCAGCCGAGGGCTTTGACCATTAAGAAAAATAAAATAAAATGTATACGGCCTGAATTCCCATTAGATCTCAAGGGCGAAAGAGTAAATTTCGCTCAACTGCTTTCCTGTGGCATTTTTATTTCATTCTTTACAACAGTGGGTGCTGGGCTGAGAACAGTGGGAAAGGTGCCAGGAAAGTCCCGCCTTTGTGTTCTGGAGGCAGGACAGCGGCGGGAGGGGCACACTGCCTGTCCCCACCTCCACCTGGCCGCTCCGGGAGGGAGTCTGGGGAACCCGGATGAAACCAGCTGTTACATTAGCACAGAGGCGCCGTAACCAGCTCTTATCAAAACGACACAGGACGTACAGTCAGTATCGCCTGTCACTAAGGGTCTTCTCTGTGTGCCCTCCTCCTCCTGCTGACCCACTCAACAGCCCCTGTCTTCAGGCAGCCCCCTGGCAGGCAAAAGCAGCCAACACTACATGGCTTTTCCTTCTGAAGACATGAAATTGCGCTGCCCGGAAAAGCAAAGCTATTGCTGTAACTACTTCTCAGGGACGTAAGGCATTCACTCATTTCTCCCACCAGCCCCTCCACTCTCTCGAAGGTGTTTATTTGATTAACAATTGAAGACATTTCCAGAAATAGGAAAGGAATGAATTTCGGTCCAAGTATGAAGACATGGTGCATGAGAAGGAGGTGGTGGAGAGAATATGAAGCACTCAGGAGAAGCTCCGGAATTTTACTCGGGTAGCTTTTCCAAGTCAAACCCCTCACCGCACAGCCGCAGACTGGCCAGGGCCAAGGGCCTTGCCTGTAGTGAATGGGAGAGAAGTGTTTGTTGAATGAATAAACAAGCTGATGAATATCTCTGGTCCTGTGCAGAGGCTTGGTGTGGTTCTTAGTTCTCCCTGCATTCAGCAGAGAAGGAAACCACCCTGGGCTTGCTCTACAAGCACTTGTTTCACGTTTAAATGTGCAGAAGGGCCACCTAGAGTGTTTATGAGATCAGGCTCCATTATCTGAAAACTTAGGGAATCAAAACACATGAAACAAAGTATACCCAGCCTCAGACAGTGAAATGGACTGGGAGCTAAAAGCTCAGAGAGAGGCTGCACACCCTCCCTGAGACCTGTTCGACGTGCCTGCGTCCCTCCCACACACCTGACATCCAACATGGGTGTTACTGCCCCCGAGACTCACAGCTGACCCAGGGACCAAAAAGAATCTGATGCTCTCCCCCGCTGCAGCCCAAGTTACCAGAGAAATGAGTCAGTACCCACAACCAGGGCTGTGGGCAGGATGAGCAAGGAGAGATAGCATCTAGAATGTTCTCTGGTGATGAAACTCTGAAGATACATTTTATATTTTATTTCTATTTTAAAAACCACTTTATTTTATTTTGTTTTATTGTCTCTTTCTCCATGACCATTTATCCTTTCTCTATCCTCTTCCACCTCCACCCACCCTCCTTCCCACCGAAACCCCCACTGGCTTGTTCCCATCTTGACTGCCTCCCTTCTGGTTCCCACAGCCGCCTCTGTCCTCGGGATGCGGCCGGCTCGCTCCCTGAAAGGTGCCCTTGTTGGAGTCATCATTTTCTCAACTCCATCCGTGCTGGGTTTTACCACCATTTGACTCGCTGGCCGTTCCCAAGCATGTTTGTGCCTTTTTAACTTTTTCTGGAATTTGCTGCTGCTCTCTCTCTCTCTCTCACCATACTGTTCCTCCAGTCCCTCACTGAGCACTGAGCTCACCTGGGAAATTGCTCTGCATGTACTGACTCGCACTCCCCTGACTCCGGTGGTGAATAGTCACAGCCGAGAAGGACTCTGGTGCTCACACGTGCCTGCCCCAGCAACCCTTTCTGCAACGGAACTCTCAGGAAGTGGCTGGAATCTAGGTCACCGGGGCTTCTTCTAGGACCTGTCATCCTCTGTGCTCAACAGCAAAGAACACATTTTTGGTGTGGGCTCGCTCTGCGGTTTTTTTTCTGACAATGGCAAGAATCTCTTTAGCAGTAACACCCATCAGAATAAAATACATCAGTTTGCCCCACACCCTTCAGTGGTTGCGGGGGCCAGGAACAATAAGGCGGAGGATAGAAGGAGATACAGGCAAGAGTTTGGTCGGTTGGTCGGTATAATTGATAGTTGCCCTCTATGACAGAACAATTCTTGCAGAAACTTACTCAGCCTTCCTGGAAGTAGAACACCCAAAAGAAATATAAATTCTATTCTAAAACGCCTTGAAATCCACATATCATTAATGGTGGCCTTTTTAGGAGGAGTCGTGAAGGGGGATTACCTGCACCCGTGCTAGCGAGCAAAGTATCCCCGTGCCTCTCTCTCCTCAGTGTCTTTCTCATGCCCATTCTTTCAAGCCTTGCCATCCCCAGCTGCCCCCACTCTCTGGTGGTCTGCTGTGACGGCTGCTGGCTGCTGGGCGGGACCCCCCCTTCCATTACAAACAGCAACATCCCCCTTGGTGGACTGAGCAGTTTAATCCCCACACGCTCATTCTGATTTTTCTTATCATCCCCACCTACCTCTGCTTTCAGGGGATAAGAGCCTAATGGGCAGACGTGATGTTAAAATAAGGGTGATAGGACCCGAGGAGCACTATAGTTGGGTTTATACGCGATGAAGCAGGGGAAACAGAGCTGACTGGTTCATTTTAGGCTGGAATACATCGGTGTGAACCTCAATGAGCACTAAAATTTTATACCTAGGAAGGTCAAAGATACTGATTTTATATTATCCCTTGATAATATAAATCCCTCAATATAATATATAATACATATTATATTATATATTTTATTATATAAAATATATAAATATATTATGTTATATATTATCATAATGTTATATTATACTATTTATTTTATATAATTTATTTAATATTTATTGTGATGATTTATATAATAATTACTATGTAATAATATATTATATAACATAATATCAAGGGATAATATAAAATGATACTTTTATTTATGATGGGGAAATATTGGTCCCATTTCTTAGCTTCTGCTTTAAGGTGGTCCACATGATGTTTGTCGTAGTATCACTTTATATTATTTTAAGGAATACAATTTAAAGTGTTCAATAAAGTTTTAAAATTAAGGTTTAAAATTTACTCACCTGGGATAATAACCCTTGCTATCATAAAAAAAATAACCTAGGCCACTTAATTTGAAATCCTTTAATTTCTCAAATCGAAGTAGGTTGATTTTGTCATCGTGGCACTGAGTTTTAGTTTCTGCTTCAAAACAAATGAAAAAGCTGTAGCTTAAATATACGCCCACATCTCCGGTAACACAGTGAGCGGTCACCCTCGGCGCCTCGGAGTGATTTGTGCTGCGGCGTGCTGGGGGGCGGGGTGTGGGGGGGACGGGGTGTGGTGATGGCGGCAGAAGACGGCAAGTTACGCTCGGAGTCACCTGTCCACCAAGAACCTCTGGAGGGAATTTCTACACAGGATGGATAAACAACTCAATAGCTCTTAACCTCCAGAATGTGCTATGTTGTGACATGCTTCATATAACCATCTACTCATTTAATTAATTTTATAGAAGTAAAATTAACTTATAATAATTTTATAAGTAAATATAATTTATAATTTTTAGAAGTTAATTATAATTAATTTTAAAGAAAAGATATATATATAATAAGAGCACAGGCTATTCATAAATTAATGTTCATTTACATATGTATATTTTAAATGATCTTTAGAAATACTATCCAGAAACGAATACGGTGCCTGCAACAGGATAGGTGTCCAAAAAAGTTAATGAATGAATGTCTACAACTTAAGAAAAACAGGCAAGCCTTAATTAAGGTAAAATCAAGTATAGCCTTAAGTTTCTTTTCTCTTTTGACTGTAATTTAATCACTTTCTTCTCTAGTGACTGAGACACTGAAAGTACATTTTACATAATAAAAAATACCTTAATTAACTATATTTAATGCAAATAGAGAATGAAAATGTAATTTTTAAACCCTGATTACATGCTCCTTTGCTCTAAGGGAATATAATGATCTCATTTTCAGGTTTCCCTCAACATGGTGAAGAGAAGCATAATTCTCCTTTTCTAGTTCAGTGACTAAATATTAATAACTTGCATGTTAAACTATAAAAAGTGTCCAGCCATATCCTGGCAGCCACATTCACTTTGAAAGAGACGTAGAGTTTCTAAGCGATAGAAGGTAAGCCTTCGCTTGACTTGGTTTGTTATTAGCTTTTCCCCAGAGAAGAGGTTTGCGTCCACAGTGTAGCTCTTTCCTAGGACCCGCTCGCGACTGTAAGAGGGGATGAGGGGCCCTCCGCTGGGAACCTGAGAACCCATCAGTTCTCCGTTTTCCTGTTGACTGGTGCACTCCATTCAGAAGAAGACACTCACACCATGGGATCGTTCATCCAAAGAAAAAAAAAGTTTCCTCTTTTACATTTTATTTTACTTTATTGTTTTGCTCTCAGACACCACAAAATCAATGCCGACCAGGTACTGAAGAGCCCAGCTTCCGCTCAGAGATTCAAGATCCTACTTTAATCACATACTTAACTCTCATACTTCTGGACTCTCATATTGCTGGACTTTCTATACCGTTGCTTCTGTTACGGACTAAAGGGGTCCGTTTGCCCGCGTGCATCTCAAAGCCCAGTGAGAAAGGAGCAGGCGCTGGCCGCAGAGAAAGGAAGGGTGTATTTCCAGGAAGTAGCCCACCCCCAGAGACAGGTGGGCTACCCTGGCTTCCCTGGCTTCCAAGAGATGGGATATGGGGGGGGGGGGGGGGGGGGGGGGGCGTGGTGGGGAGGGAATCACTATGGTGACTAAGGGAGTCAGGGTCATGGTCAGGGCCAGGGTCTCTGGTGGGTGCTAGGGGAGGGGTGGTTGATCCTTGCAGCTGGTCCTGACCGCGACATCAGCCAGGGCCTCACCTCATCTGGTTTTGCTGCTTTCCTGGGTCTGGAGGTAAAACACAGCTGAGGCCTCGATGTTATCTCTGGTTTGAGAACACTCTGGGGTCAGCAGGCCTGAGGCTTTGTTCCGGAGATTATCCGACACCGATCAGAACCTCCCTGTCCTGAGGGCTTCATGATGAAGGGAGGGGATGTGCTGGGGAGAAGGAGGCAGGAGGCAGGTGAGTCAGGGTGCTGGCTGAGGTCGGTTCGAATCAAAAGGAAAGAAAGAAGAAAAGGTCGTGGCGAAAAAAAGAAGTTTCTATGCTGTTCCACCTTTTCCTTGCAGTTGGTAGCACGGACCGAGGTCTGACTCACCGGAGCTCTTAGGGAGAAACCGCAGCCTCTTCGCGGCTGCTTTAAAAATAGTAAACTGCCAGCATTGTTACATGACAATAAAGATTAAACTGTTAACAGCATAAAAGTGTTAATTGGTTTTAACTGCGCCGCAGAAAAGCTGTGCTTTTAAGAATTTCATTACTTTCTATAATTAAACATTAAATTTTAAATACTGAATCGAAATACCAGTGGGGTTCAGGAGAGTGCCCCCGTTCCACTCCGCTGCTGAGAGTTTAAGATGTCTGTGTGCGTGCAGGATAAATATTTGGTCGTTAAACAGACGCACAAAACCACAAACCGCTCGGCGAGAAGGACATCGCCAGCTGCGGAGATGGGCAAGATCGCGGAAGGTCTGCAGATTCGTCTGGCGCGAGAGTGTATCTAGACGCCCACGGGGAATGATTCTGATGTATCCGCTTTTACTTTTTAAAGAGGAAAGTGTTTCTTTAACGTTTGACTTGGTCAATTTCTTCTGCGCGTCACCGGGAAGAAAAACTGGCATTTGGACGCCGCCCCTTCCTAAGGGGCTGGGGGGGAGGGTCTCGGGGAGGGTGGGGGGAGGGCGGAGCAGGCACAGCGGGCGCTGGTGGGAGCTGGTCAGGGGGTGGAGGGATGGCCTCCGGGGATCCCGGGTCAGGACTCGTCCTCCCCTCGAAGGCGACAGCGGGCAGCGTGCGCGGGGAAGCACCCCACTTACAGTTCAGTTTCCTTCGCCTGGTACAGTACATTCACGGGGTACGCCACTGCGCCCTCTGTGTTACAACATAACAGAGACAGGACTGCCGGGGCTTGTCCTTCCCGTGACCCTGGAAGTGAGCCGTCGGTGGGGTGGAGTAAGGAAAGAGGGCATACGCCTTTAAGATCCCCAGAGGAATGGAATTTGGGGGAAAAAATAGCCATTTAGGGGAAAGATTAGGATATTTTAGATTCTGTTTTTAAAGATTTTATTTCTTTCTTTATTTATTTATTAGAGAGGGAAGGGAGGGAGAAAGAGAGAGAGAGAAACATCAATGTGCAGTTGCTGGGGGTCATGGCCTGCAACCCAGGCATGTACCCTGACTGGGAATCGAACCTGCGACACTTTGGTTCGCAGCCTGCTCTCAGTCCACTGAGCTATGCCAGCCAGGGCTAGGATGTTTTAGATTCTTATTTAAAAATATATTGACAACCTATCACAAGCGGCTGTCTTAGGGGGAGGGCTCCCCAAGACCACCTTTAGACTCAATGATTCTCCAAAAAGACTCGGAGAAATGTGACTTTACTCGCAGCTGTGGTTTATGACAGTGAAAGGGGCAGCGTGAAACCGCCCAGGGAAAGGCTCAGGGAAGCCCACCAGGAAAGGCCAGACCAAGCTCCCAGGGCCCCCCACCCTGTGCGCCAGTGCAGTCACATGGGGACACTCCGATCTCCCGGCAGTGTTGCGTGGCAACCCATGGGGAGGGCGGTCCACCAAGCCTCGGGGCCCAGGGCTCTGTGGAAGGTCAGTCCACCGGGCAGGCCACGCCCTCACGATGGGCCTCGGCCTCCCGCAGAGCAAACCAGGCTTTCCCTGTACCCGGTCCCACGGGGGCAGCTCAGCTCAAGGCCTCAGGCCCCCGGAGAACTTCACTCATCAGGCTGAATATTCCAGAGGCTCGGAGGTCCCCGTCTATCAGCCAGCCAAGGAACCTTGCCAAGACGGGTGCAGGTTGGAGCAGCCCAGGCCTGCCGCATGAGCCCTCCCCACGCCGCGGTCACACACCCCACATCGTCTGTTTCAGAGAACGACCCAGAGACCCAGTCCCGCTGCCCCTGTTTTATAGGGGAGGGGTCAGTGGGTGGCACCCTTTGCTCAGCTCAGGCGCCACCGCCTTCCTCTCGGTCCTGCGCTTCTCCCTGGGACACTGACCGCCGCAAGCGCGCCAGTCTCCGAACAACGCTAACCTGCCCCGCTGCTGGGAGGCTCAGAGGCGGTGAACCAGGTCTGCTGTCCCTGCTTTGCACCCCTGTGCTCAAGACCAGGCCCCGCCTGCAGCACGAGAGAAACACGTGCTCAGGGGACGTGATCGGCCGTGACATCGTGGTGGAAGGCTGTGCCCTTCGTCTTTTGATGTCCCTTATATTACAAAGTCAAAACAAAAAAAGAAGAAAGAAAGAGAGAGAGAGAGAGAGAGAGAAAGAAAGAAAGAAAGAAAGAAAGAAAGAAAGAAAGAAAGAAAGAAAGAAAGAAAGAAAGAAAGAAAGAAAGAAAGAAAGAAAGAAAGAAAGAAAGAAAAAGAAAGAGGAAGGAAGGAAGGAAGGCTAGAAATAAGTGTGTTGGCCCCACCTGCTTCTTAGATTTTTTCAGAAGCTCTAAGCCTTAAAGCCGAAAGGGACTTTATAGATGATCTTTTTTAACATTTTAATTTTAGGTAGGGAAATGGAGTCATTTTGTGCAAGTGCCTCCTGAAATATAAAGGTAGATGACATTTCTGTAATTGCCTATAAATTTCCATAGCACTCTAGCTTGGAGTCAGGACGGACGAACATACGTCGTCCAGGTTTTCCCTTATTTCTGTAAATAAACGCAACTGAAGGCTGTGCCTGTTGGTAACGCGTGCCCCTGTTCACACAGTCAGAGGTGACAAGTGCCTCTCTGTCCTGGATGTCCCAAGGTAAGGAGAGGATTCTTCTAGTTTTTTTTTTGTTTTTGTTGTTGTTCTTTTTGTCCTGTTTCTCTTTTTCTAGCCCTCGGTTTCACAACAAGGTCTTCAGCTGTGGTTTCTAATTTGTTGTCGTTAGGGTCCGAAGCCTCACTGCTCAGACCCCTTCAGCGAAGCAGCGAGTGGGGGGCAAGGGCTCCCCAGGTCGGCGCCCCGCACGCTGGAGCGTGCGCAGGAATCGCCGGGGATGCTGGCAAAGGCAGGACCCCGTGTCCGCGTCTGGACAGGTGGCTGGGGCCGCGGGAGGCGCAGGTCCTCGGGCCGCACGCTGCACACCCAGGCGACAGCCGTCAGAATCCGGTCGCCTGTGCCTCCGTGATCTGCTCTAGTGCTGTCTGGCGACCAGTAAGCTGTTCAGACGCACAAGAAAAAAGTCTCCATGTCTGCTCCTCACCAAAGAACACGTTTCAAACAGGAAACAGGAAACCTAAATGGTTTATGTCAACGCTGCTGACAAAAGTCACAAAGATGAACCAATCTGACTGAAGGATTTTTCTTTTCTTTTTTTTCCCCCAATTTCAGCTCACATTCCAATTTACTCTGTCTTGCTTTTGGAAGGGTTCTGCCCTCAGCCTGGCGTTAGGGAGGCACCTGCCTTGAAGAAAGCACCCCTCCGCCCGAAATGCCTTTGCTTCCTAAGGCGGCCTGTTGACTGCCTCGTCCCTGATCAAAGGATGAAGTTCACCGTCGCATTTATGTTGGAGGCTGGAAGAAACCCCTCTGGAGGCGCTCAGACCCCTTCCCTGGGCAGAGCTGCATCCCCGGACGCCGATGTGAGACCTCTGCCTGTCGGTGCCTGAGTCTGAAGCGACAACTTGTGTCCCCATCCTGTCATCTCTGCAGGCTCACGGGCAGCATTTTTCAGATGACAATGAACAAAGCTCAACCTCAGACCAAACGTGCTCCCTGCTTCCCCCTGGTTTTCCTGCCCCTGCCTCGGGGCTGCCTTCCCCCGCCTCCCAATCCACCGCGGAGAATGCTCATTGGTTTCACTTTGTGAAAACTCCTCATTTCCCCCCAGAGTTTCCATTTCACGCTGGGTGGGTTTTATGAAGATCTCTTCTGCAGAAGCTAAGTGCTGGCTCCATGCGGCCCTGAGGGATGACAGTCAGAGCCTCTGGATCGTCTGTAGCCTCTTGAGACGTTTCTTTGCCACCGAAAACTCCTTGGAGAATCATAGCGAAGAACCTGAAATCTTCTTGGTGCTGGAAGACACAGTTTGGTCGCGTGAACGTTTTGTGCGAACCTTTAGATGTTATGACCTGAAAACCAGCCACACAGCAATTCAGCAACTGTCTGATGTCTGAGTGGTGACATTGGATTGGTAATGAGTTTTTCCAAAGGCCTCCAATTATTTTTCAAAACTGGCCTAAACTACTATTTTAAAATATTTTCCACTGTAGAATGACTCTTTGTTAATGAAACGTAGCTATAGTCCTGTTGCCTAACAGATTGTCACTGGTTTTATCCCAATAAAAATAATTGAAAAAAAATGTGTGTTCTGATTTTCCTCTTGAATTTCTGTAGTAAGAATTTCTAATGTATTATATGCTCTTAGAAATAACACAGAAATAGTTGCATAATAGTCCATCTGATAAAAAATATAAATAAGCCAAGCATTTCTCTATAGTGGATATGAGATTAGCTCCATAATTTATCTGTGGTGAAATAGGAATAGCTAACATTTTTGAGCATTTAATACGTGCTAAGCGACACTGTAGATGTTTTGCATCTCAAGTGTTTTAACTGTCATACAGACCCTATGAGACGGGGACTCTCGCTCTCATGTTAGAGATGTGGAAAGGAGGTAAACAAGTTAGTTAATTTGCCCAGGGTCTCCCTGCTGGTCAGTAGCAGAGCCGAAGTTCAAACCAAATAAAAGAGTCTCTTTTATGCCAGGTGGTTTCCTAGGCTATAGCAAGCTTTACATAAGGATTACTCAGTTTAAAGAAAAGCTTCAGCCTATGTGTGCACATCCATAAACTAAAACCTTAGTCTCCTCATTGGTCACTACTGCACTGAGTGTATAATTGCAGATTTTCCTTAAGTTCCTCTGTTTTCAAGAGCTACCAGGTCACAGGAGGTAGCGCTGGGATATCACAGATGTGAAAACCCTGTAAAAATAACTATGTGTTTTTATTCTTCATGCACTGCAATAACCCCAAACACTTTAACCTGTTCTTTTACACTCTCATGAACACTTCGTCTAAAAATCCAAATGTACGTGGATTTTCACCCTTAGTTCTGTTCCACGTGCCATTTAAAGATGTGTTGGTGCGTTGGTGGGTTGGTGGGTCGGTCGGTGGGTTTGGTCGAGGATGAATCTGCTTCACTAACTCCCGTCGGTTGAGGAGGAGGGTACCCCAGGGCAAGGGCATCTTTCCCGTGGAGAACTGTTACGCACTTGAACCCATGCAGACCCATCTCTTTCCCTCTCTGTTCTCACAGAATGTGTGACACAGGAGAAGGACTGTTCACTTTTCAAACAAGGGAAGGAGAGATGATCTATCAGAAGGTCCATTCTGCGACGCTGGCCATAGCTGAGCAACACGAAAGATTAATGCTAGAAATGGAGCAAAAGGCCCGGGTAAGGCCCCTTCCTCGGTAACCGAACAGCTTCTGATGCGCGTCATGTGTGTGTGTGTGGGTCCGTCTGTGTCTCCACCCCAGTGTCCGCCCCCACCCCGGCCCCCAGAGCTCATCCCAGCGACTGAATCTCATCTTCCTAATTCCCCATGCAGCTGCTGAGAAAAGAAGCTACTTGTGGTGACTAAGAGGGAACCCTGAGCTCTGTGTATCTACCTGTGTATGACCTGTTGCCGTGGTTACCCCAAAAAGGATGGCAGGCACAGAGAATGAAATGAGCAGCCATGTCCTCTGCATAGCCCCACATACAGCTGGACAATCAGAAATTCAAATGTAGGCCCAGGAAAACGTAGTAACCACCAGAAAGGATGCCACTTTTCTTTTTGTGTTTATCCTAGCATTCCCGAAACGTCTCTGTCTTTCGGTGTGGGATTCAGAGCCAATAGTAAAGGAGCTTCTGTTGTTGACAGAGGATTGTCTGTCTACTGTCCTGTCCTGGACCCATACTACCTAGTTTCGGGGATCAGCTAAGAAGCAATTTCGTAAAAAATCTGCAATAGTAAACTATACATGTAGCTGGAAAAATTATAAGCTTTACTACTGACTTGGAAAGGCAAATGATGGGATGTTTATTGGCTACAATCTTAAGAGGTGAATATTGTTTATCTCTTCAGGACTTCCGGAGATGCATGAGATTTTACCTGTGAGAGCATAGCGGCGCTTGGGGAAATAGGGTCCCTCGTCACAAAAAAACAGTGACTCGCTTCGAGTTTAAGACTAGAGACTTCTGTATCCAGTATTATAGTAGTTTTGATTTTAAAATTCCTCAATTGCATAACATTTTAAATGTAAAAAACAAAGAAGTAGTTCAACAGATGATCTCATGTTATTCTTAACACATTTTTTATTTTCTCAACGCTCTGTGCATCATTTTCTCTCTCTGTCTAGGATGTGGTTTAAAGGGCTTTCTCAACACCGAATGGTGACACACACAGTTCAGGCTCATGTAGAACATTCGGCATTCCACAGGGGAGAAGGAGCTGCTTGCACATTAGTAGGATTATTACGATGACTACGGGATTAATTAGATGCACTAATAGGAGGTTGGAATGACCTGGTCTTCTAGATTTGAGTTAAATTTAAAGCACTGTAGCAATGATCTAACTAATATGACATTTTTTCTAGTGGCTTCAATAATTGCCAAAAAAATTTACATTTTTTTCAGAATCCTGCACTTCTCTTATCAGTCCATATTTGCAATTGACAGCCAAATGATTGGCAACCAAAAGTAATACTCGTGATGTCACTTTCTACTGGGTAACAGCTGTAGTTCTTCTTTACTTATACTTGTTTCAAACAGGCAAAGTGCTCACAAGTCATTTAAATTATATTTGCACGCAGGACATTCCAAGAGCTTTTTCACACCACTGTGCTTGTCCACCACCAGGGAGATCATTCGGTGTGTGTTCTGGGTCCCCAATTCCACCCCTTACTCACTGTGGAACCTCGGGCGAGTCATCTAACCTCTGAATGGCTTGTTTTCCTTTACCTGTGAAGTGAGGATATAACGGTTCTATTTGTTTGGTTGCTATGCGGTATCTGCATTTATGTGTGTGTGTCTCATAAACTTCTGAGAATAAACCTGGCCCACAGAAAGTACCACACAACATTCCTTATTATGATGGCGAGCCATCTGTAGGAGTGACTTTGAATATGTATAAGATTTGTAATGTTTGTGAAGACACTCCCTTGCTATTCCTAAAGATGGCTAAATAATATCCTTCAATCCCTTTCACCTACGTCTAGCAATCTTGTGCAAAAAAAATTTGGAAAGCAGAATTCAAGCAGCATGTGCTGCTGATGCTGTTCGTGTTGCCGAATCCTGGCCTTCTGAGGGTGCGTCCCAGGAGCGGAGCCGAGCCACCACTGGGAGGGGTCCGAGGTGCTCGGCTGGGCCACTGTCTCAGGTCTCAGACCGCCTAAAGCTGGAGGGGACACATGGAGACGGGCACTCAGAGGCAGCAGGGGAAGCGGGGCAGGTGTTGAAATAGCAGCCTCAGTAAGTACGGCTCCACAGAGAATCCAAATGTTTCTAGAAATCACGAACTCAAAGACTCCATCAACTTGCACATACATGTAAGTGGAGAATTTGGCTTAGTTTCAGAAGTGATTGCACAGCCAAGCTTTTCTCTGAAGGTTAATGCTCATAAATCACTCCAGGTCGGGTCCATCCTTCAGAGAAAATTGAATTAATGATGCTTTTTAGATGGCAAGTTATATGACTTGAAAACTGCCCCAATTCCTCAGATTCTACAGTCATAAGCAAAGGTTTCCAGGTCTCCAAGGTAGCAGGTTTTTCTTTTCCCTTCAAGAAAATGCCTTTACATGCACCAATTGCTTCTTAAAAAGAAATTCTAACAAGAGTGAAACAGTATTTAAATACCCTCTTCATATTCATGAAGCAATAACTCTTCATTTGCTTACTTAAATAAAATAAAGGCCTGCACTATAAACCAGACGAAAATGTAATGAGAGAGTTGGGAAAGTACCAAAAAACCTCTCCAGGACATAAAAATGTTTCATTTCATTCATTATGTATCTCACACAAATAAGACGATGACACTGTTCATTGGCCTTGGAAGATTAATACTCATCAGGTAGAAAATGTTTATGTATTTCAATGTGATTAAAAAGGTCTTACAAGATTAAATTATAATTGAGCGATGAATGTAAGTGATGAAAGCCCCGAACATAATTGTTCAGGCAACTGAATGAAACGTTTACTTGCATCCTTTCAAAGGCAATTCCAGAGTGTTACTGGCTTTGGAGATAAACCTAAAAAATAATGTCTCCAGAACCATTTCTTAATTATAAGAGAAATAATTCAATATAATCTTTTTATATCACATGTTCATGAAACCTTGTTTTTCCCTTGTTCAATACCTTCCTGCCAGTGGAGCACATAAATAAACATATTTGGGTATGTCACCACAATCCGAGTTAGGCAATATTTCTTTTCTCGTTTGAAGAATCTAATACCTAGAAAAGCAGTACAATTTGCCTGGCAGAATAGTGGATACAAACAATCACTGAGTTGGTAAGGCTTTTAAAAGTGTAGACTTTGATTTCCTTCACTAAAAAGGGATGTTGAAAGAGTTAACTAATATGAACTGAATGGATTAGGACGTTTCTAAGAGAGGGTAGCTGTTTGTCAGCCACTCACAGGCCGCCTGGTGCCTACTCGGTGCTCAGAACCCTGCACGGCAGGGTGAGGGCTACGGGAGAAGAGCCAGAAAGTTCCTTCTTTCTCAAGTGGCCCAGAATTCCATGGGATCCAATAGTTCATACCTCCTAGAGTAAGATTATCTCATGTCCTGTCACTCCTTAAAATATCAAAAGTGTATCACGCCTAATTTAATCAGATGGGTAAGATAGCGCCATCACAAACTTTTGGCCACTGAGACCAACACCACCAGCTGGGCGTCTTTGCATGGCCGTGACAATGCAGCCCGGCTGGTTTCTCGGCGAGTCCACGGACTGGAGGTCCTCAGACCGCCTTCCACGCAGAACGGTTTCTGCAGCTGGAGAAAACAGCCTTCCCCTCTTGCTGCCCACGCCCGGGTCCAGCAGGGAGCTGGAAAATGATCATGATAAAAAAAAAAGGGATAGCAATCTTAAGTAGTTTCTCAATCTTCTTTACTTACTAATCCCAAACCAGTCTCATTTTAAAGAAAGTTTCATTTTGGGGGAGTGCATTGGAAAATTAAGTCAAGGTGATACATTATTTTTTCTTATTTTTTTATAGTCACAATAATCCCAGTTTTTTTATTTTTTATTGTTTAAGCTGTTACCATTGTTCCATTTTTCTCCCCTTCCCCTCCCTCACCCCTCCCCACCCCAAGCCAATCCCCACCTTGTCGTCTGTGTCCATGAATTGAGCATAAATGTTCTCTGGCCAATTGCTTCACCATTTTCATCCCTTCCCCCGCCCCTTTCTGGCAGCTGTCAGTCTGTTCTGTGTATTCTTTCACCGACTAGCTTAGCATCATTTTCTGCAGGCCCATCCATGCTGTTGCAAAATGCGTTGGAGAATTAAGTCACAGTGATCAATTTTAAACTATTCCTGAGAGAGTGCTAAGATTCAAATGTTTGAGGATATTAGTAAAGCTAGGTATCCAAAGGAACAACACCTAAAATTTGTTTCCATTTCACAGAGATCAGTCCTGCTCTTTCGGATAATAATCATTCAAAAACAAATCCCCTTATTTTCATCGATAATATAAAATGAAATGACATTTCTGACAAAGAAACGGCATTATCTTCCTCTGCCTCCACCACACCGGCATGGACACGTGCCCAATGCCACGTTCGTCCCAGTGAAGGCGATGTGGAGAGGGCCCAGAGGAGAGAAGGAATGGAGCTACCTGTATGTAAAACTCACTAAAGTAGCAACTCAAGGTTAGGTAAATTCGCTCCTCCAGATTTGCACGTGAACATAAAACTTGCTCAAGTATTGACAATTACCAGCCCATGACATAACTGTGGCCTACATAGTTCCCTGCACAGGGAAGTACTATGATACTGCATCTGTTCCAAACGCACACATTTTTTTCACATGTGAACATCTCTCAGGTCCAATGCGAGTGGCAGTTTAATTAGCAGCATCGCTCTTTCATGGCGCGACATAAAATAATGTTGTCTTTCCGCTGATGGCATCTTGGAGTGCATAATGCTCGCTAGGAGACATGTTCTGAAGACACTAAAATGTGACGCCCAACGGTAGCTAAATAATAGTTCTCAATTCCTTTCAAGTATGACCGCGAACCCCGTGTGCTCATCTGCAATGTTTGAAGGAATGAGGAAGCCTTACAGAACCGGCTCTATCCTTGGCGGTTTGACTTCCTTTGCCGGGAGAGCGTCCTCCATGCCCACGTTTTCCAGGAATCCCTATCAGTTCTGAAAAGGCACTCACAAGTTTTCTCACGCTGAACATGTGCAGAATCTGGAAGCACAACAGCCCGAGGGGAGTGCACAGAAAAATTTTACCACACTCTGCAGTCTCTTTTCTAGGTATTCTTCATGCGCATTCAGGAAATTCTAGGAAAACTTTAAATGTGTGATTTGTGATCGCAAGTGGTTATGTAATGTCTAATATACAGGAACATCTGCTAATTAATTCATTCTTCAGGGTTCTATTCACGGATCTATTTATTGCTCAATATTACCAGTTATTAACCATAAATCAAGAGCCTTCATTATTATTGACAATGACCAGTTCCTCGCTGGGACATGCCATTCACATCATTGTAAAATTTCACTTTGCTGACTGGTAGGCACTGATCTATGACTCAAACCAAGGTCAATGAGAACAAACCATCATAGTCGATAATGGAAATGGGCCCATGGCCCACTAATCAGTCAGTTCACTTACTATTGTTCCAATTTCAGGACACCAAAGAAAATGTTGCCTCTGAATAAACACAAAGAAAAATATACATTTCTGCATACATGCACACATGTGAGGGAAACAGGAGGAAGACTGTATGTAAGTATTCTAATGAACAGCACTGTAACACAGTGTAACAGCAAGGATTTTATTTACATCATGCTCTCTTCCCTTAAAATGTGGTCAATGTATGGTTTAAAATATATAATAATAACATTCATTTTTTCAAGTCTAACGGAAATAATACCCCACCTAGCAGCTGCCATTAAATGGCTGTGTAAACTACATTTTATTTGTTAGTCTGGTGCAATCTAAGCAAAGTGTCTTCTAATTCCTTTCCATTTATCTTGAATAAAATGGAAGATTAAATGTAAGATGTCCCCTATTGGAAATTAAGTTGAGTCTGTGAGAAACCAATTGCCCATGAACCTTCCAACTTCGGAGGCCGGTTTGCACGAATCCAGACAGCACCGGCTTGGCTGGCAAAACACCCCCGGGGGCTCACAGTTTTCTAGTGTTGAGAGCTCTTTTCCAAGAACAAAGAAAACTCAGTGTTCTCGACTCGTATTCAGCATTTCCATACTAAGCAGCGCCACATTTTGTCTTACCCTGACCTACATGAGCCTGTTCCCTAACCACTTGTATGATATCTTTGTAGTGTTTTTCATGGAGAGTGTATATCCCTGGCCAGTCCGTCTCGTCTCAGACCTACCGGGGGGCATATTCACGCACCCACCCACTATGGCATTTCATAGCTCCACCCCTCAGAAAGACTGGGGCTGTTCCTTCCCGGCATATATTATGCAGGTGTGCAGGTGTGCAGGTGTGCAGGTGTACACGCACACACATATACCCCCTCCTACCAGCGTTGCTCACCTGCCCCCATCTGTGTCCCACCTGCCCATCCTCCTCATTCATAGTCATATCTCTTGGGTTTTGTACTTCTATTAAGGTCCTGGACTCAGATCCGAGTACAGGCCTCTGCCTTCGTCGTCATTTTCTTGGTCACTCATTTGGGACAGATTTCCATGCCCTGACCACACACGTGCATGGACACCTCCGGTCTGAGCCGCCTCCCCATGCTCTGGGAGCAGCGATGAGGCAGCAACCTTCCCTGAGCACTCTCAGGTATGATAAACACGGTGCTTTCCACTCCCAAAGCATCATCTTATAAAATATGTATAACCCTCAAGGTGGGTTATATTAACTCCAATTGAGAGATAAGGAAAAGTGAAGTCCGAAGAACAGGGACAGGGTCAGCTGAGTGGGCATCTGCGGAGCTGGTGTTGGATGGCAGGTCTGCGTTCAGCAGAGCCGAGGGCCGACCGGTCTCTGCCTCCCGTTCCTGTGCTGTGCTGCGTCGGGCAGAGACAAGAGGCGCTCCCCTTCCTGCCTGGGTCCCGGGGAACAGACCCGATAGGTGTAATTCTCATCCCGTCTGCTCCCAGAAGACAAGGGGTCCAGTGGTTTACCTTACAGTGAGTTATGGGGAAGAGGGAATAACACTGTGGTCTTGGAAGCCTCAGAGACATCACTCACGGGCTGTGTCACCACGGACAAAATAGGTTATCACTCTGAGCCTCCTTTTCCTTGCCTTTGCTGACAGTTTCTACTGTGGGTGTTACGTGAGATGACGGATGATACCCGTTTGCATGCTGCCAGGCACAGAGAGTGACTCATAAATGCTCATTTATAAATGCTAATTTTTTCCCCTCTCCTGATTGTACAAGTTTGCATTTCCCGTGCTAATATCACTTTCCATTTTCAAGGCAATAATTAGGAAGATACAGAGCAAAAGGAGAATTAATTTGTTAACATTTTTGATGCAGATGAATTTTATGTGGGTAAACACAAATTAGCATTAATGTTTATCACAGGGGGAGGCGGAATCTCAAAACAGTACAGGGAAATTGCAAAAGGCATAAGGTCGCCTGGATACTTTTTTTTTCCCCGGTAAAAGCAGGAAGAGGTGCTGGTAGGCAGTCCTTTCACACAAATCACAGCCATCAATCAGGCCCTCCCGGCTTCTTCTGGGCAGCCGAGGTCCTCTTAAAGTACAAGACTGTATTGTTGCAAATTATAGTATGTTGGAGGGGAAAAGGAAAAAAAGAAAAGATAGAAAATAAACAAGAAAACCAATTAAAAAAACAGAAGGTGAAAATTAATTAAGATAAGAGCAAAATATCAGAAAAACTGAGCCCTGACAGGTGTGGGCAATGTTCTACAAAGTAAAATGTTGCCGGTTCAAATATAAGTCAGAGCAGATGCCTGGGTTGTGGGTTCAGTTCCCAGTCAGGGCATGTGTGGGAGCCAACTGATTGATGTTTCTCTCCCACATCAATGTTTCTCTCCCTCTTTTTCTCCCTCCCTTCCCCTCTCTCTAAAGATAAAAATAAAGTACATGTGTTTAAAAAAAAAGGAAGAAAAGAAAAACTGAAAACTATAAATTCTTTAAGTAAAGTTAAAACCCCAAATCTCAGAGGTGGGGATCGGGGAGGGTGAAAAAAGTGAAGAAGAATATAATCCATTCAGTAGTGTGACAACTTTGCCTGGTGACCGCGGGCTCCTAGACTTAGCAACTAACTGTTCTGTTTCCGAGAATGAAAAAAAAAAAAAAAAAAAAGGAGGAAAAGCACTTTCCTCAGCTTTGGGGAAGATGAATTCACCACTGATGATCTACTGTATGCTAAGTAGTAAACAACGTATCATCAATTATAAAAAGGATTTAAGAGTAGATGGCGTGGGATTAATATGAGATTCATTTCATGGATTAGTTGATGTTATTAATGGGCCCTGCTGACACTAATTAAAGATTTATGTGTTTAATTCAGTTCATGCCTCACGTGAGGAATTGGCTTTAGACAGGAAAGCCCTTTGGTCCCCGTGACGATTTCTTAGGACGAGCCCCGGCCTCTGTCCCTTTCCACAGTGGGATGATGGCTTGTGCTTGAAGGTCATTTGGATGTCAACATGCACAGCCCTCCCGCAAGCTCTCCGACCCTCTGCTCCGGGGTCAGACGAGCAGAAATGCCCGGGGTGACAAGCATCGCAGAGATTCTGGGGTGACCTGGAAAGTGAGCTTCTCCCACACCCTCCCTCCCTACCAACCATGGCATGTGGCTGCAGTTAGTACACCCATTTTCATAATAAGGAGGAAAACTCTGAGATGTAGCAAAGTTTGAAAATATAAAAATTGGTTGCAATGTTGCTCTTCGGAGCCATCTTTGAAAAAATACCTTCACCAGGGCCAGACTTTTAAATACACCGAGTAGGGCACGTCTGTGGCAAGACATAGAGCCCCGGAAATGCCTCACTATTAAAAAAGTAAAATCAAGGCCTTGGCCAGGTAGCCAGTCGGTTAGAGTGTCGTCCCCAATATGGCAGGTTGCAGGTTCGATCCCCAATCGGGGTACAGACAGGAAGCAACAATGAATGCATAAGCAAGTAGAACAACAAATCCATGTTTCTCTCCCTTCCTTCCTCTCTCTCCAAAATCAATTTTTTTTAAAAAAAAGTAAAACCAAATAAGTACATTTAAAGCCCTTTGCTTTCTGATTCTATTCAAACAGAAACGCCTCTTATTCTGACACATGTTCAAAGTCCTGCCGTATCCTCTCGGTACTTTGCTTGCAGCATCTTCTATGAAGGGGTGACTGCTGCCGCAGAGCTGTGGAAGAGCTGGGGGCGGAAGAGCCCAGTGAGAGGGTGTGTACACACAGCCGGCCAGTGGGCTCGAAGGCTGCACTGGCCTGAGCTGGTCTTTACACCTCCCAGTTCTGCCCCAAGTCAGGGACTACACGAGGGGGAATTTGAGATTCTATTAATCGGCAGATGGCCCATTTTCTGTGAGAAAGGGAACATTTGCTCAGGGGGCATCAGAGAAATGTGTCCTAAGACCAAATAAAACCATTGCTGGGTGTTTTCTTTTTTTATTTTTAACCTGGTGTGAATCAATACAAATAAACTTTCTTCTTGGAAACGCAGTGTGAAGTGTTGCACTCTGCACTGACCAAAGGCCTGGGCGCCCAGTGTGAGGTGTGGGTCTCTCCAGCTGGTCTTACCTTTGTGTTGCCAGTGACAGAATACGCCCCAGGGTTCTCACGGAGCTCCTCAGGGAAAACGCTTTTCCAGGACACAAGGTGGTATCGAGGGTCCAAGTCCATTCGAGAAAGAGGCATCGGGTGAGGATGGGGGTGCTGCCGGGCAGAACTGGAAGACCGGGAACAGGGCACGAGAGAAATGGGATCCCGGGTGCCCGCAGTCGGTGTATCTGTTTCAGAAGGAGCTTCTACCTCCGCTTTTTGAGCTATGTTAAAATTCAACTAATTGTCGGAAGCTGATAGACACAGAAATGCAAATAAATTCTCCTGGTGGAATAATGCAGCTGACTTTTCTGTGGCTATGAACCAGCATTCCTGATGGGCGACATGTCCTTTGAAGCCGACTTGGAACCGGTTGTACCATCTTTTCGTTCGCTTCTTAATTGACAAGTGGGATTAAACCATTTCCCAGTGTTCGCTTCCTATTTTCTCAGTCATGGTTTTACATCTTTAAAAAAAAGTGACCCTTCCACAGCAACTCGTCGTGCAGGGATTCTATCGGGTTACACATCACCCACATTTCACCCCCAACTTTGAAAAGAGTGGATTTCAGTCTAACATTTGAAAGCAAGCCTAAGACCCCTTTTCTCTTCCTTCCAGCTGCAGACAAGCCTGACCGAACCCATGACGCTATCCAAATCGATCTCTCTCCCTCGGAGCGCGTACTGGCACCACATCACCCGTCAGAACAGCGTTGGCGAGATCTACAGTTTGCAAGGCAAGTGAGGGGGCCGGCTGCAATGCCTCGGGCTCCCCCCGGCTGGGCTGGGCCGGGCCAGGCTGGGCCGGGAGCCCTGCAAGTCTCTGTGTGTGCGTGCACCACTTGCTTTTCCTCCATTTCCATTTATCAGCTGTCACTGACCACAGCGAGAGCGCTGAGATTGACGGTGGCTTCTCGAAAGCTATCATTTCAGACTCATGATAAAAGTTATTTCAGAAATCACCAAGGGCCGAGGACCGGATAGGGCGCAGGCGCTTGACGAAAACACGGTGCCATGCGTCTCATCAGAAGCTAAAGGCAGTTCATACCAGGGCCTGTCTCGTGCTGTGTTTTACAGAGGATGTCTTTCTTAGCATCTTTTACTCCGTGACAGCGCTGAGTGTAAGTTCAGGAGGCTGACCTCAGGCTCCGTAATAAAATGCTGCATAAACCTACTCATAGCAGTTTTAAGGTTTTTCCAAAGCCATTTGGAAAATGTAGACACCGTTTGGCTGCCGAGTGTGGCGATGGGCGGGGCGGGGACAGAAGGAGACAAGTGTAAACAATTTAATTTCTGTGCTATTCCTAATGAGAAACGGTTAACCAGCACGGGGATGGCTCTCCGGGTTCATCAAACTGTGACATAACAGGTATTTCACCAACAAGAGCAGAAACCGAAGCTTTGGCGGTTCTTTTCCTATTCCTTCCCTTTGCCCCAAAAGGAATAATCTTATCCTTCAGAAAAACACTGGGTTGCACGCAGCTGACTAACAGCTGACCGAGACTGGACGGGGCAGGCGCGGAGGCAAACAGGCTACCGCAGCACAGCTGCGGACACCCGCCCAGCCAGCACCTGCTGAGCACACGGGCTCGAACGCAGTAGGTCCCGGGAAACATCTGGGAAGGGATGACCACTGGGACCGCCATCATACAATAGTTGGGCATTTAGGGTCCTTGTTCCTCTTCTACTTTAGCTTTTGCTCACATTAATACTAAGCATTGTGACAAAAGAAATTCTATTATAAGCAAACTGAAATACTATATTTTTTGAAGTTTTATTTATTTATTTTTAGAGAAAAGGGAAGGGAGGGAGAAAGAGAGGGAGAGAAACATCAATGTGTGGTTGCTTCTCACGTGGGCCCCTCCACTGGGGACCTGGCCCACAACCCAGGCGTGTGCCCTGACTGGGAATTGAACCAGCGACGGTTTGGTTCACAGCCTGTGCTCAGTCCACTGAGCTACACCAGCCAGGTGAAATAGTGTATTCTTAAAGCAATATTTTCTTGCCACGGTTTCAAACCTAGACTAATAGAATTGATCAGTAAGAATTAATGATTAAAGATACATTCCGAGGAGTGACATCAGCGTCATGGTGGAGGGATAAAACCCCTCGGTATCTCCCCTTAAAGTTATAAGTCGGACATCTATAATCCAACAGTTTCCTCTGCTCAGCGCTTGCCTGAGTGATCCATGCATCGAGAGGTGGACATCTTGGACCATGTAGGGAGGGCCAGATGGTGGGAAGGACAGGGGAGGGGTGGTGTTCTCACACAGGGTTTGGTGCCCACCTGGGCCCCAGCTGATGTGGTGGTGGTGGAGGATTTGGGGTGCACCTCCACACTGTGGCTCAGCAGAAGGTCAGAGGCTCGGCAGAAGCAGCATCGGCACATGCGACACCGCCCACCGTGGTGGTGGTGCCCTGAGGCTGAGGTGACTTGGACATAGCGGGGACCCATCACCCCAGTCATCTGGTCATCAATTTCCACTAGCCCAATGGTGCCCCCCAACAAGAAGCCAACGGGTGCAAGTAGCAACGGGCAGAGAAAATAAAACCTGGCACTGTATCACCATGTACTGGAAAACAAAATTATCAACCTACAGCATTGTTCGGATCCACGTGGTAACTAAACAACAGAACAATTCACCACCTCACATGTGCAGGCGGGAGGACGGCCCATTGGGCACCATGATTAGCCACGTTAACGAGCTAACACGGGAAGAAAATGGCAAGTCTCCAGGAACCAACCCCCAAATCACGGAAGACTGATTCGAACGACAGAGAATTCAAGGTTACAGTCATGAAGACATTCAGTGAGGTACGAGAAAACTCCGAAAGGCAGTTCAGTGAGCTCGGGAGTCAAATTAATGAACAAAAGGAGGACTTCACCGAAGAGATGGAAACTTTAAAGAGAAGCAGATGTTCTGGAGCCGAAGAACTCAACAGGCGGGAGGAGGAATGCATTAGGAAGCACAGGAAGGAGGGCAGACTGGATGGAGGAGAAAATGAGCAAGCTCGAAGACAGAAATCTAGACATGCTTCAGGCGGAAGAAGAAAGGGAACTAAACGTTTTTTAAAAATTGCAAGAACTCTATGAGAATGATCTGACTCCATTAAAGATACATTCTTCAAGAAAGAACAGTCAGAACAATTTCAATCACTTATGAAAGGTAATTGCTTTTAATGTTTTAAATGAACGTCCTTATGGCCAACTTGACTCCCTGTGTTTAGCAGGGAGTCCTTATCTTTTTGTATTACTTACTTGTATAAGAAAATTCTAAATAGAGTTTAAAATTCAGAGGAGTAAATTTGAATGTACAACTGGCTGTATTCCGTGATTCATGATTCGGGCAGCATCCCAGCCAGTGGAGAGACGGGACCACTGAAGAGCTTCAGAACAGAAAACGTTTTCAGAGGCAGTGGGGGCTGGGACATGGGAGCCATAAACAAAAGAAAAGATTATTCCAGGCAAGGGACACACAGGTCTCTTGGGTAGATTACCTCACTGGTGCTGGCCAGGAAATTCCAGGCTAACAGGTTAAGTGAGAAATTACATTCCAGGGGCTGGGGGACGGTGTGGAGCTACAGTCAGGTGAGGTAGGAAATCTCATTTCTCTGCCGGGAGCTTACTCAAGTGACTCCATGTAAGGCCCGTTGTATTTTTTTTTCAACAGGAAAAGGAAGGAGGATGGTTTTGACAGTTTCATGAATCAGAAAGAGGATCCCCGCCTCATTCTTTTGCCTCCCTCCACAGTTGCCAAAACCACGTGCTAAGGTTGCCTGATCTTGTCATGATCTTGTATGATTAACTAATTTTGCTCGACTAGGGGTAACTAGGAGACACACTTTTAAAGTAAGGTTGTTTTTATTTAAATATAAACATATATAGTGAATATTGATATCCAATAGAAAAAGCCAAAACTGTGGAATGCTTGAATGAGGAAATACATATCTAAGCAAACAGAAAGCGAGATGCTAATACAAATACGTTGGAAATAGGTGGGAACCCAAGTGATGATAACTGGTTGTTGACAAGAGCTTGGCCCATAATCCGGAGAATACGAGACTCTGGTGTCCGTGGTCGTGCACAGGGAACTTCTCTCTGACCGGCGAGCTCAGACCTCAGCTGATGCACGGCTTCAGAAATAACATCATATGCACTCCACGAGAAACACCGGAATGCACTGGAATTTCTTAAAACCATCCCAGAGACTCATTGGAGGACTATATTGACTTACACAATAAAATACAGCCAATAACTAATTAGACAACTCCATGATTTATCTCACTAATACTGATTCCAAGCAAAGTTAGGGGCTTGAAATATCTTATCAGTTATGATGAACAATTTACTTATATGGTCTTGATATATTTTTGGTTGTTTGTTGCTTTATTAACAAAAATACATTAATTAATTACTATAGGTCAGATAAATATAAAACATATTTCATATAAATTACATTTCACTATACTTTGTTTATTTTTATATTGTATACTTCTTAAAGCAATTAATTTTACAACTTTATATACCCCCTCATTTTATGGTTATATTATATGAATAGAGAGAGAAATATAAATATTCAGCAGGTAGATAGATGGATAGATAATATATAGATAGATAGTTATAAACTTGTTAGTGATACTTTGAGAATGGTGATTTATTTTATTCTCTTATTCTATTGAGGCAATTAATTTAAGCAGAGGACAAGAGCCTCCGACCAATTTTTTATTGATTTGAGACAGGGAGGGAGGGAGGGAGGGAGGGAGAGATTTGTTGTTCCATTTATCTATGCAACCATCGGTTACTTCTTGTATGTGCCCCGACTGGAAATCCAACCGCAACCTTGGTGTATTGGGATGCTGCTCTAACCAGCTGAGCTACCCAGCCAGGGCCTGACCATAGTTTTTTATTGGGTTGTACTCTATTCTGACTGTACCCGAATGGAGTCAGGACAGAATAAAGCTACTGAAACAAAAAAGAAACGCAGAGAGAAACACTCAGCACCCCTTCACGCACACCTCCATTGTTTTTTCACCAAGCTGCGTGTCATACGGGGCTCATTTCGTGTCTCATTTCTTCACTTGTGCTCCTTGAAGTGGCCTCCCCTCTGTTGCGCGTGGGTCACCGGCCAGCAGTGACCACGGAACGTTGTGGATGGCTCGCCGAAAAACACGCGAGAAACAAACATGCACAGAGACGAGTTTCTGTGGGGAAGTAGGGGCAGAATGGCCACCCCCCCTAGTGGGGAGGGCCCTGATTTACCGTCCACACTTGCTTTTATTGGGCTCATTTTGCATAATAATTCAGGTAAAGTATAGTACTTATCAGGGGGAAGTAAGGAACTATAGAAAACAAGGAACTCTGCTGGTCTATTGGGTTGGGGTCAAAGAGCTGTAAGACTTTGAGGAACCAACTTCCTCCTTGGACCCTTCTCATTCAACTGAGAGCATTCTAAACAAAGAAGGTTTCACAGTAATTTACATGTTCTTTCTTAGGCCTGATCACCCGGGGAATCCGCCCTTTTCAGCACAGAGCTGCACCACCCTGTCATTGTTTCAGGCTTAGCACGGGAACTAAGGCAATAAGGAGATTTTCTCCCAGACGATGAGAACTCAGGCTATGTCAAAGCCGAGGAGCGAGGGTCCGTCACCCTCTTATGCTGCAGCCCCCAAGTCCTTCTTTTGGGGGGCCTCCCAAAGTGATCGTGCCTGGCTTAGGTCGTTCCCCCCGTGGGGAATCTTACCCGTCTTTGGCTAACTGACCAAGCTTTTTGGGGTTCAGTTATGAATAAAGCAGCAGAAGCAGCATTCCTGCCAGGGAGACAAGCCCTTGTCTCCTTGCTGGCTTACGGTTCCAAGGGCGTTCCCTTAGCCTTAGCCTAAGCGGGGGTTTCAGCTTCTGATACCAGTCAGGGTGGTTCCCAACACCCCTCCCCAGTACAAAGAGGAGAGCAGGGTGGGGCAGCTGTCATTGTTGATCTCCCAAAGTCAGAGAAGAAATTTGGCGAGGGTGGGTGCTGTATCATCAAGTCAACCGTAGGGAGCATCCAGGGGCAAAAACGTATCTTCACAATTTTTTCATCACATTGTTTGTATCCTCACGGTGCAGAGGAGATCAATATGAGTTAAACTCGGCCGGCTTCCACTTGGTAGATAATGGAGGAAGTGTTCTGATGTATTTAAGGTTTAATAGGTGGAGGTTCATTATGAAGCAGCCCATGTACTCGAATCGGGAAAAGATTCACGGTGTGGAGACAAATCCATCCTGTATCGACTCTCCTATCACTCTGATTGCCTGTCACCCTCCAAACTGCACTTTGCTCACTTTTATTGTCTCTATTTCTGTCACCCGTTTTGTAACTATAGAGGCGAGATTCACTCTGGAAGACGGGCATTGCCTCACTGAATTCACTTTAATGTCTGGGGAAGGGGTTCTCCACGCTACGCCCGGGACGGTGCTCTGAAAGCAGAGATTGTTACGGTCTCCCTAGGGTGCTCTCACTCTCGGAGTCGAAAGACAAAGACAAAGGATAATTAGCCCTTACAAGTACTCGTTAAACTGAGTACCAGGCAGCCACTGTTTAAAATCTCTTCCCCTAAATGGCTTCTGATGGGTATGTTCCCCTCTTCCTGCAGAAGCGGTAAATAAGGACTTTTCCTCTTTCCAGTGTTTGTCAGGTAATAAAAAATGATCATTTGTGAAGGCAATTTTCTGTTCATGTTCCTCCAACATCTGCCATTACAAAAAACGTTTATGTCACAACACATTCTAGAGATGTCAGCTCTACTGGGAGTGCCCAACCTTCGGCATCTCTGGGCCACACTGGAAGAAGGCGAGTTGTCTGGGCCACACATTAAGCACACTGGGACACACGGTCACCAAAAAATGTCATCATGTTTTGTGTTGGGCCGTGTTCACAGCCACCCTGGGCTGCATGGGGCCCGAGGGCCGCAGGTTGGACACCCCTGCCGGGCTAGACTGAGGGGAACCTCCACTAGCAAAGGGAAGAAACATGATTTCAGACTCTTGACTCAAAAGTGAATGCTTAAACACACCATTTGTTATAAAGTTGACAGAACTGTGCTTTGAGTTCTCAGGCCTGCAGCAGAAAACATGCTGGAAGCATAAGGAGCCCTCAAAACAAGCTAGAAGACAGGGAGGGAAAGAGGAGGGAAGGAAAAGGAGAAAGAAAAAAACCCATAAGGAGGCCAGAATTTTTCTTACTTTAAGGCTGTCCCCTGGACTTGTAATCACCACTGTACATATTTATGCCACAGACGACAGCAGAGTCTTTAAACTGGGATTCGGCAAGGTGACAAAAGCATCATCAAAAATGACAAACTAGTAGAAACCCCCGAAGGTACCAGGCTCACGCTGGTCCTCGCTGAGGCTTTGTTGGATGCAGAAATGGAGTCACAATGCATTATGGAGGACGCCCTGGCTGCCTTGTCTCCTCTGTGAGCCAAATCCTCAGCCGGTGCTGTAAAAGGAACCACGCCCAGGTTGCCCTGCAGCCTGCCTGGAGCCCCGCTCCTCCGTGACCACCCCCCTCCCCCCCATCCCTCCCCCTGCCCTGTGCCCAGGTCTCTGTGGCATGTCAGGCACTTGCTGCTGCTGGGCATAACTAACGCCGAGGGAAGCACGCGAGTCCCTGAGACAGGCTGCAGATCTGTCCTCTCCCCTGACAGCTGGGTGTCGCCTCTCCTCCCGCTGCTGCTTCCCGGGGTGAGTTCCTCCACCAGCTCCCGCGGCGGAGGGAGACGAGCGTGGGAGCTGGGAACAGTCCCCGGAGAGCCGGGGGCTCTGTACTCTCCTTACTGAATGCGCCCTGGTACATTTAATGAGTCATCTTCACACAAAATTATACGGATTATAGGCTGATTCATTTTCATTTCACTTTCATTTTAAAATTTTTTAAATTTATGGGGGCGGCATTGGTTACTAAGGTTATATAGGTTTCACGTGTACATGTCTGTGATACATGACTTGTATGTTGCATTGCATCCGCCCCAAGTCAAACCTTCCGTCACCAGGCTTTCGACCCCTGTGCCCTTTACTACTTCAGCCCTTCCCCTGGGAGCCACAGTACTGTGTGTGTCTGTGAGTTTTTGTCTGGTTTTCTTCTTTGTTTATGTGTTGCTTTCAGGGTGTTTTTTTTTTTATTGTTGTTCCAGTACAGTTTTCAGTCTTTTACTCCTATCCCTGCCCACCCCCCAGTCTTTCCCCCCTCCCTCCCATTCCCCCCCCCCAGCCCCTAGTTTTTGTCCACGTGTCCTTTATGCTTGTTCCTGTAAACCCTTCCCCTTTTCCCCTGAAATTCCCTCTTCTCTCCCCTCTGGTCACTGTCAGCCTGTTCTCTATTTCAGTGTCTTTGGTTATATTTTGCTTGTTTCTTTGTTTTGTTGTTTAGGTTCCTGATAAGGTGAGATCATATGGTATTTGTCTTTCACCGCCTGGCTTATTTCTCTTGGCATCATGCTTTCAGCTTTATATCCCATGTATGAGTAAAATCATATGGCTCTTAACTTTTTCTTTCTGACTTATTTTGCTTAGCATGATATTCTCAAGATCCATCCGAAATGGGTCAGAGACCTAAAACTTAGACCTGAAACAATAAATTACATAGAAGAAAACAAAGGTGCTAAACGCATGGACCCTGGTTTTAGAGGAGCTGTTATAAATATGACCCTTAAGGCAAGGGAAGTCAAGGCAAAAATACATAAAACTATGGTGATGCATTTGTGAGCAGCCTGAACCGCTAACTTCATCTTTGAACCCAGGATGACTGAGACGCCCTTGGCAAAGGTAGTAGCCGTGCAGTTCTGCTTTCATCAACACTGATTGATATTCCAAGGCCAGCGTCTCCCTCCCTCTCCCTTCTGTAATCTGTGGTTAAGCTCCAGACCCGGGGTCAGCCGGGCGGCGGGACCTGATTACACAGAAGGTATTTTCTGTTCACCGAAAGGTGTCCGCGCTCGGAGTTCTCAGAGAGCCGGGAAGCAAACAGGCAATTAGAATTAGAGATAACCTTCAGGAAACAGTAAACAGAGTTCCAGCGTAGATTAGGGAGGTCAATCAAAGGATTTGCTTCTCTTTGCTCAGCTGCGTCCTTCCATCCGTCATTACTGCCCTGTCCGTTTCAAGATGTAAATAGCTTTCATTGAGATCTTCTGTTTAAATTTTTATTCTGTGATGTTTCCCAAATCGCAAACTTAATAAAAGCCTCCTGTAGTGGGTAAAAATAAAGAATCGCACCAGCAGTAAACAGCAGCCCGTGTGTGTCGAAGCCGCCATCGTGTCCCTGTATTGGATCGATCCATGGTCAGGCCCGATCCGCCGTGACCTTCAACGAGAGCCAAGTACACCGCACATTCTCAGCAAGGCCCAGGCCTGCTGGGAGTAGTTTGGCAACAGCCCTTGAAAACATGTTAAACTTTCTCTATGAACTCTTATTGCATAGCCTTATCTTGAGAAGTAGAAGTCCAAGGCGGAGAATGCCTCCCTGGATGCCCATTTTTAAAGATAAACTAATCCGTTGCTTCCCCAAATAGACGCCATAAAAATGCTCGAAATATTCTCTCTGTGAAATGGTGCAGACCTCACACCCTGTAGTCATACTCAACCACCTCTCCCGTGCTCCCAGTCATTACTGTATAACTTTAAAATGTCAATGTTTTTGTTTATAAACGTGCTTCTTCTGGGAGGTGGTGAGGTAGCAACTTGGAATGACTTGTTTCCACCCCTCCCCCCCCCCGGCTCAGCTCCCACCCCACTGTGAAGAGATACTCTCTGTGGAGGTTAAACCTTGAGTCTTGGAGCTAAACCACCTTGAACTTGCTCATGACCTTTATTTACCATTGCTGACTCGTATAACTTCAGGCAATGCACTGAGCCTTTCTAAGCCTCATTTTTTTCATCTCTGTAAAGAGGATAAGAGTACCCACCAGGGCGCCTCAAGGAGGCCACCCACACAGGGCTTGAACGCTCAGTCCTTACAAACCACTGTCGATACATTGAAGTCAGCGAGCTTTGACGCATCGGCTTCTTTCTCTGGTAAAGGGCGGGGTGGCGTCCTACTCCAGCCTATTCTAGTGTCCACTTTAAAGCGCTATTGTAGAGTTCCCACTGCACGTGAGGAATCGGGTTTTCTCCAAGGACTCAGTACAAATCTAGCATTAAAAACGGTGCCAGCTTCTCGAGTTTTAGAAAACTACTGACAGCGAACTCTCAACCTAACGCTAAGTTTTCAATGCAAGAAAGAAAAAATAGGTCAGGTGAAATGCCAGGCTGAAGCCCTCAGTGACTGGGTTCCTCCCACCGGTGAGTGTGAACAAGACGTGGCCACACACGCGCGGGAACCTCTGCCTCCGAGCCCTGCGCCTCACACGGCTCAGCCCAGGGGAACTGAGCAAGGGGAACGAGACCCTGTTTTTGGGGTCAGGAGTTGGAAAACTCCCGGAAGGGCCTCATTCCGCTCAGGGCAGAGAAGGTGCCCCCGCCCACCCCCGCCCACCCCCGCCCACCCAGGATCCACTCTGGCCGATGAGCTCACCAACCCTGAGAGCTGAGAGGCCTTTCCGGGACCTCTCTTCCTCCACCGGGCACCAGCCCGTCTCCCACTGCAGACCAGCCTCGCTCCGGCGAGTTTTTGCTGAATTTATTCCCTGTGGGATGCGTGCCGCCGGCTGGACCCGAGTGAAAGGCAAAATATCGATCTTTAAGTTCTCCGGACGGAGCACAACATACGCTCCTAAGAGGACGCACAGCGTGAAAATAACAAGTCAGCCATCCCATCGTGTTCCCAGGCCTGTGACGGTCGTTTCCAGAAGACAGAGGCTCGGAGTTCCCAGACGTAATCTGCCAGTGGTCTCAGGAAAACAAACTGCTTCGTGTTCTCAAGTTCAATCTGAATTAACTCTGAAACTGGTTCTTCATACTGGACTTTTTTCTTGTTCAAGCTTCCCTCACCTGATCTTGATAAATAGGTAAATATTAAGTTCTATATAAATCAAACTTTTCCCCTGGCTGGCGTAGCTCAGTGGATTGAGCACGGGCTGCAAACCAAAGTGTCACAGGTTCGATTCCCAGTCAGGGTACATGCCTAGGTTGCAGGCCACGGCCCCCAGCGACCACACATTGATGTTTCTCTCTCTCTCTCTCTTTCTCCCTCCCTTCCCTCTCTAAAAATAAAATAATTTTAAAAAATAACGATTTCTTTAAAAATAAATAAATAAATAAAACAAGCCAAACTTTTATGGGCCCACTTTCACATTTGAAGGAAACCAAAACCAAAATATGATGTATAATAATTCAGAATTACACACATTCTGATCAATATTTTGTTTTAGTTATGTAAATTAAGAAGTTTTGGTAGACACGGTCTCTCGTTCCATACAGCATAGAAGGTTAAATGATATCTTTTGCTGCCTATGAAAGTGTATTTATTCTACAGTTGAGCCCGTGGTTGGGCACATTATAAACCAGAGCTGAGGTTTTAAGTGAAAATCATGCGATCGTATTTCAGACTTCTGGCAGCGCACGGGATGGGAAAAGCTTTATTTTTCAGTGGGCCCAGGATGTGGGGGTGTACGGGTGGGTGTCTGCTGCAGAGGGCATGTAGGGGCTGTGGGACTCTGGGCGTAGCCCCAAGAGGTCCCCTCCCTTCCTCACTGAGGGACAGGCGGTCATGTGGTGGAAATGCCGTGGCTCACACAGTACCTGAAAACACTCCCAGCTGCCAAGAGAAAATATTTCAAAAATAGGCTCTAAATTCCAGCTAATCATCCGTTTGTTCTGTTCAGAATGTCCAGAGAAGGATGTCAGAAGATCGTTTTCTTGACTTAAATAATGTGTACTCTTAAATGAGAGAATTTCTCTTTAGTGCCATGAAAGTCGGAATTTTGGCTCAAAGGGCTAGTGAAGCACACAGGCTTTTAGTGGGGAAGCTTGATGGTGTGATGTTTTCACCTGTGACAGCTCCTAGACCCTGGAGGAAAATGCACCGTTGGTTATGTAAGTCACCACGCACCATCTGTTCGTAGGACGCAAATTTCTCCATGGTGCCAAACAAGCTCGCTCTAGTTTTATCATAGGTGTTAATCACAGATACGTGTTATGCGATCGGAAATACATGTTAGTGATGTCATGGTTTATCACCGAAACATATGACTATGCTGAGTAGGTAAAAGTAGAGTAGGTGAAGTTTATGAAAAATACTTCATTACCACTGTAACTAAGTAGGCATTTTTATGTTATACAAATAAATGTCTCACTTACAGATGGAGAAGATAGGCTAAAAAGTACATTTTCACATGGGATCACAGAGGATTACATCAGGAATGGTCATTTTAATTGAATTTTACAAATAAGTATAATTGAAATCATTGTGTCACTTAATTTATACAAACAAAATGGTTTGGAAGGTACATTTCTAAAATGTGAAGTTTTCTCTGTCAGAACCAAACCTTGTCAAAGTAAAAATGACCTTTTCATTTAAATGAAAACCTTCCCATGGTATTTACCTTGGAAAGAAAACTGTTGTATTATAAACAACTAAAATGACCTGTTTTCTAACAAAAGAGAGAAGTTTCCTTAAAGAAAAAGACTTCCTTCTAGCTTTGGGCGGTCCCTAACTCACATCTGTCATATGGACTTAGCTGAGGCCCAGTAGGCAGTCAGAAAGGAGAACATAGCAGTCCCATGCTGGCCAGAGCCAATATAGCATTTAGTGACTGTGAAAAACTGGAAATGTTTGTTACAGAGAGAATGCATGCCCATAGAGGCTACAGAAAGAGCGGACACGTTGAAGAAGGGAGCCCCTCTTTCTCTGCCATGGCCAGAGAGCTTTAAAAACCTAGAGCTGTCTGGAAATGTCATGTGTTCTAAGGTTTTCCAGCGCTGCACGCACCCGCACCCGCACCCGCACCCTCTCCGAAGAAGCAATCTCAGGAGTGAGCCATGCAAGGGTGAGAGCAGGCTGTGCTCCATTAAATCATCTCTGTTTTCAAAAACACATCCAAGTAGCTCCGAAATGATTCCAAATACAAGCTTGCTGTTCATTCCCACGGTTTTTCCTCGTGGTCAACCCATCCTGTCTCCCCGTCCTGCGGGTCCCCAGGGTCTGGTCACACCAGCCACCCATGTGCCCTGCGGCCCAAGAACCCTGGAAGAAATGGACAGGAACCCAGTTCCCGGCGGGTCCACACTAGGTGGGCTTCACTCACTGGAGCATTTTATTTGTGTGACCTGTCGTTGATTTAAGTTATAAATTACCTGAAACACTCTGTGGGAAATGGCTGGGTAAGCCATGGTTACGGTGAATGTTAAAGGAAATGACTAGAACTCCGTGTGCTCCCTTAGAAAGGTCATGTTTGCTCTGAGGTAAACTCTCCGAGTAAGTCATATACTCACTGAGTCTAAATGCAAATCACAATATCTCCAAGACAACAATGCAATTGGAAATGTTAATACTCTTCCTTGATCCGTGATTTCCCTTACAAATGGGAACAGGAAAAAAAAATAGTAAGTGGAATTATCTCTGAGTACTTTAATATTTTTTAAATGTTTTCATATCTGTCAGGATTGTTAAAATTATCCCAGAATGCAAAAATTTAAGTGCAGGTGTGGCATGTTTTAATCAACTCAAATTTTAAATGTTCTCACTAAAAAAATAAAACAACTTTATGAATTCCTTCTTCTTTAAACATGGAGAATAAAATCCTCTGAGAGTAAACCATAGTTTTATGGGCATCGGAGGCCATGTAACCTAATATGAATATAAAGGAGTAATTAGCATAAACTGTATTACTTGTACTTTTCCTTTTTAAAATCAATTTGTATTATGATATAATTGACTTACAAAAACCCTGGATACAACTTGGGTGAAAAAGGAAATTACACACCTGTGAAACCATCGGCCTTAGATTTATCATCACCTCCAGAAGTGTTCTTCCTCCCTCTTTTTTTTTTATATTTACATAAGATCTCCCCACTTAACAAACTTAAAATATACAATTTGGTATTGATTATATACATTATGCTGCACAGTGGTACCTCTAGGACTTGCCATCTTGCATCAGGAAAACTATCGCCCTTTTATTAGCACCCTCCTTCCTTCTCCCTGCTCCTGGCCTTAGTTAACTAACTGCCATTCCCCTGAGTCACTAGGAGTCTGAGTAGTTTAGATTCCTGACATCAGCTGGATCCTATGGTATTTGTTCTTTCGTGTCTGGCTTATTGTACTTTTCATGTAATATCTTCCAAGACCATCACGTTAAAGCAAATGGCAGGCTTTCCATGTACTTTAAGGATTAATAATATTCCATCATATGCATACACTGCATATTCCTATGGAACATTTCAGAGTTTCCAGGTCTTTGTTATTGTACATAATTCTGCAATGGACATGGGAATGCAGGTGTATCTTCAAGATACGGATTTCAGTTCTTTTGAGCATCTACCAGGACTGGAATTGCTGGATCACGTAGTAGTTCTACTTTTAATTTTTTGAGGACACACCATCTGCCTTAGTGGTTGTCCCAGTGTACACCCCCATGAACAGTGCCCACGGGCCTCCCTGTTCCCACGTCCTCACCGACACTTGTCATCTTTTGTTTTTCTGACAATAGTCGTTCCAACAAGTGAGGTGATGGCTGTGCATGTTTTGATTTGTATTTCTCGGATGATGATGACAGTGAGCACCTTTTCCAATATTTTTGGCTATTTGAATATCTTCTTTGGTCTTTTCCCCATTTTTGAGTCAGGTTGTTTGGTTTAATGTTTGCTCTAGAGTTGTAATTGTTCCTTATATTTACTAATATTAACCTCTTATCAGACATATATGATTTGCACATATTTTCTCCCATTCTGTAGTTTGCCCCTTCACTTTGTCGTTTATTTCCTGTGCTGGGCAGAAGCATTTAGTGTGCCATAGTCCCATTTGTCTGTTGTTGCTTTTGTGGCCTGTTTTAAATGTCATATTCAAGACCAGCATGAAGCAATTTTTTCTCTACATGTTCCTCTAGGAGTCTTATGATTTCAGGTCTTACATTCAAGTTTTTAATCCATGTCCAGTGGATTTTTGTGTGTGGTGTAAGAGGAGGGTCCAATTTCCTTTTTCTTTTTCTTTTTCTTTTTTTTTTTGCATGAGGATGTCTTTAACATTAATCATTAATCTCTATTCTCCTCCTGGCTCCATTGTGTGCATTTTAGACTAAATGCATTCAAGCTCAAGGCTAACCTCCCTTCTGAGGGCATTCACGTCCTTGTTCTAGCTGATTTATTAACAAATGCTCAGCTCCCACAAGAGCATTTCTGAAGAAGGGGCTCAGTCCCTGGCCGTCTCTAAGATGTTTTGAAATCTTCCCATGGTGCCACCCTCCTAGAGCCACTAAAGGAACACGGCCTCAAAGGAAATCCATATTTCTTCTGGCACTTCTGTTTTTCCACTTCAAAGCACTAACAGGCTTCAAGCATCAGTGGGCTCCCCCAGGTCTGTCCTGGGTCAAGCCACAGGCCCTGAGAACCCCTTCACACAGCAGACCGAGCACCCGACATGGAAGCAGAACCACTCCCCGCCAGCGTGGGTGCCAGTGTCCACAGGGATCTAGAACCCTCCCAAGCCCTTCCTCACTCACCCAGACCAGGGGACGGTTCAGAAAAACAGAGCCACGATTGACCTCCTGCAGAGTGCAGTCAGGATGCGTGAGCACGCAGGGCCCCCTTGTAAAGCAAAGACATTGGAGGGCTCAGAGCCATTTCTGTCGTGTCATCGTGGGCAGGAAGAGAGGGGCCCCCCGCAGCTCCCGCCGTTAGGGAACAAATAAAACTCAGGGAGCAGGTGGAGGTGCCCTCACTGAAGCGACGTTAGGCATATGATCCGCCTGCACTTGGCCCTTCAGCGGTGCGTGAGGCTGCCGCAGCATCCTAACCAACGGTTTGGAACACCGGGCCGAGCGTTTGGCATCAGGCACCATGCAGCAGCGCCCTCAGAACGGGTCCACTGCGGTGACGGTGCCCCTCGCCCACCCGTGTCACCAGCAGAATCACCGCCGGGTGAGGAGGGCGGGCTACCTGGCAGGAAGCGCCCTCTCATTTGCCCCCCGGATCTGTCCCCGCGTGTAGATCAGGGGCCGAGGATGGGTGCCGCTTCCCTGTATTCCCACTTTGAGCGAGGCTGTCTCGTGAACTCCTGGGAGTGTTTGCCTGCGGCCGGTCGCTGACCTGCAGAAGCCCCTGGGCTCGCTCCGATGCGACCGAGTGCGGCCCTTCAGCCCGTTCCGACAGGGGCAACGCGCCCACCCAGCATTTTCTTAGAATGGGAACGGAGTGCTACTTACTGCAGTTCTTTAAAGCCAAACAATGTTTTGCTGTTTTTCTTTTAAAGGAGTTTGTCAAATAAGAACCAAGACCATGTATTTGGTTTACAAACATGATCTGAAAAGCCCAGGTGTATGTGAATTGTGGAAAGTGAAGGTGTTACATTCTTACCCTCTCACTCCGAGTTCCTTCTTTCACTGGAGTGACTGGTACTTATCCCTAAGCTTTATGTCAATTATTCAATATTTGCCAAATACACAGCATAAATATATGCCTCTACACGCAAATATATATGCAAAATCTGGTTTTACACGTAAACTATCTTATAGGACCTATCTTTTAGTTTTGGGGGTTCCCTTTTTGCTCTTCCCATCCTAAAAAATGGTTACGTTGCATTGGTACAACTCCTTAAATAAAATCGAAACAAAGAAAAATTTAATTATCTCTGTATTTTGCAATAACCCAGTACCAAACAGAAGATCACCAATTTTAACTATATACCTGATTCATTATATTTATTTTATTTTAAAAAAATGTTATTGATATATAGCACTGTGTATATGTCAGTTTGATACATTGTGCATTGAGAAAAGATTACTGTGTACTGTTAGCTAACACCTTTTTCGCTTCACATAATTACCTGCTTGTGCATGTGTATGATGAGAACATTTAAGGTCTACTCTCTCAGCAACTTTCACGTATAGAATGCAGTGCTCCCGGCTACACTCACCATGCTGTACCACGGGGATCAAATGATCCCTGAAACTTGTGTTTTTATAACCGAACACTTCGCTCTACACCTGTTTCATACTGTGGCGCGGGGGTGGCAAGCGACTGAACACACAGTTTCTCAGAGTTGCCAAAAATAACACAGTAAGACAACTTTCTGCAAACATACTTTGCAATATTTCTTCTGACAAAATTGTTATCGATTTAGTACTCACGCTCAACCGTGTTAACTATGCTAAGCCTAGTCTTTCCAAACCCAGCTCTGGCTAACCACTAAGATTCCAGCTGAGACTCTTTGAATCTCACGTTCAGAATAAATTTTTAAACACTTTTTCTCCTCAACTTGAACAATCCAGCAGGTGTTCTGCCTCGAAGGTCCCCACAGAGCTGCAGTGTGAGTCTGAGGCACGCACTGTTTCCAGGATGCAAAGGCACTTTTAACCCCTGACTCCAGCTGCATATTATTATAAAGGCACCAATGACTTCCTTTTGTTACTGCAGTGGGGTAACGAGCTCAGTGTCCTCAGAGCTGCCCAGGACACGGGCTAAACCCCAAGTCCTCTGTGACCCATGACCGGGGACATTCTCGGAGGACAGGTGTTTCCCAGTCCAGCTAAAGAAGCACCCGGCGTTTTTGCCATTTAAAAACATACTGTTTTTGAGAACCACATTATAAAACCTAAAAAGTGTCTATAACTCATTGTACTACCTACTCAAAGCACACTTCATGCAAGGCTGGTTTTGATTCCTTTAAAACACAAGACGGAAGACACGTGGATTTGGTTGTTTATGGTTAGCAATACAACTGCCACGCGGGTCTGTGTCGCTTTTTGGAGTCAGAGCTTCGTCCTGGTATGCAGGGGGCTCCCCCTGCCCGCCAAGAGAAACAGCAGTCAGTGCTCTGAGCCTTATAGTTACAGCGCAGTCCACCTTCATCCGGGTTTTGTCGTCCTTGATCATTTAGGTAAATAATCCTTCAGGAAATGATTTTAAAAGCCATGCAAATTTCAGAAAAACAAGAAAAATAGTCTCTGTTGGAAATTAACATAGTCTATTAAAACAAACAAGAGATGTGTTTGTCTCCAGGTCACTTGGACCTTGCCCACTTTCCAGATCAGCTGGGTCTCATTTTCATAGTTAGCCCACCAAATGGGGCCAGTACTACTGTAAATAGTTCTGTCAAATATCCAAACACACGTTAGCCTGGCTGCTGCAAAAATAGTATCCGTTTGTGTGGCCCCCTTGGGTAAGCACTCTCTCTCTAGCTTAGGTCACGAGTTAATGTCATTAGGCAAAGGAGAAGGCAAGCACAGGGAAAAGGAAGGCCTTATTTTCAAATCCACCCAAAGATGGTCTTGTGCATCATCATGCTAGTTCAGCCCTCCCATCCAATGCTATTTCTTTAAATGAAGTGGCGTTTTGACTTGGGATTATTGGCAGTGAAAGTAGAGCCAACACATCATAATTTACAGACTGAGATTTACGCTCCGGGATTTCAGAACAGATACGCCAAAAACTCGAGTCCCACGGGACTCTTCTTCACCACATCCATCACACCCTGTTGACAGACAGGATGTGCGGCGCATTATCATGGATGCCGGGCAGCCTGGCTTGTCATCGCCGGCCTGTCATGAACCTCTGGCACAACTTGGAGCCAGTTGATTGCCCCCTCTGGACTGTCCCTTTCTCCTGTCAAACACACAGCAGAGGACAGTCAAGGTCATTTAAGCTTAGAAACGCTCAGCCCCTCCTTCAGTATGTTGTACCAGGGCTGTGGAAATCCTTCCGTCTGTTAACCCAGGTGGTGAGGCTATGAGCACGTTTCTATAGAGCTGAGAATGCATTTGCTTCCAACTCTGAAGCTGTGTGCAAACATTTTTCGAAGTCTAAGAGCCATGCATTGAAAGACGGCATGACGTGATTCCCCGGGACAGCAGACAAGACGAAACCCTTCAGACAACGCTGCTCACGGTGACAACGGGGGTCCCGCGCTCTGACGCCTGCATCGATCTCACAGATGTTCTCTGAGCACCGACGGTGTGCCGGGCACAGGGCCGGGCCCCTGCTTAAGGACGTTCGGGCGGCACACACACACAGAGTCACCCGCCCGCAGCACACTGGGGAATGTGAGCATTTGGCAGACAGGATAAATGGCATATCTCGCTGCACTCAAACTCAAGGGCTTTAATGTGAAGCTTTAGCTGCTCTTAACCACCTCGTAAAAAGTGGGAAGAAGAGAGACGCGTCCGTGGAGCTGCCTGGGCTTATTCTCCCTCCGAGGAATCACACCGTGGACGGCGCGGGGGAAAGTGCTGGACTCTGAGCTGCCCAGGTGCTTCTAGAAGAAGGAGCTTTCTGCCCAAGTGCTCCTTTGGGAGAGAAGAGAGATGAAGTGAGATGTCACAGCAGTCAGCTGGGCGGGGGACGGTGCGGGGAAGGCAGGCAGCGGCCAGAGTCCCAGTCCCTGGGCGAGGGAGGCAGCAACAGGTCCTGGTACCTCCCGTCATTGCAGGTGAGCCTCATCCGTCACACTGCGGCGAGGCCGTGATAGGATTCCGGAGAGAGTCCTGGAAGCACACACAGAGGAGCTCGGCGTGCTTTGTCGGCGTGTTTGGGGCCCACATTCACGGTTTCTTTCACCCACATTCTGCCACTCACAACGTGCAAATCGGCTGCTGGGGATGCACCTGTGATGACCTTGGTGGCGCACCTTCCTTGCCCTCCATTCCAAATGATTTCTTTTTCTTTTTTTTTATTGTTGTTCCATTACAGTTGTTCTCATTACCCCCCATTACTCTCCTCCACCCTATGCACCCCCACTTCCCACACTCGATCCTACCCACCCCCACTGTTGTCTTTGCATGTGATTTCTTTTAATATTTGTGGGTCTAACCAACCACGTGGGTCTGGTAGAAATGAGAGCCATCCTTCTGAGGACGCAAGCAGCTGCACACACTTCAAGGGAACTCCATCCGTGTGGGAGGGCCTTCCAGATACAGACACACAGATCCTTAAAAGCTGAGCGTGCTGTGCACCATACACGGCATGAATCAATTTCAAAAGGGATCGATCTTGCTCCTGCAATAACGTGTATAGAGAGATGAAAGTCACAGGCAACTTGGTGAGATTCCCTAATGAATGACCGTAGACAGCGCCTGTGTCAAATTAGACACTAAACTCCATCCCAGAGAAAGAAATCACGGCCAGAACCGCCTACTGTCAGTCAAGCCCGGCAGACCGGTCCGAGCCATGGCTGGTGTCCCCGGGGCCTAGAAGAGGGAATCTCCTTGGGGCTGCATGACTCCTCCTGAGATGATGTCCCGAGCAGAGAGGACAGCTGGAATTAAAACCATCAGGAGTCTGTGTGCATGTTTTTTTTGAAAAAGATTCTTAGCCCTGGCTGGTGTAGCTCAGTGGATTGAGCACGGGCTGCAAACCAAAGCATCGCAGGTTCGATTCCCAGTCAGGGCACATGCCTGGGTTGCAGGCCACGGCCCCCAGCAACTGCACATTGATGTTTCTCTCTCTCTTTCTCCCTCCCTTCCCTCTCTAAAAATAAATAAAATCTTAAAAAAAAAGAAAAAGATTCTTGAAAACACTCCTGCCTGATGACTCGACTCAGCTGGACCGTGATGATTACACTTCCTGGAAATTGCACCTGTTGATGCGGTAATTTCACAGGGATGAAACTATTATTTCCGATTGATTCTTAACTCACCTCCTGGTGGACATCATTGCTCCTATCAATGTGCTGAGTAGTCGGGCTGCTTCAGTCCCTTGAGGAAGACACAGCATAACACATCGGGGCTGAGGCTCTGTCCTGAGAGTCAGTCACTCCAGAGGCCCCCACGTGCCCAAGCCTTCCATTACAGTCACTCACCCCTCGGTGGTTCCAACCTGGTGCCATCGGCCGGGAACCCCTCAGACCTCACAGCACAACTTGATTCTCCAAGCCATTTGGCCCCAGTATAAAAAGCAAATAGAAGTCATTATAATAGCTGTCTTTCAAGGGGCGGGAGCCGCTTCCCAGCATACACAATTTTAAGGCAACAAATTGAAATCCACAGGAAAGAAACATTTGCAGTTCCGCTTATTTTTATGGAGTTGTTTTTACTATGTTTAGTTTTTCTTTATTTCGGTATGCGCTATAAAAACACAAAAATCGGAGCCATTCAATTTGGCTTCCTTTTTTTATTACATTGAAACAGTGGATGGAACCTGAGGCCACTAACCTATAAATTTCCCTAATTCCAAAGTGTTTTAATGTTTTTCTTTAGATACTCTACTATACCAAATGGCTTCTCATTAAATGCGGTTTTAAAATACACTCTATGTTACAATTAGTTTCTGCTCTTCCCCATTATATTTTCCAATTGCTTATCACAAAGAAGCTAAATCATTTCTGCATTTATGTTGCCTCTGTTTAGCCCCTCTTTGCAGAAATCACTTATGTTCCAGAAACGACCCATTATGTTTCTGGGTAAGATATTAAGTGCTCGTATTAAACATGATTCATCCAAAGCATTTTGTCTGTATTCATGCCCAATAGGCTTACTTTAACGCAAAAGCTTTGTTACTTTATTGTGTCAGAATTGACCATTTCGGGGGGGGAAAGTTTCACGTGCATATTTTCTCTTCTCCAGACTTTTTCTATCTTGGTTCTGTAACAGGTGCAGAAAGCTGGGCTTTTGAAACATTCATTTCCAGAAGTGGCCCCTGTAAGCCACATAACACAGTGTGTTACGGTGACTCACTCTCACGTGGCCAGTACTGACCTGGCCCCTCAGACTCAGCTCTGATGGGTTCCGTCACTCTGGCCAGTTGAGAGATGTCATTACTCATATCTGGATGAAGTTTGTACTTCAAGAAATGTGTGGGGGTTTTCCTAACACTACACTTTTTCCAAAGAACATGACAAATGATTTTTGAAACGAGTGTTTTAGTGATTTTGTTGGTACCACACACGTACCTTTGGAATTTTTCTCATTGAGCTAAATGGGTGTACATGCTTGGGTGGGAAAGACACCCACACATTAGTGCTTGAAATACAGAGCATGTGGTTCCATTACACCCTCCGCCTCCCATGACACCACCGTCCCCAACAGTCATGGAGGCCGGGGGCATGGAGGGGTGGAGTAGGGTCTCCGAGGAGCACTGGATCGCTGCCACTTAGTAAGCACTGTAATCCCAGCTACGCCAGTCACCTTCTTCGTCCTTTGTTATCTTCATCTGTCAAATGAGAATAATTCTAGTACTCGCCATATAAGAATACAAGTATTGAGTTAATATTTTTGCTTTTATTTTTTTTCTTTTATTGACACTATTACAGATGTCCTCATCCCCCATCACCCCGCACTTTGCTGGGCTCCACCCAGTCCCCGCCCCCCCTCCCCTGCCATCCCCACACTGCGGTCTGTGTCTGTGGGTGGTGCACACGTGTCCTTTGGCCAATCCCTTCCCTCGCTTTCAGAGTGCTGGAGCAGTGCGGGGCACACGGTGTGCACTGAGCGTGCATCAGTGCTATTTTTACGTAACTGTGGAAGGCGCTCACAGCACACTGAATAATGGCTCCTTAAAGACGACCACCTCACACCCTAATCCCGGGAACCTGTGCCTGGGTGACCTTACGTGGCAAAGGGACTTCGCAGGTGGGCTTATCCAGGGGGGCCCTAAATGTAACCCCTGGTGCACTTAGAAAGCAGGAGTCAGAAGGGGACTCGGCTACAGGAGAGAAGGAGGTTGTGTGCCTGTGGAATCAGACAGATGGGAGGTGACCCAACAAGGGGTCGTGAGCCTAAAACAAGGACGGGGTCTGGAGCCGGGCCACCAACCGTTCCCTAGAGACTGCAGAGGAGCGCAGACCTCATACAGTTCTGTCCAGGGACACGGTTCCAGATGCAGGCCTGCAGAGCTGCAGAGAGTCACTTGGGATTTTTGAGCCACTCGTTTGCAGTCATTTGTTGCAGCCGCCCTGGGGAACCGACACAGGCATCCAGCCAGGTGTCAGAGGTCCCAGAAGTAAACCCTCATCTCTGACTCCCTGGCTGTTGAATGTTTCATCACGTGTGGGCTGATCCATAGAGAACGCTAAACATTCGGGGTCGCCTCCGTGGCTTTGTGAGTACCACATGGCGGGGCCTGACTTTAAATGGTCAATAAACTATGAAAGACAAATATTTACTCATAGTTTAAGAAAGGCCACTTGTTAACAATGTCATTTTTCCAAGCAGACATTGGTCGTGTTCATTTCAGTATGAAGTTCAAACCTGGGGGAGGAGCACCCTCACCAGCAGGGAAGGCTGGTGACAGAGTAGAGCACCCCACATGGGAAGCACCCCCATATACTGCCGCTCAGCCCACTCACTCCTATGCTCCAGCTCTGGTGGTCCAGCTCAACTGTTCCCAGGTACCAGAGGACAGCTGGAAGGTACCTCCTTCCCCCCATCCCTTTGCAAAACTAGGTTGCCTCATGTTCGCTTGATGGATAAGAAACAACATTTTAGGAACCATGGTTAGTACAGGACCTACTCTAGGCTGTGTTATAGCAAATACATTGCATAAAATAGTCTCTCTTTTCAAACACATTTTCAAAAATGGTTTATAAGTGGGGGGAAGGGAGGACAGGTGGGAGGTGTTCATAGTATGTTGTAAATGATAGTTGCAATCCCATGGTCTAATTTTGCTAGTGGACCTTATTCAATAATTAGGAATGTTTTTGGCTGCAAGTAAATTAAAACCCAACTGACAATGTCTACACCAACAGGAGCTTATTTCTTTATCAAGTGGAAAGGTCTCGCCGGCAGGCTGCTGTTGTTGGTTTCTCCGCTCGGTGATGCCCTGGGGACCCAGGTGGGTCTGTGCCTCAGTTCTCCTGGGTGTTGCATGTTCCCTTCCCGTCTTCATGCTTGAGATTCATGCGCACAAGATGGCTGCTGTAGCCCTGGGCATCACGTCCACTTGGAGAGCATGAAGCAGTGGATGTTACTTGTCAAACTACCTTTTCCTTAGCAATATGCTGCAGCCATTCTCCCACACCACGAATAACACCCTTCATAATGGCTATGTGATATGCCAGGCAGTGTGTCTGCAGCGTGATTTATGTAACCAATTCCCATTGCCAAACATTGGGATGTTCCCTAAGTTTTTGGTTTGTTTGTTTGTTTGTTTTGCCATTAAACACCAATTTTTTTCTAATGATGATAACTTTCAAGCTCTAATCTCTTAGCAACTTCCCAGTACATTATACAGTATTGTTAACCATGGTCACCGTACTGTGTATTACATCCCCGGGATTTATTTATCTTGCAACTGGAAACCAAACTTCTTAAGCTTCCTCGGGAAATCTTAAGCCAAGGCTTTTTCATATTCACAAATATGCTGACTTTACGATCTCAAGTGTTAACGCAAACCACCAAGTGGTACTGGTGTTATGTGTGAGTCATACATTTTCTCTAACTTTGACTTCGGTGAGGCATATCTGTCAAAGGGTATCCACAGGGCTGGGTAAAGATGAAGCATTGCTGGCTAGAGAACAGTCACAAAGATGTAAATCACAGCACAGGGAATGTAGTCAACAATATTGTAAGAACTCCTTACGGCGCCAGTGGTACTGCAAATAGTGGGGGAACCGCTCCGTAAAATACGTGATTGTCTAGCTACTGTGTTGCACACCTGAAACGAATACAGGATACCTGGAATGCAATCTGCCATTGAAAAATTAAAAAAAGAAAAAGAACGCGGGTGGGAATGGACGTCCGCTGAGAAACCAGGGTGAGTCACCGCGCTGCGGCCGCCCCATTCGGTGTCCTGCCGCTGCGGAAGTGGGGGCTTTGCCGGAGGGGGGAGTTATGATGCTGAAGTGCTGCTGTCCGGGAGTCAGACCTCGTGCAGCACAGAGAGACAGTCCCTGCACTTGCGGTTTATCACCGAAAGGAGGCGCGCGTGCTGCAGAGGCAGTAACCTCATCACCAGACAGTGTTCTCATCACAGAGGGCGGAACCTCACGAGCACTGATGGGGGCAGTTTTATTTCGCCTGCTCTCTCCTTGTGTGGAGGGTGGAGACGGGAGGGCAGGTTTATGAAGCACTCTTCAAGGCCCGCGAGAGGTTTGCGTGAAGACAGGGAGTCACGAGAAGCAGCGATAAAGAGGTAGAGACAAGGATACGTACGGATGGAATCATCCATGAAAGATACCATCGATGCAGTCCTTTTTAAGTGCACGCGGCCACATGCAGAGTGGGCAGGGCCATGACTTTGCGCCTGTAAGAGCCTTCATCCAACACCCCATAAACCAGGACACGGGTCACAGGCCTCTGAGGCACACGCTGCGAGGAAAGCAAAGGAGAAAAGGAAGCCGAAGAGGCCATAGGATCTCCGAGTGAACCCCACCTAAGGCAGGTGCGTGACCATGTTGGGGCACTGTCAATGCACGGGCCCCTCACATTTCCTTGAGGCTGTGACTGCAGGCTTGCAGGCCTGACGCGAACTTCCGAAGGTGCAAATACGTGAACAAATATTAACAAAAGTCATTGGAATTGCATCTGTCTTTTCTAACAAGTTTTTCGTTTACCATTAAGAGGAGGAAGATCCTAATAATGCCCCTTCATGATTATTTAGTCTTTTAAACTAAATTCAGGGTGCATGTGTCTGTGTATGAATATTAAAAAAAACATAGGGAGTGGGATTTATTGTTTATTTTTTCCTTCAAGATTTCTGGTATGCGTCTCAAAGTTTGAAACTGAAATTTGCCTTATATCCATTTAAATGTCTTTCATATCTGGGCTTTTTTTAGTCCTCTATCAGAGTAGAACCCCAGCCCAAAATAATTACTTGTTCCATAATAATTAGTATAATAAACATGTTTAATGGTAGCCTTACAATTTAGAACATTTATTTTATTTGTATATTTTAGATAGTTTCACTCCTTATACATTCTCAATGGAAAGCAGCTGAATAAAATACTAAAATTACAGGAGCACGCTAATTCTATTTTTGGACTTGTTTTGTATGTTGTTTTAGCCCATCTCAACTTGGAATGCTGTAAAAAGGTCAAATGCAATGCACTTTTTAATGTCTGCACTAAATGCCACATTAAGCTCAGTGTAATTAATGAGCTCGTCCTGTATTTATTAAGCAGGAAAATAGGATTATTTCCCTCAGAACCCAGGAACCTAACAGAATAATAGATAACAGACATAAATTTTGCATCTGCCGCCTTGACTAGAAACAAGTTATACAGCTCAAGTAAATTCCTTTTTAGCTTAATTTTCCGAGATCCAGAATTACAGTATAAATCCTGTTTATCAATCACTGTCGTCTCATTATCATCAACCTTAAGAAGCCATATTTTACGAGGGAAGCTAGGTAATGGGATACTCACATGACCAGGCAGGCCATCCTACAACACTATTATGGTAAATGGCAAGCCTGTTCAGGAATCGGATTGCATGCAAATTGGCTTTTATGTCTCTACCAATTTCTATAATGTACACAATAGCATTCGAGCTCATGATAGATTCCAGTGGAAGATGAAACTAATACTGAATTCCCACCAAGCTCCAGGCAGCCCTGGTCCGGCGATGCTGGTGGGGATATCACAAGCTTACTCCTTTTTAGTTGCTGTGCATCGGAAGTGCCCAGCTACCTGGTTTTAGTGACGGCGCCCACTGTCTGCTTACTCCCATTCACCAACAGTGAGAACTTGAGGGGAGGTGAAGTCACACAGCCCGGCAGTTCTTAAATTAGAAGTATCGTTATCGCCAGGAGGCTTGTCAGAAATGCCAGTTCTTGGGCCCCACCCCAGACCTACTGGAAGAGAAACGTGGGGGGTGCAGCCCAGGAGTTTGTGTTCAGAAAACCCTTTGGGTCATTCTGGTCAATGCTGAAGTTCCAAGCAACTTCACCTCATTCTTTTCCAATTCTGTGAGCGACAAGAAAACACAACTATTAGGCAGTGAAGGCAAAAGCATCATCAGATCTCCTGATTTCCCTGCGAACGTCATCGAGATAAAACAAATGTTTATCCAGCACCCTCACGGCGATACACAACGCCTCCAGTGTTTCATGCAAAATCCCTGTCTCCACGGAGAGCACTTGCTAGAAGACGGGGCAAACCGAAAAGAGTGTACGCGCCTGTCCGGAAAGTATCCAGCCTCGCGCTAGGAAAAAGAGCGACATTTACTGAAGAAGATATGAGATACAAGAAACATCGTACAAAGGACAACGACCCCTCAGTCCCCTTCCACTGGGCACCTTGGGACCTCACACAGTTCTCCCAGTCACCATGAGCTGCCCTGCGGTATTTTCCTGAATCTCACTGATGGCCTGAAGTCTCTTCCCTTTCGAACGTGATTTTAGTTTTGGGAAAAGCCAGAAGTCTCAGGGCACCAAATCTGAGCTGTGGGGGACTGAGTCACCTGGGTGATGTGATGTTTCATCAAAAAACTCTGCACGAGACGTGATGCATGAGCGGGCACGTTGTTGTGATGAAGCTGCCAATCACCAGCTGCCCATAGCCATGGCCTTCTGAACCATCCAGATAGTTTCTGCAGAGGAATGTTCAAGCTTCATGCAAAATTTGATGCAGATTTGTTGCTCTACTCAGTCATTTTGAATGCAACGGCCACACAGTGCACATGCTCATTCAATGGCATCTACCGCCCCCACCGACTAGTACAATGAAGTCGTCACTGTTCATGTTTGCACATTCCAGTCCACTCTCCTTGGCTGCCAGGTTACACTGATGTTGTGCAACCCGTTCTCTTTACCTTTCCGGTCAGACCCTGTAGAATGTCAAAGAGTGGCCATGCTCATAAGAAAAGTCAAGCGGAGTAGAGGGAAAGTGAGTGCAGTGTTGGAGCGGTCAAAGAGCCCGTCTGTGGAGGCGGCTCAGCGGAGCACGTGCCCCCGGCCCAGAGGGTGTCACACAGAAGGGACGGCCTGGGCAGCTGCTGCTGGGGTCGGGCCCCAGGAGCTGGAGGAGGGTTGGGGTGGGAAAGAAGGGACAGACGGTGCCTTAGAGCTTGGTGGGCTTGAGAAAATCAGCTGGAGTGCTGGTGTTGGGCCTGTCCTGACCGCAGAGGGCTAGGAGCACGGGACCCGGGGGAGGCGAGGAGCCAAGTCCATCAGCAAGGGCTGCAGCGTGGCGTCTCGGCAACCCTTCCAGCACAGTCTCCCAGTGAGACCCGGACAAACAACAGCCCTCACCCCGGGGTCTGGTGCGACTACCGGTCGTCACTGCAGTTGTTACCAGTGAAATCTGAGGCATGATCCTCCCCTGGCCTCCCCCACAAAGCTATTGGAACGGTGCGGGAAAACAGCGTGCATAAAACTTCACTGGAAACAAAATTTAAATACATGGTGTAAGGGAGATTTCCCTTTCGCCACTGTTAGTGTTCGTAGCAGAGAAGGTCTGCGCTCCAGGGGCGGGACTATTCCTACCGGTGCCTGGGCATTAAGCAGCGTTGTTTCACCAGGAGTAAGCCTTGAAGCTCAGCTACTTTGCTTCAGTGCCACGTGCTTCCTGATTTTAATGCGTCCGTCTAATCCCTGTCTTAGTCTCAGGATAACAGCCATTGATTTCAGCATGTGTTCTTCTCAGGCGTAAAGTGTGAAGGAAATGTTTTTTTTTAAAGTCTAGACAAAACTATGTCATTGATGCAAATTTCCCAAGCATGTATAATGGCTGCTGCTCAGCAAACAAGCGACAGCGCCTTACAGTTCTGTGGCTCCGGCCGTGGGAGCGTGGGAGCCGTGCCTCCCCCAGGAGCCCACTGCGATGTGTGCTCGCTGCACTCCGCACCTCCGGTCCCCGAGACTGGAGGGGTTTCGGGCCATGACCTTAACCACCCCCCCACACACACTCACACCCCAAATCTCGAGCATCTAAACAAACAAAAATTACCGTGCTTTGTAGTTTCTACTACAAAGAAAAATACATATGATATTTCATATATATATATATATATATATATATATATATATGCAGATTTAATGAAACTTCTAAAGTAGTCATTGTCAGTAGAAAGCAAAAGCAGAAGACCATGCATAATTAGGCACATCGTTGGTGAACTTTTTTCTAATAATAGACACTTCAGTGCACGCCAAGCCAGAACTGAGCCACCTCTGTGAATGGGTTAGGTCCATAAGGTGCAGAGATTAGCACGAAGAATGAAGAGTAAAAGAGACATTTAACCTTCAATTCACTATCTCTTCCCACTCAGAGATTTAAAGTCGCACAAAACTGTAAATTCAAACATACAGATGCAATATAGAAACACACCAGAACCTGTTGTTATGAAACTAAAAAGCCAAAATCATTTGTAAATATTAAAATAATGTAATTATTGGCCATGCATGTATGACGTCGTCACAGTTTTGTCAAGAGAGAATCAAGTGTCAACCACGCTGTGAAAATTGCCCGCAGTGGTTAAAACGGTCTCGCCTCGTGAGGCAAATTAGGAATTGAAAGTTATCAATAGAACAGAGTACGGCTGGCTCTTGACTTGCTTCTCGCAACCCCTGCACCACACTTCCGGTGTGGGCCGTGTTTCTCTGCTTTGTATCCTGCTCTGTAACAGCCAGGAATAGGACATTCTTTTTTTTTTTTTATCTTACCTGGTTTTTATTTATTTATTTTTAACCTTCTTAAAATTGTTGTTCAAGTACAGTTTTCTGCCTTTTCCCACCACCCCAGCCCTCCTTTAACTGGAACCTAATCAACAAACCGAACAAGCAAGCAAAATTTAACCAAAGACATTGAAACTGAGAACAGGCTGACAGTGACCAGAGGGGAGAGGGGAGGGGATAATGGGGGGAAAGGGTGAAGGGTTTATGGGAACAATTACAAAGGAAACAGGGGAAGGGGGTAGGGTATTCTAAAATACACAGTAACTGCATCCTTCTGTCTGTCGGGGGGCGGGGAAGGGAAGACCGAAAAGAAGCTAGCTATCTTAACAAAAGAACTCTGATAGGAGACATTCACCAGTGAATCATCCCTGGAATGTTAACCAGCTCAGCTTGCAAGCTATTTACCCCCTAATCTCTTTATTTTCTGTCTTTGAAATACCCTATTGTGGTGGAGCACTAGTGTCTTGAGTAATTTTAAGGGGCAGCCAGTCTTTGAGAACAATTTTTCATATTCAGAATTAAAACCTGCTTCGTGGTTGGTTTTTAACAAAGCCTCTACCAGGAGAAAAGCTCCATTCTAAAAACCACAGGAATCACTCATTTTCTCTGCTTTGTGTTTGTCCTAAAATAAATGCTTCCTTTTTTCCCTGTGAAAATCAAATGAGAGCTGTGATTTTTTTCCCCATTTCATCTTTATGTTGACAGCATGCCATTGTTTTAAAAAAATCATCCGAAGAAAAGACTTACCCCATGAAAACAAGAACAGCAACAAAACCTGCCTTATAACAAATCGGTTGGCAGTTGCTCTCAGGTAATTGGGCTGGCGTTACTGGAAATTAATTTTGATTAATCATTATTTCAATCCCATGAGTTTGAGTGGTAAGAGAGTTAGTTGCCTAATTTTCTATTCTCTAGCGAAAACATTGTCCATATTCCTTCTTTCTTTTTCATGTATCATAGAGTTCTCAGCTTTCTTTATGAAACTGTCCTGTTGGCCACTTGCACGTAAATTACCTCATTAGGGCATGATGTGCATTTCAGATAAAGGAAGGATTTCACTGGCACTTGGCAGACTCTTAGAAAATGATGCATACATGTAAAATCCAACAAAAATTGGAAGTCACTGCCCTTAGCGTGTGAGTCATTCAATATCGTTATTTATTAACATTGTCAAGAACTGTTAAGGATTTAGGATTTCATCCTATGTGCCAGCTAGCAAGTTAGTCCACCACACACAGTTTAGGGGGTTCGGGCAGGAGAGATGTGACATTTCTGGGACCGAGACAGAGGGCTTTTTATGACTTATGTCAACAGCGTCAGCCAGAGGAGCGGCACTTACGAGCCGCAGTTCCCACAGGGAGACGCAGAGAGACTCAGGTGACACCTACCCATAAAGTGGGTTGTTTTATGGGAGAGGAACCCTGAGTTTAGGGAACCCCAATATTTTATAATGGGCAAAAATACAACCTGACATCTGTCCCAGAAAGAACCGTTATCTGTGTTGTACTGGACACAAATGCATCCTCCCCTGTGCTCTGGAGAAAGGCACTATCTCCATCCTCCGGGACTGTTAACCCTACCTGTCTCCTTGCAAAGATAACCCAGAAAAGAGAGGCCACTGGCGTCTGCTCACGAAACGTGCAAGCACAAGGTACTCGTGGGCCTGTCTACCCACAAACCACCACCACAGAGGTCTTTCTTCCTAATTTTCTCACCACATCTGTTTAGATCTTTAAAGCCCTTTTAAACTAGTACATTTGTTGGGGTCAGCGTATTGCAATGGAGCTAAAAAAAGTCATTTCCTTCTTTTCCTACTTACACCTAGAGTAGAGGTTAGACAATCACATTTCGCCTTATATTATTTAAGTTTTCATTGTAAAAAGGATTGTCATTTTCCCATTAGACAGAGCCAGGCCACATAATTACATTACTTCGATTCAACAGATCATTATTGACCTTCCAAGACATGCAAGGCACCCTCAAGATAGCTGCATTTCTCTCTATTTTCTGCTCTGCTCATGCACAGAAGCGTGAGCTGCTGCATGCATTTTTCATAGTTTCATTCATTAATATTTGCTGAGTGCCTGGTGCGCACCTGGCATTTTACAAGGCTCCAGAACCGAGAAAGTAAATCAGCATCCTCTCAAGTTCAGTGTGAGCTGGTAGAGGGAGACACAGGGAAAAGTGACAGCGGCTCCTGACTCACTCAGCTGGCTGGCGTGCTGGAGGGATGTGTAAGGAAGGCTTCCTAGACGAATGAAAAGGAAAAAAAAAAAAGGAATCAGCCTAGTGAGAGTGGAGTGTGGTGTGGGCACTCCAAGTCCAGGAAGAAGCCCGTGGCGTGGTCCCAAGAGCCTGCCCGCTCAGGGGTCTGCACGTGCTTTATTCAGATCGGGGCCTGGAGCGGAGGGCAGGAGGCGGAAACCAGAAAGAGAGGAGGATGGAGCGGGGAGTGCAGTTCCAGATACCGCATCCTTGGGAGAAACCCCAATCTGCTCATACGAGGGGGGACCCTTCAAAACCCGGAATTTATTTATAAAAAATTCTGTATGTGTTTTCACAGGTTTAAATTTCAGTCACCTTCAAAGTGCTCTCTGTTTGATGCAATACACCTATCGAGACATTTTTTCCATGGCTCCAAACAGTTGTCGAACTTGTCAATTTTGATGCCTCTTAGGGTTTCTGCTGTTTTTTTTGTTTCACCTCTTTCATATCAGCAAAATGTTTCTCTCTGAGGACTTTTCCATTCCGGGAAACAAACAAAAAAAGTTGCTTGGGGTGAGATCCGGTGAATAGGGAGGGTGGGGCACAGGGGTCAGGGGTCATGCTATTTTTTGGTCAAAACCTGCTGAACACTCAGCACAGTGTGGGCAGGTGCGCTCATAAATCACCCATCATGCAATGGGCAAACACGGTGAAAGTGTCTCAGAAAAATTCACTGAATTCAAACACAGCCTCTCACAACAACGCCAGCTGGTACACTGATACAGGTGGGTTCCTAGAACACTCATGTAGCGGGGGAAGTCTGTACTACACAAGACCCACCCTCCAGAAGATAATTTTGGGTTTTGGAGGGGTCCACCCTTATGCATGTACACAGGAAAAAGTTTAATGAAGTCTTCTTGGTTAGAAGGAGCCCTGGAGTGTATTTGTAAATGATGTTCTTACATAGGTTTTCACTGGTAAGGAGTGTACCTGATGGATTTTGTACATGAGGGTTAGCTGAAGAACTCCCATCCCCTTGGCACCGCCACTGAGAACTTGACCTCCTATGCTAGGGAGTTTGCCTCTACCCTGGGAAGGTGAAAAATGGAGAGATCACTGGGTGTTCATAATCACTGTGGCAAAGTGCAGCTTACAGGAAGGTGGGCGCTGTTGTTAGGGAAAGCAATTGGGTGTCTGTAGTCAAAAGCCATGAGAAATTCAAGGTAGAGGTAGTGAGTGAGCGTGAAGAAAATAAAGAGATTCAAGAGGGTTTAAGGAGGCAGCACCTACAGGGCTCAATGATTGACAGCTGGGTGGAGTGGGGGGATGGGGAACCCGGGAGACCACACAGCTCCAGTTCTGTGCTGTCGGGTGGGTGGGCCCTGCTCTCCGATCCAGTTAGTCCAGGAGAAAAGGGGCGTCGGGGAGGGTGGGAAGATGGCTCGGTTCTGAAACTCTGATTCTTGCTAAGAGGCACTTCCTGGTCGCCCTCTCTTAGTCAAATGAAGAATGCCTCCTTGGAGGGGCATGGAGGTTTTATTCAACGCCAAAGCCTCGCATTCTTGGTCCATGGGGAGTTGGGGACCTTGCCTAACCAAGAGCCCCAAACCAACTTCCCTCCTTTCCTCCCTCCTCCATTTTTGGAAACAAAAAAATATCTCTCCAATTTATCAGAACCTAGTTGTTTAGTAAATCAAACAATATCCAAATACATTTCAAACAAAAGCAAAGGAAACCGAAGGTGGAATAAAATACATTGGGCTTAGTGTATCCGTTGGTTAAGTTACATTCCCTTCCTTGATCTTCACAAAGCCGGGGTGGTGACTGGGATCGTTGTAATCTCACAGGCGAAGAGGAACCTGAGGCCTAAGTTACAGTCAGGGCTCACACGCAACAAGTCTACCACAGCCTGGATTGTTGATTTTTTTTAACACTTTGTTTCCCATACAGTTCCTCTTCAAAACTTCTAAGAAGTATCGTATTTTGTTATCTTAGTCTTGCTCCTAAACCTGCTGAAACCATTTAGGTCGTTTGTATTGTAACTTTGCTCATGTTAAGTCATCCAAGTCCTTAGGTCCGTGGTTGTCGGACTTCCATCCAGCTCCATTTTCTGACGGCTCTGGGTGTTCCTTGTTTTGAGGTCTAATTGTAGTTCCTCCTGTGGTTGCGTGAGGAGGCGAAGTGTGTTTACCTGTGCCTCCATCTTGACCTAAAGTCACATTAGTTGAAATTTTTTAGAAAAGATTTATAGCCAATACAACTTTCCATTTTCTCCTTAAGACATCATCTTAAGGACAGTCAGCTTATATGTATTCTTGTGATTGATTTATAGGAGATTAATGTGACTTTTCAGAAAATTTGTTAAATACCTCAATTTTAGTTCTGGAAACTTCTACCTGACCTAGGAATACTCTACTTCACGATCTTGAATAGTTTCTTGACTGCTAAACTAGCAAATAATATGTTCAGAAATGGACACAAAGATACATCAGTGTATGATTTTTAAAATTTTATTAACATTATATTCAAATTTTTATAACTAAACCCTTGAAAACAGCAATGAAGTATTTATAGTTCTAAAACTAAATATCTGATTTTTTTTGTTATATTTTATTGCTTCATCCCTCCGGTTGATCAACATTAATGAACTTTCATTTCCTGTATTCTCTACTTCTCATAACATGTTTCGACTTAGATTATTTCATTTTATTGGCTGACACAGATTGCTTATAAATGCCATAATTATTCAAATGAATTCTGCTAACAGTGAAGAATTCTGCCAAGTTTTACAAAGAGTTCACAGTTGTAGAAAATTAATATCCCAGTACATAATTAGAATACAAGAGAAATTAAACACGGGCAACAAAAATGAATGAATGCTACATTGACCAGAAGAATAAACACAAGACTATTTTTATTCTAGAGAATTTCTAAAATAAATATTATAAATATAATTCTGTGTGAATCAAATTGAACCATCTTTAAGACAAATTAAAACATTTTAAACTACATTATATCAGATATTTTTTAGTGTTAGAATGTTATTGCTAATCTTTACCAGTCTCTTTGTAACTGTAGGCTGGGTACTACAAAACTGAATAATATTCATCTTTCCATTTAAGACTTGCTAATTTTTGAAAATGTGACTAAAGAACATTTAGATGTCTGCTTATAAAATAACCAAAAGATTCATAGTTTTGGGAGTGAAAGTGCCATTAATAATAACAATAAAAGTATGAGTGTATATTAAGGAATGGCGAGCAAGGGAGGGAAGGGGAAAGAGAGAGAGAAACCTTCTGCAAATTAAAATTAGAGTCATAGAAATTTTGTATAATTTCATAAGCTTGGGAAATAAGGTTAAACAAATCTCAAATATCCCGCAAGATAAAGCAGCAAAAGAAAGAGTGAAATAGAAACGGTTTGGGAATTCAATGATCCATGTTGCTCAGGAACATATAAATATGAAATACTCTAGAAAAAAAAGAACAGAGATGAGAGAGAAACATAGGAAAAATGGTAGAAGGGAAATAATTAACAAAAATTATAATAACTCAGAAATATTTCCAAGAAATGAGACAGCTTAGTCCCTTGATTGAAAAAAAAAATAACCTCATAAAGTCTTTGAAAAAGTCTTCACACCAAAAGCCTTTGAAAAGGTGTCTCACCCTGGCTGGCGTAGCTCAGTGGATTGAGCGTGGGCTATGAACCAAAGCATCACAGGTTCGATTCCCAGTCAGGGCACGTGCCTAGGTTGCAGGCCACCGCCCCCAGCAACCACACATTGATGTTTTTCTCTCTTTCTCCCTCCCTTCCCTCTCTAAAAATAAATAAATAAAATATTTTTTAAAAAAGAAAAGAAAAGGTGTCTCATCATGCAGCTCATAGCAGTGGTAAGAAAGAGAAGCTCTTGAAAGTTTGACAGGACAAAAACAGGTGGCCAAGCATCGATCGGTGCCAAGCGCCACTGCAAAAACTCCGTCTCCCCGCAGCAGCACTGCAAACACACACTCAGTGAGCTAACAAGGCGGGGTGTGCGTTACAATCTGGTGCCCCTGCTCTTACAGTTAACACTGCATTACACGAACACTGAAGTAATGTACTATTAGACTACGCTACTATGAATGACCTCACTTACTACAGGGTTCTGTTGGAAGAAACTGTTGTAATTGTCCTTGTACCCTTGAGGAACCTGAGGGGCAGAGGGACAAAACAACTTTCCAGGGGCCAAGCAGCTACAAAGGGTGTCGCTGGAACTCAACCCCTTACAGTCTCCCTCCAGCGCTGACGCTGCTCCCCATCACACGGCGCAGCTCCTGACTTACGGCATCGACGAGAACAGAGTCCCAGAGAACCAGAGAGCCGAAGGTGACTGAAGAAATCGATGAAAATGTAAAACTGACTTATAAGAAAGTATATTAATATCTTGTGATGAGGAAGGTTTATTAAGATACAGAACTCAGAAAACACAAAAAGTTGACTACAAAAACTTGAGTTCTTCATGGAGCCAAGGGAAATTAATGAAATACAGTTTTTCATCCTTCAACTTGGAAAGATCATAATCTAATAATATCCAGATCTAGCTAATGTCAGGAAAGAAAGTACTTTTAAACCCTGTAGGAGGGGGTGTGCATGAGTACAATGAAAATTGACGGTTTATATCAGAAACTTGATGGCATAAAACGACCATTAAATTCTTACATTCTTTTTTGATAATTTGCAGGATAAAAATTACATATCCTATTTTATTATTTTATTTAATCCCAAACCGCATTACATAATTTCACTAGCAAGTACAAATGCCTCTCAGAAAAACGGTAAAAAAAAAAAAAACCCTCAAGAAAAAGTGTCACCTACACTATTTTAACATAATGTGTCTTAATCCATTTTATTTTTTTTATACCTTGCTGTAAACTGAATCATGGCCCTCCCAAAAAAAGAAATTCATCGGTCGGAGCCCTGACCCCCACCCCTACCCCAGAGAGACTGTATGTGGAGACGGGGCCGTTAAGGAGGTAATTAAGGTTAAATGAGGTCATGCACGTGCCATCTGGAACCCATAGGATTGATGTCCTCGGAAGATGAGCTGGAGAGCTCAGGAAAGCACACAGCGCAGGGCCCGCACGGGGACAAGGTCAGACGGCCCAAGGAGAGCGCCCCCACCGGGAACCAACCCTCGGCACCCGCACCGACCTCGGACTTCCAGCCTGCAGAGCTTGGGGAAGATGGATGGATGTCCGCTGCTGAGGCGCCCCCGTGCTGGGTTAGGGCAGCTCGAGCGGACGAAGAAAACTGTTTACTTGCTCGAATGGTTGGCTGTTCTTTGGCAACATGCGCCAGCATTTCAGAGGCACTGCCACAAGTCGTTAGGAACTAGGTTGTGAAAACTGGCCTCTCTCCTCCTCTGAAGCCGTGGATGTATAAATACACAAGTGGTTTGTGCTTCCCCGAGTAAGGCCGGTGCTGAAAGAGTGCCGGGAGGACACGCAGCGATACGCAGGCAGGGCTCTGGGTCCGGGTCGCAGCAGACCCAGGTCTGACGCTGCTGCTCCACCCGTAGACACCGACGGGCCTGGATTTTGTTCTTCCGCTTGTCGCATGGGGCGCGTGCGTGCTCGCCTTGCAGATCGGAGGTGAGGATTTTTAGCAGTGACATACATCCCTGAGGTACTCAGCAAAGTGTCAGCATGAACAAGTGCTTAATGAACAGTGGTTATTATAGCATGGCTTTTCCAAATCACTTTCTCGGTGAGTTGAAACTCATGATCTTTCTATTCCCCGCGGCTCACATGCGCTGCCTCTGAGCCTTGATGCCCGCAAGGAGTCCATTCGAGGGCCACGAGGCTCCTGGGGCCGGGAGTCTCCTCCACAGGCACGTCGGAGGCAGCCCTGGGAGGGCCCAGAGGTGAGCCTGCACCGAGTCTGGTTCAGCTGCAGTCACAGTGAATGGAGTAACCGCAAACACGGCTCACAGTGGAGAGGTTGACAAGGAGCCTTGGCATTTCTCAGCGTAACTAGCAGGTGATGGGTTGCCTCTAAGACACTCCCCAGACACTTCTGCCCCCGAGAAACCCCTGGCTCCGGATTCACTGCGGTGACAGCCCTTAGAGACCTCCGTGTCCACCCCAGTGGCCATCCATTTGTCCTCCGGTGTCAGGTCTGATCTGCCCTTTCCTTTTCCCCTTGTGGCCAGAGAGCCCTTGTTAACAAAGACGGAGACACTGTCTTCTCTGTGTCTACCCGGACCCCGTAGTTGTTAACGCCTTTACTCCAGGCTGCACCCTTCTTCATGAAGCAACTGCTTTATTTGTTATTTTCTGCTTTGTTTTTTAAATGTTGTGCTATTATTTAAAGAGACAGCACCTTCCCTCTCTCCCAGATTCCAACATGAATTCAGATCAAGTATTCTCACTGAGACCCTTTGCTCTCCCCAATGAATAACCGCAAGCTTTGAGCTTTGGGATCCTCCGATTTCCTCCAGAAACAAATGGCTTCCCCCGTTAGTTTATGTCGAGAGCACAGTGAGTGTTAGCAATTGTAGCAACGCAGAGTCCTGAGCAGCAGGGATCCCGCTCCCCTCCCCAGGGAGGGGAGGGTATCCGAAGGTGCTGTCCCCTGGTTCTTAGAGGTGTGACCCGGCCCGGGGCTCTGCTCTTGCATTCTGACTCTGTGACTTCCTACCGCCTGTGTGTTCCTTCTAGCTCATTACTTGTTCGGATCCTTTATGACGCAAGCAGAGACTTACCTTTATCGCTAGGGTGATTTCACCTTTCTTGGCCTGTGATCTGCATTTAAGTTTTTGGAACTGGGGGCATTTTTGTTACAATAACACAAATGTTTGAAACCTCACTCTGGCCATTATATTTTCTTCCTTATGGAACAGAACTCTATTTCTTGGCTTGGGGCTTATATACACATCAAGGGGAAGGGGCGGGGGTGGTAGGGGGCATCCTTTCAGAGTGCACTTCAGACCGTCAGCTAAGTACCCTGTGTGCGTTCCCCAGATCGCCATTGTCACCTGACTCGATGGCCAGAAAGTATTATTTTCCATTAAAACAAACATGAATGGACCATGAAGTAGAAACCCAAACTCAAAAGGCTTTTTAAACCACACAAATAGCTGCTGACAGGTGTGTTGCTTTTTAATTCCAGCCTCCCTCGGGTCCTTAGGGCACAAGTCACCTCATCCGCCCTGTAGGTGGGCTGAAGGGCAAGTTCAGGAAGCATTCGAACACAGCCTGTGTTTCATGAACAGGTCTGTTCCAGCAGGTTTTTAATGTAAGCCACAAAGTTTACTTCTGTTTCGTTTTGTTTCGCTTTCACCGACAGCGCTAAAGGCATCATTCAAACGAAGGTCGAGAAAATGTCTAATTAATTCTCGTCTCTGCCCTCACACCCCTCGTTGCCCCAGTCAGGGGGCGTCCGTCCGCCCTCACCTGCGCCATTCTCACGGAGGCGCGCTGTTCTCGTGACAAGCATTCAATGACATCACGTGCTCAGTGTCCCTAAAGGTGTGGCTGAGGTGAGGAACAGCCATAAGCTCATCTCCAGCTAGACTGCAGGTTGCTCGCAGAGGAAAGGAAGGGAGCAGCACTGGCCTTGCAGGGGACTAGCACTCGGGAGCGGTCACCGTGGTGCAGGACAGCACAGATGTTAAAGGGGAAGAAGGCCAAGAATACGCTCCTCACGGAGAGAAGGGGGGCCCCTAACATCTTCGGAGGGACTCACCCCCCCCCCAGGTGTCTTTCTAAGAATGTAATTGAATCCTCCAGACACCTGGAGAAAGGCATTCTCTCCGTGTCGGCAGACGGGGCAGGAACAGTGCTGGTGGAGAGGGAAGGAGCTCAAGGCCGTGGGTCTCAGAAGTCCCTGGCAGTGGCGGCGTTGGCACACACGTGGGGCGAGGTGCACGGGGACTTGGACGGGCCTGTGCGGTGCTGTAGCTGGGGCCCCCGAGCTCCGTCGGCGGCGCCCTGCTCTGAACCTGAGAAGCCACACTCAGCTGAGATTTTGGGGGAATTTAATGCACTATTACTGAAAGACCTCTGGGTCAAGTTGCAAAGCCTGTAAGGGATCCCCAAGGGCAGGCAGGGGCAGGAAGCCACCTTGAGGCCTGAGGAGGAAGGGAGCAGAAGGGTCTGGAAGCTCAGCCGGAAGGAGGCTGGGCCAAGGAACCACAGGAGCGGGCGGAGGGCTCGGGGGTGCCCGCGTCTCTCTTCTGCCCGATCTGCTCACGTTGAGTCTTTTTAAAAAATGTTTTCTTTATTGATGTGGGAGAGAGAGAGAAACATCAATTTGTTTTTCTTCTTATGTATGCATCCATTGGTTGATTCTTGCATGTTCCCTGACCAGGGATTGAACCCACAACCTTGGTGTATGGGGACCATGCTCCAAGCAACTGAGCTACCTAGCCAAGGCCTCGTATTGAGTCTTAACAAAAGAATCAGTCCAACAGTGAAGCTAAAAGGATATTTACCCAGAAAGCAAGGTTTTGCTCTCACAATATTTTCACCTTAAGGGGTTCTAGCAGTTTAATTAGCTTTTGATTACCCAATTCATTTGCATTTTCTCCCTGGATCCCAAGCCTCAGACGCTGCAAGGAAAACACACCTGACAATGAAATGGCTTTAAGTGCATGACCTTGGGAAGGACAGTGCCTCCTGAGGGCCCGGCCAGACGCTGGCCGCTTCTGTGTGACAGATTGTCTCCCCCGGAGGCCTCCCCACCAGGACCAGAAACAGCACAGATCGCGCTCAAGACGTTGCCTCCTTCGGGTGGAACGCCGTCTGAAGGGCAGAGCACACAGATCTGTTCCTTTCCTCTCCCGCTAAGCTCACCCATGAGCTAATTAGCATTCCCGACTCCGAAGGAGTATTCATCACCCCTGGTTAACCTGAAGGATGGGGAGCCGTTCAGCTGCAGCCTCGGAACACACACGTTCTCCCTCCGTTCCGAACATCCTGCCGAGCGCTTCAGTGATCGCTGTGGTTGTTGGTGTCTGAGCAGTTAGTTTCTCATTGTAGGGGTGCGTCTGAACTGGAAGAAGCATCAATAGAATCTTCTGAAAATATATCTTCTGTAGGATTTCCCTTTCAGGGAGCAATTTTAATAACTATAAAGGTTTATCATTTGGGCTAACTGTATCCTGAAATGGGTTCAGTTACTTACAAACCCACTAGGGTAAGCCAGGGCCTCAGACGCTCTTGCCGATAGCTTCCTCCCGATAATTCGTGGCTCCTGCCCCAGGTAAAGTGTCGTTCACCTACTCAGAAAGTTTTGAAGGAAGTGTGTAATGTGCTTTTATATGCCAAACACGACTATAAAAGAAGAGAAAGCAGCTTGCTGGCTCTCCATCAAAAACAAGTTTTATGTTTTTATTTTTTTGGAAAAGCTTGTCTGCTTCTGTTTGAAAAGTCGAAGGATGGTAGAAGTTTGAGATCCTTAGAAAATGCACCCTGCAGGCAACATGTGTAGCTCCTCAAGGAAGAAGGCGCCAAGTGTCTCCATTTTTGCCTCCTTACCTGGAGCCCCAGACGGAGGGAATGAGGCTCTGATGGGTTGGTTGGTTTTCCCAATGTATCCTCTTGTTTTGCTGAACCTGTTTCTTAGGGCAGTTCTCCTTCCTTCTCCCTCCCCAGGTCACGGGTTTGGTTCTTCGAAGATGTCACGTGCACAGACCTTCCCCAGCTACACCTCGGAGCAGAGCGAAGAGACTCAGCAGTCCTTGTCCCGGTCTAGCAGCTACGGATTCAGCTACAGCTCCAGCCTCATTCAATGACACGCAGAGAGCCGCTGCTGGCCAGAGAGACAGTCTGTCCCAGACCCGCTTGTGGGGGCCTTGTGCCCTCTGCCTCCTGGAAGACCGATCGCAGCCGAAGTTCAAATGGGTCGGGTCTAGCCCCATCCCCGGTGGAAGGTTCAAACCTGGAGTTCCGCTTCCTTGATGCTGTGGCTAAGTCCTTTATTTATTGAATTTCTTGGGGGCAGGGCACATCTGTGTTTTACGAAAATAGAATCCAAATCGTGTGGATAGTCATTTATATAAAAGTGTTTGGGTCTGAGAGCAGCAGAAGCCTGGGCCCCATGAGCGTTGCCCATACAGGTTGGTGTGGCACCTGGCAGGGAGCCCCGCGGCTCCGCCCCACCCCGTCTGATGACAGCACCAGTCCTTCGGCAGAAAGGGGACCCACCACGAGCTGTGTGGCCTGGAAGGTTTTGACAGGGACAAATCCAATCGGCCCTACAAAGGGCATTGTAACTCTCCATATAAATAACCCCAGTGACCACTAAGGGAACACGAAATTAGAACACACTAGTAAGCAGGGCCTTGTAGCTCTCCTTGTGCGTGTGTGTGCGTGTGTGTGTGCGCGTGCGCACATGTGTGCGTGTCTATAGGCCAGTGTAGGTACGGATATTGCTACACCCATCCATAGCTCATGAGCATTAGCAAATGCGCACTGAGGGTGACAGGTCGCACTCACTGAAATTGTCGAGAACTGTAATTTGGTGCATTCAATTTTAAGATTGTTATGCTGAACAGCTATTTTTAAAACCGTGCTGTAAAAAAAAAAGGCTTCTTATTAGCAAAAGTATTTATATAGTCGAGTCTGCTCCTCCGGGAAGTGTGAGGATGCGAGAAGGGGGAACACTGTGGAGACAAGAGAACCGGTCCAGCCGTCCTCCCTGTCACCTCCCGTGGTCCCTCTGGTGGGTGTTCTCTTGTTGCTCACCACGTGGCTTCTCCCCTAGGCCGCCCTTCTGAGCTATGTGGGCAAGACTAGGTGTGATCCCCAGCCGGCCACCATTTAATCTCACGAAAAAAGACTCTCACGGAAACACTGTCGAAGAAAGAGATAAAAATACCCTTACAAAGAACCGAGCGGTTTTGCAGTCGGGGGCACAACAGGCGCAGGGCTGGAGGGATTCAGAATCCCGCATGCGCTGTCCTCAGACTGCCACCCGGGACGTGCCGTGCACGGCGCAGCCAGAAGTCGCTGGGCTTTCGTTCCTTTTACTGGACACGGTGGGCTGGGACCGTGAGAAAATGGGTTACAGATCATTTTTTTTCATCCGCCACACTAGTAACAGATCTTTGAGGTTTAAAGGCAAGTGGTGATTTCCACATGAACTGAGGAAGTCTGGCGAATTCAGGTCACTGTAGATAGTTTTGCCCTCAATTTTGGGTTCGGTCAAGTAAACACGAAAACGATTCTGCCTGCTCCTCCAGTGCCACGGGCCTAAGTGGTCAGCACCCCAGACCCCCCCACCCCGCCCCCACCCCCAGTGTTTGAAACAGCAGTGAGCCCAGCCCCTGTAAGATGAAAACCTGGTTTCTTTTTCTTAATAGCAAAACATTTGAAGCTATCCAGGTTAGTTTTTTGAAAGGGCACCTGGTTTGCTGGTCTGTGATAACACTGTTTTCACCCCCACCCATAGCTCGAACGCAGACGGACAGCTCATTTCAGGGAATTCACACAGAATTCAATCACTCTGGGTCCCTCTCTGATAAATTTGCACTTAGAGCAACGACCTACGCGCTCCACGTCTCTCGGATAAGTATGAAAACCCCATCAAGATGCTAATCATAAGAGTTAATGTGGCTGTGGAAAATAATCACCCTAAGCGTTCAGGGATAAAAAGAAAATGGCTCGAACGCTCTGCACTGTGAATTGTGCTGACTGAGCTGGGAGCCAAGGGCTGGCTCCCGGCGACGGCAGAGCCTTCCCTGATGTCCCGGTGTCAGGGTTAGACACTCCGAGTTCCTTGAGTCGTGGCATTAACTCCTGAAATGCCCAGTGAGACCCCAGAGCGGCTCCCTACTGAGACCATCCGAGCACAGCTCCTAGTGGCCTGGGGCTCAGAGCCAGGCTCCCGCCCGTCACTCAGTCGAGCTGTTGCTTAGAGACCACGGGTTTCTACAAGGGACTGATGGGGAAAGGCACTCAGGGGTCCTGGTTCATGTCTCAGCTTTTACTTTCCTCAGCTTGACCGTGCCCAAAGCACAGACGGCGAGTCCAGGGTCGGGGAGATTCTGCGAACTGGCTGAGGCTGCTCTTGTGTCTGGCGGGTGGGAGGTACAACACCCGCAGGGAGTTCCCGGAGAACGCCGTTTTCTTGTGACCGTTGCCAGGGAGCACGCCTGAGAGGGCACCAGAGACCAGGCACGGCCTTGGGCCCGTCCCCTCTGAGAACCACGTTCATAAAAAGAGTCTGCGAGATAGATAGAATGTCCTTCCCATGTCTTTATCCAATCTCACCACAATGAGAATAATGCTATAACATATCTCCTGGGACATTTTTGGAGATTTATTCTAGCACACACCTCTAACTATACTTACAATTGTAGCTAAGTCAAAATTACTAAATGAACAGATAGGAAAATTTAGATTAACCTAATGTACTTGACATAAGGCAGTGCACGTTGTAATGAAAATGGCGAGCTGATAAATCTTCTACCAAAACCAAAGATGAAAAGGTAATGAACCAAGCCCTGGCTGGCGTAGCTCAGTGGATTGAGCTCGGGCTGGGAACCACAGTGTCCCAGGTTCGATTCCCAGCCAGGGTACATGCCTGGGTTGCAGGCCATAACCCCCAGCAACCGCACATTGAAGATTCTCTGTCTCTCTCTCTCTATCTCCCTCCCTTCCCTCGCTAAAAATAAATAAATAAATAAATAAAATCTTAAAAAAAAAAAAAAAGGTAATGAACCAGACTCCTGGGATGCCATGAAAGCAGTTTCACTAGAGCAACTAGGGTGGCCGTAGGCTTGTATCCGACTCCCTCAAGCTGGTAGGCTTTTGACTACAGACGCCTCCACACTCCGCAAGTCATTTTTCTCCCTCAAGAAATAGTATTGTATCTTTAAAATACATGTGACTTTTCCATTGTGAGGGAGTGACTCACTGTGAACCAAAGACATCTTTTGGCTCCTCTGAAAGTGACTCAGTTAGGGTCCCGTCCAGAGGGAGACAGGTGCATGAAGAGGGTCCCAATCTCCACGTCAGGCGGGGAGAGGACAGCGATGATGGAACCCAACCCGCGTCATCAGGGGTCCTCTCGGGGCAGAGCCGGCCTGGGTGGGGGGGGGGCATACACGCTCCACAGAAGGGTTACACGAGCAGATTTACTTCTTATGTCCCCAGTTTTTTCCTCGGATAATATGAATGGTACTTGTGACGTTATATTTCAAATGCATAAAAGTATAAAGTCACTTTAACCCAAATAGCTTACTGTTCTGATGAGGGCAGAAGGAGACACAACGTTCACTCATTCACTGAGCGACTGGGAGGCACCTGGAACTGGTCAATTGGTGCAGGTGCAAATATTTAGGAATCAATAGGTTCTGGCCACTAACACCATTTGAACGTAATGAAATAAAAAACATATTTACTTATATATCAGAGAAGATGCTGTTAGATAGGGGATGTGAAGGGAAGTGACACGTATATATTAAAAGCAAACCTCACTTCTTTCAACCAAGTACTAACTGGAATACTAGTCCTCGTCTCTTGTTGTACAGGTTTTCTCTGACTTCACTGGGTGATTACGTTTGAAAATCATCTATCACCTATAAAATGGTCAACCAGTTATACTTTCCACCACAGAAACAGTGAACTGATAAATAACTACACTATTAGCAGTTTCTACACATCCAGCGTATTGCATGTGCTATCTTTGTAGCAGATATTAAAACACATCATAAAAATTGATGTCTGCCCCTCATTCTTTGGCCAATATCTCAGAAAACATTGTAAAAAAAAAAAAGCATGAGTACACTGTTCCCTAGGCAATTTGAGCCACTTCCTAAAATTGACCATTAATGATACAGTGAAAACGAGCTAAGCAAATGATAGACATATTCTTATAAAAGCATTGTAGGCCAGTTTTAGTTATTACAACACAGTGCGATAAATGGGCAAGATACATTCAGTGAGGCTGAGCCTAAAGACCTTTAATACTTCATGTTAAAACAAATAATATGCTAAAAAGTGCTCAAAGTGAAGAGTATGCATTTTCTTCAATTCTATTAATATGTTATGTCTATTGATATCTTGCGATTTCAAATTACTATACTAATAATTACTTATACTTACAATCCACAAACTGTGGCCTTCTCAAATAGATAAAAGTTTGCCTACTAGTCATACTTGTACATTAATAATTACAGTAATAGGTAATGTGCTACACAAATGAATTTCTAGCCAGTGAATTTCTGGAGTGTGGTTTCCCATGGCAGGGGCCAAGGAGGACGGCACCAATTTAGATAAGATTATAAAGACTCCAATGAAATGTCCAGATTTACTTTCCTAACATTCTAACCTTGGTTCCACGTCCCAGACTTGGCCTTCTTTACGAGTTTCGGTGAGTGCTAAGTGTGCAAGACGACATCCATTGTATCAATTTTGAAGTTAGAGCACAAAGACAGCATGTGACCAACAAGTGTGCTTCCTTTAGTTGAGTGAAAATTATAGCTGAGGGAAAATTATTTAACACCAAAGAACGTGTAGGCAAATCCTGGTGGTCACGTGTCTCCTCAGTCACGTGAGGATCCTTTTTGGAGAGCCCACCTCGTGAGAGTTTCGACGTGAAGATACATTATCAGCGAGACGGGTGGGGGCTGAACGTGCCAGAAGAGACACACACTACTATGTATGCATTCCCCATAAACGTACTTGGAAGTTTAACCCGCCCCCTCCTCCCTGGAACTACCACCAGTCCTTACCTTCTTACTGGAGACTGTGCACCTTTGTTGATCATTTCTATCATTTATTTCACTAAGCGGGGTGTTAGGTAGTTGTTTATAGACTCCGGTGGAAGTATCGTGAGATTTGAGGCACATTTTCTAGCTAGGCGGAATGCTAGCTGGCTCTGGAAGCGGGCGTGTAGAGTAAAGGTCCCACTGTGTGTTCCGCTCGGGAGAAAACTGACCCCCATGCATGTTGTAATGTATTCAAAGGCAGGGATGGGGGGGGGGCGGGGCCAGCAGGCTCCAGGTGAATGGGGGGATGGGGCTAGCAGGCTTCGGGTCCGGGAATGTTTCCTTGGCTCCGTCGAGTCTCCCGGGGACAGGTAGTGGGAGCTGATACATGCCACATGGCCTGTAAGGTAACAGGCCCTTAGACTTGTGTTTTCCAAATTCTTCAGATGTTCCTAACCCCTTCTGGACTCATCGCCAACTGTATATCAATAGAGAGGCTTTATGGGGTGATTCATTATGCTTCCAGGTCATGAATGATTGGTATAAGTGTTACTATTTCCATCAATCAGTTCTTTGTTGGAAATTCAGACAACTGTTCTAAGATGATGGTCAAACTAAAAAAAAATAGGTGTCTATGTGTTGTATTCCTACTAATTTGTCATGCTGTAACTATGATTATTATTTTGGAGATTTTTATTACTCTGTAGCACTTCAGTTTAATTATTTACAGCATCTGTCACAGCTTTGTTAGGGAATGATAATATGAGGGCTATAGTTTTTTTCACACGGACTTCAAAAATCTTCCACTTTCAACTGAAATTTGGGGAGTAACTTTTTTTTTAACTTTATATCAAGTTTTCCCTTATATAATTACATAGGCAATTATTTCAATTAATTGAAGTTTAGATAAATTAGACAGAAGTTAAAGTTACTAAACAATATGAAAACCATATTTTATGTGTGATTTTCCTGTACTTTCCTTAGTTCAAAATTTTAATATCTTGTAAACATTTCAAGGAAGGGAAAAACCACACTTGTAACAGGAATGTGTCAACTTCCTCCTAATAATTCTGTTTAATACTTTTTTATTTTGCCTCACCTCCTGTGTCTGCTACCCTAATCTGTATTCCATATTCTGGGCTTATTTTATTAGCTGATACAATTAACGTTCTCAATCTGCTCTCTGCTTTGTGGATGATTTTAGACTTAAAAACAACATAAAATCAGCTCATTCTGTAGACACAGGATTGTGCCCCCAGTGAGTAGGGTGTCTACCCCGACCCCATAGCTGTGTTCATGTTGGAATTTGATTGTCGTTTTAATTCACCCAACTAACCCACAGTCTCGTAAGACTTACTTATTTTCAGGAGTCTAAAATTTAAAAACCCAAATTTAGAAAAAAGAAGATTAAGATAACGATTTAATTTACTTTTTAAAGTCACTGCGGGTTTTCTCTCAAAGAAAACATTCTGGAAGGGGTTTTTATGGTTTTTCAATATCATTAACTACTGGACAGAGAGGTTGAAAATCAGGGAAGAATGAAAAATAAAATGATAGTAGTATCTTGATATTCAGTATAAATCAGAAATTAACATGATGTATATAAAAATGATAGTATCTTCATATCCAACATCAACCAGAAATTGACATAAGTCAATATGAAATCATTTGATTAATAAAATTCAGATTTCCATGTCTATCGCGCAATTCAAGAAACAATGCTTATCCCTATCAAAAAATACATGTGTCCGTGGGTGGAGTGCAGAAAGAGACTTCACATTTTTGTGAAGGCTTGAATTAGAAAAGAGAGATTCTTTGCAGTTCTAAGACTGGGTTACTTCGGAGATAGCCCTCAGTCTACTGCAGCCATCGGTCCCCTCCCTGACGACAGATGACCGGTAAGAGCCAGCCCCGTCTGGGCTGCAGGCAACGGAGGCCTCCCTGAGCACCCTTGTCACATCAGCCCTCACACACACACACACACACACACACACACACTTTTGACTTTGACCTCCTCGGGATGTCCCCCTGGAGTAATCTTTTTCTCGGGTCCACACAGAAATCTCCCATCTTGAAATATCCTTGTCCCTATGAATCTTCAAAAGGTATTAAATTATGTGTGTTATGTGTTTGCTTTCTGTCAATTCTTTTTTTTAATTTATATATACTTTGTGAAGTCTTATACTATATATTCTATAGGGCTTATCATTTGTCATTGATTAAATAGAATGCTTATGATCATTTTGATAAAATAGCTTTGGACCCTACATCCCTGTTAAGAAGTAAAATGCCTGTTATAAATGTATTTCTTCTGGAAAATATATCATTTGATACACTTTATTTTTAATCATGATCTATTCCAGGTAATAGTTTGGGGACATTTGTACTTAAATATTAGCTGAGCTACCTTTTGGAATGGAATGAAAAGGAATACTATCCCTGGAAATTAAATGTAAATATCTGGCAGAACAGAACATATTATAGTAATGAGGCAATAATAAAATTAGGAAATTAAATTATTTTTAAATCTGTCTATGTGATTTTTCCCCTTGGTAAAAAATGTATAAAATACATAGTTCAAAAATTACCTTCTAAATTGATAGTTTCTATATCACAATCCTCAATACATAAACTATTGTTAATAATGTCTTACTTATAGTTATAAGAAATTTGCAGTTGAGATTGCTACCAAGAGGATCATTTATAGTTGTGCAATATTAAAATCTCCTCCATCACAGAAAAAAGGTAAAGCACTTCAAAAATACCACTTTGCACCACAACTTTGCATGATTGAGATTTGAACATCTAAATGGCTGGTTTTTACCCAGGAGTTATTGAATATTGTTAGCATTGTAATATTATCTTTCATTTTTGTTATCATGTGAACTGTAACTATGTAATTAAACAGAATTCTGACAATCATATTCTTCGAACCTTTAAAATGTCACTTATTCCTTTATTTATTGGCTTGCAATTTTCAAAATAAAGCAAAAGAAGCCCTTTATTAAATGTAAGATTACTGAGATTTCATTACATATTTCCAGTGTTTTCCTAACCCTATGCTGTAATAGGATATAATTTTTACTAGGTTGACTCAGGTTTGGTGGCATCATAAAATATTAAAATTGGAAATGACATTGATGACCAACACTTCTGTTTTCTAGTGAAGTGGCATGAAGTAGCATCCAGAAAATTTTTTAAGTGGTTTTCACCACAGCACACACAACTAGGACACAGTTTTTTCTCCAGCGTATGCTCACCGGCCAGTAGCAAAGGAAAGGATTGAAAATGAACATTTGGTAGACACACATCTAACATCAAAAGTGGAAAGCATGCAGGCATGACCACGCCAGCTACCACTGTCTTCCTTGTTATTTGCCATCTGTGAGAGAGTGGCCTCTGTCCCTTGGATTTGGATCCATCTGGAAACACCCTTACCAACTCCATTTCTCACACTTAATCTTTAACTATTAGCTGGGATTTTATTTTCCTGGTTCAATAGGTTCATTTGTTAGTAATGCTTTTCCTGCCAGACAACTACGCCTTCAAAGAGAGTGTGCGGCTTCCGTAACATCAGAGGAATCACAGTGCACGAGAGAGAGCTGACATCAAAGAGGTCGTTAGTGTCACAAGGCACAGCCCAACAGCAGTTCTCCCTTATTTTTACAATGGACAAACACAGAAAAACAAAACCAAATAATCTCCCCAAGTGGCAGAACTGCTATCCTGATGTCCAAGCTGGTCAAGAAATACATTAGACAAACGTACCAAATTTTGATGTTGATGTGATGAATTAATAAAATAAATGTTTGATGTGGATAAAATAGCTAGACATTCAGGGAAGTATGAATTATCCTAATATCAGGGTGTTTCAGGAGAATCAAGCAGCTCATTTATATGATCTCAAAGGCCGGTTAATCACTAAACTCTTACCGAGTGCCGACTACCTACAAACCCTGAATGAAGAACGTGCAGTATCTGCCAGCACCTGGCTTTTACTGCCTGTGAATTCCTTCTGCGATGCTTCAGGGCTGGGGGCAGTGTGGACAGCTTTCTCTTGGAGAAGGTCTGCAGGTGGCTGGAGGGAGGGGGTAGGGGAAGGCAAGAGAGACCACCCTCCCCCACCTCCCAAGTCCTCTTCCCAAAGCTATTCCTGAATTCCTTCCCTCCTCCTGCTCCTTTCTAGTTAGAGCCTCCTCTTTCTAATCACAAGAAGTCATTATAGTCTTGCATAACTCTAAAATTACCTCTTGCTATTTGAATTGTATAAATTGTTAAAGCGTTTTCCTGAAGTTCTCAATTCTCTCTTGACACAAACCAGCATATGTAAGAAAAATCTTCCCTTATCACTCCCCATGTATGTGTGAACCACAAAGCTCAGCTCCCCGAATCTTGAACTCTTCTGGGCATTTGCACACCTTTGTTAGAGAGCAGCCGAAATATAAACACCATGTTGGTTCACAGTCTGGCGCTCACTCTGCTGAGCCACACCAGCCATAGCTCACTATTTTAAAATTCAATTTAAGAAGCAGGAAGTGAGGAGCTGAGGTTGCAAAAATGAGTAAGATCTGGACCCTCTGTTCGGGCTCCCTGGGTAGGGAAGCACGCACGGTGAGTCAGGAGGCGGGTATGTCCTCCCCGTGTGGTTTAGCCAACGCCCCCTGGCTACTTCCTTGTTCCCGAAAGAAACTCAGGAACAAGAAAGAAAATTACCTTCTTGTTCCCATATCAATTACAAACATGTTTTAAGGACTTCCTGCCAAGATGGAGACAGAGATAGCTATACCATGCCTCCTTGCACAACCAAAAGAAGGACAACAACAAATTTTAAAAAACAAAACAACCAGAACTGCCAGAAAACCGAACTGTATGGAAGTCTGACAACCAAGGAGTTCAAGAAGAAATGCTCACCCAGACCAGCAGGAGGGGTAGAGACGGGCAGGTGGGTGCAGAGGACGTGCAGTGAGGTGGCTGCTGGTGGAGCAGGTGGCCCGTGCAGATAAACCAGGAGGAACAGCTGGGGAACAAGACAGACAGCACAACCCAGGACTCCAGGTGGGAAAATAAGCCCTCAAACCTTTTAATGAAAACACCTGTGGGGGTTGAGGTGGCAGGAGAAACTCCCAGCCTCACAGGAGTTTGTTGGAGAGACCCACAGGGTCCTAAAATGTACACAAGCCCACCCACCCAGGAATGAGCACCAGAAGGGCCCAATTTGCTTGTGGGGAGCAGGGGAAATGACTGAAAGCCTGCGGAGAGCCCAGCAAGCAGCATTGTTCCCTCTGGGACCCCTCCTCCATGTACAGAATCACAACACAGTCACGTGGGTTGCCCCACCCTGGTGAACACCTGAGGCTCTGCCCCTTACTATGTAACAGGTGTGCTGAGATAAAGAAAGGTAGCCCAAATGAAAGAACAGATCAAAGCTCCAGAAAGAATACAACTAAGCGAGGAAGAGATAGCCAACCTATCAGATGCACAGTTCAAAACACTGGTAATCAGGACACTCACAGAAATGGTCGAGTATGGATGCAAAATAGAGGAAAAAGCTAAGGCTATGAGAAGTGAAATAAAGGAAAGTGTACAGGGAACCAACAGTGATGGGAAGGAAACAGGAACTCAAATCAATGGTTTGGAGCAGAAGGAAGAAATACACATTCAACCACAAGAGAATGAAGAAACAAGAATTCAAAATAATAAAGAGAGGCTTAAGGACCTCTGGGACAACTTTAAATGTTCCAACATCTGAATCATAGTAGGGTGCCACAGGAGAAGAGAAAGAGCAACAAATTGAAAACTTATTTGGAAAAATAATAAAGGAGAACTTCCCCAATCTGTCAAAGGAAATCGACTTCTAAGAAATCCAGAAAGCTCAGTGTCCCAAAGAATTTGGACCCAAGGAAGCACACACCAAAGCACATATTAATTATATTACCCAAGATCAAAGATAAGGATAGAATCTTAAAAGCAGCAAGAGAAAAGGAGAGAATTGGCTACAAAGGAGTTTCCATAAGACTATCAGCTGATTTTTTAAAAGAAACCTTACAGGACCCTGGCTGGTGTAGCTCAGTGGATTGAGCACCAAAGAGTTGCTGGTTTGATTCCCAGTCAGAGCACATGCCTGGGCTGTGGGCCAGGTCCCCAGTGGGGGCCATGGGAGAGGCAACCACACATTGATGTTTCTCTCCCTCTGTTTCTCCCTCCCTTCCCTTCTCTCTAAAAATAAATAAAACCTAGAAAAAAAAAGAAAAAAACTTACAGGCAAGAAGGGGCTGGGAAGAATTATTTGAAGTCATGAAAGGCAAGGACCTACATCCAAGATTACTCTATCCAGCAAAGCTATTGTTTAGAATGGAAGAACAGATAAAGTGCTTCGCAGATGAGGTCAAGTTAAAGGAGTTCATCATCACAAAGCCCTTACTATATAAAATGTTAAAGGGACTTATCTAAGAAAAAGAAGATCAAAAATATGAACAGTGAAATGACAGCAAACTGACAACTATCAAAAATTGAACCTAAAAAAATAAAAACTAAAACAAACTAAACAAGCAACTAGGACAGAAACAAATTCACAGAAATGGAGGGTTATCAGCCGTACATGGAGGAGTTACATGGAGGGGTATGTGGGTGGGACAAAGGTGCAGAGTAGAGGGGAAAAAAGAGAAGGGTGGTGTTGGGAACAGTCCTGCCGGTTTCAGAAGCTGTAACCGCCCTTCCCCCCACATCCATGGCTAAGGCTGAGTGGCTAAGGCTGAGTGAGTAACCTTCAGACCATAAGCCACTAAGGAGACAAAGCTTACCTCCCTGGCAGGGGTGCCACTTTGGCTCCTTTTACTTCACCCTGCCTGGCCTCAATGCTTGATCGGTTAGTCAATGATGGGTAAGATTCCCCAAGGTGGGGAATGACCTAAGACAAGCACGATCACAGGGAGGCCCCAGGGAAGGACTTGGGGGGCTATGGAGAAAAAGGGTGATGGACCCTTGCCCCTCAGCTTTGACATAGCCTGAGTCCTCATTCTGTCTGGGAGAAGTCTCCTAATCTCTTGGCTGCCTTACTTCCCCTGCCTGACTTAAGCCTGAGACAATGACAGAGGGTGGTGCAGCCCTGTGCTGGAAAGGGTGGGTTCCCCAGGTGATCAGGCCTAAGAAAGAATACATAAAGTCCTGTGAAGCCTGCTTTGCTAAGAATGCTCTCAATTAAATGATAAAAGTCCGAGCAGGAAATGAGTTTGTTTCCCAAAGTTTTATAGCCCTTTAGCTAACAGACCCTGACTCAGAATAGGCCCTCAGAGTTCTTTGTATGCTATCTATTGTTTGATCCTTACTGCCTGACAATGATTAATGAGCTTTACCTTTATTCCTGTGCAAATTGATCCCAATAAAAGCCCACTGAGGAAAAGGCTCTTGGCCCTTCTCCTTTGAGAGATCGGCCACCTTTCTTCCCCAAGCAGATCATGTCTTGGTAGACTTATTCTCATCCGTGGCAGCGGGGGGGGGGGGGGGGGGGGGGGGCTGCAGGTGGAGCCCCCCCACAGGGTGGGAATCAGATAACTGTAATAACATAATCAATAAAGTATATATTTTTAAAAAATTAAAAAATAAAAAAACTGAAAAAGATGGTTTAGGTAGCCTGTGTTTTTGAGATTTATCCTTTTTTAATAAATATAATTATATTTCAAAGAGCTAAATATAGAGGGAACTTGATGTCCAAAAAAATCAGTATTAAAGCCACTCCTCAGAGATTATGCATTTCACTCACTCTCACTACTCACCTCACTCTTGGGGATGGAATCTAAAGAAAAAAAGATGCTATAAAGACTATATTGTGAACGTTTCACTCAGATCCCCTGGCCCTCCTTTCCACCGTAGCCAATGCTCTTGTTTTTTTTCTTGAAGATGGCATTCTAAATTCTAAATTGCAGGCAAGAGGGACTCTTTCACACATTCCGGAGAGCATTCCAAGAGCCAGCATTGAGTGGCAGAGCAGAGGAGGTACATACCGTCTTTCTGGTTTTGTTTATCTTTCTTTCTGTTATGTGTTGTCTTCTCTAGAATTATATGTATATATATATAACTCTATATTTCTTGGTCATGCTGTTCCTGCCTTGGTTCCTCTTACTCAAGGATTCTTTTTAACTCAGATTTACCTTTTGTTCAATGAAACCTTAAAATAAATTAGTATCGGATACATGTGACCAGGGAAACACTTCCCTGTGAAGCATATTTTATTCCAGTTTAGTAGAAGCCAACAAAAGATCGTTGAACCTGGCACCTGAGACAGTGTTCTGTGTCACGGATGGGTCCTCTGGTGTAGCTTTTGCTGATGGAGGACACTCAACACATCACTATTTTTTTGGTGGCTTGGGATGGAATTTATTACCTTATGCTTTCTTTTTTTTTTTGGACTAAAAATTTATGAAGCCTGTTGTTGGTAGGAGCATGATCTCATCCTAAGCTTCAGATTTCATTCTGTATTTCTTTGTGCCCAACTTTTCATATACCATAAAAATGTTGTCACCTAACTCTATTTTGCCTCACTTGTCAACTGGGATAATAATATTTATTTTACCTATATCTTAGAGTTGGTATAAGAATGAAAGAGGAGAGTACAAGAAATTGCTTCCAAAATTGCAGTACACAGAAGAAATATAAAATGGCACATTTTGTCAATAGTCAAACTTTATAGTAGCTAGCTATTCACTACCTAGTGAACTCATAATCAGAGTAATAGACATGGGGAAATTATAGGAAGGCTAGAAGAGTCATCTATGTTTCTAGAAGCTACTGAGAAATGACATTTCTTTGTACAATTCTGTGAGCTAAAAAAAATCAAAATTTTTTTCTGATCCTCTTCACATGATAAAATCAGCTTGCCTGAAAGCCACATGGGAAGCTGTAATTAGAAATTTCAATAACGTTAAGAGTTCATCGGAGAGCTCAAAGTCTTATCCAGTCAGCTGATTACAGAACAATGGTCTTGCTCACCATAAGTACTTCTGAATACCTGGGATTAGGGTTGAAATGAGTAAGTTATTGAATAAGGAAGAGTTCTTAAGAATGGATTTCCAGGAAAACACAAAATCAGTGGAGATTATTTAAAATTTGAAGAGTGAAAAAAATAAGTTATCAGAGAGTCTCAAGTTTTATGTCTTATAAACATGGTTGGGCATCCCTCTTCAGGTATTCAGAGGATGCTGCTTGATATTTTAACTTTCTTAATCCTCACCAGGGGATATGCTTGTTGATTTTAGAGAGAGAGGGAGGGATAAAGAGAGAGAGAGAGATGTTGATGTGAGAGAGAAACAATGATCTCGCCCCAACGGGGAATTGAACCCGCAACTTTTTGGTTACAGGGCGATATTCCAACCAACTGAGCCACGCCGCCAGGGCTGTTGCTTGATATTTTAAACTCACAAGAATTCAGTCCAGAAAGGGCCTTTGCTCACGTGACCACACATAGACAGCCGACTCTGCCTCCCCACTGCCTTCTTCCTTCAAGAACACCGATCTCTATAGGTCAAATGGCACTTGTTATAATTGTGTAGCATTTCAATTAGCAGTTTCCTATTAAAAAATCAACAAAGGTCAACAGCTAACGTGAGATTTCAGAGGTAAGGTATTACACAGACACTGATATATAAAGATGTCTCTGTCTAGACCAAAGTTGAAATTTTAAAAGTCGATAAACTTGACTAAAGTTGAAATCTAGAAGAAGAAACAGCATGTCTGTTATTTGGGGGAACTGGTGAATGCTAATACCCACATCTCACCTCAGTAGGAAGGGCAGGGACCAGCCTTCTGAAACGCCCCGACTCGTTGAACTCCACGCACGTGTAAAGGCGCCCGTGCTACACCAGGGTGGAAGCTGCACCACGCCGGGGTTGGAGCCGTTTCTGCCTTTACCTCCTCATGTTCCTATTACTCTGATGAAATCCTCACCTAAGAGTCTTCCGTGACAAATGCAACTAGTGACCATGGAGCACTGCATTGTATTCATTCAAACGACAACACACAGGAGGTCGAGGAAACCTTTTCACGCAAAACCCGAAAGTCTGAAATCGCGCGTAAACCTGGGAAAAATGCTCTACAGGATGGTAACTATATAACGTCGTTCAGAGGAACAGGCAACAAGTGGTGGTGAGTTCAAACACTCATCACCCATACCCCCAATTATCACCAAACAGCAATTCCCTCTAATTGGTTATTGCAATGTAAACATAAAAACAGAGGCATTCAGAGGAAACAGATTTTTATTTAATATATTGTAGATCATATAAATTATATACATAAAAGAGAATCTTAGGAAGCATCTTGCTTCCTAAGTAGCACCTTGCAAAAAGGATTTAAAACATAATTTAATTCACTCTGTGGATGTGGTTTGATCTCTTTCCTTAGTAACAACCAGAATAGCAGGTATAACCGATTGGGGTATGGGTGCACATGTAAGTGTGGATGTATTACATATGCATACACATTATATGCATATGTATTATATCTGTGTGTGTATGTAATATACATGCATATATGATATTCATAATGATAGAATTCCAAAAGTCTAGCAAATTAGCCATAATATTAAAGAGACTACAATGAAAGTGCTCTGGGAAGAAGTCCGGAGGAAAGAAGAAATGAAGGAACGAACAGGATTCCACCAGCGTGCCAGCTGACAGCGGGAGGGGTCAGCAGGGAGGTCAGGGAAGTGCCCGCAGCTCTGAGGAGGGCTCTCACTCCGGAGCTCCACCCGGGAAGAGCACACGGAGCCAGCTGTTCCCATAAGTGCTCCGAGTGAGAGATGAGAAACACTAAACTGCCCTGGAAACAGAGGCAAGTTCCAAGTGTTCTGGAGCGCTTTGCACAACACGTACTTGGTGCGTCCCAGAAGCGTTTGCTGACACCGGAGTGAGGCCGCCGGGACAGCGGGCTCTGCCTGTCCCTCCCCTGCCTCCACGGCCATCATGCTCTCTTCCACCCGGGGACTGGCCTCCCCTCCCCAGATCGCCACGGTAGAGATGTTTTCCTTCTCCTCCGTGTCAGCCACTGACAGTGTGGTCATCACCGTCATCCAGAAAGGAATGCCGTGGTTGCCTTTAACTCTTAGGAAAAAGGAAGTATTTCTTTTTTTTTTTTTAACAATGTGAAGTGTGCTCGACCGTGTAGAGTGGGAGATTCAGCCACGGACGCTCTCCCAGGCCAGACGCAGTCCACAAAACAGAGCATCGTTTTCTTGTGAACCGTCCTCCAACTTGGCTGCACCAGCTAACCTGTTTGCAGAGACACCTCGTGAATCCAGACGTAAAGACCTGTGGGCTAACAACATAAAAACGAGTGCCAAGTCTCCTTGCATGTGCATGAGTACAACTAGAAAGTGGTTGTTTTACTTCTTCCCTTCTGAAACAGACAGGGACACTCCCAGTTCCTGTCATCCACAGAATAATTGCACTATTTGGGGTGCACGGTATTGAAAGCTAAAATCATAAAATCTCCAACACCTGGCTTAAACCTGTCCAGTGCGGCTGGGAATCGGTGTAGACACCAGGAGAGCTGGCTTGTGGTTCACTTGCAGACTACCGTGAAGTCTCCTGTTTCCGTACTGTGGTGCAGTTTGCACGACCAGTCTTTCAGGGGTGAGTCATCGGTACTCAAGACAGGAACGAGCACTATATTTGGTACCTTGATTTAACCTCAGAAATACTTTTCAACGTCTGCCTCCAACTACAATTCGGACAATGGCAGGCTGGTCTCTAGTGGGTTGATGTCACCGGTGTCGTCTTTGGCCAAGCCGGGAAGCAGGACGAGTTTCTCTCTGCATCTTCCCTCCCTTCAGTCCCTCCCCCTTCTGTCACATCCCCCACAACGCCCTCCCCACTCTCGTTCTTCTGCGTGACCACACTATACCGCCACACTGTTCTTTCTCTCATATTCAAGTGTCACACCATTATTTTTAAAGAGCTAACATTGCCTATGTGCCTGCTCCTTTTGAGAAACTATATATATTAAAATAACCCTAAAAAGTAGGAAAATTCAATATTAACATTGAATTATTATTGGACCATCTACCACACTTGCTCATAAGGTGAGGCCAGCCATAGTGGCAAGAATTCCACACAGACTCGGAGATGGATCTGTTGGAGAACAAAAAGGGGAGGTGTTTCCCTTTCACATGCATCTCCCTCTTGAGCATGCATGTATTCCACTGCCAGAGACTCCCGTGAAGTATGCCGATACAGCAGATTCTCAAGTGGGCAAGAGAGCGGACTGAGATCCCCCAGCAGGTTCTCTTCGTGGCTGACCCACGGGAGCTGTCTCGGGATGTCGCTGCAGGCCACATTTGCTGCCGACCAGCTGGCTTCTGGGCTCGCCTTCCCCCCTCTCACAGGTCTCTGAATCCCCCACCAGCTGGGTTTTGGCCCCACCCCTAGCTCCAGAGGCCAACAGCTCGGTGACTGAAGTCATTCCATCCTTCCTGGCCATGAGACCCGTTTCATGATAGACACATCACCAAATGTGTCTGCTCTAGGACATACGTAAACTCTCCACCAGCCAGAAACAAGGATGACGAGTTGCCAGCGTTGCTGGCAGCACTCTGGGAAGCACAAGGGCAAGGCCAAATGGAAGTCAGGCTGGCACCGCTGAAGGGAGTCCGACCTCATGGAAGGGAATCCAGAAGTTGGTCTACGCCCATACTTGGTTCAGGCTCAGCCCGGAAGCCCTGGCCGAGAGCCCTCGTCTGCAGCGTGACCTCCCCTGGATGGTGCCGTTACAGGAGTCAGTGCGTTGCCGTTTGTGCCTGAGCTGATCAGAGGCAGGTTTGCTGCAACACTTCTGCTGCCGTCATTCTCTTTAGGTGATGCAGGTCGCCAGCCCCAGGGACAGCGAGCAGGCAGATCCGGCTGTTCCCCCTCCATGGCCGGCAGGAGCTGGGGCAGCAGGGGCAGCGGCCCCGGGGCAGGACCGACAGACGGGGCCCTCTGTGCCCTAGCACAGGCCCGGGATGAGCGAAAGCAGCGGACCCTGGACATCTCCAGACCGACAAGGGCCTGACCCTTCAAGTACGAGGTGATGAGACCATGGACAGGAGAATTGCCTTTAATATTCTGTTTTGTTCATAAACCCCAGATTGTGTGTATGTCTTTTAACTTTAAGAAATTAGTACATAGGCTTCTGTTACTTATCAGGCGGAGGTTGTATATGCAAACGTGGCACGGGTCATCCTTTTTCCAGTGTTTTATTGGGGAATTAAATAGTGTGATATTTGAATTGAAAAAATAAAATAAAATAAAATATATTGAGTCAAGTGGTATCCGGGGTAGACACTGAGTAGTGAGAAGACACTGTATAAAGATCCACATACATAACAGTCATGGTAAGCTCGATCGGGCCAAGGAGCAAGCTCAGACGCGAGCCTTCGGTCTGCGGGAGAAGGTGGGGAAGTTGACATACACGTCCTCTCCTGCACCGTCGGGCTGCTGGGCGGGGAAGGGGGGGCTTCGGTAGTTGTTGGATGCCTAGAACGACAGGCGGAGAGGGTGTCAGTAACTCACTGCACTGCGGCACAGAGACACCAGAAGCGAGCGCCTTCCCCCGTTCGGCTGTATTAGAGGTCAGAACATTCTCTTCACTCTGTTGCACTTCCGTGAGTCACCACGCTCCTGGCACGCAGGGCTGCGGGTGAGACGTGCCGGATGCCCTGTCTGTGTCACCACTTGTGGTGCTGGGTCCACGAGACACCTGCTTAGGGCGGCACTCCCTTCCCTGGTGTGAGGCTGCTTTGATGAGAACAATCATTCCCACTTGCTGTATGAAAAGTCTAGTATTATAGTATTTTCCCATAGTGGGCACCCATTAATTTCTGTTGAATGAATGGCATCCAAGGCAATACTTTTTTTTAATTTATTGATTTATTTGAGAGAGAAAGAAAAACATCACCATTTGTGTTCCATTTATTTCTGCATGCATTGGTGGATTCTTGTATATGACCTGCCTGGGAATCGAACCTAAAACCTTGGCATATTGGGTTAATGCCCTAGCCGACTGAGCTCCCTGGCCAGAGCCCAGAGACAATACTTTTAAAGACCACGGTGTCCTGGCTTGAAAATAAGCCACGGAACACACTTAAAGAAATGAACAAAATAAACTGAGATTCACTTTCAATGTTATATTAGTGTTCAAGTGGTTTTGGTGTTTGCAAGGAGGAAGCAAAGGAAAGTTCAGGTGTCATTGTTAACTATTTAGCCTGTCCAAAAAAAAAAAGAACCAAGCAAGTCTAACTTCATCTTCATATCAACTTAAAATGTCACTTTTTAATCATCATTCAAAATAACACTATTCTACAAAAGCCTGAAGAAGTTGAACACCCAATGCAGGAAGTCGCAAAGCTCCTTCCCTCCTCGGAAATTCTTCACAGTGACAAGTCTGGTTCTGGGTTGGCTCGAGTGGGCAACAGCAAAAGACAAAGGACAGATCCAGAAAGTGCGTAAGACAGCGCACTGTTCAGGTGCGTAGCCGCGGCAGGTAACAAAAGACAAAACGTCTGGGGTCTTTGCCAGGGGTGCCGAAAAGTAAGCCATTAATTACTCAGGAAAAAAACTTTGCTCTGCGAAGAGTAATCATGTAGTAGAAGCAAAAAGTTACGCTGGGAAATCGTGAAGAAGTAGTATGCACACTGAGCTGTCAGAAACGTTTTAGTGCTTGACACGTTTGGCGGGGTAAAAGGTAACAATGGATGATTAAGTTGAAGAAAAATGGATGTAACTGTAGATGACACTTGGAGACGTGATCTATTGTAAAGTTTCCTAAATGGAACAGTACGTGTTACGGAGAATATCTGACCTATTGTGGAGACTGCAAGCACGGAGACGAGCAGTGCTCTTATCTGCAAAGGTAGATGCAACCTCCCGCTCTTTTGGGTGAACAAAGGGGAGCAGGATCCAGGCAGAATGAGGAGGAAAAGCTCACACTTCATCAGGCTCCTGCAGACCCTCCAAAAGCTCTTTAGCTTTATAATCTGAGAGCCTATTAATTAATAAATTATCAAAAGGTAAGAATGATCATGCATATCATGCATTGTGTCCTTGATTCTTGCATCGCTTGAGTCTTCTATGTAGTTGAACTTCATTTGATCCTCACAATAACCTTATGGCATAAAAATACTATGCCCTGTACGGGGCCAAATAGTGTCCCCCCACATCTATGGGCTTCCCAGGCCTTCATGATGTGACTCTGTGTGGAAATAGTGTTGTTGCACAAACACACACACAGGGCAGAGGCCAGGCGAGGACAGAGGCAGAGACCGGAGTGGTGGGGCCCCGCGCCAAGGATGGGGCCAGGGATTGCCAGAAGCCAGCAGACACTCAGAGGGAAGCGTGGACCAGATTCTCGTCCCCAGAAGGATTGCGTCCTGCTGAGACCTTGATTTTAGGCTCCAACCCTCCAGACCTGTGAGAGAATAGATTCCTGTTGTTTTAAATCACCCCCTTTGGGAATTTGGTTGCGGCGTCCCTAGGAAATGAATCCAGATTTTGGTAATGCACAGTGTTGATTATTATTATGCTGGTGTCATTTTTCTTTTATTGATATTAATGTAAAACAAACAGCTTCAAAGGGTATTGATAATAGGGGAACAGTTCAGAAAAGAACTGTTTCATCAAATGGCTGGTCCTTGAACCACAGGCAGTTGCATGGCCAGATGGTTGAAAGGAGAGTAAATAAGAAGATTGCTAATTGCCAAATGGGCGGAGTTTGCAAAACACGGATGATGCACAAAGGGGGTGGGAATGACAACTCGGAGACAACTTACCTTACTCTTTGTTTCCTGGGGCTCCTTACACTGGAATCTTTTCTTTTTCCTGGAAGTACATGTTCAACAGAGGGATTAAGAATTACATTCCAGACTGGTTTTATTTCAAATCCTCTGTACACCTCATCTATACCCCAGCTTCCAGGCGCTTCCCAAACACGTTGAAGCAGCTACCCACACTTGCTTTATACATACTTACCAAAAATTCCACTGACCTAAATCTTTTTTTATTTTCTTACCATCTCAGCGTGCTCACCAGTGGTAGGGGCAACTAAATGGATATCTGGCCAGTGTGCGTTAGTCATGCATCTCTGTGAGTTTACTAAAGAATGGTTCACAGCGGCTTATCACATAAATGGCTTACGGCTATCTCCAGGTCATTTCAGAGTTACAGATTTCCCACAATTAAAACTTCCTTATAAATGCTAACGGAGTCACTTCTTGGTTGACTATGTTAATAGAATTAAGCTTTATAAAATCTTATGGGTGTTTTATTAAACCACCTATATGGGTTATTTCATTTATATTTTATTTTAAAACTCTCTGTGCAACAGACTGGGGGACAGAGACAGAGAGAAGAATAACTTGCTCCAAATCACACGGCTGGTTAGTGGTCCTGTTGGGTTGGGACCCACCGCCTTCCTGCCTACAGACTGGGTTCTCCTGCTTCCGGAGCCAGGCTGTTGAAGTCCAAGGCACAGTCTGCAGCCATCCTGTCCATTAAACCCTCCAGATCCCAGTTAAACTCACAAAAGCCTAACTTGGGGAGACATCTTTGAAAAGAGAATGCAGGAGAAGAAGAAACGAAGCTACCGCAATGGACTCCAATAGATCAGATGACTACCTTGAAGTTGAAGGAATCGTTTTATAGGGACTATCTCGTTTCATCTCCCTAAAGAAAAGATCTTATTGAATACCAAGGAGAATGGTCAGACACAAAAATGTAGAGTTGTTTTTTTTTAAAGATGGGCCTATAACTTCTTCATGAACATTTTAAAACCAGACAAGGTGGTCTCTCTCCAGTGAAAGGTGGACGCTGACCCCATGGTCTCTTCTGGTTGCGATGAAATCCTCCCCCATCCCAACACAACCACAGATGTACCTAGTGCTATGTGCTTTTCTCTGTTTACTGGACTATTATTGGAAAATTACTTAATGTATTTACTTATTTTATGTGTAAGTTTACTATGTGCAAGCCATGTTTGTGCTTTTCTCTATTTACTAGACTATTATTAGAAAATTACTCAATGTATTTACTTATTTTATGTGTAAGTTTACTATGTGCAAGCCATGTTTTGAGGTGTTTTACAGAAATTATTGTTCAACAAGAAATCCATGATATATTTGCTATTATCTGCTTTTTACAAATGAGGAAACTCAGACACGGATCTATGACCTTTGATCTCCTGTTAAATCATGGTTCACAAGGCTTTTATATCGTGATATACAGTTGAGTTTCCCAAAGAAGTCCAAATGTGTATATCTCACACACACCTAGAGTGTGCAACGTGACAGAAAGAGGACACACGGCGCTTAGACTCCAGTGGTCTGTGTTGAACCTGTGCTCTGTGCCTTACTAGTGATCTGCATGTCTACAGCTCGGTCCCCTTGCCTGTCAAATCCAGCAAGTGCACTGGCTCGTTCCAGGCTGCCCGGTCGTTCTGGTTGGTGGCTTCTAAAGAGTTTCCCAGGGGTGAGCTCATGTTAGTGCTGAACTTGGAGAATCCCGGGCAGACCAGACACCCCACCCGTTGCGAGCATCCACGTGGGGGACAGATGCGAAAATAAGTGTCCAGCACTTTGCTCACTGAAGCTGAAGTTGCTTCCTGCAAACACAGGTGCCAATGGGCGGGCAGACTGTCGTGCGCGCCGGGGCTGGGGACTTGCACCAGCCGTGGCCACTCAGTGGCATCCCGCTCCTGCTCTACCAGGAATGGGGGGGGGGGGCGCACCACCAGGAGTGGAACTAGGGCTCCAAGGGCCTCTGTGGCTGAACTCCCGGGGGGTTCACAGGAGGACTCAGGGCCCTTCGGGCCCACTGGGGTTTACTGTGGCTTTCATCCAAATCAGCACATGCGAAGTCACCGGAGTGTGGCCCGCAGTCACGAGGACAGAGATCAGAAGGTCACAGTGTAGCCCTGGCAGTGTCTTCCCAAACACGTGCCTTCCAAGGAACAGCACTCACTGACGTAGCGGCAAGGTGGACAGAGCAAGTACCTGTTCCTTGTGTTTGGCTGCGATTACACATTCCAGTCCGCTAATCTTCTTTTTATCACGTCTAACCAAGTGGAACAGCACACGCCACAGTTCCATTTAGCTATTTGTGTAAGAGGGATACATTTTCATGAGCCTAAATCCTTGCTGTCCAACCCCTGCGACCTTCCGGAGACCTGCTGCCACTCAGCTGTCTGAGCCCCGCGTGTTCCTGTGGCCACGTGGCTCCTTGGTGCAATTTTTTATTAGGCAGGGTGACGCGGTGGAGACATCGTCAGTGTTACAGACACCGGGGACCCTCGCCTCACCCAGCCAATGTCTGACCCGAGAAGGAGCGGAGGGCAGCGGGCTGAGAGGAAGGAGGAACGACAGTTCTGCATTTCAGTTTAATTAGACAAATGCTGTTTGACTGTCCCTTCTCTGGGAAGATTAGTGCTAAGTGCTATCAAACTAAAAGATGCACAGAGCGTAACCCCCGCCAACATGAACACAAAGACAAACACGGGAGTGGTTGAACTAGAAAGCAGGCTGCCAGGTGTGGCAGATGAGAAGCGTGTGGGGCTCGGGGTAGGGCTCCAGGTCTTTTTGGGGGGGGGGGGGGGGGGGGGGTGCGGGGAGAGGCAGGACAGACCTCCGCAGGGGACATGTGTCCCACAGCTAACCCACAGGATTAAGGCCAAAGGTGGGAGAACAGCATTCTGGTGGCAGATCAATGGGAAGAGAGTCGAGTGTGTTCACAGAATAAAAGCTGCAGCTTTCATGAACTTTGACAGCGTCGTGGCAGCAGGAGAAGGAGAAGCAGGAAGGAGAAGGAGGCTGGCAGGGTCAGAAAGACAGCACCGACACATCCTGCCACTGTTCCGGTGGTGGTGGAACAGTAGCCCAAGGCTTTGAACCGAGAGATGACTTGGCCAGTCTTGGCTTTCAGGAAAGGAACCAGGAAAAAATAGGTGCATTGGAAAGAGAGGAGACAGCTCTGAGCAGGAAGGCGGACTGGGGAGTATGTCTAAAAGCCGGGGAGCAGTGCCGGGGAGCAGTGACCAGAACCTTCAAAGAGGTGGAGGCTGAGGAGACGGAGGCAAGGTGGAGGAACCCCTGCAGATCCAATTAATAAGCCATGCATGTGTGTGTATGTGTGTATATGTATATGTGTGTGTATGCATGCATGTGTACAAGTGTGTATGTGTGCACATGTGTGCAAGTCCATGCATGCATTTATGTGATATTCTGGGGTAGAGAAGAGCGGGGATAGACAGATTTATCTACTCGATAAACGTAAATAAAGTGTCTATGATGTGCTAGTCATGCAAAATGTAGGCATCAAACGTGAGGTCCCTTCCTCTCTGAGGAGGGTAGCACTTCCGCTGGAGTGCAGTACAGGGGCGTGGTCCCAGCGAAGACGGCAACAGACCCCGGGACATGCATGTGCATGAACATGGAGAGCCAGAAAGGGAAGAACCAGTCCACCAAGAGTGTCCTAGAAGCTTCCAAGGGTGCCACAGACCGCAGCAGGTAGGAATCTAAGAGGCAACGGCCACCTGCTCACTCTAAGACCGCCCCTCCCAACCCCTTCCTTCCTTGATAATGTTTAATAAAGCACCCAGATTGCTCGTTTCAGAAAATAGACAACCGTCCCAGTCTCATTGTTTCCTTGTTAGAATGTGTGCTTTGTCACATCTTGTTGCCACTGTCCCAGTAAGGTGAACTGGTGAACAATAAATGAGGGCATTATTACTGTTCAACCCTGCTCTTACCTTTCTTGGAATCTCTCTCTCTCTCTGCCTCTCTCTCTCTTTCTCTCACACACGCACACACACACACGCGCACACACACTCGCACCACCTCACCCAGTGGCCTTTATGCCAGCAGGAGAAGGAAGATGGATGGGGGCAGAGACACAGCAGAGGCACCGGGCAGTTGGCTGCCCGGACACAAAAGCTTTGTTAATATGGGGCAGGCAGCCAGCTCCTACTGATTACTGAGTGAGCTCTCCTGCCTTCTCCTCCAGTGCTACAGTTCCTCCCTGTCCTCTGTGTACGAGCAGCACTCCACACTATGGGAGTGCTAAGACAGCTTGAGTAACGACGGGGTTATTAATAACAGAGAAACCCGCACGTCAGGATCGCTCAGGGTGAACAGGATTCGGGAGAAGAAGCAATGCTCACCTGTTATAAACAATGACAATGACGGTGGCAATTAGGATAACAAACAGCAGCAATAAAACTGACCCTCCAGCCGTGAAGAGGATATAGTGGTTAACGGTTTTATCTAGGAGAAAAAAAATATATATAGTAGAAATTAGGAATTCAGCTAAAGCCAGCAAAACGGAAGGGAGAAAAATGAGGTACAGGTACATTAATCATCACAGGGGAACCCTTTAAAACAAACCACAAAACCAAGAAAAAATAGGACGAGATCAAAAAAAGATTATTTTTCTTTCAGAGTCTCCTAAATAATTCTGCCTCTCACAGATTTTTATTCGTTCCTTGACCCCTGTGTTTGGGTTGGATGCCTTTGGGTAAGAATGGAGAGAGTGCACATCCCATCCGAGCCAGGTACCACTTCATTCTAATGAGCTCCTGGGCCCAAACATAAAATCTTTGTAGAAAAAAATAACGATCTAAATTGCATACAAATAAAGATGGCCTCTTAAGTCTCATATGTACGTGCACTAAGTACATTTACGACACAACGGTATGTGACTTTGATGTTTATAAGTAGCATTGCGTCTAAGAAGTATTTTCTACTCAGCTGGGGTTCATGATAAAAAAAATAATCAGTAAATGTGTGTTACTCCAACTCATCCCTCCCCGTGGCCCAGGAATGTGAAACTCTCACACTCGTTCTTCCACTAGCAAAGTTTTTTTTTTTTCTACCTCCAGCACACTCCTCACACTTCTCCGCACGCCTTTCTTGCTCTGTCCACTAATGGCATCCCAGAACTGTGGTAAGGCTCGGTGACACTCAACAGCAGCAAACCCCTGGAGAAAGGTCACCTCCAGAGCACGGCCCCATGAGCTCAGAGTGTTTTACCCTCGCACGGCCCTCCTGCCCAGGCGCACCCCGCCCTCCGCCCCCCACAGTCCCATGCCTGGAGACGAAGCTCCACCTCTTCATGATGTTGTTGGGAGTGGGACTGCCCTGAACCCAGGAGCTGCCAGCCGGCCACCTCTCTTGGGGACAGCCAACGGGCTGGCACGGCCCCAGGCAGCAGGACTTTCTGCCTCTAGAAACTAAAGCCCCAACATTTGTCCCAGGATGCAGGGCGTCCGGCCTGCTGCGGGAACCGGAATATCAGCTTTCCTCTGGATTTGTAACCACCTTCCAGGTTATTTCTTTCTTCCTAGTTCACTGTGTAGCGGCACCTTTTTTCACGACAACAGCTCACCGTCCACTCATTCTTTCGAGCTCTACTGCAAAGAAAAACTCAGCCAAACAGTAAACGTTGCTTTTATGTTTTAAATTTGTTCAACCCAGAAGGTGAAGGAAAGTATAAAAGCAGCTGAATGCTTTAAAGACTTTGTACATGGAGTCTGAGTATGGGCTCTTGTGCAACGATGCTGGGCAGGGGGAAGGCAAAACTCATTCAGAACAAAATTATACTGAACCACCACTACAAAAAGAACAATAAAGTTTTCTCCCCCCAAAATAAAAAATATCAACATTTTAAAGCTCTTGGCACATTATAAAAATAAACACAATACCTGAAATTATTTTGCATTATAACTCAGGACTATGAAAGGATTATACTTGCCATACCTGAAGTAATTTAAATATAATAGCTGCTGAGGTTAAATAGAAGAGGCAATCATAGCAAGAAAATAAGAGTTATTATCAAAGTCATTGGCCATATTCTGAGAGAACTGTTTAACTACTTTTTAAAAATGTTTTTAAGTATTTGTTACAGTAAAAAAAAATCTGGGTAAACTAGAGATCTAATTTTTATCTAAATGTGAGAAGAAAACATAAGTAAATCTCTGGAATGAGCAATGACTTTCCTGTTTATAAAAGTAAATAAATACACAGGCTTGAGCCAGTCAAAATGAAAAATAACTGTAGGTTGGATTATATGTAATGATATGTAAAGACGAATGAAAACCCCGGTTAGTAGCTGTAACGTGTCCCTACTCTCAAGGGAAAGGGACAGGAGACAGCGTGAGAGATGCAGCTTGACAAAGAAGTTCTTCAGGAGCCAGTGTGTCTGAAAGGACGTGTGGGGTGAGCGGGCCCAGCTCCATTCGGGGAGGAAAAACTGCTCCGGCTTGCAACAAAAAAAGAAATCGGTCTGTGTCACGCCCTTTTCACTAGGTGCTTGCCCCTTCGATGCATGACTTTAGTCTAAAGAAATACTCGGAACTGTGAAACGTTTATAACAGGAACAAGAAAATCCTTGTTTCTCAACAGTAGACCAACTAACAAGAGTGTGCAGCTGGGGCCGTTGGACTTGATCTGCGGCAGGATCCGGGGGGCAGGGGGGCGGGGTGGATTCTGTCCGCCCCCAGGTCACCGAGCCCTGCCCTCTGAGTTTCCGAGTGTGAGGGTGCAGGACTGGGTGGGCCCCAGGATTAGCAGCCGTCACCGATGCCTCGATGCTGGCGTGGGGCCCACTCTTTGAAAGTCACAGCTAGAGACAGTAGAATGATGAGTGTCAAGAATTCCAGTGAAATGAAAAGCTACTGACGAGCGAGAGCAAGTTAAATAATGTTTTTAAACCAGAATTCACAGCGGCGCGTGTTGGAAGATCTCAGTCGAGTGTGGGGCTCCCTGGAAAACAAGCCTGGTAGGCAGCGACACGCCGAAATGTTAAAGTGATGATCTTCAGGGAAAAGAGTTAAAAACAATGGTTTCTTTAGGCTTTTCGGTCTACTTGAGGTATTTTCCAACGAATGGGGGTATTGCTCTTAGTGGTCAGAAAAAAAAAATAGCACCCAATTTAAAGGTCTGTATGCTGAAAACAGAATAATCTGCCAACATTTAGTGGTTCTATTTCGAGCGCAGCATGCAGAGAGCATCTTTGCAGAAGCATGCACACAACCCTGGAGGACGAAGGCGGCATTTTTATGAAGCTCTGCACTGAATGAATGCAGAAGCGGAAGCCACGGAGACGTGTGGCCCCTGGTTCCACACGGCGGTGTGCAGACCGGAGTGGATGCTGTGGGTGGGGGCTGATGGCCAGTCCTGACATTCACTGTTGCTGGAATGCTGCTAACAGATCCTGGCTGGGGAATGTCAGCCCCCCTCTTAAAGAAACCAGAATGATGGTCTATTCTCAGCAGCCGCTACTTTGCTGACTTTTTTTTCTACCTCTGTCACCATGCTGAGCTGATTCTTAGGAGGACGAAAGTGTCCTGAACCATAAGGCCACTGTTTCCCCTCCCACCCCAGAGGATAAATACAGTTCAAACACACGGCCAGTGGGATACATAAGTGAACCATTCACTGCAGGGCTGTAACCTCCGGACGAGCACACGCGGCAACTCCGGCTGAAGTTGGAAGAAGCTGGCTAGCTGAATTGTGAGAGAAACAATAGCTGAGCTGTTTTCTCCGTGGCAATTCTAATTTGCCATGGAGAAACAATGCTATTAATCTTCTATGAGGAACTAATTTTTAAAAATTGTGAATTATTTCCTCCTCGCCTTTGGGGAAAATTTCACACAATCATCTGTGTTCCGCTCCTAATAAGGCTCTGAGAGACAACCGCAAGCTGTTAACAGTTCCCAGATGTGCTTCACAGAGAACCATCCGCCCCCCCACGACAAAGAGTGTAAACAGCTGTTTGCAGCTGGGATCATCAGGCAGGTCCCCCACGCAAGCGCGGCCATGGGTTTCCAGTGGGAAGAAAACCGGGGCGTGGTGTGAATTTGAATGTCTGTCTGCCCTCCAAGCTCCTAGGGAGAGGAAAGCTCAAGGAAATAGCTTCAAATTCACACTGAGGATAAAGATCCAGTTAAAACAAAACCGTCCCTAGAACTGGCTGCTTGCTAACACTGCCAACCTGCACTCCTTATCGTGATGTTCAATCAGCATCTGCTTTACGTGCCCCGGGTACCAATGCGCACGCAGCGATGTGCTCTTGGAAGAGCATCGCCGATCAACGCAACGCCATCTCTCTCAACGCTTCTGCCCTCTGATACTAACTTCTTGTCCTTCGGTTCAGCATCCTGTTCATCTATGCAAATACGTTATGTATTAAAGGTGACTATGGGATTTGGGGTATCTGGAAAGATGAATAAATCAATAAGCGTGGTTTACCAAACAAACTGACTGGTGGCATGTTTTTTAAAGCAGTGACTCCTGAAGAAACAGATTTGGGCAGAGGCAGCCGTAAAGACCCAACGACGTAATAGCCCATGAATGAATAACCAGCTCGCTTATGGTGCTGGAAAAAGTATGTTTCATCGGGACACCCCGTTGCTGTCCGGAATGCTCAAAGCTCAACTAAATTGGCCTGAAAATGGCCGCCGACCCGTTTCATCGGAGGCTATTTGAACTTGCACGCCCTGACACCGGTGCTCCGGGATTCTGGGCTGTGGTTCTGTCACATGAATCAACCGTCGTGCACATTATTTTCTGTGGACGTGGGGAGGATATGAGAGGCTGAATTCATCCCACTCAGCCCTACCCTCACACTAGCCCCACCCACAACATTCACCTCCGTTATACTTTCCTAGGAGTGGGACCCAAGGGTCCTCATGGACAAGCCCGACACCCCACAGAAGTGATCTGTGGGGTTCTCTGGGCCCTGAGCCCGTGACTTCCTAGTGAACCCTTCTGTAGTCTTTCTTTGCAAAACCATCTCCTGGCCCGGTGACTAGCAATTACTCACCATTTACATAAAATATGCAAAATAAGAAAAATGAAGTTCAGAAAGGAAACCAACTTTTTGGAAAGCTATAAATGCAAACAAAGCTCATGAGAATTTCTCCTCAAACAATGTAATTAATCTTGAAAGAGTTCTGGTTTCTTTGATCAGAAATCACTAAGCTTCAAATGTTAAGTTTTGATGAAGAAAATCTAGAAGTAATCTAGCTAGAAAACTTGAACTCAAAATGGACACAGTCCCTGCTAGAACACAAACACATACATTCACATGATATTCTTTATATTAACATACAGAGAATCAGCCAAGAACACTTGCTAACACACGGTCTGCAAAGACACTTTGAGCGCACTAACCAGAGATGCCGTAGTCCCTATCTCAAATAACTTCTAATGTAAGAGTCTGGACCATGGCAAACAGGTGCAGGTGTTAAGGGACTAGAAGGTATAAATTTCCAAGTGGTAAGAGTTTGAGAAATTCAAGGTGTCTGATGGGTCAATGTCCAGGAAGCAGCAGGGGGCAATGTGGAAAAATCTTAAAATGGTGAGAGCTGGAGGGAACCCTGAAGGAGAGGAGGTAACCATGGAAAAGATTGGTAGGCTGGTGAAGAAAAGGGGGAAATAGAAAAGTGTGAGTGGCCATCAAGGTGTGACAAACCCAAGCTGATATTTCAGTCAGACCAAATCCTCTCCCCCATCGGTGCCCATCCATGGTGGGCAGCGGGCCGTGGGCCACCAGCAAGGCAGTTTGCCAGCTGGGGTCTGCATCGGCCCAGAGGAAAGGGCACCTTTCCCTGATTTGTCTGCCCAGAGGAGGAGCCATGTGAGGCTTTGTCTGTCTGGTGTGGGCTCCTTCTTGCAGCCCGAGGACCCCGTGTGTGATGCTGGCAGCCTCACCCGAGAGTTCAATCCTTCCTGTGCGGCCGACCAACCCCTGGCTCTTTGCCTCTGCCGGAATTTCTCTTTTTCATTCTATACTCGACTCTTTGACTTTCCCTTCCTTGGACGTTCTTTTGCCATCTTTGGTCAAGGATTGATAGTAGCTTTCATGGCCCTTAAAGGAGGTGCTAGATTTCAACAAGTTATCACTTAATCGGGCCTACCACCTCCTGTGCTCACCCAGAGCTCAGACTCTCAACACCCGCCCAGCCGGCGATTGCAGCCGCCCACACACAGCTTCCTCGGCCGCTCGCTTCCTTCCAGCTATTCCCCGCCTCTGCTCTCTCTCTCTTTCCTCTGCTCTGGCGTCCGCGTCTCCTGTGGAACCCGACGGCTCAGCTGAGCGGTCATGTGGGTGGGCGGAAGACGGCAGAAGGACATGAGGAACTACACTTCTCGGCAGGGCTCCAAGGCCGTCTGTCCCCAACCAAGCTCCCCCAGAAACGCTCCGAGAGAGCTGTTTGTGTATCTTTGATCCTCCTCCTTTTTATCATCAACAAGCTCAGCTAAAACAATAGCAGTTTGAGCATCATGTAAGTTACTACTGAAAGGCTTCACAAATGCTTTGGACGGAAACTAAAATACTCTTGTCATGATTAATGAAATTCCAAAGAATGTTCAGGGCCAAGAACAATGTTGGTCCCGGTCGGGACACAGCCATTTTCCCCTGTTTCTTGCCCCTAAGCTCCAGACAAATTCCAAGTGCAGAAAGGCCAGCCTGGAACCGTTTCGTACCACTCCTCGGAGTCTGAGTGCTGAGAACAGGAGACAAGCAGTTCTGTCCGTTGCTACCCCTTTAGCAAAGAGAGCCAATAGTAAACTCTAGTTCACACGTGTTTCCACCACTTTCTCTCTATTCAAAGCAGGTCTGGATAAACGACATGTGGGTTGACACCGTGTCACCTTTTGGGTGATCTCGGAGTGCCTAGTCCTCGTTGGAGATGAACACAGGCAGACACATGCCAGGGGAGGAGCCCCTGCGTAGGAGTGGACTCGCAGGGTCCTGCCAGTCTCTTTGGGACCCTATGAAAGAAGGGGACGGGAGGTAGCCGAAGGATGCTCAGGCATCTGTGAACTCTGTGGTATACTCGTCTTCCCCACGACAGCTGAAACAAATCAGGCCTGCTCCACACTGACACCTGTCTCTCTGCTTTTGTCTGTACACTGATGTGTGACCCGACAGCCTCAAGCTTTGCAACAAGCAAATTGCACCACAGAAAAGGCAAGTGATCTTGTTTCATTTTCCATGCGAGTTTCTATACTCAACATGTACTTCTGACTATTTTAAAAAGAGTTAAACCAAAACATACAGCCAACAGCTGTCATCTCCTGTCAGTGGGCCCAGCTGACATCCTTCCGAGCTGCCCACGGCTTCTCAAAGGGCCATCCTGTGGGCGTTCCAAACACGGGAACACTGGCAGTGCCGACCGCTACATCCGGTCACTCGCGTTTCAGCGCTGTTGACAGCTTGTGTACCAAGACAAGGAATAGTTATGCGCAAGACACTCGGTCATGTTTGAACAAGAGAAAGACATTTTCTGAATTAGTAGGAGCTAAATAACTATACCTCCTAAAAATCCTATTACCCTCCTTTTATCTATGATTTAAGATACTTATGCCCTAGCTGGCGTAGCTCAGTGGATTGAGCACGGGCTGCGAACCAAAGTGTTGCAGGTTCGATTCCCAGTCAGAGCACATGCCTGGGTTGCAGGCCATGACCCCCAGCAACCGCACATTGATGTTTCTCTCCCTCTCTCTCTCTCTCTCTCTCTCTCTTTCTCCCTCCCTTCCCTCTCTAAAAATAAATTAAAAAATAAAATCTTTTTTAAAAAGATACTTATAATCACTTTTTGGACATATAATGAACAAGATCTTACTTCATATGTGTTTGAAAATGGCTCTTTAAGATATTTTTCTGAACAGAACTTTTTCTGGCCTTGGTCTCAGAGAGAAGGCTAGTGACTATTTTTAGTCTTGTGTGTGTGTTGGGGGTGGGGGGCAGGTTTAAAAAACACTTCTCTACCACAAGGTGATTTTGAGCTAAGAAATATTTGCTATATATGTCTGAAGTGAAGAATCTCAATTAATTTTCTCCCCCAAATAGTCTGTCAACTCTCTTTTGCATCAAATTCTAAAAAGAACGTACGCCTTACCCACGGCTCCCTCTGGCATTATGAAGAGCAAGGAGCGCTTGACGCGGCCGGAGGCGACCGTGCACGCAGAGGGCTGTCCCCTGCATGCGCCCTCCTGAGCCCACGTGGCTGCTGCAGCTGCCCCGAGCAGCGAGGCCACTGTGTGCTCGAAACCATTTCTCCTTTGTCCATCCCCTGGGCAGCAGAAAACACCTGATGCAGCCCGGGCCAGCCACGGGGGGCAGGCGGGGGGGCAGCCAAGTCCCCGGAAGCTGTAGAAGTCTACACACAGCAGAGGCACATGGGCTGGAAGGAAGGAAAGGGAAGGAAAGGAAAAAGGATGGAAGGAAGGAAGGAAGGAAGGAAGGAAGGAAGGAAGGAAGGAAGGAAGAAAGGAAGGAAGGAAGGAAGGAAAGGAGGGAGGAAGGGAGGGAGGAAGGAAAAGGGAAGGAAGGAAGGAAAAGGGGAGGGAGGGAGGGAGGGAGGGAGGGAGGATACAGGAGAATTTCTGTCACCAATAAAAAACAAGTGGCTTCCTGGGCCATGCCCCCCCGGAGCGAGCACGGCTGCCCAGGAGCAGAGCTGAGAGCACCTGGGATGGCCTCCCTCCCACACGGCGGGAGCACAGGCCTCCACCCACACTCCAGAGGCCGATCTCTCCATGTCTGCGCTTCCACGGGCGAAGAAGCCCTTTTCCTCGTTGCCCCATGGGTGATGCTGAGCCTGCAGCCCACGCAGCCTGGGGCTTCCTTTGGACGCAGGAGACGCATCACTAACACCAAATTAGCGCTGGGCCTCGGAGGGGCGGGCTCAGGGCAGAGCCCTCAAGTTCAGCTCCGACAGCCTCGAGGCCCCCAGCTTCTGGCCCCACAGTGGAAAACAACCAAGGGACTCGCAGCTCTGTCGTGGCAAAGCAGCAACCACAGTAGCAACACTTACTCGGTTCCACTCAACTCCAGAACTGATTCAGTCAACACCAGTCTGGCAGGCCCCTTGTTATTGCTGAGGCTGTAGGAGGCTCATGAAACCGAGTTGCCACGCCCCAAAAGATATTTTTTTTCCAAAAAGTTTTCATGTAACTGCAAATTAGGAATTAAACAGTTGAAGCTTATAGCCCAGTGATACCATGTATTTTTTCAGACTCACTGCATTATTTTTTTTTTTCTGTTTGAGGATTGTGGGGCAGATCAAGAAAACGGGAAAGATCTATCATTGTTAAATTTGTGATTGATGGATGAGCAAGATGAAGAAATACTGAAGACCACCATTCAATAACTGAAAACTCATCTAAATCCAATCCTTAAAAAACATTCTGAACAATGAAACCCTGGCAAAGACAAGAGAAGCCAGCCACGGTGGTTGGCCTTTTCTGTGTTGACATGGGAAGGCCTCCCCGTCACATACTCACCATCGGTCACGGTCAACCTGAACACGAAGGTCTCGTTCTCCCCCGTGTCGGCCTGGAAGCGGCAGCGGTACAGCCCGGAGTCGGAGGCCGTGACGTTGAGCAGGACAACGGTGCTGCTCCTCATCCCCTGGCCGCAGGTGCTCAGCATTTGCCTGCGGTACTGGGAGGTGTTGCCCTTGCCCTGGGACAAGTTGCACCGAGTTAAGAGGTCGATCTGACGGGGCTGGATCTTCTCCCACGTGACTTGTTGCATGGAACCGTTCCTTTGAAGCACATAGGTGAGGGTGATGTTTTTTCCAGTCTCTGAGATCACCTGGCTATTTGGGGACACAGCTGTCTCAAAACGGTCTGGAAAGGAGGAGAAATGGATTATACTTAGGTCCTCGGATTTTTGGGTGCGAAGGTAGAAGCTACTCAAACGATTTTGCCGAAATGATTGGTGATGTTATTTCCCACGTTATGATATCTCTACGCTGCCTCCCTGTACGCAAGGGGCTTTCTGAAAGGCCATGTTCACACGTATGCCCTTAAGTTTTTCTTGGTTAACCAAGTAACGAGAAATACCCTCAAACCCTCTGGTAACGTTTCTTGGTAGTGATCACATCAGCAGGCTGAACCGCACAACCCTGGCTGCTGTCCTGCCGGGCTGCCGACTCCCACGCCGATGCTGGGTGTCAGCTGTCTAGACTGTCGTCACACCAACTGAGATGTTATTGTTTGTGAAAGAGACACCAGATCATCTTCCTTGGCTTCACACATAAACTCAGTTTTCAGGGGCATGGGTTGTCTTAGGCAGCGGTAAAGGAGGGACCCCATGTTCTGTCAATTGCTGGGTACCAAGGGGGTCCTCCAGGATCCCCCCCCCTTCCTCCTGCCACAGCTGGAACTCCCAGCACACAGCACCCTGCGCCGCGCCCCTGGAGACCTCAGTCAGCAGCTCTCACAGTGTGCGCGGAGGACCCCAAGGGTCCCTGTGTCCCTCTTTGACACCTGCGAGATCAGACTGGTTTTAACACTCACGTTAAAATGTAATTTACCTTTTTACCTCTTCATCTATAAGAATATATATTCTTAGGAATTCACTCTTATCCTATAAAAATATACAGTAGATATTTCCAGAGTCTCAATGACCACTGGGGTATGTGCTTATAAAATCTTGTCTTTTAAATTTTGCTCAGTTTTCATTTCGAATGCAGTCAATTTTGATAGTTATAACCCACATCAACAAAAGCCCTTTGGCATCTTCAATCATTTTTAGGAGGATAAAGGGGAAAAACAGTCCTGAAATTCATAGAGAACCACGAAAGACCACAAATAGCCAAAGCCACCTTGAAAAGGAACACAACTAGAGGTGTCCCGCTTGTTGATTCCCAACTAAACTACAAAGCCACAATGACTAAAACTGTGGTAGCAGAACAAGGATGGAACCACACAGCAATGGAGGAGACTAGAAAGCCCAGAAAGAAATCCACAGGCATGTGGTCAACCGACCTTCAACAAGAGCGCCAAGAGCACACGACAGGCAAAGGACCGTCACCTCCTCAGCAAGTGCTCTTGGCAAGGCTGGGCGTGCACGAGGTCAATGAATCACATCAGACCCTCTTCTTTTTCTTTTTTTTTTAATTTTAGTCATTGTTCAAGTACAGTTTTCTGTCCTTTACTCCCATTCCAGTCCACCCACCCATCCCTCCCCGCCTCCCTCCCATTTCCAGCCCTCCTAGTTTTTGTCCATGTGTCCTTTATACTTGTTCCTGTAAAGCCTTCCCATTCTCCTCTGAAATCCCCTCCCCTCGCCCCTCTGGTCACTGTCAGCCTGTCCCCTATTTCAGCGACAGTCCCTTCTCTTACACCATGCATAAAAATCAGCTCAAAGGGGATAAAGACGTAAATGTAAGACCTGGCACTGTAACACTCCCAGAAGAAAACATAGGATACACTTTCCTGACATTGGCCTTGGCAGTGATCTCTTGAACGTGACACCAAAAGCCCGGGGAACCAAAGGAACAGTACACGAGCAGGACGCCATCAGCCTGAAATGTTCCTGCAAAGCCAAGGCCACGGTCAACAGCGAGAACCCGCACGAGGGGAGACAAGCCTTGCAAACTATCCATCTGACGAGGGTTAGTTTCCAAACCATGTAAGGAATTTCTACAACTCAACAGCAAAAGAAGAAAACCAAACAAAATTAAAACCATAATTATCTAGCTTTAAAAATGAGCTAACAGCCCTGGCTGGCGTAGCTCAGTGGATTGAGCACAGGCTGCGAACCAAAGTGTCGCAGGTTCAATTCCCAGTCAGAGCACATGCCTGGGTTGCAGGCCATGGCCCCCAGCAACCGCACATTGATGTTTCTCTCCCTCTCTTTCTCCCTCCCTTCCCGCTCTAAAAAATAAATAAATAAAATCTTTTTTAAAAAATGAGCTAACAACTTGAACGGACATTTCTCGGAAGAAGACATACCAATGGCCGACAGGTGTACGAAAAGACGCTCAGTGTCACTGCTCATCAGGGAGACGTGAGTCCAAACCACACTGTGACACAGCCTCGCACCTGATCGGGAGAATAGCCTTCAGGAACCAGCTCTCGCGAGCCCAGAGCGGAACGTCACTCTGTTTGGTCTGACAGCTTTGCTGCTGCTGACAGGGAATTCAGACCCACTGTCAAGGTGGAAGGGAGGTCATGGTGTCGCAGAGCACAGGGACACTGGCCAAAAAGTGCAGAAATGTGAAAGACCATCTGGCCCAGGATCCCCGTTCTTAACTTCCAATGGGACAGCAGAGGGGAGAAGAGAGGGCAGGAGGGAGGCCCGGAGCAGAGGGAGGATGAGGAGCCGCTCCAGCGAAAGAGAGCAGAAGGCAGAAGGGTAAAAAGCACAACAGGGCTCGCCGTCTCCATTCCACTCGAGCGCTGTCGAGGATGGTTTCATCTCCCCAGAAGCAGCTTCTCTTCTTCAGAAAGCGCTTCCCCGTGGCAGAAGCTTGTGGAAAGAGGAAGCCGCAGCCGTCCAGGCCTCGCTCTGTCCCCGGGCGAGCCTGCACCGAAGCTCACACCTCGCCCACGTAACAAGCGCACGGGAAACATCTCGTCTCTGAGTCGTGAGCCAGCCCAAGAGCGAGGGAAGGGAGAAAATCCCTACGGGAGGAAAAATACAAGAAAATAAAAGCTTAAAGGAAAACAAATGAGAAAAGTGGAATAAACTTAAGACAGGGAAAAGGAGGCGTGAGACAGCGGGAATGAGGGACAATATAAACAAAAGGCGACATCAGACAATGTCACACGGTGTCAGGGAAATGGAAGGACAGGAAAGAGATGACAAGGAGGAGAAGCACATGCTTCCCGAGCCCTGGGAGCCAGAGGCAGGCTCGCCTGGCCTCGCCGCAGGTCCGATGTTGACTTCCGGGCCGGCACCCCTGCTCGTCTGCCCGGTGGCGGCCACCCGCCTCCAGTCTCGGGAACTGTCTTTATCTGCTCATCTAGCCAACGCCTACTCTCAAGACACAGCCCACGTGCTGCCGACCGGGGTGAGAGCACTGCACGGTGAGGACTTCGGTGGTGCAGCTCTCTCTTAGGGGCGTCTGTGTTTGCCCAAAGGACAAGCCCACCAGGACAGCCGATGCAAGGCCTGTCAACCAGTGAATGAACACATAAGTGGAAAAATAAATTGATGTGTGTTTCTCTCTCTCTCTCTTAAAATCAATAAATAAAATTGAAAGAAAAGAAAGATGAGGTCACACTAAATTAGGGTGGGCCCTACGCCAGCATCCAGGGCTGGTGTCCCTATAGAAAGGGGACATGGGGACACAGACATGCATGCAGGGACAACATCATGTGAACGTGAAGGCAGAGATCAAGGTCAAGTATCCACAAGCCAAGGGATGCTGACAATGGCCAGAAGCCACCAGGAGCTGGGGAGAGCCCCGGCACACACTGTCCTCACAGTCCCGGCAGCCACCCTGCCAACACCAGACCACGGACTTCCAGCCTCCATAACCGCGAGAGAGTCCAGCTCTGCTGGGGAGGCCCGGGGCCGGGCTCCTGCTACGGCAGCCGGAGCACACGGACACACGGTGAGGACCCCACTGGTGCAACCTGGATTTTCTCAGCTTCGCCCGTTAGGGAGAAGGGTTCTCTTCTCCACACCCGTCCCCAGTTAGGGCCACTCTCTGGCCTTCACTCAAAGCACAGATACAAGGTAAAGGAACCAAACGAAAACGAGCTGAAGGATTGCCTGACGGAGCAGCACAGATAAGGGAGGGAGAACAGAGCTGCTGAAAGAGATAACGCCACCGGCCGACAAAGCGACCTTTGTCTGAAGGGAAGACAGAACTGGAACCAGGCAAGCGTGTCCTGAGGGCGGAGCAGAGCTTCGGCCCAGACCAAACACACTCAGAGGCCTGCAGCTCGTCCAAGATGCAAGGTCCCCCCTTTGAGCACCAAAGAGCTAAGGACTCATGGTGACCCAGGCCTGGGACGGCCTGTGATTCAAAGCTCCTGGGGCGGCTGCAGATGGGGCCGCGGCTCCCAGGCCACCCCTGGCTGCCTCGGGAAGCCCCCACAGCTGGAGAGTGTGTCCCAAAGGCAAGCCAGCGACGCACACGCTGTACCTTTTGCTTATAGGTTTTAGTTATTAAAAAATCAGCTTTTATCGTTCTGTTACGGTACAGTGAGGAAGAACAATGCTTTCCACTTAAGTCAGTATCATGAGCCTGGCTGAAATCCATGAAAAAGTCCTCACTTTTGAGCAACAGTACACTTTCTCCAGCCAGGAAACGAAATGACTCATGGGACCTGAGGATTTTAAACATCACAGTTCCTTGGGCCGTAAACCAGAAGATGACCACACAGCCCCGGGGCTGGTGGCCGCGTCCTGTGGGCGTGTCGGCCTCCCAGGCTTGGAATTTCTGGCCGGCTTTCTGCACGGAAGAGTTGCACAGAAAGAGAATCCAAAGGTTAACACCAACGCCGATCATCCCCTGCTAGAAAACAGACTGTGTGAGTACGTATCGCCGGAGACAATGTTGAGCGTTTTGTCTGATGCACATTTAACACTGTCAACATATTTCAAGAGCAAAATAATCTGCCTTGAGCTCGTCCTTACGATGCGCCAGCACCAAATTCATTTCACGTGCTGACACAGAGTCTTTGCGACATCCTGGAGAGCGGTCACCCGGCTGGTGGTGGCCCAGGAGGGAGCCCCACCAGGCAGGAGGCCCAGGGCCGCCATCCTCGTCCCCGGGAAGGGGTGCCAGGGGACACAGAGAGTTTTCCCTCCCACCCTGCAGCTTGGCTGCCTCTCCTGGAGGACCAATAGTGTCCCGGGAAGCCCCCTGTTCCTAAATATCTCATTTGATGACGCCTCAAGTCCTATCATTAGAAATCAGTGTCTTTAGTTGTCCCTGTTAGAATGCACACAGCAACCTCAGCTCCTGGCGGGCGCCCACACAGCAGTGTGAAATTGTCCACTAGATTGCTGTCCGAGGGGAAGGAGAGGAGGCCAATCCCCACAGGCTGGTGGCCCGGAACAGACTCGGCCTCGGCAGCACAGCACCCAGAGAGGAGCCAGGAGCCCGCGTTGTCTGAGGTCACAGGTCACAGGTGGCAAGCTGCCATGCCCCTTGGGACTCCGGGTTAGAGGAGGAGTGCCTGAGGAGTGGGGTGGGACGGGGGATTTAAACTGAAAGGTGGATTACAAACAGGAGGCTGCAAGCAGAACCTTTCCTCCTCTGTCATTCATTCATCATTCACCCATTCGTTCACTCAGCAGGATCACTGAGTACTGACATAGAGACAAGTAAGGCACAGCTCTGAGCTGATGGAAAGACACACAACCAGCTCGCTGCACAGAGGCTCAGAAGTCCCCCCACAGTGTCCCGTGTCCCCCAAAACCCTGGGAGAGAAGGATGCAGGTTTGGGCCAACCAGAAGCCACACTGCTGGCCGGCTCCAACCTCACCAGAGCGTGGCAGAGGCTCTCTGACCGAATGCAGGGCTGCTTGCCCAGAGAGAGTCTGCCGAGAACACCAAACGCAAGACGCTCAGTCGACGAAGCTTCGTGTGTTTAGATCAGCCACCGCTTGTCCGATTTCCTGCCTCCCCCCACACTTTCTGCCCATGTCACTGTTTGTTTATTTTAGTATCCACTTCATTACGTTTCTTACATGCATCCAGCTGGTTCTGTGGAGAACAAATAAGCAGAAATCTGTGGACGAAGGGCAGATAAAAATGACTAAGAAGCAATGGCTATAATGCTAAAAATACGAAAAAGCGAAAGGACCCACGCACATCCCCACAACGCATCAAACCGTTTTTAAATAAATGCCCTCCTCTTCCCCACGAGCCCAAATCTGCCCACTTCCCAGCGTCCCACTCTTTGAGGTTCTTCTGCCCACCGCCCCTCGCCCCGGGTTGGAGCAACAGTGTGGTAACTGTTCCCCTGCTCATGCCCACTCTCCTGCACCCACCCATCAGAGAGCCAGAAAGATCTTTGCAGGACACGAACCTGCCCTGGAAGTCCCCAACTGAAAAGGCTTGACAGGACCCCTGGAGACTTTATGATAAAATCCAAACTTCTAGACACATAATATAGAGTTCGCCTGGTTTCGCCAAATTTCAACTGTAGTCCACCACACACCCTGTGCCCACGTTCACTGCCAGGCCCCCAATCCACGGCACACACGTGGTCTTGCCTCTGAACCCCGGACGAGCTGACCCCGAACTAGGTGACCCCCTCTCTCGGCCCCAGAATGCCTTCTGGGTCCCTGTCTACCGCCTCGGGCCTTGGGTCACGTGTGGACCCTTCTGTTAAGCTTTTCCGAATCACTTCTCTTCCTCAGACAAGACAATGCCCACACGCACTCCCTGTGCCGCTCCTGAGCTGTGCCTCTCACCTTGTCACCACTTTAATAAACAAAGATTTAACACGGTTCTCTATCTAGTTTCCTCTTGTTAGTCTGAGTGCACGGTCCCACATTGTTTCTTTCATCTCTTTCATTGCCCAGAACGTCAGCGAGGCCCCGGCTTCCATGTATAAACACATCTTTAGTTCCTCAGACAACTCGTTAGGATCCAGGCCACCCTGCAGGGTCAAAGGCTGAGGCTCCCCTCTGACACCCGATGCACTGATCACTGTGCTTTGAAGTAACAGGGCGAACATTTGGCGTAGGTTGGAATCACTCCAAAGGAAGCAAAGAGCTTTATAATTGCCAAGAGCCCCTGGATTCGAACCTGGAAAGTGAGTCGGAGCGCCTGCAAGCCTGAGGTCCGAGGCACAGCAGGCGGAGTCGGAGCTGTACCAGACACTCCGAGCCGGGCACAGGCGGGCAGCCCGGCGTGGCACAGGCTTCCCGGTCCTCGGCACCGCAGGGCGCTGACCTCCTTGGAGCAAGCCAGCCCTCAGGAGGCTGTTGTAAAAAGATTTGTGGGGCGATACTTATGGGCTATAGACCGTGAGCAAGACGGATGGCTGCCCTGAGTAGCTTACACAAGAGTCAGCTGCTTTCATCACTAGTTCACTTTAAAAACACCTAGTAAGGGCCTAGTATATGTGAAGGACTGAGAAGATATTAGGGATACAGCTGAGGCAGGCATGGTCCCTATGCTCACAGGGCTTATCAGCTAGTAAGGAACCACGCAATCACACAGATCGTTGTATCTAACCCACGGGGCGGCGTGAGCCCAGAGAGAGGAGGCCAGGCGAGAGGCACCGTGTTGCAGGCAGAGAAGCAGAGTCTTGGCTGGACATGGAGAAAAGCCGAAGAGGCAGGCAACCACCCAGGACGGGGCTGAAGGACAGACACCCCTCTGCAAACGGGGGATCACCGGAAACACAGGTGGAGAGGAGAAAGGCGTGGGATGTCGGCCAACGGGCTTAGCTTTGCCGCTTGAACGCTTGGGGCTGGGTGAGACCTCGGGGAGGAGGCTGAGCGGGCGGCGGTCCTCCGGCCGATGCAGGAACGACCGGAGCCTAGACATTGACCATGAAGGAGCATTTGAGAATCCACGTCACTGCTGGAGGCTCCGGCCAAAGGAACCAGAGAAAGGAGGAAAATGCAGGGAAGTGTCAAACACCGAAATAGGTTAAAACTTTCAACAGTAAATACTTGCATGCTGAAGGCTTCAGCCACTGCACTGAATGCATACTGGAGACAGTCTCAGCTAATTTGCTGCTCCACTTCTCCAGGAGAACCAGACGCGGCTGCCCCCTCTCTGTGCCCCCCACCCTCAAGGCGAGGAAGAGCGTTGGAGAGGCTCGAGCAAACCCAACAGCCCAGAAAAACAGTTAGGGGGTGTTCTTCAAACACGGGTGAAGTAAATTCCTCTTTGTATGGCTACAGAGAATATCTAAATTATTGCAAACATAGCCTGGAACCAGGGGACTTTATTACCTAAGAGAAAAGATTTCATTTTCACCAAACTGTGTAAAGGACCATCGGGGGAGGCAGGTAAAACCTTCCCAATCATGCCTGGCAGCCAGAGCGAGCAGACGACCCCACGTTTTGTAAGACCCGAAGACAAGAAGATTACCTAAGTTTTCAGAATACACAAACACGGAAGAAACAAAGCGCATGATCTCTGTGTGCAATGAACGACAGCTCTGCGAAGCACATTTTCATCGTTTCTTGCGGAACAGCCCGGGGCAGGATTATCGAGCCGAACAAAGGAGTTGTTGACCATGACAGGATGCGTAGCCTACTGATCAGGACCCCATGCTGCGCAAGGATTTAGAAAATTAATTCCTTTCAAAAAGGAGTCGATTTGTCACCTTCCGGGAACGTGAACTGCCCCCTCCCCCGCATCTATAATTTTGTTTGCACCCCTTCCTCGAGAGCTCAGACCCCGGGCGGGAACGGGAACAGCTGGAGGAGACAGGAACAGCTCCGAGTGTCTTAGAAAGTGTCTCCACGTGAACACACTTCTCTCCCCCCTCGGTCTGATGCGAGGGAGCCTGGGTGTCTCCTTTTCCTTCTGGGAAGCTTCACGTCACGGGTTCGAAGCACAGGGATGTCCTGCAGACAACACCCCCTGTCACCTGGAACAGGCTCCTCAGATACAAGATGAAAGAACAGCACGCGCAGTCATGGAACCACTGACTGTCTCGCTAATGCATCCCTTCCTCCATTTTTCTATGTGATTTGAAAGACCTTGACCGTTTTGCTTTTTTTTTTTTTTTAAAGATTTCATTTATTTTTAGAGAGGGAAGGGAGGGAGGGAGAGGGAGAGAAGAGAGAGAGAGAGAGAGAGAAACATCAATGTGCGGTTGCTGGGGGTTATGGCCTGCAACCCAGGAATGTACCCTGGCTGGGAATCGAACCTGCAACACTTTGGTTCCCAGCCCGCGCTCAATCCACTGAGCTACGCCAGCCAGGGCCATTTTGCTTTTTAAGTCCCATGTGTTTTCTCTCTATACAGCACTACTCATTGTTCTTCAGAAGAAAAGAACTTTGGGGCATTCTTCCTGCTGTGGCTATTTTGACCAAGCAATAATAACACTTAATTTATACGAAGGACTTACGATCTGACATGAGGCGTCAGACTGTTTCTCCCCCCAGGTTGGCCACAGTTATCATTGTCCTTTTAAAGATGTGGTAGCAAACGTGCTGGCCAGTGAAGGCAGAGTCAGCATTTGAAACCAGAAGTGGGATTCAAGGTGTTATTGGGAAGAAGCCGATCATGTGCTGGAATCCGTCTACAACCTACAGCTCCTCGTGGCTCCCGCGTGGGCAACCAAAGCCGAGAACGGTGGGCCCTCCCGCTAGCAGTGTCACCTCGCCTGCGCTGTGTACGCCAGTCGTGTGCTTGTCCCCGGTCCCTGCAAGCAGCCACTGCCACCTGAAAACGCATTTGCTTTGCACCCGTGTGGACCTTTCTATCTCCCTTTCCTCAGCGTGAGTGGTCCTTCCGATTGTGCCTCTCATCGTGGCCCGCTCTGGTGTGAACCTACAGTTTCAACCCCTCCATCCGCCTACAGCCTCGCTCAGCACCAGCCCCGCCCCGCCCCGTGCCCTCATCACCACGCCCCCCTGTGGCCCCTAATCTCCATCCTCGCCAGACCACGCAGGGCCCTGTCCCTGCGCTGTTCTGTCTGCTGAAAGCCCCCACGCTTGTGTTCACCCTGAAAACCTCCCCGAATGGGGCCTTCAGGGAAGCTTTCTCCACCCTCACTGCGAAGTACAGGCTGCACATTGTCGTTTCTCCACCCACACTGGACACCTGTGAGATGTTGTCGTGTCTCGTGGTGCCATTCCATGTTGGGCTTCCCCGGGCAGCAGCAGTGGCTTCTTAATTGTATCAGAGGAGCTGATATTTTTACTCTCCCAGCCCAGTTTCATTAGTACCCCGGCAGCCGTCCCTCCAGGCAGAGCCGAGTGCCCACATCGCACAGACGGGAGCCCAGCGGGAAGCTTCAGGGGGCTCCTCCCTGGCCTTGTCCTGCGAACACGATCTTGATGCCCAGTAGTCAGTCTAGGTCACTGGACATCAAAGTTAAGGGCACAGACATCGTACGGCCTACACTCCCCAAATTTTATCCCGTGCTGTTCGGCATCATTGCCTCCACGATATCCTTATTACCATGGTTTAACTTGGGTTCTGTGTGTGTGTGTGTGTGTGTGTGTGTGTATACATTAAAAACAAGATCCCATTTCTGGTTCTGAGTAATTACAACTGAGGGAGTACTAGGAGTCCTCACTCTTTGTATTGTCAGAAACCCCCCATGACAAATGACTGGTCATCAGTGACTAAACGGAGCACTGCCATCTCTACAACCCTGGAAAAACAAGCACTCAAACGTTACTACAACGGAGCTGAAGGTATGACAAATACATGGCAAAAGTTTAATCTCATTCTAGTGAGAATGCATATTGTTGTTCAAATATTAATATAGGCCTACGAGGAATGAGAAATAATGCCACTGTCGAGAGGAAAAGCCTTGCACGTTTGCTGCACATCTAGAAATGTTTTACACCAAACAATTCATGTTGAAGGGCCCAAGGCCTGATGGAGAACCCTGTAGTTCAAGAGTCTCTCAGACTCTCTCCTTCACTAACCCCACAGCGTCAGGAACCTGAGACTCCGGCCACTCTGAGGACGCCCCGTGCTGAAAACATGCACCTCGGGCCCTTCACCATCCACCTAATTGTACCCCAGCACCGTGCAAAGAGGTGCAAGCAGGTGACAGTCAGAGGCCTCAGGAGCAAACGCAGCCCAGTGCCGGGAGGGGGGTCAGGAAGGCCGAGGGCGGAGGCTGGCAGGTCCGGGTTGCAGCGGGACTGACCAGCACCCCATGGAGATTTGTCACAACTCTTCGCAGCCACTGCTAAATGGTCCTCCTTTGTCTGTGCCCACTCAGGAGCTCTGGCCTTTTTTAAAATTCACTGTTCCCCAGTGAACTCTCTATCCCCTCAGTAGAAATCCATAACTTTATCTCCACACATCCTGGAGGCCTAACAAAATTTAAGTAGATGAATGGGGAACTCTCAGAAATGTGACAAGCTTGACAGAAGTGACACGTAGGATTCGGGATGGAAAGAGGTTAGCCAATAAAAATCGATGGGGTATTGTGCCCTCAGACCGCAGAAAGAATGTTTCTGGAAGCAGACACGTCAGTGTGTGTAAAGGACGGCAGGTGCAGGCGTGTCAGATTGACTACGCTGCAGGAGCTCTGCATTCCTACACGGGGGGCGGGGGGGGGGGGGGGAGGGCATGTAGGAATTCCTACACGAAGGTCGTTCTGTAGACCTTCCAGCCGATGCTATAAAGCCAAGAGAAAAGATTATGCAAAGCGGAGCAGACTGAAAGAGTAAACCGGTGGACTCAAATGTATCTGTACTCTATCTTTCTAAAAAATTTGATTGAATGTATTGGGGCCACATTGGTCGGTAATGTTACATAAGCTTCAGGTACACAGTTCTCTGGCACATCATCTGTGTGTTGCGCCGTGTGGTCACCAGCCCAAGTGAAGTCTCCTTCCGTCACCATGCACCCCCTTCACCCTCATCCACCTCCCCTCTCTCCGCTCTCCCACTGGCCATCTCCGTACTGCTGTCAGTGTCTATCAGCTGCGTTTGTTTTTTTGCTTAATTCCTTTCACCTTCTTCATCCAGCCTCCCGACCACCCTCCCCTCCGACAGCTGTCAGTCTGTTTTCTATCCGTGAGCCTCTTTCTATTCTGCTTGTTAGTCTATTTTGTTCATTAGATTCCACATATAAGTGAAATCATACCGTATGGCATATGTCTTTTGCTGACTGACTTATTTAACTCAGCATGGTGTTCTCCTCCAAGTCCATGCACGCTGATGCAACAAGTAAGATGTCCTTTTTGATAGCCAAGTAGCATTCCATTGTGTGAATGGGCCACAACCTTCTAATTCACTCATCTACTGATGGGCACGTGGACTGCTTCCCAGGCGTGGCGATTGTCAATAACACAGCAGTGGACATAGGGGTGTGCTCTCTGCACTCACTCTTGCACCCCCATCTGAGACAGCCGTGCACCTGCCGCATCAGGACTGCACGTGGAACCGGCCCTGAGTCCACCAGAAACGAGAGCACGGGGCTATCACACTCCACTGTTACAGAGCGAACCACCGGGGAATGTCCGAATTTTTGCACGAGAACAGACTGGTGACACGTCGCTGTAAAGACACAATGAGCCCTTGACCTGGAACTGGACAAACAGCGGCCTCCCCGGGAATGGGGGCCTGCACTCCCTGTTCGGCAGGTGCTGGAGGCCAGCTGGCTAGACAGACAGCAGGGGCAGCTGGGGTGCACGAGTGGCTGCCATGCTCCCGAACAAGTGACTGCCCGCAGGGCACCGTCCACAGGGACACTGCAGGCAGGTCAGGAAGTGGGCACCGCGGAGGCTGGGTCTGGGCTGGAGCCCCGGGGGAAGGGGTGGAACAGCCCGCCGCGTGTAACCAGCTGTAAACCAGGATGGGGGTGGCAGCGTGATCGCTGCACAGGAAGACGGTGCTAACTCACCCCCTGGGCCCGGCTGAGGACGTCAATCCCGTGGCAAGAGGGAACCAACAGACACACCTTATTTACATTTTCAACATTTTCCCTCTGCTTTCTGTTCACAGGTACCCAGAGCCGTATTCCCCTCCCCAAACGGACCCCCACCCATTCTCCCCACTGTTGAGAAGCCAACACTGTTTTTCTGTTCTCTGCCCCGCCCCTCCAGTGATTGCGGGACCCTGTTGCTCCTGCCTTCTGAGTACCTCTGAGACCTGCGCCTGGCTCTCTGCCCTGTTGCCCGATTCTGGCCCAGCTGCCGCTCTCTCCCAGCTGTACCCCTGAGACGGCCTCCGGCCCAGCCCCCTCCCCAGTTCTGCTCGGAAACGACACGCTCCCAGGATGCCATCGGGCGCCTCCCTCCTGGGCAAGCTCTTCCAGGGGATCCCCGACACGTAGCCCCACTCGGGGATTGGCCCCCCCGCTTGCTTCTCCACTCGAGTCCATCCCCACCCTCACTTCGGAGTTCCCACTGCAGGGCCATGGGCTCACTTTCTAGCCTCAAACACCTCAGAGTCCTTCTTCGTCTCTGGACCTCGCGCATGCTCTGTCCCGGCAGAGAGCGAGCCTACCCTGCCCCTTCCCGGCCGACTCTTCCACCGCCAGTAGTCATCAGACGTGCCTTCACCCCCACGCTGACCAGTGAAGGAAGACAACTGTCCCCTTGAGGGGTCTAGGGCCCCCTCCTGGCATGTATCCCCATCAGGGCATTTCACAGGCTGATACACTGTCTACCCCTCCTGTCCCGGCGTAGAAGAGGGATGAGGGTGCAGCTGCAGCGCCTCACTCATCACGAGAACAGCTCTGGTCCCCAGCGGAGGGCCTGGCAAGCGGTAGAGCGTGTTTGGGGAAGTGCTCCTGCTCTCTCACGCCGAACAAGAACGTCTAAGTCCTCGGGGAACTCCATGCAACGGCCACGTTGCTGTGAGCTCCTGCCCTGCGATGGGGGCACCGCGTCTCATAGTTCTCAGGCCTGCCCATAAGGTGTGTGTCAACATTCCCACCGTGTAGATGAATCAGCCGAGACTCAAAGATAGGAAGGGACTGTCCCAGTGTCACAGCAGGACTGGCTAGAAGAAACCCGCCTTCGTTCTTACTGTCACGAAGACAAAAAGCAGAACAATAGACAGCGGGACTCTCTCGAAATAGGTCACTGTGAACAGTGACATCTCCCACAGGTCAGTCCTGGAGCTAAACTGAACATCAAATACCTCTGTTTTTTGACTGTGGTAAAAGATACATAATGTGAATTTACTGTCTCAACCACGTTAAGTGCCCGGTTCAGTCACGCGAAGTGCATTCACATCGCTGTGCAACCAGCCTGCAAACCTCCTTTCATCTTGCAGAACTGAAACTCCATACCCATTAAACAACTCCCCCCGCCCCCACCCCCTCCCCTGACAACCGCCGCCTTACTTTCTGTTTCTACGAATCTGACTCCTCCCGTCACTTTCTGTGAGACAGTCGTGCAGCGCCCGTCCCGCTGCGACCGGTTTATTCCACGTGGGGTGACGCCCTCAGGGTTCATCCTCGCGGTAGCCTGGGTCAGCATCCCTTCCTTCGTAATGCTGAACTATAATCCACTGTGTGCGCGTACCATGGTTTATTCATTTGCCCAGCCCTTGACGAAAACCTCGCTTGCTCCCACCCTTTGGCTGTTATGAATAACTCTTCTACGAACACGAATGCACTGACCTTAACATATTTGCACGTGATTTGCTAATAAGTCATGGTAGCAAAACCTTGCAAATGACACTGAACTATTCTGGGTAGAGAAACCACAAACTAAGGGGGTGAAAGGCCAAGGTGCCTTGGTTAAACTAGCTGTAGAAAAGTGGTAGATGCATTTTAATAGGTGCCCCCCATGGGAAGAAAATATTTAGGGGGGAAACTCTTCTCCTTATTTGTTAGGTATTAATAATTAAACTATTTGGGGAAATAAATTGACACCGAAAGTACATCACACTGATGTGTTTGACATATTATGGGCTATCCGTGTTCCCAAAGTGTAAATGTACCTGCTGCTTCCTTGCAGGTGCTCATGAGAGATCATCCTGTTCCATTTAACCAAGTTCAGGGTGCACGCCTTTCGGGTGTACAGATGAGGGGTGAGTGCTGACGACTCTCCATAGAAGCACCCTCCCCTCGCCTCCCCCCATCCTTCTGCCATTTCATTCAGCAAACTCCCAATGAAACCCCCAGGACGAGCGCTATCTGCCTGGCTCTGCTGGGACCGTAGGGAGGGTGATGCTGGTCTCGCTCGCTCCTTGTCTCTTCCTGAAATGCGCCCTCGCTCCCTCTCCTGCTCACAATTCCAGGGACAGTGAAAGACACTTGCCCCGGTCCCTGGAATGAGAAGCACTTGGGGGGGTGGCCCCAAAGCCCTGGGGTAGGGGCACAGTGGTGGCGCCACCCTGCCCCACGTGTGACCTCCACCATCGGGAAACTCTGCTGGCCACCAGATGAAGCCCGAAAGCTAGACCTTCCCCCCCATGGGCCTTCCCTGAAACTGGTGACCAACGGTACTCTCCATGTGCCCCAAATATAGAACGTGTTTCCCTCACCTGTGACGTTTGTCCAGAGTCATGCCCCAATGTCCCACCTGGTGCACCCCCCCTGCTTCCCTCAGACCAGAAGGAATCTCCATCACCTCTCAACTCCCCCAGCATTGTCCCCTGCCATGTGACAAGTTCCACTCTGCATGATGGGGCGGTGGTCCCCATGTTTACATAATGGGCAGTACATACCTTTCCTGGTAGATGAGAAACTTCTCAAAATCAAAGACCTTCTTATTCATTGCTTCCTCTCCTCACAGCAAAAGGTGAGCGTCTAGCCAATGGATTTAGAAAGGGTGTACACAAGTTTTCAAGTTACTATTATCAATATTCATCCAAAAAAGAGCAGACTTTAGCCCTGGCTGGCGTAGCTCAGTAGACTGAGCGCGGGCTGCAAACCAAAGTGTAGCAGGTTCAATTCCCAGTCAGCGTACATGTGTGGGTTGCAGGCATGACCCCCAGCAACCACACATTGATGTTTCTCTCTTTCTCTCTCTTTCTCCCTCCCTTCCTTCTCTAAAAATAAATAAATAAAATCTTTAAAAAAAGATTAGCTAAAAAAAGAGAGCAGACTTTAATGCCTCAAAATGTCATTTGAGCAACAATGTTTAGTAATTTGCTCTTTGAGGCACTTCTGCTATTTCCACTGAGGACGCAGCCGTCAGACTGGGTTAAGTATAAAACCATTCAACAAAGCCCAGTGCCAGTCCTCAGGAATGTTCCCATCTTGTTCAATGTCCACTCTTTTAGGGACCATGTCTAGGATTTAAGAGAAATGGGGGCAAGAAGTAGCACAGTGTTTATTTTAAATAAAGGTTCTTTATTTGTACCTATTCAATGAGCAACTGTGTCCCCTAAAAGCTAATAAAGAGATATTTTGAGAAATACGATCTCACAAGCTAATAAGACAGGCAAAAGAGTCTCATTTGTCTCAATCACTGTTACTGAGCTTGATCTCAGAGACAATAACTGGATTACCTGGCAGTTTCTCAGATGACAAATGATCCATAGTTCCCCCCTTATCTGCGGGGGTATGGTCCAAGATCCCCGGTTGGATGCCTGAAACCACAGATACTATTGAAACCTATGGACATCATGTTTTCCCGCTACATACACACCTAGGGTAAAGTTTAAGTGATAAATCAGGCACAGTAAGACAGGAACGGTAACTAATAATAAAGTAGAACAATTATAAGAATATGCTGCAATTAAAGCCATGTGGACATGGCCTGTCCCTGTCTCTAATGGGGCTGTGCTCGCCCCTCCTGGGGTGCTGTGTGGGGGTGCAGGGCCGACGGGATGAGAGGGAGGGAGAAGAGGGATAGGGCACTGGGACCGAGCGTTAGGCCACTATGAGCTTTACTTGAACACGGAGTCGGTCTGACCGCTCAGCCAGCTGCCAGGTGACTCATGAGCAGTGGGCAGTGTATGTATCTCATGGAAACTCGGACGAAGGGACGATGCACACCCCAGGTGGGACAGAGCTACTCAGAATGGCATGCAACTCAACACTTATGAACGGTGCATTTCTGGAAATTTCCATTTACAATGTTCAGACAGCCGTCAGCTGCAGGTAACTAAAACCAGGGAACGGGCAACCTCGGATGCCCTAAAACTTTCTAAAGTTCCCGGGTTCTTTGTATGTTGGGAAGGAAGTTGTCCCACACACGTGGAGAACACGCACGCCCCCCTTCACTCAGCCTCCCTGGACTCATCTGTGCTGGGAGCGTGCAGGCCTCACGAAGCCTGCTAAGAAATGGGACAAGGAGGTCCTTAAGAGCCAGTCTGCTAAAATGAGGACGCGAGTTTCTCAGAGACTTGGCTAGTTTGATGGTGCCCTTCCGTGCTCACAGAATTCACGCCCAGATGTCATCGTCACCAGCCACAATCGTCACCCCACTGACATCAGCAGGCATGACCCATGGATGCTGTTTTGTCGATGTGGCTACTGATAGGAGGTCTTCACCCTGAGAAAGTGTGTGTACATCGGTCTTCTCTGGAACACGGCCTCTCTTTCTGGGCCGGTTAGGAAGATGACTTTTTTTTTTTAAAGTGTGTAGGTCGGTGAAATAGGTGAAGCCAGGAAAAACTTCTCCACGCTGAGATTTACGGGGTTGTGAAGAATGTCTCCAGGGAAGGGCCGGACGCCCCATCCGCCGAGTTACTTCATTAAAATGACCCTGGAGACAGCAGAAGAGAAGTCGCCTGTGGGAACAATGCCGCGCTGGCCCCTGAAGGGTTGTCTCGATGGCCCTAAAATTCCTAACGGTTTCAAAATCTTAAACGTCTTCAGAAACTGTTTTGAACTCAAGGAAAAGCCGCCCTGCCTGCCATCATTGCTCTGCATGAAAGCAAACGGAAACAAAACTACGGACGAAAGCACAGCTGGGCGCCCTGCACCCAGTGCTGGCCACGCGGGGCCCGGGGCGCCCTGACTCAGCGAGAGCACAGACTGAGGGTCCCTGGCCTCGGGGGAGGGGAGGCCTTCGCTTCTCCCCTCTTTCTGCAGCTGTTTCTTCTCCTTTTCTGTTCGTTTTGTTTTAAACATCCAAGCCCAGCCTTTGCGCCTCCGAAAATGCACACAAAGAATTGTCCTCTGAGTTAATATTGTGATGTGTCGACAGGCAAATTCCAGCAAGGCCTCTGAAGGTCAGGGGCCCCTGCCCCCTCACGGCACAGGGACATTTCCGGGAGGAAGCTGGGGGACAGGGCTGGGTGTCCGCAGCTCTGTCCTGGACCAGAGAGGCTTCTCAGTACGCGCAGGCCCGGAAGGCTCGGGGGAGGTGCCCCGGCGTGTGGGCTGAGCTCTTCCAGCCCTTGGACGGCTGCAACCCATAAAACCACACTCGCCACTCTGCGCTCACACCCACACGCCACCGGCACCCACCCTGAGGAGGAAACACGGCCCAGCCCCTGTCCTCAGGGCAACCACCCCCAGTGCTGGGGGAGCGGCAGCTGTGATCGAGACACACAGGAGGTGCGAACTGTGCGGTTTCCGAAAGTCGGAGGAGAAAACCCAGGGGCTCTCTGGCCTCGGCTGCGCTGAGAACATCTCCCAGCGCCCGGGAGTGGTCCAGGCGTCAGTGGCGGCTCATCCTCCAGCCGTTCGGCCTGATGTGCCCCGACCCCGGGGACGAAAAGAACATGTACCAAAAGGAGGAGAGGGTGTGAGTAAGCACACAGAATGGCCGCTCTCGAAGACCACAGCCCGACGCTGTCCCCTGCTGCGGATGGCCGTTGCATCTTGCTCGGGACAAGCCTAGAGGCAAGGGCCTCTCCCAGAGGCACTGCGGGCCACGGGTAGAATACGGAGCCCCCCAGGGGGCAGAGGCCACCGAGCCACACGCGTGGAAGCAGCAACTCGCAGGAACCCACCCATGCCCTGTGCTTGCACGTTACCCTTCCTCCGCCCTCCAGGCCCTGAATTTGGTCTGTGCAGCCAGCACTCTCGCCGTGTCTAGGGGTGGTCCCTTCATTTCTCTCTCTTTGACTTCCCGTTACTTTCCTCTGAGAACTGGCTCTCCCAGGGTGTGCCCCTGAGCCCGCCCCTCCCCGTCTTCGCCAACGGACGGAAAGCAGGTCAACAGAGGCAGCCCCGGCCTGCCTCCCACGCACCTCACCCCCGAGAAGGGCAGGGACCCTCTCCCGGCTTTCTGAGAGTCCCCAGAGGTCCTTCATCATCTGCCTCCTCTACATCCTGTTTGACTGCACGATGCAGGGAGATTCCTCAGCCTTTAAAATGTTTCTGTTTCATCAGTTGACCATTGCTTATGGGCTCGACTAACTATCTCCTCTCTTTCTTAAATAAAAAAACTGCCAAATTGTAACATCTGACAGAACCCTCTTCACACGTGTGTGTGTGCGTGTGTGTGCATGTGTACGCTTGCCTGCGCACTCTGCAGATCTGGACTTGCCGGTCTCCATGATCATATGAGCCAATTTCTTATAATAAATTTCTTTCCCTGTATACCACATCTTATTGGCTCTATTTTTCTGGAGAACCCTGGAGATTGCCAACACCAGTGACAGAAGAGATGCACCGATTTACACTCTGAGCAGCAGCGCGTGAGTGGGCCAGTCCGCACAAAGCTATTGGTTCTCTGGCCCTTAAACTCTCCCCTGCCTGCGGGGCCGAGACAGGCCCGGTCTTCCGGCGGGTGGAGAGCACAGGTTCACCCCCGCGCCTCCCTCTGCAGGTCACCCCGGGCCTCTTTAGTGGTCTGCACTGCAGAGTGAGGCCCACGCCCTACCGGGCACAGCGAGGTCCAGTGCCCCAATGTTCCAGACTCCCCTCTGGCACTCCACTGCTCCACGTTCGTTGAATCTACCAGGTAGACCTTTACCTGGAACACCCACGTACCATATGCTGAGGCCTTTGGCTGGTGGGCAGGGAGAGGGCCCCATTCTCACAGTTTCTTCCTCGCCCTTGAGGCCGCCTCTCAGGCCACCTCTAGTGACAGTGAAATGTCACAGCCTGGGGTGACAGCCACATCCTGTCAAGGAATGCGCCCCGGTCAGACAGGTCCATTCTGTGCCCCCTGCAGGAGTTGGAACCTCCACTGCACCCTTCTCCGTGGCACCCATAACCCCTCAGGCACCCCCCCTCTCTCTCCACTTCCTCTCCTTCCCTCACCCCAGCCCTCTACCTCAAAAATCCTCTCCCCATCTTCATGGTCCAGCACAACCTGTCCTACCCGTCCTGGTGCTGCAGCTGCGCTGCTCTGTGACCTTGAGCTCGCCAGTGACCCTGAGCCTCCGTTTCTTCATCTGTGTCATGGGCACACATGACCCCCCCACGGTGCTTCATGAGGATTACACAAGATGACCTGTGTTTACTTAGCACCCCGTGGGCACCCAGCAAGAGTGAGGGGGTGGAGTATTTTGGGTAGGCCGCCCATTTTGGAGGATACTTCCAGAAGATCACTACATTTGCTCTGGCTAGTAAGGACAGAGACACGTGGGTCACGGTGATTTTCTCCATGACCACGTTTCCCCCACGAACTGCCTTGAAAAGGTGACCCTGACACGTCACCTCCCAAGTCACCCCAGCATGTTTTCCCAGAAGCAGTAAATAAATGAGCCTTTCTTACCCTTAAATTCTCTAAATCACTTACCGAGCGAGGAATGCCTGTTCTGAAATTCACATATTTCTCACATCATTTTGCATTCATGGCACCATTTATCCAGAATAAAGCATCCAATCTGCTCTCCAGCTCTGGGCTGAAGGCTTGAAGGGGAGGGGCAGCCGGGATACAGAATGGTCCATGACTCCTCCTCTGAAGGCCCCGGGGGCTCCTATGTCCCCTCGAGTCACCCCTCTCCATCTGCCCACCTCGCCTTGATCTGACAGGGCGCATACGAAGCCTGAGAACTTGGGCAGGTGGCTGGACCCCGCTACACCTCAGGGTCCTCACCTGCAAAGCTGAGGTCATGGCCACAGCCACGGGCACAGAGAGGGTCAACCGAGAAAGCCCATGTAAGACAACAGCTGAGCTCCGGCCATAGAACAGGCCGTCAGTAGAGAGGAGGACCCCGCACACGGAGGGAGTGGGGGGCTCAGCTCCTTTGTCCTTCTGAATCCCTCACCGTCTCATCTACAAATTGGGATTTCTGGATCCAAAGTCCAACCTTCTATTGTTAAATAGTTTGTCGGCTCCCCCTTCACATTATATACACACGTAGTATGTCCAGATCCTGGTATGTTGTTAATAAAGCACACAAAGGGAGCCCTGGCTGGTGCAGCTCAGTGGATTGAGTGCCTGCCTGTGAACCGAAGGGTCACTGGTTCGATTCCCAGTCTAGGGCACATGTCTGGGTTGCAAGCCAAGTCCCCAGTAGGGGGCGCATGAGAGGCAGCCACACATCCCTTTCCCTCTCTAAAAATAAATAAAGTGACTAAAAAGTTTAAAGCACACAAAGGGAAAATTTAAATGTATCTAAGGATAATTTTGAAATACAGCTGCTATATATATAATATATAGTATATATAGTATATAAATATATATATTATATATATATATTTAATCCCATTTCATTCTTCATTTTAAAAAATGAAGGTTTCCAAGTCTCAAAGGGGAGGGGAATACCCTCGCCAGCCTGTCAGAAAATGTTACTGCAGTCAAGCTAATTAACATGTCACTGCACAGTAACCATCTGCGTGTGTATGTGTGATGACAGCCCCCAAACCTACTCTCTTAGCACATTTCCAGCACTTAATACACCGCTATTAGCTACAGTCAGTTGCTGTGCTTTAGATCTCAAGGTGGATTTAGCCTGCATCACTGCAGTGTATCACACAGACCCCCTAAAAAGAAAGCACCACCTCAGGTACCACACACTCTCTGAGTGGGCACCTGGACCACAACTGGGGAATTATCAGACGAGAGACCCACCGTTCCAAGGTGCTCCCTCCCTCACACTGCTGCTAATACCTGGAAAACTCATCACCAGGCATGTTGTACCAAAAGCATCGCAAATAATAATGATAATAATAATACCTACGGTTCCCCGATCACCAAGGCTAAGTTCTTGAAATGTCTGATCCCCAAACCCTTCAACAAAGAGATGGCGTTATTGACTCAACGTCCTGTTGAGGAACCTGAGCTGGAGAGAGACTGAGCAGCTAACGCAAGGCTCTATGGGAAGCACCTGCTGTAAAACGCGAGGCTCTCCTGTCCATGGGAACCAACCCACGTGGCCACCGCACACTCAGCACGAAACCGCAGCTACAGGCGGACACCAGGAGAACGCTGCGAGAGGTCGTCGGAGCCTTTCAGAAAGGACAGCTCACCATTTCTGCAGGGTTCTCCCTAGGGAAACTTGAAGGAATATGTGTAGCAAGTGTTTGAACCCTGCCCGGGGCTCACTAATCCGTGCAGAATCAGCGCTGCAGGAAGGCCCGAGGGCACGCAGGGGCTGGGGCTGGTGGTGCGGAGTGCCCGGCACAGGGTGGCGGTGGCACCGCAGGACCGGAGGGAGGCCCTCGGAGGAAGGCGTTTGGTGCCTGAACCAAAACACTGCCAGCATCGGTGTATTGTAGAGTCAGCTTATCGCTAAGACAAGACAAGACAAGACCTGTGCTTTTGTCCATGACATGCAAATTCCTGAGAGGCTGCTTCTACTCCCACAGGACAGTACATTAAGAAAAACAAAGTGAGCTCCTAGTTTTATGCCTCCGAAACCACATTCATAGAATCCAGACAGGGAATCCCAAAAAAAGCATGACGAAAACACGGAAAAGCATTTCATAGCTTCTATGTAGGCTTTATAGAACCCAACACGGCAGGTCAGTAAAACAGTGAAAGCAGAAATTAAACTGGCACTCACCTGGCGGAACCACCTGTATCACCTTTTCCCAAGACCCATGCGGGAACGTGTCCAGGAGACAGGAGTAGAAGCCGACGTCGGCCTCCGAGGCGTTCCGGATGGACAGCACCCTGTAATTGGGCGCCGAGGGCGACTCGACCAGCTCGACCCTCCCGGCGTAGGGCTGCCTGATGGCCTCGCCGTAGTCGGGGTGGAAGATGGCAATGGACTCTTTCCTCGTGCCGTCCAGCCTGAACCACTCGACCTGGGTCAGGTTGAAGGACAGCGGGTGCACACACTCCAGGGGCACCGTCTCCTCCAGTTTGATGGTGGTGTCCCAAAACCTGGCTTCTCCTAGAGCTGAAACAGACACGCCATCAGGGCCCGCTGGCATTGTGACTGCAACCCCCGCACAGACACCCCCGGAGCTTGCTCTGAGCTCCCTGAGATGTGGCTGGGTGGGAGGCTGAGCTCACGGCAGAGGCTCATGGTGCCTACCTTACACCCTAGTCTGTCTAACAAGGTTTCCGCTGCTGGTGACAGGCACTGGGAAACATTTGTTTTTTTCTGAACAAGTGAAGAATTATCTATGCCAACAGGAGAGCATCGTAATTTCTGAACATGCCACACTCTAAGACCAAACAAAAGAACAACAACGAGTAAATTAAATAAAGACATTGTCTCTACCTCTGTACACGTGAAGGAGAGCCAAGAAGAGAGTCACACGATCCATCTCTGGAAAGCGCCCGGGAGGCTGGGCTGTAAGAAAGGCGATTTTGACAGAGTTACTCACACAGGCCCGGCACCATGCGCCGTTTCCTTCCTCTCAGATGCTATCGGCGGCGCCTCCTCCCTTTGAAGCGCGAACACAGGAAAAAGGGCTCGGCTTCAAAGTCCAGCTCGCCCTCGTAAGGAGGATGGGCCCATGTGAGCTGCTCCTCTCTCGGGGAAATTGCCAGCCTGCCCTCACGCTGTCATGTTCTGCAAAGATTCATTCATCGAACAAGCACCTGCCGAGCGCATTCTCTGCACCAAGCTCTAGGCCGTGAGTGCAGAGCCATGCGCTAAACTTTTAAGCCATCCTGGCCACCGTGGAACTTAGATTCTAGTGGGAGGAGGCAGAAGGGAGAACAAGAGGTGAAGAGTATAGTGAGTTGCAGGTGGCAACTGCCTGAGAGAGAACGCAGCAGGGCGTGGGGACAGGGAAGGCGCTGTCTTGTTTCCCTTCGAGAGACAGGCCCAGGAAGTCCTTGTGAGAACATGAGATTGGAGCGGAGACACGGGGGCAAGGGCGGCGCCTGCGGCGGGGATGTGGCCACCGCGGGCAGCGCTCTCCTGGGCTGACCTCAGGCGCTCGCTCTGGCTGTGGGCAAGGCAGGGGCTCGCAGAGCCTCCCCGGAGAGAAAAGTGTCATGGCTTCGGGGGGCGGGGGGAGCCAATCGACCACATGGTTGATTTTTTCTGACCTTTCAGTTGTGAATAATTACAGAGACACAGGAATTGGCCAAGATAGGACAGAGAAGACGTGCGAACCCTGTGACCAGTGTCCCCAATTGTCACAGCTTCGTGACCACAGTGCAATATCAACACGTGATCAAGTTCGTCGGGGCTCCCTCCCACCTCTTGCAAGATGACAGGTCAGTTGCTCAAGATCTTGTTAGCACCATAGGACTACGGAAGCATAAAAATATAGTATTGTCTCTACGGCAACGGGGATCGCACAAATGCATGTGGCCCCTGATGGGAGTGTCAAAATAAAAAGTGGGTAAGAATCAGGCACTGGAGGGGCAGCAACCACTACAGAAAATTCTGCCCGATGCCGACTCTGAACCAACCATGTGGCTCACCCCTACGTTTGCCGGTCAGCGTTCACTAGTTACCATCGGTGGCTGAGGTGGGGACTGCTTCCAGAAACATGAAATCAAGTACAAAGTCAACAATGTCGTGACGATCAGAACAAAATTGTAATGTGTACGTGTGTGTAATCACGCATGGTGCCAGCTTTCATTTACGTAGCGTTCAGTTTTCTAAAAACTGGCACATCGATGCTATTTTTTGTGCTTGTAGCAACTCTGTGGTAGTCACACGACATATCTGTTCCCTCTCTTCTGTGAGTAGTTCAGCAACACAATTTGCTGCAAATCTTCCTGTGTTGTACCAGACTCCCTGCTTGGGCCCCAGAAACACCAGCCTGAGACACACACAGCGTCTACCCTCAAATCAGGCACAGTGTACTCGCTCAGGAAGATTAAAGAAGCAACTGGTTATAATAACACTTGATAATTTCTACACAAGTCATTTGATCAAGTTTTGTAGCATCCCAGCGAGGGAACAATTCACACTAACAGATTTGGGCAAGTTTCCTGGAAAAGGTACACCGGATCCGGGGCCTTCCAAACTGAGTAAGACTTTCCAAGAAGAAAAATGGGAGAAAGATCGTGGTGTGATGACAGGGGGCACTATCAGGAAATGGGGTGACCACAGTCTAGTGGGGGGGAGCTGACGAAAGCGAACTCAGGTCTGGGTTGCAGGTGCCTTGAATGGCATATGTAATGAACTTCATGCTTGGCCGTCAGGTACCCCAGCTCCCCGCTCACACCTGTGACTCAGTGCCAAGGACGATTCCTGGAACGTAGGTCTATGGCACAAACGTAGCCCTGAAAAAACCTTTTCAAAGTCATTGCAGCCAGAGCCATCAAGGTGAGATGCGGACAAAAATGACAGGAAATTGACTCTACAGAGAGATGGGGTGAGATAACGTTTGCTCTTATAGACTTTCTGGTATGATTATAAAAGCAAGTGGAAGCTTTTGGAGGCTTTTAGATACCAGAATAGGATCTGCATTAAATTCCTAGACAGACACCTGAACATCATCTGTTTCCTTTTCCTCGGCCCTAACGGAAACCTGACTGTGTTTGGGGATCTGTTCCTTCTCCCCCGCCACAGCGCTATTAGGAGACATTGAGGTTGACAACTATGACTCTTTGGGGGCAGCAGAGGAGAAGCCAACTGCGGACTGAGTTGACCCATCTGAGCAAGGGACGCCATGAACACGCCGTGGCAATGACAGGTGTCTCTCCCTCCCTTCGCTCCCGCCTCCCGCCACCTCCCTCTGTCTCCTCCTTATCCTTCTCCTCTTCTTCCTCTTTCTTCATCTTCACCTTCTTCTCTATCCCCTCCCCCACCCCACTGGAATCTTACTGAATTCTCACTGCACTTCAATAAGGAAAAGTGTTCAGCCCGACGACACAGAGGATGGCAGAGAGACATGGGCATGAACTTGGGTCGCGGGCGGCATCAGTGAGCCACTGAATTCAAAACTCCGGAGTCGCAGCCTATGGTGTGAGGTTATGAATGCCCATGCTTTATACGCCGCCCCTGAGAAAACGCGTTTCTGTCTCCTGCACCCATATGCGTCAGAGCTGCTGTGACTGCTCCGGCTGCTGCAAGGAGACCGGGTTGGGAAGAAGGAAAAAGGGACATCTGACTTGGGACGCTGTCACCATGATCTGAGCAAGAGAGGCTGATGGCTCATCCCACCACAAAGATGAAGGGAGAGGGAGTGACTGCTGGACTTCCCTGTGGTCACACGGAGATGTGACAATGACAGGTTTCCTGCCTCCAGGGGACCCGTCGGGGTCCAGTTAGGAAGGCAGAGACGTGCCCACTGGTTCAACAGAGGGTGTTTCATAAGGAAAACTACTAGAAAGAGTAATAGGAAAGCAAAAACAAAACAAAACAAAAGCCAGCTGGGAGCAGGGAGACAACTCAGAGAGGCGCCCGAGGAGGAACCCACTTCCGCCACTCCGGTCGGAGGGCCTCGGGCCAGGACTGCGCGCTGTGGGGGCCGCCTGTCTGTCCCGGGGCCCAGGGAGAATGCGGTCCTTCCAGAGGAATGGCTCTGCTGGAAAACAGGGGGAGCGGCAGGTGGGGAAACCTGTGCTCGGAGAACTGAAGGGACTGCTAGCGGAGGGCCCCCGTGAAAACGCTCCACCGGCCTCACACTCGGTGGTGAAGGCGTCCCCCCAAGGTCAGGTGCAAGACTAGGTAGGATGCCCGCTCTCACCACCACTGTCCACACCGTCTTTGAAGGTCTAGCCAGGGCCGTCAGGCGAAAGGAAGAGAAAGAGAAAAAGAGGAAGAAAAAGAAAAAGGAACGAAAGGCATCTCAATGGCAAGGGAAAGGAAATCCACAGGTTTAAGGCAGTCCTTATCAAAATTTCAATCATCTCAGGGGCCTTTTTTTTTGGTTTTGTTTTTGCAGAAGTGGAAAAGCCGGTCCTCAGATTCAGGCAGAATTGCAAAGGGGCCTTGGAGAAGAGAAAAGGGACACTGTGAGTCACAACTTTCTAGTAACGGCTGGAAGTGCGTGGCGCAGAAGGTCCAAGTCCACGGTGGTGGTGATTCATGATATAAATAATCATTGAGCGCTTATTAAACAAATGCCCACATACACATACACATACATGTATCAAGCGTGTGCGAGTGTGTGACTGCGTGTGTGTCGTCAGGGAGAGAGAGAGGGCGCAGGGCTGGGCAGGCATGGCAGAGGCGCAGGGGGCGAGGGAGGAGGCGCAGGACCCTGGGTAGGGACGGACCCTCGCAGAAATCAGGTGTAACGTGGCATCATCCACTCTCGGTGGCTCCTGCTCCCAGCTCCTCCCTGAACTTCCTCCTCATAGGGAGAAGGCGTCAGGTATGGTGGGGCGGGGGGAGTGATTACTGAAGAAAAAGTGCTGATTGATAATGGCTTGTAGTGACCTCTTCGTTCTGGAGCCTCCAAAACCAACCGAGCTACGGGATAAAGGCAGGGCACGTGCCCTTGCATTCAGAAGCGGCTCAGGTCCAGGGAGGTAACTGATCCGCTTGAGAGGTGCAGGAGGGCGTGTGGCCGAAGATAAAGCTCAGCTGTGACCATTCTGCTGAGGATGGGCCCTCTGTGTCACCGTCTGCCCCAAGACAAATAGCACACTTCAGCTCTTTTTGTGGTGTAGGCAGCCATGTTTTGCATGATTTATGGAGGGATTCTGGCTTGAGGTTGTGTTGTTGTTGTTTTTAATAGAGCTGTCCGTATGGAAGCCCTTCATCCTCCAGGAAGTCGTTAATCAAAATAGTCCTGGAGGTCTCCACTGGTGAACCGCGTACGAATGAATTCATCCGCTAGTTCACCTCGGGGACCTGGGCTGGTGGCGGCTCGCCTCGCCGCCTGTCCCCACAGTCACGTCTCTATCCACCCAAGGGTGCTCTTCTGCTTTCCGTGAAATGCCTGCTTTCACACCTCTGGCCTTCCTGAGTATTGGCACGATTCTAGTCTCCCTCCTCCGTTACCCAGGCCCCCTTCCCCCGCACACGGACACTCAGGACTGTTGTGATTCCGTTCCTCGCTGCTGCTGTAGCCAACCGCTGGCCGGCTGCAGAACGGAAACCTCTGGGTGGGAACCTCTGTGCACGGATGCCTGGGGCCGGGGAGATCGCGGGGGCGCTGTCCCAGCTGTGGAGAGGCACCTACCCCCAGCGAGCCTTCCACCGGGACGTGACGGTCTAGGGCTCTGCTCCCCGCCTCAAAGGGCTCCCTGTCTCCTTAGGAGAACCTTTCCAACGAGGGGAGTGTGGTTCCCCTTCCAGGGGTGTCCAACCTGCGTGCGGCCCGTGGGCGGTGCGCAGTCCGTGATGGCCGTGAATGCCAAAATCATGAATTTACTTAACATATTATGAGATTGTTTTGTGACTACGTGTCACAGTGTATCTAACGAGTGGCCCAAGACGACTCTTCTTCCAGCGTGGCCCAGAGATGCCAGGAGGTTGGACACCCCTTCTAGACCGTGATGCCCTTGACCTTCAGCATGCCACAGGCCCACCCCTCTGAGGGGACAGTAAAAACGCACTTGCATTCAAAGCAGAGACTTCAGCTGGGGTTCGGGGGGGGGGGGGTTCCTCCAGGACAAGGGTCTGCAAACCACAGCCTGTTGGCTGAATCCGGCTGACCCTGTAAACGCTTCCGTTGGCTCGGGGCCAGGCTCTTGTCTCCACATGTTTTCTGTGGCTGTTTTTGTGCAACAATGAGTAGTTGCCACCGAGACCATATGGCCGACACAACCGAAAACACTCCCTCTCTGACCCACGACAGGACAAGGGCGCCCGCCCTTGTGCAGGACACCCTTTCGGTGAGGACCACTCAGCACGGAAGCTCACCCCTGCGCGGTCCTCCTGTGCGGCCCTCCTGCTCACCAGACACCGGGAGAGTCGGCTCCCTCTTCCTAGTCTCAGGAACTCTGTCCCGGACCTTCCACACACACGGTTCTTCCAGAAACAGGCTGAGAAGCACGTACCACACGTCCCTTACCAACCACGCCCACCGTTCAGCTCGTAGGCGTACAGAGGCCGACCGTTGGGCTAAGGACACCCCTGTGCCCAGGCCCTTTCCCCCCCGCAACCACTTAGACACAATTCACTCGCAGCCCCGCTCCTGGGACGCCGGTGATTTTACAAAGGCGAACTCGGCCCCTTTAAGGCTTGTTTCTAGAAGGTTACTGACCTTGAGATCGGAGGGGGCGCAGGCTCTGGCTCCCCTTCCCCAGCGCGTGTCCTGGTGAAAGGCCTCCTGGCTCCCGTAGCAGCGTCTCCGTCTCCGCCTTCCCCGCCCCTCCCGTCGCGGGCCACCTCCCTGCTTCCTCATTCCTCAGGGGCTGTCAGCCGTCATCCAGGGATGACGTCACCGTCCCTCACCGTCATCGCTGTGTTTGACTCCTCTGGCCACCTGGGCCGCTTCAGGCAGGGGCTGTGGTCAAGCACGGGCGTGCCGGTAGGCACTGGGGTTCCGAGGACCCAAAGCAGCCCGGCGAACCCGCCTCTGGAAGCATCCTTACCACTTGGGGCATCCGGACTCATCCCATGCTCAGACACAGTTCTTCCCCCCCCCCACCCCCCACCCCCCCCGATGATTCAACTGTTACAAAGGATGAGCTGCTAATGCCATCCCTCAGCTCTGCATGGAAACCACACGCGAAACCTTGTTTTGGTTTCTGCCCCTCTCCTTCCCCATTGATCTTCCTGCCACTCAACGCCCTGGGCAGTCAGAAGGGCCTGAAATACAGGAAGCTCCCCACACCCCACCCCGCCCGGCCCGGGGCTCCGCGGGCTCCAACCCGCATCCCGGAGGCTCTTCTCGGTTTTCTTCTTCGTCTCCCGTTCCCTGACACGAGAAGGCCCCGGGCTGCTGGTCCCTAAAGCTGCCCCAGGAAGTTCAGCAGCTCGTGTGTGTGTTAGAGAAAGGGTTCTGTGCTGCCCCAGAGGACAGCCAGCTTGGCTGTACTAATATTCATCCTCTTTAAAAATGTAAAATATGTGTATTGATTTTAGAGGAAGGGGAAAGGAGAGAGAAAGAGCAAAACGTCGATGAGAGAGAGAAACACCTGACGCGTCCCATACAATCTTGACCAGGGATTGAACCCACAGCCTACGTGCGTGCTCTGACTGGGGGTCAAACCCCAGCCTTTTGGTGTGGGGGACGATGAAATGAGCTCCCACCCACTGAGCTGCCTGGCCACGGCTTAGTGATCCTTCTGATTGACTAGCTAATGGACACTGCCTGTTGCTTAAACCACCAGGAGGATAGTGGCTGAGGCTGCGTTTGTGAAATTTGTGCGAATCCTGGGAAGGAAGGAAGGAAGGAAGGACCAGGCCTTGTGAGATGGGGGAGAAGACAGGCCCTGGGAGTCAGGGCTCTGGGCTCCCCCACAGACCGCTCATCTGTCTGCAAGTGCGGGAGGAAAATAAAATGTCCTTTCACTGAAAAAATGGCTTTGGAGCACTTACCGCCAGACAGAAGTGGCTTTCTGTTATGAAACCCTGCCTGGAGAGGCCTCTGACTTTGATGCCTCCTCATCTTCAAAAGAACATCAAACTCTTCAGTGACGGACAGGGCCAGACCCCATCAGCAGCTGCGCCTCTCCCAGGCCTGAGTCTTAGGAGGTCGTTTCCTTCCCTCCCCGCCCTACCCCCTCACCCCCGCCCCCCGCCACTGCAGACCTCCCGATAGTTTCCAGTCCGAGAACAGACCCACAGCGCAGGCCCTTCGCCCGAGGGGCTCCCTGACTCCTCCCTTCCCTCTCCATCCTCGGGGCCCAGCTCAGGTGGCCCTCGCAGGGTTACTCATGAGCCCCCGTGACTGGGGTGGGTACACATCCCATGCACCCCCCGAGACCCTGGGTGCACCCTTACTGTCACAGGAACCACATCCTTTGGGACAGCTCATTTCTTTGCTGTGTTTCTTATTAGCCTCATAAATGCTTTCACCGCCCAGACAGGGGCTCTCCCCGCGGAGCTGGCTCAGGGCCGGGCACGCGGCTGGCGGTCAGTCCGTGCTCGCTGAAAGCGGGCGAACCGATGGCTTCCACGTGGGACGTGTCACCCTGCGCTGCAGACACTCATGGCAACGGGGTCCAGCCAGCTCCCGCGTGTGGTTCTTGCCCTTCGCCCCGCTTCTCCTTCTCCGACAAATGAGACAGAAAGGAATCTTGCCCCTAAAGCACGTCGATTCTGCAGAACAAGCCCAAAGAAAAGCCTTTCTGTTTGGGGCCTCCTCTTTATCCAAGTGACTGGGCGGGCCCTGAACGGACCACACGCATCGGCTGAGACGGTCGCTGTCTGCACAGGTGACGCGTCACAGGGATGCCCGAGCCCACTGTCACGCCGGTGGGACTTTGTTTCGCCTGCCCCCTGAGTCTCACAGTCCAGGTGTATGCGGCCCCTTCTCCCAAACGACCCTGGCCCTCGTGAGCACTTCCTAATTCGGCATCCACGTGCAAGCACACATACACACACACACATACCCCGTCACCATCATCATCCTCGGTGCCGCCCACGTCCCGTGCTAAAGTGATCACTATCATTAACAAAGGAACAATGAACACAGTTTCCGTTGCTTTTCTGTACGGACCATCTGGTCCCGTCTGGTTTCTCTAGCTTCTATCTGGAGGCTCTCGAAATCTTGGAGTCTTGTTCAGTGCAAGGAACCTCACAGCCACCTTGTCTCCATCCCTCCGGGGACACAGTGTCTTGACTTCCGGAATGCAACCCTGTTCTCCCCGACAGGAAGCCATGTGATCTTGTCCAACACCCAGGGGAAAGGTTTAAAAATCACACAGACTATAGTGAGCCCCACATAATCAATAAAACCCTCCCGAGGCCAATACAACTGCCTTGTGCCTCCAGAGAAAAGTCCCCCTCCATGTTCCCACCAGGGACAAATGGAGGGGGAGGACAAGAAGATTGGGGGGGTGGGCGGAAGACCGTGTGCCACCCAAAGAGATGGGCAAAGTCCCTCCCTGCTGCGTGTGCGAGTAACCCCAGCAAAAGGCCTTTCGACAGCTTCAGCGCACAAACACCCTTCGACGTTATCATTGGGCGGCAGACCCGGGGAGGGAGGGAGAAACCCTCAGGGCATGGGGTGGAGCGCCTCTCCCGCTTCCTCTCGCCTCCCCGTCTCCAAGGTCAGCGGGGCACCCGGTCAGTGTGCAAACCCGAAGAGAGCGGAGGGAACAGCAAGTACTTACCCCCATTTCCTATACAAATAGCATTTCAGGGGCACCTAAGTCTCTCTCTTTTTTAAAAAAGATTTTATTTATTTATTTTTAGAGAGGGAAGGGAGGGAGATAGAGAGAGAGAGAAACATCAATGTGCAGTTGCTGGGGGCCATGGCCTGCAACACAGGCATGTGCCCTGACTGGGAATCGAACCTGCGACACTTTGGTTTGCGGCCCTCGCTCAATCCACTGAGCTACACCAGCCAGGGCCTAAGTTTCTCTTAAGGAAAACCAAATCAGCTGCTAAGTCAAGAAAAGAACAATAGATATTTTAACATCATTATTTTGCAATCCCTATTAAAATGACCGTCTGAGGCCATTTTAGTAGCTGCTAAAGCCCGTAGGTGAAGGTTTGGGGGGAACTTTACAAAGGAAGCTATTGCCCGTTGACAGTCCCTGGCCCTCTGACCCAGCATGACTGCTGTGACATGGTGCCGCTGGACAGCAGGGGACACGGGAGCTGAAGAAAAGCAGCACTTGGGGCCCAGTCTTACTAGAGCACCCGGAGCCGAACCCGGGCCAGCCCCTAGGAGGAGCGAGTGGCGGGTAAGAAGTGCAGGGCACAGAAGAACCAGTTCAAGGGCGCCACAGGGTGGCCGTGAACTTCACAGGGAAAGCAAGCGATCCCGCAGAACACGTCTCGGGGTCTCAGTAAACAAACAGCAGTTGGCATCCACATAAGGAAACGCCGCCTGCTCCCCAAGACGCCCCAAAGGCACTGGGTGGTGCTGAGTGTTCTTTTCTAATGAAAAAAAACACACACACATAGCAACCCTGGAGTTTAATGAGCATGACGAGGAAAACGGACTAGAAACGAACGGCAAGCCAGATGGTGAGACCCTGGGGGGATTTCAGCTGAGCTTCTACGGAAGGCGAAGCTGACCACTGTCACCGCAGACATTAAATACCGCCCGGGGGTCTTCACGGATGCCGTAAGTTTTAAAAAAGAGTGGGGAATTGTAAATGCTGAAGAATTATTGTGAATTCGTTATTATTTGTACATGGTCAACCTGGAGAACATCACGATCAAACCAAATAAAAAACTAATAAAAGAATAAAGAAGGTGTCGAGCAAAATAAATGTATAAGACTCACTAGCCTTATTTGATGGCGTGTTTTAAAAGTACACATAGGTGGACGCATGTGCATACACACATATGTCGGTGGAACATGTGGGAATGTGCCCCACGGATTTGTAGGAGTCACGCGAAACCTGGGAATTCCACCAACGTAGGTTCAACCTCGTGAGCAGATGGAGGTAACGTGCTGTGTTCCTCTGCGGCAAGACCCCATTTGGGGAAAACACATCAGGATGTTTTTTAATTTCCCTGGAATTTCATGGTCTCTTATGATTTCGAGCAGGCTGGCCGGGCCGTGAGCGACTGTCCCGTTAGGGCTCTTGCTGGCCACACGCTCCAGGGGACGGCAGTGGCCGCAGGGGACAGCCAAAGGCCCTTCTCTGAGGCACTCGGCTCGGGGTGTGTGTGTGTGTGTGTGTGTGTTCACAGAGTGACAGTGTTCTTGGTGGACAAGAGCCCCATTTAAATGCAGAACAGCCAAGAGCACGTTTAATTAGAAGACACATGGAGAGAGGCCCCCTGCACTACCAGATGCCCGGACAGATGATAAAGCCGAGATGGCAAAGTGCCTTATTCTGCAAGCATCGAGAATTCAGAAGGAGACTCAAGCGTTACAGGTTTTCAGGGGCAGAGACCAGCACACAGCTGGCTGCGAAGAGAACACTCATGACCTTGCCCCCCAGCAGCCCCGGGGCCCACGAGAGGCTGGCAAAGCCATGATCCTGGCCCATCCCCTGGGGAGCCAAGACCTGAGAGACCTGCCCCGACCCTGCCTTGTGGCACCCACAGTCTCGCCCGCAGCGGGGGGCAGAGGGGGGTGGGATGGCCACTTTCCCAATTCTGGGGAGGCGCTAGAGGGGAAGGCTCTTCGGAAGGCACACAGCCTCACAAACACCAGCCGGCTCTCGGGACAACACGAGTGGCCCCACTTCCTCCGGCCCCTCTTGCCGGGAAGTGAGCAGACCTGGGGCGAGGCTCAGCTTGCCCGGGAAGTCACATATACACACACAGACCATGGAGGATAATGTGGATATAAATAAGGCCATACGAAGATAATATATAAGATACATATGTGAAGATAATGTATGTGACAATAATATATATCAAAATGCATAGGCTATATATACACATATATGGTACATACCAAAGCCAGCAAAAACGTGAGAGCTTTTTCTACATAACAACTGAAAACTCGGACATGGCTCGCTTCACACACCAACAAAGGAAAAGAGAAGGCAAGAGAACTGAGAGAGGGATCTATGAAAGTTCTGAGACGAAGGTAACGTTTTCTAAATGTAAAGCATTTGGGTAGCCGTGACGGAATAATCCACGGACACCCCACGAGGAGAGGAGGCGATGGGCGCGGACCATCAGACCCCAGCAGCGGAGTCAGCGATGGGTAGGGGGCGTCTCACGGGTCACACCCTCTGACCCAGCAAGGCAGACTCAAGGTATTTATTTACCCACAGGAAGGGTAAATGTGTCAGATCTAGCAAAGATGTGTACTTAAAAATGTGTGTTTCTTACAGCATTATCTGCACTAATAGAGTCAGAGAAGAGTCTGTATTCCTCTCTCTAGAGGGCTGGCAAACACGCAGGATGAAATGCCCTGGCGCTCCTTACTGGCTGTGCAGGTCTGGACCGAGACACGTGCCGCGTCTCTCACAAGCTGCGTGAAGCACTTGTTTTGACGCCCATGAGACGAAGACAGAGGGCGAGGCCCCGGGGAAGGGCTCCCACCGCCGGGCACAGCAGCCCAAGCCCACCACTCACCTGGCTGGGGCATCGCCAGGGCTCAGCCGGCCCCCTCCTCCTCCTCTGTTCACAGCTCTCCCTCGCCGGCGGCCTCACGGTTACAGGGACATAAACACTTGCACGGACATCTTCGGGACTCCCAGCCTCAGACAGCAAGCCTATTGCAAAAAGCTCCTGTCTGGGAATGTGTTCCCAACGGCCCAGGAAACAGGAGGTGACCCGGCTCCACGGAGTGACAGGGACTTGCTGATGTCACCTATCTCTTCCCCCCAGCTGACAGCTCTTTCCTTCCCCCTCTGTAATCCACACGACTTTGACAGCTTTCCCTCTGCGTCACGGTTAGTTGGTGAGAAGAGAGTCCCCACCGCACTCTAAGTCAAAGAACATGGGCTTTGCAGAGACTCGAGTTCAAAATCCTGGTCTAATTCCAAGCACTTCGATGGGGGCACAGGCCCTGTGGAGCCAAGGTGGGCGCCCAGGTAGGCAGACCCCGCACTGGGGTCCTCTGGCTGAGTGTGCCCACTCTCAGCAGGACTCAGCCAGGGATCCCAGAAAGTGAGAAACAAGATGAGAACGAAATTGGGCTGCATCCTCACTCAAAGTCAAGTCTGTGTGATCGTGCATGCCGCTCGTGTTAAATCTTGTACATTGGGCTCATGTTAAGTCGTTTTACTGCCTCCCATTTGCTTAAATCTCTGCCGTTGCGAACACATTTTCCTCTCCCGTCGCTGCTTAAGTTATGCTCATGGATTCCTCTCGGGACACTTTCAGCTCTCCCTTCTCATCATGCTTCTCTTCGTTCTGAGCACCAGCGCGCCGCTCCCTCCCTCAGCCTTCGCCCAGAGCACCAGCCCCCCACATCAGCGCCTGCACGAGAAGCTGACACGTCCTCCAAGTTCAAAGTTGCACCATGGGCACGATTTTCCCCGTAGTTCCACTGGGAGGTCAGGCGTTCCTTTACCAATATTGATCAGATTTCAGACTTCTGCATAAACAGACTGAAACTCCATTTTCCTGCACTTAGGAAAATCAGAAATTAAAATGCATGTTGTCTTTTAACTAGAACGCTAAAACCATCTGACCCATACACTACCATCCAGGGCACACTTCATGCACGGAGGCAACAAGACCCATCTCCCTCCTGCTGAGGTTCTGAGTCATCGTTTCTAACCCTTCTTATCCAGTCACCAAATACTGAAAAGTCCAAGAAACTATTTTCAAAAGAAGCCTCTCTCCACTGCATGCTCCCCATCCTGGTCCTTGAAGCCCCCAGTGTGGGCCCACAGGTGCCCCTGTGTCCTGACTCACTCAGCACCTGCCCTTGGGCCCACTTTCCTAATCATGACTTTCTGAGTCATGACGTCGACAGGTGCTTTGACCAGAAACGTCACAGGTAGTGGCCACAGGAGGGCTGCTGTGGGCCTGACTCTTCTCTAACGCTTTCCATGTTTCATTCATAAACTTCTGAACAATCTTAGAGAATAGGAATGGCTACTATTGTTGTGTTACCCTGGAGGAAAGTGAGTGGTTAAGTAACTTGCCTGGAAATGCAGAAACCACGCACTGCAGCATGTTACAGCATATTAAAGGCTCTGACAAGTCCCGCAGCAAAGAAGCCCATTGAACTGAGTTCCACCAGTTTCTCAAACTGGTTTGGCCATGAAATATCTTTATGTATCTTTGATCAGCATGTATCACAGAACAAACGTGGGGAAATGCCGTGCAATAAATTCAAACCTAAATTACACCTCGACTTTGTCTTCAGTCTCACATGATCCATGACCTTCTTCACCTGTCCACAGGCCTTCTCATTTGAAAATCCAATCAAGGTAACTTCATACATCAGCAACTGAAAGGAGAAAAATCAAGTGATTATATTGATTGACACAGAAAAATCTTTTGACATTTGATACCTACTTGCAATAACAACCTTTAGCAAGTCAGGAAGACAGGTGGATTACCTCCACCTGTGAGACAGAGATCACCTGTGAGAAGCCTGTAGCTGGAAGGTCTGGCTGCTTCCCCCCAAGGCTGGCGGGCATGCCAGGCGGTCGGTTCTCAGCGCTGCCATGTGACACTGTGCTGGATGTTGTAGCCACTGCAATAAGACAAGGAAAAGAAATAAAAGGCATCAGGTTAGGAAGGAAGGAATAAAACTACCGCTAACTGGAAATAATGTGTTTGTCTACGCAGCAAACCCAAGAAACGTACAAAATCTTCCAGAATAAATGAGTTGAGCAGGTTTGCAGTACACAAAATCAATACCCCCAAGCCAACTGGCCTTCCATATGTTAATACACATTAAAAAATAAACAAAGTTAAAAACATCATACCATTTATAATGAATCTACATAAAGTAAAGTCTTAGTAATCTGGTACCTCCATGCCCTGGGATACTGCTCAGCAACAAAAAGGTTCAAACTATCGGGACACATAAACACCTGGATGAACTGCCGGGGAATCAGGCTGTTCTCCTAAAAGTTACATAATGAATATATTCCATTTAGAGAATAGCCCTAAAGTGACAAAATGGAAAAGATGTAGACACTTTCAGGGATGTTAAAGGTTGCCAGAGGAGAGTTTTTGGGGAGCAAGAGGGTTCAGAACGGGGCATCATGTGGGGGAGGAGAGGCTGTGATTACCCCAGACGGCACAAAGGCCCTTCATGGTGCTGGGGCTGCGTAGCATCTCGACTGAGGCGGCGGACAGGAAAGCCTACACAGGTAACGGATTGTGCAAACCTCGGTGTAACTGCCCTGACGGGGCAGCTCAGTTGGTTCGAGTGTCATCCCAGTCCACCAAGGCTGCAGGTCTGATCTCTGACCCACACAAGAATCCACCAATGAATGCATAAGTAGGTAGAATAACAAACCAATGTTTCTTTCTCCCTCTCCTCCTCCCTCTGTCTCTAAAATCTATAAATTAAAAAAATATATAATCAATGCAATTATTCTTGTATTTATAAGACGTATGTGTTCATCTTCCACAGCTTAATACAACAGCACTCACTCACATACACGCAAACTGGGCTGCAGGTGGACCGCACCAATGTCAATATTCTGGTTGTGATATTGTGCTATATTTGCACTGTCTTTTGTGAGATGTGACCACTGGGTAAAGAATATATGGAATCTCTCCGTGTATGTCTTACCACTACATATGAAGCTACAATGATCTCAATAAAATGTTCAATTAAAAAAGAGGGAAGGCAATAACATCATAACTTTTATGGTTCTTCGGTGCCCCGCTGCCGGGCATTTATGCCAAGAGCCGGAACTGGGGACTCATTCACCTTTTCGGCGCCATCCAAAGAGTAACTAACGTGGGCTTTTGAGAGTTCCAATCCCTGTGCTGCCTGCCGGTCTTTCTCTCAGACACACTGTGACACAGAGTAGCACAGGAGTTCAGAAAGGAAGCTGGCATTTTTCCTGCCACCGGAGAATTGCATTATTGGGGATAATTAAATGAAAATGACACCAAGATGAAAGTGGTAGTCACATGTGGTTTGGTGCATTAAAACAATCTTTATCTATTCATTCATGAATTTGTTTTACAGATTTCATATGAAAATGTATTATTTTTTACAGATAAGAGAGGTTTTTGATAGACAAATTCTTCAATTGAAACAGGTTTACATGTTGACACTTAATGGTTTAACTACAATAATCTGTTCGATAGACAGGGATGTTTTAAATGGAAAAAGGAAATGAGTGATGCGTGGATTACCATAAATCCATCATTCATTTCAATACAATATCCCATCCATACAATGTAATCCATCACTACAATACAATGAATCCCGCCCTCAAATTTGTGTAGCCCACGGTGGCAGCACACACAGTCCGTGAAAACACGAACTCTCCAGGGAGTGCTGGTCGACCTGCCCGGACTCTGAATGGAGGTAGATGAGTCAGGACAGGAGTGTCCTCGGTTCTCAGGGAGACAGTCACTGCTCACATCACTCTCCCATGGGTGACAGTGGTCCCACTCATGGCAGATCACACTAAGACCATGGGACTCTGCCCAGGGTCCCACCCAGAGCAGACACTCTCGTGTGAGTCTGTGTTTTGCAAATGGCACAGATGCCCGTCACAGTCTGTCCACGCTGGCTCTTTCCGAGTCCCCAAAATACACACCCGGGTCACGCTCACGGCGGAGAATGGCACGCCCTCCTCGAAGAAACCATGCCCTTCAGCCTCCGCGCTTTCACGTGGACAAGAGCCTGTGCCCAGAGCAGGCCCTGTGAGCAGAAGCACGTACTTCGACCCAGCAGTCTGCCTCCTGGGAACTGGCTCTGAAAACAGGCGTCTACAAGTACAAGTCAACTCGGGAACAGGTTTCAAATAACTGCGGCGTTCTCTCAGAGGGTGGAGCACAGCGAACAGCTTCGTCCTGGCCCACGAGCAGCTGGCTGAATACACTACGGTCCATCCACACAACGGGACACTGGGAAGAGTGAGCAAGAGCCATGTGAAATCAGAGTGGCTTCTGGGGTAGACTTTAAATGACACAAAGTACAGAAGGGTGTGGACAGCATGCTGCCCTCTCTGTAAGAAAAGCTTAAGAAGGAAATGTGTAACAATATACAGGGGCCGGCAGAAGTGAGGCCTGTTTGAATGTGGATGATAGGGCAATAACGTGGGTGGAATACTTTATAGTTTTAATTTGAAGATACCACCTCAAATGTCATATGGTGTGCCTGAGTGTGACATTGTTTCTGTTACAGAATTTCATGCTTATGGTTTTGTAATAAGAGACTTTGTACTAAAAAGGGCCCCCTTTATTATGTGTGCCGGGCCTCTATATGTCCTGTTTTTGTACAAAGTGATACAGAAGAAGCAAACCAATGACAAGATGGGCATGTGGGTTGGTGGGAAGCCGCAGGGTGCACGGATGGACATGACACTCCCTGACTTTGACTTCAAAGTTATGTGTTTGACAAAATACAGAAGAAAATAATTCAAGGAAAGGATGAAGAAAACCACACTAAAATGGACTCCAAATAAAAACTATCAACCTAAGTATACATCAGATACATAACCACATGGGAAAAGATAAAGAATTAATTCCAGCCAGTTTGGCACTCGAGTCTCTAGACACTGCAGTCCTCGGGCTACCGAACACCAAAATAATTGCCAAAAAAAAAAATACTGCAGTTTACTTAGCAGCGAAGTAGGACAGTCGCACCGGCTGTGGCCCTCGCCTAGTGGTTCTGAAAGAGTCCGGTGCCCCTTGTAGGACAGAGGAAACGAGGGCCTCTATTTCCTCCAGCTGGTGGGTGGTGGGTGGGGGTGGGGTCCCTCATCACCAGGAAGGGACACCCCAACTCAGACTGGGAAGGAGAAGCTCGGCTCTTGGGTTCCTGGCCACGACGCGCATCATCAGTGGGAACGTGTGGTTGCGTTTTCCCAGAAAAAGTTAAGCAACATTTTTGATTTATAGCCATTGTGAAAGGCTGAGGTGGTTGGTGATGACAGAGCACCTTACAAACCTTTGTTCCTATTTTTAAAACTCCCGTTTTATGGGATGATTTTTTTTTAAAGTGGTCTAAAAATTACGGTAAGAACTCTGTGCTTTTCTGTTACACTAGCCAGGGGTCATCAGGGCCTGAGTAGTGTTTTATTTTTATTGATTGATTGATTGGTTGATTGCATTTATTGGGGTGACACTGGTTAATAAAAATATACAGGTTTCCAGTGCACAATTCCATAACACATCATCTGTATATGGTATCGTGTGTTCACCACCCCAAGTCGAGGCTCCTTCTGTCACCATTTGTCCCCCATTTACCCTCTTCTACCTGCCCCCCCCCCCCTTTCCCTCTTGGTGATCACCATCCTGTCTGTGTCTGAGTTGTTTCTGGTTTTGGTTTTGTTTTCTTGCCTAATCCCCTCCCCTTTTCCCACCTGGACTGCCCACCCCACTTCCCTCTGGTGGCTGTCAGTCTGTTCGCTGTCAGTCTGTCCTCTGCATCTGCGAATTTGTTTCTATCTTGTTAGTTTGCTCTGCTCATCAGAGTCCACGTGTGAGACCGATGGCGCCTGTCCTTCTCTTCAGAGCGGTCCATCCACAGACCGTGCGTGTGGTCACAGAGGGTAAGATTCCCTGCTCCTTTTAGGGCCGAGGGCTCTTCCACTGTGTGCAGGGGCCGCAGCTTTTCACCCACTCGCCTCCTGACGGGCACCAAGGCTGCATCCAGAGCCTGGCTGCTGCACGTGGACTTGACACATATGTTTCCCAGCTCTGTCCACTGCCAGCGGGCCTAGAAGCAGTGACGGCCCAGCAGCCGCGCACACACACCGCCCTGCCCGACTCCGGTTTGGTTTCCGGATCCCACCCCCAGTAAGGAAGCCCGGGTTCCGTGAGGGACTGCCGACTGCAGTCTGGGGCAGGGAAAACAGGGAAAACACAGGCCACTCTCTAACCCCGTCTGGGCACAGACGCCAGCCAAGTCCCCGTGCAAACCCCCCAGAACCCCAAACGCCCCTCCCAGCCGACGAAGGGATGGCTGCCTCGGCACCACCACAGCTGCAGCCCCTCTCCCCCCACCTCCATTCCACAGCAGCCCCCCCGTTCCCTGACACCCCTCCCCCACCTCCTAAGACAAGTCAAATCCTACAGCTAACATCTGCGACAGCAAGGCCCTGCCCTTGACCCTGGTTGGGGGAGCAGGGGTCCCGTCCTGCCACAAGGGGTCAAAACCCCTGACTTTGTTGGGGGCCTGGCTGTGCTTCTGCTCCTGACGGAGGGGTCGGCACCCCCGCCACAGGCACCAGGCAAAGCCCTGTGTCAACTTCTGCTCTGAAACGCTGTTTGTGAGTGACCATGCTGGAATGGGGGGGACCCCCAGAGCCTCTTCCCCGAATCACACAGCCCGAAGGCTGCTCAGAGCAACCCGCCCTGTGCCCTTCCCCCCACTGTGCTGCTCCCACCAAAAGGCTGGCCGCTCTCAGATCTCTGCCTGTTCCAACGACGACGACACTCCTGCCTGCGCTGCTGCGTCCGGGTTTCCCGACCTCCCTCCACGCCACCCTGTGCCTCTCTTCACTGTCTCTCTTGTCCCTGGGCAGGGAGGGCTCTTCAGGCCCAGGCAGGGCGAAATGCTCAGCGCTGGCGTGTTTTCCCCTGACGCCGCCTGACGCTCACTGGGCTTGCTGGGGGGGGGGGGGGGGCTTTGTCTGCAGAGCCCTGCACGCCGCGCCGTGGGTGAGGTGTCTTCTCTTGCACACGCCCTGCCGCCTCCGCCTGCCACCTCCTTCCGTCACCTCCTCCTGCCACCTCTCACGGTGTGTTTATCGTGATTTTTTAAGTTGACCAGTATTGGGGTCATCACTATGACTGTGTGAATGCTGGTCATTCCTTCCTGGAAAAGGTTTTGTTGTTTTGGGTTTTTTTTTTTTTTTTGCCAAGTGCCACCCCAATTCTTCTCAAACACGAAACACTCTCTGGGCCACGGTGTCCTCAGCCCACGCTCTTGGCTCCCCCTGCCAATACCCCTGCGGGTTTCCCAGCAAGTACCACGGCCGGAAGGGAATGAGGGCGGTGCAGGGTGAGGGGTCCTCACGGGATCCACGCAGCTGCCCACCCACCGCACGTCCGCACAGGGGCCTCGTGCACCCGAATTCGCGTCGTCTAGGTGAAACGTGCCCCTCAGCCTGGTTAGGGGGCCCACGGAGGAGAGCCGGGCCCAGGAGAGCTGGCCTTGCTGTTGAACTAAATCTGGTGCTTACGGAGGGCGAGCATTCCTCCCGCCTTGTGCTGTCAGCAGGCGGGAGAGAGTTCACGCCAGTTTCAGGCAGCTCTGCAGGCACAGTTTGACCTTCATTCGGAATGCTCGAAATCTCTCAGCCACATTCCACATTTGATCATGTTTTTGGCCCTGAGGTCCCTGTTGCTTTAGCAGCCACAGAATGAGGTCAGGCTCGTTCTCCGAGTCCGACATCTGAGGCCCTCGAAGAGGAGGTGGGGGCGGCAGATGAAGATGGAACCCTTCCTGAGGTGTTCAAGGTGCCGGCTGGCGCGACTGGTACTCGGGTGAGCTGTCGTTTTGGCGAGGTCAGCTGATGTGAGGGCAAAACTGTTACCCACGGAAGGTTTGGGCACTCCTCGCGGTATGTTTTTATTCCTTTTCAAAGTCAGCTATTTATCTCTTCGTTACTTCTTAATTCACATTAATGTTGTAAAAACTGATGGACAAGAAGACCCCCAAAATTCTCCAAATGACATTAGCGATCCTCTGTGGTCCCTGCACATCCGGCCGTGACGGTTGGCCCGTCACCGGGGCCGTGTGACCGCTGCCCCATCAACTCGAGCAAACTGCGGTTGAAGGAAGAGGGGAAATGCCCGGGGCTGGCTGAGGCCCCGGAGCAGGCATGGGGTGCAGAGGAGACCTGCACCCCCAGGGAGAGGCGGGTCCCATAGGTCCAACAGACGTGGGAAATCGGCCTCAAGGGCGGCCGAGAGTGGGAAGGGACAGTGGGAGTGAGACGGTCTCTTGTGGGGGGGCCCGGGGTCTACCCAGCAGGGGCACGGACCAAGGTCGGAGGAAGTGGTGTGGCACCTGGGGGAGGCGCACAGAGGAAGCAGAGCCGAAGAAGGCTGACAGTAAAACTAAACCAAGAAGTGACACCAGACCAAACCCTGGAGCCCACACTTGTGAAGGGTCCCCGAGAGTTCAGAAGGCAGACCTCGCGGTGGGTGCCAAGTTCTCGGAAATGAACACAGGCGCACGGTGAGTGGAAGTAAAAGTGAAACACGAAGCCCTGCCACGAATGTTTCCGTGGTGGCCACTCTATAATGAATAATAAGTGACGTTTCCCTCCCATAAAACAGTGCCAACAAGGCATGCTGGGTAAGGAGATCTGGAGGCTGAATAATAAAAATGTAGCCATCCTCAAATGCTAGAAGAAGAATAGGAAGTGTCCACAGGATACACACACACACACACACACACACATGCTGATTTCAAATGCATGAAACGTCTCAGCGAATGCATGAAGCAGAAGAAAGGGGCTCAGGGGCTGTGTTCTGACTTCCTGGGACCCACAATTCTCTGGTGATGGGGTAGAAGCAGACCAGCAGTCATTTCCGTTCTAATCCCGTAGCTGTATTAACTCGATCGGCAATGAGCAAGGGGGAGACAAAACTTGAACTTTCCTTGGGCCACAGAACAGCAATTCACACGCAGATTTTTTCAGAGGGTGAGGGAGGTGGTAAAAATGTCTGGCCTGTGGCTGTACAACCTGTTTGAAGATCACTGTACAATCAGAAGTACCCTACTTGTGGGGGCCAGCTCACCGATTCAAGTGGGGGTGGGTGTATGCAGGTGAGGAAAACACAACTTTATACTAAAAAATGTGCTGGTAGGGTGAATCTCACATTACGTGTTTTCATAGCACAGTAAAAAAGTTCTACTACTAAGACCCCTCCCAACAGCTAGATACACGGTTATCATTCACTCGTTTTGCCTGCTGCATAATATTCCCTCGTGTGAACTTGGACACTCTCCCCCTGCTGGACGCTGGAGTACTTCACAGCTTCATCACTGTGCAGAGCGCCACTGTTCCCCCACACTTTACGTGTCTCGTGCTGCTCACACTGAAGTATTTTGGGGGTGGGAGTACCCAGAGGTAAAACTGCTAGGTTATGATTTATTTGTGTTCAGCTATAGGAAGGAACACCACATTGTTTTTGCGAAGAGCTCACAATGACCTACACTTCTCTTGGCCTTGGACGGAGAGCTCCCTCGAACCCAGAGCCTCGGCAACACTTGTCAGTCCAGCTCTTTACTTTTCTTAGTCTCACCGCAGCCGTGGCTTCTGTTTCCATGAAGGAAAATGATCTTGAAGGTTTTTCTACAGGCAGACTGGCCACATGAGCTTCCTTTTCTTGAAATGCCTGCTCCTAGTTCTTGGCTGTTTTTTCCATTGAATTATGTTCTACTTATTGATTTGTGCAAGTTCTTTAAATATTATGGATATCGATCCGCTGTTGGTAGCATATGATGCAGATATGTATTTCCACAGCTTATAACTTCTCTTTTCAAATTATGCATGGTGTTTTTTTTTTAAAGATTTTATTTATTTATTTTTAGAGAGGGAAGGGAAGGAGATAGAGAGAGAGAGAGAAACATCAAGGTGCGGTTGCTGAGGTTTATGGCCTGCAACCCAGGCATGTACCCTGGCTGGGAATCGAACCTGCAACACTTTGGTTGGCATCCCGCACTCAATCCACTGAGCTATGCCACCCAGGACACAAATTCTGCATGGTGTTTTTCATGGACAAAGTTATTAATCGTATATATTGAAATTTGTCTATCTTGTCCATTATACTCAGTTTTTTTTTTTTTTTAATCCTGTGGAAGAAATCTTTGCTAGCCCAAGATCTAAAGTGTGGTAATGTTTTCTGCTGAGAGGGTTAATGTTTTGCCTTTGACATGCCAGTCCTGAAATCCTTTGGCATCGGTTTTTACTCATGTTGGGAAGAAGGAATCCAATGTCACCCTCTCCCCATGAGTTACATTTTTTCCTTATGCTATGAGTCAAATTGCCCCTCCTTTCTCCACGTCATGGCACTTGAGTCCTGTGTCATCTTCTGTGAAGGTCCCACTTCTCCCTGCAGACAGTTCTAGTGGCCGCCACTTCACAGGGAGCTCTGCTGCCCCGTAAGGTGACTGCCCTCTCCCTGCCCATCCTCATCCAGACACGTTCCGGACATCTCGGACATTGGTTCTTCCGTGTAGACTTGAGCGTAATCGCATGATAATTCCACAGGCAGTAACACCCTGGTGGAATTTCGACTGGGATCGTATTAAATCTATCTGTCAATTTGGGAAGACCAAAAGTCTAAAGCCGTAAAACAGCAACCATTTGGGGACTCGGGGCGCATCAGGACCCCGAGAGCACAGTGTGGGTAGGTCACCCTCCCATCTGGGGCCTCAGCTGGGAGGAACTGAAGGTGGGGGCGACCGGTGGCTGGGAGCCGGACCCATCTGGAGGTGCAGTCATTTCTGGCAGCTGGAGCCAGCTGTCACCCAGAACGCCACGGGGAGCCTCCCCACGTGGCGCCTCCCCACGTGGCTGCTTGGCTGTCTCCCGGCACAGGGGCTGGGCTCCCGGAGAGCCAGAGGGAGGTTGTATGACCTGTGACCGTCTAACCTCAGAAGTTACATGGAAGCCTTGACCTCTCTCTGACGTGGAGACGTATCCAAGGCAATTTTTAAGAAAGTAGGGTGGGGGGCGGCTAGGAGATACCGTTGTGGCCGTCTTTGGAAAGCAGTCTGCCCCAGGAGTCTCCCATCTGGTATCGTTCTGCCTTCCTGGGTCTTGTACTACTGCCTTAAACCTTTCCAAATGCCCCTGTAAAGGTAGGGCGTGGCTTCATTTAGATTTAGGACTCCGTACCTTACATTCTCCGTTGCTATGGTCAGTGATGTCTTTTAAGGGTTTTAGTGGCTTGTGATACACAGAAATGCAAGTGATTTTGAATCCAGCTGCCTTACTAAACACTGGCTTTTAAAATAATTCATTTTAAATTGTTTTGACTTTTTATGCACGGGATTATGTCGTTTGTAAATAGTACTTTTTTTTCTTCTTTCTAATGTTAATGATTCTAGTCTATTTTTCTTACTACACCGCCTTGACCTTCCAATAAAACCCGAATGGAGACGGGAAGGGCAGGCCTCCTTGCAACAGTCTTTAACTGTCAGGGAATAAACACTCGTCACATTTTCCCGTTTGGAATGGTGTGCTTTGTGTTTTTTCTACCCACCCCCAAGGGGTTAAGAAATTCCCATCTACTTCTAACTCACCAAGAGATTTATAATGAATTATCATCAAGTACTATTTCTACATCTACCGAGGTAAGCACATAGATTTTTTTTTATACATTGTCCATTTGATCCGTGCATGTTTAGGATCTGTGCCTCTGTTTGTGAGAGAAATGGACCTACACTCTTCCCTTCCCATAATGTCTCGGTTTTGTCTCGGTATCAGTTACACTGGCCTCGTGGAGCGAATTGGTGTCCTTCCTTCTTTCCCTCCAACTGCGAGGAGTTTGAATAAAACTGGGATTGTCCTTTGGATACTTGTTAGAACTTGCCTATAAAGCCATCTGCCTTGCGTTCTCTTTGTGAAAAGGTTATAATCACTACTTCAATTTCCTTAATAGCTATGGGACTATTACAGTTTATTACTTTTGAGGCCAATTCTACTAAATGATAGTTTTCCAAGAATGTGTCCATTGCATCTACGCTTTCAAACTTGCAAGTGCAGGATTGTTAATATTCTAGTAGTGCCTCTTTCATCTCCACTTTATCTTTCTTATGCCCCCCTTCCACTGATCACCAAGTTTGTGCCCTTTCGATTTTTCCATTGATCATTTTTGGTAGAAATGTGCCTACTGCCATTTTTTCAAACAACCAGTTTTTGCTTTGTTGATTTTCTATCTTTAATACCTTTGATGGCATTTCACCAATTTCCCCTCTTGCTTTTTTACTAACTCTTCAACATAATTGGGGTTTATTCTGTGATTGTTTTTCTAACTTCTTAATAGAGACCCTTGTCTCTTAACTTTGAGGCCTTCCTCTTTCAGAGGAGCTTGAAGATGAGCTTTCTCTTGAGGACTGAAAAAACGTGTGAGAGCACGCCTCTGCTGCGTCCCACAGGCCTCTCGGCGTGGCGTTCTCATTTTCATTCAGGAAATTTCCACTGTGGTTGCTGCTGTCACTTGTGGGTTCTTTAGAAGTACGTCTTTTAATTTCCAAATATACAAAAACACGTTACCCATCTTTTCCTTATTAAATTTTAACTTAATTACATTAGCGGTACAAGTTCCTGGTGCACGCGGGACCCAGTCTTTGAAATTAATCGAGGCTTTCTGTGCTGCCCGATATTTGTAAATGCTTCATGGAATTGAGGAGAAAAAAGTGATTTGTCTGATTCTTGATGACAGCATTTTGTAGATGCCCAGTAGATAAAGGTTATTGTGTTATTCAGATTTTCTATCTGGATCTATCAAAAATCAAGTGTAGGTGTTGGAAGCTACCCCTGCCATGCCAGATTTATCAGTTCGTCCTTGGAGTTCTGCCACATTTGGCCTTATGTATTTTGAGGTTATTTTCTCAAATGCATGTATGATGAAAATGGCCACATCACCTTGATGAGTTGAATCATATACTATAGTGATATTTTTCATCTCTAAAGATTTTATCTTAAAGTCAATTTTATTCTACATTAATATCTGTCTTATTTTGATTACATTTGCTTTCACTGCAAACTTGTAAGCAGAATATAGATTTTTAAAAATTTAGTATTTCAAGACGTTTCACTTGTGAGTTTAGTCTTTTTACTTTTATTGATATATTTGACTGTGTTTCTATCATCTTACTCTGATCAATTTGTCCCCTTGTTGTATTTTTATCCATTCTCATAAAGAAATAGCTGATATCCGCATTCTCTACCCCCAAAGCACCACGGCATTCTCTTAAACCTTTTCTTCTCCTCCCACCCCCAATGCCCATCGAGTTGATATTATCCAAACGTAATCGGTTCTCTTCTGTGTCCTATTGAGGCAGACATATGGACTGCTCACACGTGCACACACCCGTGTCAGTGCAAACCTGCATCAAACACTAGCCACCAAGACAGAAGCCAGATGGCAGCTCTGTGCTCCTTGCAGTCAGCGAACCCTGAGCATCGCCGTCATCCTACACGTCCGTCACCGCCCCTCACGGACCCTGTCTGACGTGGAGTCCGAGTTCCGAGTTGTTTTTTTTTTTTTAAATTGCTGAGCAGTATGTAATTGCATACATATATTGCAATTCTTTTTAATGGATTCTCTTATTACTGGGCATTTGGGTTGTTTCCAGTTTGATATTCTGAAATTTTGCAATGACTGTATACGTGTGTGTGTGTGTGTGTGTGTGCACGCACATGTGTGTGTGTACTCCTTCCCTCTCTTGCCCGTGAGCTCTTTAAATATAAACTTTGTCACCATTTTTTACATCAGCACATTCGTTTCTACTACTTCACGTTTTTATTTTTTTTTATTTTTATTCGTTTCCGAGACCCCTGCCCCCCATCCAGATGTGACATGTCTCTATCCTCTGCATCTCTGACGTTTTATGTTTTCATTTCCCATTTCCTATTTATTGATCTTTTCTTCCTTCTCAAAAATTTCCTCCACTTTGTTTTCTAATTCAGTAATTCGTAACTCGGCTGGATTCATTCTGGTCCCTGCCCCACCCGGCGTAGTCTTTTTCCAACCTTTATATTCGTCATACACAGTATTTTCTCGTCCCTTCTTTATGATTTCTAATTTGGGGCATATATTTTTAATCTCTTCCTTTGCCTCTCTTATGTATTTATTCGGCAAACTGAAGATTCCTGTTTCATTTCATATTTCTGCTTCTTTTGGAAAATTTCCAGCACGTTCTTTTCCTCTGGAAGCCTTTACAGTCGCCGCATGTCTCGTTCTGCTGGCGGTGAGCTCACTTTCCCTGGGCCCTTGGGACACAGAGCGGGAGGCCGGCCTCTCGTCTGCGGGGGGGGGGGGGGGGGCGCCGATAGCGGGGGGGGGGGGGGGGGGCGGGCAGTGGCCAGTCCCAGCCCCAGCCAACCAGTCGCTTCTCGCCCCAAATACCACCCCAGGCCGGGCCCTCACCCTTCGCTCCCCGGGTGGGAGGGAACATCGGGAAGAGACTCATCAGAGGCCGCAGGGCCCCGGCCTGGGGGTCTCGGGGCAGCAGGGGCAGAAGAACCGGGGGACAACAGGAGTTCCACCTGTCTACTCGGCCCCTCACGGAAACAGGGCTGTGTGCCGCCGCACAAAATGTGTCGTGGGCAACCCTGGGCCAGCGACCCGCGTGACTGGGGCAGCCACTCTCTTTACCATGGCAACGGCAGACCCCAATAGCCTCTGCTTTCCCTCGCAGGGCTGGCAGGGCCATCCCCTGACCTTGACCAGAGATGCACTGCCCTCTGCCCGCCCCCCCTCAACCCGCAGCAGTTGCAGCAGCAGCTCCAGTGACCCCGGAGCTTTCTCACTGTTCTTCAGTCTTCAGTCCTGGGACTGAATTCCGGGGCGGGGTCAGCAGTCCTGGTCATTGGGCATCTTGGTTAGCACCAGCCCCTGCGGCTTAACAATTTCAAATCTTTAAATCACACAGAGCAAATGCTACACACGCTGGAGCTACCGTGTTTGGACCGGTCTCTGCACACGTGCAGCTTCCCCACTCGGGGTCCACACTCAGATCCACGGCGGGAGCCACCGAACGCTCGCCGTGCAGGTGGCACTGCGTACCACCGACCAGCTGTGGGTAAGAGACGTGTGTGGGGGATTGGAAGTGATGCAGCCGCAGACGCCATCCCTCGTCCCGACGCTACCTACCGACAGGATGAGCGCTTCCCCCACTTCCCGTGGAGTCAAACGCGTGAGCTTCCTTCCGGCCTCTGTCTCCACCAGCTCCTCACGGGCTGCGAAAGCCCCACCGAGGTTCTGAGCTGGAGGCCGGCTCTCACAGCGCCAGCTGCTGCCGAGTGTGGGCACCGGGAGACAGGGGCTGGAAGGAAGCTGGCAGCTTATCTCTCGTTTTGCAACCGCTGTCCCCGCACTGCTGGACTCGCGGCTTAAAAATACAATTCTCAGAATTTACAGTACCAATTTCCAAAAGCTGAGACCTACACCCCACTCCCCAGAAGGACTGTCCCGGGGAGACGCCTACTAAACGATGGATCTTGGAAGTTTGGAGGAGTGTTTGTCTCTTGTCAGATCCGGTTACATCTTCAAATCGTATCTAAAATGTTTTTTTTTTTCTCTTTCTCTACTGAACTAAAAGAATTCTAAGAATTTTGAAGTACTTTTAAGCACTGTTTTGGGCTCTCATTTTTTTATTTTTAAAACATAACAAAAATCTGTTCTCATAAAACAAATGCTTATGGCTGTGCATCTTTTGACAAAATCAATGTAATCTCTAGCCTAACACAGTATGAACTCCTGTAGCTTTTACTATTTCCCTCATTCATTCATTCACATAAGCACAGGTTGAGCGCCTGCTTTGTGCAAGACAGTGTGAGAGGCAGCGTCCCAAGTTCAAACAGAAGTCAATGTCAAGCAGACGGTGGGAACAATGACAGAATGCAAATCAGCGTAATACAAGGGGAAAGAGGGTAAGTGATATAAAAGCCTTAAAAAGGGGGGGAAAAAACCCTAAACCAAAGTAAAACTGGTATGGAAACTCAAAGAAAAAAGAATTTCCTCCCAGCCGGGGTGCCTGTCCCAGCTTCATGGGAAAGGTGACATTTGACGGTGGCCTTTGAACGCGGGCGGGGACGGAAACGGGCAGTGGGCGGAGGAAAGGTCAGGAGAGCGGCCCGTGAGAAGAGGCCGGAGCACGGGAGGAGGAAGAGGTGAGTGGGGAGACCCGAGTCCCCGAGGGTGCTCATGTGGTGGGCAGGATCCAGGCGAGGACCGGCCTCCTCAGAAACCAGCCAGAAGTTCAGTGTCAAGAAACCTTGAAGGCACACAGTGTAATGTAACCTCTTGATCGTGCTTCGCAGAAGGGATTCGCTTGGATTTAACCCTTCTCGCCGTTCTGTTCATCCTCGACCTGGTGGGGGCGGGGCCCTCTGTGCTGGTGACAGCAGGGCACACGGGCCCCTAAACCCTGGGTGCCACTGAGACGCACCCCCGGGGGTGACAACACTCGGGGCAATAGTGATGACATGTGTGAGATGAAAAATGATGGTTGCTGTGAGAACGAAGCTTAATTCTTTGCAAAGAATGGGTAACACGGAGTCAAATTGTTGAATTCTGTGCTGAGAGGAAACTTCAAAAGAGTGTCAGACATGGCACAGAACTCTGGGAGAATTCTTGGATAAAAGGGCTAAAAAAAAAAATCTGGGAGAGGCTGGAATTTGCATTGCTTCATCAATGTCTTGGTTTTTGCTCCACTTCCAGAAACTGCATCCGGCCACGGTCCAGATGCATCGGGTGTGATTTTTGCCAAAAAACAGTGTTAACGCCAATGAAGGAACCGGGTTCAAAGGAGGGCTCAGACCTTAATCAAGTGATCGGATAATGAACACACTTTGACATACTTGAAATAAAACACCAGAAGTATGTATTTTTAAGTTTTTTCAGTAAGTTTTCGTTTTCAGCCCATCAACCAGGTTTTAATCAGTCTCTCTGAGGACACCGGAGTCTGCTCAAAGCGATTCCTCGGTCTTCGCAGCGGCGCTGCTCCAGGACAAGCAGGCGCGTCCGGCCGCCGGGGCTCCCGCGGCGTGGGGACCAACCCCATGCAGGGCTCCGGCTTTGCACCAGAGCACCGTCCCGCTCCGACCTGACATTCACAGTTCCAACTCTGAGCGCAACGAGAACGAATCACGAAGTCTAAATGCATACCGCATAAATTCAATGAGCATCTAATCTCTTCCTTACACTCTATGTGGGAGGATGATACTTTTACTCCTAATGATACCGCATTTTTTCTGTTAAGTCAGCCAGAACACCGACCACGGGGCACAGGCCGGCAGCTGCCCCATGGAGCCTGAGGCCGCTGCTGGGCCAGCGGAGGCCTGGGGGAAGCGACGGGATATGGGAGGAGCCCAGCTAAAGGCCTGCAGTCCTGCCCCCGGCAACTGTGAGGGACCCCCTGGCCGTGTTCTGTCCAAGAAGATGTGAGGGCGGGCTATTGGACCGGTCTTTTCGGGAAGGCTCCTGAGAAGGGGGACAGAGAGCTGGGCAAATCCTTCTCCGCCCTGTCCCCTCCTGACAGGCCCCAGGGGCCTCGCTGGAGGAGGCATGGATCAGCGGTGGCTGGGCAGCAGGACGGGCACCCGAGTCCCCGGGGGCACGGCCAGCCAAGGGCTGCCTCTGGGGGCTTGCACCGGAACAGAACAAAGAAACCCCTCCTACTGCAGCCAACATTATCCTGGACAATTGGGGCTCTTCTTAACTTGTAAAAGGCGGCTTTAAACCATAAACTGCTTCTCTGCGACCCAATCTTTGTGAATAGCGTCAGAAAACGATTAAAATAGTTTCCCCTTTGTACTCCGTCTCTCCACGGTACGCCAAGGGAAGAACGTTCTGATCGAGGGTCGGAGGAAGTCACGCTTTCAGAAGCGTTTGCTGGGAACTGCTCAGCCTGCTCCGAGTGTGGGGTCTCACCGCCGGAGGAACCAGAGGGGCCCAGACGCCCACCCGCCGGCCCAGCCAGGGGCGGAGCCACACCACAGGGAGCGGCATCCTTGAGAAAGACTGGCGTGCAAGGTTTTCCGCACCATCTCGACGAAAACACCTGTTTTTCTTTTGGTTTTCGTGCAAAATCCATTCAGCAGGAACTTACTGAACGTTACTTCATGGAGCTTCTGTGAGCCATTGTTTGAAGACAGCCGGCGCTTTCTGGGGCAGAGTCCGTGGACGCAGAGGGGGCTGCTGAAGCTGGCAGAGGAGTGCTGTCGGGACCCCGCCGAGCTCCCCGGTCCCGCACCAGGTCTTGGGCTCCTGGGATCCAGGCGTAGCGCCCCCCCACCCCGAAGTGAGCGCCCCAAGGCCCGGGGGACTGCCCCTCAGCCCCAGACCTGAGTTCTACGAGGAATTTCCTGCGAGGAGCCACTTCTAACTGAGCAAGAACAGCCTCTAAGAACAGCGGCGTTTTACTGTCCACCCCCTCGGACTCCCCGGATCACGCAGGTCGCACCAGGTAGAGGGACAGTGACCCCTCCAAAGGATGGCTTCTCCACGCTGAGACGCTCCTTTGGCGGCTGAGGTTCGGGCTGGTTGAGTTTTCCGTGTTCACGACGCACAGGGAGGAGAGCAGCACTTCACCCACTGGCAGGACCACCCGACCCCCAGGAGGACGAGCCGTGCCCATCAGTGTGTCTCCCACGCCTTCCGCACAGCACGGGGCCGGGCCTGGGCCCGCTGGTGGCCCTCTGAGCGCCTGTGCCCACTGGCCCGGGGCCCACATCGCCGCAGGAACTGACCCGGCTTCACACGACACAGCTCACCTCCCTTGGGTTGCCAGGACACAGAACGCTAGTGTTTTAATGAAGGAAAGACGACTTTTGGGGCATTTTAAGATTAATTAGTCACTGACCCCATGTAAGGGACGACCCTGGTGGCAGTCACGAGGCAGGAATCCTCGGCCCCTGGTCCAGCAGCAGGGAGGGCCACTGGCTGCTCCCAGGTCCCCGGGTCGCCCCAGGTCCCTGACCCTGGAGCCCCCGCACCCCACGGGCTCTGTGGCCCGCTCCTGCTCTCAGTGGGGATGGCAGGCAGGCACATAGGTCACAGAGGGGCAGGGGAGCCCGTGGCCATTCCTGCCCATTACTCTGCTGAGCCTGAGGCCCGTCACGGTCACGGTCACGGTCACAGCCAAGCAGATCGGAGGAAACGGGGACAGCCGGGCACAGCCCCCAAGGCCAACGACAGAAAATGGCTGCGAGTGACGAGCCCACTCCAGATGGCAAGGACAGTGGGTGACCTGCAGGCACGCGGGCACGCTCTGTCTGTCCCCCACTCTGCACAGACACCAGGGAAAAGCCCCCCAGACACTCACCGGTGAAGGGGGGTCTGGAAGAGTGGGGGAGGCTCCCGTTGGGGCCCTAAAAGTTCTAGCTGTCTCCTGTTTTCAGAAGTGGCGGCAGCAGTCCCCCCAAACTGCTCAGGGGCGCAGCCCTGGGGCCTCCCCATGGTCTGTGCCCCGCCTCACATGGCAGCAGCTCGGACATGCCCTGACCAGGCACGGGGGCCTCGGAGCCCACAGGCCACGCCCTGCCCCCTCCACTTGTTCCCCGGCTCCGCCTCAACCAGGGACACGTGGGAGAAGAAACCCTTCGGTGATCGACAGCCCCAGAGTCAAGCCCTGATGTCACCACTAAGGAGCTGACGGTCAGGTTCACGTTCCGAGCAGTCTTCTGTGAAACCGGGGACGACCCAGCGGTTCTCACAACCGCCGGGGTCACCTGGGGCAACACCCACCCCCCAGGACGTGACAACCACATGTCAGGGGCCGGGCCTCTGTGCTCCCACAGCGTCCTGGGGGGCTCCGATGCAGGTGGGCCACGGGGCACGCGGCAGGGCTCGGGCCAGTCGGCTTTCCAGTCCCGCTCTTCGTGGCGTCTGGACTGAGCAGGAATTTGAGCCCAGAACTGTGTCACCGAAAACTCCATTTCTTCCTCCGGTAACAACATTTCAGAGGTCGAAAGGCAAAAAGAATAAAGTAAGTAGCTTTACAAAACACATGGGAAGGAGTTAATATCACTAAAAATTGCAGGAAAAAAGCCACTCACAAAATTATGCACATTTATACACAAACATCCCTTCACAATTGAGTATGTTCTAGACAACCTGAAGGTGTAAAAGACAAGGATCTGTATTGACAAGAGCCGAATTTAATGTAGAAAAGTTACAAAAGGAAATCAGAATACGACATCATCTTTCCATCCCTAAAGTTTATGTCCACGAGATGATAGAAGTCTGCGGGCAGCCATTAATCATGAGTCAGTTCCAGTCTCTAAAATACTTCATTTTATTAAATAACTGTTAAATAGGGTCTCACAAAGCAACTGCACAGAGAAGGTGGTCTCCAGAGCTCTCCGTGCCTTCTCTCCACGTCACCTTCGGGTCGGCTGCTCTCACCCGGAGAGAGCTGGCGGGACACGCGGGACGGAGTGGATGCCGCAGCCCGTGTCCCGTCGGGAAGAGAGGCGCCAGCACCTTGAGGATGGCACACCTGTCCCGGGGCGACAGCTGGGCACGGAGCGGCTTCTCAACCGCTCCCCGGCGCGGCTCGCCTGTCCACCTGCCACAGCTGCAGCCGCAGGGCAGAGCGCCTCCGTCCTTGTCCGTCCTCTCCGTCCTCAGGAACAGGCCAGCTGCTGGACGAGGTTTTCGAGACATTTCAAGTGATAGGCCCTCAGAGGGTGTTCTTCTGAGCTTGCACAGGCTGAGAGAGAAAAACACGGGTGTGGGGAGCAAGGTGATTAAACTCAGTGCCACACCCGAGCGTGGCCGAGGTTCTACCGCACCCCGTGGCGGACTCGCACCAGGACACTCACGTTGTAAGAAGACAGAGAAGCCACAGGCTTGTCTTTGCTTTCCATTAGCGGGTTAGCCCAAGAGTCACACTGAAACCCGTGCATCTGCACGGTGCGTGGTGCCGCTCTCTATGACCCACACCCTCCCGCCCACCCCGGAGACACCGACCTCCACTCGGTCAGTCACGACCTCCGGAAGCTCGTGGTCGCGGCTGGAAACAAATGAAACAAAAATCCCACGACCCCTTCGGGAAAAATCACACTACAGAAACGTGTCTGAGCACAAAATTGGTGGGAGAACAAGGCTCACTGAGAACCTGCACCACTTCAAGTGGACTCTGCACTTTAAACGGCGGGCCCCGCCCGTGTGGACGGAACTGCAGGGCCCGAGGACGTGGGGGTGACGGGCCCTGTCCGTGGAAGGAGGGCTCAGCTGCCCGGGTGACAGCGAAGTCTCCTGGCCGAGCCGAGGTCAGCGCTGACGGGCCCAGCGCCCACCCCCCAAGAACCCAGTGCAGCCCAGGGGGCCGCCAGCAAAGTCCAGTGCAAGAAAAATGACTTGGAGAAAGATCAATCGCAGATGTGTTTGAAGGAACTGTTATATTTTATGACTTTAAAATGTTAGCATGAAAAGCATGGGCCAAATACCAGCACACTGTACAATGCTTCGACTAACCATCTCCTCGAGTGTCACTGTCCCACGGCAGCACGGAAGAAACTGCTGTTTCACCATGAACTGCCCAAATATTCCATTCATCGGGGCATTCACTCCGTACCTTCCAAGTTTAGCTGCCATCTCTCCCAAGGAAACTTACTTTTCTTTGCTAAGGAATATGCTTCCTCCACTCTTCTTTTTATCGACGGGTTTCTCAAAGTCGCTCTCGCCTGGGGAGAACACGGGACGACCCCGAGTCAGACCTGTTTCCACGTGTGAGGGGTCAGGACACAGTCAGTGCCCCCCCCAACCCCCACCCCCCCGCCTGGATCCCTCCCCGTCGGTCCCACGTCCTTGCTGCCCCTTCCTCCCGCCGTCTCCCTAACCTTGACCCACTCTTTCACACTGCTGCACCTCCATTTGGTTCCCTCTTGCTCCCTCAGACCTCGGGGCCCAGCACCAGCGTCCCACGTGACCAGCTGGCCGGCAGAAATTTACTGAGTGGCGCATCAGAGCGCCGAGCCCTGGGGCCCAGGGTGACAGGGTGGCAGCAGCCCCCTGTCCTGGGAGCACGCACGCCGTCCAGCAGGACGAACAGCAGCCCCGACAAGCGACGGCAGCTGAGAGCCCACCGGGGACACCTGTCCACGCTCACACTGTCACGCGGCCATGACTGAATCCCCGGGGGGGGGCGAGGGCCTCTCTCCCAGGGGTGAGACGAGATGTCTGCAGGGAGAGAGGAGGCAAGCCGGAGGGAGCGGGTACGGGTCCCGCCTGCTGCCCAGTGGGTGGGGCTGGAGAGCTGGGCTTAGCCCGAAACTCAGCAACCAGCTGCACCACAGGGAGGGAGATCCCGTGGCTGGATAAAACTTGGTTACTTGGTTTTATTTCAAGATGCGTTTTTCCGTGACCCTTCTTTGAGCGTAAATAACCTAGAACAACATGGCACCAATACGGCAAAGCAACTCACACAAACGGGGAAAACTCAGCCCAAAGAAAGAAGCCCTTCCACAAGGAGACATGCTGGGGGGAGGGCTGGTGGCCGGGGCCGGCCTGTGGATTGCTCGCCAGCGGGTGCTCGCACAGCACACCACGGCCCCGAGTGGGCCGGGCCCACGCCAATGCCCCACAGACACCCCGGGTGCCCAAGGGGTCAGTGTTTGCCCCCGGGTGCGATGGGGGCTTCACGGACTGACCTTCTGGTAGTTGTGGGTCAGAGCCCAGAGCGCGGCGGCCCCGATCCTCTGGGTGCTCGGGCTCTCGCTCTCCAGACAGGCGGCCAGCACGCTGACGACTTTCTCTGGGGACCAACACAGAAAAGGGTCGGCCCCAGACTCGACACTGCGTTCTCTCACCTCGGGGTCGGACCGTCCCTCCTACCGCGCGGCACGAGGGGGGACACCTTAACGGGCTCCGAGACAGCCAGGCCGCAGCCAGGATGGCAGCGCAGCCCCGCGGTCTCTGGCTCCGCCGTCTCCGGCCCCTTCCCACATCAGCAGTGCGCCCGCCTGCAGCAACGGAGCAGTGAGGGTTCCGCGGTGAGCCGCACTAACTAACAAGCTCTTCAATTAGCACTCTCAGGTTGGTGTGCAGGAACACAGACGTGCTCGTGACAAACTATAAAGACTGGTACGCGGGCACACCCGCAGCACGGGCCGCTGTGTAAACTGACAGCCAAGGAGCAGCAGGAGGTGAGCCTTGCACGAAGGACCACGCGCTGTAGAGGAGCATGCACTGCTGGGGTCCTGTGTGCCGGGGGAAAGCCGCTCAGACGCCCGTCCGCACGCGAGACGGCCCTTCTCTGCAAAGGCAGCCGCAGGGCGGGCGCAAGCCTGGGAGCGGCCCACAGCCGCCTGCCCTTCTCGGAGAGCCAGAGAGGCTGGGGCCTGGGGGACAGCCGGGCCGCTCAGAGCAGCACGAGGCCCACTGGGGTGGATGTTTTCTCTCTCTAGGGTGGGACTTCAGAGTGTCGAGACGTCTGCCATCGGGTCTGGGCCCCGCCCCGCCTGCCGGTGCCTCTGGCTGCAGTGCCGCAGCGGACAGCAGAGCCTGCCTGCTCCCCGGGGGGCCCCAGCCGCTGCGCCCCCTCGTGTGAGGACTCAGCAAACACTAGCCGGATGGGAGACCCCACGATCACAGCAGACACAGTGCTGCTTCAGCGATTCTGTTCAGGGGTGTCCAAGACGTTGTAAGGGATTTAAAGTCTTTTCCAGAAAAAGGAAAAGCAGCTGCTCCCCGAGGTGACCTCTGAGCAGCGGGGGGCAGACATGGGGCTCTGGTACCGCGGTCGGCTGCCCCCTCACCTGCAGGCTGGTCCCCGCTGCTCCCGAGACTGCCCCCGCCCCCCCCTCGCCCCCGACTGGACTGTCTCAACCGCTACCCAACCCCAGCCGCACTCAGGGCATGGCCCCCTGAAGCTCTGCCAGGGCCGGTGTCCACCCCACCTTCCCTGCGGTGTCGGGCCGGTTTCCTCCCCTGTGTCTGGGAGCAGTTCCTCTGTATTTCTCTGCCTGGAACGATCTGAGTCCCTTCCACCTGCGAATCTGTGTCCTGAAGCAGGTGTCCCACGCTGGGTCGTCACCACGTCAAACATCCCCTCCCCTCCCTCCTCCTCCGCTCCGAGGACCTCGACCAGCCATGTGGCCAGCCCGCCCCACCCCTCTGCGGCCGCCACCCTATCCCCTCTCCCCACATCTTCCAACGCCCTGTCCCCGTCCCGGCGCCCTGGGCCGCATGCCGGACACCGGCCCCTGACCGGTCTTCTATCCCTCGAGTCTCTCCTCGGCCGCCCCGGACACCGCCAGGCCGGCGTGAGCTGCCGTACCTGCCACTGAGGCGCTAACGTGCTGAGCGGTGAGGCTCCCGCAAGTACCATGTGTCAGTCACTTCAAGTTCAAACACCTCCACGAGGCGAAGCAGTTACTGTGTTGGACGGTGAAGTTCTCGAAGCTGTTCGGTTCTCGTTCCAAACCCCCCCACGTTTCAGTTTCCCGTCCCCTATAAGTGTTCCCAAGGTTTTCCCACTGACTGTCTGAACAGGGGGGTATCCGCAAAGCCGCTTCTCAGTCCGTGGTTTGCAGTGGCAACGCCTGAAGCCCAGACAGCTGCTCGCTGCTGGGGCCCTGCTCCCCGACAGGCTTGGTCTCCTTCGACCGTGCACAGGTAACACTTCTGAAAACTCACGCACACGTGGGGGCTATTGAAAGCTTAACGTGACCTTGTCCTCCACACATCAGAGTGGACGTTCGCTTCTCGAAGTGCCCACAGGCACTGCCCATCGAGGGCCAGCTGGAGCCCAGGTCAGGGGCCACCGGGGCCACGAGTCTCGGGGTGCAGAGCGCTTGGGGGCAGTCTGTCGTGCCCAGTCTCACGCGTGTTCTTTTCCTTATCGTCCCCCGGATGAGGGTTGGGGGACCACCCTAATTCCGATCCACCCTCTTCCTAAAAGGCCGGTTCTTTGGAATTCCAGCTTAACACGGGCAGGATGACCCCAGCCTGCCACCACGGGGAACCCTGACGCCCGTCACCGACCCGTCAGCGCTCCCGAGCACACAGTGTCCGCAAACGCCCCTGGAGCGACGGGGCCGTTTCTGTGTGCCTCTTGCCCCTCTGGGCACAGACTCCCGACCCCAGCTGGCCCGGGAGTCTCCCACCACTTCCCCGCTTCTGAGGTGGTTTCGGAGGGGTGTTAGCCTGTGCCCCCTGGGAGGCGGTGGTTGTTTGCAGGGGAGACGGAGCCCGACGTGACCAGAAGCAAGGAGCCCTCGGGACCCACTCCAACAGCCAGGCCAAGCCCCACGCACCATGGCCCCGTCCACCGGGACCGTCTGGGCCTGCGGACCAAAGCCGGCAGTGGCCCTCGCCCGGCAGGCGGCGAAGCCAGGGGGCTCTGGAGAGCCCATGGGGGCTCCTCGAGGGCCGGAGCCCCACCTGGTCCGTCTCGGAGGCCAAGCGTCACCCTGACTCGCCGTCTCTGCCGCCCACTGCGCCCCCCACAGCGCGGGGCTGGGTGAACGCCTGGCAGATCACTTGCACGACGATGCCGTGTCTCGGTCTGAATGGAGCGCACTGTGGACCAGCACACGCATCATCCAGGCCGTGCATGCACGCGGTGTGTGAAGAGGCACTCACCGTTAGCCAGGACCCTGGGCTTGTGGGCGGGGCTGAAGCAGATGTTGTGGAAGATGAGGAGAGGCAGGCACGGGCCGCGCCGCAGCCGGAACCTGCTCATCTCCGCCAGCAGGTCCAGGCAGCCGTCCAGCCGCACGATCATCTGCTGCCCCTCCTCCCCGAGGGACACGCTCAGCAGCAGCTTCAGCCAGAGCACGGCCAGGCGGCTGAGGTGTCTATTCCCTCCTTTTGGCAACGCGAGAGACAGAAAGTGCTGTAAGAAGTTGGTCTGCGGGTAAACAGAGAGAACGTTATTTGCTCCGTCCCTTGGAGACCAATTAACGAGCCTTCTACCCTTTCTCCCGACTTCAGTATCTCCTTCCTCCAGAACCTTCCCAGTGCTCCAGCTACGCTGTTTCCAGGTACGAGCGAGAAAGTTAGGGAGAACAAAACAGTGCTCAAGTTTTAATTCTCAGTAATCCCTTTCTGAGGGTGGATAAAGCAGTTACAGCCAGCTCTTAATGACCTAGGACTGCTAGTCCAGTGTGGGGGTTATTTCGGGCCTCCCGAGTTTTCCCTGGCTTCCGGCACTTCCGCTGCTCATTACGAGCTACCCTGTGGGGAGGACAAGAAAGCACACCCCCCCCACCCCCACCCCCAGATGGCCGCCAGAGGGGAGGGGACTGGGGGGGCATGGGAGAAACTGGTGAAGGAGAACACGAGGCACCAAGTTCTGGTTACAGGAGAAACGAGCCGCGGGAATGGGGAGCACGGCGCAGGGAAGCTGTCGATGGCGGCGTAATAACGTCACTGCGTGCGGGCACAGAGGGGTCTGCACCCACTGTGGTGGTCGCGTCCTAGGATACGTTGACGTCAAACCACTGCGTCGGACGCCTGAAACGTGTACTAGTGACAGATGATGTGACCGTACTTAAATTTTAGGGATTCTGCTGAGACGCCCCCAAATGAGGTCTAACTGAATGGCTGTACTGGAATTTATTTCGACCATGCAATCCCTTTTAAATTAAAACCAGCGATAAAGAAGTCCAGCTGGGAGGCCCAGGGGGCTGATGAAATCACCTTCCGTCGTACAGCAGTCAGGGCTCACTCAGAGAAAAAGGGGCCGTGATTTCATGAACCATTCTGACAACGTAAATTGCGCTGAAATTGTCACTGCTCAATTTGCTCTGTTTAAAGACCGATCTATTACTTTCATGATCTCAAATAAATGTAAGGCAGCTGCCTTTCATCTCAGAGTGATGAAACATAATCCAGAGCAAAGAAGATGAGCTGAAAGGAAATGGTCTGATCAAATTCCAGCCTCTGCAATTCTCATGCAGCAACTTCCAGCCGGCTTTAAACAAAGGGAACCTCGCCGTCGCTTCACCACCCTTTCCGATCACGTGTCTTGACGTGGGGCGAGTTCATCCGAGAAGCTGAGGTCTGGGCTTCTCACTGCTGCCCCCGGCGGGAAGGGCCGCGAGCGCGCAGGCACGTACCTTCTGGATCACCCCTCTGCAGTCGTGCGACAGGGCCAGGTTCGAGAGCAGCAGGAAGACCGTCTGCTGGACGGCGGCGCTCCCGAGGGGCTCCTGGGAGGCCAGCTTCAGCACGCACAGCATCAGCGAGCTGCCGGGGCCGCCCCTGCAGGCGGCCGGCACCGGAGACGGTCCAGGACTGGACCAGCAGAGAGAACTGCAACCTTAAAGACAAGAGCTCGTCACAACGGCTTCTCAGCTTCCCTGTTTAGCTCCACACACCCTCAGCGGCCCAGCCTCTCGGTCTGTGCGACGACCTGGCCATCGCCAGTGAACTGCAGGTCGGCACTCGGGGCCGGTGCCGACTGCCCAGCGAGCCGAGGGGCCCTGCTGTCCCCACGGAGGCCTTGTGATCGCAACAGAGACCTGCGAAACACTAGTCTACTTCTTAAAAAAGACAATAAGCATAACAGGGGTTTAAACAGTTCCTAAATTAGACATCTAATTAAACGGGAGAAGAGGGTTAGAAACGGGCGGTCACTGGGTCCGGTGCCTTCACTTCCCGGAAGGAGAAACACGACGACGCCGCGGTGTGGGCACAGGACAAACGCCACGGCCACAGACGCCGGATGGAGGGCACAGCTCAGAGAGGCCCGCGACCCGCCCGGGCCGCACAGCTCGCAAGCAGCCCCGGCCAGCAGTGGCACCCCGAGTGCTCCCCTCTCGTGCCTCCTCGGTAAATTAAACCACCGTCTGGGAGTCGCCGAGCGAGGGAGACGATCGCACGGGAACCAGGAGCGTGCGGGACTGTACCACGCAGCAGAGGCAGGGGCTGAGAGACCCTGGCGGCCCAGGCGCGGGCCGGCTACAGCACGACCACGTTCTGTGAGACAAACTCACGCGGGGCCAGCACACGCAACACACGCCCTGACCTTCCCGTGTTCACACCGCACAGCAGTGTGCAGACACCGCCGTTCCCACTCGCTGTCCCGTGAAACTGTCACGAATGGGGCGACGTTGCTTGGAAGCAAACAAACCAGACAGGAAAACAGGAGGTTTCTCCCTCAGTTTAGTTACCTGATCACATTCTGATAGTTGCATCACTTGTAAGTATGGAGGTAACACAGATAACGGTTTCGAAAGACTGATATTAAAGGAAGTGGATTTTTTTTTGCTCAACAGTTAGCCACTGATTCTTTCTTCCTCCTCCCTTCCCCAAACCCTAAACTGAGGGGTAATGGGGCGGGCAGAGTAAGCGCTAGGGAGACGCACCCCCCGCACCCCACAGGGAGGGCGCTGGGGCGCGAAGGCCAGGGTGGCCGGCCACAGGCGAGCTGCGGGGACCCCACGGACGGACAGTTCCAGAGGGCAGTAAGCTCATCGTGGCACCGCTGGGGGCCACATGGGGGCTCTGATCTGCTGCTGAGCTCCAGTCCTTCCTCCGCACACCCTTCTTTCCGTGGACAGCCCCGCTGCCACACTGCTGGACATGGGCAGAGAAAGCGCACAACCTTGGGGAGCACCAGCAATCCGCCCCACCCCCCTAGCAGTGTCTTGTCCCCCCACTCACGCAGCCTTTCGCTCAGTCTCAGCTCCCCTCACACCACCTCCTCCCTGTGTACGCTCGCCCTCAGCGGCTGGCCTCCACAAATGTATGGCCCACAGTAGGTGCTCAATAAAACGTCCCACCCAGGAATGAAAGGAAGGAAAAGGTGTCCAGCTGTACCAACCATCACCGACCCACCGCATCCAGAATGACCTTTCATCAAGCCAGTGCCCTGCTCTCAAAGCTATCAAAGTTTTAGCCTTTCCCTCTGTTTTAAGGGCTGACATCATAATTTTCACTCTCCCAATTTTCCTACGAAGTTCAATTCCCCACCGATGGAATGAGGCCAGTTTCTCCCCCCCATTCCCAGAGCTGGGTCACGACTTCTCCACAACATTCGAACACACCTGCCTGCTCTCAGATACCTACAAGGAGGTGAGCCCTCGACCAGCCCACCCCCGATGAGCAGGAGAAACACGCCGAACCGTGTGCTGGTTTTGCCCCCCCGCTTTAACCAGAGCACAGGACACTGGGGTTCTAGCACACCCCGTCACCGAAAGGCAGGCCGGGCTCTTACCGTTGGGGAACCTCGCGGTGTAGACGCACAGCAGCTGCAGGGCGGCCTGCATCAGGGAGTCGTCCATCAGAAGCCAAGGCCAGAGGGCGTGCAGCACCGGCACGAGGTGGGCCGCACGCGCCGCCTCCTGTCGCGGGCGGGAAGGAAGGCAGCACCGGTCAGAGCGCGGGGAAACGCAGCACGAGGTCAAACCCCAAACAGCAGTCCCCAGCGCAGCGCCCTCTCCCCCTGTGTGTGTGTGTGCAAGTGTACGCACACCCAGTGTATGGGCGCAGGGAGAAATAAATCACTCGGGGGTGTGGCAGTGTTTTCAGGCCCCCCACTCACACCAGAGCGAGCGGGCACCTGCGCGGCTCCGGGCCAGCGGGGCCTGGGGTGCAGAGCCCCCCGAGGCGGCGGAGGGTGGGGCTCCGTTCAGCCGTGGCGGCAGCTCCCCCCCACAGCAGCCGGGGACAGGCTCGTCCTCTCCCCTGAGGGACACAGACACCTGCACTCGCTCCCTGGGAAGCCAGCCGTCTGACAACCAGCCGCCTCCGAAACTCCCGTCTCAAAGACACACGCAGCCTCTCGCTCCATCCCGGCAAGAACGAGGGAGACACCCCACGAAACAGACGGGACGCACGTCTGCTTGAGCCACCTGACGTCCAGGTCTCAGTGATAAAAAACTCAGGTGTGACGGGGACTGTGGTCAGTGCCGAGGGACCAGAAGGTCAGGGGCACCGATGTGAGAACGGAGGTTAAAGGCCAGCCGGCTGTGCATCTGAGAAGCGTCCCAGGGTTTTCCGCTCTCCGGCCCGCGCACCTCACACAGAGACGGAGCTGCCCCGGCCGGCGCTGCCAGGAGAACCCGGGAAGTGGCGCAGCTCACCTTACACTCCTCGTTCTGATACAGGCAGTTCCTCAGCAGCTGCATGGCCGTGCCTAACTCTCTGGCGAAGCCGTCCTCCTGTCCAGACAGAGAGCGCTGAGCAGTGGGCGCACAGAGGCACAGCCCCCGTCAGGCACCGCAGCTCCCGGTCCCTCGGCCCGGTGCGGTGCAGCCGCACCCTCGCCACGCCCGACCCATCACGGCCCGGGGCCGAGGAGCTCCTGAGCTCCGAAGGGTGACGCATCTCAGGAGGCCCACCCACCACGAGAAGGTGGCTTCTGTCCTCCCGTGCGTGGAGAGACTGAGATGCGCAGGAAGCTCCCTGTTTCATCTTAACACAGTGAAGCAGGTACCCACGGGTGCTCGGTCACCGCAGGTGCGGGCCGGCCTGCCCAATGCCGAGGAAAAGGGCCTGGGCCGAGCGAGGAGGCAGGAAGCGAAGCTGGAAGCCACGGTAACACCCGGCATCAATCACGTGATGAAACGTGGCTTCCGCTTGGTTTCTCACCGAACGCAGCTGAAACCGGTGATTCCACAGACGGCTCCCCAGTGGCCTCAGCTGCATACACGAGTGTGTACTTACATCTTTACAAATACACACACTTCCGTCTTCTCAAGGGGCCTGTGTGGCAGATCTTCCTAACCAGGGTCACTACTATTAACCACTGCCACCGCATGAAAACGGTGTTCCTTCAAGCTTGCGTACACACGCAGTTGGAAGGACTATCCCAGCTGATCACATTGGGAACACCCGCCCTGCTGGGCTGCAGGGCCGCGCGACGGTGCTGCCGCGAATGTGCCCCGGACAGCACACAGGAAAGGTCAGAGCAGCGCCTGCCGGGGCAAGTCAGGGCTCACCCCGAGGGTGCCTGTGCTCACTCGGAGGGATTTGCTTCTGGTGGCGCGGTACCGCACACGCTCCAAAACAAACATCCATAAGAACAGACACACGCCTTCCATTTAAGGGTCTTCAAAGGGGAACTGAGACACAGCACAAACCCCCCGAAACTGCTAACGTAGAAACCCCACTGAGTTATCTGACTGTGCCTTCCCTCTCGCTCAGGCACTCGGGTGGACCCAGCGTTGGTGTCTGTCATCTCTGGGCACCAGGAGCACGCTGGCGAGAGGGCCTCTCCGTGGCGGGGTGCTCGTCCCGGAACCCCGGAACCCCTACCTTTCTCCGCAGCGCCGCTCTGCCCGGCCGCAGGGAGTCGAGGCTCAGCTGGGCGTGCACTTGCTGCATCTGCGCGACGCAGCTGCCTATCAGATCGGCTGGAAGACAAAACCCCAAGCCAGCCGAAGGATAGCCACGTCCCAGGAGTCAGAGCCACATACGTCAGTCAAACGCTCAAAAGCCCACTTTACACTGCGGACCAGCTCCACCTGAGTATTTTCAGCGAGCGAGGAGTGAGTCAGGGGAACAGTGCCAGGGAGGGAACGGGCCACGGCTGGCCAGGTTCCAGCTCAGTGCAGCACCCCGGAGTCCGAGTTCCGTTCTGGGACGGGCACCCTGTGTCCCCGCGGTGACCCTCAGCAGGCGTCAGGGACCTGGCGGTGCTGGTGCTCCCGCTCCACTCTCGAACCCGGGCTCTCGCGCTCTCCGGATGAGCCACTGCAGCACTCGGGGTGGGAGGGCGAGGCTCGGGATTTATGTTGAAAGACAGGATCTTATAATGCTGCTGACATCACCATCAAAACTATGTTCTATTTTTTAGGTATGTAACGTGCTAGTGGCTACTAATATATAGTTATTATAAAATTAAGTGGTGTGTTACTTTTTAAGCCTTTTAATATTTAGAGATTTCCAAGAGTAGAAAACATTGCACACAAAAAATTTACACACATGATCTTATCATGTTACAAGTAATGCACGCTTAACTATTGCTAGCGACCCTGAACATGGAAGTGTTTTACATGTGGGGTCAGAGGAAATGGACACGAACAAGCAGCAGCACCTGAACCGACGGCACGCCGCACGCACGCCAGGTGCTGCTCACGCAACCCACCTTTCAGGGCGAGCCGCTGGGCCCGTCGGCTGGCGGCCAGCAGCGCCAGCAGCCCGCGCCCCGCCACGCTGCTCAGGGGGTCTCCGGGGGGCTTCCCTCTGTAGCACTGCGAAGAGAGCAGAACACCCACGCATCACACCCCGAGTCTAGACCCCCGTCTTCTCCCACCCGCCCGCACCCGGCAGGGTTTCCGCTGTTGCTGCTGCCGCCGCCCCCCCAGGGGCCCGCGGCGGAATAAACAGGGCCCGTCACCCCCCGGGGTGCCCCTGACCTGCACCTGTCTGTCTGCCCCCTGGAGAAGGCCTGACCTCGTCTCCTCTTCTCTGCGCTCCCCAACTACTGCGTGTCTGAGCTCTGAAGACCTGAGCAGATTCAGGTGGGACTGTCTGTGGTAAGAGTCTCTCTCACATGGAGATGCACATGCATTTCTACTACAATGTCAAAGGGCTCGTCAGTTCCAGTGGCAGAATCAGGAAGTTCCTCATGAGATTGATAACTATCAGTTAACTCAGATTTCACGACTTTTCTTTCTACCAGTTAATTTTCAAAATAGTCCAGCTTTATAATATGGTGATTAAAACTAAGCTCAAATGCCGATTTCCCATAAAACATACTACGGCTCAATTACTAGATACAGCTCCACTCACAACTGGGCACACATCTGGCGCTGAGACCCAGGAGGGAGGGGCCTGCGGGGTGGGGGTGGGGCCCGTCCTGTCCTCGGTATCCCTGGCTGTGGATGAGACGTTCAACACCTCAGGCCAGGGCTGCGTATTGGACGAAGGTCACGCTGGGTGTAACCGTGAGGCGGGGGCAAGCATCCCAGGACAGTGAGAGCGTGTGGAGTGAATCCTACATCCGCCACGAGAACCCCGCTCTGTCTGTGAACTCAGGGGGAGAACTGCTCTTCTACACAGACGCACTGAAGCGGCTGCTCGTGTCAGTGATCCTTCCAGCCTAAGGCCCTCCCTCGACCCAGCCAGAAATTCAGCGTTGGGGGGGATGAGCATGTTCAGAAGATTCGGTCTCACAAAGGCCTCCTACGCACCTTTCCCCTGGAAGGTGCTGGAAGAGAGACTGTCCCGGCATGGCCCAGGAAAGGGGGACGGGGGACAGAGGACACAGGACACAGGAGATGGCAGCAAACAGTGAGGCCTACAGGAATTCCCCAGGGAGGAGGGTGACGCTGGGCACCAGGCCGTCACCAGGAACGGAGAGCGATTTCCTCCGGAGGAAAATGAGGCTGAGACAAGTTCGGATGCTTCTGAGCCTCCTGAGAGGGACAGGGAGCTTATCGGTGGTAACAGAAAAGTCAGCAAATTGAAAAATGATACAATTGCCGCTGAGAAAAAAGCAAGCTGTGCCAGAAACGGAAGGTGAGCACGTGTGCGTTGCTCTCACCGCATGCTGAGTAATCGCTAGTCACCGTGGGGGTGTGTAATGTTGGGGGACCAGAAGGGAGGCCGCTGTGGCTGGGTGGGGGCTGGGGTGTGGAGTCACAGTCTGGTTCTCCGCAGCAGGAAACCAACAGGCGGCGTCCCAAACTGAGTAACCAGGGCAGAGCCATCCTGTTATCTCTGTGTGTTCGCAAAGGGAGCTCACTGAGTATCACACGAGGGGAGGCAGCACTCCATCAAGTCAGGTGCATTCAGCACGTTATGGTCAAAATCCCACTAACAGTTTCTTAGTGGATATTCAAATGCTGGCCCTCGGAAGGCAACTGCGCGAGGCTGGTGTGGCCCCAGTGAACATGAGTTTGACGCCCTGCCTTATGGAGTGCCGCTGTAGAGCAGCCACTTAAACGGTTCTCTGCCAAGGCATTTCAGTTGCAGGCACGGCACGGTAACCGGCTAGAAGGACGGAGAGCTGAGTCAGAAGAGGTTCAGTGCTGTGCCAAAGACCACACATCACAGACAGACTGGCGTTTATGTTGCTGCCTATAACGAACGTATGGCACAAACCATGGCTTATGTGGATGTATGTTATTATAATGCGCTGCTCTTTGACGTGGCTTAGTAATATTTTAATTCACCTATCTTATAGAAAGCAGGGCAGAAACGACAGAGCTTGCAGTTTAACGAGCTCACCGATAACGCCCCGCCTCCCGAGGGGCACGGCGCCTCTCCTCACTCCGTCTGCGCCCTGCCCGCGCCCTCCCGACCGACACCCCGTCTTCACAGTCGGCTGTTCACGTGAGCGAGAACAGTGTGCCTTGTTAGGAAACACGGTTTACGTCCTTGGTGAACACACCCACATCGACACCGAACACTGCATGCACTGGGCAACGTGGGGACGGGGAGGGGAAAATTAGCTCGTCATTAGGAGGGTCGCTGTGATAGCCCTGTGACTCGCTCTCCTCGACCCAGAAGGTAACAGCAAAAGATTAAAAACAGTGACTTGTATAATATTATGAAGTATTAAAGAAAAACCAGGACGTGGTACATTTACCACAATCCTGTGGCACTGCTTTCCTGAGTGTAGCACGTCAACACGACTCCTGCTCCCTGCATGGACCCGTGCTCATCAGAAGCCCAGTCACGGCTCCCTGAAACACAGCACCACCAACAAGCAGGAGAAACCTTGACCCCCCCACCCCCCAGCCCCGGAGGCCTGGATGCGGGGCCCTCTGGCCTCCCTCCAGGGGAGAGAAATCCGAGTGCACCGTGAGTCAGCCTGGCTCCCAGAGGGGGAGAGGGGTGAAGGAGCGCCGGGGCCCTTCCTCCGCAGAAGACTGGTTGTTCAGCCGGAGCCAAAGCTCAGGAATGACCGATGCTTTTGGGTTGGGGCTGGAGGAGTTTTGTCTAGTTGTGAATCTGAGTTTTCCTGATTATTATGTATTTTTTTAAGTACATTTTAAAATCCTCACCCAAGGACATTTTTTCATTGCTTTGAGAGACAGACAGACACTGGTGAGAAAAAGAAATGTCGACTGGTTGGTCGCCTCTCATACTCGCCCGACAGGAGAAGGAACCCGTACCCCAGGTCCGAGCCCTGACCTGGGGTCAAGCCCACAACCTTTCCGGTGTACAGGACAGCGCTCCAACCCACCGAGCCCCGCCAGCCAGGGTGCTTATTACGTCCGTTAAAGTGCCAAACAGCACCCAGCGACTCATCGGGGGAACAAGGCCTGCTGTTCTGATGGCGAATGAGACCAGTGAACGGTGTCCGGTCTTGGTTGCAAACGGAGAGAAACTGAGTGGAATGAGGATTGTAGCTCCAGGGAAGCCGCGTCCTCCCGAAAAGAAGGGACATGGAGACACTCTCTGGGGACCCTGTTCCCCCAGAGACCCAGTGTCTGCGCAGCTGCTGGAGGGCAACAGGGAGGAAACTCAGGCCCCTTATCAGGCTCCTCATCAGGGCCTCCCAGGCAGGAGTGGCCATCTGGGCGGAGCCGCGCTCCTGAGAAGCCTGTGACCCCTCCTCGGGCAGGTGTGGGCTGGGCCGGGCAGCCGCCTGACCGCTGGCGGCCTCGTCCACATTCCAGCGCCGTCAGGGCCTCAGGGGAGCACGAGCACGTGGTCATTCCAGAAAGGTCTGCGTGAGCAGGGCTCGCACAGGCAGGAAAGGGCAAACCCCCGCGTCCTAGGAGCAGAGGGCCGGCCACACACTGGCGTCCCGCTGAACCTCACGGCAAGAAGACAGAGCATGAAGCCACACGGTCCCTGCAAATCAAGTCTTCATGCCCCAAACCTGGCACCTCCTGATGGTAAAAGACAGCTGTCCACCTCAGGAAACACTCCTGCTTGTTTTCACTGTTACCCTATTTATAAAATGGCAATACAGAGATTTTCTAATGTTTTTGATGAAACAGAAAGCGTGGTTCGTGTTTCAGGATTGCAAAAAACAAGGGAGAATATAAAGCAGGCACCCAAGCTCGGAAAGGGGGGGCGTGTCCTCACAAATGTGACGACCAGGCCTGCCACCTCGTATACATGGGCTCCTCAAATACGCGTGGTTCATGTAGGTGAATCCAGTGTCACTGGGGTGAGTACATTTTCAAAGACGGAAACGGTCTTTAAAGTGGAAACAAACTGTGGATTACACCATCACCCTTGACACATTCCCAGTGGCCGCGGTCAGGATGCGACTCACTATTCTGATACACTGCTGGACCTAGATCGCGAATATTTCCCTCTGAATATTTGTGTCGTATTCTCGCCAACACCACAGGGTGGGACTGAATAGGAAATGGTTCCTTTAACTACATACACACTCTTGTATTACTTAAGTAGTCATAATGAGTATTAATTATTATTTTTCTAAGATCTATGTATTTTTTTATTTTTAGAGAGAGGGGGGAAGCAGGGGAGAAAGAGACACATCAGCGTGAGAGGAAACATCGGTCACTGCCTCGTACAGGTGCCCTGACCTGGGGGCAAACCTGCAGCCCAGGCATGTGCCCCGACCAGGAAACGAACAGGTGACCTTTTGCTTTGCAGGATGCTGCCCAGCCGACTGAGCCACACCTGTCCAGGCAGTATTAATTACTTTTTAATGTAAAAGATTGAAATTTTTTTTTTTACAAAACCAAGCCTGAAAAAGTAAAGTTTTAAAAGCTCAAGAAATCGCGCACCTGAATCATGACTTCACTGAGTCGCTCTAGAGACTTCTGACCTTCCCGCGTGTCGTCGAGAAGGGAAGCCATCGTCGGACTGGGACACGGACTGGTTCCGTCCTTATCCCGAAGACGCCTCTTTGCTTCTTCGGTCAGGAGCACGGCGAGGAACTGCAGGCTGGCGGTGCAGAGCGCGGGGCGGGAGGCGGACAGCCCCGCGCACTGGCAGAACCTGTCTGGAAGAGAGGGCCGTTCCACGCGTGAGGGCCTGAACACTGCCTCGAAACAGAGCAAGGGAGTCAGAGCGCTCTCAGTAAGTTTTAAGGAAGGGAAGCGATCAAGGGTGACAAGAGCAGGTCTGGTGTTTGAGGGTAATTTAAACAGTACTGAGACCACACACGGAATCAAGGAATCTACTTAATTTTCATTGAATCCTTTTTATGTGAGCTCTTTTTTTATGTGAATGAGTGTGTGTGTGTACAAATGCACACGTGTGTCTGCCAGGACCCAAAATACTCCTTGTAAGAGGGATGTGTACAAATGGCTATAGATCCCTCTGGAGTCTGCTGGGATCCACAAAGTCTCTAGAGTTCTTAACTTTTTCGTTTTTATTTCATCGCTAACCAAGAAAGAAGCTAAGGCAGCTACACCCTGAATTACTGAGGTGGCCACCTTGTAAGTGTGACTGTGTAACCCCTTCCAAACCAGCTGATGCTGAACGGGACCCAAAACGAGACGGAGTGCAGCGCTGGCGGGATCAAAGGGTCACGGTCGTTCTGCGGGAGAGCAAGGGTGTGAGGGACGGATGTGCAGACACGGCAGAGCGGACAGAGCGGGCGGGCCAAGTCGGAAGGTCCACACTGAATGAGCCGTACTAGTCTCCCGTTGTGAGCGCTGATGAATGTAATCAGAGGAACGTGTGCTGCATGACGGTCATTTTATTAAATTGCTGGCACCGGCTTACAATTGTGTGGCTTTATTTATATGTTATTTCGGATTCATACTTGTGTAAGAGTTACCACCGGGAGACTTTCTACCTAGATTTAGGTTACAGAAATGCTCATGTTCTTCAGTGACCTAAGAAAAATACTTTAGTACTAGCAGTGGATTTCATGAGAATTGTGTTCATGTAAATCATGTCTAAGTATTAGTCCAGTTTGAAAGTTTGAGCAAAGATGGTTACCAATGACGTAAGCTGCAGTAACCGCAAGATATTTTAAATGCGTGTGCATACGTGGCATAGCAAATAAACAAACAAAAACATCTCCATGGCAAGGAACATCACGGATCGTTATTAGTTATGTCTTCACCGGCATCACAATTACCAAAGCCAACTGTTTACAAGTAGGTTATTTTTGATCAGCACCACTACTATATAAAATTGTGTGTGTGTGTTTTGCAGAAAGATTCTGAACTTAATGTGTCTTGATTGTGTCCCTAGGGAAACAGTGTCAGGGCAGCAGGCTTAAATCAGGGCCGGCAACCCTCCCCGCAAAGGCCCGGAGAGGGTGATATTCTCAGCCCACAGGCCACAAGCCTCCCTCACAGCCGCTGGAGTCGCACCCTGGGCGGGAAGGGGAGGAGCTTGGCGCAGCCCTGCTCCGGTAACACTGCGTTTCCATAGCAGCTGACAAACCTCGAGGACCAGCTGGCTCGGGCGGCCGGTGCATCCCATTAGGCATCTTGCTTTGCCTTATTGGTGACTCAGGCAGGGAAGCCCCGAGCAGGCAACAGGCAAATCTCCACCTCAGCCAGTCAGTCAATCGATTTCAACTTTTCCTTCTTTTACTAAAATAAGGATCTCCAAATGGATACTGTTCCCCTTAGGGAACTCCTATATACAGGTACCTAACAACTCCGTTTCCTGTTATACATGTATTTCCCCATAAATCTTACTTCAGAACAACTCTCTGGTTACAAAGTATATCACACATTTACCTTACAGAATGACCAAATGATAAAATAAAATGTGGGAAAAAAGTCAATTAAATTACTGATAACTTAGAAACTTAAATTCAGCTTTGAATATATTTAAACTGGTTATTTTTAAAAAGTAACAAAAGTTACTTAAAACATTTATATAAAAAAGATTCTTGTCATGCTAAAGTTTAGAAGAAACTATGAAAAATCAAAGGCAGCAGTTATTTAAGTAGTTAAGGAAACATCGTCTAAAAATAACGACACTATCTCCTCGGCACTTCTGTGAGAGAGAACTCGCTGTAGGAGAAGCCCTGTGTCCGGACAGCAGACACCACTTTCACCAGAACGCTCCACGTGACCCAGGCGCAGGTCTGCCCGCGTAAGCACGTGCACGCAGGTGAGGGAAGCGTGGTCCCCGCGCCAACCACGGTTAACCTCTCTCACTGTTTTAGAGTCGCGTCACGTGCACCTGCCTAACGCCAGGGGCCCGTCTTACCTATTTTCATGGTCCCCGGAAAGGCGTTTCAGTGTTTCTAACACACACTTTGGGGCCCTCACGGGCACTCACTGTAAACGTCCTGAAGCAAGCACCTAGCGTCTCTTTCACGGCCATGCCGTCACTGCTTCATTTTAGAGAGGGCACGCGTACGACGTACAGGTGTGACAACGATGGTCCCCATCTGGGTCGGCAGGAGGCCCCAGCTGGGTGCGAGCGCCCCTTACCAAGCACCGCCGCCCAGTGCTGGGCCAGCCCCGCGGCGATGGGCGGCAGAGAGGCAGCCGCCGCCTTCCTCAGGAGGGTGGCCAGGAGGGTAAATAAGTGTGTCCACGTCTGGTGGAACGCCGAAACCAGCTCTCCGTCTGTCGAGTTAATCACAACGTGTCAAGGTAGGAATGCAAAGAAAAGGGGCCTTTTAAAATGCAAAATTCATCAGACACTTCATTACACTCAAAATAAGGTGTGTGCTTGTCAGACAGGGCCAAATGCAATTCAGCATGAATTTACTTCAATTACTTTCTCTTTTATATTGCTTCTTAAATAGATCTTTCCCCCCTCTTCCTACAGACAAATAAATATGCGCTCCCAATCCCCTCTCATCATTAAAGCACATCCAACAGACACGGGGTGTGACACACTGATTGTGAGGCCAGAACTTCAAAAGCACTTATCGGGCACTTTGTAGAAAGATGTCAGTGTTGTGCCGCTTCTGTAGAAGCCAAGGTTCCCCGGTTTCCTTCCCCCTCCTGCAGCCTTGGGGGGGCAACAACGTGCCAAGGCCACGGAGCAGAAGAGGGTCTGCGGCTCTGCCCCGGGCTGACGTCCCGGGCAGCCTTCCCCCTCCCCTCCGCTTCGCACCGAAAGAAAGCAGGAGGCAGCTGCTCTCTCAAGGCTGCCTTCTCCGCCACAGGCTCCGCCCACCCCGCCCGCAGGCTCCGCCCACCCCACCCGCAGGCTCCGCCCACCTGCATCTACCTCCACCACCGGGCAAAACCAGGACGGCCCCCCTGGTGTGCTGCAGCACCCACCGGGCACCTGGAAACAGCCCTTGTCTTTCTCGACTCTTTCGTTACCACCCGTTCTACAGGAGTCTTTCAGGCCAATGCTTTCTCACGACCAGCCCCGTGAAATATTAATTCTACAGATACTGCATCGCTGATGTACTATCCCTACGTCTGCCCTTCACACATAAAAAGAGTAAGTATAAAGCTTATTAATTTTATTCAATACAGGCTTAAGGCAGCTAAATGAAACATTTCAGTTGGAAGTTAAATTAAAAATTAAAAAACTATTAACATTTAACTTTATAACTATGCTTGCTGAAGAACTTCTAATGTAATTTATTCATATATCCAAATGTACCAAATTACATATGAACATTACAAATCATAATCAATTTTTATAAAATTACTTTTTTTATAACTCAAAACTTTTATTTTTCCAGAAAAAAATGTTAATTTCTTAAAAAATATTTTAGTGGACTTTTAACTCTCACTAGATATGAGAAAATAACCTTTAACTTGACCACTTAGTAGATGTACATTCGGATGTCAGTGACATTTTTCTCTTCAGCACCGGGCATAACTGACAGGTTCGATACTGGTGCAGAGGTCCCCCTGCGGTATTCCCTGCCCCTCCCGAACGGAAACAATAAAGCTCACCCAACAGGTCGCCGGTGCAGATGGCCAGAACTCTGACAACGTTGGTGACGAGAGGGTTCAGAAGCCCGCCCTGAAGCACGAGGTCAGGGTCCACCACCGCACAGGACTGCAGGAGCCGGGACAAGGAGCGCAGGTACTCAAGCAGAAACGACACCTGCCGGCGAGGACAGGACGTGAAAGGGGGCCCGCCTCGGGGAGGAGGTGCCCTACTTTCTACGCACTGGAAGGAACCTCTTTGTCAACACGGCAATAGAAAAGCTAAGAAGATAGTAACCATAACTTTCAAAGACCTCAAATGAATACACAGTGGACGGGGCATTGTTTTTTATTTTTATTTTAGTTATTGTTCGAGTACAGTTTTCTGTCTTTTACTCCCATCCCAGCCCACCCATCCAGCCCTCCCCTCCTCCCTCCATCTCCCCCCGCCCCTAGTTTTTGTCCATGTGACTTTTATACTTGTTCGTGAGCACATCATTAACTGGGACATTAACACCACCGACTATAACACCACCAAACAAAACGACATTTATGAAGCCAACTGAATTTCCATTTAGAGAAAGCAAGCCTCAGAACTTTTCAAGTAGCTAAATTGTGGAATCAATATTCTCAGAGAAGCAGCAAAGGGCATTCCAAAGCCATAAAGCCTATAATTTTATACAGGAAAAAAAAAGAAAAATTACAAAACACTCTTCAAAGGGCACAACCTGGGGGGTTGGGGCAGGTAGCCCACTAGCCTGATTATTATTACAAATAAAATGCAAATGACGCATGTCTGCCCTCAACCACTCTTCAGCATAAAAATACTACTCTTAATTACAAAAGAAAAATTTGATCTGCCCCAATATTACCAATAAAACCATTTCTGGAATGTTGCTTGTAATATTATAAGAAGCATTAACTGACAAAAGTACTTTAAGAAAATTTCCGGGATGTATAAAAAGTAAAGAATAAGCTGCGATGTCTCCTTTATCTGTGACCCCCGGGAAATGCAATTGCGCACACGCATCAACATCAGAGAGAAGCTCTGAAGGCCCCTCTCCATACGTGTGCACACACCGCACACTCATTCATCCCACCGCACTCTGAGGCCACTGACGGCACTTCAAGTGACTGTGGTGTCACATGAATTAGCACGACAAGCGCCCCGTGCACACTCACTCCTGCGAGCACTCACTGACCCCCGAGGGCAGGACGAGCACGGCCAGGGACAGGCCTGCACGGGCCCTGGGGTCCCCGGGGCCCAAGGACAGGCCAGCTCCCTGCCCCCTGGAACCCCGACGAGCACTCGGAGGCAGAGCGCCATGTTCCTCACCCTTGTCGGGGGTCTGCCTCGTTCCGAAAGCTCAGAGAAAATGTCACAAAGCGGGAGAGACTGGGCTGGTCCACCTACGCCTTCACCCCACACGCATCCTGTAGCCCCTCTTACAAAATTATTGATTTTGAGGTGACGTTTCTATCGGCCACAACTACCCAAAGAACCGTTAAATATTCTGTCTAGTCAAGAACTCAAAAATAATTCATGTATTCTTATCAGACTGGGTTCTGAAGAGACACAGAGAACTTGGAACAATGCCACTCTAGGTGAGCACGACAGAGAGAGCCTAAAATCACTGACGGGGACGAGGGGCTGCTACCCCTCCTCCTTCCTGAACATGGCGCCGAAAGAGATCCAGATCCTGGATGAAACATTTATAGCTCGTTAATGATGGAACCAGCAGCAGAATCCAGGTCTCCAAACCCCCTGCTCCCTTCTGTGCCCCAAAGACGAAAATGTCAAGGAACCTATTTCACACGACCCCACCACACCAGGGACAGCCGGAGAGGTGTTCGCTGCCCTCCTACAGGCAGTGCGGCCTCGGCGGGGTTCCTGTCCCCGGCACCCACAGCGCGGGGACGCACAGACGGGCCCCGGGGGCAGGAAGGAGACGCGGCCCCCTCACCTGAGCCTGCGTGTGCCCCGCTGGGGGGGACGACGGCAGCGGGGCCTTCAGCTCCTGCACACAGCTCTCTATGAGGGTGGCGTCGGCGACGCTGTCAGGGACAGAAAAAAAAAATCTTGTGATGATTAGCAGGCCTCTTGTTAAAGATTAATAAACCCGAATTTGAAGTCAGAATGTAACCTTGAATAGAATTCAAGAGAAAGGGTTTTCACAAAGCAAAGTCGATACATGTTTATAAAAAGGTATTTCAGAGCACAGGAAAAGATCTTATCAGACACAAGTGGGAAGCAAAGAATTTCAAAGAAAAATGTCTAATGAAACCATGTGAAAGGCATCGCTTGTAACCCTCACATTGACCCCATTAAACAGGTGTCGTCAGCGACACCCGGGGCCATGGCTGCAGCGCTGCCGAGGGGACCAGCTCCAACCGGACCCTACGGTGGGCTGATTCAACGCCCCCGGCCGTTCTTACTAGACTGCACCACCGATAAGTTAAAAGTTATGTCAGAGGCCTATTGGTACTATAGATAAACAGAAGACCCAAATCATGATTTCCCCAAAACTTATGAGGATTTTTTTCTAGTAAAAAGTTCAGTCTCCCATCACCAAATAAATCCAAATGAATTTTAGAAATGCATTTTCAAACCGTGGGCATTCCTCTGATATGACCACTAGGGGCAAAATCCCCAACTCCTCCACTTCCGGCCAGAAGGACCAAGGGGCCTGAACAGTCCCCACGTGTGGCGGAGGGCAAACGGGGTGTAGAACCTCTGAGTTGTACAAAGTCAGGATTCGTTCCGAGGGGAGCCAAACAGTCAATGTAACGAACTGATACAAGTGGCTGGCTGATCACTCTACAACCAAGGCTGTCAGGGCAACCCGGGCGGAGCAAGCCCTGCAGCCGGAGGAGCCCGCAGAGGACGAACAGTCCGCCCGGGACCCACAGTCCTGCAGCGGCCGGATACAGCCTCCGGGACCCACCTGGGCCCCGCGCCCCGCCCCCCCCCCCCCCCCCCCCCCCCCGAGTCCTGCAGCGGCCGGATACAGCCTCCGGGACCCACCTCGGCCCCGTGCCCCCCACCCCCCCCCACAGTCCTGCAGCGGCCGGATACAGCCTCCGGGACCCACCTGGGCCCCGCGCCCCCCCCCCCCCCCACAGTCCTGCAGCGGCCGGATACAGCCTCTGGGACCCACCTGGGCCCCGCGCCCCCCCCCCCCCCACAGTCCTGCAGCGGCCGGATACAGCCTTCAGGACCCACCTCGGCCCCGCGCCCCCCCCCCCCCCCCCCACAGTCCTGCAGCGGCCGGATACAGCCTCCGGGACCCACCTGGGCCCCGGGCCCCGCGCCCCCGCGCCCCCGCCCCCCGGAGTGCTGCTTCTCCCTCACCTGCAGAGCAGCTCGAGGAGCCGAGCCTGTCGGAAGGCGTGCGCGGTGTCCCCGGGAGCGATCACCAGCAGGCTGTCGCAGAGGCTGCACACCGCGGAGAGCAGGGGCGGGGTGACCAGGACGCACGGGCGGGGCCAAGGAGCAGAAAGGGACGAGTCTCGAGGAAGCCGGGGGGACACGGTTTCGGCCTGACCTGGGATGGAAAGCACGCAGAGAAAACATCGTCTTTTGTTCACCCTGCGGTCCTGTGCAACAGTGGCCAGTCTGACAGTCAGAGGAAAGTTTCTGCACGTGTCAGAGACGGCTGGGAGTCCCGCGTGCTCCACTTGGGGCCTTCGCAGCGGGGAGACGTATGGGCCGCACCGGAACCAGATGGTCAAGGTCAACGCCACCAATAACAGGACGGGCAGGAACCACGGTTCTGCTGCAGGAGGCGCTGACAGTCTCACCACGGGGGAACAGCCAGACATCTGACCTCCTGCAGCACAACTGGCCTGGGACTGTCACAAAGGCCAGGGTCCGGAAGGCAAAGCAAGGCTGAGGAGTGCTTCTCAGCACCCGAGAGGCGGGGCAGCTGAGTGCGCAGCCAACCCCGGCCTGGACCCGGACAAGAAAGGGAACTTTTTCCTCTGCTACAAAGGACATTCATGGGACAATATGCAATCTTTGGAAAAGGTCTACAGAATACATCATATGGCTGCGTCATTGTTAATTTCCTAGTTTTGTGATTATAAAAGACAAAACTTCCCCTCTGTAGTTATTAACTCCTTTGGGAAGGCACTCTGAGAATATATATCACCAAGAAAGATCTGACATTTTAAATCAAATAAAACTGGGAAAATTAAATTTAGGTAATTCCCCAGAAATACTTCAAATGGTTTCGAGGGAGAATTTTAAATACTAGTCACAAAACGTGTATTACATATCTTCAGCACGTCTGTCCAGGGTAAGCACACAGAAGAAAGGATACCAGTAAAATGGGAGGGGCAGAGCATTAAAGAAATTCACACTCAATGTATCTATTGTAATTTTTATATTTTATCTGGACAGAATTATCCCAGTTGTCCATATGCACAGTACCCAAACAGATAAACACTGTTACTTTGTGATGATTAAACCGTATTAATCAAATGTAGCTTCTGGCTCGAGAGACCCTGGTAATGGTTTTCTTATAACATAGAAGAATTTTTCCTGAACAGAAGTCAGAAACTAAACTGAAAGATGAAAAGCTGGTGTCCGGAGCGGCCCTGATGCGTGTGCGAGAGAAAATGCTTGTCACCCTGCCCTGAACCACGCCGGGACAGGATCGTTCCCAAGTGACTCAGGAATCACAGCGCAAGCAATGAGATGATTGACTAGCCTCACAGAACAACCCTGCCAGACGTTCCAGCTGAGGGAACTAAAATCTCATTATCACGAAAAAAGAAAAAACTGCATCTGAATACTATTTTAAAAAGACGGGATTCAGAAAGACATCAAAAGCACTCAAAACTGCCCTAGCCTTGCGGCTCGCTGCCAGCACAGAGGCAATGCTGGGTTTCCGGCCAGGTTCAAAGACGTGTGACAGACCCAACAAAGAGGCTGAAAAGCTTTTTGTCAAATGCACACGCTGGAGTGACTGGCAACCGGTGACAGTGTCCATGAACACACGTCCTAAGCTCAATCCTTGAAAATAAACTAAATCCAAATCAAGAATGACAAAATGAAATACCCACGCAAGCGTACAGGGGTGGGCAAAAGAGGGTGAAATTACCAGTCATTATTATAGGAAAGGTAAATCAAAAATGAGGATATAAAACAACAACAAAGAGACAACAGCTCACACAACAACACACAACAACAAACTGAGTCTCACGCACTCACGACTGGAACCTGCTTGGGCCCGCCCCTGCACGTCCGCACACAATCTGCACGTATGTGACTGCAGCATTATTGTTCCCAACGGCCCAACAGCGGGGAAACCCCAGCGCCCACGACTGAAGGACTGAGGGACAGGCAAACCACAGGGGTCGTCCAGGCCGGGGAGCGCCCTTCGGAGATGAAAAGGAGCGAGGCGCTGACACGTGCCACCACACCACGGGCCTCGAGGGCCTCACGCTAGTGAGAGACGGCAGCCACCGAAGGGCACGTGCTGCAGGGCTCCACTTCCAGGAAATGTCCCCACTGGTGGCGGCCTGGGGCTGGCGAGAGTGGGGGCGGGACGGCGACCCCTAATGGATGCAGGGTTCCTTCGGGCTGATGAAACGAAACGTTCTAAAGCTGACTGTGGTGACGGCCGCACAACGCCGTGAACACGCTAAGAACCCCTGAACCGCGCACTTAAGGTGGCATGTGAGCTGTGTCTCAAAAAAGAGTAACACGACACACGTTCAGAGGCAAATACTCATGAAATTCTTTATCAGATTTCATTTCACACTCGTGTGTCTTTAGCTACTTACACAATCTGCGTCTGTCCCTTTGTTCTCAAGAAAATCAAGTAACTTCTTCCTCACTTTTGTATACTGTCAACGTAAACTACTAAAAATCAAAATGGGAAATGGTTTACGAAGTTATGAGCAAGTACTGAAATAAAAATTCAGAGTAATGTCTCAAGTATTTTTGAAGTTCTAGAAAGCATTTTTCTCAGCAGATGCTTACTCTTCAGTGTTTAACGTTATCTTTTTTTTAAGATAGTACATTCTGACCTGGCTGGTATGGTTCAGTGGATTGAGTGCCAGCCTGCGAACCAAAGAGTCAGTGGTTCGATTCCCAGTCAGGGCACATGCCTGGGTTGCAGGCCAGGTCCCCAGTAGGGGGCGTGAGAGAGGCAACCACACATTGATGTTTCTCTCTCTTCTCTCTCCCTTCCCCTCTCTCTAAAAATAAATAAATAAAACCTTTTCAGAAAAAAGCCTATTCCTTACAGGTTAGGAATTTAATGTTAAGTAGTAACCTTCAAGTATAAACATATATGTACGTGTACTTATATTTAGAAGCATAATGGAGTTGGAAACAGCCCCTAAGGCAAGGTGTAACACTGTACATATTGCTATTAATAGAAATAAACCCTAGGCTACTCATCACGCGTTTGCAGTGAAAGAGGCCCAATGCATTCCGCGTGCTTTACAGTAAAAGCACAGTCAGAAAAATACTCAGGACCCGACTCTCGTCACTCCAAGTGGGCTCCTGCAGGAAACCGAACTGTTCTTCCCACGGAGGGAAAACACGGAGTTAACAAACATCCACCAGCCCCCCCAGTTATCTGTGCTCAACTAACACAGCCCCACACTCGATCAGACTGTTCGGTGGGAGGCCAAATTCCCGCTTATAGTTAGGAGGATTGGTTTTGTTGCTTTCAGATCTATTTATTCTAATTGATTCTATCATGTTCTGTGACACTTCATTTTGTTCTGATCTAGACACTGTGTTCTGGAGCTTATTCAACTCTGCTCTTATCTAGACATTTACTGCCAAAACATCTATCTGGACCCGCTTCTTGTCCTTTTTCCTTCTGCAAGTACCGAGCAGACTCTTCCCGGAGGTACCTGGAGCCACAAACAGGCTGCGCGAGGAGGATTCCGGGAGAGACGCGGCCGAGGGCAGCGCTGGCGGTGACAGTCCCGAGCTCCCCGAGGAGGGTGCCACCTGCGGAGCAGCAAGAACACGCTTTTACTCTCGGCGATCGCGCCTGTGGGGGTCACAGCACCGACATCGAGGGACAAGCAGGATGTGCGCGGAGGGGTATCCCGAAACAGGTACGGTAGCTAAAGAAGTTATCGTACTGCATTGCAACATAGGCAGCTTTGAGAGAGTCACAGCTCCAAGAGAGTCCTTTTGAAACAGCTGGAAATAGCGAAGTCACTTCTCACATCAACATAGAATTTGAGTTTAAAACTATTTTCCTAGTTTCCTGTCAGACAGACAAAATGCATCAACTGGCCAAAAACCGTTTTCTCTGTGTTCTGCCTTACAGAAACAAGCGTTCACTGGAGACTTTAAAATTTTTCAAAAGTTAACTCAGGAGTTGCATATTGTATTTTTCAAAAGGATTTCCTAATACCTTTCATCCTCTTTCATCAAAAACAGCACTGGTGCCTAAACATGTTATTTGATTTAAAAAAAAAATTAAGAGAGGACACAGGAAGACAATGAGGGTCTGTGATGTGAGAAAAAGAGAGGGTAGAAATCTACTTCCATGTTTCAAGCGTAACACAAATAAGATCTGAGAAGTTTCTAAGGAGCGTTAGGTTGCACGTGGACACCTTTCTCTACGTGTCCAAGAGCAGAAACGCTCTGGCCTGCTTCACAATCTCCAGTCGTGGATTCTAGGCAAACAGCCACCGGAAGCTGAAATCACCTTAACTGCATACACTCTCGTCATGACTGACATGTATGCAACATAAAAACAAGAGAGCTCAGGAGACACCATGGAGGACGAAGAGGAGAGGACAGGTCCACTGACCACCCTCCAGCGGTGCGGCCCTGACCGCCGAACCCACCCACCAAACGTGTGACCGCACACAGCTCACGTGCAGGCACGTCCCTGAGCTCCCGGGTCAGGCTGGCTCCACACGTGAAGGGTTATTATATAAGATAATTGGTCTTTTACCAAAATTCAGAACATGTATTTTAGTACAAACATTTAATCAGACCCAAACCCATTTCACTTACTTCAGTGAGAGATTGCTGCCTAATAAAATTGCTGAAATCTAGTTCAACACGTTTCTGTTTCTTGACATGTTTGCCCTTGAGAGCAACGGCTGTAACTCTGTAATTACTTAGCTTGGAAAACTTCAAACACACCAAAATGAGTACAAAACACAGAAGAACGTACAATACATATTATTATTGGCTCTTCCTAATAATTTTTAAAAGGATAATTATAAAGTAGCACGTGCTCTGCACACAAAAGAGAACGAATGTTCTACCTATCCCTGCCACTGCATGCGCCCTACACAGGTGTCCCCGGGACGCGCTTCTCTAAGTGCAGGTGCCATCCCAGCACAAATGAGCCAGAGGCCTCCACACTGACAGAGGTGCCCCTAGGCAAATAATGATGACAACAAGTAACACATGTCCAGGGCCCTTCTCAGAAAACCTAGTACCCTCGTCTCTGAGATTTATGTTATAATAAACTTGAGAAGTGCAAAAGTTTGACTTGCTTTTGCTTTTTGTACTCAAGTGTTTCTGTGTACGACCAACATAACCTGACATCTACAACACAGCTGAGATAGCTCAAAGCTAATCCCAGCGGCTAGTGTTTGCTGGGGTCTCACTACGAGCGAACGACTGAAAAATGTGCGAAGATTTCCAGGTTAGTCGGCAGCCCTTTAACAAACAGGGAAACCTGAGGAGCGCTTTCAAGCACAGGTGAGTTAAATAACCCTCTTTGCCTTCAGTCACAGCATCATTCCTCTCACTGAGACGCAGACAGGGAGGCGTTCCAGCTCGGAAGGCAAAGCACGACACCTAGTGGAGGCCAGGGCAACTACTCTAAGTACAGCTGCAGGTTAGCAATGGGGAAAAAAACAAACAAACAAACAAAAAAACACTCTTCTCTCCAGTCTCCAAAAGATAAAAAAAACTCTTAAAACTGTAGCAAAAAGTACCAGTTTCCTGAGAAACTGTACCATAAGTAGCTCCTATTAATGCCTGAATAACGTCACCATTCTCACACTTCTTTGTCCCTGGAAGCAGGTGAGAGCGTTGGCCTTCCTGGTTCTACAGCACCGTGATTATTCCAACGACACTTCACAGCTGAACGTGATGTTTCCCAGTCAAGAATAAATGATTCTGCCTGCTTGTAAAGCAAAGGAACCTTAGGATCGCTATTATTTAGAAACGCTCGGCGTGCTGAATTTTGCAGAACCGAGCACCTCGCGAAGGGGAAACAGGCAGGAAGGCCCACCTCACTTTCTGGTGCTCTGCACACCCAGACGAGCTGCTCCCTGACACGAACGAGTGTGCAGGAACGTGCTCATCAGCACCGCAGTCATTCGAGGGGGTGACCATCTCCAAATCGCTCGGCCAGAAGCCAAAGACAGGTCAGGGGCATCAAGCATTACGAACCCTTTGGGACCTGCCCTCTTCTCCTACTAACCACCGAAGAACACCGGGGACGTTTCAGTTCTTTAGAAAAGACAGGAGAGCGGCTGCGAGCTCATCTCCAAGGGTATCATCCAGGGCAGCGACACGAGCAAGGCTCAGGCCGCACTTCGAGTCCGCCGCGGCTGCCACGGCAAACAAAGCCGCACACCCCCCGCCACGCCACCGCTCCACTGGGTGAATTCGACGCTTCTCAGAGGTCAGGAAAAGCACTTGGGAATTCTGTGGAGGTACCATGGTTTCCGAGGTGGAGAGAGAACTGGGATCTCGATCTTGATGGGACATTCTAGACGGAGCACTCCAGAACTTGAAGGAGTCGTCCAAGCCTGTGACAACAAGGAGATTGTCACCATGAATGTCTCATAGGTACTGTAGCAATTAACAGAGAAACAGTCACTACATGAAAGCAATCAGGAACTAAGGAAAGGTTTGCCTAATTGATTTGTATACAGAGCTAGTTTTACTAAAAATTTACAGACAATTAGCTGAATGTCCTTTAGCTTACTCATATGCGGTTTATCAAGAGCACCAGCTCCCAAACTTTCACGTGCTCATCAAGGCAGTTCCTGGGGCCTCATCCAGGAGCCTCCTCCACACCCAAACCGGGCAGCCACACACGTGCACTGCTGACACACTCACAGCAGATGTCCCTACTCAAGGTTCACGGCCGTGCCTTCAGTAACACGGGTCCAAAGACACCCCAACAATTGAGTGGGTCACTTTCCTAACAGGGACATTTATTTAGAACATCCCTCGTAAGTCCTCCAAGGAGTAGGCAGAAAAGTGAATTAGAAATTTACACTTAAATGTTTCAAGGTACAGAAACTTCACGCCTGGGCCCTGGCTGGTATGGCTCAGTGGATTAAGTGCCGGCCTGCGAACCAAAGAGTTGGCAGTTCAGTTCCCAGTGAGGGCACGTGCCTGGTTTGCAGGTCCCTAGTAGGGGGCCTGCAGGAGGCAAACACACATTGACGTTTTTCTCCCTCTCTTTCTCCTCTCCTCTCCTCTCTGAAAGTAAATAAATAAAATCTTAAAAAAGAACACTTCATGGCTATAATTTATTATTCATTGACTCAGAAAAACATACACATACATATATCCATGCATATAAATACATTTTATTCATAAACATGTATACACACACCCATCACAGGGGGCATGTATAATAAAATTAATTCCCAAATTCACATTTGGGAATTCTTTCTACTATTCTTGGACCTCTTCTGTAAATGTGAAGTTATGTCAAGATTTTTTAAAATTACATAAAATTAATCTTAAAATTCAATATAATTTTATTATTAAGTCATTATAAATTATTAAAAGACATAAATGATTAGATGTTCTAAGGTCTTATACTTAGGAAATCCAAGAGAATCTACAAATAGAAATGAAGAGGTTTCAATAAGATTTCTTGACAAATGAGTAACACGCCAAACACAAATACATTTTTGGATTCATTAGCAAAACAAATGAGAAAATTTAGTAGGGGAAATGTCTTATTCTTGAGTGCTTGGGAAGAACCTTTCTAAAGCTGGGGACAACAGTAGAGGAAAGCACAAAACTGTGCTGAAGGTCATGAAACACCTCATGAAACATTTATAGGATTTTTAAGGTGGTTTCCATGAAGAATTTATAACACAGGAAAACGCTTCAGCGATGTTTCGTGAAAGAAGGGAAGACAAAAATGCACGTAAGACACGAGCAATCCTGTGACACACACCCGGCTCCCGGAGCAAGGGGACGGGAGAGACCAGGCCACGGGGCGGCAGAGGCGACATCCCTGGGGGAGCAGGACCGGAGACAGAATCAGTTCTCCCGTGTACTTGTCATTATGTTTCAACATTCGGTAGCAAACACTCTGGTTCCTGACAATTTAAAAGGTGTTTTGTTTTTTTAATAAGATTTTATTTATTTATTTTTAGAGAGGGAAGGGAGGGAGATAGAGAGAGAGAGAAACATCAATGTGTGGTTGCTGGGGGCCGTGGACTGCAACCCAGGCATGTGCCCTGACTGGGAATCGAACCTGCGACACTTTGGTTCGCAGCCTGTGCTCACTCCATTGAGCTACGCCAGCCAGGGCTAAAAGGTGTTACGTTTTATAAAAACACCAAGGTGACGTGCTCACCATTCAAGTCGCTGCCGTCTGATGCTCGGTCGGGGGCAGGGCCCTTCCAGTCACACATGTACAGCCCCAGGTGACACTGCCTCACCATCTGCTGCAGGTGTTCATAGAAATGGCAGTGATGCAGAAGGGCCTGCAGGGCGGGCTTTCCTATGAGCGACAGGCCGGAGTCCTCGTCGTGCACACAGGGGCCCTGCAGGGGGAGAGGGGGCGACAGGGAGAGACGGCGATTCACTGCATCCTTCCTCAGGGAACCTGGGGGGCCCCAGACACCGCACGCCCCGACCCTGCCACACGGACGGCAGCGACGCCAACTAGTCACCTCCCAGCCGCCTAAGGGGCCACCGACGACAGAGGCGCCCTCTGTCTCTCCAGGGGCCGGTCAGTCTGAAATCTGTCTGTGGAATGGCGCAACTTCACCCAGTAATTATGCGCTTGAGCCATAACTACAAAAAGCTATTTCACAACCTGCACAGAATGGTAAGTATTAAAATAACAGACACCGTGTGACCCAGGCAGCCAGAATGAGTCTTCGTGGCTACTGACACTCTGGATAAACAACAGAGACCCACCGCGGTCCACAGTCAGCGTCACCTGCCACTTCCCCGGCCACCTCACACCGCAATACATGAATGAAATGAAGCTACTAATAAACGAGTAGCATAATGCCCAGAACAATTTAAAAATATTACACACACATTACATAAAATTATTCAAAATTTTTACTTTTGCAAAATTGTGTCTGTAAAATAGCTTCCTGGATGAGCTACCACCACAGGGCAAAACTGACAAAAGTGTAAGAAAAATACGTGAGAAAGCAGGAACCGTGTAAACGTCAAAGACACGTCACTCCGGAGCCCCTAACCCGCCGACTGTTCATTCCTGAAGGCCTCCTGAGGCCGACGGCTGTAACGTCTATGACCAGGACAGGCGGGGGAAACCTACTGTCCCCGGGAGTCCATCCCTTCCTTGGGAACAAGTGTTTTCAGAGTCAGTGAGAAATTATACATGAAACTATCGTGTAGGCCTGTAGTAGCTATTCTATAAAGGGGTATAATCATCATAAAGATGTCTAATTAAATAATCACACTTATCCTTCGTGTATTCATGTATTTTAAAATTGATTTTTTTCTCTAGTTCTTACTAACATAAAAAGAAAAAAGATTTATAAAGATAACAAAAATGTCATATGAGACATAAATTTAAAATTAAATCTACCTAATAAAGTTTTAGAACCTGTTTTTTTTGTTCCTTGCCTCGAAAGCAAGGTGAAACTTATTTGGTTTACGAAGACTGAAGTTAAACAAACTCTGACATGAAACAAAGCATGAATATCCCAGCAAATAAAGACTGAGACACAGAAATGTAAAAGGGTACAAGGAAAACCAATTCAGGAGGCTTAATATGGAACTCCTACAATTTGTGTAAACATAAAAGAGAAAAAAAAAGAAAAAGTGATTTTTAAAATAAATTCAAAAAATCTGTCAGAGCCAAGCGATACGGCACATCTGTATCTTCCAATTAAGGAGCTTAATGAGTGTCAAGCAGGAGAAATAGAAAAGACAGATGATCGTGACTTCCAGAATATGCGAGGTGAGAGAAGATGGGAAGAGAAGGTCAGCCAGGACGAGCAGGAAGAGCCAGAGCCAGATGACCGTCCACCTGGTCATCCGCAGCCCCGGGCGCTGGGAGACGGCGGCACAGACAGATTCTCACGGAGAGCAACGTCCGTGGGGTGTCTGGTAACGAGCCCCAGCAATCACTCCGGTGCAACTGAAATAAACTTTCTAACATGCAAGAGCTCATAAGTGTATCACTCGTACACTGGCTCTTAGATAAGAATACAATCATTTCGAGGATGATTAGTAGAAGAGAAAAAATCTAATTAAAGAAAAAGGATGGTTGTGAGCTTAGAAAAACGTGCTCTGATAAAAAATCGCAGTGCAATCTAAACTCCAGGAGGGAAAAATCACCCCAGTAAATTCTGTAATTACACACATGTGCACAGGCACGCACGCGCGCGTATACACACACACACAGGCACACACACACACACACACACACACACACACAGGGAAGCATCCCGTCTGCCGGCCGGGGAGCCCCCGGCCCGGGAAGCGCACGGAGAACGTGCCACCGCAGCCCGGCCACTGGCTCCGTGCTGAATCGCTGGTTTTCCCTTTCTGGAGCCAAACCACACAGATCAGTGGAGGCTGCTGGGGAGAACACAAAGGCACCCGAACTACACAAGGGGAAGGGGAAGGGGAAGGGAAAACGGGTAAAGATGATAGAACTGGCGAAGATTAGCAGCAGCAGGGCGGAGCAGACACCAGCGAAGGGGTAGGGACAGCTCAGCCGCATCTCCTTCCCTTCCTCGTGGAGCCCAGAGACGGGGCCGCATCCCACAGGAAACGAGACCCGCAGCCGCAGGGGCGGCCAGGGGAGCAGGTGGGAGCAGCAGCAGGGCTACACTGGAGGGGACTGTTTCAGTGAGCTGCGTCCCGCGTGCCCACGCAGTCACGGGACAAACACGCTCCTGCAAACAAGCTGCAGAACTAAAACCAATGGGAGGGGAAGGTGCCTCTGTGACTGGAGAGAGGCGGTGAATTTCACTGTAAGCTCTATTAGCTCTTTTAACCACATGCACTTATTACTTGAAAAATCATTTCTTCGAAAAAGTCAGACAATTCATTCAAAATACGTTTTAACTTCTCAAAGAAAACCAAGCGATCTGGAGTAGGTACACATTCGTTTTTATTCCAGTTACCCTAACTAAGCAGTAGGCCTGACCCGCCCCCTCCACAGGCCCCAGCTTCCTAGGGGCCAAGGCTCCTTAACGGCAGGAAGGACTCCCAGCAGCAGGGAAGCCACACCCAGCCCCGGGGCCACAGCGGGGCCTGACTCAGGCTCTCCACGTGTGACCAAAGGTCCGAGGGCCAGAGCCTGGCTCTGCCTTCCACGCAAAGGCCAGGCTCCGCCCCACAGAGCCGTGCGTGGTACGGAAGCCGGATGCCCTGCCCTCAGGTGGGGGCCGGGGCTGCAGGTCAGCGGAGAACAGCCAGGGAGCGTGGGCAACGACCGTGTGCAAAGCAGGGAAACTCTCCAAACCACCAGGAGAAGACTGCCAGCACTTAGCCATCACTCTGTACTAACTGCTTTGGACAAGCACATCACAGGACACACCCATTCATTTGAAAACACTTTTCTCAAGGACACAGTAGGCTGTCATACTACTGTTCAAACACAGTTCACTCCCAGTGTCGGAGCGCTAATACACCCGTTAGCGGTGACGCTTCAAAACGGACTAGAAACAAAACGGGAATTACATTTAAGAAGGGCAGAGATTTAATGTTTTCAAGGAAAAAAATTTTTGATATATAAGAAAAATTTTGAATGTGATAATGCCATCTAGAGATTGGAAAAATGGCCCTAATTACATAAGAAATCCGTAACTATGTATCAATTATGAATAGAGTTAAAATGATGCTGTTCCTCTGACACTAAGTAGTTACTGCTTTGTGAAATCAACACTACTCATGACTTGTGATGAACACAGTAAAAGATGAAAAATATGCAACGACAATATCACGTTAAACTATGAAAATGACCCATAACTAATAATGACCCCACTCTCCAACCCACGCACACAAGCTGACATGCAGACCGTCCAGAGCGGTGTCCACAGAGCGCACGGAAGCAGTGACGGCCCCCGCCGCCCCCGCCCCCGCCCCGGAGCAGCGAGCACGTCTGGACACCAGATTTCCGTCTGAGGAAACCCGGGCTCTCTGCGCGGAGTCTGCTTCCAGGCTGGGGCTGGGCAGTCCCGACGTCTGGCCACACGGAAAGTGAGGAAGGGCCCGGAGGCAGACGCAGACACATGAAAAGGACGCAAGGCTTCACGGAGGGGGTCCTCCTGGCCAGACTTGCAGCAATTTCAACGTCTACGTAATGAATGACAGAAGCAGACTATAACCCAGGAAACGAACTAAGGGTCCTGGAGCCCGTACCGCACACTGGTGTAAATAATACAAAAAAGGGAGTAAGTAAACGGGGAAGAAAGGAAAGCTCTTCCTCCCAGTGAAATGTAACAAATGCACCGGGAGTGATGGAATCGGAAAGCCACCACCTGGCAATCATTCTGTAGTAGCCGCTTTGCACAAGCACCGACAAGGAAGAGTTGGTACCGAGAAAGCAGATGCGGAACTGCACGAGCAGACTCACACAGCCTCAAAAGGACCTCCTGCAAGAGGGAGAACTGCAGTATGACTCCGCAATGGAGAAAACAGGCGGAGCCGACCGCCACCAGGCGAGCAAGTTCCCATCGGCAGCAACAGGACAGAGACAACGCATCTCCAGAGAGACCGCACTGATGACACACACCTCCACGGCTTTTCTACGGAACACGCGGAGCCTAATCACAGAATATCACACAAACTACACGGGCCGCACCCCTCCGGTGCCCTCCTGTGAGGTCGAGGATGTTAACTCAGGCACTTTGCACTTCAGGTGAAAGACACCAGGCAGCGCCACGGCCCCGTGGGCAAGCGCCCCGTCACAGTCACCAGCCTGGCGCCCACCACGGCTGCTCCGAGTCCCCTCACCGCCCCAGAGGAGAACCCAGAAACCTGACCCGGCGCCCCAAAGGTTCTGCGTTTCCTTTTAAGAGACCCTGCTGCCTGGAGCAAACTTCATCAGGAACGAAATATATACATGCTGAAACTTTACCATCAATCAATCCCAAATACCTACTGATTGATAAATTGTTGGAAGTCACCCACCTGCCAAGTATAATCCTTTATAATGACTGACGGCATTGGAATCACGAGGAGATTCTGAAGGATAAATGCAGCCTGGAATTAAAGAAGAGAGTCAACACTGCCATCTTGTGGTCGTCTCTGAAACAGCCAGCATCCGGAACTTAGTAACAAAAGCGCCCTCCCGGGGTGGCTGCACGTGCTGAGCGTGCTGATGCTGAGGGGCCTGCAGTTCTGGTCTGGGGACCACCAGCAGGGCTGAAACTGTTTCATCAGGAAATATATTTTCTCTTACTCCAGAATTTTTTTAAAAAAAGATCTGTATAAAATATAAACAGTTCTGGTGGCAATGAGCAAATAGAAATACATTTTCACCATTCTGTCACCCCCGCACACCCACTGTGCGCATGCACACACACACACACCCCCATCTTCGCCCCTCTCTCACACGAGCCCCTCTGCATGAAGGGTCCTACTTAACAAAGGTCGCAGAGGGGTCCAAAGAGTAGAGGGGACAACCCCTTCACTAAGCTTGTAAACACGAGAGACCCATGGACACGGAGGTGACAGACAGTATCTTTCCCGTGAACCTGTTCAGTGCATGATGAACTAGCACGCTGAAACACACCAAGTCTGCTCTGACCCCATCAGAACAGAGGACGCCCCCAGTCACTGCGAGGTAACACGGCTGCCATGCGCACTAGCACCTCGCGTGGGCTTCCTGCGGGCCCACCCCCGTGCATGTGCACGTCCATGAGGAAGGGGGGGAGGCGGACACAGGCGGCGTACCTCCCGGCGCACCAGGCTGCACTCCGACTGGTCCAGCAGGATGTTCACCGCGGTGCCCCAGAGCCCACCGGAAATGTTCTGGCAGCTCTGGGCCAAGGCCACGCAGCCGCTCTCCAGGGTGGTCAGAGCGGACCCCAGCCCCAGCGAAGTGAACCGCACCTGCTCGGGTGAGAGAAATGTTCTCACATCGAAGAACCTGATTCCCTAACATAAACTGTTCATTTTCCTGTCACATAAAATATCACATTTTTATGACATTGTCTCGACAATCCTGAATTATAAAAGACACATAAAAACAGCGTCCTGTAAGTGCATGAATAAATAAAATCCTCTTCCACAACTCAAGAAGGCAATAATACAGGAAGAAAACTTAACCAAAAGGAAATGTCACAAAATGTCTAAACCAGTACAAGTAAGAATAAAAAATACAGCTCACAAGACTTTTTCTAAAGAAAGCAGAGGGTACTTACATATCTTCAATGAGCCAATTCCTGATCATTCCTCATTTTTAAAGAGACTACCTATTATTTTGTACTATCATCCTTAAGTTTTTATTTTTTAAAGACTTTATTAATGTTTATATTAATAGAGGAAAAGGAGAAGGGAAGGAGAAAGAGAGGGAGAGAAACATCAATGTGTGGTTGCCTCTCACACACCCTTCACTGGGGACCTGGCCAGCAACCCAGGCATGTGCCCTGACTGGGAATCGAACTGACGATTCTTTCATTTTTCATATGTTTACCCTGCATCCGAATGAGTCGGACTGCAGAGGTGGTGCTGTGAACTGAAACGTGTCCCTCAAAACTCGCATGTTGAAGCCCTAACTCGCCGAGTGACTGTGTGTGAGGACCAACCAGGCTTTCAGGTCGGGGGAGCTCAAGAAGGTCGTAAGGGTGGAGGCAGACGGGACTGGTGGTCTTAGAAGAAGAGGCGGGAGAAGTCATACATCTGAAAGCAAGAAGCCTGGCCCTCCCCAGAACCCAACCATGTTAACATCTTAACCTTGGACTTCCAACCTCCAAGACTGTGAAAAACAAATTTTTTTCCTTCGAGCCCACCCCCACCCTACCCCTTACCCCAACCTAGAGTATTTTGTTTCACGCTGATTACACAGCGGTGAACGAATTTTGAGGTTTAGTAACTAAATTAATCGCACTTTGGAAAACATGAACGTGGATATGCGTACACTTGCTGCATGTGTTTCTTAGTCTGCACCTAACGGACTCATCTCTCTTCTCACTGACCTCTGGGTCTCGGTCCACCCACAGCGGAATCAGCCACGCCAGTCCCTGCTGGGCGGGCGCGTGGTCCTCACTGGGACCACCCAGAGGCAGGGACCACAGCGACACCCACTCCTGCGATGGAAAAGGGAAAAGGGGGACAGAGACACGTGAGGCCCACTTTTCCAAGAGTAAAACAGAGGGAGTTTTCAGTAACTCTGAATGTTAAAAAATCAAAGTAAAAATGTACTAAACACTTGGCTTTAATTCATTCTTTAGCCAAAACAAGGCAAACAAAAGTATTGGCTTGTCCTTAAAAAGTTAAACATAACATTTTTTCTTCAGAACAGCTATTTTCCCCATGATTTCAAAACAACATCGTCTACAATGCAGAGGTCAGTCAAAACAAATGTCAAATAAAATTCAGATCTGTGTAAATAGGCAACTTTTCAGAAGCATCTTGGTCAAACATCTCTGTCGTCTCCTGAGGAGAAAAGGTGAGAGGTTTCCCCGCAGTAGCCGCCCCTGGGCCCGGCCCGCGCCACGGTGCACGGCCCGCCCCTCGCACCCACCCGCTCCCTCGCAGGCTCACCGGGCCCGGGTCCTGGGCCGCCATCTCGTGGGACAGGTGGAGCAAGCAGAGGACCGTGTTCTTGGTGACGCCTTTCCCCATGAAGGACATGGCGTTCCCGCCGCGCTCCACGTAAAACGAGGTGATGACCTGGAAAACAGGGCCGGCGACCTCACAGGGGCTGCACTCGGGCACTCAGCACCAACAAACGGTCGCTTGCCGGCGACGCGTCTGGACAGACTCCTAACCACAGTTCATACATTTAAAAATGGTGAGGATGGGAGATTTTGTCATCTCACCACAGTTAAAAAATACGTAGTCACCAGCACTGCACCATATACTTAAACATTTGTTAACGGTAAATCATAAAATGTTTTTCCTGTGGAACTTACATAAAGAGTGTATAGTGTCCTTCCTAGAGACTTTAGTGATTCAGAAAATACCCATAACATTCTGCAAATGTTTAATTCCTTTAAATAAGAGAGTTTATGAATGCCTTTTTTACTTTGTGGAAAAATACGCTCATAAATTACTAGCTATACGAAACTCCTATGGACTATCAGGGTTAAGCCAGATTTTCTAGAATTATGGTTTAAATGTAAACAAACATTTTCCCCACTTCTGAGCAATCTCAGATTTCTATGTCATATTTAAGTAGATGCTTATTTAAATCATTAGCTGTCAACTCCTTTTCTCCCACTTCTCAGGGATTTGACACATTTCCATCAGCAACCACACAATGTTTCTTATCTAAAGGCATACGCCCTTCACATTACAAATAATGCTATAAATCAGGTACTTACATTTTAAATGTGCTAGGGAAGCTTACTTTTTAAAACACATTTGGTAAGTCTTTACATAATATATCCATTCTAAAACTTCACACATTTCTTACCACGGACACCTTGAAGCATGAGATAACTAATTAATATACTGCACTTTTTCAGTACTTATACTTGTTCAAGAGAAAAACTTATTTCATTAAAGTGACTACACAAAAATCCCTATTAAATTTTATACCTCAGCTAAGAATATTTAGGATTTTGAAGTCTTAAAAAGCAAGATCTACTTTTGGGAAGAAATTCTAGATAACATCATCTGAAGCAGAATTTATACCCACATCACCTTTAAAACAAGGCTTATTGATGAAGGCACAACAATTAAATAATACACCTAATGTACATTCATTTACGTCACACTCCAGTACTCAAACCGTATTCTAATTTAAAAATCATACAGAAGACACAGTGTAACTTAAATTGCCCACTGTCTGTCCACCGTGTACAAACCCCTTGGTGGGCTCGCGGGGGGCTCTGGGCCGCGGAAACGGGCCGAAGGGGATTCTCGCGAGCCCGGTTCCAACAGACCAAGGCACCGAACACGGTGAGGACGCAGCGTGTTAGGCGCGATAGCGGCGACCCAAGCGGCTACAGGTCAGGAACCTGCAGGAGAGACCTCCAGTCGCAGAGCCCACGCTGAGTGTCCCCGTCTGGGAGAGCAGAGTCGGGCCCACTGGGGGGCGGCCATGAGTGGGTGAAGGTAAACGGACGGGCGCAGGTGAGTGCACGACGAAAGGTGAATGAAGGAAGGTGCGTGAACAGGCACGGGGTCCCACCGAGAGACAAGGAAGGGGAAGGTGAGCGTCTGCCAGGGAGTGGGGCCTCGCTACGCGCCCGGTGGGCATTTCACAGACACGATGATCGGGTGAGTCGTTCTAGGGCCACGCATTCAAAATTTTAGGTAAGATTCTAGAAAAACGTCGCTCACCACAGTCGGCACAAAAAGGTACAAAATCTAAATAATTCTAAATTTAAAAAACTTATTGACAACCTTCCCAAAAGAAAACTCCAGGCCCAGACTGCTTCACCGTTGAATTCTACTGCGCAGTTACTGTGGAAATAACACCAATTCAAACGAGCTACTCCGAAGATGGAAAAACGTTGTGTGAAGAAAAGGAGAAAATTACGTACACGCATGGAGGACATGATTTCAATGTTAAAACCTGACAAAAGTTGCATGAGAAGGTGCAATAATTCCAAAGCATTTTTTGCACAAGTAGATAGAATAATATTTAAAACATTAGCCAAGTACATCTGTTTATAGTATAAAAGAAATAATGCATCATAACCTAGTGGGAATTTTCCACAAATTCAAGGTTACCATTTTGAAATCAATATGATGCATCATCTTTAATGGACTACAGGGGAAAAAATTAAGAATATCTTAAAGGATACGGAAAAAACAATATACATTTATCATGTTTTTAAAAAGGCTCTAAACAAAATAGGACTAAAAGAAAAATTCCTCAGTCTGATTTTTCTTGAATTAATTGAAGAAACTACCTCAAAGAGTACACTGAAAGACGAAAAAGTAAAGCCTTTCTTTTGAGTTTGGAAACAAGAATTGCCAAAGTGGTACATGGTTAGTATATAAAAACTAAGTATACTTCCACACACAGACACTAGTTAGAAAATAAAACGACAAACACTCATTTTCACCAAGACGAGAATGTTCATAGCAGCAACATCCAAACGGCTCTAAACTGGAAGAAAAGAAAACAAAGGAACGCCCCCAACACTGCAGTGGAGCGTACCGGAGAGTGAAATCAGACCCGCCCCACCTCCGGGCAGCGGGTGCACGGCTCCGACAGCGACCATGACGCGCGGAGCCGGGGCTGCGGCTCCCGTGTACCCGCCGGGCACACCAGTCACGGTTGTACGTGTGCGCACCCACGTAAACGGCGAAACTACCAAGAACGGCAAGAAAACGTTTCCCAGGAAACTCAAAGCGCAGCTCCCTCCGGGAGAGGAGCGCAGTCTGGGGAGGGGCCACGGAGCTGCGGGGGGGCGGGCGGCTGCGCTCTGCTGGCTGTGTGTGGGCGGGGCGGGGCGGGGCGGGGCGGGGCGGGGACGTGGGTGCCCCTGTGCAACTCACTGGGCTGCGAGTCCACATTTTAAGAGTTTTCTGCACGGGTGCTGTGTCACACTAACATACAGGTTAAGCAACGTAGGTCAAGGAGCAAATGACCCTCATGGGAAGACGTAAGTGTGAGCCTTGGTTTATTTTTCTTGGAAACCAGGGTACCACGAAGCGGTCTTCCTCACTGACCGGGGAGCAAACAACCGCCCCCTGCGGGCTGCAGCGGGGGGGCGGCCCGGGCCCGCTGCTCACCTCCAGGAGGCCCGACAGGTACTTCCCGCAGATCTCCAGCGGCGCGGCGAGGGCGCAGTGGGAGCCCCAGCCGGGCAGCGCGGTGAGGTGGGCGATGCCCCGCAGGGTCCTCTCCAGGGAGGGCAGGCCGTAGAAGTGCGGCGCGTCCGTGACACGCAGGCACTGCAGCAGCTTCAGCGCCAGCTGCGTCTGGAAGACGCGGAAAAGCTCCAAGCACTGCCTGTGTACGCAGAGAAGGGGAAAATCAGCCACGAGGCGAGCGCGATGGCGTGGCGGGTGGTCGTCTTGTTGGCGGCTGAGGGTTCCCGACAAACACTGTATCAGAAGAGTATGAACTAAGAGAAAAGGCAGAAAAAATTCCCTCTCAAAGCAAACTTTTCAAAAAGAAAAGCGTAGTTAGACCGCCACCTTGGGTATAGAGTGTAAAGTACCAGCAATACATTGAAAACTACATAGCCCTGGCCGCTGTGGCTCAGTGGACTGAGCAGCCAGCCTGAGAACCAGAAGATCACTGGTTCGATTCCCAGTCAGGGCACGTGCCTGGATTGCAGGCCAGGTCCCCAGTAGGGGGTGCCTGAGAGGCAACTGCACATGGATGTTTCTCCCTCTTTTTCTCCCTCCTCCTCTCTCTAAAAAAACTAAATAAAATCTTAAAAAAAAGAAAAAGAAAAATATATAAATGGATATGGTAATTGCTACCCAATAATAAGAAAACCTGGAATGGAAAGCTAAATGCATACTTTAAATGAGTTTAATTGCTATATATTAAATTGCTATACTTTTCAATCATTTACTATCATTAAAAAATTGAAATTTTTATTGGAAAATGTATTTTTCCCAGAAAGCTAAAATAAAAGAAAATGAAAAGTTTCAATACATTTGACACAATTTATATAAAACTGTCAAAACAATAAGATACATTTTCTATTAGAAAATAAAATCTCTGAAATTGAGTAGCTAGGCATGGGTCCAAAGATGTGATTCCCAGAAGAAGCGATACCTTGTGTAAGAACACACAGAATGAAGTCTAAACGTTCTGTAGCTTCGCAGACCCTGAGACTCCAAAGGTGACAACTGCGGACTATATTACCTATTCCATCCCACTATTATAGGTATACAGGTCTATACTTTTTAAAGATCATAATTTTCCTATATCTGTCTGTCATCCAGATGCTTTTAAAATACACATATAAACTCATATTTCTCACAGGTTGGGAACAAAGCAATCTAATTAGTACCACAAGAGAAGTTCACGCCCCAGATTTCTCTCTCCACCCCCCAATCTTTTCTAACCCCCTGCTCATTCAACTCTGTCTCCTCAATGCACATCCCTTCCCGGAGGCTGTGGAGACCGGACGGCACTCAGACACGCTGGAGCGGGGGACGTGCCCCGACTGCTGCGGCTGACGCAGACTCAGCTGTGTGCGCGTGTGCGCAGCGGCACTCCTGCAGGGTGTCGGGGTCCTCCGGGGTGGACGCGAGCCCCAGGTCTGCTGACAGACACACGGACAAACACGGGCTGGCACGTCCACACAGGGAGCACCGTTCGGCCACAGCGGGAAGGGAGCACCGGTTTGTGCTGTGAAATGGGCGGTCCCGGAACACACGGCGTTAGCAGACAGAGGCCACACACAGAAGGCCGTGCTGTTGGACCCCAGTCATACGAAACGCCCAGAGACGTCAGACCCACAGGCACGGAGGGAGGGAGCGGTACTCGCTGCCACGGCCCTGGAGGAGGGGCGGTGGGAAGAGGCTGAGTGACGGGTGCAGGGGCTCTCTGGGGGAAACGAAAATGTTCTGCGATTAAATAGTGGCAGTCGCACAACCGTGTGAATGCACCAACAGCGTACGCCATCAATCCTACACTGTTCAATGAGCAACAGGAATAGTGAAAGTCACCTCATTGTAAAAACTGAGAGAAACGTCAGAAGCACAGTGGAAGGCACGGATGCACAAACACTCGTCGAGCCACAGAAACGGGCACAGCTGCGCTGGGCGACTCGTGGAGCACCGAGAGAGGACCGAGGACTGAGACCCGGAGACCAGCCAACTCCCCGGCGTGTGAACCTGCAGTCAGGCCGCACCGGCGATCCCCCTCCGCCACCACCCAGGCGGACCGCCCCACCGCTCCGCGCCGAGGCCCCCCCCCACCCCCGCGGTCCGCGGCAAGTGGGAGGTAAGACTCTGGAACTCAGAGGAGAACATGGTCCTCCAGCAGCGCCCTGAGCCTCCAGCAAGGTGCGGTACCTGTCAGATGTGCGGTACCTGTCAGTGACAGCCGAGAAGCTGAGCAGCAAGGTGTTGAAAAAGGCCATCAGTTCCTTCTGCAGCTGCTGCCTGACAGCGGCCCGCACCTCGTCCGCCTCCTCGAGTGCCTGCGACTCCGTCAGGACCAGCAGGTCCAGCAGCGGGTTCGGGCTCTGGAGGGAGAAGTGGGCGGGAGACACGGTTACTCTCCAGGGGGCGATGGTGGGTGGTGGTTCCCCCAACGGTCCCAGGGGCTCAGGGTGTCCTGGATAACTCAGAGTCGCACGCGCGCACCTCGCCGGCGGGTGGGGGCCTTGCTGCACCCCAGGGCGGCTCTGCGCCCTGAACCAAAAAGTCTTCTCAGTTAGGATGTTTAATTCACACCATATCGGTGCTTTGTACTTTCACAGAGAATCATGTTTTTAAATAAGCTGTGTAAACGTATTAACATACAATGAAAAGTATTTACATTATAAAGTCTACCATCTTCTCATTAGTTTAGGCCCCCTTTTCTCATTTTTATGTAGGTTTTCCCCGTGACCACTCGTACGAAGGTTTATCGCTGCCAGGTTAAGTAAACTCATAGGGTGTTTGGGGAAAAAACGGGCCAACGATACACAGCGAGCCAGCTTCTGGCCCGTCCTCCTCAGCGCGCAGTCAGCTGGAGAGCGGGGCGCAGTGGGGCCGCAGGGGACGGCCACGGTGAGCGAGCGCCTCCGGCTCGTTCTCGCCAGTCTCGCCGTCACCACGCCCCTCCGGCCCCTGCCTAGCTCTGCTCCCTGCCTCTCCGAGTTCCTGTCTTCACTCCCGTGCTCCGAGGACCCCGCTGCAAAATACGGCTGCAGCGGAAAACTCGCAGGGAAGCAGGCTTTGCTGAGCAGCAGGACTGAAGGTCCCTTTCATCTGCAGACTTCCAACTCAACAAACCTGGTCACACCCACAGCAGGAAGGCCACGTGGCCGCCAGCTCTCTGTCCCAACATGAGGAGCACCTGGCGGTGGCTACGTAAACATTCCACTTCTCCACAACGTAGCGTTTTCAAATAAAGCACCTGTCACACCTAACTCCCACATTCCTCAGCAACACTCACAGGTCTGAGAAGTAATTCCAGAAGCCAGCTGAGAAGTTCCACGGATGGGTTTTTCCTTTGCTCCTTCAACAGCTTATTCAGGAAATGTATGATGTCTATCAGCAGCTTCTCGTCCTCGGCGCAAGCCGGGGGCACCTGCAGAAACCTACAGCGAAGAAGGCAACACTCAGGGTTTCTGGCTCCTGCAGTGGTGTTGACAAATACTCAACCGCCGGCTGAGAAGGGGGTGCCCTCTGCTGTGTCTGCCCACGTCCACAGTGCAAATACCCCCGTGGCCGGCGGCCAGCCACCGACGTGCCGCGCAGCCGCGGAGGGACGCACGACATCATCTCGGGAACGCAGGGCGGACGTCCCCTCGAGGGCACGGGTAGCAGCGAAGCGCCGTGAAATGACCCGGGACTGGTAACTCCTGCATAACCGTCACCTTCATGTTCACATGACTCGTTTCACTGTGAGTCCGCACAACTCCGTACTAGAGAGCGGCTCCGTTTAAATCAGCCACCACGGCGACACCGGAGCCGGCGGTCAGAGCCGCGCCGTGAGAGCCGCGCCGAGTCAGGGGCCAGCACCCCGGGACGCGTCCACCTCCGTGGGGCGCAGGGCCCACATTTCATGTTCAACGAGCACGCCGCCCGTTCTCCGCTGGACTCACAGGGAGGCCAAACTGCGGGGCCCCTGCTGCCGACCCTGCACCCCCGTCTGGTGGGTGCGCAGAACGTGACAGGGTCACCGGCCGGGCTGGCGCCGCCCCCACGGCCCCTGGCAGACCTCCACCGCGGGCCAGCAGCTTCGCAGAAGTCACAGCAAACACCGAAGTGAGATCGCACTTGCGGCAAAAGCAAGACAAAACCACACACAACAGCCTGCGACACGGGCACGAAACCCACCGCCAGCCCACGGATGTGCTAAGTCACCTGTGACGCGGACGGTGACAAACATTCCGTCTGCTCGCTCATGTCCCAGCCCAGCCGTTTACTGGTACAACAGCAGAATTTTCCACAATAAGGAAGGTTTAGAAGCTGTTGTAAGTGCATTAATAATTCCTTCTAAGACGCAGTGATCAGGTTGAAATCTTTCTCTTCTGCTGCTATTAGATGTGCAGCGCAGGTGATGAAAACCCTGGGTGTTCCTTCTACGGAAGCGTTTCTCTCCTCGCAGCACCGGTGAGACGACACGCTCACACCGTCACAGCTGCACCAGGAACCCACGCACAGCCAGCCTGGTCCCGGGACCCCGCCCACCGGGGCCCCCACTGACCTGCCGAGGGCGCTGGGCCAGGCCAAGGACCTCAGCGCGGCCCCAGCAGGGCTGGCGCCGCCCTCGAGAGACAGTCTGTCGTTCAGAAAGTAGAAGCTCATGCTGGTGACCGCGGCCCTCACTTCCCTGTGGGCGGCGGCCTCCACGATGGCCTGGAGACAGCCCCCCAGGCCGCTGGCCACGTGCGTCACCGTCAGCGCCAGGGTGTCCTCCGGGGACAGCCTCAGGGTGTCTGAGAACCTGAACACGCAGGAAAAAGACAGAGGGACACAGCTATTAAAACGAAAGCTCACTTTCATTGTAAACCCTTTCTCCAAAGTTCCGTTTTATCTTGCTTTCCCTTTAACCAAGGGGGGGCTCCCAGCCCTGGTCCGCCTCTGCCAACTCGAGGCTCGAGCAGCAGCACCCGCTGCCCACGCAGACACGCCCCTGCTCCCCGCCCCACAGAGCGACCTCCGCTCCAGCGAGCAGGTCCTGCGGGACCATTCAGACTTTCGTTAGGGGAGCAGTGACTCTCCGCCTCCTTCTCTCGTCCGACTACTCGCCCTGTGCACCCTGGCCTGGTGCTCCAGGGCAGAGCCCTGGTCCGGGCGGACCCCCCCGCCCCCCGCCAAGTGGCTGAGCACACACCCCGATGGCCAGGACAGCACAGGCAGGCACCCTGGCCTTCCAGGGCAGCCTCCTCGTGGGACAGTTTTTACAAAGTGATGAACACACGCAATCTTTAAAACAAAGTGAAAATTATGATCTTCAGAACAAACGCAAAACCAGGTGCCAGGAAGTGAAAAACTGCTCGACTTAAAGGGAAACTAAACCCCAGCCGGTTAAGCGGGAGTGCTTCCCCAGCGACACGCGGCAGCTCACTCTGGGGCTCGCGTTCCGGAGTCCACGTGCTTCAGCAGGCTGTCCGCCCCGTGGTGCCAGGACAGGTTCCACGCCACGCGCAGCATGTCCGAGACCGGCCGCAGGGCCAGACAGTCGGCCGACAACGGCAAGACCACGGAGTAGGGGCTCACAGCGTGGTGGCCGGGCACGTGCACGGGCAGGTGGTACCTGAAACAGACACATGCAAGTGGTCACAGACTTTCCTAAACGCCGCTCAGAGCGAGGGGCTGCAAAGGCGGCCTAGTTCCACGCAACCCAGGCTACGGCGACCTCGACACGTGTTTCCGAGTGCTCTCTGACCCCGCCCCAGAACTCCCTTCCACAGCCACGTCATCCAGCTATGTCCTGAGGACACCCCGATGTGGTGCCGGGGCCCCGACTGCAGAGAGGACAGTGCCCTCTGAACCCACACGGGTGTTCAGCTAAAACAGGGACGCTACTGCACGCCCAGCGCTGTGTGCCGGCCCTCGTTCGTTCACTCAGCCGCGTGCCCTGGCGATGTGAAGTCCGTGAGACCCCCGCTGCTGTGTGGGCGGGGGTCCCTCGGGGTGGTGCGGGGGTCCGTGCACGCAGGAAGACAGCACAGCCCTTCACCAGTTCCTCCTGCTGCGAGACAGCTGGGAGGTTTCCAGCTACTGGCTACCGTGGGCCAACCCGGCGATGGGGACGGACCCCCACTGACTCCCCAAGCCCCACCACGAAGGAGAAGTCACAGCAGCGCAGGCCCCACGGCTGACGCACTGCATGCACACTGTGACCGATTCACAGGCTCTGACTCCCATTTCTGCAACAACGGTTCTCCTTCCAGGAAAACAAAGAGAAGCACCTTTACCTTCTGAAAACGGAAACGGGCAAACTGAAGACTGCCGGCGAAGAAGGCTTCCCGGGAGGAGCGGCAGACCTGTTTCGGGAAGGAAACACGGAGGGAAAGGGGCAGCTGAGTGGCCCACAAACGCAACTCGCTCCACAGCCGCGACCGGAACTCCGGGCGGGCACGAGGGCAGCCGGAGCCGGCATCCAGCGCGGCTTCACCCAGTCTGCCGCAGCCTGGATCTGCGTGGGGGGAGGAGACCGCGCTTCCCTTTGGGGAGTGCACGTCGCACCTGCTCCCCCTAACACGGTGCTGTCGCGGCAGGTGGGCCTGTGCCCCCGCCTGCTGACCCTGCCCAAGGTCAGGGTCAAAAAGGTCATTACCATCCTCAGCACCTTCTGAAGGTTTATTTTTAAAATAAAATATTAAAGAAAAACACGCAAAACTGAGTACACTGAAAAATGGATCACTGACAAAAGTTACTGCAGTAATTTTAAATTGTCTACCTCGTGATGTTCACCAATAAAAGCTCCGCGTGGCTTTGAGAGCCAGTGAGCTTCTGAGTGCTGCTCGCCCAAGCCCGGGATCACCCGCGGCACACCGACCGTGGCGAGCACACGGCCTAAGCCGCGAAGTGCATGCCCCCGCCGCCGTAGGGCTGCACCAGGAACCGCAGCTGGAGAGCCCCGAGCCGGCAAAGACCCGGCAGCCTCCGGGAGCTCACCACACGTCCGTTCTCGAGACTTCGTCGAACAGCAGGAGGCAGAACAGCGCCCCAACCTCGGTCACGACGGCGCGGTCCTCGTGGAATATCAAGGACACTGGGGAGTGAAAGGGAGCGGGACGTTACAAAAGGCCGGAAACGAGGAACTTCGAATGTCGAGTGTCCCAGCTCGGAGGGGAGAGAGGCTGTTCTCGGAGAGACGCCCACGGGGGTGTTCGGCAGCTCCTGCCGAACCCCTCCCTGCTGCGAGGGGTTTGGAAGTGACCAGTAAAGTGAAGCGGGAAGCTAACATCCCCCGCAGTTACACGGTGACACTTACAGCGTCAGATCGACCCCGTCCCCCCCCGTGGGCAGCAGCGCGCTCGCTCACCTCTGAACAACAGGGTCAGCAGCGAAGGCCTCTGCGCGAGGGCGTCCCGGGCCGCCGGGTCCGCGCAGAGAAGCTTCCTCAGCAGCGCGAGGCTGGGGGGGACCAGACATTCCACCACCTGGGGGGGCGGGGGGGGCGCACAGTCATTCTGAGCTCATCAGCTCCAAGGTGAGACCAGACACACTTCGCTATTATCCTGTTACCTTCTCATTATCCTGTTATATTCCTATTATCTTATTCTAAATGTTACGCTTTATCCAAAGTGGGTGACACAAAAATGCAAATAAGTACTAAGAATTGATTTCCACCAAAATTAAGCTTTGTATATATAGACTTTGGTGTATGCCCCAGGTGGAAATGTCAAGACTAGCTTTTCTTTAGAGAGACATCGATCAGAAACGAGCAAACAAACAAGGCAGTGGGTGTCAGGGACTAGACGCCAAGGGCTGAGGCGAATTCAGCTGAATTCACCCCCAGGTCTGATGAATGAAAACACTGACCCATAAAAATGTATCCAGACACCCACTGTTAGTCTTACCTCACCATCCTGACCCACACACTCATTTAAATACTCGATGATCTTGTCAATTAGGCGTAGCTTTTCCACCACAGCATGCATTTTAATGTCTGTAGACAAAAAAAAAAGTGACTACAAGTTAAAGGACATTTTGTGTAGTTTTAATAATGCAGAACAGATACCCACGTAACTCTCAAACTATTAAAAACAGTCACACCTGGTGTTGAAATGAAAGGACAAAACCCCAAACTTGTTTTTATTGTGCAGTCCCAGCTGCCCCACCCTCTTCCCCAGGCTCTCCCCAACCCGCCCCCCACTCCCCGTCAGTCCGTCCCTCCGCCCACGCCCCTGCCTCCTCCACTCCCGTTCCCTCGCTGGCCCCTCCCCCATAAGCTTTCACTTCCTGCGCCTCCGAACAGTCTGCACACCTGAAGGCAACACGCGGATCCTACTCTTCAACTGTAAGAAACAGAACCGTTAAAAAAGATGAACAGAATGAGTCCAGACTCAGAAGTCCTAGAATTTTAGTCCCACAAATTAATCCTTTTATTTGTACATGACATATTGTTGTATTTATATTGTTTCATTGACAATTCTTCTCTTTTCTAAATCCACTACCTGAAAATGTTCAGAATTCTCCACAAGGTCATGGATAAACATGGTTTGCGACATGATCACTTTTCTACTAGGAAGATCTCTACCCACAAGGTGTGAACAGCAGACATAAAGGGGAAGGGGCTGGAACATACTGTGTACATGTTAATGTGTGTGTGTGTGTGTGTGTGTGTCCACTGCTATGGGCCCGGTATTTATGCCCCGCCCCCCAAAGTCCTCTGTGGAAACCAAATCTCCAGTGCCACGGTGCCAGGAGGCGGGGCCTCTGCACGGACACCAGGTCAGGAAGGTGGGATGGGGACCCTTGGGAAAGAGGCCCAGGGAGCCCCCTGCCCTCCTCCAGGTGAGGCCCTCCGCAGCCCCCAGGCTGCTGGCCCCGGGGTCTCAGACGTCCAGCCCCCAACACAAGGAGAAACAGAGGTCTCGTGTCTTAGCCCCCACTGTGGTGCCTGGTACGGCAGCCCGAACAGACTAAGGCACGCACACACATGCACACATGTGCACACACACACACGTGCACACACACACACACACACATACACAAGGACACAATGTCACCGGCTCCAGAATGCCGGGCGCTTACAGGTCACTTACGAGTATGTAACGATTTGATAACGAGCTGTGTTCATTTGTTCTGCCACATTCGCAGTGAACACGCACACTGGGGAGCAGACAGATGCACACGTGTGTGCCGGACCAGGAGCCGTCACCGCAACTGTCTTTCCCGACACTTTTTCTAGGAACGTGGTCTTCACTGCCCCAGCACAGCGTGCACCACGACTGCACGCTGTGTTTCTGAAATGCTGGTGACACCGAAAGAGCGCTTTCTAGAAGTTTCTACAGCCTTCTTGTCAAGGCTCACCACATTTTTGGAGCCTTATTTCCTGGAGCCTGTGTCATTCGAGCCCCAGACGGGCTGGGTACGTGTCTTTAAATCACTCTCTCTTCCCAGCATCTGCTAATGCCAGGACAGAAACAAACACTCACCAGGCCCCAGCTCCAAGTCAGAAAAACCTTTCCATGTAATGCAGCGTTATTATCTCTTTCAAGTACTAAAGATAAGCTATGTGTCTCAAATACAGGAAAAAATAAAAAACTAACCCGAAGAACGGAGTGACAACGTTACAGAGTTAACAGTGTATTTTACTAGTTTTTTAAAAAGTAAGCCCTTGGAGAAAACAGTCACAGCACGTTACTATTATCTCTCCTGCCATGAACAGCACCCTGTGGCTGATTCTCTAAGCAGGGCGGAGCAAACTGAAAGCCTCGTCTGCCAGGTGAGCTGAGAGAGGAACAGCAATGCTGCTGGAATGGCAGCCGCCTCCGCGAAGGAGGAGAGTTCTGTCCAGGCCACGCTACAGGTAAAACAGTGACGATGCAGACCAGGGGTCAGCACGCTTGCTTTGTGAAGAGCCAGACGGTGGCAGGTTAACCGTCGCTGGCCACACAGGGTGCCTGTCCCATACTCTTTATGTTCATCTTTTTAAACAGTTCTTTAAAAACCTGAAAACCATCCCTAACTCAAGGGCTGTAGGAAAAAAGACAGCCCAGGCCCCGAGGCCGCGGCGCGCCACCCCGGTGCAGCAACCACACACACACTACCTTGCAGAATCACGGCCAGCTGCTCCGCGGCGGACTTTCTCAGCACGAGGTCAATGTCGTCTGAGACATAGATCTCATACACCTTTTCCACAGTCTCCAACTGCAAACCAAAAGAAGAAAAATTCATCTACTTCCAGTTCTCCCATAAAGTTTGATAGTTCACACTGTAAGGATAAAGCTCAAAAAGCCAACTTAAGGAAATGACGTATAAACATACATGTAAATTTGCAACAATAACGTGCTAGGTCAGGGGGGAACTTAGGATCTAAAACAAAGAGCCATCGTCCACAATGAGCCTCTCTTAACGGGCACTGTTGCTGGGAAGCCCTTCCTAACCGAGGATCCATCCAAAGGTCATGGCAAACGCCCCGGCAGGGGTAGCAGGCCGCCCAGACCAGCGCCCGGCTCGGGCTCAGACTCTGACCCGGGAGCCACCTGGGGGGTTCCCGGCCGCCCTGTCCTCCCTCCCGCAGAGCGCGAGGCACACAGCCCCCGGCTCCAGGCCCGGGCTGTACCCATGCCAGGGCCGGCTGCGAGGTGGCAGCACGGAGCCGGAAAGGGGAGAAGAAAAGAATGAAGAGGACACCCCTCCTCCCTCCCGCCCGCTGTCACCTGCTGGCTTTCACACGGACTCACGGGGTGGTCCCAGAACAGCCACCCCCGCCTCCCTGCCCAGCACACGCAGGGCACAGCAGGGACGACCAAGGCCTAGGACGCAGGGTGTCCCCAACGAGACCCCGTGTGGGGCCCGGAGAAGGTTCTTCCACCCTCCTGCCCCAGCTGCCAGGCGGCCCCAAACACCGAGGCTGGGGGAACCCTGGACGCGGGTCCCCATTCAGAAAACCCACTGCGTCACCCGCGTGGCTCCCCAGGGCTCGGGCGCTGCTCTGCGCTCGGACGGGGAGCCGCCTCTGCCCCCAAATTACTCTTTCCCTCTTATCACGAAGAGGCTAAAAATGTCTATTATAGGAACTTTTTCCTGTTTGCTATTCTAGGCAGTTTCCACCATAATAAGGACAAGGGTTCTGAATAGCTTTACGTTAGTGGTCTTTCCACCATAGCATCAGCCTTGTGCCGTGCCCAAGACACCGTTCAGATGAGGTGCATTTCCAGGGTCTGCATCACGTGGAAGAGGACGAGGTGCCTGGCACGCCGTGGGCACTCACGGAATTTACCCGCTCGGTGAACGAAAGTACCCCCGGCCAGAAAACACCAGAACACGACCTCAAGGCGGCCATGCGGAGCCGCACAGGAAGCCGCCACTGCCCCCCACCCCCGTGCCGACCACCCACACCCAAGAAGGCAGCGTCAGAGGCGTGAGGGGCGCCAACAGGGGCAGCAGCACCCTCACAGAGACAGACCCAGTCACCGTGTCACCTTAATCATCAGCTCTCTCCGGTCGTCCAGCTTGAGGTCAATGGGCGTCTTCGCGACAAACAGGTTGGAAGCTCCGGAGAGCACTCGGGCGTCTATGGCAGGGCGCTTGCGGGCGGCCCCCTCCTCCCCGGCGAGGTGGCCCGCCAGGAGCTTCAGGGCCAGCGAGCGGACCCTGGGGGACGGAGCGTGCAGGTCAGCACCCGGGGCATGGGTGTCGCCGAAGCAGAGGGGGCTGCAGTCACAACCAGGACCGCAAATCAATCACCACGAGCGTCTGCCGCACTCACACGGCACTCCTGGTGACACTTCACTCCTCCCACCAGGACGCTCACTGTGCGACTGCAGCCCTCCCCTCCGCTGTGTGTGTGTGTGTGTGTGTGTGTGTGTGTGTCAACATCGGGGGAAAAGAAGAACCAGTAACTCATTACAAACGCAGAAACAGACTCACTGAGCCTGTCACCCCCCCTGCCGGTGTCACTGTGAATGGGGCGGGGGGGCAGTCACACAGTCAGTCATCTCCAGTGAGGCAACCTGCAGACTAACCCTCCGACCCCTGGCGCTGAGCCCAGTGCTGTGTCTCAGCCCTACGGACGGCCGCAGAGCCCTAAACGGAGTGTAAACACTAGGCCCACACTGACGTTTGTCTGGTGGAGTGACCACACTAACGACTGACAGCCAGTGTGTGTAAAAATCGGACAGACTCCCCTCAGATGTGGACACAGGAAAACTCTGGACTCCCACCGACATCCTGCCTTATCCGGAATGCACCAGGGATGAGGTCGGCGGAGTGAGAGGCGGCAGACCCCCGTAAAAACCACTTCCCGCGTGCCGTGAGCAGCAGGGAAAACCAGAGAAACCGCCCGGCGGACGAAGGGCCGGGGCTGGGGGCGGTGAGACAACAAACGACCTGCCGCTCCTGGGGCAGGGTCCTGAGCCACACGGAACCGGGCACATTTTAAGTGACGATGCGAGCTCCAGGTCTCAGGGGCCACGGATGAGACGACGATTAAAACCGGCACGCTCCCACCGCCACGGCAGGCCACCCTGCCGCGTCCCGTCGCCCTGAGGCCCCCTGTCCTGACACCAGCCTCGCTCGTCCCAGTGGATCGAGTGCAGCTGCGAGGGCCCCTGTCCTCAACCCCACGCCCCGGTCAGGGAGGGCCTGCCCGTGCTGTGTGCGGCTGGGCCCCCGGCTGTCCGCGGTTCCTGGGCGCACAGCCGACACTCCGTGCGTGCTTCCCCGTGTACGCAGGATCTCCCGTGCCCGCACCGGTAAATGCCATCTTCGGAGCAGTCACATCTACTCCCGGCGGCGTGAGAAGTCAGGCGGACGTTCTCCGTGTCAAACCCGCCGTCCCCTCCGGAGCACTACGAACAGCCGACTATCCACACGGCTTCCCCCGGGCTCCCTCCGCTCCCACCCAGCGCCGCCGACGGGAGTGCGGGGCTGCCAGCTCAGGGCAGTCGGCGCCCCAGGGAGGAGGCGAGAGAGGGGTGTGTGGCACACACAGTTGTGCGTCTCCTCCAGTGCACACACTCAGCTCCTCTCTGGGGTTAGCCTGGGGCCCAGAGTCCAGCTGCTCATTCCTCTGCACCGTCTCCTTCAGCAAATACAGTGTGCACATAGGTATGTCCCAGGTGCGCTAAGAAGTGCTGAGGATGCAAAGATGAGCCCACGGCAGGGTTTCTGCCCCGTGGAGTTTAGGGTCTAGTGGACTGGGATGGAATGGATCGACTAATTTAAAAATATGTATGTAATCCAAACCGTGCTAAGTTCTGTGTAATATGGTCTTACCCAAAGAGAGGCCTGGCCTCACCTGCTAAGAACGTCTCCATCTACCTGGGGACCCGGGCCCCATGGGCGGTCAGAAAGGAAACTTCTACTCTGCTCAGGGGCCAGTTCCGGGGCCGGGCGTGGGCCACACCAGCGGGTACTGAGCGTGCGGAGGCCGACCCTGCAGAGCAGACACCCGACCGACCGCCACCCGCCCCGCGCCGCCTCTAACGCGATGCTACACAGAGATTTCTACGATCGATCTTTCTGATCCCCCCCTCCCCCGCCCAGTCTCTTAGTGTTTTATTTCCACCTACGGATTTTTCAGCCTGATCATCTGCTCACAAACAAGCTGCTGCCTCATCAGGACGTGCGGTTCGGGCAGATGAGAACTGCCCACCATCCAAGAGCATGCTGGCCCCCTGGCCTTCCAGCCGACCCCTCTCCCCACCACCGCTCCCCCGTCTGACCCTGGGCTGTCCCTTCTCCGTGAGGCAGAATCCACCCAGCGGCCTGCACAGCGACAGAGAACGTGGCCGCTGCACTGACGGGGAGGGAGGATCAACAAGGTACTTGTCCCTCGTCAGTTAAAATGACACTGACACTGACAATGCAGGACAGGCCACTTTCTCAGACTCCCAGAGGACAAGACGAGCAAGATTAAACTGCCTGCACCCTCTGGTAGGTGAGGCGGCGGGGCCACCACGCTTCCGTGAAACACTTCACTTTCGGGAAGAGCATTCAGAAGAGGACCACTCCCGGGGAACAACTCCTAAGGAGAAGAGGCGAGGCACGATGCTCTGTAACTTCTGCGACCCGCTGATCTCCACAGCAGCACCAACGGCACCGAGCCCAGCGGCAAGGCCGGCGCAGGCCCCACCACTGCCCTGGGAATGGATGGATGCTTCCAGAAAGCACCCGAAACATCGAATCTGCGTAGAGAGCTTCACCCACCGGCTTCCTCTCTCTGTCAAAAAGAGCCGCTTGCCTTCAACCTCCCCAGTCCTGGTCTGCCGCAGTCTGATGTGACTGCCGTGCCAGCCTCGCTCATACCATGCCTGTTAGCCTCATCCATGCACACGCCGCCGTACTTACGGCGGCTTCTTCACCAGCAGCAGGCGCAGCACGGACTTTAGCCGGGCGGCCGGCGGCAGGGCCCCCGCGCCCCCCTCGGCGCTCGCCTCGCTGAGCAGCAGGATGCAGTTACCTAGGGGGTCCTCCGTGTCAGCGTAGCCCTAGCAGACGCCAGGAGAAGAAAAAGAAAGAACTGTTCGGGTGTCTGCACGGTGTCGGCTAGAAAACTCGACCGGCACTGGCCTGTCGGGCAACTCGCCATTTCCTTCAACTCGGCTGAAAAGTCACTTTTCCACACGACCTGCATGACGTGAAAAGCCTGCCCAAGACTGGACTTTGAAAGCCCTGCCGAAGCCCTCCGGGAAAACATGCCAACCTCTGCACGCCTGCTCACCGTTCCGACTCCCGGGGTTCTGGTGGCGGAGGCACCCCCGGGTCCTCAGGCCTGTGCCCATGGGACAGAGGTGGGGCGTGGCACACACACCTGCGTGGTGAGCCTCGAGCCCAGGGCCCTGGCTCCTGCTCCACAGGCTGTGCCTGGGGTGGTGCCCACCGCCCCTCCCCGTCCCAGCAGCAGGAACCAGAGTCCCCTTGCTCCTTTAAGGCCCACGAGGACTGCTGCAAAAGCCGCTTCTGAGAGGTCATGGTCAGGGGAAAACTCTAGCCACGTACATGCACAGAACTCATTTGTGGACCAAGCTGCTACGTCACGTCTGCTTACCAGCCTGAGCTTTGCCTAAAAGCCTCCACGTAAGGCCGAGTTCTGTCCTTCACGTCATGGCTGAAAGCCCGTGCCCCACACCGAACCCCCCACCCAGATGCAGAAGGGGGCACCAATCAGCTGTCCTGGCTCCTCCGCCAGAAACGCGACAGCCACCGCTTGCTGCTCGCGCCTCCATGGCGTCTCTTCCCCACTTATGACATGACAGCCCCGCCCATCCCGCTCGCCAGAGAGGAGTGGGCTCATCGGCAGGACGGGCATCATACCTGCAGCACCGGGACGACGGGACACAGGGACTGCACGAACCTGTCCCAGGTCGGCGCCGTCATCATCAGCCGCCCCTGCAGCAGGTACAGCAGGATGGCCTTGGCAGCGGCGTTCACCTGCCCGACACACAGACAAGACACCCGGCAGGGTGAGGTGGCTGCCGGGTCACCGACACACCCGGGACGTCAGACAAAACCTGGACAGGTGCTGTGACTGACAGCTCGTCCTCCCGAGGCTCCCACCGCTGTAGCACCACCTCACGCTCCTTTTGTTTTTTTTTACCTTTAGGGTACATTCTTCCATTGAAATAAAAACATCCCGTAAAGAAGTAACCTGCTGCCCTGGCTGGTGTGGCTCAGTGGATTGAGCTCAGGCTGTGAACCAAAGGGTTGCTGGTTCGAATCCCGGTCAGGGCACATGCCTGGGTTGCAGGCCTAGTCACCCATAGAGGGTGTGTGAGAGGCAACCACACAATGATGCTTCTCTCCCTCTCTTTCTCCTTCCCTCCCCCTCTGTCTAAAAATAAATAAATAAAATCTTAAAAAAAAAGAAATAAACTGCTAACTATAACACTGCACAGTTCTCTACATCTTAGATAAAAAACACAAGCAAACAGTTTCACATATGAATTCTTTGAGAGAGTATGTCATGTATTTTGATTCTCGCATCTTCTTTAACATTTCCATTCATTTAAATAACCTGACTGAGCCCATACATCAAAGACAAGCTTCTCTCCTGTTCCTCACAATGCTGTCCAGCTACGTGAGGATATCACCCTGATGTAGCTGCGTGTCTAAGGAATCACAGTGTCCTGCACCTACTGTTAACGTGCCATACCTCGTTTTTCGGCTCTTGCATGCCAAACGCAGAGATTTCATACAGAACTTTCGGGTGGAGCAGAAAATGAATCCCATTACAGAGCGAAGACACAGGTTTACTGACATTATGGATGCCTAAACATTCCTGGAAAGCAAAACAAAGAAGTTTTTAGATACTAGGGACACTGAGGTTTCAAAAGGACAAAAGGACTCCCCTTTCTCCTGTTTAACATTCAATTCCAATTTTAGTGTTCGCTTCCCGGAAACTTTTCTTCTGCCCCGGGAGGATGCAGGGTCCCCCCGCCCAACAGCTTCTGAGTAAACTGCACGAGACAGATGGATGGATAAACAAAACGCGGCATAGGCAGACGAGAGAATACTATTCAGCCTTAAAAAAGAATGCAGTTCTGATCTATGTGATCCCATGGACGAGCCTTGAGGATATCGCGTTGGAGGAAGAAAGCGTGCCCACAGCAGTTGGATTCGGGCGGGAAGTGGAGTGGGGGTTGTCCGGACACGAGGGGGGGCTGAGGAGTCACTGTGTGCCGGGCACCGAGTTTCCACTCGGGAACAGCAGGACGGGCTGAAGGCGAGCAATGCTCACGGCTGCACAGCAGCGTGCATGTGCTCCATGCCCCTCAACTGCACACTTAACGATCACTAAAATGCTAGGTTTCATGTTATGCATGTTTTACCACTATTTCTAACAAGCAAATTAGACACAGCTAAAGAAAGAACCAGTGAACTGAACAGCAGCACTGAGGAATTCCACCCGAACAGAACAAAACGAGATATGGAAGATATTTTAAGAAGGCTTAAAAGGTGCGCAGGGTAAATTTGGAAGCTCTAACAGAGCCCTCACGAGCGCGCCACCCGGAGGGAGCAGCAGGTGCGGAGACACGATGATGATGGAGAAGGGTCCAGAAATGAGGGCAGACACGAGTCTTCAGGTTAAAGCATGCTACATGAACAGGTAAGTTTTTAGAAATATATATACATACAAAGACATACTGTAATGAGACAAGGAAAAGATCTTAAAAGCAACTGGAAAAAAAATACTGAGCAATTGTAATTTAACTGACAGCAGACTTCTCAACAACGACACGGAGGACGAAGCAGTTCCGCCCCGCGCGAAGGGAACGCAGCAGCCGACCAGCGACAAGCAGGACTGACAAACCAGCATCCAGACTAAGGGAGAGCCAAGAGGCTTGCAAATGCATGCACTGCTCATCACAGACTGTTACTGAAAAACTTATTTACACAGAAAGTGGACTGGACTTACATAGTAATTTAAAAATGAAAGAGAAGATACTCAAACTAAAGAGCAGTTAAGGTGAAGGAACCAGGCAGACCTCAAGTCCTGCTACTACATGAAAAGGACAGGCAGCCGAAACATGTTCAGTACAAAACAATAGTATGTATTGTTTATAAAGATATGCATCTATAGTAAAAATATATAAAACAATGGATGGGAGCCCTGGCTGGCGTAGCTCAGTGGATTGCGCGCGGGCTGTGAACCAAAGTGTCGCAGGTTCAATTCCCAGCCAGGGCACATGCCTGGGTTGCAGGCCATAACCCCCAGCAACCGCACATTGATGTTTCTCTCTCTCTATCTCCCTCCCTTCCCTCTCTAAAAATAAATAAATAAAATCTAAAAAAAAAAAAAAAAAAACAATGGATGGGAAGAACAAACACCAACTTTGTAAGAGTGGTTATCTCAGTGGAAGAAACAGGAAGAAGAGGAAAAGAGGCTTCAGTTAAACTGTAATATTTTTATTTCTCTTAAAAGTAAAAATGGTACAATGTAAACATTTGTTAGGTACAGATAGTACTTACCAGAATGTTAAATGCAAGAGGACATTTTCAAGAGTACAGAGGAACATACATTTTTCAACATTGTCCTACGTGCAATGTTCTCTCCAACACTGAAAAAGTTAATGTTCTATGTACTATTCTATGTTGAAATATTGGATGATTTAAAAACATAGAAAACAAATGTCTCAAAAGAAAAAATATGACTAAGAAAAAAAGACCTGAAACTATGTCATTTAAGCCATAATAACCTAAACCTTTCCCTGAGCACAGGGATCACTTTAAATGCCTGGCGCTTTTCCTTACAATTTCCCGTCACTAAACAACACAACATGAATGCAGTTCTCACCAAAACCTCTCCTCAAGCAATTCAACCGCTAGACTTACGAAGTCAAGGGAATTGAACAGCACAGATGTCTCAGAGTTGACTAAAAACTGCACCTATTTTTACAGCAATAGTTCTTGTATCTCATGCAAAAGGTCGAGTAATTTGGTGTGAGAGTGACAGGAAGAAAACCCACGGTGAGTTTGCCCCCCGAGATGGGAAACCAGAAAGCCCACCTTGACCACCTCCAGACAGCAGCGGTAGGTCTCGGCCTTCACCGCGGGCAGCGGGTGGGACAGCATCCGCAGGAGCACCTTCTGGCTGTCCCCCTGCAGCAGCGGGGGCGCCTGGGCCGACTTCCAGCTGGGGAGAAGATGAAACACAAGACATCGGTAAGGCGAGGAAAGGACCACACCGGCGCTGGAAAGCACAGTGGGAGGGGTTTCTCCTGTTCCAGTTGCTCCGACTGGAACCGTGTCTGAGTAACCGGGTATCAGTATTTACCCAAGCATGCACTTATTTCAAGGCAAAGAATATTCTCTTCAGAGAGTATAAAAATCACCCAAAACGTATTTAAAAATCTGTACTTGGGATGTCTGTTAGTACAACCATTATGGAACATGTATGGAGGTTGCTAAAAAGATTCAAAAGACGACTACCACGTGACCTAGCAGTCCCACTCCTGGGATCAATATCTGAACAGAAGTACATGGGTATGTTGAAGAGACATCTGTACTCCCGTGTTGATTCCAGCATTCTTCACGAGTCAGGGCATGGAAATAACCCCAGCGTCCACCCATCAGTGAACGAGTAAAGAAAATACGGTGTGTGCATACAATAAAACATTGCCCAGCCTTTTTAAAAAAGAAGAAAATCCTTCCGTTTGTCACATCACTAAACCCCAAGGGCACAATGCCAGCTGAAATCAGCCACACACAGAGAAGCAAATGCCGTGTGACCTCACTCGCGCGAGGACCTGGAAGGACCTGGAATGGCCCAGCCCACCAGGGCGGAGTGCACGGCGGTCATTTCTGGGGGGCGGAAGGGGGCGTGGCCAAAGGGCGTGGCATTCCAGCTGGAGCACCTTCTAGGACGTGTCGCTCTGCACGGTCACTGCCATCACGGTCCACACTGGACATTTGGAATTTGTCAAGAGAGTGGATCTTAAACGTCACACACATGCAAAATGGTCATTACGTGAGGTGAAAAATAAATAAATGTTAAAACCCCATACTGAACTGATATTTACCACCATGCAATTTGCTCTTTCCAAAAGCAATGAAAATACTACGTTCCAATAGGAATCTGCTCCAATGATTCCCCCCAAAATTAACCAATCCATGATGTTTTCCAAAAATCCATATAAGGAAAAGGTAGGAAGTAATGAAACTTACATAAAAAAAAAACAATTTATTGATTAAAATTTTAAAGATAAATACGTAAACTAATATGCTTGAATCCCTGGTTTGAAATGGATACCAAACCAAATGTATAAAAATCCAAGGATAATTCACTTTGATTGTAGCTGGAGATTTTTAAAGTTTACTCTTGAATAAGTCAACTGTCCTAATGCAGCTATGCATACACAGTGAAAAGGCCAGACCCACATAAAAACAATTTAAACTAAAAAATAGTGGTAACAAGATTTAAGACCAAATTCATTTTCATTGGGCTTAACTTCCCTCTCTCTCTCTCTCTCTCTCTCTCTCTCTCACACACACACACACACACCCCACGTCCTATAATATAATCACACTAAGAAAGAAAATATTACATCTTTGAACACAGGCAGACGATTTCCTTTATTAGGGGAAAATACTGATGATAGGAAAAGCTACGCAAGGCTTGGTCTGCCAGCTCCACTAATTCCGGAAGATTCTTCTCTCCCTAAAAAAAAAAATCAGAGCAGTAAATGTCAAGTTCATGTGTAACAAAATAACAAAATTCTTCATAGTTAACTAAGCCACTTTAAGACATTAGATTCAGAGGCCCTGAGATTGCTCACCTTTGCTTACACCCGTTTTCTCAACAAGCACCTAAAACTGTCAGTCCCGGAAGAAAGACTTGGGAAAACCCCCTGGCTAAGTGCCACACCCCTGGGCAGGCCTAAACGGTCCCTTGACCATGGACGCGCAAGGCGGGGCTCGGGTTCCTGTGGCCCGCTCCCCCTTCAGACATCCTGCCCAATTCATGCGTGCTTGGCTGACAGTGCAGAAAGCTACGGAAATAATTCAGCTTAAAGACAACTCAAAATCCTACCCTGGAGGAAACAAGGAGCCAATGGCATCAAGACATGGCAAAAAGAAAAGAGGGGGAAAAAGCAAGAGTGGATCACGGAAAATCAGAAATATGTACTTCAGGCAGGCTCCAATGTAAGGACCAAAAAAAGAATTTTGTCCCCAATACTTTCAAGATCTTCAGGACCCAACTTGTTATTTCCAGACAATAAACAATTATCGCAGTCAGTGTCTCCTTTAGACTCATTAACCCTTCACTGATGCGCACTGAAGAATTCCCTAACAGGAATCAGGAAAAACACACAGCTGGTGCTCTATCACTACACCCAAGGGCACCCTGCGCCTTACGACCTAGTTCACGACTTCATTTGACAGCACCAGCGGGCTCCTCGCCTGAGTCCACGAGGGTCTACCAGCATTGGAGAAGAATCGTGTCTACAGGAAGCAGGAGAATAGCCCTTACAGTTCTGTGTGTGGTGGTGCTACTCTTCACACACAGCACGCCACTTCCAAGAGGGGAACGCACGGTTAAGTGTTAAGACACTGAGAATAATTAATGATTGCTGATTTCTTAAAGCCTCTAGTTTCGTGAACGTACATCAGCCATTAATCTAAATTCTTCATTTTATGTTTTTACAAGTCATAGCCTTACTTTAATCTGACAATTGGCCCACTCACTAGTTATGTGTCCTGTGTCTAACAATTCAACTGTTCTATGTCCGTTGATTCGAAAGTACAGGTTACACTTTCCAAATATTTTATCACAGGAGTTTAACAGAGGTGATAACAAAACTTCTTACCTCCTTCCCCACGTCAGACAGGAAGTTACAGGCACACTCAATGGAATAAACGGCCTCCGCAGTTCGCTTGTAAATGCTGTAGTTTTCAGAATTCAGCTGTTCCAAGTAGGCCACCACGGCTTCGTGAATGTTTGGGTACTCCAGCGAAATAGGCATGTCCAGAGAAACTAGAAACAGTGCTGCTGACATAGACTCTGGCAAAAAGTGGCTTGCCTTGATAGACAGAAAAAAAATTAATGAAAAAAAGCATTTTTTAGATAAACATGGTAAACTATAACCTTAATAATGTAGTTCAACTTTCTTTCTTAGCAATTCTCTATCACAAAGTTGATACTTTCCTGAAGAAAACTCTATTCCCCAAAACATCCATCTGTGAGCCTTCACCGAATACAATTCTTCTCAGCCCGCAACGTCCCGAGCCCAGGTTCCGACTCTTGCCCAGTCCCTCCCCACGCTGACACCCAGAGTGACTCCCCCAGGCCCCGCCTCTGTTTAAGGCTCTGCTGCGGACCGTGTGCACCAGGCGCCTCACACACGTGCACACCGACCACCAAACGGATGCGATGGCGGCCTGGGGGCGAGGGCACCCCGCCACAGCTGAGCACACAGGAGACTGGTCCTTGAGTGGCATAAAATCAACAGGTCCACATGTGATATTGTTCTATGCTTTCAGTCAACTGGGTTAAAACTAAAACAACTGTTTTCTTTAAAAATAGTTCTAGCTTCATGATAGGATTCTATGCATCAGCTGAGAAAAGAAAAAGGATTAAAAAGTGAACACTCGGAGAAAAATCACCTGGCAGACAGCGCTCACTATTATGGCTGAAACGCGGTCTTTATTAAAGAAGGCTGGTCGTGATTTATTTCACAGGTAACTTATCTTAAAGGTGATCGCTAACTGCGTAAAAGTCTAAGAGTAAGAGCTGAATCTGCTAACCAACGCTTTTAAATCGAAGTTGCCAAGGGAGCATCGGACCTAGGGGACTCAAACCCTTAGGTTACTAGGCACACTGCACTTGGGGAAGGGCTGCTCCACCAGATGACTCCACCAGATGGCGCAGGTTTGCGGGCCTCTCCAGGACGCACAGCCTTGGGGTCTAAGCCCCTCCTGACCTCCCCTGGCCTGGTGAGCGGCCTGGTGAGTGGGTCCCAGGGGCTCCTAGGAGGCTGTGCCCGCCTCCAGCACAGGGCCACTGGTTGTACCCCTTCCCAGATGGTTCCCCCAAATCAAGTTACCTTTGTCTTACCAATCTGAACTAACCAAGCAGAACATTTTTACAATATGCCAATGTAGCATTTTAACCTGCTCATGGGTTAAAATTGTTGATTCTCCAAAATCACTTAAAATAACAATTAAGAATTTAAAAAAAGGCTTTCAAGGCCACTTTGTCAAAACCTTCAAAGCTGAGAAATCTCTACACAGACTCATATTACCACTTTCCAACCTCCAAATCACAATCGGGTAAGTACAAACTCAAGTATTTGAAAGCACTTTCCAGGGGGAAGGTTCGGAGCCCAGGCTGCTGCACTTCCGCCGGCGGTGGGCTAGCGGCCGGCAGAGGGCAGCAGAGCCTCGCGTTCACACAGGGACTGAGGGAGGGTTCCGACAGCCGCGGGGCGGCGCTGTGGTTCTGATCCCACTTGACAGTTCTCGGTTACTCAATCAGAGCAGTTACAACCATCGATACATTAACGCTGCAACTGCATTCTCTTCCACGACCTTATTTATAACTGCTCTCATGGACTTCCAAGTCACATATGCAAAAGAGCTTCCAAAAATTACAGGCACTGATTTGCCTTCAAAAACAAAAACAATAAAAAATAACTACCTTCAAAAAACTGGAAAACTGGTCTTATATTTTTCTAACACTAAATTAAGTCAAAATAAAACGAATTATTGATTTCTATATTAACTGTTTCCTGCCCACATGAGCCTATTGAAGAAAAAAATCTACAATCAAAAAAGCAGTACGCTATATGCTACAAAACTGATTTTCCATCAACTGTACAAGTGTTTTCCATCAATACTTCAATTGATGTATAGATTGATCATTTATAATACTTCATAAGAAATTACTGTAGCACTAATTTTTCAGTTATAATGTAAAATGAGATATATATTTTAAACACAATTGAGAATGTTTCAATTTATAATGCTTATGCCTTGAAAAACTATCACTCCTTAAAATCAAAAAAATTCTTCACAAATATGACTAACGAATAGAAGTTAAAAATGATGAACAGAAATAGTGTTATTCTCCCCAAAGCAAAACGCCGTATTTATAATTTAATGTTTTATCCTCGTCTTCCCAGGCGACCTGGCCGTGTTGCACGTGTAACTCACTTAAAACGGGAGTTCAGACCACACGCTCCGCCGAATTCTGGGGAACAAAGGGGCGCACGGCCGCAGGCGGGGCAGCACAGGCGCGGAGAGCCACTCCGCAGTCGCACTAGCTTCTGCGGCACCTTCACAGAGGCGCGCGGCACCCGCCTTTCTGCGGAACGTGCGCACTGAGCACTCGGGCACGAGCCATCTGAGACAGTTTTACCAGGAACATTCAAGTGCAAAAACGTAACCTCCATTTAGAAAAAGTGAAAAAGCAATTTTAACGACTATCTACACCTGTGAAAATCACCTTTACCATAAAATCATGCAGTGGAATGATATCTTACAATAAAAATTAACATGCAACTGCTACAGGCAGTAACAGTGAAGAATCCTGGAGAAAAAAAAAAAAACCCTTGAGCGCAAACTTGATATGATGTTTGAAAACAGACTGGCCGGCGGTGACCGAGTCAGAGCCGTGCAGTTCCGCGCGGGAAGGACTGCCAGGCCGCGCACGGGGCGGGGCCTTGGACTCCCCAGCAGTGTTCCACGTCCCGTGCTAGGCTGGTTTCACTTCTGAAACACCATACACTCACTTACTAAAAATACACCGAACTGTGTCTCTGTCTTAACATATGTTACACTGTAGTTTTTGCAAGCCCTTAAAAAAAAAAGCTTTACAGCATTAATATGTTTTTTCCAATCAAACGAATGGTCAAAAGTGCTAGCCATGTGTCCGCTCGCACACCCCAGTGTCATCTTCGTACACGGCGAAAGATCAGCGGGCACTTACAACACGTACGTGTGACACTCCGTGCAACGGGGCGGGCCACGCTCCCTGCCTCACCTTCTCCACCGGGAGCAGCGTCTGCAGCAGCCGCGCCGCCAGCAGCGCCAGGCTCACGAACGCCATCCGGTGCAGCCGGCGTGCGGCCTCCGCCCGCTCCAGGCCCGCGCTGCTGTGATGGTGGCACAGGGTTTCTCCCAGGGACCCCAGCACCGCCAGCAATCTCTCCTTCTGCAGGCGTGGGAACACAAAACAGGGAGACAACCGATCTGTCATGAAAAGAACACGTGAAAAACGCTATCATTGAGTAACAAAAACCCTGGCTGGCGGAGCTCAGTGGATTGAGCGCGGGCTGCGAACCAAAGCATCGCAGGTTCGATTCCCAGTCAGGCCACGCCCCCCAGCAACCACACATTGATGTTTCTCTCCCCCCCTTCCCTCTCTAAAAATAAATAAATAAAATCTTTTTTAAAATCCTTAAAAAAAAAGAAACAGCTTCAGAGTTCCCTGTCTTTATAAATAAATAAATAAATAAATAAATAAATAACAAAAACCAAAGTGCAATTATTCTGATCAATAGCTGCTGAGGTAACGAAAGAAGGATGAGCACACCTAAATTTTTAAAAACTAACCATCTTTAAGCATTTGATCTGATGACTTCTAACTAATAATGAATAAAAATAAACATTAGAGGAGAGCTGAGTGACCCACAAATGTCGCCTACTTTCCTGTGCTTATCTGTCCCCACTTTTTGAAAATCCTCGGGTAAACCTCTCTGCAAGTGTTTATTAGGCTCACTGTATGCTAAAACGCACTGGCTGGTGTAATGGAAAAACGTGTTAGTATAAGGGACATGATCTTCACCCTCAGAGTGAACCCAAAAGTACTAGAGAAATGAAACAGGGGAAGTCAAATAATTAAAAACGATTAAATATAAAATCGTATGAGCGCTCTTCAGGTAATGAGGTCGTTTCGAGGGGAAGTATTCTGCCATCACCAATTTCTAGATAACTCATTACTTAAACAGATATTGTATCTTTTAAACTGGAAGGCGTGCACATCAAGTACAAAGAGAAAGCTAAAATGCAGCAAACTTGCCAATCACGGGGCACAGACCAATCACATCCTCGACCTGGGGACCTGGGGACACACCCCCACCAGCGGGTGGGCAAGGGACAGGGCAGGTCAGATGCAGACACAGGGGCCGTGGCTTCTGACTCTCACCTCTCCGGTGGGAATGTCCGGAAATAACACAGCACGGAGCCCGAAGACTAAGGACCGAGCTCCCCTGCGTGTAGTAGCTGCTTTATTCACGGGCGAACCCGGGGGAATCAAAACTAAAAGGTACGATGAGCCCCGTAAGGACCAGAGCCACGGGAGCCGCCACGTCACACCCATCGGGACGGCTACTGTCAGAAATGGTGGGAAATAATTTTGTGCACAAAAGGTTAAAAATTCCGCATCGTAGTGAAAAATGAACAATATACGAACTATGAATAAACAATTCGGGGCAAAAAAAAACAGGTCAAGGGGGTCGTTTTCTGTTGACGAAAAGCATCATTACGAGTGAAAAAAGACCCAACAGGAGGGAGCCGCTGTGGTCTGACTCTTGGGGTCATGCAAAACCTGCTACCGAAATGCAAATGGATTTCATAAAGTTTTAACTCAGTCCGCTTGAACCTAGTTAATAAAATAAATAGATATAAACTTGAGCATTTCAAAGACTACAACTCCTCCAGTTTCCAAGGACACTCACTGACAAAGGACGAACCATCTACTTAATCACACAGAGGACTTCAACACATGTGTAAGGCTACCTTCTCCTGATCCCGAGGAATAAAGCTCAAAGTAAAAACTTTAAACCGAAAGGAAGGCAATGCTGACCAGATTAAAACAAAAAAAAACCATGACAGCTGCTCGAGTAATAACTGCCAGTCTAGAGAAAACAACTGAGAAACACAGTGACGGTCTCGTCAAGCAATTTGCTCACTCAGAACAACTCCATTAACGTGGCACTTTTCCATTCCACCAACATACCTGTTACTCAGGATGAACTCTGACCGTTTGCATTCTTTAAATCAACAAACACGTTTAAGACCTCGGTATTTTCAGGCCTTTACTAGAAGTCTATTTGCTTGTAACATTGTTTCAAATAATCCTGCTTATGCTCATGATGAATTACGTGTGAATCAGTCTTGCAATTTTCACTATTTCCATCATTTCTTCCATGTCAAATAAAAGTGGTTTTTTTAAAAAAAAAGTTTTAAAAAAAGGATTGAAAAATAGTAACTGGTCCACCGTTTTAATTTAAAAGCTAAACAATTTTTTAAACACCTACGAAGTAGTTGAGGGTGGGGAGAGTTGGCAGTTTTCAGAGGACCTTCACAGCTTTTACAAAAGAAGGTACAGAATTAAAATATCAGATTAGCAAAATATTCTAAATATTCCCACTCAGACAGAATTTATAGTGCAAACACGGCTTCTCCCAATATGCGCACGAGGAAACAGACTGTGGAGTCTGCAGAGCATCTGAACCCGCGACTGGCACCAGATGCCCCGCGTGCTGCCAGCCTCACCCGCTCCCCCTCCCACAGGGCCGCCGATCCCCACAGCAGGTGCAGCCTTCCAGGCACTCCCCACGGAGGGCCGGCTCACCTGCCCGCAGCACGGAGGGCCGCGCCACCCAGCACCAGGTCGCAGAAAGCACAGCCTCACCCGACGCCAGCCTCCGCCGCCAGCTCCCGCCGAGGCCCTAGTTGTGCATCCCCCCCACTCGCCCCGCCCATTACCCCCAAACAGCGGTACTGTGCGCCCTAGTCCCTCCCCCCACTGCCGGGTGACAAAGCCCGGCTTCGTCTGCCCAGCCGAGCCCTAAGTGTAACCCAAGAGGCAATTCAGTCCTGATGCACAAGGGGCCCGTCCCCAGATCCCAGGCTGAGCGTTTCCCAAGCATCCCTGGCCTTCGCCATGGTCCAACACGTAGAACTGACCTTGAAAAGAAACCGCCTCCATCTCCCCACCTGTAATGAGCCACCCGCCTCACAGGGCCGTGATGGCTGAATGATCTCATAAACACCGTGTGTGCAAACAGCATCTACCCCGCAGGACGCGTCACATTAAACCTCTCTCTATTTAGCGATTATTCCTCTAGGTCTCCCCCCCCCCCCCGTTTTACGAGAGTCACAATAAAAGTGCCTGCGTCCCCCGAGAGTGCACACTGCTGCTCCTCCACATGCAGAGCCCAGTGCATGTGGCAGGCGACCAACACCACCCGGGGAGCGGAGAGAACAGTCCCCGGAGGCGGCCGCAGCAGGGAAGGCGAATGCCGGCTGGAGACCCCGCCCTGGGCACCAGCCGCTGTCACCCCTTCCGGCCCCGCCTGAACGCCCACCAGCACGCCTTCCCACCCACCCGGAGCCTAAGTGACTAGCTCGCGGCAGGTCAGACGGGCAGTGAGAGGCAATGGGTCACGGGAAGGAGGAAAGACTGTGCTCTCTGTGGCATCGCGAGGACACGAGTGACACGGAGGAGGTAAAATGGACTGGACGGGCCCGGGCCGGCCCAGGAGTCGGGGTCCGTGGCTCCCGGGGAAGACCCCCATCCCCGAGCCTAACTCACCCCGTGCACAAGGAAACAGACTTGGTTTCAGGGGGAAAAACGGGGGATGACACACTTCAGGTCAACCTAACCTTCACAAGCGCTAATCAATAAACCTTTTCGTTAACAAAATATAATAATTTCAGTATAAATGTTTTTTATGTACGTCAAGCAAAATAAAAAATACGCAACTGGGGACATTTCTTTTGACTGCACTTCCACAAACTGAGCTATGGAGTTCCAGACGGGACCACTGTTGGCACTACTCGGAAAGATCCAGAAATCCGCACATCCTCAGGTATGCGATGTGTGAATTGGTTACAACGCATTTATTTTGCTCCCTTAATGACAGAACAAAATGATTACTTCTATCTTTCTTTTTAAACTTGGCAAAAGTAAAGACAATAAGAAACTCTACTTGTTTCTATTTTATTAATATATAGCCAAAATACTGAGATTTTTCCTGAGGCATTTACAAGTAAAAGTAAATCAAATATAATTTCAAACAGTACTGTTTTATTTAACATTTCTAACATACCAATTGGCACTTATACAACAGACTTAACCTTTAAAGTAAAAATAATTCACTGAATCACAAAAGATTAGCAGCCAAAAATTAAAAGTGAATGACTAACTTTTACAGATAAATGTTCTGGCCAAGAAAATTTAAGTTAATTTAAGAAGCAACTGATGAAACAGTCTTCACACATCTAAGGAAAAAACTCACTTGTTGAAAACCTTCAGTATGTGAAAATCTTCTGAAAGCACTACAAAACAGCAGGGTGACCTTAAGGACTGAAGCAAAACTCAGAGTAAGAACTGTCTTCCCCATCTCACAGATAAAGAAACTGAAGGACTTGAACAATGTCTTATGTCAACTGAAAATATTTCATTGGTTTCTCTTTTCAAGAAATTTTGTTCTTAGAAAAAAAGTCTAGGTTTTTTACCCATGGGTATTGGTATTAAGTAAACATCAGCATTTTGTTTATTTTTCATGCTCTAACCTCTAGTCACAAGAATCTCAGACAGCATATAACAAAGTTTAATAACAAATAGACCTAGGTCAAAACAACATAAAGAAAAAACACTTTAATAACTATGAGAGTCAAATATGTTTTTATGACCAATGAATTTTGCTTCCACCTCTCTTGACAATGCAAGAAAAAAAGGCTAAGTTACTAATTTACATTAAAAAAGAACACCAGTATTTCAAAAAAAAATCAAGGTTAATGAATAATTTCAAAGTAAAAGATATAAAGTGACAAATAATTGATATATATTGAAATGTAAAAGAGAATATGATTTGTAACTACATGGAAGCATACTCTAGTAGCTCACAGATGTCTTAAATATTATTTACAATATACCATTCCCAGGAATCTTGTACATGTGTTGATTACTCATGCAAATATTAATCAAACATTTCTTTCAAAAAAAATAAAACATGTCATATTTTCCAAAAAATATTTTCCCTACTGAAATGCAAAGAATAAGGCATCCATCAATAACATGCTAATGAATGCAACAATAGGGGTATATCTCAAAGTAAACAAACTGAAGAAAAAAATGAGACAAAAAAGCATACAGTGAGTTCATTCATATCAGATTCTAAAAAATGCAAGCTAATCTATATCATAGGTGTATCTGTACGTTGAGAATTCTACCACTAAACCACCAATGTGTTGGGTATCTGTACATTGAAATGTACCAACAAACATGTGCAGTCTATTATATGTCAATTATATTCCAATAAATCTGTTAAAACCCACGTAAACATATTCACACATATACATAAAAAATAGATAAGAAACGTGAAAAATCTACATGAGGAAAATACTCCTAAAAGTAACAGCACATTTTCCCAAGGTGTAAAGAAAATCTTTCTAAACTTTGATTCAAAATACAGAACCAAGTTTTGTTTTGTTTTTTAAAAAGGAAAGAAACTGATGAATATAGTTACATAAAAATAATATCATTAGGAAAGTTAAAAAAGAAAAACAAATAGGGGAAAAATTGCAACTTGTTTCAGAAAGCCAATGTCCTTAACATATAAAGAGCTCTTAGAATCAATAAAAGAACAAAAGACTAATCAATGACCCAAGACAAAAATGGAGAAAGGTTTAGACAGGTTTTAGGAAAAGAAATGACAATGGCTCTTAAAATTAAAGAGAGATGTTCAACTCTACTCAGAGAAAATGGTAAATTAACACTCTCTTGATACACCGTATTTCATTTATCAGAATGGCAAAAATCTGAGGTTTGGCTATAAATCCTACTGCTGAGCCTATGGGTGAAACCACATTCTAACCAATTGCTGGTAAATAGCTGAAACAGTATAGCTGTCTAGGATAATGGGACAATACCTACAATTAAGAATATTTACATTTTAATACAGCAATCCCACTTGACAAAAGTCTCCTCTAGACACACTTGTGCAAGTAGGAAATGATATGTGCACGGCGCTCCCTTCATGACTGACGGCAGCAACAATGTCCACCACCAGGAGACTGAGTGATGAGCACCGACGAAGCACCCGCATCTTAAAAAACAGATGAAGAGCTCCACGTACGACAGGGAATAACCTCCACACCTACCACTCCATGCGTACAGGATGCAGTTTTAATTGCGAAAACAGTGTGTGCACTCATATAGAACCCATTGCCTTTTATTTAAGATGTGGGAGAAGGAATAAAACTCTACATACTTATTTGCTTACATTTGCAAAAGCTAAAATAAAAATGGAAAGAATAAATCAGAGAACAAAATGGCAGAGAGACATCTCTGAGTTAATTTTATGAAGAGAAAACTATGCCCAAAAGTGAAAACAAACTAAAACAAATCTTACTGTATATTGTATTGTTAACAGAGAAAAGAACTCTTTGGAGAGACTTTCAGGCACAGTGTTTGACTCTACATGCTCAGTGAGAACGAGTCTGAGTGAAAAAGAACTGCAGGGAAATCCTGAGCTTGACTAGTTACGGACCAGAGTGGTACTGATACTGCTGTTCTGAAATTAATGTATGCTGAAGGCAGAGCTGAAAAGCAATTATGTTGATACTGTTAATAACTAAGACTTCTTGTGAGTGACAAGTACAAGCAAAAACATGTAAGTTTAAAATCATAGAAACAGAAATCTGAACTTAGGATTTTTAAAAATATATTATTTCCTAGTTCGGTCACTAAAAGGGAAGAGCGGTATCTGGGCACTAAAGGCAGCCCGGGTGGCCTGTTTCCGCCTTGACACTCACACACGCGCACACTCCTCCGTGAGGGATGACCAGAGCCCCTGGAGGAACGGCCTGTGCGCAAGGACGCACGAAGCAAGCTGGGACACACTGTGTCTGAGAGAGAGAAGGCTCTCGAAGACGAATGGAGCAACGACACCAGCTTAAAAGGACGGAAATAAAGTAAGATGCGATGCTACTCCTCGGAGCCCAAGGAAGTCACTGATTCTCACCATATCCATAGCAAAAAGGCTGCTGTCATCCCAGATGTCTGTTGAAATCGCTTCACCAACAAGTACCAAATCCTCTGCAAGCAACTCCAGAACTCTTATTATCATCTGTCCATTACCTGCAAGAGAGACCAGGAGAGAAATAAGAAAAACAGTTAACTTTCAAATAAACAACTGAATGCCATATTGCTCAATCCTCTAGTTAGTCACGCCCACAAATTCCTTTTTCTCTTTTGATACTGCTTTCAGAATTGTTGAAAGAGATACATAGGGAAGTCACACTCCACCCCCACCTTTAAAGAATTCTGTTCTGATCATAACGCTGTTTTTCTACAGCAAACTGAATGTGCTCACCAGTGGGAAAGACACCCAAGAAGAGAGTAGCAACAATTTAAGTATTATGAGACAGGTTAAAATAATTTTTCAAATTCAGAGACCACCCACGCTGCACATAGTATGTGACAAAGCACCAGGCTGGTTTAGAAAACGCATTCCAAGAGTTTCCATTTAGGACGAGCAGGCCCATGCCCCGTCCGAAACCGTCTTTCCCACACAGGAGAGGCCCGGAGAGCTTCGCCTGGACAACAGCACCTGACGGATAAACGTCCACACTGGAGCGGGCTGAAGAGATCCGGAGAAATCCCACCCGGAACATGTTCTCAAGCCCGTGCCCCCCTTAAACCCCACGCGACGCCCCTTCTCCACACAGACAGGGTGATGAAGGAACACCGGGAGCCAGCAGTCTGAGTGAGGGGCGCTCCGTGAAGACCTCCCTGCCCACCCACCAGAGGTTCACTTCAGACGAGTGCAGAACAGACCACCAGATCCTAAGAGAAAGTTCTTTTGGAAATCTCGATGATACTGAACAATTACAAATTATGCAATAATTTACCACAAAAGGGCAAAAGAACATTTAGAAAATTTTATTTACCACGATACAGCTTAGTAATTATCCATCTGACTTTTCACAGCAAATTAAGAAAAGGTTAAATGCAAAATCATTAAATCTAAAATTGTTCTTCTCCATATACCATGCAAACATGTACACGTTATAATGCCAAAGTTCAGATTTCCCTTCACCGCATTATTAGTACATGAATTAATATGCACTCCTAACCCCCAGAAGCAGAGTCCCTCGGTCAGAAGGTCGGGATAAAATGAAAACATTAATGCTTTCCCAATAAATACCCACCTCCTGCTCCCCTCCCCACCACCCTCAAGCAGGCAAAGAACAGGCACAGGCCATAAAGAACCCGACCTCTTCGTTACTCCGCCAGCGTAAACGAAAAAGGCAAAACTCACTCAGCCTGCAGTAATATCTCGACAAGCTCATCACCTACTGAAAACGCAGATTTATAGAATAAAAACTATCGCTTCCACCGGATCAAGTCTCTGTCCTCAGCTGTGGGACCCAGGACAGCTCCTAAACCGATCTGCAACAACACAGGGTGCCAGCCGGGTACCAGTGGCACGGGCCGACACTGGGAGTGTGAAGAGGGCGGGGGCAGAGAGCACGCGACTCTGCGCCAAGACGGAGCCCGGGAGCCGCGCCCGGTCACTCGCTCCAGGACCCGGCTGCGCACCTGCGCCGTGGGCATCGCCCCGCCCCTCGTCCCTCGCATCCCAACCGCAACCCCACGCACGCCACACGCCGCCGCTGCAACTGCACTGGCGCTTTCGAAAGAAGATGTGAAATGCTCGCGTGGTTTGCGTTTCGTTGTTTGTTTGGCTTCTTAGGAACAGCCCCAGCAAAGGTAAGAATCCAGCTGCAGGTGTGTGTCTAACCCGCTTCTGAGCTGGGGTAACCACCAAGTGTAAAGAATGAGCTGAGGGCAGCTCGGGACGTTTCTGAGGAGCAGAGCCAGCGGGTTTCCATTCCGGTCTGTCCAGGCCGTCCCGCCGTCCCCGGCGCGGCAGGTGCACGACTTCGGGTGCAGCCACCGACGCCCCAGGGGGCGGCGGCGCCACCCCGCCGCAGGGCTGCCCCGCGCCACCCACGCTAATTGCACAGAACACTGAAGGCCGCACTGGGATCTGGGGACTGTCTCTCCCAGAGGAGGGGGAACTCTGGGTCCAAAGGTCCTGGCACAGACGGCCGGTGGGAAGCGAGAAACCAGAGTCCCAGAAGACAGGCAGCACACACACACACACAGAGGACACAGGCGCCACCCCCCCACCCCCACCCCCGGAGCGAGAGCACCGACCTGAGCGCAGCAGCGGCGCGGCGGCCTCCAGCACGCAGACGCAGAACTGCGGCAGGCTCAGCTGCTGGAAGCGCAGGCGCAGCGCGTCCTCCTCCGCCTCCAGCTCCGGCAGCTCCAGCGGCGCGGCGGCGGCCGCGTCCAGGGGCGACGGCAGGGAGATCCCGGAGTGCGCGTGCGCGTGGCTGCTGCTCCCGCTGCGGCAGAAACGGGGAGTCCGTGAGGATGGGGCGGCCCGCACAGAGGCCCACGGCGTGCCTGAGAGTGGGCACGACTCTAGGGCTTCAGGTCCCGATTCGGGTCGGGTGTGTAGAGACCGTGACAAGTCTATGGGAGTCAATTCCATCAAGATGGATCAAAACTGTAAGTGAAACCAAAATGCCTTTGCAGTTTGCTTTCAAACGGATGTTCTGCAAACGTGCCAGGCCCTGCAGCGGCCGTCACCATCAGCACTTGCTAAGGAAGGCAAGCAGATCCGCTGCCGAGTTCTCCGAAATCAACCATACAGGCAAAACTGAACAGTCCATACAGTGGCCTGGGGACCTCGTGACTCCACCGAATGTCTAAGTAAGCCAATGCCAACAACTGGGGAGCGCTAAAAGATGCCAACACAGAATGAGAAATGGAGTACTTGGTACATTCAACACCACACAATGGTTTTGGAAATACACCAAAAGATGGGACATCCCATCTTCGTTGGCTTTCTTCATAAAAAAAAAAAAAACATTCTTACCTGCCTATCAAGTGGTACAGTAGGGACAAAACTGTGTAAAAAGGCTGGAACCTACATTTGCCAAGACCCTAACATCAGACCTTCGATGTCATCCACATGCAAAGCTGTCGCAGAGGTGACTGATGCTACCGAACACGCAGAACTCCCGGAGGCTGCCGCACATTCTGTCATTCCTTCCCCTCCAGTGTCCCCCGCATCCCCAGCCGCGCTCACACCCAGAAAGGCGCCGCGAGGAAGCGGACACTCGGCAGGGAGACACTCGGCAGGGAGCGGACGCTTGGCAGGGAGAAGCTGCCCGCAGCAGCTCGCAGACGCGGCCCAGAGAGCGAGGCACGAGGGATGGACGGGACTGCGCGCACAGGGCTCCCGGAGCAGCGCGGCCCCCGGAGGACTGCAGCGCAGCCTCTGCGATCATGCCGCCCAAACCCTGCTTGCTCCTCACCAACTGCTCGAACCGGGGTGTGCAGACCCTGCAACCCTCAGGGTTTTCTGTAAAACCGTGACGACAATAACACCAGTCCCCTCACGGGATTACTATGAGGACGGCTGAAGGAGACAAAAAGCGTGGCAGCACCTGGCGTAGCGCCAAGCACGCTACGAGCACGACTCAAGGTCAGCAGTAGCTGCAGCATCATGAGCGCACTGTCAGGCCAGCAGACACGGCTCATCTGGCTGTGCATTTGTTAGGATGATACCAGAGAAGAGATTCGAGTTTTTAAGATGCTTGCAGCCTATGGATGAGGTAACAAACACCATGTGACCTGGCTGGTGTGGCTCAGTAGACTGAGTGCCGGCCTGCGAACCAAAGGGTTGCAGGTTCAATTCCCAGTCAGGGCACATGCCTGGATTACCAGCCAAGAGGCAACCACACATTGATGTTTCTCTCCCTCTCTTTCTCCTTCCCTTCTCCTCTGCCTAAAAATAAATAAATAAAATCTTTAAAAAAAAATACCATGCCGACTCCTTTAAGAAAACTTGATATATAAAAATCAGCATTTACGCAAACAAGTAAAACACCATACGCATACACCTTGAAGGAGTCTTTGTTTTATAAGTTGTTCAATCAGGTCCTTGAATAGGAAACACTGTTGCATTTAAATTATTACACTTATAAAAATGGATTTAAAATACTATCAAAGTGTATTTAAAGCTATAATGTTAAACTAGATCACATTCCATTTGGGGCTGGTCAAAATAATTTAGTAGGTTGGAATCATCATTTTTTTAATGAAATACAAAGAAAGAGAAAATGCAGTTCGCTGTGCAGCACGTGGAATCAGTACTATTTTGTGAACAGTTTGTTTTGGTGGATAAACGCACTCACACACATACAGAGTAGATGTCTGTACCCGGAGCACAGAGTTACAATGTAATATTTATGTCTTGCTGCGGGCCATGGTCCAAAAAGTATGAAAGTCGCTGGTTTAACACAGGACGGACCCCTGTGGCACGTCTGAAACGAGGAGGCAGAGGACAAACCAGGACCTCCCCGGAAAATCAAACACACACACACACACACACACACACACACACACACGGGCCGCCTGGCCCTGCCGCGCTCACCTGGAAGACGCCGCGTCCCAGTCCTGGCCGTCTCCCCGGGGCCGCTGCCCCGTGCGCCCAACCACAGAGGGCCGGGGGCTGCTGGTGCCGGGAGAAGGGTTCTGAGAGTGGTGGGTGACTCTCACGTCGGGACAGTAAGACAAAGAAGAATTCTGGGAAACTGTGTCTGGGGAGAAAAACGGAAAACGAAAATGATCCCTCAGTAGAGACAGATTACTGACTATGTAGTGTTTCTAACTAAATTAAGTTAGTGGAAATGCTTCTACAAGAGTAAAAATTTTAAAAAGGGTCAGCTTTTTCTGCAAGAATTCACCGAGCACACTGAGGTTTCTATCTAACCCGATTATACATAGAACCTTCCAGCCAACACTACTCACTTCTAGCACTAGAGACCGCTAGGGCTGAAACCAGGTCATGCACGCCCCTGGCTCAGCACTTCCCAAGAACCCCCACCTCAAACCATGTGCAAAAATTAACTCAAAATGAGTCAGTAACCTAAACGTGAGAGGTGAAATCATAAAGCCATGAGGGAAATACAGGGGTAAACCTTCACGACCTTGGATTTGGCAATGGACTCTTAGGCACGACACCAGAAGTACAACCGACCGGAGAGAACATGAGCTGGACTTCATGGACACTACAAACTCCCTCCCACGCATCAAAGGACATTATGAAGAAAGTAACAACCTACAGAATGGGAGAAAGTATTTGCAAACCATCCATCTGATTAGAATTTAATATCTAAGAGACATAAAAACCTCTCAGATGCAACAATAAAAAAAAACCTAATTTAAAAATGGGCAGTGGACTTCAATAAACACTTCTCCACACACATCTGCGTGTCTGGAACCAGTCTGCTTCTCCCTGCCCCAACCTTACGAAACACAAGCTCACAGAGGCTGGAACCCTACCTACCCCAGCTTCGTTCAGTGCTGTACCCCGACCCCGAGACTAGAATATTGGTCGGTATATAGTAGGTGAACAATAAATATTCACTTAATGTATGGATAAATCTTCAGAGATATAAACTATTCTTACTGACACTGCAACTCTTGTGATGAAAGATGAGCTACCCAGAATCTCACTAACATTAGTCATCTGCCGGAGGCTGTATCTCAAGGTCCATAATGACGAAATCCCATGCCTCTGAGATCTGCAATAAAGCTAACCAAAGAGCAAACATTCAAATGGCTGAGGGTCAGTGAAACTCTCAACGAAACGGGTTATCTGTGACGCACGATCACCGATCCCGGTAACGTGATGTTCGACTTTCCACGCCTGCTGTGCAAGTGCGTGTGCCCAGAGACCCTCGAGTGTGGATTGCACAGTTTTGACGAGGCCAGCCTCGCCCTCTATTGATCCGGTAGGTGGTGCTTTTCTATGAAAAGTCAGGCACTGGGATCATACAATACTGTGACGACAACATCACAAGTTGCATAAAAACGGTTGCCATAAAATAAAAACCAGTATTTTCAACCAAGCAATGTATTAGCATGTAACTGCAAAAAATGCCCAAAGCCCCGCATGAATAGCCGGACCGAGAATCCCGCTGCCCGGCTTCCAGCGACACTCTGCACGGATGAAAAGGGGCACGCCTTGCAAAGGTCTCTTGTAAAAAACGCATCGGCTCGTGCACGGCTCTGACACGCATCTTGTTGTCCAAGGCGGTCGTCGGACTGCGCCGAGGAACGAACAGGGAGTGTGCCTGACGACTCACACGCAGCGAGCGCTGCCATGTGCGGACTGATGAACACACGACCGCAAATACCTTGTTTGCTGGAGAAGAAGCCCGGGTCTCGGTGGAAGTGCAGCCTGCTCCGCAAGCACGCGCACAGCTGCTGCAGGCAGGACAGCGACTGCAGCGCCAGGCGGGGCGCGGCGCCCGCGCCGGAGGCCAGCTTCAGCAGCGAGAGGAGGCTCTGGAAGGGAGGAGAGCCGTGAACACCAGCGCGGACCCAGGCGATCGGCCTCAAAGGACGTGGGGCTGAAGGACGGTTAGGGAATCACCGAAGGGGGCAAGTTGCCAGGTATTTACAAGACAAGGAACGGGAGTGGGCAACAGTGATTCAGCACAATGCAAGGAAACAGGTCAAAACTAGAGAAAATGTGAGAAGAACAGCGGCTGAGCACCTTCCGAGAGAACACAGGCAGTGTTCCCCATGGGGGGGGGGGGGGGCGTTAAGTTTCACGGGACTGTTTGAAAATCGCATCAAGGTTTACGCATCTCAAAAGCTAAATTACTGTGCCACGTTTTGGTAATCAACCGCTTTTCCTCTGCTATCACTGGACAGCAGGCACGGTGCACGTTCACCGCGGCATTCACGGGAGCCGTCTTCGGCCCTGCGACCGCAGAGTGAGGGTGCCCGCACCACCAGAGCACACCAGACTGCGGACCCGACGCCCCCACTGTACGGGCAACGGGGCAGGCTGCAAAGAACCCACCTCTGCCGCTACCACGGCGGCCGGCACTGTGCCTTACACACACCACGCAATCAGAGAGGGGGTGCTGTTCTTAATGCTCCGAGGCCTGCCGCTGCCCCCGCCCCGTTTCTAAAGTATGGTCATCCCTGCAGGTGACCCACACATGGCAAACTCAGGGTGGCCACGGGGGACTGCACATGTCAAGTGAGACTTCCTCCTGTTAGAAGGACAGCCACTACTGAAACAAGTTAGAGACTCAGGGGTTGAAATAACCAGATGCCCTGTTGCTTACATGTGGCAGTGCACACTTCCTTCCCAAGGACACCTACGTTGCAAAATTCATTTCACTGCAAAAAGGTCTCTATTTCCCAATCCAGAACAATGAAGGAGGATACACACCTGAACAATCTTCGGCCTCTGAAGGAAAATCTCGGCAGGAAAGTCTTGCATGATAACGTCCTTCAGTAGCTCACAGGTGTTCCAGATCAAAGTGTGGCTACTACTTCTTAAAGAGCTACAAAACAGAGCAGTATGTATCTTTAAAGAGTTTACCGGTACTAGACTCTGGGTAACCCAGTGGCGAGTGACTCTACTCACACCCTTCAGGCTTCAGCCGAGGCATCTGCTCCCTGAGCAGTGACCACCCTGGGCAGGGGCTCCCCCCAGCGCCCCGCACTGTCCCGGCCAGACGGGGACCGCGTGGTCACTGTGTGTCCCCCACCACACCCTCCTCTAGACTGCGCCTGGACTATCGCTGTGCCACAACACGCGGTCAGTGCGGTCGAAGGGAACAGACTGCAAGGACATCTGTCGTGTGAACCAAGAAACAAGACAGAAAAACACCAGTGCCCGTAGTCGGACCCCTTCTAGGAGTCGGACCCCTTCCTGTCCTTCCCCATTCCAGGTGAATCCAGCTGGGACACCCTCACCTTCTCAGACTGCATCTGCCCTCCGAGGGGTGCGGGAGGCCCCCCCAACCCCTTCTCTCAGCCCGGCCCCAGCGCCCCAGCTCTCTCCCTTGGGGGCTGGCCCAGAGCTGACGGGTCTCGTCTGCCCGCCTCTCTCCAAAGTGCGTCACCACAGACCACTTGGCAGCACCCTCCTGTCTCCGGCCCTCACGCTATGAAGTTGGTCTTTATTTTCCCGATTTTCTGCGCCCCCCCGCCCCCCCGCCAGCAAAAAAGACAGACAATTCATTTGTTGTGGTTATTTATAGAAATTAAAGTTCTAGCAAAAAAAAAAAAAGAAACTAGACATTAAGATACTCTCCAAACTTCTATAAATCAGCTACCTACTTGGGGGCGTAACGACCAATTAACATCCACTGAGTAAGACCACTGGTCCCCACCCTTATCACGAAGCACGTGTTCTGAAATAGACTGCCTGCTAAGAAAACTGCACGTGTGCTCAGTTTTTCCATTTTGGTTAGGCAAAGGCACAGCCATGGCCCGTCAGAGACCCCAGTCAGTAAGAGATGACCAAGGAGCCCCGGCCGGCTTCCACCCTCCCCGGGGCTTGCTCTCTGAAACACTGGAAACCATCCACCTGCTCCCGGGACTCCATTCACAGCCACCTAGTGTCTCCGTCAGCGGCTGAACGTGCAGCGGGGGGGCTGCCGGGCGCAACGGCTGGCGACCGCCCGAGCACGCCGGGACGCCGCCGGGCACGTACCTCTCGTTGGAGGAGAGAACGTGTCTGTCCGTGGTGGTCAGGGGCAGCCACGGGAACGTCGCGCACTTGACACACTTCGCGGTCGGGGTCACTGGCAAGGGAAAAGCAGAGCTGAAGCCGTCCGAGAAGACAGTGTTGGCACACTCACCTTTAAGGTCAGTCCCCAAACACAGTCACAGAGACAGGGACCTCAAATATACCCAGCAAGGTCGGCTGCAAACCCTCCTCCTCGCAGGATGAATAACTGAGCTCTCCTTCTGACACTTAAACAGAACTCACGTGCTGTCGTTAGAAGAAGAGCACTGAACACAAACACGTATCGAATGACACTTCCAATCACATTCCCCATTTCCCGGCTGACCAGAACCCAGGGCTTCTGTTTAACAGGAAAGGACCTGGCGTTTGCAGATCTATAATTCTACAAACAGAATTCCGAGTTAAACAGAATCCCCAACGTCAGCTGATGTGCCCTTAGACACACGTTTTTTCAACTACACAGGCAGTAAAGGATACAAAGCATCTTTACTTAACCGTTCCCAACCACCAGGGGCACCGGGGACAGAGGTCTCCTCCTTTCCAGGCCTCAGCGTCCTCATCAGAAAACGGGGACACTGATGTCCGTCTCACCGGGCTCCGTGCTCTGAGTGCCTAAGGCACCTTTGGCATCATTCTGCACGTGGGGATAAGCCGTGTTTGCTGCTATCACCAAGCTTATCGTTATGAAAACAAGAAAGAAATACATAACTTCCGATCAGGACACGTGTTAGGAAGAAAACTAAACATAGAAGTGACCACTGGCTCGGGTCCTCGGGAAGGCCTCTTTAAGGGGGTGGCGCGTGAGCGGAGACCAGACACAGCCAGACATGAAAAGACCTGGAGGAGATGTCTAAATCGGACCCCAGGGTCAGCGGGGTGTTGGGACAAAGGTAAAGAGACAGAGGTGACACCGAGTCCTCGGCCAGAGTGGCTGGGTGGGCAGCTCGCTGTGCAGCTGCAGAGGAAGATGAGATGTGTGGGGGTGCGCACAGCCCGACGAGGGGCTGGCGTTCCAGGGGCACCGGGTACTGCTGCCGCTTGTACCACCCGCCGGCGTCCTTGCTCAAGTGCAGTCAGGACGTCACAAAGTTTCACCTGCCAGACTCCACGTCCCAGGCTAGTCTGAGGAAACCGAAACACTCGGCTTGGCACTGGAACACCCAGGCTGGACCACAAGGCGCCTCCACAACAGGGAGGAAAGCACACCAGCTTCTGACTCTCCCGGCGAGCAGGGCCTGCTCCCTGCGCACACTCACCCACGGTTCCCGGGGGCCCTTCCGTCTGCTGGAAATGGCCTCTGTCCTGAGGAAAATATCCTGTGAAGATTTCCGGTGGTTGTGGCAATTCTGAAAATACAAATATTATTGCATGTGTTATTACTGACTCATTATTTGCTAAAAATCAAAGTGACTCTTTTCAAAATGAATGTTTTCTCTTGAATTGGTGAATCATTTTAAAAACTAGAAAAATAATCCAGTCTTTTTTCCTCTGAATAGTCCGTCTTCCTAAAGAGGAAAAAATGTGAATGCTGAGTCAATTTCATATCGGGGGCTTTTCTCCCCTTTCTCTCTTACTGTTTAGCAAATTATTTGTTGGAAGAAAAACATCCACAGTGGACAAGGAGAATCCGTTTTGAGGTGTTTATTCAAGGACTGTCGGTCTCTGCCTCTGGGCCCTCCTCCCTCCTCTCTTCCGCTCCAACCACACAGCTCCTGGTCACAGCAGCGTACGTTAGGATCTTCTGTTAAAAGTTGTCCAAGTCAGAGGAGTCGAGCACTACTTTTCAATGCTTTCGTAATCCTATCACACGTGATTACATGCTCAGCAGGACAGAGACAATGACATCGGGAATGAGAAAAAGGCTAAAACTACATTTTCTAGTTTTCTGTTTGAAGTGTTCACACCAGTGGTTCTTAACGCAGATAACCAGAAATTAGAGCCCTAGACCATACCTCTCACCCCACCTGTGAGGAACTGGCTTGAAAATTCATGATTTAAGATTCTACTTTATTAGCTGTGGCTCAGGCAGAAACCGTGAAACGCAGCACTAAACATCGCAGTCAGGCAAGACACCGACAAAGGGCCCCACCCGAGTTCTCGTTGACGGTGCTGCCTGCAGGCACAGCGGCAGCAACACGGAGCTGACACGGCACTGACACAGAGAAAAGCACCATCCGGCAGAGTGAGCAAGCAAAAACGCTTTTTACACTCTCACATTCATCGCATAAATTGCATGGGGAAAAATCCCTTTTTCCCCTTCAGATCAATTCCAACGCCTCCCGCATACGAGGCACTCCGCTGGGCAGAGAACAAACAACAAGCACGCGGCCGGAGCAGCCAGCAGCTCTGTGCCCGACAGACGCCGGGCCCCTGCCGGAGCTCCTCCCGCATCGTCTCCTTCAGTCCCCACGACAGGCTTAGGGATGTCCTTTCTGACTGCCCCAGTTTGGGATGAGAAAACCAAAGCCTGGAGGAGAACTTAAGTGCCTCAGCCAAGGTCACACAACTAATGGCAGAACTGGGACTTATATCCATGTCTCTTTGACTCCAACTCTATCCACCATCATTTTGATTGGACCCCATAAAAACAATCATGAGCTAGGGCAGACATCAATACACTCCTTGGAGAACGGTCCAAAAATGCAGGTCTAAAGCACTGAGAACTACATCTGACACGTGGTAATGCGTGCTCAAGGAAGATGTGTGTTACTGTTCAAGAAGTAATCTGCCCAACTGGTCTCACAAAGAGAAACTCACTACATCTCTTAGGCCCCTTCACCGAAAAAAGCAGTGATTACAATTGTAGCCTCCTCTGAACAACAGCAGAGAAGGGCCAACAGGTCAAGCTCAAGTAAGTCAATGCAAGAAAAATATGCTGGGGGTGGATTTTTTTTTTAATCTCAGGTTCGTTTCCTTAGAATTAACCACTAGAACCAACACATTTATATTTTAACCAAATGCATCAGAGTGATTCCAGAGAGTTACCCGTCTGAATGGTCTGGTAAGACGCAGAACACAGTGCAGGGACGTCAGAAGGGAGGGTAAAGAGTCCGTCCAGGATGCCGTCGATTTCAGCCTGCAGACTCGGCTCCACGTTAGCACGAAGTTTGGATAAGAAGTCGACTGCACCGAGGTCAACCAAATGCTGGACCGCTGCGGGAAACTGAAGGAAGCGGAGGGCCATGAGATTAAATATCAACATTTCCAGATGTTGTCTTAGAGCACTTTAACACACCAGACGTTCCTTCTTTAAAAACTAGATCTTGCCCTGATAGACCCAAAAGTAAAGAACTTCCATGAATAGGACACAGGTTTACAGAGACATAAAGTGTTTAATAACAGCTCTGAGAGAAAAGCCCAGACCAAACACCAGAAATGCACACCATCAATCTCCATACTTTCATTTATCAGGAGGAATACTTCTGTTCACTGACATGCACACTATGGCCTCCTGCCCCCAACCAGCCAAAATAATAATCACTCACAACTGCACAGCGATTTAGTTTTGAAAAGTTAAACTTGCACCCTGACATCTGACCCTGCCTACTAACTAGTCTCAAGATACAGTGAGAAACATAAATCTAAAAAACGGATATGGGTAAAAACAATTTAACCCTCTTGGGCAATTAACCATGGTCCGTAACATTACCTTTAAACGTGTCCTGTTTCAGGCAGACACGTCCAATTTTTAACATGCAAATAACAGACCACAAGGAAAAACAGAGTGACAACTATTAACCTCCCTGGATGATCTGCAAAACCCAGAACCTAACGGAACTCAGATCTGGGTCACTTAAGAGCACAGTGGACAACGTGAGGTGTAGCATCACAAACCAGAGAAAAGAAAGACTAGAACGTATACCCAAATGAGTTCCAATTCAACGTCTTTTGAAGACGTTGTTCTTCGAAAACTTGTAAGACTGACTTTTCCAGCAATGCCCCGATGAAATGACCAAGACACTTTCCTGGGTCCCTGTGTCGGGATGACCGTACCTTGACCAGCGTGCTCAGCAGGCCGAGCACCTCCGCTTGCAGGGGAACCGACGGGAAGTTGAACCACTGCAGCAGGCGCACGAACAGCAGCCGGTCCTGCGCCAGCTCCGCGCCGCCCACCAGGTTGAGCTCCACCTTGCTGAGAATGCTGCGGAGCGCGCGCTCCCGGATCTCGACCAGCTGGTGACCTGCGGAGGACACGCCGCTCTTAGCCGTGCCCGACTCCCCCGAGTCGCCCACCCAGAACCTGCCCGGAGACCGTGATGACGCGGTGCCAAGGACAGGGGTCAGCGGGACAGTCAGGGGGACAGGGAGAAAACCGATGTTTTCCACCAGCGGGGCCGCGCACGGCGGTGTCTACACAAAGTCCGACGGGGACCCCCGAGGGCTGCCCCGGACAAGTCAGGATCAGAAAGAAATGGCACGGCCATTCCCAACGAGTGGCCACGCCCGGGACGGCAAATGCAGCGAGGGGCAGCTCAGACTGTTACCGAGTTTCCTGATGAGCCCGGTCAACACCATCCTGTCCCGCTCAAGCCGCAGCCACCGGAGAATTAAACTGCCGCGCCACAGCGTCCGGCCACGATGACGGTCCCCCCCGGAAACCCGGGCAGTATGGCTGCAGGTTCCGCCGCGCCGGGGCGAACCACCCGAGCTGTGAGAGGCATCCCGTGGGCTGTTCCCGGCCCCCGCGCGCCTGGAGAAGCTTACGGCTTTTCTGTGATTACCACCACGCAGTTCCCAGACAGCCGTCTCTGAGGCAGGAACCGGAAAGACTGGGGAGGCCAGCAGAGGTGGAACCTGCTTTGGCCGCCGTGCACGTCGGGAGTTGTAGTCTCGGCCCGGCCGTACTCCTTTCCCGGGATTCCGGGCCCGCCGCCGCGCCCGCCTGCGTGGGGTTCCCGCGTCTGAGCGCGCGCTCAGGCGGGAGCCCGGCTCCGCCACGCACCCTCGCTCTGCGGTGATTCGTTCAAGATCCTGCCGATCTGAATTTACAGAGCCCAGAACTCTACAAGTCGTAGTGCAGAGTTTTGTTTTGTTTTGTTTTGATTTCCTCCATCCACGTTACAAAATGACTTAACCACTCACTAGCTGTGAAACGTAACCAGCAAAGTCAAGCTGGGTCTTGGATAAGATCGGTATAAACAAGCAAGCCACAGAAGGAAAGAGTGGGGAGAAAGGGAATAAAAGAACAGAAGAGAAAAAAAGGGGGGGTGCAGACGGGAAAAAGGGGGGTAAAGGTTTGAATTAGAATTTGCACCGATTGAGTTTTGCACTGTGGTAGATCTAAACAAATAAGGGAACATTTTTAGGCAATGGGAGAGCAATAATGACAAGATTTAATTTGTAAAATGATTTGCATTTTAGAGAACATTTGCATTTCCTCTCACTGAGCCTTTTCAATCTCCCCTGGTAAGGAATGCCAAGACAGCAATTCTCGTTCTTACGTTTGGGGGGAGGGGGGGGGACCAAAACTGTTGTTGGGGGGGAGGGGGCGGGGGGGGGACTTAAAATCAAAGGAATCAAAGAAGTGCCTCACCCAAGGTCACAGGGAGTGGTAAGTGGTGGATTAAGAACCTGACCTTAATTTCCTTTGTAATAAATATTCGGAGGCTCTTGCTGCCTCCGCACGTGTAGAGACGGTGGACCTATAAGCGAATCTTGAAGGGTAGGTAAGGAGGAGTCTTTGCCAGGCAAAGGAGTGGAGTAAGGGGTTGCCTGGAGGAGAAAACTCTACATGGAACAGCAAGGATTCCGAGAGAGTCTATCAAAGAAAGGGAAAAGGAGAGATTCTAGGTGGCCAAATTACCTCCGGACTGAAGAGAGAGCCGGGCAAGGGCTGCTAGTGTGCTGGTTATTTTCCACCCCACCGCCACCTCTTCAAGGACAGAAAGGGGCCTGCACCTCCAAGCCTCCTAAGCCCTTGGCTTATAGTTGCTGCAGAAATCAGAGTGGGAGGAAAGGGAGGTGTGGGTGTTTAATCAAGACTCCACTAGCCCATACCTAAGCCTGCCTAGCCAAGATTGTAACAGTTGCTGCCTTCCTCCATCTTAGGGTGTCGAATGGACCAAGAAGTGGAAAACACAGAGGCAGTTACACAACCGAGAAGTTCCTGTTGTTTTCCGGGCACGAAGGTTTGAGTTGTGGATTTGACATGACAGAACGCAGGAATAACAGAAATACCTTCTCAGTGATATCTCCAAGATGAAAAGAAACTGGGAATTGGGGGTGTCAGAGGGTAAGGGGTGGTAATACTGTGGGAGAAAAATAAAACAAGCAACTTGCAAGTAAAATGGAGTCAAACTAGGAAATGGTCTCATTTATGTTGCTTTTATTTTTAATTTGTATTGTTATTTGTTAAATATTTATTTACTTTTAAACAGAGGGGAAGAGAGGGAGAAAAAGAAGAAACATCAATGTGTGGTTGCTTTTCGAGCGCCCCCTACTGGGGATGTGGCCAGCAATCCAGGCATGTACCCTGACTGGTGACCCTTTGGTTCCCAGGCCGCTGCTCAATCCACTGAGCCACACCAGCCAGGTGTATTGTTATTGTTGAGCATATGTTGCTTTGAATTACACAGACTCATTAGGTCCTGCTTACTACATTCAAAACAAAGAAACTATAATTTTCCTATTAGACTAAATATTATTTGCCAAATTTTCCTCGAAGAATCAACCACACACATATATTCTAATGTATTAACTATATTTTTATTTATTATCAGTTACTTAATCATTCTTTTTGTTAGGCTCATTTTTCTGTTTCTTTTGTAACTTCTTGAGCTAAAGGTTTCGTTGCTTTATTTTCATTCTTTCTAATTCAGTTGTAGAAAATTTGCCCTGGCTGGCGTAGCTCAGTGGATTGAGTGCGGGCTACGAACCAAAGCATTGCAGGTTCGATTCCCAGTCAGGCCACATACCTGGGTTGCAGGCCACGGCCCCCAGCAACCACACATGGATGTTGTTTCTCTCTCTCTCTCATTCTCTTTTTCCCTCCCTTCCCTCTCTAAAAATAAATAAATAAAATCTTTAAAAAGAAATTTGAAGTCCCTGAATCTGCATCTAAAAAAAGCTTTAAACAACACATTGTGAATTTAGATTTATTATGTTCTAACTATTGTTATTCACAACCATGCTGTAAGTGCTATTTTGATACTTTCTATTTTACCTAGGATCTATTTAGGAGGGTTGTTTTTTAATTGTCAAGCCTTTCTTGCATTTACATTCATTATTAATTTATAGGACATCCCAATCAGCAACTGGGCATTTTGTAATTTTGAACTTCAAAGTCAAATATTTTAAGTGACCCTGAAGAATTTGAAAAAAAATGGGCAACCTATATATTTGTGTGGGTGTATGGAGAACTGTAGGTGTATGTAACTTTGCAACTTTCTACTTGTATTTACAATAGCTTTTGTTCCATTTACTTAAATGCTACCTTGTAATAAATCCTGTTGACTTTTATGTGATGGCAAATGATAGTCATTCCACTGGCGATACATATGTAGATTGAAAAGGTGTGAAGGGTAGAGACTGCATAGGCTGAGGTTTGCTGTCATCACAAGCAGGCAGCCACACGTGGCTCCAGAGCAGAGGTTGCAGTGAGGTCATTACCAAGCTCCACTGAACTCTCAGTGGCTCTTCCACCCCTTAGTCAGGCATGGGAACCACCGGCGGTGACTGCCACCGCAGTCTGCTGGGTCAGGCCACTCAGATCAGATGAAGTTGTCTGTACCCCGAGGCACCGGAAACACTCAGCTACTCTCCTAAGAACTCATATTACCGTCGGTGCTGATTTATTCTAAGAGAAAAATAAATGCTTTATTTTCTCCTGGAAAAGACATGCATTTTTGCTCTTCCTCCCAGAGCAGACATGAATTTTAATCCTCGGGGTCATGGACAGTAGTTCCTTTAGTTGTCAGCGTGTGCATTTCAGGCCCCTTATTCCCGTGCCTGGACTAACTTCACACGTCTGGCTCGCAGCCTGGCGGGAAACAAAGAGCTGCACAGAGCACAGGCTCCGGGCCAGACAGGCCCGGGTTTCCAACCAGCTTCGCAGCCCCCTTCACCTCACAATAGTGGGCAAGCTTAGCTTTCTCGCTGCAAATGGCAGAGAAAGCTTCTTAGCTCTCCGCTGAAGAAGTAAGCAAAAACGAGTTGCTTCTCATCTCACTCTAGGAAAGGATCTGGCCTCAGAGACTCTGAAAACTGTCAATATTTTCCTCTCCAACTCTGGGCTTGCTTCTCTCAGGGTTTTTGTCTCACTCTCTTGGGTCACTGGCAGGATTCTACCAAGCGATGGGGAAAGAGGAGATTGTGGTCCAGGCTTCCTTCCTTCCCTGTAATGAGCCTAGAGAAAAAGAACGCTTCTCTCTCAACGCCTGTGTATCAAATCCATGAAAAAAAAATCCCCATGTGAAACATCATGATGAGATTTCCTGATCCTGCACTGCTCATTCGCAGTCTGAGCAGGAAGGGGAGGATATTGTAACTATCACAGAATTACAGGGAGTTGGGCAGAAGACTCCCATTGAGGAAAGAGAGGTATTAACAGAAAATTGGGGGAAAGAAGCGAGCGTACTGGGCAGGAGGACTGGGGGAACCTGATGGCTCTATAACCTCTAAACCTCAGTTTCTACACGTAGAAGTTGGGATTAATAACAGTACCTACTGATACAACTGTTTTAGGACCAAGGAGATTACTTAGAGAAAGCACGTACCCCAGACCTCCCTAACAGGTAATTACTGTAAGAAACAGTTGTTGCAGAAGCTGTCAGACTTGAAGTTGCCTTGTTGCTGGGGACCATGTATTTGTGGCACCGCAAAATCCATATTAAAATCCAGCCCCCACTGTGGTAGTATTAGAGGCAGGACCGTTGGGGTTAGGTGATAAGGGTGGAGCCCTCATAAATGGATTTAAGGGGGAAAAAAGCCGTCTACACACCAGGAAGTGGGTTGTCACTAGTTGCTGAGTCTGCTGGCATCTGGGTTTGGGCTTTCCAGCCTGTCAACAGCTGTCTGTTGTTTATAGTTCACCAACCTGTGGTATTTTGGTATAGCAGCCCCAGTGGGCTAAAATATTCCTCTTTCTGGGAATCAACTGCTATGTCAAAGCACATCCTACTGCTGCCTGCAAGTGGAACCACAACGTCGGAGCTCTTCCTCCATCGCAGGGATCCCGGGGCCCAGAAAGAGCCTCGCCCTTGGGTGGGGGGTGTTTTGATGGTGGAGGTGTCCACAGCCTTACAGCCATTTGTGCAGCCATATTCAGGCAACCTTTAAAAGAGAAAGAAAGAGAGAGAGAGAGAAAGAAAGAGGGATAGAGAGAGAGAGGGAGGGAGGGAGGAAAAGAGAGAGAGAGGAGGGAGGGAAGGAGGGAGGGAAGAAAGGAAGGAGAAAGAAGAAAGAGAGAGAGAGGAGGGAGGGAAGGAGGAAAGGTTCTGACCCATTTTTCCTTCTTTTTCAAAGGGAAGAAATTATTGGCCCAAGGTGATATCCTTTTACAATTAATACAAAAGCTACTTTTACATTAATTGGGTTACTAATTTATTTTTGAGAACAATGTTTAAAAAAGAAAAGAGGAAAAAAAAGAACAAGCAAGCAGAAGTCCCAAAAAAAAAAGGTGTCTGATGCAATCAGTGTGTGGAAGGTATTCACAGTCCCCCAGGGCAGGCAGACAGTCTGTCTGTTTTCCAAGAAAGTCACCAGGACACCAGCCTCTTGTTTAAAGGTAAACACCATGATTTTGTGATAATTCTGATCTCTAAGGAGGAAAAATGGTTGAGACCCGAGGTTTCGTCCTCCACTTATGAATTTTCCGACTCACGCCCCATAACTTCATCTTATAAATTCATGTGATATTTAATTTTTAAGGGCACTGTCAAATTCTAATTCATCTTCCCAATACTAAAATAGAAAGTTAATAAATATTCCATACCATTTTAAAGTGGACGGGTTGAAACAAGGTATAATTTTGTTCCATTTCAAATAGCAAAGCAACACGGACTTGAACTCTACTTTCTCTGTACAGTTTAACAACTAGGGGCCTTCGTTACAGGTGCGGAGAGGCAGGTACTGTCTGCCATCACCACCTCTGCTTAGCATTGTCCTGGAAGTTTTATTCAGGGCAGTTGGACAAGAAAAAGACATAAAAGGCACCCAAAGAAAGAGTAAATCTATTTCTATTGGCAGTCAAGGTGACCTTAGGTGTAGAAAATCCTAAGGAATCCACAAAGAAATTATTAGAGCAAAGCAAAGACTTTAGCAAGTTTGGAATATGGAAAATTAATATATCAAATCAATTCTATTTCTATATACTAGCAATAAACAATCCAAAAAATGAGAAAAGCAATTTCATTTATACTAACATTGAAAAGAATAAAATACTTAGGAATAAATCAAACACAATAAACGTAATACTTCTACACTGAAAACTACAAAATATTGAATGGAATCAAAGACCTAAATAAATAGGTATCCGTGTCATGGATTGGAAGATTTGGTGTTGCTAAGAGGGCAGGACTCCCAAACTGAATTACAGATGCAAAGCAATCCCTACCAAACACCCAGCTGCCTTTGCAGAAAACGTTGACAAGCTTATCCGCCTGGAAACAAAACAGACATCATTGGCTTGTATTCACATGGAAATCAAAGGAACCAGACTGGCCAGAACAATCTCGAAACAGAACAAAGTCAAAAGATCTACACTTCCCAATTTCAAAATGTACTACAAAGCTACAGTATTCCAGACTGTCTGGTACTGGGATAAAGACAGACACCTATGTCAATGGAATAGAACTGAAAGTCCAAAAACAGTCACGTCTCTCGATGGTGACTCGATGGTCCATCAGTGTGCCAAGACAATTCAATGAGAAAAGAGTAGTCTTTTCAGCAAAGGGGACACATGGATATTCACATGCAAACGAATGAATTTGGGTCCATACCTCACACCATATTTAAAAAAAAAACTCAAAATGGATCAAAGGCCTAAATGCAAGAGCTGTTACTATAAAACCCTCCAAATCAGACTTAGGCCTGAATCCTCACGAGTATGAATTGCAATGGCTTCTTACATGTGAAAGCAAAACCACAGCAAAAAAACTAATTGGATGTCATCCAAATTTCAGACACTTGTGCCTCTAAGGAGACTATGAAGAAGGTAGAAAGTCAATGTGAGAATGGGAGAAAACATTTGTAAATCATGTGACTGGTAAGAGTCTGTTATCTAGCATATGTAAAGAACTTTCACAACTCGACAACAAAACAACAAATAATTCAATTAAAAATGTGCAAAGGATCTGAAATAGACATTTCTTCGAGGAAGATGCATAAATACCCAATAAATGCACAACGAGAGTCTACACATCATTCGTCATCAAGGCAATGCACATCAGAAAACCGGAATGAGATACCGCCAGGGTGGCTGTAATCAAAAGTAGGGGCGATTACCTCACAGAGAAAAGTGGGAACCTCATGCATTGCCATTGGGAGTATAAATTGGTGTGGTCTCTATAGACAACATGCCAGGAGTTCCTCAAAAAGGAAAACACAGGATTAACATATGACCCAGCAATTCCTAAATATATATCCTAGATATACACCCCAAAGAACAGAAAATGGGTATTCAAACACGTAAGTGTTCGCAGCAGCACTGTTCACAGGAGCCAAAGGTGGAAGCAACCCTCTGAGAGTCCCCAGGGGAGGAATGGATAAGCAAAACGTAGTGTACCTGTACACTGGAATAGTATTCATTCAGCCTTCACAACGAACACAGCAGGGATACCTGCTACAACACGCATGGCCATTGAAAACATTATGTTAAGGAAAAGAAGCAAGTCCCAAAGCACATATTGTACGATTCCAAGCATCTACGTATCAGTCTGCTCGGGCTGCCGTAACAAAGTGCCCCGGGCTGGGTGGAGTAAATAACAGACATTCGTTTTTGCACAGTTCTGGAGGCGAGAAGTCCAAGATCAAGGTGCTGGAAAATGTGGATCAGAGAGAGGCTCCCGGGTGACACAATCCTATTGGATTAGGGCCCCACCTTTTTTTTTTTTTTACCTCATTTATCCTTACTTACTTCCTTAAAGGAACTCTCTCCAAAAATAGTCACATTCGGAGTTACACATATGAATTTGGGGGAGAGGGTAGTTAGAACAATTCAGTCCAGTATGAAATATCCAAAGCAGGCAGATCCAGAGAGCCAGGAAGCAGGTTGTTGGTTGTTAGGGGATGGTGGGATGGGGAATGGGGAGTGACTGATAATCTGGTGCAAAATCTTACAGAGGTGGTGGAAATGTTTTGGACCTAGGTAAAGATGACGGTTGCACAACACTGTGAATTTACTAAATGCTGCTGAATTGTATACTTTAAAAAAAGACAAGATTATTAGCAAAGAAAATCCACAGCAAATTGAGAAGCTGTAGATGCTGCCACATTAAGAATCAGGTCTTGCAAAGTATATATTCTTACGAGATGTATACAGACATGTGTTCCTGTTTTTCACTGAATTGTACACTTAACATCTTTAATTTTATGTGATGTGAATGTCCCCTCAGTTAAAAAAAGTAAGTGGAACTTTTGAAGTCAGAGACTAGTGGCTCAGTTGATTGGAGCGTGATCCCATACCACAAGGCTGCAGGTTCAATCCCCAGTTGGGGTGCGCGTGTAAGGCAACCAATCAGTTTCTCTCTCACGTGGACGTTTCTCTCTGTCTCTTTCTCTCTCTAAAAGCAATGGAAAAAATGTCCTCAGGTGAGGATAAAAAGAATTTTTTAAGGAGGTCAGAGAATAAGTTTTGGCGAGGAGGTGGAGAAAAAAAACCGTTATGCACCAAACTGTCAAGGGTTGCTACTGTTTTGGAAGATAGTCGACAGTTCCTCAAAAAGTGAAACACAGAGTTACTGTATGACACAGCAGCTCCACGTCTAGGTACATACCCTCCCCCCATGAAAGCGTGTGTGTGCTCACAAAAACTTGCACACGCGTGTTTACAGCAGCGTTATTCATAACAGCCCGCATGTAGGGACAACCGAGTGTCCACTGTGGGTGAGTAAACAACGTGTGGCTGATACAGACAAGGGAATATCATTGAGCCTTTGAGCAGGAATGAGACGGTAACACGTGCGACAACGGGGATGAGGCTCGATGACGGTGTCAGGACAGCAAAGGACAAACACGACACGACCCTGAGTGCAGTATCTGAGGCGTGAATCAGGTCCAGGACGCGGATGGGAGGTTAGGGTCACACAATGTCAGACTTCCAAATGAATGTAGAGATTGTGGTCGTAGTTTGTTTGTTTGCTGGTTTATTTATTTTTATGTTAGCCCAGTGACCTTGAACCTCAAGAGTGTGCGGCGATGCCTAGCTTGTTATACTTCTTTTTTTTTACCTGCACATGTGCACTTTGGTGGCATTCACGAGATTCCCCAAACACCATATCAACCTGCAGAAAAGGACAGAAACGGACCCAGTCGCCTCTGGCCTTGGTCCCACGTGCAAACTGAGGTGGGAAGGCAAGCCCCTCCCAGGCCCAGAAGGCTGAGTGAGCCAGGGTCGATGCCACTTCCCTTTCCCACGAAGGTACTTGGAGTCTCAGGTGGCTTTCCCTTGCGGGCATGCTTCCGTTTGGAAGGGCACTGCTGGAACTAGCTGTCCTTGGAACAAAGGAACGGATTGTGCACCCCCCCCACCCCCACCCCTCCAACGTGGCTGCCCCAGCCTTTCCCCACCCAGGGGGAGCCCTGCGGGGAGGGTGAGAGGAGGGGGACCAGGGCGGAAGCGGAGAAAGGGCACAGGGTTTGGCAGCAGCGACCACAGGAGGGGGAGGGCCCGGCTGTAGCTCTGTGGATGTCCTTCGGCCTAAATGACTCCCCTGAGGTGGAGGCAGGAACTGGAACAATGGTCCTCATATCGGGGCACAATCTAGACGCAGGGCTGGGCACGGCGCGGTCCGGCCTCCGAGGGAGAGGACGGAGAGCGCTGTGCGGAGCGGGACCTTCCAGGGACAAAAGCGGGAGGAGACACTCGGCCTCAGCCCCGGGACCACAAAGACCAGGCAGGCGGGAGACACCGAGCCCTCTGCTCGGCTGGAGCCCCTGGCTACGTGCTGGTAATGCGATCCTGTCTCCGGAAAGCAGGTGCTTTGCAGGCAATGGGCCTTAATGAGCACACGTGGACAACAGGTTTGGCAGGACACCGCCGGACAGCAGAGAGCAGAGAGTCGAGGCCGGTAGTGACGGTGGCCCGGGGCGCAGTGAACCGCGGCCCGCTGCCCGCACGGCGCCCTTGCCCAGTGAGTCTCAAGAGCGTCGTGCCCAGCGGCACAAGGCTGGACAGAGGTGTTCGTTACACGAGCAGAGGAGCAGTGTCATCTCATTCAACTACGGGGCACAGCGTCTCCCTCCGGCAAGGAGCGGCAGTCAGCAAGCAGCCGGGCGGATTCTGCCGCCCCTGACTCAGCAGAACCGCCAGTGGCAGCTCAGGGGACTCGCTGGCCCGGGCAAGAGGCAGGGCAGGGACCTGGGAGACCCGGGCGATGAGTCACTTTCCTGCACGTGACTTGGCGTCTGCCTCTTCCAGGCGGTGCGGGCAGTGGCTGGTGCGCACGCAGGAGATCCTGGTTTGCGTTTCCCGGAGTCCGTGAACAGTCAACAGGCCTGAGCCACCTGGGGGGTGGGGGACCGTCTGACGACGACCCCTGTGCCCCAGCCAGAACTTGGGTGATTCACTCCGTGAAAAATAAAAATGATGTTCCTGCAATGTCATGTATACAGGTTTTTGTCGATAGCATTTTTTAAAACCGTATACTGACTATTGAGCTATCTAAGGATTATAATAATGTTTAGTGTGAATACATTTTAATGAGGAATACAAAAGAAACCAAAAAAAAAATCTATGTGGCAAAAAAAGTCCAATAAGTAGTATGTAGATACAATTGAAACAAAAAAAAAATCTATGTGGCAAGAGAAATCCAGTAAGTAGTATGTAGATACAGTTTGTATCTAAACATCATGTAAATGGATGTTACTCATGCGGCTTAGCCTGGGAAATTGGGAAAATACCTCATGTGATTAACTGGTGTCCATTTGTCAGCAAATGCGGCAATTTCATTTTTAGAACCACAAGAATAAACATGCAATAAACTCTCAAAAATGTATTGCAATTAATCTAGTCTGGTTATTTTAACAATGTACATAATTCAAGATTATTAGATTTTTAAAAATTATGTATTTGGAGTTTGCACTATAAAAGTAATCATTGTCATTAAAGGCGTGTTTGGAATCACAAAAAAGTGAAAGAGAAAAATTACATTGACTTTCACTTTAAAAATTTTATATACGGATTTCTTGGCTAATTTTGGGTATGAGTCACAGTTTACAACGCATATGATTTGTTATTATTTTTTCACCCTAAGTAAAGATCATCTTCCAATGTTATTATACTTTATTTCCAATAATAACTTCTGTTATTATACCACAATTTTAAAATTGTGTTTAACGGTTGCATAATATTCCACTAGTCATGTATTATTTACAATAAAATAAAAAATACTTAGGAATAAATGTAACAAAATAAATGTAACCCATGTACACTGAAAATTTCAAAATGTCACTGAAAACATTTTGAAGACCTCAGTAAATGGAAAGGTGTCCTGTCTCCTAGGTCGGAGACCCGCTGCTGTTAAAGTGCCAGTACTCCCGAGTTGATCTGTAGATACAGCACAACCCAGGACAGAATCCCAACTGCCCTTCCTATAGAAATAGACAAGTTTGACCCTGAAGCTCACATCGCACGGTTTGTTACGTGTCATTAGCTCTGAAACACGGGTGTGACTCGTCACGGCCATCACAGCTGCATGTGGATGGAGGCCACCAGGGCCAGCTTTCAGCTCTGTGTGTGGTAAACGGCCACTTGACTCTAGCTGCCACAGAAGAGTAGATCTCAAAAGGAGTCGCACACCTTTCCTCACTTGGATGGGGACGCTACTCTAAAGTATGATGATCAGCTAGTGGTCAACATTCTATCCTCCCGAATGTTTCATTTATAACCCACATTGCTTCCAGGATTTCAGAGGGGTTTATTCCGTGGTTCCTGCCAGGATATAATGGCACGTGCAAGCATTAAACCCATAGTAACTGCCCCCATTTTCAACAAAGCCATCAAGGGTCATTCTCCATTGGGTGAAGTTTTACCTCTATCCCATGGAGTACCAATTTGGCTGTAAATTCTTTCCTCGACCCCGTTGTCCAACTGAAATATGTCAACTACGATTCAAAATGAGTTCCGTGCCAGGTACGTTATGGTCCTGGCTATGCATGGCGGTTTCTGCAGAGCAAAGCTCAGTTTGACTATAAGGGAAATACACCAACATCATTCACCGCAGATAGACAGCTTGGATTGTTTTTGAATATCAGTAGAAATTCAAGACTATATTGAAGTTTTAATAATTAATCAGAAATATGCAATGTTAATGAAGCTCAACATACTTTGTATGGCTTGTTATAACACAGCATGGGCAGAGAGAAGCAGATATTATACTATTTAAATGAGACCACGGAGTTGGGAAAAAACCCAATACTCATCGAGGTAACATCTTTCCTGGCTTAATTTAAGCAAGGTTGTATCATATTATTGAAGCCAAACATAGGATTGGCCACAAAGAGCTGTTTACTGTATACTCTCCTTATTATAAAATGTCTTCACCCTGGCAGGTGTGACTCAGTTGGTTGGAGAGTCATCGCATAACCGAAAGGTTGCAGGTTTGATTCCCGTTCAGGGCACATACCTGGATTGTGGGTTCTGTCCCTGATCCAGGAGGGTGTGACCCCTAGTCTGAGTGAATATGAGAGATAACCAATCAATGCACGCTTTTCTCTCTCCCTCTCTCTCTAAAAACAATGGGAAAATGTCCTCAGGTGAAGATGAAAAAAACTTTTCAAGGTAATAGTATTAATATCAACAATGATATTCTTCTTTAATTTTCTATGTCTATTAACGAAAAGAATAACAATTTTAAAAGTGTGGTGATGTAAGAATATGCAAGAATTGCTTATGATAGCAAGACACACTGTTGTCGTAAAGAATATACTTTTAATAATAATGGTTTCATTTGCGAAAATATTTTTTAAAAAACACATATCTAGATTTCAACTACCTTACACATTTTAAATAACAGTCCTTGTATACTTAGAAAGGACCAAGTCCTTAGGCATGTAGAGTCCAGTAAAATCTAGGATTGAGGCTCGAACCCTCATGGGCACTTGCCTTTGTATGCAATCTTCAGTTCTGCAATTACTAATGCAACAACTGTATGCAATAAACAGTTACTGGTCTGAGAAAGCGCCACTCCCAACCATCTCTCCGTTGCCCACCCGCCCCAGAGACGTGCCCTTCTACTACTAGTCAGGGAGCTCGTGCAGAAATGAGTACAACCCGAGGAATGAGTGGCGGGCTGAGAGGTGACGAGCGCCTGGCGGCGGGCAGCACCAGGCAGGGAGCCTGGGCAGACTGCCGCAGACCCCGGAGACAGTGGAAGAGCCTCAGCTTCTAGAACCAGACTTCTGAAGTTACCTAGTTTCCGATGCCTTCTCTGCTTCACAAGAAAACCCGAGACCCAGCAAGGTCACTCCCCAAGGTCGCGGAGCTGGGAGTAGACACCGGGTCCCACCTTCCTCTTCCCCGTGGGCGATTCCCAAAGGCTGGCCCATGGGTACTCCACACTGGGGTCGTCTCTCCACGGCGCTTCACCGCACAGGGGGCGTGTGTGAGGTTATCTTCAGTGATTTAGCACCTCCCTCTCTCACGCATGACGTGAAATGAAGACGTCCCGTTTCCTTCCCACGGGACAACGTTCTGATTCCACGCCTCCAGGCTTCCACGCCTGTCGTTACTTTTTAAATTGAAGTCAGCTCTAGGGCAAGGTGAAAATCAATCACCAAGACAAGATGAAGAAAATTGCCCGTGTCTGCTACAACACCCTCTCTTGACTGTATGGCTAAGCCCACCAGGGTATTTTTCAAGACTCTAAGGTAGTTTTTGTGCCCTCAGAATGAAACTCCACCTATGGGAAGTGGGTATGAGCGTTCCGAAAGTTCTCCCACTACCTTATCTGCCAATCATTCACAGGTTTAGGACAGAAACCCATGTAGTCACCTTATAGCAACATTCCTGGGCGTCAGAAGCCCATCCCCTTAGAAGAACAGGCTACGAGACCAAAGATTTGAATTTAAGGCCCAGCTCTGCCACACCGGGGCTGGGAAACCCAACACCTCCGGACCTTCCCATCCGTCTGTGCCATGGAAGTGATGCTGACTCTTTTCTTTTCAAGTATTATGGAAATAAATAGTGGTAATGCACAAGAAAATCTGTTGCTTTAGTGTGCACTAACAGATGTTCCAGAGAGGAAAAGTAATGTGTTTCAAATAGACCTGCCCACAGAGAACTCGTCCAGACGGCATCGTTGATAACCTGCATGTGAAGCATTCTCGCTTCTAGTGTTGGGACTGCATCATCCCAGAGGAGGTGAGCGGAATGTGGCATGTCTGTGTGGATCGAAGAGCAGCCTGAGATCGATTCGCCATCCTTCTGTCACAGACAGGCCAAAAGTAGTCACTTCCTTACACGTTGCCAAATTTCACAATGATCTTACAAAAATGAGTGTATGAAGCATTTGCATGGTTTCTGACAAATGCGGCCCATGTATGGCTTGATCCACAATTATTATATTTTTAGGTCCGAAAAAAAAAGTCACAGAGCCCTGGCTGGTGTGCTCAGTGGATTGAGCTCAGGCTGCAAACCAAAGTGTCGCAGGTTCGATTCCCAGTCAGGGCACACACCTGGGTTGCAGGCCACGGCCCCCAGCAACCGCACATTGATGTTTTTCTCTCTCTCTATCTCCCTCCCTTCCCTCTCTAAGAATAAATAAATAAAATCTTTTTTAAAAAGTCACAGAAAACAACCCATGAACGAAAAAATGACTTTAAGATTTCAGAAGCTCAGAGTAAAAGTGTACTGAATAGGGTGTTGGTTCCTCTGTGGCCACAGCTACAGTGGACTCAGTGTCACTTGACATTCAGAACCAAAACCCTGTGTGTCCCAGCCCCGGTCACCAACGCCCTGGGTCTGTTTGCAGGTAAGCTTTCCAGGCTTTGTTCGCCCTCCTTCACACGGAGCACCGGGCAGTGAACGAGTGTCGCTCTGACTGGGAAAGCTGTCTCTCAAAGCAGTGTTGAATTCAATGGCGTGTAGGTGGCCGAGGATGGATGACCGTCTTCCTCTTTAAATGACAACAGTGCCACTTGTTCTGTGACACTAGGTTTTCCACTCACAAGGGGACGGGCAGGGAAGCCTGGTGTGCAAGGGGGCTTATTTTACTGCAAAACAAACACACACACACACACACACACACACAAAACAAAACACACAACACATTTCACTTGGAAACTGTTAGCCTCTTTCCCTAAACAAGCTAAATTTGCTAACACAGGAAAAACAAAACAAGGTCATAGTATGAAGCCCCCAGGTGCAGGCATTGTGGGGGAGGAACATGGCTTCCGGTACCCTGAGGGTTCTTCTGGCCGGGCTGACCATCGAGCTGACCCGAGACAGAGAGCACGAGAAAATCAGCACCTTCAGCACACCTGCACGGGAACCCTGTGTACGTGGGAGAGTCAGGGGCCCCACGTGCACCAGAGGTTCAGACAGGACGGGAACATGGGGTGTGAGACACCCTGAGTGAGGGACAAGGTGAGAGACCCGGGGGACTCCAGAGGGTATTGTAGGATAAGAAGAGTGAATATTTGGTAAGTAAAAGTTTGTCCTGCCCTAATGGGAGGTCAGAAAGGTTGCTGCTGATCATCTTTATGGGCAAGGCCCCTAGTTCAAGTCCCCCTGGGTAGTTATGGGAGGGGTGGAAGTTTGTCTTGTGCCTGTGGCCGAAGTTGCCTTCAGCTTAAAACAATCTACACACCAGGGAGGCCCATCTTGGGGTGACTGTTCTAAACCCCCAAGGAGTGGTAGCTAGTAAGACTTGATCCCTGTATATTTTAATGGCCCGACCGTATGTTCTCTACTCTGGGGCCTCAGTGCCTGGCGAATGAGCATCCCAAGAATATTTCAGTGAATATCAATGCTCATTGGTTGTTTCTCTCTCCCCGCCCCCTGCTGTGTGTGTCACAGTTGGGAGGCATTACTTGCATGGTGGGGGAGGAGGGTCCAGGGTCTCTGGGCCTGAATCGGAGGGTGTGGTGGAACCGCCCAAATACCAGGGGTACCTCCCGGTGGGTACAGCGTGCATCCCACCTGCCCTCTCTGGGTTAGAGGGGCCACCTGGCAGTTCCTTTAGCGAAATCGGAAAAGAGAGAGTACGCCTCTGTTGAGGCAGTAAGCCATCCATTCCTCTTGGCCCCCTGGACTCCGGTCTGCCAGGGAATCAAATGGAACCTGAGATTGAAGTCTGCTGGAAGGGCGCGTCCGCTCCAGGAGCGGAGGAATCTGGGGAAAGCGCAATCCCTGTCTGAACCTTCACAGCCTTTTCCAACAATTGCTGTTTGCAAAGACTCATTTCCCTATCCATCCCAGCTTCGTTTAATTGCTTCCCGGAGCCCAGCAGGCGTGAGATTCTACAACCAGGAAAAAGTGACGGCACATCCTGCATACTTTTCCAAGGTGTGCCTCTGTTAGCGCAACTCCACCAGGGTGTGGCCGAGGCCCCACTGGGAAATTAAAGGCTTAACCCAAACAAAAGCTCAGGAGACACCCCATTCACAGGCAAATGGAAAACTCGTGAATTATTGCACTGCTTTCTTAGATGCTCAAACTGGAGCCAGAAACACACAAACCAACAAAAATAGTCCCACTGGAAGTGTTGAAGTAAGTTTGAAGTAATTTTGAAAGGCTTTTTTGTTTGTTTGTTTGTTTGTTTGTTTGTGTAACAGGGATCTGTTTCTTGCCACACATTTGTAGGGCATTACAATGCAAGGCAAAATCCAGGCCGAGCTTGAAGGAATTCCAAATAATACAATAGCTCGAGGCCGTGTGGAAACCGTCCGGCAGAGGGAACCTCAGCGCCCGGCATCTGGCGCTCACTGGGGCACGTGGGAAAACGGAGTGGGGTTTGGCTCACACTGGAAGAGGAGGGGCCCTGTTCGCCTTCTCGGGGCCCGGGAGCGGGGGCCACACGTGACTTCCCTGTGCCTCCGGTACTTGGGGCTTTCCTTCTTTGCTGACTCAAGATTTTTTTTCTCAAAACTGAATGGCAATGGTACATAAGACAAGGGTCTACAGCATAATATTCACTCCCTTATACTTTCACAGATAATTTTTAGAAAGGAAAAGTATTGTGGGAATTTCTGACACTGTTTTGGAGACAAAAAAAAACGGGACATTTTTCGAACAGCAGTGCAATGTTGTTTTAGTGGGTGGATACAGTAACAGCACACGCTTGGAAACACCATGCTTTTTAGTTCATGGAAAATACTTTTCAGACTTACTGCCGTTTATCTATAGAAAAAAAAATCAATATACCGAAATGGAAATACATGGCTCCTTTTCAGAATCATAAAAATCAGACAAAAACTTAAGACTTTATGTACAAGGACAGTGTATTAAGAACTCTAACATAAAGCAATATGTTTTAAAGATTTTATTTATTTATTTTTAGAGAGGGAAGGGGGAGAGAGAGAGAGAGAGAGAGAGAGAGGGGGAGAGAGAGAGAGAAACATCAATGTGCGGTTGCTGGGGGCTGTGGCCTGCAACCCAAGCATGTACCCTGACTGGGAATCGAACCTGCGACACTTCGGTTCGCAGCCCGCGCTCAATCCACTGAGCTACGCCAGCCAGGCAAAGCAATATTTTTTTAACATAGTAATTATGTTAAGGTAGCCTGGTAGTTTGTGCTTTTTCTGTTTTTACAAACATGGTGATGTGGATACATAGAGGTAGATAGACGGACAGACATGGGAAACAGCTAATTTATATCACTGGTTTTTCGTATGTGTATTTTAAGTATGAGAATACATTAAAAGCAGAAATCATTTGTTTAACTTAAAAAGCTATATTATATCATCAGCTATATTGCATTGCTTAGATCACAGATCGACTGTTGATATAAATATCAATATTTATTAATGTCCACAGTGTTCTGTAAAACGAGGACTCAGAACTTTTATGCTGAAAATGTGCTAATGAAAAATCACACCTACACACACACTCCAAGCTGAACACTTCCTTTTGCAACATCCATCTTCCCATAAGGTCATGCAGGGGGCGTTTGCAGAACTCACCTCAGTGGGCCACAAATCCTTTACTATAGCTTCCATAACAGTCAATATTCCAATACTCCAATGAGAGTAGAACACTCAGTTCTCCTTCAACAGTGGTCAGTGATTCCAAGTCTGAGTGGACATCAGTGGGAACTGATTATCAATGAATATTTTTAGTATAAATAAGCCCCAAGTATTGCATGCATACTTATGCACAAAATTATTTGTTGTTTGCCTGAGATTTCAAATGCAGTGGGGCTTCCTATATTTTATTTGGCAACCCAAGTTGTCTGGCTCTGTGTAAAACCAGTTTAACATACAAGCAATCCGTACTTTTTACGTTAGTGCATTGACTGAGAACTGGAAAATAAAGATCATTTTAATCTTACTAAACATAAGCTTCTACTTAACCAGAAATCGCCATTTGTATCCTCAGATACCACTGTACAGTGGTCAATTAAAATGTAGATTGAGGCTATTTTTCCTGATGAACAGATTTCAGAAATGGATAAAACTCATGAATAACTGAGTAGTGGTAAAAAAAATTACATGTGGGTTTTAAAGGCGCTCTTAGATAAGTCAATCAGTGAAATTGGAAGCAGGAAGAGGAGTAAATGGCTGTATAATTATAAGATGCTCTCTGAGTGATACAGCAGCAAGGCCTGTCCTCAGGGGAATGTGGTACACAGGGCTATTTCTAGGAAGTATTGGGGAACACATAATCTCATTACTTGCTTCCTTCTCTTCCTAACCATCCATTTCTGTCCAGCTGCAATCGAGTTAAATAAATTCCAAAGCCTCCCTTGAGGGAAAAGAAAGACCACAAAAAGGCAGAGGGTGGACTGTTTCTCCTTTTGCTTTTGGAAAGCAGGGCAGGGTTGGTTGGGGAGAGCACAGAGTGAGTGTATGGACCAATCGATGTCGCAGTAACCAATGGGGAGAAGAGGTGGGAAAGAAAATGAATCGGCCGCTTTATTTCCTCCTGCGCTTCTCCAACAATGGGCCCTCCAAGGCAAAGGACTGGTACTGTCTATGGTCCAGAATCTATAAAATACGGTCGGCTATCACGTTTTGTGAAAAAAGAGTTTATTTATTTAGAGAGAGGGAAATGAGGGACAAAGAGAGGGAGAGACACGTCAATGTGTGGTTGCCTCTCATGAACCACCAACTGGGAACCTGGCCCACAACCTAGGCATGTGCCCTAGACTGGGAATTGAACCTGCACATTTCAGTCCACAGGCCACTGCTCCATCCACTGAACAACACCAGCCAGGATGGTCAGCTATATCATTTATAACAGATGCCAGCATTCCAGGAGGTACGGATTTCAGGGAGCAAGCGATAAGTCGTTTGTCATTTAAAAATGATAGATAAATCTTGACTCTCAACAATGTTCAAAAGAATCACCCCCCAGATGTTTCCATGGTCAGGGCAGCTGGCGAAATGCACGGGCCCTCCTGGGTTTTGAGGTGTCTCCTATCTGCCCCTTCACCCCAACACCCCAGCCTCAGCACGGCCAATCTGCCCTGCCAGCTGCTCTGTCCCCTGCCCGCTGCCCCTCTCCGCCTTCCCTCCAACTCGCCACTGATGATCTGAGAGCCTAGAGCTGGCCTTCATTCGCGTCTTTCCCCTGTTTTTCTCTGGAAGACTTCACTTTGCTCTGGCGGGTGCCTCTGTGAGACAGAGGTCAAGTGAATTGCATGGCAGCTTGGTTCTGAATAAAAATATTAACATGTAACAATTTATCTGGTAATTTTGATAGATCAGTCATCAATCTTCAAGTTTGGGACACTGCCTACTTAAATCGTCTTAGATTTATGTCAATGGAATCGACTTTCTTCCCAACAATGGATAAAACGTAAAAGATTAATGACTTGAAGACAAGCCAAAGTACAGAACTCGCAAAGCCCTCCAGGTGGCTTGGAGCCGTAACAACAACGTGGGTGCCTGTAGGAACAGTGTGATTACAGCTGGCCACTCTGAAAGCTGATACAAGGGTACCATCAGATGTAGATGGCACAAGCCACACAACTGGTATTTTCCCCAAATGACATTGTCTGTCTTTTGCTAGTTCAAAAAGAACCCACCTTATGCCCTGGCTGGCATAGCTCAGTGGATCGAGAGCGGGCTGCGAACCAGAGTGTCGCAGGTTCGATTCCCAGTCAGTGCACATGCCTGGGTTGCAGGCCATGGCCCCCAGCAACCGCACATGGATGTTTCTCTCTCTCTCTCTTTCTCCCTCCCTTCCCTCTCTAAAAATAAATAAATAAGTAAATCTTTAAAAAAAAGAACCCACCTTATTAAAAAGTTGAAATTGTTCTTCCTTAAGAGAAAGTCACATGACAGTCAGTTCTCGGGCACAGCCTCACCAGAGAGCCTGGAGATGGTGGTGACCCGGAGCAGAGCCCTGGGGGACCAGATGGGCGAGTCATTGCCCCCGGGGAAGACCAGCGGACGGAGGCTTCCCAATTCCGCTCTAAAACTAATGTTTTGGACAAACACACTCCCAGATTTTGGTGTTTGTTTTACTTTCGCAAATTGCTTCTGACAGCATGTGCTCATTTTTCACACCAATGCTATGTAGTTCCTCAGAACGACCTTCTCATCTTTTATTGTTTTACCATCCTCGGCTGCACATGCATAAATCCTCTCTTTACTTGTTGCCTTTGGATACAATTCTCTGAAGCCCATTATTCAGTGAAGGGGAGTGATCATTCTTAATGCCAGGCAGTTTAATACATGGACCTGACAGTCATCAGTCTAGTTGTTCTTCCAGTAAACAAAATCGGAAGCACATATAAAATTTACATGGAGGACGCAAGTGGGAGTTGACCACGGAAACTATGTGTAGCCTGAAATCCCATTATCAGTGCTGGCCCCCATGCAACCCTCTCATTCACCACTGTTCATGTTGTTTTCTTAACTTCTTCAACTATTTATTGTTACAATTTTAAAGCATAAATTTCAAAGAATGATATGATAAATGACCACACTGCTCACATTATGTTTTATCTCAGTGTCAACATGCATCGCCTAAAAGTATACTCTCCTGTATCATCATCAAACAGTTATCACATAAAAAAATTCACAATAATTCCCTAATACCCAATTTTCAAATTTTCCCCAATTTTCTGTAAATGCTTTTTATAGCTGGCTTTATTTTAGTTTTTGTTTTCAAAGGAAGTACAATATTTGTCCTAATTGCAATTCTGTGCCAGTCTTGAATGGGAGTGCATAGACATACAGGACCTGGCTCGAATAACGCCCCTTTTTTATTACAAAATCTTTCATTGCAAAACCATAAGCATGTAATCCTATAACGACAATATCACACTGAAGTACACCATATGACATTTTAGGTGACATGTTCAAATTAAAACTATAAGTGAGTACAGCACATTACTGCTGTGCCATCCACACTCAAGCAGGCGTTACTTCTCCTGGACCTTGTATATTCCATTTTCCTTCAGTGTAAAAGCTTGAGGGGATGCATTTACATATTTACAGCTATTTTATAGGTGATGCATGTACTTCATCTCACATCCCATCGAGCAGTATATAATGTCAGATGATCATAAGGCATTTCCTGGAAGGCAGGATCATTTCCTATAAGGCAGAGACAGATCACTCTATTGCCGGCACTTTCAAACTTCGTGATTAAGAAGCAGAGTGGGTTATTTATGACTCAGCAAATGCACTCCTAGGAACCATCAACTATGCCAAATTATAAAGTAAGAGCCACAGCATGTATGAGAAAAATGGGGTGGAAACTCATCCAGAAAATTCATCAGTGGCACATATAAAAATCTCATTGAAAAAAGAACCCGGTGAAAATGCTGCTCCAGTTTTACGCATGTTGAATGGTTTAGAAATAGATAAACACTGTATAAGTGTTTTTCTCCTGAAGAGACGTGGAGTCTGTCTGTCGGGAGGGTTATGGGGCCAGACGGAAGCATGTGTAAACATGCGTGAAGTGTGTGTTAAGCCCACATGGTGTCCCCAGTGTATCGATCGCATTGGAACTGAACTGCGGTTTCAAACGAGTGTTGTAGCCGATTGTCCTCTGCGGGCCGTTCCTTTGGAACCACACGAATGCCCTGTTCCTCACCGGCCCTTGTCCTCCTCCTGGTGTTAGTGTCTATTGACTACCCCTGCCTGAGCCATTGATCTCAATGGCACTTGCAAAGCGGCGACTTTCAAATTCTGACAACCCTTCTGGATTCATAAGCAGACACCGATTTGCACAAAATGCTTTTCTTCTTCCTTCCAGTGAGGGCCTCTGCCGCCCATTTGGAGCACGCCCAAGGCTAACCCTTCTGGTCCTGGCTGGCCTTCCAATGCTGTAAAGCCACGATTTCCAGTGCCTTCATCACTCCTTCCTGTCTCCCAATCGACAGTCCCATTTCTTTAGCTGGTTCTCAGATCACACGCATCGGGACCCCTTTAACATCCTGGCCTCTGTCTTTTGAATAAGCTCTGATCTGCAGCCAGAAAACGTACTTTCCACACGGGGTCTGACTGGGTGGCGTGAGACCGTCGCCTTCCTCACTCTGGACATTGCAGCTCTCGTAATGCAGCCCCACGTCCGCATTTTGCTGAGGTCACATGCTACCGTTGATACACATTATTGCTAAGCTAAATTTCCTTCAATCATACCGTTCAATGTTTTTGAGACCCACTTTCAAGGACTGATTGTGTCCCATTTCACGTTAGTAGATTCAACCCAATTGTCCAGCTCTTTCTGTTCAATGTTTTATATTCACTAGAAATCTCAGGGGCTCTATCTTTTTTATCCCAGTCACTCATAAACATGATCAACAAAGGGCCAAAGACAAAGCTCGCCCTTGATTATGATCCGTTGGTATTTTTTTTTATTATGATCACTCATCCTGAGTTCAATCCGTCAAGCTGCTCTTGCCTCGAGCTGGCCTGTCTGCACTGAATCCTTAAAGATGTCACGTGAGAGACCTTACCCGATGCTCCGCTCACGTCCGAATATCCCGGGTCTGTAGCGTGGCCCTTTAATTACCCTTCCGGTCACACTGTCTGAAAAAGAACTAAGGCTAGTGAGCCATCACTTGTTTTCCGCCGGACCATGACCCAGTCTTGTGATCCCGGCGTCCTTTCCGAGGAGTTCACAAGCTGCTGCGTGTCAAGCAGCTCATTCAGCATCACAACAAGGGAGCTTTTTACAAAGTAAACGTGAAGTTCACTCAGGGAGAATGATCTTGAAATTTGGATAAAACGATGCATTGTAATGCTTGCTTCCTTGAAACTCTCTAAGTTTGCACTGTGCTATGATGACGGGTGAAGGTTGTGGAGGAAGGAAAATGTAATAAATGGCAATAAGAATAATTGATTTCAAAAGGAAGCCTTCCGTTTGTGTTTTTGATGCACCGTATTACATTTTATTGTTACGTATTTTTAACACAGTTGTAACAGGGTGTGGCCAAGAGGGGAACCCCAAATAGGGATTTGGAATGGGGTCCAGAACTCGAGGTGTCCAGGAAATATTAGGATGTCCTCACCCCTCCCCCGCCACAGGTGTGAGCTGGGGGAAGGGACACATGGAGCAAGAACATGCAGGGCTGTTTCGTACAGCAACAGCTTTGCAGCTAACCTCTGGCACGGTCATTTAACATATCTAAAACCTTTAACTGCTTGCATAGATATGTTAATAGCTGTGGCCATGCTTTGAGCCAGGGAGAAGGGAGTGACTTCCACCCAAGACATAATGGGAGGCAACTCCCCCTGCTTACAGTGCCTGCATGAGAGCTTGGAGATGATTGGCTCCATGCCATGGGGTCACGCCTGCCCAGACTCACTATGGCAGCCCAGTAAAGCTGGAAGGATATGAGAGTGCTGGCAAGTGTAACCAGTTGTGGCAAGGGTTGGAAATGGGGCTGCAGAGGAAGATTGGCGCGGGGATTTAAACAGAGACACGGCAGCCATTAAGGAGAGAACCACCCGGTTTTGCCAGGGTGGGGATGCCTCACAGCCCTGTGAGGGAGAACCACGTGGTCTTGGCAGAGTGGAGACCCCCTCAGCTTTGCAGAGAAGAACCACACTCGGCTTGATCCTGGCCGACCACACAGCTGACGGTGTCGGGAGCCTGAATGTACTTCTTCTCCTGGGATACGGTGCCCCAAATTAGGGCAGAGGGAGAAGGAAAGATGGTGTGCAGCTGTGGGTATCCTAAAGGACTTTGATATCTTAATGAAGACATTAGGTCACTACTTTAAGTCTGTGTAGCTTTAAATAAACATTTCCTTTCCTTTTCACAAATCTCTGGCATTGAGAGCCGGCTTTCCTCTGGCGGTGGACAGTGCAAACCTAGTAGGGGGTCCTTTCGGTAATAGCACATCGTACCCCCTTTGGCCCTGGTCTGTTCTGTAACACAGTCTCATGATCTTCAAGGGTTTGTAATTTCCTAGAGGAAAACAATGTTGAAGTCAGCCCCATTCTCTAAGCGTGCTTTTAACATTTTCACATTGTCAGCCTGCAGCACTGCTGTGCCACCACGTTAAATGCCGCTTCTGCACCACCAGCTTTACGGGACGCTCGGTGGGTCTGTAGATCTATCCAAACAGAATGAGGAGGAATCCGTTAACAAGCTCCAACCAAAGGGATCATGGCAATTTCATGGCAGGCAATCCAAAAAATAGCTTGGTCTGTGTTAAAATTTTAGCATTGCAAGTTATATTCCGGCGTGAAAATCCATGCTGCAGAGTCGACACCACATCATTTCCTAAAGTGAAACTATGAGTGAGAAAAAGTCCAGCGACTATTTTTGCATAGCCTCAGAACACTGAAGATGTGTTTCTGGCAATAAAGCTTGCTCGACGTTTCAGCAGCACGAGCTTTGTCTTTGAGTCCCTGTGGGAAGCCAGTCAGGGGTGAAACAGCCAGAATTTCTCTTGTGAGTTATGCTGCTGAAAACCAACACAACAGGCTATGTAGTTGGCATTGTAAAGACATATATAATACTCGGACTTAAGCACTTAAATGTTTATTCTGTTTATATTAAGATTTTAAGATAGTTAAAAAGCAAACATCCATGCTTAATGTTTAGAGAATATAAATAACTTGATATGGAAGAAGACTTGACTTGGGGTGGTGAACACACTACAATATACACATGATGTCTTATAGAATTGTACACCTGAAACCTACATAATTTTATTAACCAGTGTCACCCCCATGAATTCAGTTGATCAATCCATAAATAACTTGATATGAATGCAAATGCTAAGCCATTAATCCAAGAGAAACTATATGCTTAACATTGTCACGGTGTGTGAATGGATCATTTCATTATTACAAAATAGAAAATATGGAGGCTGAAGAGTACCAATTCAAAAGCAATTTTTAAAAATCCTAGTTAAAAGAGTATAATTTCTTTTTCTTTCCTTTTAAAGTATATTTTATTGATCATGCTATTGCAGTTGTCCTTTTTTTTCCTCTGCTTTATCCCCTCCACCCTCCACCCTCCAGCATTCCCCCCATCCCCCACCCTCCAGCATTCCCCCCACCCCCCACCTAGTTCATGCCTGTGGGTCGTACATGTGAGTTCTTTGGCTTCTACCTCTCCCCGTCTCTTTTGTACCTACCATTTATGCTTCTTATTCCCTGCCCATTTCCTCCATTCTCCCTACTCCCCCTAGGGCCCCACTGATAACCTCAATATAATATCAATTTCTGTAATTCTGTTTCTGTTCTAGTTGTTTGCTTAGTTTGTTTTTGTTTTTTAGGTTCAGTTTTTGAGAGTTGTGAGTTTGTTGTCATTTTATTGTCCATAGTTTTGATCTTCTTCTTTTTCTTGGATAAGTCCCTTTAACATTTTATGTAATAATGGCTTGGTGATGATGAACTCCTTTCACTTGACCTCATCTGGGAAGCACTTAATGTGCCCTTCCATTCTAAATGACACCTTTGCTGGATAGAGTGATCTTGGATGTAGGTCCTTGCCTTTCATGGTTTTGATCCTTTCCAGCCCCTTCTTGCCTGTAAGGTTTCTTTTGAGAAATCAGCTGATAGTCTTATGGGAACTCCTTTGTAGGTAACTGTCTCCTTTTTTCTTGCTGCTTTTAAGATTCTCTCCTTATCTTTCACCTTGGGTAATGGAATTATGATGTATCCTACTGTGTGCTTCCTTGGGTCCAACTGCTCTGGGAGCTTCCTGGACTTGCATGTCTATTTCCTTTGCCAGATTGGGGAAGTTCTCCCTCATTATGTTTTCAAATACGTTTTCAATTTCTTCCTCTTCCTCTTCTGCTTCTGGCACCCCTATGATTCACATTTTGGAATGTTTCAAGTTGTCCCAGATGTTCCCAAGCCTCTCCTCATTGTTTTGAATTCTCATGTCTTCATTCTGTTCCAGTTGAATATTTATTTCTTCCTTCTGGTCCAAATTGCTGATTTGAGTCAGGGTTTCTTTCCCTTCACCGCTGGTTCCCTGTACACGTATCTGTTCACTTTGTATAGCTTTCACTTTGTCATCTGTTTGTGTCCATGATCAATCGTTTCTGTGAGCACCCTGATTACCAGTTTGTGAACTCGGCATTTGATAGGGCGGGTACCTCCTCTTCACTTAGTTCTTTTTCTGGAGTTTTGACCTATTCTTTTATTTGAGCCATGTTTCTTTGTCTTGGCACACCAGTCGGGATGAATGTTTCTTTTTTTAGTCCTTGGTTGTCAGACTTCCATACAGTTAGATTTTCTGTTGGTTCTGGTTGTTTTTTGTTTTTAAACTGGTTTTTGTCCTTCTTTTGGTTGTGTGAAGAAGCAGTGTATTGACCTCCACCTCCACCTCGGCCAGAAGTCTAAAAGAGGATACTTTCATTACTTTGCTTTCCTGAAAAGGAAATCAGCACTTTTCACTTATTGATGGAAATTGCACTAGGAATTCGGGATCTAAATATTACTTGGTAATTTTCATCTGCTGTTGAAATGTCAATCTTTTTTTCCCCTGAAATGTCCAATAAATGTCACATTAAGCAGGGAATAAAATTTATAAGGCAAATGCTCTCTTCCTGTTTGTCCACATTGAAAACAGAGCGGATATTGTCTGCTTCTTTTATGGTGATTTTTTTTCAGTCTAGGTAATTACTATGGTCTTTGTATTATTGTTTATCAGGACAGCCTATACTTTGGAAAATTGTGGAGTATATATCATACAAATGAAATCAATTTGTTAGTAGTAAATTAGACACAATATGTTTTCACTGTGCAAAGTTTAATGTTGACTTCACATGACCTTCCCCCGAATTTATTCCTCTTCCCTCCCTTCACCCCATCTAAACAAACCGTGTTAATTATCTGGCTCAGGAAATTACTAACCACGCTTTTCATCTATTTGTAGTGAGTCCTTCAAGGCCATAAAATTAGTGAAATAGAACATTGTCCAGGTTCCATGCCAATTATTTTAAAAATAGGCATTTTTAAAGGAAAGTGAACACTATAACAATGCAAGTATTTGATTTAGAAGGTAGTTTTTAAAATTAGAAGAAAGTCTTGGCTCAGTTTCTGTAATGGTACAATATTGCTCGAGTCTATTATTCTCTTCAGACTGATGAGACCCACTGTGGATGGCATTTAATTAAACAAGATAATGCATGTTCCTGTTACTATGAATGTTCTTATTTAGCCCTTAAGAGGGAATCCATATAGTAAAGAAAGTCACATTTTACTGGTTACATCAAATGATATTTCCCGGGCTGGTGAATATAAAAGGATTTTGAAGTATGATTTTTTTAATATTTATTGTGTCATGCTCAATATTGTGTTCATTTCACAAATCGGCAAATTAAAGTGGTAATTTCCCCCATTGTATTCTTTTTTAAATAAAAAGTCTTGTGATTTTTAGGTATTTTGGTCATGTTAAGATCCCTATCTTTGTGAGAATAAACTTTTCCCTTTTCTAATATAAAAATATTCTGGTACAATCCACAGTATTACATAATCCACAAGAGCAAAAGCATTCACAGAAAAGAAAGTGCTGACAGAATTTGTTCTGGAAGTGATTACCTCATGTTATATCACATTTTTCTACCAGATATGGATACCAGACAATCAGTATACTCTATGCGTTAGCGTCTTCGCTTTGAAGAAATAATTCCAAAATAAGAAAATAGGAATGTAGCCACTTCTAGATTACCAGAAAAAAAAACAAACCACTAACTAGGACCCTTTGTTTCACACAGAGGACACAGGTGACAAAATAATGAGTTCAGACATGTGGGAAAGCTTTGGCAGGGTGTTTCAGTTGCTTGGAGTATCTTCTGGTGCACCCGAAGGTTGCAGGGATGATCCCTGGTTGGGCGTGTACGGGAGGCAGCTGATTGATGTTCCTCTCTCACATGCCCACCTCTCTCTCTCTGTCTCTCTCTCAAGTTAATAAGCATATCCTCATGGGAGGGATTATAAAAATATGTGAAAAACCAGTAAGAAGAATAAGAAAAGTGTGTCTGTTTGCAACAAATGTCGCATCAGAAATGAACACATATGGAGGGATTTTTATTGGACCAATGAAAGAAGGTGTTCCCCTTCCACTGATAAAATGCTGGAATGCAAGCAGGTTGCTTACTAAGAGTGGTTTAATAAAAGAATAAATATTTTTTCAATCAATTTAGACATCCGCAAACTAAAGAGAAAAGGGAGAGAAAGAATGGGATTAATATGGATAAATGAAGTGCACAGGTCATTTAAAATTTGTAAGTTAATGACTTTTATAATATTTTTACAAAACCCTAATAACTAGCATAGAATATTTTAAGAAATAGGAAAAATAGCTAATTTGACTTTCAGTTGAATTTCCAATCTTAGCCTCTGCGCGGATGGTGATGACCTCAGAGCAGGCATCCGAATTGGCATTAATTAGTTAATGATGGTGTCAAAGAGAGTACAATCACAGTGTTACCACTGAGATATTTTAGAATCGAATGAGGCTCTGAAGTTATAGTTGAAATGGAATTAGTAAAGAAGGACGATAAAGTATTTTAACATGTACGTGTGGGAAGATAAAAGAATGATGGAATACCCACGTGAGGGTGTTGCCACTGTGTCCACTTTTTTTACACAGACATGGATGTAGGGGCTGAGCTTACACAGCCCCAGGAGCTGGCCAGACAGTGTCCGGACAGCTGTGCCCTTCCTGTCTGGTCTTCAGCCTTCGGTCTTCGGGGAGGAAGACAAGACAGTGAAGGGTGGAGGAGAGGATGAGCAGGGCTCCCGGGAGGCAGCCTGGAGCCTGGTGGGCCTCTCACCACTTCCAGCGTTGATGCAGCGTCCGGCAGGGGAAGCTGGCACTTCCCATCTGGGCGCCCGCCGTGCCTGGCCCGGGCGTCAGAGGAGGAGGGACAGGGGGGTGTGGGGGTGACGACACAGCTGCCCCCAGGACTGCCCACCTGGAAGAGATGAGCCAGCAGGAGCGGGACCGCCACACCTGTGCCTCGCCACCGATCTCCCGAGTGTGCAGGGAGTGGGATGCTGCTTCACCGCCCCCCCACCAGCCCCCAGGTCTCTCCATGGCTTGCCCTAACGAGACATGACTGGGGGTGACACTTCTGAGACCTGTTGTCCCGCCTGGCCAACTCAGCACGTTGTCAGGCCACTGGAGTGCGCTTTGGGACGATCCAGAAAATAAACATGACAGCTTGGTTCCAGAACATACGCTCCAGGGAAACTTCCCCCAAACTGCAGACCCGAGGGCCATGTGCCCGCCAGGGAGAAGATGTTTCCCATGTGACAGAGGGCTGGCAGAGACAGGAGGCAGACCCCACAGGTTTAACCACGGGCAGCTGGAGAAAGGGACAGTGCATGGAGTGGTGAGCAGAGTTAAGGACTGACCAGGGGCAAGGACACCCAGGAACTGGCAGCTGTGGGAAGCTGTTCCCCCCCCCCCCCCAGAGCAGCCTGATTTGGCCAGAGAAGGGGACAGGGCCCACGAGAGAGGGAGCGGGGGCTGAGAGGCATCTGGGCAGGGCCCCGAGCCAAGAAAGGCATCCTCGGCCGGTCTGCTATTAGATAAAAGCATCCACCATGTGCCAGTGGAAATGCAACCTTGCCATAGGTGTTTGCCGACAGACATTCAGTTACGTTCGGCCTATGGAAGAGTTGTCTTCACCATGTGTTTTCATAAGTTGGGGTGCAGCCTCTTCTACTTCTGGGTCTCGCTTGAAGTCATACTTTTTCATGATGACAATAATAACCCAGGGGTAGTTACGAGAGAGAGGCAAGAGGTGCCTAGGTGGCCAGTTTAGCATCTCTTATGTCGGGACCATTATTAATATACAGCTAAATGCTGAACTCCACTTTTAGGTTCCTGCCAACTCCTCTTGATCAAAGGTTTGGGAATGAGGGGAAATTGAAAACTGGCCCACCCCCATCTCTGTCATGCAATTGTCACAGCGTTTCTTTCCCACAAGGCGTGGCTACCACCCACGGACACAGCGGGGACTGTTCTGGTGTCAACAGTAGAGAAAGCAGAGCTAGAGCAAGCACATGCTCAGGGCTCTTTTATAACTGAGGGGTTACAAAGGACCTGGGGTTAAGAAAATTAAGCAGTTTGTCTATTCCTGCCTCTTACCAGTGGAGGTCGAATGTCATTTTTCTTAAAATGTTACTACTCCGTCAAGGTATTGAAATGGAAACTCTAATTTATGACAAATTAAATTTTAATAACCCAGGTTCATATTACTAGTGAAGGGAGGTAAATCAGGGTAAGAGAACTATGTTCCCCCGACATAAAAAGGTTTCTGAATAAAAACGCACAAAAAATCTTTATTATAAAATATTCAGTTATTTTCGGCTTCTGAAGAAGTTCAAGTGCATGTGAAAGCTTGATGTGTACAACATAGTCCTTGGTACTTTCTGCTCCATGTTGCTTGAACCCCAAATTGCTCTAAAATAAAGTCTACTTAAAATTCTTAAAAAAAAAACTGAAATAAAATTCTAAAATCTGGCATGCTCATGTACTTGTGTACCCATTGGCTGCTTGGAATTCACCCCTCACTTCCTTTATGGGATAGAGGATGGCATGTGATGGTGAAGCTGTTGTTTCGCTAAACAAGTGGTATGAGTTCAAATCTGGAGTCTGCCACTTTCAGCTGTGAGGCCCCCAAAGCAAGTTATCTGGTCTCTCAGCGAGTTATTCTCCTCATTCGTAGGATATTATCGACCACAGCAAAACCAATCACTCCAAAACATGATGCGAGGTTGACACTAAACACGTGGATCTCACAGGATTATTGGGGCAAGAACTCAGACACAGCTCGGCTGAGTGGTTCTGGTCTTTGGTCCCATGGAGCTACAGTCCCGTGTGGGCTGGACTACTCTTATTCAGAGGCTTCTCTGGGGTGCAGGGTTCCCGGTGGCTCACTCCTGTCGTGCTTGCTGTGGGCAGGAGGCCTCAGCTCCTACCCCTCTCTTCCTGGGCTGCTTGAGTCTCCTGGCGAGATGGTGATGGCTTAGCACGAATCCCCCTCCCTCGTGTCTCCTCATGGTGATTTCCATCCACGGACCACCCTCACTCTGCCTGTTGGCTATAATTCCCTAGCTGTTTTCACATATGTGTTCAGAGGCAAACCTGCTCTCTCCCCCATTGCGATAGTCCTGAAACCTATCGCAGTCAAGTCTTCCTTACAGCTGTGACAAGTGTCAGGATGATTTTCCCTCTAATTCCCTCCAGGACAGAGTGCTCGTCAGTAGCCCGGTCCAGCCCAGGTCTGTAGTCCTCAGAGGCGGGTCACGGGCAGGTGGCTCCCTGCCCTTGGCCTGACTCACTCCCAGGGACAGGCCTGTCTCTTTGTTCTGCTGCTGGGTGACAGCAGCAGCTCTGGAGAGTCCCCAATCTCCAGTGCACGCATCATCTTGTGGCTCAACACGGAGGAGCAGCAACCCCCCCTCCCCACGCTGGGGGAGAGGACACGCAGCCTCTTCTCTCGAACACCCTGAAGCCAGGCAGGTTGGCGAATTCTGGAGGAACAGGTTTCAGAGTCGCTCCTCCTGCAAACCTGGCCTAGTGCAGCCCTTGGTGCAGGGCGCTCAGCACCTATTGTTCCCGACCCCTGGACCCCCGCCAGCACTCCAGGCCAAGGCCACGTTGACGTGAATACGGAAAACACCCAATGGCACTTCCGTCACACAGCGTGCCTTTGATCTCCCGTCCCCCGGCCGGCCCCAGCTGGAGTGTGACTCAGGACTGGAAACTACGCACACACGCCCATACCAGAGGCACGCTCGTCACGGCTCTGTCACAAGAGGCAGGAATGACCAGTGTTTTTTTCCAGCCCTAGCATGAATCTCACACTTCCCAAATACGTCTGCTGTTCATTGAAACGAGTGAAATCAGTCCTGTATAAAGTACACTCAGTCTCAATGCTTTCCTAGGCATGGACCGGTGGCCCTCTGTGTCACGGCTTATGTTCTCTGCATGTACTCGCTGTGGATCGCCCCCTCTGCGAGGTAACACGACACTCTGACCATCCAGCGGCTGCACCTGGACGGCGGTTTTCTCTAACGAGACAGGTCTGACGTTCCGCCCAAGGAAGCGTTTTCTAGTCTGTGACCAGTTCCATTCTCAACACTGGATCCGAAGGGGAAAGTCAGGGACAGCCACCCTGAAGTCACCGTCGCCCGTCCGGCAGTTTCCCACGTTGGAAGGGGATTAGCACGTGCCCGTCCAGCCCCGCCACGCTGGCCGGCTGACGAGTTGGGGGCCGAAGGCGGCCGGGAACCAGGGCGGACACAGGGAGTGCTCTCCGCCCCCCTCCCCAAGAGCAGGGCGTAGAAGTGACATTGGTTTCCACGTGTCAAGGGGTTCCCTCTCCAGGGACCGCACGTGTCGCTGCACACCAAACCCATTAAACAGCCCCCACAGGCGTCCGTTTCTCAGTCACTTTTCCACAAGTTTCCATCCCTGGAGCCCAGGCACCTCTTCCTTTGTCTGGTCACCTCCCCAGAATTTGTCTCCCTCCCTGAGAATTCAGCATAAGCCCCCCCACCCCCCAGGCTAACTGCTTCTCTGGGCTTTCTCTTCTTTCCTGCAAGGCCCCTGGGCACACGAAAATATTAACATCAATGAAAAAACCGTATATACCTCTTTGTCTGTTACTTGGTCTTTTGTCGGTCTAATTTGCATGCCCCGGTGGCAGGACTTAAGGGATGAGAAGGTTTTCCTCCTCCACACTTGGGGGCACTATGCTGTGAAAAAACAACAGTTAAAAATTAAAAGATTGATAATGAGTTAGGCTTTTATTGATGGGATCCGGAACATGTTACCCCCAAATATGGCACCCTGACGTATTGGACATTTCAGGATGAAGAAATTTGAGTAGCGGCAGGTGAGGGGTCTGACCTCCCTCTGGGGCAGGTCAGGCATGCCCTCTCTTGTCCTGGAGGAAAGAGCCTCCTTATATGCAAGGACAGACGGACACAGGGAGGAGTGTGGACAGACGCCTTGCTAGGTTTCCTTGGTTCCCTACACTCAAGTCAAACTCTTTGTCCTTGAATGTCTTCCCACAACTCCCTACCCTTCACCAATCTCGGAGGAAGACACTCAGGTACAAACATTTCCTCAGGTTCTATTGCTTTTAGGAAGACTCCTGTGATGTATATAACTTATATGCAATAAATTGGAATGCATTGGGGGAGGTTTAAGGTGGATCGTGATAGTCTGCTCAGATCCGAGGGCAGGGGACACAAAGCAGGGGTGTCAAAGGACTTCTAGGTAAGCTTACAGTCACCACGACTTCATCTGGTTCTTGAATCGCTGGGCTCCCCTGTTAAACTCTAACTCCAAGCAAACCCACTGGCTGCACCTCCACGACCTCTGTCCCCTTGTGCAGACTGCCCTCCTCTGGGCTCCTTCCTCCTCTTGCTTCCAACGTCGTCCTGCTAACGTCCATTCCCCGTTCGGGCAGTGCCAGAGAACTTTCGACAACGGGAAGTAGTTTGTGCCGTCCCCTGATTAAAATACTTGCTACTTCCCGTTGCTCTCCGACTAAAACTGAAACTCCTCACCTCCGAGGCTTGTGAGGACTGGGCCCTTCCTCCACGCTGACTTCCTCTCCTGTCCCCCCGGGACGTGCCTCCGTGGTCCAGCTGGGCCCGTCTTCTTTCTTCTTGAGACACGCCGAGTCACGTCACAGCCCAGAGATTTCCCTCGACTGGTCTTCTCCAGGCTCATCCTAGACCGGCTCCGTCTTCAGGGCACTGCCTCGGAGTGGCCCTCCTGGATGCACCCATGCATTGAGTTGGTTCAAAACATCCATTTAGATTTTTCTGTACAATAAAAGACACAGTTTTCATTTTCACCAATGACTTGACTGATTTGGATATTCTGAGTACGTCGGCTGTCTCCCAGGCAGTATGAGGTTGAGTGGTCTCAGCTGAGGTCTTGATTTGATGTTAGCAACCTCTGCTCGTCTGCCCAACACCGGAGTGTCACCCATCAAGGATTCTCCAACACGAAACTTTACCACCCACCTCTGACACTTCTATCCAGCACAGAACCTTCTCCACACTGCACAAATTTTTTTTTGTTGGCGTTTCAGTTGTGTTTTCACCTTTTTTGGAATAAGAAAGCTTAATATGCTGAACATGTGTGTGTTCTCCCATCTTCAACATTAAAATGACTACACAAAATCCCCCAATTTTGATGTCTTTTTGAAATGCACGCCGATATGACAGCTGTCACAATACAACCTAACAAAACTGGTCTGAATGATATTAAAGACAACTAAGCGCTACTAGAGCCATCGTGTGGAAAAAGCCACTTTTGAGTCAATCCAATAGGCACCACCAACCCCTCCCCTAGTCACTACTTACCCCATCACCCTATTTACGTCCTTTATAGTGTATCTTTAGTTTGTTGTGTTCTTAATAATTGCTTAATAATTTGGTGTTGACTCTTCCCTCCCCTCCCTTCCCCCATTCCCACTAAATGAATCTCTTTGAGGTCGGAGAGCTGGTCCACCCCATTCATTCCCTTGTCCCTGCACCACCTGGACCAGTGCTCCGAACACAGGAGATGCTCAACAGATACTTGTTGAATATTGGACGGACGGACGGCAGCTACGGCCTCACTCCATGCATCCAGCAGTCTACGCGATACTGTCAGTTACCCGTGTGTGATTCCTAAGGCCGGGATCACAGGGAGCCACCCACTGGGTGGCTGCAAACCATAGTGCATTGTCTCCCTGTTCTGGACGCCAGGAGCCTGATGGCAAGGTGTGGGCGGGGCCACGCTCGCTCTGGAGGCTCCAGGGCGGCGTCCTTCCTGCCTCTCCGGCTTCTCGTCGTCGCCAGCGATCTCGGGCGTGCCTCCGCTTGTAGCGGCAAGGCTCCAATCTCTGCCTGCATCTCCGCGCGCGCGCGCGCGCGCGCGCGCGGCGAAATCCCTGTAGGTCTGTTTTGAGTGCTCCTCTCCTAAGGAACCAGTCGGTGAACATGTCCCCTCCAGTCCGGTGTGACCTCAGAGTCAGCCGATTGCATCTGCCACGACCCTAGTCCGACTAAAGTCACATTGACAGGTGTGAGGGGCCAGGACGTGGACATACCTTTTGGGTGACACATTCAAACCACAAGAGTACCTCGCACTGCTGATCCTGGGGACGCGGGGTGGAAAATTCCTTTCAGCTGCCTTTTCTGTGGCCCCCTTGAGATTCCCTGCTGAGATTGGACGCCGGCCCCCGGCCGTTCATTCAGCTGAGGCCCTGGCGACACCAAGGCCTCCCAGGCTTTTCCTCCTGGGGGCTGAGACCTGGCGTCTCAATCACTCTGACCGCGCGCCCTGGTTGCCGACTGCTACTCATTCCTCGAGAGCCGACCGCTGGCCAATGCGCTAGGCTGGCTTTCACGCGGCATAAGCCGTACTGGATCGCTGGGGAGATTTAATATTCATTCTAGTCGTACAACTTAATTATATGATAGGCTTTGTTTGGGAGTCTAAGGACCGTGTATAACGCTGCATTTTTCCCTTAGACGCATTGAATTGTAAATTGAATTTATCATTTCAATTACAAGCAAACTCTTGGAATGGAATTGCCCAGGTAAATTGGGGAACACATAGATATAAAAAAGTTAAACGTGCCGTGACGATCAGGGTCACAGGGTGATAGTGACATGCGATCACAGGGCCATAAAGAACCGATGACACTCAAACGTGTTGTTGCTTCTAGGGAGCTATTTGCACTTCAGTGTTTCCGAATCTCAAGGAAAGAAGTTCTGATACAGAGTTCTACTCAATGCTGTAGGGGGTATGGTGTCTTTTTTTTTTCTTTTTTTCTGAGTTGCCAGGCTTTTCTGTTGCTTTATGGGTAAATCACAATTTGTTCTATCCATAAAGGCTGGCCCTGCAGTGGGCTTCCAGCTTTGGCATGCAGTATGCCAAGAATGCACTCCATCTTGCCACGAAGAAGGGACCTTTAAGATGTGGGAGCCTACCCAGGCAGCGGCCTGCCTGGGAGGAGATGGTGGTTCAAGGCCACCCGGAGCGGGCCACGGACATTCTGGCTCTCTGCCTAGGCAGGAGGAATCCCAGTCCTTTCTTCCATTGTTCGGTGAGCAGGGAGGAATCCTATGAGATGTTACTCTCTGCTGTAGGATCTCCCTCCTCCTAAGCTTCCAGAAGAGGCAAACACGTGCCATTAACTGCTCTGGATAATAATGCGTGCTTGCTGGATCGCGTTGCATGAAACCCATCGTGTTCCCTGACACAGCAAAAGACTCCTCAGCAGTCAGAGGGGTCTGGACCCTGGAAGCCGAGAGGGCAGACAAGAGCAGGCGGTATTTCTTTTCATTGTCTACAAATAAACATGTCTGATCTGAAACAGAAGATAATGTCGAGGAGGGCCTGATGTACCAGAGTCTCTTATCACTGAGGAACAATATTCGGCCTAAGCACTGTCTTTTTGGGTAAACCAGCTGGTACCCACACACTTGACAGGTCTGAAACATTCTCAGAGCCTGGGCTGGTGTGGCTCAGGGGACTGAGCACCAACTTGCAAACCGAAAGGCCACTGGTTCGATTCCCAGCCAGAGCACACATATGCCTGGGTGGTAGGCAAGGTCCCCGGTTGGGGGTATGTGAGAGGCAACCAATCAATGTTTCTCTCCCTGTCTTTCTCCTTCCCTTACCCTCTCTTTAAAAAATAAATAAATAAAGTATCTTTAAAAAAATCCTCGGAGCCCCTGGTTCTGGGCCACAGGCATCTTTCCTGTGATGCCAGCACGCTCCCAGCGAGCAGAACCCAGCTGCTCACGGGAAGAAGAGCACAGACCTTTCCCCTAATCAGGTGTCCTCACTTTCCAAAGGACAAGCCAGCCACCTCTCTCTCTTAAAGGGAACCTTTGAGAGCACTTTGAACCATCATTTATTACCAGCCTAGTCTCAGATACATGGAGAGAGGAACGGAATATTCATATGCATTCATCGAACATTTCTGGAGTCCCTATTGTGTGAAAAGTCTTTGTGCAAAGAGCCCCTATGTGTCATAGAAAGAGAATAAACACCTGCGTTCAGAGGAGGAGCAAGGAGAATTGCTGCCATGTAGGGTGTGGCCTGAGGTGTGCTCCAAGGGGCTGACCTGGGTGGCATTCCTAAATGGTCCGACCTCACTTCTGACGGGGCGGGTCGGAACCTGGACTGCAGGAGGGGAGGATTTGCAATGTGCAGAAACAATGAAGAGGGTGGGGTGGGGGGGAGACCATTCCGGTCAAGGAGAAAAGCATGAGTTCCTCCAGCACAAGGCTGGGGCTCTCTGGAGGGGGAGTTACCCAGTGAAGGGGAATATGACGAAGCAGAGGCCTCCGAGAGCTTTGAATACCAGGCAACTGAGTCACCATTCAGGTGGAACACAGAGTGAACACAGAATTTATTAGAACCTGGTGAAGTTCCGCGGTGACCATGGTAATTGGGAACCTGCGAGAGCAGCTGGGATTGGGAGGAGACTGAGGTGACTTGGAGACAGAGAACAGGGGTGGCGTGGGGGAGGGGTGGGCAGGCCTCGGAGCACTGTGCTCATTCCCTGCAGCTGCCACCACAGAGTGCCACCAGCTGGGTGCTTCACGTAATGGAAACACACTCCCTCGTGGCTCTGGAGGCCGCCCATGCAAGGTCAAGGTGCTGGCAAGGCTCTAGAGGAGGGTCCTTCCTGCCTCTTCCTAGCTTCTGGGGCTGGCCACCACCCTGGGCTTGTGGACAGATCGCCACTCACCACAACGTCCATAGCCTTCCCCACGCATCCCCACGTGGTCTTCCTGCCGCACGGCGGCCGCCGCATCCCCGCTCTGACAGTGACACCCATCCTACTGAGCTCAGGTCCCGCCCTACTCTAGCAGGCCCTCCTAGTAACTTAACAACGTGGATCTGCGTAGAAGACCTCACTTCCCAGCAAGGTCACGTTGGGAGATTCCGGACAGGATGTGATCTCGGGGAACGCTCCTCGGCTGAGCAGAAGCACCAGGTGGGGAAGTGCGACTGTGTGCAGGATGCTCGAGACGCTCAGGCCGAGGACCCTGGGCGGCAACAGGGAAGGCCAGAGCGTGGGCTTGTCTGACTCCAGCAGCTGCCCGCGGGGCCCAGGGGGCACTTCCAGTGCAGAGGGTGCCCTCGGGAACCTGCCTGCTGTATCCCGTCCTGCGTCACCCGATTTTCTCAGCTCTAGGCTCCCCTCCTTTCCCCTGCTGGAAGAAGGGGAGACGTCCAGGGACGAGAAACCAAACCAGACTTGAAATTGGGCGACGGCAGTTCCAGTCAAGACTCAACCACGCTTCGCTTTGTCACCGTGGGCGAGCCCACGGCCCCTGTGTCTGCCTCCTCCTCTCTAAAACGAGGATGTGCGGGAGGGTCACGGAGGGTCCTCCTGGCGCCGTGAGCGATGACTCCAGGCGGAAGAAGAGGGACTCTGCTCTGCTGCCCGCCTTAGGATGCTTTGCCGCCATCCCCGTCTTGTGCCAAGTGTATCTGTCAGGCGGTGTTTGTGGTTGCGAATGACGGAGACACTGATTATCCTGAGCACACCAGGGATTTCTTAGAAGGCTCTTGGGGGCGGGCACCAAGCACCACTCGACCCAAGTACCCCAGCAGGCTGAATCCGGCCCCCCTCCGCTCCCATGAACCTCTGTGTCTGCATATCTTGCTTGAGTGTCAGAGCTCTGGGAAGAGTCTCGGGGGAGGGCCTACCTTCTAGCCGTGCTGGGTGTGGGCGGAGAGGAGATAAGACTTTCCTCTGAGGGCTGATCAAAGGGGAGGCTGGATGGTGGGCTGCCAAGGGAACACACTGGTACATCAATAGGTGTTTGGAATTCAGCCAAGAATGGAGGTTTTAATAGTATATTTAGCCGCTGGTTTCTCTCCACTAAAGTTGTTGCTGTATTATTATGCTGTTACTGCTATTATTTTAATTTTGTGGGTAAAGAGCTCACATTCTGGAGTGAGAGACACCTAAGTTGGAGTTCCAGCTCTCACACGGTAGCAGTGTGGCTTGGGGAAAGTTATTTATTGCTTAGACTAACATACACGGAGCCTGTCTCATCATCTGTAATGTGGGGATAATACTGACCTCACGAAGGAATATATTATCTCCTTTAAACTGTTAAAATAAAAGGAGATAATATATACCAAAGAGCTTAATGCAAAGCCTGGCCCACAAAATAGACATCACCTGGTAATTAATAATCACTATGGATCAGGCACCACATTAAGTGGCTATCGTGCATTGTTTCGTATAATCTTCACAACTACTTGATAGTGTTAACATCAAAGGCCCCTGCCCTCCCCCCAACCCCATTCCGTGAAAGTCGAAACTGAGGTTACAACTGAGAAACCCCGTTAAGGATACACAAGGACATGAGTGATCAAAGTGGAGATGCCACCAGACTCCTCCACCACCAGACTCAGACTTGACCTTGTCTGCCAAGTTCAGCTCATGGCCAGCTTGGTGCTCACCAGCCCAGCCTCCTGGGAGGCTGTGGCCTCCCAGTCCCCGTGTTCTGGAGATCAGGTACCGAGGCTTGTGCCCAGGGTCCTCCCACCTACCTACCCTGTGCCTCGTTCGGAAAGGTCTGGGAACGAGAGGCGGTGGGTGGAAGAGTTTGCTTCCTTTCTAACTGCTGCTCGTTTTCACCGCTGACCTCTCCGACAGAGCGTCAGCCTCGGCTCACCGCGACGAGATACTTGAGAAGCGATTCCATTGAAGTTAGGGGAAGAAGAGGACCGTGGTCTGCGGGATGACGTCAACCTTCTTCTGCAGGTACTATTGGTCACACAAACCGATGGAGTCACCTGACAACCCAGTTTTCTACTTATTAATCTGGGTTTTGTGTTTAGTATTGCACATCAGACATGTATAGGGATGAAGATCAACCACTGGAACTCTCTTAAAATAACAGCTTTATTGAGGTATAACTCGGATATAAATTCACACGCGAAGGACTTGAAGAATTTTTCCTCCAGCCTATCGGTTTCTTTCGTAAAAGGTCGCTACGATTATTCCAGACACAACTTTGAAAGTCAACAACAACATAACTCGAGTTTGATTTTCACGATGCTTGTCTGGGGTCGTTTTTTTTTTCTTCAAAAGAGAAGCACACGTTTTCCTACGGATTCCCACGGACAAAAACCAAACGCGCTGCCACTGCCACACGTGAGCAGCACGCTCGGCCCGTTTCCAAAGAACTGAGTCAAGCAAGAGACCGGCCTCGCAGTTTGGAACCGAGCGGCGGGACCAGAGCGGATTCGCCCTCGAGGAAAACCCCACGAGCAAGGCCACCGCGGAGCAGTGGATGGCTCGGAGCACAGACTAAGTTTTCTCGGAACAAGTGAGTTCACGGTTCAGCCAGAGGAGGTGCGGGAAGGGCTTTCCCCGGGCAGCCCTGCCGCCTGGGCCGCTGCCTCCTCGTGGGGACAGGCCCGGGTCGCAGCTACAGGTGAGCGGGCCCCGGTCCCAGGGGCCGGCGGGGCCGGTGGGGACCCTACCGCGGTGGCCCGGGCCCCCAGGCTGGGAGCAGGGGGGGAGGACCGCGATCCGAGGCGCCGCCACCAGGAGAAGCGCGGTGCGGGGGGCGCGGGAGGGCAGGCCGGGACCCCACCGCAGGGCCGGACTGCCCGGGGGCCCCCGGGCGCACTCCGCCCCCGCCGACCCCAACGCCTGAGCCCCCCGCGCGCCCCCTCCCCCGCGCCCCCCGTCCCCCGCCCCCCGCCGCGATCCCGCCCCCAGCGCGCCCCCCGGTCCCCCGCGCCGGACGCCCGCCTGCGCCGCGGGCCGGGTAGTGGGCGCGGGGCGGCCCGCTCGGAGGAGGAGGAGGAGGAAGAGGAGGAGGAGGAGGAGGAAGGCGGCGGGAGGAGGAGCTGCGGGGAGGCGGGCGGAGCGCCGCAGTCGCGCCGGCGCTGGGCGAGGAAGCGGAGCGGCCGCGGCCGGTGAGCGTCCGCGGGGCAGGGTCGGGGCCGGGCCGGGCGTCCGCTCGCCCCTCGGCGGCCGGGCCGCGGGCCGCGGGGCGCCGCTCCCGGGGGCGGCGGGGCCGGGGCCGGGGAGGCGGCGGGTGCAGCCCGGGGGCCGGGCGGCGGGAGGCCCTGCGCCTCCGCGGCGGGCCGGCGGGCGGGGAGCGGCGTCCGGGGAGCCGGCGGGGAGGGCCGAGGCCTGCTTCCGCCGCCGCCCGCCCGACCCTCGGCCTCCCGGGCCGCCGCGCGCCCGGCCGGGCCGCCGCCTTTGTGGCCCGCAGCCGCCGGGGACAGGCCGGGGCTCGGCCTGGCCTGGGGCGGCGGCGCGGGGCCTGCGGGATCCTCACCCGCGCTCGGCCCGCTCGGACCCCAGGGCTCGCGGCCGGGGGCCGGGGACTGGGCTCCGCGGGGCCCAGGCGGGTGGCGGCGGCCGGGCCCCTGGGCTACTTCGCAGGGGGTGCTTGCTGGTTGAATTCACTTTCAGGGCTGCGGGTATTCGGAGGTGGCCGGGCGGGGGTGCGGGGGGGGGGGCGTCCGGCGAACGCCCCGGGAACCCAGGCAGGCCGCGGTTTCCAGTTCGCTTCAGGAGTTGGCAACTTCAGGGACCCCGCGGTGGCTCGCGGCGGAGCGGGACGGCTGACGTTTCTCGGTGCGGGTCCTGGCACGGAACTTGCAGTGCGCGCAGGTATCGCGGTGCCCGGGTCACGTGCAGTCGGAGTGTGGGATCGCATCCTCACTTTCTGGAGTCCGGGGCCAGGTGGGAGCGCGCGGCGGGGCGCGCGGGCTTCCGGAAAGGGAGCGCACGGCGTCGAACTCGGTGCCAGAAACACTCCTCCACCGCCTGTCCCCGACCACGCGACGACGGGCATCCCCGTAACGAGGCGAAGGAGACACAACGGCCCCCAAACCGGGTGCTAACTGAACGGGTTCCTCGGAGTGAGAAAGTACTTGTGATCAAACAAAAAGTGAGCGGCCCTGTCCTGCTGGATGAAGTCTCCGGGGTGTTCTCAACCCTGGGAGGCACGCATTTCTCTCCCCTCCGTTCTGAACCCGGCACACACCGGGGCCTGAAATCCGTGCGCCTTGCTTCCTCGAATGAATGAATTTAAGTAGCATATGTAGTGCTGTGGGCATCCAGCATTCTTTAAAAACACGATGGGCAGGGTTGACCAGGTTTTCCTGGTAAAGCTCCCGCACGCAGCTTGTGATACACCTCCCCCCACACTTCGGTTCCGCCCCCCCCTCGGCTGCTTGGCCTGGCAGCCCCCTGGGTGAGGCTCCGAATCTCTCCGGCCCTGAGGTTCCAGCAGGGACCCTAATGTTCTCTGGTTGCTTTGGGGGAAGCGGGCTCCTCCAATGGGGGAACTGGAGGATCCGTCTGGTTATTCACCCAAACCTTCGTCCTTTTTAGGACCCCCTTCCGTATGTCTCTGAAACACTTTTCCTCTTGATTTTGGTCCTTAAATATCTTAGGAGTTGGTGTGGGAAGTATGCTGTTCCTTTCTCTGTCTTTTTATTTATTTAATCCTCACCCCAGGACAACATCGTTTCATTGCTTTTAGAGAGAGAGGAATGGGGGGGAGGAGACAGAAACATCGATTGGCTGCCTGTCCCATGCACCCAGACTAGGGATCAAACCCGCAACCTGGGTATGTGCCCTGACTGGGAATTGAACCCACAACCTTTCCATCTAGGGGACGATGCTCCAACCAGCTGAGGCACCTACCAGGGCTCCTTACCCCTTCTTTCGGTGGAAAGACTGGTGGACCTTAAACAGGACTGCCATGGTATCCAGGGACACACCTCCAGGCGTCACCTGGCACCCTGCCCTCCCTAGGCAGTGCCCCGCAGGGAGTGGCAGGGAAGGGGGCTGGGAGCCCTTGACCTGGGCTGTACCTGCCCTGAGAGGAAAAGCTCCCCCGTCCTGGCCAGATTCCTGCTCATTCTGAGGTCCAGGGTCCTGCGGGCTCCCTTTAATGGCCCTAGTTTTAGGGAACAGAAGCAAGTTTCTTAAGACTGTCTTGTTATGGACCTTCCCTCCTCGCTGATAACTTGGGGAGTTTGGTCAGGTGTTAGGAAACTTTCCTGTTACTAGCAGTAACTAGCAATGCTACTAGCAGAAACAATGTAACTAGTAGGAACAAAGTTACTAGTGGAAACATGGTGGTCAGTTGTCAGGAAACTTGTGTTACTAGTAGTTAAGCACCTTTTATTTTGCTCGTGTGCCTTACTGTGCAGTCTTCTTGAAAAAGCCATAAGCTATTCTGAAAAAAGGAAACATTCAGTCTGTTTCCAGTTTATGGCAGTCGCTGTTTTCGCTCAGAAACACGCAGCCCTGGGAAGGGGTCGGCACACACCTATGCCGAAGCGTGGCCTTTATTTATTTGTAACCCGCTGTAGCCGACGGGCGTGCATGCATCCCTGCAGCACCTCACCAGGTCAGACAGGTGCGTGGCCCAGAGCTGAGGTCGCCTCCTGCTGTCGTCCGCTTGGGGCATCTTGTACGGAAAGTGAAGGCTGTCTGTTTCAGCCCCCTGTCCTCATCCCTTGCCCCCTCCAGTTTGGGGACGGTGCACCTGTCGTGCCGGAGTACTTTTGTAAAGTCACTCCTTTTACAAAGGAGGCATTTATAATAACTAGTGTCTGACACACACAGGCCAAACTTTTTTGTGTGTGACTGGGCTGATCAAAAGAGTCACCTAGCAGGAAACTGGAAACCACAGTGGGACGCGATTCCTGTGGACGGAGAGTGAAATTGGCACCCGTTGGATGGTGAATTTATTATGCTCTGTAGCACAATATGTAATGAAGGCTTTAGGACCCAGGGCACATCTTACTTTAAACTCAGTGTCTTGGGTGATGATGCCCGCCAAGGCCCCATTTCACTTGGTCGGAACAGTTGTTTTTAGGTGGCTGTTGGTCACATTGAAACGTCAAGAACAGACGTAGCAGGTAAAGCCACTGGAGATTTCATTTTTTCAAGTTGCACCCAGAGGGCGTTTTGGAGGCGTTAGGTCCTTAAGAAAGAGTGTGCATTGTGAGGCCTCGGACACATCTCCTGTCCCCTCTGTGTCTCTTCCTCACATGCGGCCAAAGTGGGGCTAGTCATCCATTTGACACCGCTATCGTGAGCCTGTTTTGTTTAAAGTAGAATCCGAACCCTGCCCTGGGCTCCAGGGTCTCTCTCTGGTTCTGCAGACATTCACAGGGTAGCTTTTTGAAACCAGCCGTCAGTCTCGTTTGCCTTATCTGTCAAGTGAGGCCTTTCTCAGGCTCGGCGTGAACGTTAAATGAGATACTGCGTGTAGGTGTGTGAGCTCCGTGCCTGGCATAGGGCCAGTACTGATAGTCACAGTTGTTTTAAAATACGCTGGGGCCGGTGAACAGGAGTAGTGTCCTTGCTGGTCCTCAGCATCTACGCGAGACTCGGCCTCCTTGGTCCGGGAAGCCCCGTGTGTGGGGAAAGAAGGAGGCGGAGATGCGAGAGGAGGGACTGGGCGTCCAGCTGCAACAGGTGGGAGGTGGCGGAGGCTTGCCGTGTGCGCAGCGGTGGGGCTGCGTGGCCCTGGGTCATGGCGTGTGTGTGTGTGTCGAGGGGTCGAGAACACAACAGGTCCCACCCGTGTCCTTCTGTAAGGCCCCGTGCTGGTTTTCATGTGTGTTAACGTTATTTTATCACTCTCAACAGCTGTTACACTGAAACGTTTTTTTTTTAACTGTTAAAAGGGTATCATCACACTCTGAGACTATGTCTGGGGAGCGGCGGCTGCCCCCGTGCCCCTGGGAGCAGGCCGTGGAGTAGAGACGGCCGAGACAGGCGAAGAAGGAAGACGGAACCGGCGCTCGGAAGGCCCGGGGGACGAGCCACCACCGTTTGGGCGTCACGGAGTCCCGAGGGTGCCACCATGCCATCCTGAGATTTCCCACAGGTAAATGCGGTGATCTGAAGGGGCCCCTGCCGCCTACCGCAGTTTCGTGGCAGTGCGAGATTCTATTTAATATACACACTAGTGTTTAAAGTTTTTTGTTTGTTTGTTTTTTCTTCAGAAAGCAGAGGTATACCTGGTTCCTTTTAGGTAAGGTGTTCATCAAACACAATATAAGGAGTTTAACGGGATTCTTTAGAACCGTGTAGATGTGGCGTATTCACCAGGGGCTCCAGACGGCCTCCCCTTTGGTGCTGCTCACGGTTGTCCCTGCAGTGGTGACAGTTGTCCCTGCAGTGGTGACGGTTGTCACTGCAGTGGTGATGGTTGTCCCTGCAGTGGTGACGGCCATCTCCCTGGCCGCGCCTGGGACCCGCTGCTCGGTCGAAGCGGCCGCGATCCCCCTGTACATGGAGATGAGTTCTTACTCCTGGGCTGTTTACCCAGTTTTGGTTTTGAAGGAAATACTCCTTTGGACAGTTGTCGTTTTTGTCTGCTGACATTTTTTAAAAGTGAACACACACACACACACACACACACGCACGGACTTAGGGAGTAACGTTATTACCAGACATCACAGACTCGGATGAGGTAAGGGGGAACCAGACTGGGTGAGGGTTTCGGTGGTCTGGCACATGGTCAGAGACACTGCGTTGTAGATTTAGGAGGACACTCCTGGGGGTTGACCGGCTTCCCCCTCACCCGGATGACGAGGGGACTGGGACTGGGAGTGGCTACTTAGGGACTGGCCGGAGTCCCACGCCCCGTGACACACCCCGTCGTGGAGGCCGGAGTCTGCCGCCCTTCGTGCCACTGATGCAGGATGTTGCACTGACTCCTGGCCGCAAGGGAGTTTGGATCTGTGTCCTCAAGGAGGATGTCACCGCGGAGCCGGCCCTTGCAGGGTGACCTGTGTTTGACTGGGAAGGGCGAGCAGTGCCAGGGACGTTATCACAAATACGGTGACTCAACCCCGAGCTGTATCGTCCACCTGGAGTTTTCTTGTCTCCTGTTTCCCGAGTGGGGCTGCCTGTTTCCGTTTCTTGGTTTACTTCCTCGACCTGGTGGAGCTCATCCTTCCAGTGATTTCCCAGACAGGGGATGGCGGAGGGGGGTGGTGTCGTGTGTGTGTGTGTGTGTGTGTGTGTGAGCGTGTAAGCGTTTGACACCTTGCGTGTCAGACAACGTCTGTGTCCTCAGTATCTGATTTAGAGTCTGGCCGGGAATAGGTTTCCAGGCCGCTGTTTAAGTCAGGGGCAGCCTAACTCGGACATCTCAGCACACCAGGAAAAGGTGTGTTTCTCGCCTTCGCCGCGTCTGCCGTGGGCCTGGACTCCTCTGGCTTCTTCCTTGGGCCCAGCCTGCTTTCACCGGCGCCCTGTGGCTTGGGCCGCCACGGCAGGGGTAGAGAGCGCTGACGGGCAGGCGATGGGGCTGGCACTGAAATGTTTGCCGCAGAAGTGGCACCTGTCACGCTTGCTCACAGCCTGTCGTCCAGAGCCAGTCACGTGCCCCTGCTGGGCGCCGGGAGCGGTTGTCGGCTGAGAGCGTGTGCCGTGGGGAAGGTCAGGCTCTCGGAGTATGCACGGCACTGCCCCCCAGCCTCTCCCAGCGCCTGTGCTCACTCAGTGTCACCGCATCCCAGGCATCTGTGTGCGGTTTTTTTCCCCTCTTTCCAGATGCCTTGTGGGACCTTTGTGTCACTTCCGAACTTCTAAACTGTTACTGTGATGTGCCTGATGATTATCGGTTCTTTTTTGGATGTACCGAGCATTCCATGGATCCTTAGACTCTGTAAACTTGCATTCCTGGTTTGGGGAAAATGTTTAAAATTTCTTTTATAATTTCTTCCCCCTGAATTTTTTTCTTTCTTTTTGACTGAAGTTCTGTGTTACATGTTGGACTGCCTGAATTGGTACATTATTTTTTAGCTTTTTTTCCTCACTTTTTTAAAATCAGCTTTGTGGGGAGGGGAATTTTCTCCATTTTCCCTGTTTTTTGAATTTTAATTTTGGCTGTAGGAGGATTTGTTTGCTAACTGTTCTCTCCCTACATTTCATTTTTTTAGTTTAATTTAATTTAATTTTATTATTTAATTTTATTTTTTAAATTTTATTTTTAATATTTTATTTATGTACTTTCAGAGAGTGAGGAAGGGAAGGAGAAGGAGAGGGAGAGAAGGAGAGAAACATCAATGTGTGGTTGCCTCTCTTACACCCCCAACTGGGGACCTGGCCCACAACCCAGGCGTGTGTCCTGACTGGGATTCGAACTGGGGATCCTTTAGTCTGCAGGTTGGCACTCAGTCCACTGAGCCACACCAGCCAGGGCCTGTCCCCACTTATTGAAATCAATAGCTAATGACTCTTGTTTCGGATTTGCGATACCTTTCCTTAGGTGCCTGATTGTATTACCTCCCCTCCCGGCGGACTTGGGTTTCAGTTTTCTCCACTCCCTCTACGCCAGTTCACACTGTTCTCTGTTCTCCATTTCTCAGTGTCCCTGTGTGTTTTTTTTTTTTTGCGGGGAGGGGCAGTGGTGGAGTTAAAGAAGTATACAAGTTCATTTAAACTTTTTTTTGCTCTTTTTAATAGCTTGTGTTCATTTTCCTAGCATCAGTGAATGTCCCAGCCTCTTGCCTTGGGGGAAGCTCACCTCTGATGTGTCTTTCAACAAGGGTTTTCGGTTGTCATTGTCATGACGACACGCCCGTGGCACGGAGTTCCGTGCACATGACCCATGAAGCGCCTGCCGGTCTCCAGTGGGCAGCGCCCATTGTTTTAAGTGGGATCGTGTTAAAGCCGAGAGGTCCCATGTTGGGCAGTGTGTGATCAATGATTACATTGGACAGTTATCATTTTACAATGCATACGTTTTCCATGGTGTGAGATTTTTACAGTATTTGCTTTAATAGGTTGTATTATTAATTTGAATGATTATTGTACCTGAGGGTCCGCTTTATCTCTGAGGGTCAGTGAGTGAGGTTTGCCTTTGCCGCTAACATACATTTAGTAAAACTGAGGTGGCTTACTTTTTGTGTCCCAAGTCTGCTATTCTTAACTTCAGTGTACTGATAGAAAATGCGGAGAGATTGTTTTATCTGAAAGCTCATATTCTCCAATGTGAGCTGAGTGAAAAACTCATGTCTTCCTGCAGAAGCATTTGAAGAGCTGACAAACCACCTGTCAAAACTGGAGCGCTTGTGTACAGATCTAAAGGCCGTTAGTGATTTCCACGTGCCTGTCGCCTTTAGGAGTTCAAAGGTTTTGCTTCAGTAGTTCAGTATGGCCAAGAGATTTTGTGTATAAGGGCATAACCTTACATGTTGAAGAATGCAAAGTAATGAAGGAACTTTGTCGTTGGACAGCCCGGCCAGCAACCTTGCCATAGAATGAGAACAGAAACAGAGGTCGGTCTTCGGAGCCTACCGGTGTGTCTGTGCGTTTGGCGGGAATCCTCCCAGGATGCTGCCTACCTGGGGTCTTAAACAATGAGGTCATTCTCTGTCGGCGGCAGGCAGAGCACTGAGGCTGTTCAGGGGATCGGCTCTGCTTTAGGCCCAGACCCTGGCGAGTGCTTGGAAAGGTGTAAAAATATGTCCATTCACATTCAGTGTGTGCCCATATATAAAAACAGGGGTGAATGGTTATATAAGTGCACTACTTTTTAAGACCCAGCATGTTAAAGCTCAAATCAGAGAAAACGAAGGAGTGGGTTTATTTCATTAACTGATTCTTACAAGGCAGCTCCATTAATGTTTTACATGACCTCCTATTCAATTTCCTCTTCCTATTTCACATGCAATTTAATAGGAATGCTCGAACACAGTTATAGGAGAAGATGCTCAGGAACCTGCAGGTAAAAGTTCTCTGCAGGTGTAATGCCTGCATGCCTGCCTGTTTTATTCCTATTGAGTCAGATGCTGTCGGAGCAGGGTGTGGCTTTGGGGTGAGCTTGTTTCCATGGGAAAACTGAGACCCGGATGGTTTGCTCAGTGTCCACAGCAAATGGGGTGCCGCCCTGCATTTTTATGGAGGCAGCCTGCAATGTAGAAGTGAATCACTTGGGTATTTATCAGAGCTTTTGTTATAATTACACATTCATTCATAGTGTATTACATTTTAAATTATTTGACACCTTGAAGTCCCTTTTTCCTAACTTGGTTATCTTTAAATTTCTTTACCCACCTTTGTAGTCATGCAGGTATTCATGTTTTTTTAAATAAAGCTTATTGTGCTAAGATCTAGTAGAGGCTCTAAAAGAAGGCAAAAGACATTTACTGTGTTCAGTAATTTTTATGTGCATGCAATTCCCAAGAAGGTGAAGAGTTGGAGATTTTGCCCCGTGGGCAAACCGACAAGTTCGCCTGAAACGGAAGAAACGAGCCCCCTGGGCCAGAGATGAAGGCCTTTTTCCCGGAGACGGTCAGTAGCCAGGGGTCAGCATTTGTGCTGCCTCCCCGACGCCAGTGCCACGCTGAGCGGGGAAAGTAGGGGACCCGCAGAGAAGGCAAGGAGGCCGGGGCTGTGATGCCAGGACGATGGGGCCGCAGCTCAGGCCGGCTTGGTGGCGGGAAGGGACTGGGTTCTGCATGTACCGTGAGCCTGGCTGGGACTGGGGCATTTCGTGACATGTGGGATGTGGAGCGTGGATGAAAGCAAGGGGCCGAGGACTGCTCCAGAGGTTTGGTCTGAGCGGCTGGACGAATGGAGTAGCCGAGAGCAGGTGGGAAAGACAACGCGGGGAGCAGGTGTGGGGTGGGAGGGGGGAGATCCTGAGTTTTCCTCCGAGCGGGCCGAGTCTCTGCTGTGTCCAAGACAGCGCGGTGGCCGCGCCAAGAAGGGAGCTGAGGGTAGCCAGGGCCACTAAAGAGAGAGAAATCTGGGAGTGGAGGGCGCATCCGTGTCGTTTAAGGCACGAGTACCAGGGAAGTCGCTGAGGGCACGCGTGTGGGTGAAGAAGGGACCGAGGGCATGTGCTGTGCTGGGAGCTCCAAGGCGGAGGGCCTGGAGGCTGCTGGGGGCATGACCTGAGTGTCAGGTGCTGCTGCTGATAGCACCCCCAGGTGAGGACCACGAGCTGGGGCAGGATTTGCAGTGCGGATGCCACCAGGGACCTTGAGGAGGGCCGTCTCCGTGTGATGGCGGTGGCGGAGGGTGTCTGGAGTGGTTGGAGAGAACTCCGGGAGACAGGGATGGCAGGCCTCCGGTGCGCATGCTTTTCCCGCCGTGTTTGCCGCAAGGCAATTGAAAAATGGAAGCTCTTTCTCTTCCCATAGCTGGTGGGAAAGTGGGGTCAGGACAAGTTCGCTCATACGTGTGGGCATTGACATTTTCAGGAGTGATCTTGTAGCGTGGGGAAATTGGGCAGTGAGGGAGATCGTGTGTGCAGGTGGAGGGGACCTTTCGAAAGGTGTGAGCACCTACACAGTAACGATGGAGGGGGCAGGGAGACCCATGTCGCCAGGTCAGTGGGAATGGCGCTGGAGTTTGAGGTTCTTCTGTGATGTTCATTTTCTCGGTGAAACAAGAAGCTGGGCCACCAGCCGAGATCCACGGTGGGGGACTAGGTGTCACAGACGCGTGGAAAGCTGGGGAATGGTCCACCAGAGCAGTGAGAGAGGGAGCGGACCAGGGAGATGCAGTTTGGTTTCCAGGCAGCATGGAGACTCCCCCTGAAGTTCACGGCCATGGCTGTCAAGGAAGACCCCGCGTTTCTCCAGCCACATTCCCCTGTGAGGGCACAGGTGTGGTCTAGGCAGAGCTGGGCTTAGCCAGGATTGTGGTTTTGCCAAGAGAGTGAGGGCAGGGCATCGAGGGTCTCTCTCTGCCGGGGAGCGATTGTGATGACTCGTGGAAAACAAGCTGGGTTCAGAGCTGCCACTCTTACCTTTTGGGCTTTGAGCATGCCGGGCCAGTCCCTGACTGTATAGACACCCAGCAAAACGGTAGATTACAAAAAGCTGGTTTTGGTGGGGCGAGGAGAAGGGGGAGGCCACCTAGGTTCTCATAAAACAAACATTGTACAATTATTTTTATCTACTGATTTACGTCTTTGTTTGACTGTCACCGTTAACCAACCGAAAGCCAAGCAAAGGCCTGCGTTTTGCTCTAAGCTGATGGGTTTGCGCAACCGTTCCCTTTTAGAGAAGAACAAACAAGCCCACAGCCTTTATTCTTCCTGTGAAAAGAAAGTCCTGAAAATGACGTTTGCAAAGACTTCGGCGATCAGGTGACAGTTTTGCTGTATTTCCTACTGGTCCCGTTTTCCTCCCCTATTCTTTCTACAGAATCGAGACCACACTTTACATGCCACGATTTTGTTTCCTGTGCTTTTGCACGTAACAAATGAACAATGTGAACTTCTCCCCCATGTTATTTATAACTCTGTATATAGTGTTAGTGCTTCCCTCAAGGCCCATTATGTAGATGTACCAGCATTCTGTTTACAGGTCTCTTACCATTGTAAATTAGAATGTTTCTGATATTTCAGACTTAAATGTATTTTTTTTCATATATACCAGTGCAGGGGACATATGCTTTGATTTCGTATTGTTTCTCAAAGATTTATAAAAATAGCATTGTTAGGTCGCAGAGGATGGATATCTTTGAGTTGCATATCTCTAAGTTGTATTTTCACAGCTATATTAAGACATATAATCAGTATAATCAGGATCGTTGTTTAGGAAAATCTTTGCTGACGTGACTTGTGAAAAATCATTGCTGTTTTGATTTGCACATCTCTGATTCTTAGGAGGGTCAGCATTTTTCTGGGAATGTGTGAACCGGATGAGTTATTTATGGGGAGAAGTGCGTAATTTTTTCTGCCTCGCACGTGAACCCATACCAGGCTAATCAAAGACTCACATTTGGAAAGTACGACCTCAGTGTGTTCACAGGTAATGCAGGAGAATCTAGTGCTTTCCAGTGTCAGGGGATTCCTTCAGATAGCAGAGGGGCAAGCAATGAAGGAAGACTGACAGATGTGACTAAAATAAAATGGGAAACTTCTGTTCTTCGAGGTACCACACACAAAAAGAGAAAGTCGGGACACAGGTACTCTACCTGCGGAGAAAATAAGGAGGTGACCCGTGTGAACCGGCGTGGAGTGGTTTAGGGTCTGGAACGGACCCGCCAGATCACGAATCTTTCTGTTGTGTGTATTTGGCCATGCGTTTAAGTGATTTCTCGCACAGTAATCAGAAAAAGAAAGAAGTTGACTAAAAGCCAACTAATTGGACGACCCCGCCAGTGCCGTGTGAGGGTTCCCGGTCTCCGCAGGGGTGCGGACCCTGGGCTTGCCCTTCGAGTTGGGGGAGGGGGGGGCACCTCTCTGTGCTTTTCATTTCCCAGTGATCAGGGACTGGTGTGATGAAACACCTTGTCACCTAAGACACACCGTGTGTGTCTTCTTTGGTAAAAGTTCTATTCCAGTCTCTTGCCCATTTTAAAAATCGGGCTATTGCCTCACCTATACGTTCTCGGTGCAAGTCCTTTATCTTCGTTTTTTTTAAAGATTTTTTTATTCATTTATTTTTAGAGAGGAAAGGGAGGGAGATAGAGAGAGAGAAACATCAATGTGCAGTTGCTGGGGGTCATGGCCTGCAACCCAGGCATGTGCCCTGACTGGGAATCGAACCTGCGATACTTTGGTTCGCAGCCAGCGCTCAATCCACTGAGCTACGCCAGCCAGGGCCAAGTCCTTTATCTTTATCAGACGTATGACATGCAGACACATTCCTCCCTTTCTGTGGCTTGCCTTTCAGCGGTGCCTTGGGAGCACAGGAGTCGGGGGTTTCCGCGACCCCCAGAGCTGAGTGGTTTCACCAGCACCTTCTCTGTGGGCGCTGCTTGTCTCCGGACCACCTGCCAGAGTGGCCACTTGGACAGGGTGGCCCGCTGGAGCTTTGGGTTTGCAGACACAGTGTATCAGCTGCTTTGCTCCCTCCCTCCAGAAGTGAATCCCCCGGGTCTGTGTTTATTCTGACCGTTTTCCCATGAGGAAGCTGAGGCGTGCACGCCCCAGCCTCGTGGGACACGGCGGCTGTGGTCCGCGCTCAGGTGGCTCTGCCGGGCTCCGTCCCCGCAGCCAGCCGCGTGGTGGGCTCTCGCAGTCGGATGAGGCGCTGGCTTCAGACCCTGCCCTGAGGGGGCCAGCCTCGCGTCTAGGTGGCTTCCTTTGTGACTTTGGGCCAGCTGTTGAACTTTCTGACATTTAGTGCCTTCCACGTGGGGTTCTTGGGAAGATTCAAGAAGATTCATGCACATTTTTTTAGTGCGCATCCGGTAACCTTCGGCTGGGTGGTGGGTGGTGGTGGTGGTGACAAAGCCGGAGCAGGGCGACAGGAAAGCTCCCCTCCTCCTCCTGGTGTGCGTGGGGCGTCTCTCTCAGCGGAGGTGCTGTCCTCCACATGTTTCTTCCTCTGCAAGTGTTCGCATGCTTATTTTCTGCACTGCAGCCTTGCGGGTGTGAGGACTTGGTTTTCCATCCCTGGGTTTGCCTGGCTGGCTGCTGTCTCCTTCTGCTTTTCCAGGGAGGGCAGCGTTGCATCAGTATCAAGACCAGGATGGGACCTGGGGTGGTAGAATAAGGCAGGTGTGGGGCCCTGGTCAGGGGGCGCAGCTGGTTGGAGCATCGTGTGCTACACCTGGGTTTGATCCCAGGTCCGGGTGCATGTGGGAGGCAACTGATTGATATGTCTCTCTCTCTCTCTTCCTCTCTCTCTAAAATCAATTAAAAAATATCCTGAGGGCATTTTTTATCAGCAGCTGTGAGGATAAAAAAAATAGGCAGGCAAGGGAGACAAAGAGGTGGGCTTGCGTTACGGAAGTTTCCAGCATCGTGGTGGGTGATGAGAACCCCTTGCTCTGTGGGGTGAACTCGGGCACCAGGGTTGTGCAGCGGGGCCGCGTGGCTGGCGCCCGTGGAAGCGGAGCCCAGGGCAGCCTGAGTTGCGAAGACAGAAGCCGAGATTGCAGGTGTGGGTGGGGTCTGCAGAGCGAGGAGGCTGGCAGGGTGGGCAGACCGGCCTGTGGGTTAGGAGGGGGAGGAACCGGGAGTGGGTGGGAAGGTGGAGGGAGAGAGAATAGGGAAGGCTGTGGAGACCCAGACCCCGAGGGGTGCAGAGTCCTGCTTCCCACGATTCCCGGTGGCAGAGATGCACAGACACACGGTTTACCTGGACCGCCTGCGTTCTGAGTGGGGGTGGGGTGGCAGTTCTGTCGTGAAGGCCTGCCCCGCGGTCGCTGAGAGATCGAGTGGAGAGAGCACGTGGCTCCCTTTTCCTGTTCTCTGGAGGTAGTCACCGACGTCCGGCCCCTCTTTCAGACAGTGCACGCCACCTGTTCAGGCTTGTAAACATACACATTTTGTTCTGTAGCTTGTCTTTTCCAGCGTGTGCCTTGGGCCTCTTTCTTTACCTGGGTGATATTTCATTGTACCGACGGAGGTTATCACTTACTAAACCAGTCCACTGATTTTTGATGTGTGCTGCTCTTGTTTCTTGGAGGATATTTAGGTTATAGTTAGGATATTTAGGTCCACGATTTCCCCAAGGAGTCTTAGACAGTGAAAGTCTGCGTAGTGATTAAGTGGGCTCTTTCTATAGAATCAGTTGTGTGGTGTTAGGCAAGAGCCTTCATCTCTGCCTCAGCTTCCCCGTCTGTGCAGTGGGAACATTGCTGTTGTTAGCACTACTGTTGGCCGCAAGCGCTCCGACTTCTGTAGCCTCATATGTGCTAGGCGTCTTTAAAGGACATCACATATGTGAACGCATGTAAACCCCACAACCGACTTGAGCGATCCATGCCGTTATTTCTAGGTCACACAACTGTTAGATGGTGGAGCCAGGACGCACATGAGCTTGTGCTTTCTGGTCCCAGAAGAGCACTCCCACTGTGCTGTGTACTCTGTGAGCACAGAACTAAGTTTTCAGGGTTATGAGGATCGAAGGAGACACAGCAAGTTCAATGGCTTCAACCAAGGCCTGGCACCCACTAGGCCAATATGTGGTCTGTTTTACCAGCAATAGGCTGGAACTAGGTAAACGATCCGGTACTATTAGCCTTTTCCTATTTTTTAATTAATGCTATAGGAACATCGTTTTCCATATGTCCTTGTTTTAGGCGTGAGTGTATATCCAAAAGATAAACTCCTAAAAGCATAATTACTTGGTTAAAGCATATGTGAATTTAAAATTTTGATGAGTATTTTAAATAATCCTTCACAAATTGTACCCTCGACACTTAAACAGTGACATGCGAGTGCCCAGCCTCCTGTACCCTTGCCAACATTGTTAGCCACTTGACTTCAAGCGCACGGGGGGAAAGATACTATCTCGTTTTGTGCTGAATTTCCTTTTCAGTGCATTTTTAGAGCTGAAACACCGTTTACGTGCAGCAAGACTCACCCTGCCCAGCGCACGTGGTCTGCTGTTTATGCCAGTGCATTCAGGCACGTGCCCACCGCCCACACCCGAGACGCAGAGGGGTTCCCACCTCCCCAAGCGTCTTCAACATCGTTGTGATCAGTGAACCCGGAATCTTCCAGGCCGCTGATTGGTCACTGGAGTTGGTTTACTCCTCTCTTTCTCGCTTGATTTCTCTTGCCTTTTTTTTCTTTCTTCTTTCCTTCCTCTGTCATTCTCTTTGTGTGAAGGGTTCACTGGGATATTTTGCCCATTGGCTGATGGGAGTGCGTGCCTTTCACTGATTTCTGAGAGCACCGTCTCCGTTACAAAAGTCGGTCTTCTGTCACGTGTTTGTGGTTTTTCTCCAGGTTCTAGTTGTGCTTTATGCCATTTTTTGGTGATCTGGATGTTTGTAAATTTTGCTGTATTCGATTTATTGTTCTTTTTCTTTGTGGAGTCAAGGTTTTATGTGACGCATAGAAAGGCTCTCTGTAGTGCAAGGTTTTTATTAGAATATTTTTTCCCCGACTTCGATTGTTAGTGTTTGCATATTTGATCCCCCTGGAGTTTATTTTGATGTGAGGAGTAAGGTACAAAGCCCTGCTCCCCGCCCCACCCCGCCCGCGGCATTCCCAGATGGTTAGCCAGCCTACTCCTCATCACGTCTTGAGTAACCCCTCCCCCCCCAGTGGTGCAGCCTGCCCTCTGAGTCAGACTCTCTTGGTCTATTTCTTGACTTTCTCGTCGTCTTTTCCTCTCCACGTGTAAGCTGTCCCCATGTGTTTTAATGCCTTGTGCTGCCTAGTTTCTCTTATTTGTCACTTAGAATTTTTCTTCCTCTTTTTTTTATCTGTCAAAGTTCACTTTGCCATTTGTCAGGTTTCTGGAAAAATCGTCTCAGGATGTTTTCTTGGGATCTTGAGTGGGTCTTTGGACAGGAGGGAACGGCTTTACCTAAGAGCAAGGTGGGCCTTTCTGTACTTCTGTAGAACAGGGATGATCCCCCGAGGAAGGGTGATCATCTGACGCCTTGAGACGGTGTCAGATTTCGCAGCACGGTCGCCCCCAGAAACCGTCACTTGTTGAGGTCTGGTGTCGTACGGGGACGGCCGTCCACAGTTACGGGAAAGGGTTGTTGCACAGAAAGCTCCTCCCGGAGCTTCCGGCCGTCTCCCTGCAGGAGGGTGGGTATGCCCCCTTAACTGAAGCCGCGCATCGGAGCGGATGGACGGATGGACAGACGGGAGAGTCCCCCAGTCCCAAGTCAGGAGAAGGAGACTTCCAGTGACGTGGAACAGCGACACTTGTTTCCCCGAAGCTTCATCATTCGACAAATTGCTTTTTTTATTAAGATTTTATTTATTTATTTTCAGAGAGGGAAGGGAGGGAGAAAGACAGAGAGAGAGAGAAACATCAATGTGCGGTTGCTGGGGGCCGTGACCTGCAACCCAGGCATGTGCCCTGGCTGGGAATCAAACCTGCGACACTTTGGTTCGCAGCCCGCGCTCAACCCACTGAGCTACACGTACCAGCCAGAGCTTGAGAGATCGCTTTTATTTCTTCATGAAGGTGTTACTTGATATTCCCACCGGCATGAGTGCCCATATGGTCATTTTAAAATGAATCAGTAATTACGTATTTTTTACATCTTCTCAGTTTTCATTTCTGAGAGCATCCATTCCAGGCAGTGTCACCCACGGAGACAAAGCTTCGTGAGGTCGTTGCTCACCTGGAAGGAGGTGGAGGAAGCTGAGTCCAGCCAGTGCGGGACCGCCAGGGTGAGCGGCGGGCCGGCCCACCGGCAGGACACTTGTCCCAGGGCACGCGCAGATGTCCGGGCACCAGCCGCCAGCTCAGGTTCTGGGTCTGCTGCCTCCCCGTGGCCGTTGTTTCACTTCATTCGGCAACTGTTAGTCTTTCCAGGACCGGCTTTCTTACTCGCAAACTGACAGTGAAAAGCCATTTCAGTCGTCGAAGGTTACGTATTTCGATGCCGTCTTTGAATCTTTTTTATGAGGTGTTACGATGACAGATGTGACCCCATCCAGTCATTTCTTGAAACACGGATTGTAGATTACTGAGAGATAGTATCTTCTGCCCTTATGCATGGAACATTCATGTCTAAAACCTTTTCCCTCGCAGTGTTATGCATGTTTTCAAGTATATGGGTAAACTTAAATTTTTACAATTAGGGAAGCAGCAAAACCAATTCAGAACGTTTCCTTAGGCAGCATGAGGCAGATGGTAACCCTAGAAAGAGATGGCATGTATTTTTAGACGTGCAAACAGAAAAACAGATACTCCTGAAAATTCCAGTGTCATCTTTGCCTGGAAAATGAAAGGAAGGGGAAGAAAGACCACATGGCCTAATAGAACTTTTTATAGTTTCTAATGTCTAGACTTGAATTTTGTTTATTTAATGTTAACACGGAGCTGCGTATGGATTGATAGTCAGAAAAAAGGACGATTAATCAAATAGATGATTACCAAGTACTTTGAACTGTGACTGTCCGTCCCTGGCGTCCTGTGAAATGGACGCAGGAGCGGGGAGCAGAAGCGGATGACCCCAGACTGAGCGAGGGTCACGTAAAGGTGAACGCCTGTCACATGGGAGTGGGTGTGTGGGACCTCAGCCTCCCACTGCCCGTCACTGTGGAGCGTGTGCTCTCTCGGTTCTATCCGCTGTTCACCTGCCACGCAATTACAGGGCGGGGGCACCTTCTCTGGGCCAGGTGTGAGCGCTAGGGGCTGGGGATACGGTGCCGAGAACAGAATTGACGTTCTCTCTGCTCGAGCGTCCATGAGAGTCTGCTGGGGTGCGAGGCGTGCGTCAGATGGCGATGGGACAGGCCTGAGCTTGTGCACACTCATGCACACTTGCGGCAGCTGGGGACTCTGGGCCGGAGAGGTGCGCCGTCCTCCGAGAGCATGGGGCTGGGGGGTTCCGGAGTCAGGGAAGACCGGGGCATGTGCATGGTGCCTGAGGAACTGAGAGACCCGCTGGAAGTTTGAACAAATGAATCAGAAAGGAGACTGGGAAACAGAAATGCAAGTCAAAGAGCTTAAACAGTTCTGTATTGAGAGAGAGTATGGAGAACAGGAGTGCTTTCAGTGTGGATGGTCCAGAAATCAAGTCAAGGTCAGACAGTCCGTGTACCAGGGGTGTCCGACCTTGGGGCGTCTCTGGCCCACACATTAAATACATTGCGACACAATAATCTCATGTTTTAAGTAAACGTACGGTTTTGTGTTGGGCCATCGTCATAGCCATCCTGGGCCACAGGTAGGACACCCCTGGTGTGACCTTTTTTCATATCTTTTTCCTAAATAGTGATAAATGACCCCTCAGGAGGAACAGAAGCGGGTGGAGGTGGTCAGGGTATCTCGCTGCTGGACCCGGTTAGCACTGCGTGTCTGGATTCATTTACCCACAGTTACTGGGCCCCTCCGACGCCCGTGCAGAGGCCCTGGACTCTTGGGGGATGTCAGTGGGTAACACACAGTTAAAATCCCTGCTTCTGTAGAGCTTACACTCTTCCACATGAGGGGTCCGGGGCAGGCAGAGAATGCCACAAACGAGAAAGTCTGTTGTATGCCAGAAGAAAAGTAACACCGCGCTGTAAGAGGGTCAGTGGTGCGGCTTTGAGGGTGCGGTCAGGGCAGGTCTCACTGAGAACGGGCGGTCCACGCTGCCTCGAAGGAGGGAGGGCAGCAGCTGGTCGTGTCTGCAGCACCAAGGCCCGCACGGCGGCATGTTGCCGAATTCAGAGCATCCGGAAGGTGAGGGCGGGGGCCAGGGAACAGTGGCGTGAAGACGGGGGCGTCACATCGTGTGGGGGCCCGCAGCCCTGTGCCTTAGGGCTCACAGACCCCTGTATAGACTGGTGTGCACTGAGGGAAATGCAGCGTTTGAATCATGGGATTCCCCCTTCCTGAAGTTTGGCTGTTGGGTTTGAGACAGACCTGAGTCTCAGGCTGTGGCCGCCTCATGGGCTGCCTCCCACGCCCCGGGCGGGGTCTGCATCTTCTGTCCTCGTCTGAAAGCACATACCTGCATGCGGTCCTCGACCTTGGACTCACCGTGTGGGGCACCCAGGGTCTCCCACCCCACCTGAGATGGGTCCGCACACACTCCTGCTGTGTCAGCAGTGTCCGCACCCCGACACACATGTTTCTGACATCAGCACGAGTACACCGTGAGCCGGTGGACCCAGCAGGGTCTGCAGCTAAGACCGTCTCCGGTCAGGTGTCAAGTTTCAGCCAATTAATAATTCTAATCGAATGTTCCTCAGGGTGGCCAACATTATGCCACAAAATGGAGGCATAATGAAGAATTTCTTGAAATGGAAATTAGACGTGAATAAAACTTTCATTGCAGTTGCCTCAGGCTTGAGACTTTTCAGTGCTTCTACGTTGAACGTGAACTTTTTAGACCAAACCACGGTTAGGGAAATTAAAGAGGCTTGTGGCCTACTAGGGTAAAGTGGATGGTACTCTCCTAGGGCTGCAAATGGTCCTCCTAGAGGTACAGGTGATTGTTTTAACATCTTATATCTTATTAAACGGTTAGTCCTTTTTTAAATGAGGCAATCTGAGACCTTTGGGGTGTTCTACTTTGTTTTGGTTTTTTCTTGTCATCAAAGTTGCTTTCGTGGGAGACTGGGGTATGTGCATGGAAGAGGGAGCTGTGCGGGCTCAACAACGGGAAAGTGTACATATACACCAGATCATACTGATAGTTGAAGCCTTTTGATTCTCCTCATTGCACTAAGGCTCAGACCCGAATACCTTGAACTTGGGCACCATGTGCCCCTCATTCACGCCCCAGGCGTCAGGCACCTGGGGCTTCTCAGTGCTTGCACCTGCTGGTCCCCTCTCGGGGCCTCTGCCCGTGCCCTCCCCTCAACCTAGAGCACAGGCGGCACACACGAGACCGACCTACCTGCCGTGCAGGGTGACATGGAAGGAAACCCCTCGTCTAAGGGACTCGAGCGTCTTACGCACCCACCCTGGTATCCTTGTTCAACGGCTAGCAGATTGAAACCGAGTGAAATAAAAGTTCTGTGAAAAGTTTTTTTTGATGCGACCTCTCTCAACAACTTGTTTTTGTTTTTTAGAAGATGGCTCCGGAGGGCGCGTGAAGCTGGACAAACAGCCAGATGCAGTGTTGCGGGCGGCCCGTTAGATGTTCCGGGAGAACATTCCAGAGAGAAACTGATCCCCTCGGAGTAGGCCCTTCGTCATAATGAAGAAAATCAGTCTCAAAACCTTCCGGAAATCTTTCAACTTGAATAAGAGCAAAGAAGACACGGATTTCATGGTCGTTCAACCACCCTCCCTCGCCGGCGACTTCGGAAAAGAGGATTCCTTGTTTGGCAGCTGCTACGGGAAAGACATGGCCAGCGGCGACCTCCGCGGAGACGACGACAAAGGGGGCAAGAACCGGTCCAAGAGCGAGAGCCTGATGGGCACGTTGAAGAGGCGGCTGTCGGCCAAGCAGAAGCAGAAGGGCAAGGGCGGCGGCGCGCCCGCCGGCGGCAGCGCCGCGGACGACGACACCTTCTCCTCCTCCTCCGCGCCCATCGTCTTCAAAGACGTGCGAGCCCCGAGGCCCATCCGGTCCACGTCCCTCCGCAGCCACCACTACAGCCCCACGCCCTGGCCCCTGCGGCCCACCAACTCGGAGGAGACGTGCATCAAGATGGAGGTGAGGGTCAAGGCCCTGGTGCACTCGTCCGGCCCCAGCCCGGCGCTGAACGGCGTCCGCAAGGAGTTCCACGAGCTGCCGCCGCCGGACCCCGCGTGCCCCGAGCCGAGGGGCCCCCTGAAGAGCGCTGCGTCGCCCCACGGGGACCTGCGCCTTCACCTGGACGAGCATGTGCCTGTCGTTATCGGACTCGTGCCTCAGGACTACATCCAGTACACCGTGCCTTTGGAGGAGGGGCTGTGCGCCCTGGAGGGGCCGCGCGGCTGCTGTCTGGACGGCTCTTCTCCCATGGAGGTCTCGGCGGTCCCCGCCCCGGGGGGCGGGGGCTCCTTCCCCGAGGACGAGCATCCGGGGGACCAGGAGCTCGTGGTGGCCCCCGAGATCTTCGTGGACCCGTCCGGGAACGGCCTGCTCATCGGCACCACGGGGGTGGTGCTGCAGAGCCCCAGAGCGGGTCACCACGACGACGCGCCCCCACTCTCACCGTTGCTACCTCCTATGCAGACGAATCCAATCCAAAGGAACTTCAGCGGGCTCACGGGCACGGACGCCCACGTGGCCGACAGCGTGCGCTGCCACTTGAACTTTGACCCCAACTCCGCGCCCGGGGTGGCCCGAGTGTACGACTCGGTGCAGAGCAGCGGGCCCATGGTGGTGACCAGCCTCACCGAGGAGCTCAAGAAGCTCGCCAAGCAAGGATGGTACTGGGGCCCCATCACGCGCTGGGAGGCGGAAGGGAAGCTCGCCAACGTGCCCGACGGCTCTTTCCTGGTCCGGGACAGCTCCGACGACCGCTACCTTCTGAGCCTGAGCTTCCGCTCCCACGGCAAAACCCTGCACACGCGGATCGAGCACTCCAACGGGCGGTTCAGCTTCTACGAGCAGCCGGACGTGGAAGGGCACACGTCCATCGTGGATCTCATCGAGCATTCCATCAGGGACTCGGAGAACGGGGCTTTCTGTTACTCGCGCTCTCGGCTGCCCGGGTCCGCGACGTACCCCGTCAGACTGACCAACCCGGTGTCCCGGTTCATGCAGGTGCGCTCCCTGCAGTACCTGTGCCGCTTCGTCATCCGCCAGTACACCCGGATAGACCTGATCCAGAAACTGCCTTTGCCCAACAAGATGAAGGACTACTTGCAGGAGAAGCACTACTGAAGTCAGGGGAGCCCTGCGGCCCGCACTTGGGGAGGAGGAGGAGAGATTGGAACACAGTTTACAGACGCTCATCGCTATCAGAATCTTTGCTGCCATACTTGTAATTTCAGTTTTATGTGTGTACAAGAGTGATCGGTTTGTTTTCCGGTGGGGAAGTGTTGGCAAGGTGTCTTGGGTTTGTTGAGGTTTCTTTAAAAAGGGAAGGCTGGAAGGTTTAGAAGTATGAATTCTCTTTCCCCCGACATGCAGAATAATCACAATGTGAACGATCAGATTCTCCTTAACCCCGGCCCCATCCTTTGCTGCTAGCCACTGTGATTTTTATGCATTAAAAGCACATTTCGTGTGTATTCGACCCTAAGTAAAGTTGAATGAAACCTATAGAATGAAAATTGTTAGTCTCTTTCAATGGCCCATTTTCAAAGATTGTGTTGAGTGAGCATACCCGTGTGATAAAACACAGAATTTACGCATACACTGAAAATGATTTTTTAACCTCATAGTCGAGAAGGATCTATCGAGAATTATGAGTGATGGAGTCTTGGGTACGGGAACACGGACCTGCAACGTATCTTTCGTGACACTTGTTTCTAAATTATTTTTAAGGTTGTGCTAGGTTCTCTTTGCCCTTTTTTTTTTTTTTACTTTGGTTGTGAAAATTTGGACTCTTCTGTTGCCTTCATTCTCATCTTGTGGTTTGTCTATTTTGATAAATGGCCTTACATGAAAAAATCATAAAGAAATATGTACCACCAGTTTAGAAATTGTTGCCTTTTCCGTCTTTAAGCTCTGGTACAAATTGTCATAACATATAAAGACCTAGACCATATCAGACTAGAAATATTAAACACTAGATGGTCCTAGTTTCCTGTGGTAGCTGTTTTTTTTTGTGTTATCTCTGTTTTCCTTTGCTAAAATGTTTTGTCTGTGATTCCTTTAGTCAACGTTTTCTTGGGTGAAATTGATATGGAGCTGATTTTTGTAAATGGACTGGATTCTGTGGGAACACTCAAATTTTAGGTTAAGTTTTAAATGGATTTGAATGAGTACTTCATTCAACTCGATTTGAATGCATTTAAATCGATTTGAATGGGATTTTTCTTTTACGCAGTCAGTATTAAGGGATGTTAGATTTGACCCTCCATCCCACCGAGAAAGCCAACAAGCGCGGTGATCTAGTTGAAAAAATCGTGGAAATTGCAGAACCCCACGCAAGAAAAATACTGAAACCACCCCAGACGGTATCGCGGTCTTGTCGCTCACCGTAGAGAGTGCTGCTTCAGTCCAGGTTTCCTACTGGTTACTTTTTAAGTCTCAGAGAAATTGGCATTGGCGTCTCTTTTATCTCTTTGATTCAGCCATTTCGGTGGTGGTGGGGGTTGATATCCCCCATACTTCACAGTTATGTTGAAATGTCGTGTTTACTCACTGTGTGGTTCCTTCGTGCCGTATTTTGGGATGTCTCCAACCAGGAAATGTTCCCATCTCAGATGAAACATGTAATTAAGACATTTTGTCCTTTGTCACCCAATTCTTAGCCCCATTGAAGAACAACAGCAAACATCTTAGGTCAAACTTGACAGCTTTGTCATTCTGATATAGCAGTATCCCCATTTTTTTCTCCACTTGCTTTTTAGGGTCAGAACTGAGAGTTGACAAGAAAAGGCACAGTACCGTAATATCTTGTTCTGGTATTTTGACTTAAAGGGGAAAAGGTACTTAATTGTGGTGGAATGTACATTGTACCTTGTTGCAAAGACTCACTTTCTGATGTGTTCACCTAATACGATGGAATACTGAGTATACTGTAATAATATAATTTTAAGTGTTCACTATAAGCTATTTGGATTGAGAACTATTACAGAGTTGTAAACGTATCAAATTAATGCAAGACATTTAAACTATTTTTTTGCAAAACTATTTATTTTTAAACAATTTAAAATATATCTAGGGTGAGTTAAAAGTTCCCTGTGCATCGCTGTCAGATGGCAGGTATTGTCACAGAGTCCCCGTGTTGTAAGGATAGGTGTTGAAGTGGCTTCTCACGTCTGCAGAAGCGTGTCCGTGTGCTCTTGGTGAGGCTGCGCCGCACAGAGGCCTTCCGACTCTGCCCAGGGCCCCGTCTTGGCACGGGGGCGGGGCCAGCCACTCCTCAGTGGGATGTGTTTAAGATCTAGCCGTTCAGTTTCAAGTTCCGATGATTCTGGCTTTCATTGGAATGTTTCTGAAAAGCGTGTTTTGTGTCTTTATGGAGGGCGAGTCTCGCCGTTCTCATGTGGAAAGCCAATTCCGTGTGCTTTTGTAGATTCGTAATATCAAATACTTTAAAGTAAAATGGGGTCTGATGGTGTGTTGATAAAAATAAGTGGATTTGCCAAGAAGTTACAATAAAAGAAGTATTGCAATATTTTCTGTTAGTGCCTGGAGAGAACCATTTGAAGGAGGCAACACAGCATAATATGAGAGATTGACTTTATAAGATCCCAAAACAGTCCGGTTAAAAATGGACAGGGTGGGGAAAGAGATCAGTGTTCAGGGTCTAGAGACAATTTGGATACATTTCTGGATTACACTGAATGGCAGCTTAGATGACACGGGCACAAGCAGTGAGTGATTTTTAAAAGTCTGAGCTCCAGGCACGAAGTAGGAAACAGGAAAGCTGTATCCTTTCGCCATAATAAATGAATCAGAGTTGTTTTCATCAACTATTTCATCACAAGACATGATGGAGACCAGAAGCTATTTCCAGGCTTCCTAGGACACTATTATGCATTTTTACTTAAAAAAAAAAAAAGCATAGAAAGTACTTGAAAAATAATCTCACTCTCCTTTTTCCAAGGAAATCTGTTCTCTTTCTTTCTACTTGGTGCAATAATCTGAAGATTGAGGAGGTCAAAAATTTATATCCCAGGAAATGATCATAGAGCTAAAAATAGTCTTTAAGGAAACCAGCTACACAGGGCAGCCATCTTGCTATTGAAGAAATCCGTGTGCCATAGCCTAGAGTTCATTGGCACACCGGGAATAGAACCCACGCATTATCCTTTCTGAGCCAGTATTATTGACACAGGATAAAAGTTCCTAATATCTTACACAGAGGCTGTATGCCGTGTCTCTGCCAGTGCTGACGTCTAACTATCTTTCCCGACGGCGCTTTCAGAAATGCCAGCCGTAATCATCGCGCATGTCACATCGTATGCAAGAGGGATTTGCTTTGCGGGATTCCGATAATACAGTTTCAGTTTTTTTTGTGAATTTTCATTGAATGTGAAGTCTCAATTTGAAATTGAAATCGCTACCAGCAATAGACAGTTTTGTCCAAAACGAACCAGGAACAATGACCAGTTCCATAAGTAACTTAAAAATTCCAAAATGAAGCATGGGTCCGTTAGGAATCAGAAATTCAGTCTCTTCGAATACTTTTGTAATCCTGCGAAGGTTTTTTATACGAATTTTTAATTAACCAGCCACAGCCTGGGGGATGTGTAGTTGCTGTTTCTGAAAAAGTGACCCAAACCGCCCATCCGGAGAGGATGAAACATTCTTAACAGAATTTTGTAATAAGTACACATGTTGGGGTAAAGAAATTTTATAGTCGTGGGAGTGCCATGAAATTAATCCTTGCGATCAGATTGCTGTCGTTTACACTCTTCTGTATGTTTCCGATCAGGCGTGTGCCATTTGTACTGAGAACACCACAGAATGAATTATCCAAAGTCCATTGATTTTACTACGTGTTTTTGGTTTGTACACAAATTATAGTAATTTCTTGCACATTTTTGGAAATTAATTGTATAAGAATTTATGTATCTGCTTCTAGATACAGTGTGTAAATAAAAAATTTCGTTCCCAAGATCTGTCTTGTAGTCTGTTTAATGCCTAGGTGCAGATTCTAATTAGCATAGGGTTAGTTGGATGGTTTCTGGATGTCCCGTAAACCAGGCAGAGACTGGAGAGTAGGAAGTAGCAAATTTTAGTCAAAAGGGGGAAGTGACATAGTGTCCTTCATGGGAGACATCAAATTAGGGATCCGCCAATGTTGCTAATGCCTGAACTCTGCAATACAAAGGCTGGAGTGAGCTAGTGAAACATTTAAACAGAATAATTAAAATCAACACAGTAATAAAAATGTTTGGATGTGACATTTTAAAAAAGCATGTGTCTTATTATTTCATCCAAGTGCATTGTGTAGATAGCAGTTATTTAGAAGCCTGTAGCCGGTGACAGTTTCTCATGTCCACTAAATTTAATGATCGGTTTTTAAAGTTGTTGAACTCCATATTGGGTTAAAAGTTCACTTTAAAATTTTGTTCTGTTACTTTTTAGCAAGTCTTGTAAAAAAAAATCCTAGTGAATTCAAAGATACATTTTCAAAGGACCCGGTGTGGAAATACCACAAATTTTGATGAGCCCAAATAACGTCACGTTTCCATGTTCCAGACGTGGTCTCAATCGGCAACATCGACTTTGAGTTTCATGTCGTATTTAATCTGCCTGGTGGGGGCTGAAATATGGAATTATGGGAAGAGAATGGTCAGGCCTGCGGAACTGTGGGGAGGCTGGTCTGTGGACTACATCAATGCACATAGGGTTTTGATAGAGATCAAAGGATGTAACAATCATGTCAGAATAAAGACTTTGATTGATTTTAGAGAGAGAGGGGAAGGTAGGGAGAGAGAGGAAGAGAAACATCATCGGTGTGAGAGAGAAACATCTATCGGTTGCCTCTCGTGCGTGCCCCAACTGGGAACCGAACCCACAACTCAGGCATGTGCCCTGACCAGGAATCAAACCGGCAACCTTTTGCTTTGTGGGGCAATGCTCTAACCCATTGAGCCACACTGGTCAGGGCAGAATAAAGCCTTTTCTAATTGGGACAAGGGATAATATAAACTGGGAAGAAAAATGAACACGTTTGGAATTCTTGATTTTAAAAGTCAGTGCTTTTTAAGAAGCGTTGGGGTGAGGAGCTGAGAGGAGGTATCTGAATTTTATTACCGGTTTGACTGCATTTTAATTTTAATAGATATTGCCTGAACGGGAACATTTTTAAAAATTCAAAGATGCCTGAATTAAGAATCACTCTGATGAACAATCTTTCAATAGCTATTAATTTTTAGATACGGGAATTGCAGAATAGATACAAGATTCCCTTGGCATAAAATTTCTACTTCCATTTTTTTCCCCCTCTAAGAAAATTGCCTGCCACAGTATCAAGATTCTGCTGTCCTTTATAGAAAAGTGTCAGATATTGAATGTTCCTTTGACCCACTTAGGGAGACAAAAGACTTTCTCTTATTGAATTATTTAGAGACAACCTTAATTATAATAAGGTTAAAAACTTCGTATGCCCAATGGACAGAGCTTACATGTTTTCCCCTACTAGGTTAAATGTTTAGTTGTGAGAGTATTTCTGACACTATCTATGACTCCATGATGCCATTGTGGTTGTTTAAAAATTCTAGACGACCCCAGTGGACAGCCAAGAGAACTTCCCCTTTGTTGTCAGGTGAATCTGTTCTGAATGGAAAACCACCTGCAAGTAATTTCTTTCACTGTGTCCTGGCCACCCCATCCCAGGAGTCTTTCAACTCTAACCTAGCCCGTTTTTCTGTCCAGAAATAGAGTTTTTATAAACCCGCATTGCACCTGTGCCAGGTCTGGTGGTATCTCACAAAATTCCCTTCGCAAAAACAGGAACGGATTTCTGTCGGAGAGAGATCCAGTTCCTCAATATTCCATCCAGGTTGTGCATGTGAATAAACTAAAGGTAAAAGGGCATGTGAGTGGCTGAGGCTCTTCCATGACAGGGTAAAATCGACAACCTCTGTGCCTCCTTTGGCCCATCCAGTCCCGCTTTTCTTTACCGCTCTCCGCATGAAGCAGCTTTAATGGGAAAAAGATGGCAGTGCGCAAGGCACACGTAGAAATCAATACTTTTTTTCTGCAGTGATCTCAGGGCTCTCAATAAAATGCGCACACCGTGTGCTTGCACGTCCCTAAATGATTCTCCAGATGGTCTTTTCCTGACTGTGGCCACTGTCTGAGTGAGCGTCCCCCTCTCCCCGGGCTGTGGCCTCGTTTTCATGTGAGAATGCCCCTCCAGGATGCAGCAACCTGGGGAAACCCATCTTCGATCTATGTCCTTTGATTACAGCAAAAATACGGCTGTAAGTCCCTCGTTAGACACCACGTAATTTTGGGAGCCTTCAGCTGGGAAGTACAGCGAGGTGTGGAAGGTGGGGGTTTGTATTTCTGCCTGTGAGGCCTCGCTCAAACCCTGACTGCTCATTTCCCCAGTGACGGTGGCTGGTGGTTGGTTTGGGTTGCTTTAAAAAGTGACTTATTTTTTTTTCCCCCTTACTCCCAAGGAAGTCGTTTTTCACTGTTTAGAATTTAAGGACAATTGGTGGAATCTAGAACTTCAGCCAATGCCAACTATTATAGAAGGGGAACCTGTCACCTGGAGTTTTTAGAGCTACTTGCACAAGATGCTACTAATTTGTGGTAGCATTCTGCTTTGCGCACTGAAAGCACTACACGTTTGTATCGTTCCCGCTCATTTGTGGTTTTCTAAGCCATCTGTGTTTGCTGTGTGAAAAGGAGAAGAAATGTAAATGAAGTAAATGAATAATTTAATTAATTTGAGTTACTGATTAGCTCCAGGGCATGAAAGAGTTCGTCTAAGTAGTTGAGATATGTAACATCTATCAACTAACAAGAGCTGAGCTTTATTGACGGATCGAGTCTTGGGTTGTAGCCTTGCTGTGAAACTCTTTCAGTTGAAACAATTTCTCTGCTGGAGCTGGGTTGCGAGGCCTAACAGGGTGGGAATAGATTTCCATTGTTTTCAGAGGAAGTCAAAATGTTCAAATCACTAGAAACGCGAGTAAAGCCCAGAGTAAAGGAAATACACGTACTAATTTTTTTTTCGGAGTTCACTTCCATGGTGGCCTTAGGATAAAAACTCAATCTCGGTGTCATAATGTTTGTTTCTGTTCATAACTCGTAGACATGAGTATGCCCGGGCCCAGAAGTTGAATATATATTATGGTAATCTGTTTGCATTTTGGCATGAATTCTTTGGTTGCATGCCTTAAATACTTACAGCTTAGTAAATTTTTTTAAAAGATTTTATTTATTTATTTTTAGAGAGGAAAGGAAAGGAGAGAGAGAGATAGAGAGAGGGAAAGAGAGAGAGAAACATCAATGTGCGGTTGCTGGGGGTCATGGCCTGCAACCCAGGCACGTGCCCTCACTGGGAATTGAACCTGTGATGCTTTGGTTTGTAGCCTGTGCTCAATCCACTGAGCCACGCCAGCCAGGGGGTAAGTCTTCTTTTTCACCTAAATGGATTATAGGATAAAGTTCTGGAGCAAACTCTGATTGCCCAGGTCTTTCATGATGCTGAACCGACCGCTGTGTGTTTATAGCTCTTGTGGTGGCGGTGAATCACAGGCTGCCTACCTGTTCGTGGCGGCTGCCGGGTCCCCACAAAAATGATAAAACGCTGACAACTGAGGTTGTAACATTGCCACAATAGCTAGCATCTAGGCCTTGATTACTTTCTTTAAATATTACTAAAATTAATAATAACTGTCATTAGCAGGCACATTGCCAACCTTGTTCACAGTGTAAAGATGAAGGCGATTATAAGTCTTTTCTTCCTTTTCCCAAATTCTTAAAAATCATAAGCCTTTTTGAAAATTTGTATATCTTAAATTCTTTATATATTGCAAAGAGGACCATCCAAGTTTTCAATATAAATTTTGAAAGACAGGAAAATTGTCATCGTCGATATTTACATTTGAGTATGTTTTTTTTAAGATTTTATTTATTTATTTTTAGAGAGGGAAGGGAGGGAGATAGAGAGAGAGAGAGAGAAACATCAATGTGCGGTTGCTGGGGGCCATGGCCTGCAACCCAGGCATGTGCCCTGACTGGGAATCGAACCTGTGACACTTTGGTTCGCAGCCCGCCCTACATTTGAATATGTTAAACTAGAGAGACTTAGGTTACGGAACATCAGACTCACAGAGGCCACTCCACCACGCTGGCCTCTGTTCTGCCAGATACAGGGAGGGTGTGGGGCGGAGGAAAGAAGTAGCTAATGCGTTTGGTTTCTGGTCCTGAGGATGACGAGTGAAGATGGGAGGGAGGGCGAGGAGGCCAGGGTGCTTCTGTCTCCCCGCCCCTCGGGTCCCACACTCCTTGGAGGAGTTGATGCTTCAGACCAGCAGTCTTCCGATTAGGTCAGGAATATGAAAGGCCAGAAGTTCAGTGCCTGAGAAATACTCTAAAATACGCAGGCATGGATTGTTTAAGGGTCCGGTTGCTGGGGTCCTCAAGAACCACACGTGTTCTTTTCTAAGATGCATCTGCCGGGGGGTGGGGGTCCTGCTTGCGCTGGACGCTGGTTAACTGGCTGCCCTCCCCTTCCCGACTGCCCTTCCCTCTACCCCATCGTCCCAAGGTGCCACCCTCACCGCTCCTCACTGCATCCTCCTCCGGTCTCAGCATCACTGTGCCTCCTCCCCCCCCCCCACCCCGCCGCCCTCACACGTGTCTAAGGGCCAGGCATTCATCCTGCGTGGTATTCTCTGTGCTCCCTTGGGAAGATGAATGTCCGGTGAGGTAGGAGCCCTCTGCAGCTGGCGCTGCCCTCGCTGCACTTGGCCGGCGAGCCGGAGGCACGGGAGGGTGAGTCACGGGGCCAGCGGTTGGCTGCGCCAGGCTCCCTCCCAGGCAGTTTACGTTCTGTTCTGACAGCTCTGTGGCCCTGCCGACTTTACTTCAACCCACCTCACATTATTCTGAAAGAATCGTAGGAGGCCTCATTAACAAATAGAAATAAGCCCTGGCTGGCATAGCTCAGTGGATTGAGCGCGGGCTGTGAACTAGGCATCACAGGTTTGATTCCCAGTCAGGGCACATGCCTGGGTTGCAGGCCATGGCCCCCAACAACCGCACATTGATGTTTCTTTTTTTCTCTCTCTCATTTCCCTCTAAAAATAAATAAATAAAATCTTTTAAAAAAGTAAAAAAACAAGTGGAAATAAAATGTTGACTTAACCTCCGTTAACACAAATGATACTTATATTTCTAAAGTATTTCTTCCCTCTCTGCTACTCATAGTTACCCTGTTTTTGCTAACAGTGTAGACAGTATTTGAAAATCTCTCTGACGTTTAAGTGTTCTTGTGTATCCTTTTATGTGGGTGCTCACTTTATATTTTTCCCCTTTTCTGCTTTTTTTTAATTCCAAATGTTTAGGAGTCAAAAAATAACTAGGGCACCTGAATGCCAATGATTTGAGCGGGCTGGGTGGTTGTGCCGCTGGGTCCGTGTTGTCTCTGCATCCTAGCTCAGTTTCTGGGAGGTGCGAGGGCCCAAGTGACTCATCTGGATCATGTGTGTGTCATCAGGAAGGTGCCCAGGGGACTGAGCACAGACTGGGGACTTCAGATATCTGGACTCTACTGTCTGCTGGCTGACCGGCTGTCTCTGCATGGGGTCTCATTTTGACCGTGGTTTAAAGGTCGTCCTTTAACTTCACATTCTTTGTGTCCGTCCCTCTAAAATGGTAGCAAAGATCTTGATCCCTCCTCCTCCTCCCCACCAGGAGATTGCCAGGATGGATTATTATTAAAGCAAAATAGAGCGACCCGTCTCTCTGGAGACGTTTGCTCTATAAACGTGAGGAACGATTCTCATAATTCCGGGGTCGTTGTCGCTGTGCTTGCAGGGTAAGTAGGCACTTTCTCAATGAGTCAGGTGTGTGGAAACTCCTTCCAGTGAAGCCTGGCATTTATTCCAAATGGACCCGGAGGCTGGGAGCCCTGGAATGTTTCCAGGTTCTTGCTCTGCAGGTAAACATTCCCATGATGAGCTGGTTTAGACGGGTTAGTCACGGATCTGGCTGTTACTGTTGCATTGTTCTGGAGTTGCTTTTGTCCCGTGTTCTAGAACCCTACCATGCTGTAGGTCCCCACACTTCATCTGAGTCAGAACACGTTCTGTGGTCACAGGCAGAATCCTAGAGCTTGGGGGAACAGTGTACCTGTTAAGAAGGGACCCTGACTGTCAACTTAGTTCAGAGGTAGGTGCTTCCGGATTGGTTGGTGACGACATCATGGGGGTCCCCATGCTCTCCCTTTCCTTCCCCTCCGATGTTGGAAGCAGGCTTAGGTCTTGTCTTTCATTTTGATGCTTCCTGGGTGCCGGAGGGTGCCCCCACCTATAGGCAGCAAGTCTCACAACAGGGCCTGTCCGAGCGTGGAAGCTGTGAAGCGAGCAAGAGAAAAGAAGCTGCCTTCCACTTTGATCCAGGAACACTCGTGTTTCCCAGAAGTCCCTCCGCCTTTCATCCGCCGGGGCAGAAGGGGGTCTTGTGGCCTCTCTCTCGCAGCTGCCAGGGGGGCAGGGAGAGGGAGCACCTTGCTTTTTCCACATCTGCGCCCCGAGCTGGGAGGTGGGAAAGGAGGAGGCTCCCAGGACCCGAGTGCTGGTCACAGCCAACCGGCTCCGTCTCCTCCTTTCCCTGCTGCCTGGCTCCCAGCAACCACTGCCCGCAGCCCGCCCCACAGCCTCGGACACAGACTCTGACAAATGTCCCCGTCCGTGGGGACAGCCGATGCCTCCCTCGATCCCCCCAAAGACGAGGATGGAAGGTGCGAAGACAGGGCTCCGCACCTGTTCTGCTGGTTTGGAAGGTGGGGGGCTCCTGTACGCGAGTGGATGGACAGGTCGGTTTACCCTGCTTTGCAGTTTTCCCGCGGAGCACCCCTCGACCGCCCACTGAGGAGCCGAGCAGAAAAAATTCCCCTGGCCTCGACCTGTGTGCCCTGCGGGCCCAGGGCCAGGGGCAGGCCACCGTCCACCCTACAGGCTCTGTCCATGAAGCTACCGGGGAAAGGTAGCAGTTCTGGTGCTGGGAACTGGGGGGCAGCCCTTTGACTTGCAGGTGCCGAATGACCGAGGGGTCTGGACTGGGAGCTTTCTGTCCGAGGCCCATTCCTGTGGGTCCTCGGATGGCTGGGATTCACCTCACATCCATGGAGCTCTTTTTTTTTTTCTTTAATCCTCACCTGAGGACATTTTTTTGTTGCTTTCAAAGAGCGAGGAAGGGAGAGAAACATTGATGCGAGAGAGACGTATTGAGTGGGTGCCTCCTGTACCTGTCCGGACTGGGGGTCAAACCTGCAACCTTTTGGTTAGGGCAGGGTGCTCCAGCCAACCCAGACACACCTGCCAGGGCTTTGGAGCTCTTTTTAAACATTGGTATCTCTCTGATTTCCTTGCCTTTGCATTGAAATTTGTGCCTTGCTTGCTCTAAGTGGCTGGAGAATCGCATGGCATAAGCGTGCCGTCAGACAATACACAACACAGCCAATGTGGGGCGAGGATTCTAGAGTGGTTTCCTTTCGCACCACCGCACAGGGACATGCCGGCCTCGCTGGCCCGGCCACTTCTCTCTGCCTGTGTTGTGTCCAGTAAGACACCAAATTCAGTCGCTCCCCCTGGATGAGAAGGACGACGAAGTGACTGTCCTTTAGTTTTACTTGATCACCAAATGACAGGACCCCAAACCTGTCTTCCTCCTCATGGGGTCACTTGTTGCAGTGAAGGCAACCAGCCCATCTTCTGAAGGTGACCCCTTTATCAGAAAGGAAGGGAATAACTTGATATGAACAAAAGCCAAGGAATTTCGGACAGTCCGGGGTTTCTTAATCCAATCTCTCCACTTGGGAATGACCTGAGAGTGACAGAAACTTTGATGCTGTTATCAAAGTTTATTTTTTCTTGCAAAAAGCACGGAGATGGTCACTCCTGGTCCAGTGCAGTGGCCCCTGGGCCTGGAGCATGTTACCTGTGTGCTCTGACGTCCTTTGTAAGTGCCAGGCATCTGACGATTATATCTGCATTCCAGGGACCAGGAGAAAATGAAAGAGCAAGGAGAAGGCTCTCTCAGGACTTGGAGCAGTTCCGGGAACCCCAGGGAACTTCATCCTGTCGCCTGAACCACATCCCCAGCCACCTTAAGCTGCTAGAGTTGGGCGGCGGTAGGACGGTAGCTGGGCACAAGGCCGCTCCTGTAGAGACTGGGGCTTCCTGCGAGAGGGCGATGTGGGGAGGTGGCGTCACCATGCACCGTGCCCGGCACCACCAGGCCAAGCATGGTGGTGTTTACATTCCATTGGTCGGTCATGGCTCTCAACATCCATTGCTGTAGTAACGGTAAATAAAAATGAGGAGCTATCAAAACCGAATCTGTCACTATTTCTTTTTCAGGGAAGCACTAGTAGCCTTCCTAGGCATGCTTCTGAGCAGACCTGAGGTTTGTTTTCCTGTTTTCCGTGTACAGTTTACACACGGAGTCCCATTTCCGGTGAGGAGGTGAAGGTTTGTGGGGGTGGTAAGTACATTTTGGAGGGTCGAAGGCATCGGCTTGTCAGAGGGGACTGAGATTCATCCTGGGACCGCTGTGTCCCCACAGGGCCAGGACATCCTGGCTTCCTTTCTGGAACCAGCGCTCCGGCCCCGACTAGACCTGGAGGCACTGGAGCTCAAGGCTGAGGAGTAGCTTCTGAGTCAGCAGCAGGGGGTCCGTTTCCCGCTGTGCCTGGCCTGGCCGTCCGGCTGGGTCTCTAGGGACACTCTGGATGGCGTCAGAGGCAGCGGGGCAACAGTGCATTCAGACAGGCAGGGAACACTGGGTGCATCACCACAGTCCGAGGTCCTTCTGGGACCTGAGAGTGTGACGGGCATTCCCCGTCAGCAGACTCATCCACGGTTGGCCTTTGCAACTGGGATACCAATTTGAACATTTTCCTCACTCTAATGTTCCCTCTATTCTTCCTTCTTTTTCTCTATTTAGGTTTTGTCTTAGAAAACTTGTTCAAATTGTCAAGGTGGGAAGACTTAAAGAAGTCACCTTTCCTAAGTCCCTACCCACAGGGACCTCAGTGGAGCCCACCTAGGTAGGTTCTTTGTGCAGAGATTTAAAGACGAGACACACGCGTGAGCTCACAAGCCGGCCAGCTCTGCATGACGCGTCTGAGAGGTGTGGTGTTGCCTCTGCGAAGCCTGTGCCTCCCACCGGATTTTGTAATCTCATTCCAACGGCGCAGCTCCCAGTCTTCCTCCGCACAGGGACGGAAAGGACTGCGGTGCTCCCTGGGTGTGGCGTCGCTAGGTCTCCCCTTCTGTTTAAGCTTTGTTGCTTCAGAACTGAGCTCGTGCGTCTTAGGAAGTTTGGAGAAAAGTACATGTGAAGCAAGAGAACAATTCTGTGTAAAAGCCAAACAATGGGATGAGTGAGAAAGAGAAAGAGAGTGGTGTTATTTGCCAATGGACTGTCATGTTCCAAATTAAGAAGTGGAGCATATATCCTTGCGAGGATCTTGGATCGTATTCCTCTCCATTCTCAGCAAGACTACAAAAAAGGTTTATCTCCCTCCCTCCCTTTCTTCTCCCCCATCCTCCTTTCTTTCTAAGGCTTATGACTCTGAGCGTTTCAAGGAGAATTTAATCAGTTTGATTCAGCATGATGAGGGAAGGCCCGAGTTCATCGTGAAGAATGAGTATCGGAGTCCGGTCAGATGGGACGGCGGAGGTTGAATGAAGACAGATGGTCTGGTGCCGTAGTTTGTACTGTGTCTGCCGGAGTGGCGTAGTCCCGATGGCTCAGGCCGCTGTGTCACACGCCAGGTATTTAGCCTGCAGCCATGCAGCCATGACTGTGGGAGGGGCAGAGCATTCGCCAACAGGCTGATGTAGAATTCAAGCTGAATACTCAGAAATGCTCAACATTTTTCTCTGGGGGCACACATTAGAGACTTTCCCGGGCAAGACACCCCCAATGAGGCCGCGTGGGTCCCATGCAATTCTGCACGGGATGCTGTGACTTTCTCCTGCTCTGTGTTGAAAGCAGCCCGCCGAGCAAGCACAGCGGCACTGCCGGGGAAGCAACCCGGGCTCTGTATTTGTTCCTGAAGAGTTGTCACAACTGAGTTGAACTAACCATGCAGGTGACAGGAGTTGAGGCTTATTGAAAGGTTAAAGGCCACTTTTAGAATTCATCCAAGTCTGTTTATTTAGGGTTTAGTATACAGATCCTCTTTGGCTTACGCTAGGGTTATACCCCAAGAAGCCCCTTTAGGTTGTAAATATCGTAAGCCCAAAACACATTTCAGGCACCCAGCCCATTGTCCGTGTGCGTGGAGCGCTTACATTAGCCCACAGGAGGGCAACGATTCCGAGTCCCAGCTTCTTCTCACCAGAAGCAGAAGACACCACTGGGTGCTTTGTCGACAGATTGGGGTGCTAAAACACAAAACATAATGCCCCCCAAAATGCTGGTGACTCAGTATGCTGTAGAGTATTAGGTGGTCCCCCTCTCGGTCCTGTGGCCCACTGGGAGGTGGGACTCGCCCTTCCGCCCGGTGTCATGAGAGAGTATCACATTGCACATCGCTCACCCAGAAAAAGATCTACATTCACAATTCGCAGTATGGGTCCCACAGGACGATCATTGCTTTTGCAGCATTGTAATCAAAAAGGTGTAAGTCAAGCCATCCTAAGCCAGGGATCATCGGCAGTAAGGGAGTCCGTTGCTGTTGCATTTCTTTTGCTAGAGACTTGGGAGTTGAAAGAACAGTGAGTTTATACCATAAAAGGAGGAAGTCTCAAGACGGTCTTTCGTTGGTCAGCATCCTGTGTAGGTGGGACTTTCTCTTAGGGTGGGGTTTTTGGAAGTTGTGTGGAGGTGGTAGGAGTGGGTAGTGGGCAGGGAGCCTTCTGATTGGCTTTCAGATTTATTTGACAGTCTTTGATTGGCTCCCTATTAGTCCTTATGTACTTGAGGGACTTCCTAGCCTGGGTGGGCTCCTAGGGGTCTTTCTGTTCCACCTGAAGGAGTTATCTGGTCCTCTGCTTTGGGTTCCAAGTCTAGCATAAGCCAGGATTGTTGCATTAAACTATAAGCTCGTTTTTTAAATTATGGACCAGTGCCTACTATACAGTATGGGTTCAATACCTACTTGTAGAATGTATAACCAATATTTGACCAGATGGATTTTCTCCCAGCATTGTCCTATAAAGACTGTCAAATAAATGTATCAGGTACATCACAGATTCCGCTGGCTCTTGTCAGATACACTAGGACTTGACCAGCACGTCTGTCCGTGCTTTTGTGGGAGATTTTGTGCATTTAAAGCTCTCAGCAATAAGAGTTCAAGGCAAGTTTTGGACAATAACCCATTGTTCATTGCATCAGCCCATACTACGATACTGTTCTACTTTCCTGTGCATTTATTGTTCCATCCAAATACAGGTTGCCCGCTTGTGATAGGCATCAGAGAACTCACTCACTATTCAGGTAGGTTCTCAGTTACTCAGGGCAGGGAGCTTGTTTTCTGGTTGCTATGCAACCTTTGATATATGTATGTATGTCCTCGTTATTTTTATGTGCTTGTTATTATTACTTTTATGAGGCGGCCTATGGGAACTACTTTAATTAGCTAGGTCATGAAATAACTGTTTAGCCTGATTTTTGCCTTTTTTCGCCTTCCTGGGCTTTGAGTGTTGCCTCAGTTAAACAACGGACTTAGTCAATGGGTTCTCCTCTGGCTTTGAGAGTTGGTGTCCTCTGCATTGGCTGTTTTAGCTTCTGTAGACAATTGCTATGAGAGAATTTGCTTTTTTGGTTCCACCATGGATTTATCTGTATAGGTATATAGACTCCTATCCTCAGTTTTTGCATCTGAGAGACAAGAAAAGCTCTACCTCACTTCCCAGTGCCTGGGGGTGGGGGGAGGGGGATCCTAACTAGCATTAAATAAATGGCTGCGTTTCCGGTGGTTGGAACACATTTCCCCTGCGTTGTGATGGTTACAACACAGCCTTGAGTGTGTAGTGGGTGATTTCTCTAGGGACTGGCCGTGTGATTTATGGTATTACTTCGATTGCTCTCCAGCGAACCCAGTGGGAGGGTAGGACCACTGCCATTCTCAGGGGACCGGACGGAGGGTGCAGGCAGTTTGCTCCAGGTGGCTCAGCCCAGGAGCTGCGGAGGCAGCGTTGGTCTTTTGGACTCGGAGGGTGTATTCTGAAGTTTGTTGAATGACCTCTTACCACAAAGGAACACACTTCTTCGCTCTTAGTGTGTTTGTCCACATGCTTAAAATGCTCAGCAATTGAGCAACCAGGGTTACACTTTGAAAAGTTTTGGGAACAGGAAGCAAGGCGGCTCTTGTCCAATGAGGAGACAGATGGTGCTGGCAGCGTGTGCCCCGTTTGGTGGTGACACTTCCGTGCTTTGGGATGGGCGCTGGACGGTCTTCCTGGGCCAGTTTCTGCTCTTGGGTTTCCTACGCTGCTGGCCACACAAAGACTCCCTCCTGCGAAAACGAACTCCCCATTGTCCTGGGGAGCAAGGAAAGAATTCTCTCTCCACTTGACAGCGCTACGGTCTTTTATTATTTTTTTAGCTGCAGATCTCTACATGTACAAGGAGGGTGAGAATGTTAGTGGGTAGATTACTAAGGCAAAACTGGCGTATTTTTTAGTTGTCCTTTGCCTGGAAGACAGTTGCCAAGAGATCTAGGGCTTCCCATACAATCCCTGTCTTTGCATCCTTGTCCTCTTCCAGCCACTGTCAAAGGTCAGCCTTACTGACTTACTATCTTTCTCGGTCATTCGGGGTGTGGACTCGGAGAGGTCAGTGCAGGTGGTGACGTGCCCAGCAACCAGCTCTTCCTTCTTCTTTCCAACAGTGAAGTCATCTCGGTGGGACTGACCTCACCCAGCATCCACGGAGGAGCCCTCATTGGTTTCAAACAATAGGTGCTTACCATTTTTTTAAAAGGTATTTGTAATTGCTGAGTCCTAATCCTACATGTAAAAGTGCCGGCTGTGAGCCAGGCAGAGCCTGGAGTACATTTCACCTTGGAAAATCACACCTGTCCTCTGTCTCGTAAATTTAAAAACGGACCCACAAAAAGGAGGAATTTTCAGTCCCCACCCCCACAATCGGCACGTAAAGCCCGGGATGTCTCCCGATACGGAACAGATACCCCCCTGTTCCTGTAGATGGCTCCCTTCAGCCCAGTTAGGAACGAGTGGCTTTTTCCATTGCTTTGTTCTCCCGAACTGTCCTGCTGGGCTCGGCGCAGGTGTTGCTGCGTTGCAAAACCCGAGTCTGCCTGATAAAGTCCAACACTTATCTCTTCCCAGATGCGGAGGAAAGGAGGAAGCTTGCAGCTCTCAGACCCAGCCGGAAGCCGTCCTGGGAACAAGTCAGGGGTCAAAATCGTCCAAAGAGCAGAATCGAGATATGGAGAGAGGTCGGGTCTTTGATGACCGAGCCTCACCTCAAATCTAAATATGGGCTTTCTCAGGCAAATGGATAAACGATTCCTCCAGTATGTAGGTGACATTCAGCTGCACCTTCCTTACCTCCTAATGGGAGGCGTGTTTACTGATGCAGAGAGTCACGGTGAGGACTCAGTGTGTGGAAGGAACACCATACCATGATGGGCACTCCATAGATTCCGTCTGATTACGACGGCTTCCCCAGAACAAGCGCAGCATGGTCCCTGTGCCCCGGGAGAGTCCAGCCCAGCCCTGGGTGGGTGCCACCGAGGGTCCGTGTCACAGTCGTGCTCGGAGGAAGTTGGTGTATGTGGTCATCTGCTCCCACGTCTCGGTTCACACTGCGCCCGCTGCACACCCGCGCTTTCTCCCCTCGACCCGCTGGGACAACCCAGCAGCCCGCCGTCTCACAACGCAGCCGTCGGGGGGCTACGACGCCGAGATGTCAGCTCTTCCCCACGCAGGATGTCCCGTCTTCAGGGCCTAGCAGGGGCGTCTCGTGGCTGTTGACAGTTACAACACTTTGTGCCCTCACTCTGCCTCGTGACTCTGAAATCCCTCCTGGCCCCGATCGGATGTGGGGAGTACGTGGTGGTCAATAGCCCTGGTTCCGACACTGCTGGTCTGAGGGGTGCATAATGGGGACCCCCCGGGCATGGAGGGAGCCCCAGGCTTCTCGGTCTCTGTTACCCATCCTGCCCGTGAGCCCGAGGATGTCACTCGCTCATGGCCCCACCTACAGCCGTAAAACACCCAGAGTGACTGGACCATCTGGTGCCGAAGTCACTCGCTCTTGTACACTAAGTGACGATTCTACCTGTGGTCATGTCAGAAAAGGCTATGCTTATATTTATTTATTTAAATATATTTTATTGATTATGCTATTGCAGTTGTCCCATCCCCCCACTTTATTCCCCTCTACCTTGCACACCCCTCCCACCCACATTCCCCCCTTTAGTTCATGTCCCCGGGTCACACATATAAGTTCTTTGGCTTCTACATTTCCTCTACTATTTTTAACCTCCCCCTGTCTATGTTCCACCTACCATTTATGCTACTCATTTTCTGTACCAGAAAAGGTTATGATTTTAAATGAAAAAAGCACAGTATACACTTGCATTTATATTATGCTTAAAACTCACTGCAGATAAGAAGATGGAAAGATATACAAAATAAAAACAATAGTTAATGCTTCAACCAAGAGGGTAATTTTTCTGTTAAATATTTATAAATATTTTATTACTTTGCTTATTCAGTGTTCCTGGGTCAAACTAATAAAAATAAGTTAGTTTTACATTTTTTTCCTTTTCCTGCTACAAACAGGTAAAGTAAAAAGGGGGCTCATAGTGGTGGTGAAGATAGCAATTTACAACCATACCCTCCAGGGGCCTCAGGCAGGGTTCCAAAAATAAATAAAATGATAAAGTTTTAAGTTGCTGGTGAAGCAAGCGAGGAGTCCATACCTCCCACTCCTTTTCCAAACCACTGTAGCTGTTTGTTGAATTTACGTTGGCAATTTGATAGGAGCCAGGGGTCAGCTTACAAAAGGAACGGTTTTACGAGAAGCCACAGCACAAGAGGAAAATGTGAACCAATTGTGGGAACAAACCCAATTACAAGTTCACGTTCGTCTGTCCGGAGAGCGTCTCCTGTGTTATTCCGCCCCGGGCTGCTGCGGGGCGCTCTCCCTTCCGAGAGAATGAACCTGGGCTGGTCTTAACCGGCGTTAGTGGCTCAGACCTGCGCAGGTTCGTGTGCAGGCGCAGGGTCGCGCGACCCTCCCCGCTGTGTCTTCCTTTGTCTGCCGACCCTTCAGGTCCGTGTTAACAGGGCCAGCGTTTTCTTCTTCTTTTTTTTTTTTTGCCCGCGTCATGTAATCATGGCGTTGGTCTTGGTGCCTCACAGCCGTTCAGAAATGATAACGTCCTTTTTCTTAGGGTGCAGATTTTCAATAGGGAAGCGTCTAAGGTCATGGGTTAAACAAGGTCAACAGCAGCAAACGCAGTGTGAAACAGTGGCCTTCACAATAGTGTTGTCATGTGGAATGACAGGGAAAAAAACCCATTTTACGTCTTTGACAATTTATGAAGATTTATATTAAAGTTTTAAAAACTAGCTTGAACAAAACAAGAGTTTTACAGATATGAGAAAATATTCTTGCATGTACGAGTAGAAATATATATGAGGTTTTTATCATATATAACTTCCTGCAATGCTATTTAGCACCGAAAGATTCATGAGTATCATCGTTGTCAGCGTTTTTATCCTTACGAAATAACCCTTTGACATGTTGCCTTAAATATCATATTATCTCCTCTTAGTGTTGCTATTCCTACCTCTTTTTCCTCATTTACCCGATAAATTACTGCCCGTCGCTGGGTGTCACCCCAGTCACCTGGTTGCTGTTTCAACATCTCCACAACCAGCTGCTCACAGGACTCGGCACTGCGCTGGCCAGGCACCTGCACTCGCCCGAGCTGTCCTTGGCTGCCACGCACACAGGGCGTGGGGCGGTCAGCAGGGCAGGACACCCTTTCAGCCTCGCTAGTGTGTGATGGAACATGGAGGAAGCCGAGTTACACGGTTTTCCGTGCGTAAGGGATGCACTTGTCGGACTACAAGGAGAACACAGGGAGTGTCGTACTCCTTCTGGCTGGATCCTTTGCAGAGCCTGCTGCTGCTAGAGAGAAAGAAGGTTCTTTCTAATCCTGTGACTCGGATGCCTCATTTCTGAGTCAGCATGTCCGGGAACCACGTGGGTCCAGAGGGGCCCCCCGGCCCAGCCCACACTGGCCTGGCTGGCTTTTAGTTTTGTGATGAAGCGTGTGGAACTGAGCAGAGCTTCCCGGTCCTGCAGCTACTTCTGAAAAGCTGCTTTTCCTCCCTGGAATGCACCAGATAGGATGTTCCCTGTTATCAAACATCCTTGAGAAGAGAGATGTAACATTCCGGTGTAACATTCGTTGTGGTGGCGGCTAACCCAAAGGCCCAAGGCTGGACCTCAGACAGCAGCAGAGGTTTGGTTAATTGGATATTAGGTAACGAATCGGAGGTGCCTGTCCTGGCACCGCCCAGGGGTCCACCCCCTCCTCTGCCAGGACTGGTTGCCACCCACTCATCTGTCATCTTGCTTAAGTGTCACCTACACAAAGCCTTTCTGTCTACTCCCCAGGCAGTGCCAATGGCTTCCTCCTCTGGGGCCCCCCAGGCCTTTGTGCGATATATTTAGAACTAAACCCATTGTTCCGCAGTGACGTGTTTACATAGTCATCTCTCCCAGGAGGTGATGAGCCCGGAGGGCCAGGGACTGACTGTCCTCATCGTTTGTATACACCCATCGCCTTTGCTGAATAAATCTTCGAGTCATTTCCGCATCTCCTCCCATGACTCTCATGGTCCTCAGCTTACACCCCCAGCTCCGCTTCTGTCGGGGGCCTCCGCACCGTCACAGCGGCCATCACGGTGGCCACCGCAGCTCCCCTGAGCCGGGCGGGGGCGGGGGGGCTCTCCCACCCCTCTCTCTCCCCATAATGTCCCCTCTGCTTGGGCTGTATCTCCCCGATATCCCTGCTCTGGTGAACTCTCCCTCTTCCTCAGTGCTGCTTAGGAACACACCCTGTGGATTCTGTGCTGTTCCCGGCACGTGATACCACACACGCCGCTGGGAGCGCCTGCGTGGTGTCTGCTCCCCCCTAGGGAAGGGTCCTTGAGCCCGGAGCGTGGTGCTCAGTAAATATTTGAGGATTGCATTTCTTACAAAATCCATGTCACGTAGCACGGGGCTTGGTAATAAAGCAGAACTGGTGTGCAATCAGAAAGTAGGAACCTTGAGTTCTTCTCTAGGCCCTGCTATTTATAGAGGGGGAGAAAATAGATTATACAAACTTGCCTAATTGTAAGAGTGCTTCGGCAAAAAGTAGACGTAAGCAAATAAAAACAGACTCTGCCGGGAAGTGGGACCCCAAGTACAAGGGCAGGGAGAAATCAGGCACGTCAGCTCAGCAGCACCTGGGGCCAGCAAGGCCCGGTGGGAAGGGGACAGCGTCTCTTGATGTCAACAAGGGCACCTGACAGTGCAGGCCCCAGGACAGACCTGTCCTGTGCCCAGGAAGAGTGGCACCAAGACCACCCTAGGGGCAAAGGGAAAGGACCAGTCATTGGTTTGGGGTAAACATAGACATCAAGCCCGAGGTTTCTTTACGCACATGTCTGCCCTGTGTCCTCTGGTGAAGCCGCCGCTGGGACAAATCCACCTGCTATATGGCCTTGTGGCATGGAAGGGACCCCTGTGGCAGGATTGGCACAGGACAGCTGCTCGGACCGCTGGCCCTGGTGTTGTCAACATGGACTACCTGTGTGAGGCCTGGCCGGGCATTCAGAGTCTGAGTGAGAGCACCTTTCTCAGTAAAAATGAGGAGGTATACTTACATCTGAATCTTAGATGATACAAAGATATGTATGAAAGTGTTTGTGCTTTCTGTCCACAGCCCCGCGTGGAAGCGAGTGTGGTTCTAAGGACAGATACATGTCTGTGTGCTCCAGCCAGCCCGGCCATCACATACAGTGGCTGTCTTCAAAGGCAATTTCCTTTGATAGATGTGGGGCCGCTTCTCCCTGTCTCTCCGACGGGTTAGCCACCTCGAGCCTGTGTTCTGGGATTTGTGATTGAGACCCATTTGTGATTTAGGCAACCCTGCAACCAACTGCCCCACCTGTTACTGTGCCACCGGCTGAGGCTCTCTGTTGTGACACATGATAATGTAGACTTGTTTCCAAGTTATTTTAAACATGAACTTTTGTCACTCACAGCGAAAAGGATCTGGGTGGTTTCATCACTACATGATTCATTGAGGCGGTGGTTCATCCAGCTGCTGTCATCACTGGACATTTTGCTGCGAGCCTTTTCCTCAGTAATTAGTACAGATTGTGGGGAAATAGGTTCAACTGAGTCTTACCGATGACGCTGTAAGCAATGCCCAAATCTGTAGATAATTTTACAGGAGTTTATCTGAGCGAAACCGACCACACATGCAGGGGGTAAGCTCCCCAGTGCTCCAGGAAGGAGGGTTTTGCAGCTTCTCCTGTGCATTTGAAATGAAGGGTTGGATGCCAGGAAGGTGGGAGAGAGCCAGGTGAGATCAGACTACAGGATCCTTTACAAGAGGATGGTTCTTTTGAGGGTTAATACCTGCTTCAAAGGTGTGCTAACCTAGATGCACAGAACCACCTGAAGGATCAGAACCATCCCAGATGGACAGGGTTTGCTTAAGGCCAAGATAAAGCTTTTACTGAAGAGTTCTGTGCCTGCAGTGTGTCCCCACCTTGACCTGCCCAGATAGGAGTTTATGACCGGGTCGCCCGTGAGGTTACTTTCCACAGACCTCCCTTTGTTTTCCATCTGCACTGAGGAGAATTGAAAGATGGGACTGACCATGAACTTTCAGTTTTAGAATGAGTAGGTTTTGGGGATCCAATGTCCAGCACAGTGACCTGAGTTAGTAACACGGCATTGTGTACTTGGACTTTGCTAAGAACGTACACCTCAAGTGTTCTCGTCACACCCAGGAAAAGGTGGCTGTGTGACGGGATCCATGTGTGGGTCATTACCCGGTGGTGGCGGTCATTTCCCCTTGTGTACTGAATGCATGCTAACTCTGTGTGTCACCTTCTCAGTGTACACACCTCTCATTTGCCCATTCAACCCGGTGAAGCTGGGGGGAAGACAAGGACGATGTGACTTCCTGTGTGTATTGTGGACAGGTGCCCGGGGGGGGGTGTGGCTGCAGGAGGTGGTGATAAAGAACAATGAGAAGGTCCTTCGCCCGCAGCTGCGTCTCGGGGTTGCACTTGGCCGCAGAGCCGCCTTGCCCGCACGACACGTCCTCTGCGGGGCGGCCACCCTCGGGGCCCGACAGACCGGGGACACCAGGTCCTGGCTCTCTTGTCTTGGTTCAGCTCAGCTCTGAAGGCCATCCAGCCGAGAGTCTCCAGTGGGATTTCTTCCTGATGTAGAAACAGCTTGAGTTCCTCTTCCTGGTTATGAAAATGATCTTTGCACAGGAACCGATTCTGCCTCTCACATACCTGTCCCTTGAGGTTGCCTGTCGCTGAGTCAGCAGGTGGTCCAGACTACCATTATGTGTGACCAGGGTTACCGCAGCGACCTCCGACCTTCTTTCTGGCTTCCGGACCTTCCCCATTCCCACCCTTTTCCTGGGGCGACCAGCCATCTCCCTACAAGCCAACCAGACTTCATCGGTCTAATTCATCAACACCAGCAGTCAATACTATGGAAGGAATGAATGAATGAATGAATGAATGAATGGAGTGAATTACATCGAAGATGTCATTGGCTGTCATCCTCTCTCCATTAGGTAACACGTAGAGAAGAGACAGTCTTAGTTGTGTCTGGCTTCCTTGACCAACAATTGCCTCTCCCAGGGCACGAATTCTTCCAGCATTTCATTCCACCCATCAGCCGATGCTGTGGGAGGAACAAGCAAAGTTCCCAGCAGTGTCCGTGCGGTTCATTCCCCGAGGGCCTTCATACCTTTCATTTTCAAGTCGCTCTGCAATTTCAAGGAAACGACGGTAATTATACCAGTCTCCGTCTCACATGGCTAGATGTGCGCTCTGTTGTCCTTTCAGTTTCGTTGCTTATCTAACATCTACAACCTTTCACCACACCCACGCCCTTCACCACCATCACCACCGTCATCACCTCGGCATCGTCTTATTAGTCAGCCGTCACCTGACCCCTGGACGCTCACCACCTGCCCCTTTGCTCACTGTTATGAACTGAATGGCGACCCCGCCCCCTAAGTCCTGTGTTGAAGCCATAACCCCTGGGGTGACAGTGTTTGGAATCAGGGACTTTAGGGAGGTGATTAAGGTTAACTGAAGTCATACAGGTGAGCCCTAATCTGATAGGACTGTATAGCCTGATATAAGGAAAAAGAGACACCAGAAACAAAAAAAGTCTCACCAGAAACCAGCCCTGGCACCCTGGTCTGGGACTTAGAGCCCCCAGAACTGTGAGAAAATAAACCTTCTAGTCCAGCCCACAGCCTGTGGTCCTCTGCTACGGCGGCCCGAGCGGAACACAGCCCTCACGTTGCCGTGACCTCCCCACCTCCTTCCCTTTCATCTGGACCCCCGAGGGGCGCTGCGTCTCACCTGGGGTCCAGCAGCGTCATCCCTGGGCTGGAAAGGAAGAGAGTGGGCGAGAGGTGGGTGAGGACACAGGGCAAGGGAGAAGAGTGACCTCGGGTTTCCAGCCCCTGGAAGTCTTGGGGTTCCCACAGCAAAGAGCGAATGAGCGTAAGGTCTCGGAGGAAGGTGACGGAAGAGAGGCCGTCGTTGTCCGGTGTGGACATCTGGGCGCGGAGCCTGCCCCGTCCCGCACAGGCCGCTCGGGCGAAGGGTCCCCAGGAGAGTGGGCTCAGTGTCCGGGGTCGGTGTAAGTCTCATAAGTGGAGTGCTGGCTGTTGTTCTTCTTTCTAGACCTTTCTAACGACCTTAACACACACCTGGATTCATCTTCAGAGCCAGTCTTGAGCCCAGAACAGTATCAGCAGTAACCCCTCTTTAATAGTGTCTGGCTTATACTTGTGCACCTTAGAGGCAAAGGGACAGTTTATTTATTTATTCAAGTTTCATTCATGAGTATAAAGTATATCTGTGTATCCCCGGGGAGGGGTTGAGAAAACAGAAGTGTCCAGGCGAAGACAAGGAGAACGTGCCAGTTACTTGGAGACAAGAACTGAAAGTGCAGGCCCGTGGCTGGAGGAGAACGGCGGGCCAGGGACCCGCCCTGCTCAGGACTCTGCCCCGGCCCATCCTCTCAAGTTCATCGGGACGGAGAGAAATTGAAAATGGCACAGTCGCTGCCTGTGCTCCTTGCTCACACATGACCTCAGCAAGGGCAGCAGCAACATGTGGGAGAAGAAAAAAAAACACAGGTCACGTTTCATTCCTTCCTTGAGTTTCTTCTCCTCGATTGCGTTGGCGGTTTTCCCGGCTCCCAGCCCAGGGCACTGCCTGGGTGGACAGCAGCGTGGGCTTCCCTTGGGGGCATCAGGGTCACGGTCACCTCACCCTCAGTCCTCTTTAGCCTTGGACTCAGCGTCAGGCCATCCAGGTGATCACATCACGTTGTCCCCACTCCCTATGGGGTCGGGGTGGGGACAGACTTCCTGGGAGCTCACTTCGCAGTGGATATAAATGTCTACCCTCTACGCTGTCCTCCTGAAACTCGTGTAATACTGAATGTCCGCTGTGATGGAAAAATTAAAAAAAAAAGGGCTAAACCATCACCTAAAAGGATGCAAAAACAGACAGGGCCTACGTCTCCCTGCTTTCGTGGAGCAGTGAGGCTGCGGAGCTCGGAAATGAGAGGTAGGTATTAGGATCCATGGGTCCTGTAAGTATCGTTTGGTAAAGAATTATATATATATATGTTTTTTTTCCTTAGGGTTGTTTCTGGTTTTTAATGCCCAAACCCTGCCAGGGGCCTGAGGTACTTACCATGGGCCCTGGTTGTTCTGGATGAGGCGGCTGATTGAGTTGGGCATGGGGGAGCCAGGGAACATTCCGGAGTCCAGGATGCTGTGTGTCTGTCCTGTGACTCTGCTTGGGGTTCTTTTCCACTCCGCCGGGCTGGCCCCTGGCCTTGGGGGCTCGGGGGTCGGTGGCTGCTGCGCACCTCCCACGGCCGGGTCCCCCAGGACGTCCTGAGCCCATGCTGCCGATGGCAGAACTTCTTTTTCTCCGGACACAGTGTCCCAGTCAGGTGCGGCTTACTTACAATCCCAGGTTTGGATAAAAATAGCTGCCTTGCTAGGTGGGGCTCCGTCTGTCAACTCTTAGAGAAAGCGACCCAGCAGGCTCAGGAGGTGACCTGAGGATGCCATCCTGACCTCAGGATGGCGGGGGGACCCGGCCTTGTGGAGCTGGTGAGTACAGAGGGGATGTCCCCCTGGGGGGGTGGGCAGGGCACAGTGTGGGTGGCAGCACGTCGTGTCGCTGGAAACAGCGCTTCATTCCGCCCCAGACGTGGAGCACAGCCTGGTTCACCAAGGGGGTGTGAGCGTGTCTTACGGTCAGGGTGGCTACGGCACCAAAGCCCACGGGGCGGGGCGGGGTGAGAAAGGAGCCGAATATGGCAGCTCGGGGGGGGGGGGGGGTGGGGGGGGGGCTCGGGGATGGGCCTGCCTTTCTACCGTGTTCCATGTTCCTGGTGCGGAGAGGCAGGCGTCGTTTGCCTCCTGATTCTTCTACTCAATTAACATTTCATTAGTGTGTGGCTCCAGGCCTAGCAAAAAATGTCCATGCAATGCACATTCCCTGAGAGACTGCCAAAGGGCTTGCCTTGCAGAGAACAACAATCCAGCAAGTTTTCAACCTGTGCAGATTGCTTTTTCTGATTGCAAAAAAAAAAAAATGGATGCATACCTTGACAAGTTCATTGGCTCTGTAAGAAATTCAGACAGTTCAAAATGTAGGAAATGAAGAAGCAGAATGGCCTCATAATTCCTTCCTCCAGACACAGCCACGGTTCACACAGTGTCCCTTTAAAACCTCCTTGGTATACTTTGACATACCTACTTGGGAGTTTTGAACAACTTAAGGGAACATAAAAAATTTAGAGGACATGAAAGTAGTGACATTCCAGTTAAACAAAACAATCTTAAAAACCTTCCCCAATTTTATTTTGGTGTCACTAGACAGGATCTGGGTCACCAGAAGGATGTCACTGGTTAATTCCTGCATGAGACTTGTATCGAAAGCCGCTCTGGAGGGATCCAGTAGGGACCCTGATGGAGCTTGCTCGTCCGAGCTGCGTCCACGGAGCTGGTGTCTGGACCACTCACCTTTGTGATCGCTCATTCAGGTAAGGCCACGCAGCATGGTGTATCCTCTGAAACACACAGCTCTCCCAGGACCCTCATGCTTGAAATTGAAGAGCTAATTGCCCTTGACCGGGAAAGCACACACCTGACGTGACGGCATGTAGTTTTCTGAGAGACGGCTTGCGAGCTGGCTCGGAGTGGTGACACACTTACCCGAAGACGCGGTGGGCTCCCTCCTCCATGCAGCTGGACAGGAGGGATACAAGGACGTCTTGAGTGTGTTCGGGGATGTCCCCCTGCTGAAGATAGCACCTAAATAAGTATGTATTTGGAAGAATTTTGTAAACCAGTGTAAGGAGTGCCTTTGCTCTCCGCTTTCCTGTCGAAATCTTACTTACTCTTTAGAGCCACACTTAAATCTGGTGTAAGTTCTTTGGTGGGAATATTCTTTCCATTGCTCTTGTTATTTATACTTATAACAATCTATACTTTAATTATAGCGAGTTGTCATTAGCCATTCTCTTCGCTTGATAGCAGACTTCTTAAGAGTAACAGTTATTTATCTCTGTAGAAACGAGTGGTTAATTCAGTTAGGTGTAAGAAGATGTTCAGTAAACATACAATGAGTGACCATCTACAGCGGTGTGCCCTGGAGTGTGAGGGCAATTACACTGTTTGGCTACAACGCTTGGACCCCTCCACGGGGGCGAGGTTTGCAGCGCTGGCGCGTCTAGAAGTTAGGAAGTACCTGGGCCATGTCTCCTGACATTTGCCACCTGCACCTCCACCTGCCTCCACATGCCACTGAGCAGTGGAGCGAGTCCTTTCCACTCTGTGATTGTTCTGCCTTTCGTAGGGCTGCCAATCCACTGGCCACGAGGAAGGGCACTTGTCTTCTCCTGCGTTCTGTCTCTTCGCCTTCTAATCATGCCGTCGTGCACTCCCATTCTGGCCTGCCCAGCGTGATACGTGCCCCCGACTGGAGGTCATTTCACCCCGTTTTTACAAATGTTTCTTTGAGCTAGGAGCACCCTCCTTGTAGCCTTGCGACAGTCCAGTGACAACACCGGGGCGTCTATTTTGCTTCTTGGAAAAGCAGCATGGTTAAGGCGCTGAGTTCTGAGCTCCCCATTTAACGACCACAGAAGACACTCATTGGCAGCATTGCCTGTCCCAAACCCGGCATGACCCCTACGAGGAACCCGAGAGCCCTGAGAGGAAGGCCAGGAAGCCACTTTGCCCTGTGACTCCGCAGCACACCCTCTCACGCGGGCCGAGTTCTCCCCGCAGAAGATAATCAAGCTGCTGTGTTTCCGCCTTCCATTCTCGACTCCAATTCGCTTATCAGGCAACCATCAGCTTTATCATTGTTCCTTCATTTGGAGACAGAACTAGGGAGTCTCGGTCAAGCCCTGTGATTCATTTCCTTACTTTCAAGCAAAGGTCAAGGCAGTTCCCAGTTCAGAGTCCTGCCTGGCGCTCCCCTTGGGGGCGGGGCGCAGCCCGGGCACTCTGGACTAGAAAGGGCTCTGCTGGGGCGATGAGTCATTAGTTCCCTAATGTCTTTCCCAAGAGCAGATGAGGCCCACGGTCGGTTAAATGATGAAGCGAGGTGTGGAACGGGGGTTGGCACTGCTCTCGGAAAAAAAAAAAAAAAAACCACAACACAACCAAACACATTTCCTTTTCCAAAGTAAAATATTTATTTTAATTGGCTCACAATAGATAGTAGGGGCACTAGCCACTAACAAAAGAGAAGTGCACTGTGGGGAACCGGGCTGGAGTGAAAAAGAAAAACGTACACGGAGATGGGAAATGTTACATCCACCCTCTTTGTGACTTAGAACCATTTTACAGGATTATACAGTTTGCGGATAGGAGCAGCCCCGTGGAGTAACTTTGAACCCCAGTTTCAGAGCTGGGAGGCACTGTACGAAATAACTGATTTGACCCCTTTATCTTGCAGGTGGAAAAAAACTAAGACCCAGTATTTAGAGATGGGGCAGTTATCCCAGTGCTTGTGCCCTACCCCTCGGAGAGCTCAGGTGGATCACGAATCTTTTTTTTTTTTTAGGATTTTATTTATTTTTAGAGAGGAAAAGGAGAGAGAGAGAGAGAGAGAGAGAGAGAAACATCAATGCTCGAATGTCCGGTTGCTGGGGGCTGTGGCCTGCAACCCAGGCATGTGCCCTGACTGGGAATCGAACCTGCGATGCCTGGTTCGCAGCCCAAGCTCAATCCACTGAGCTACGCCAGCCAGGGGATCACGAATCTCGATGGCCAGAGGCGTCCAGAGGGATCACACCTCAGGGAAGACGCTGCAGCTGGCTGACTGGCCACGGCTACCCCCGCTGGCCGGGTTTGACCCAGCTCCCAGGGTGTGCCGGCTGGGCTCCGGGGCCAGTCCTCCCTGAGATGCTCCGTGCTATGGAGGCTCGGCTGTTTCCTGGCTCCCCAGACCCACATGTGTCCCTCAGTTACCTGTTCGCGTTAGCTGCAGGCCTCCCGGGGCCCTGGAGCTGCTGCTCTGGCAGTTTGGAACGTGGTGCAGAGGTGAGGCTTAGGATGAATACTTTTACATTATACTATGTCAGTCTTTGGTCTTCAAAAGGCCATCATTGCCAACATTGATGTTTTAAATGCAGGTTTTGTTATTATTCAGGCATGGTGGGTGGTCAGCTGTTGCCATGGAAAACATGCTCTGTTGCTCCCAGTCCCCAGGGGAGGGGCGGGCCACACCACACGGGGCAGCCCGGGTGGGTCAGGAAGCTCAGGACCGCGGGCAGCGGCCTTTCCTGTGGTTTCCTCAGGAAAAGAAAGGCCGGGCAGGGTAAGCAGGCTTCAGAGCTGCCTGTTTAAATAATTTCGGAGTCTCTGAGGGGTGGTGACCTTGGGACGATTGGGGCAGAGGGGTACCTTGGGGCCTCCAGGGGTTGGTGTCAGTGAGAGCCCCGTGGAGCATGGGGCGGGTGCGTGATGTTCATCAGCGCAGGAAAGGTGAGCTCCCAGGTGAGCGTGCGCCATCGTTAAGAGCGGCCAGCCCCGGAGGGCAGCGAGGCCCCGGGTGCCAGGGCAGGGAGGATGCAGGAGGCACAGCCCCGCAATGGGCATCTGCGGAACGGAGCAGCGCTCCTGGGCGCTGGGGGTGCCAGAGGTGTGCAGGTGGGTGGTGTCCACAAGGCAAAGTGAGACTCTCTTGCCTGTGGTCACTTAGTTCATAAACTGTAAGAGAAGCTGCTGACTTTTATTGATGCTTTAAAAAAAAACGGACAGACTGACTACTCACGAGGCTTTGTCTGGTCTGCCCGTGTTCCTGCTCACGTCATTGGCTACACCAATATTTACGCTCACTCCTCTACGCACCACACGTGAGCTGACTTCTTTCTGGAAACACTCATCACCCTCTCATTTTAAGATAAGGAGGCGGAAGTGTGCACATGGGGTGGGGGGTGGCTGCGCACCTACTGTGTAACCAAGGCAGGGTGCTCCAGGCCACCGGATTCCCCTGTCCCCCCTCCACCGTGGAGCTGTGCAGCCCACGACCCACAGAGGTCCCTGGTTAGAGCTCACACCTGGCCTATCAAAATCTGTTGTTTCAGTGAAATTAGTTATGCAAGTCGGTGTTCGGTGACATTCAGATAGTCCCAGGGTGTCCTCCACAGACGCAGACGTGGGCATGCTGGGCTCACCCGGCTTCTGAATCCCACCTACAGGGATGGGCAGAATGCGGAATGGTTTCTGAGACAGACCTCTAACCCCAGAAAAATGGGATCTATCACAGCCTGGGGACAAATGAACCCTGATGGTACCAAGGGCTGCGGACCCAGACTGTCCCCGGTCCCCGGCTGCAGCCTGACTCTCTCTCCCCCAACCAACAGGTACGCACTGGCCTCTAGTTGGGGTACAGGCATTGTGGGGCCTCTTGATTTGTGTTCAAACTCAGCCAGGCACTATGACGTTTGCCTGGGAATTGGCACAATATTCTTTTATTTGTTTTAACGCTGGGATGTGTTCCAGATGAGAAGACTCACTGTGGTTTTCATTTTGCTTTTTTTTTTTTTTTTGCATTTTTGCCACCCAACACCATTTAGATGAATACATGGGGGAGAAAGGGACGAGAGACTGTGAAACCGGGAAGAGGGTGGCTGTGTTACTCACGCCTAAGTTAACGAACCGGGTCCACATACCCTCTAATGACAACTTTACAAAAAAGAAGACTCGGAAGACACTCTTAGTTTGGCTCCACTTATCAATGTAATTTCCAAGCAATACTGGCCACCTGGGGCCACAGTTTTCTCTGCAAGGTCAATAAAAACAATATACATGCCCAAGAAGAATGCTAGCGGTTGACTTAGAACATCTATTATTAATATGGCTAGGACATAGCCAGTGCTCAGTCACTATTCAGATGCCTACAGCAAATCCGGAGTAGCAGCTCTGATGACTCCTACCTTGCCACTGGGGCCGGCAGAGGTGACGCGCCCAGTGCCACACAGCTGAGCGCCGGGGGAGCAAATGAAACCGAACCCAAGTCTTCTGATTCTGAAGACAACACTCTTAATCATGATTGCTCTCAAAGATGATTTTTAATTGATTTTGTTACCTTTATAATTGAACCAAAGAAAATCATTATTTCTTGGAGGGGGCGAAGAGAGAGGCAGAGAGAGAGAGAGAGAGGGAGAGAGAGAGAGACTATATCACTGTAAACAGAAATCTAGAGAAATGGAAGTAGACTCAGATAAATTATCTTAGTTTTTCTTTAGCCCTTACAACCAATCACATCTCAGGGAGTTGTCTTCATTTTCAATGATGGCTGTAGGAAGAACGGGGGCCCCACTTGGGAGGTGGCTGGGCCCAGGGGAGTCATGGTCCCCGTCCTTTTGGGGGGATGACCTAGAAAGGGGGCTTGAACAGAAATCAGTGCTTCAGCAGAGATTTGCCGAAATTTTGCTACTGCCAGCTGCCCTCAGGGGGCACCCCTCAGCCCATCACCATTCACCGGGGCCACAACTTCTTTCTCAGAAAAGAAGCTGAGATTTAATAGACATGTGGGCAGGTTGCTTGGCAGAAGCACCCAAACAGCACGAGGAGGCCTGGCCTATTGGTAGGATTTGCTGGTGCGTTTCGGTGTCTGATTCGTCTTTGATCTTTGGGGAGCTGTCGTCCTGACTGGAGCCACCGCCGTGTGCAAGAGGGAGAACCCTCTCCCGCGAGCACACGGGAGGCAGGAGGGGCTGCCGATGTCACGGGGTGAGCCGGCTAAGCGGGGGGCGCAGCCCCCGCCAGCGCGCAGAGGGCGGAGCGTGGAGATGCGGCACCTGAGAAATACTCGGTAACAGCCGTGGGCAGGCGGGGCACGGGCTTGTCCGAAGGAACCCCTCCCAATACCGCCACAGCCGAGGGAGAGCAGGTCTTTGCGTTGTTCAAGTTTTAAAAATTATGACGCAGGTCATAATGATAGAAGATGACAGAGCAAAACGCCAGCAACACGGGCACCTGCCGCTGAGCTCCATCAGAGCTCCACCCTGGGCCATCTTTGCTTGGGGTGGGTGAACGCGAGGACGAGTTACAGGTGTATTTGAGCCCTCTGGGAGGCCTTCCTCTCCCCGCCCCCTCCCCCACTCCGCTTTCAGAGAAGGGTGTGGTGTTTATTATTCTCATGGGTGGTTTTTAAAGAAAAGTCACGTTCTCGCTTCTGCAGGTAACTATGAATTATCGACAGTATCCGGAGATGGTTGAACGGTGGACCCCCAAAGATACGCCCGCATCCTAACTCCCAGAACCTGTGAATGCGACCTCATTTGGGAAGCGGGTCTTTGTGTAATTAAGTCGAAGATCTCTCTAGAGGAGAGGATTCTGGGTTTACCCAGCAGGCCCCACACCCCGTGGCCAGAGGGAGAGGAGGGGCCTTGCACAGATGGGGGCAGATATTGGAGGGGTGTGGCTGCAAGCCCAGGGGTCCCGGAGCCACCGGCAGCTGGAAGACACCGGGAAGGACTGTCCCCCAGAGCCCCTGGAGAGAGCACAGCGGTCCCGACACCTCGGGTTCCGACTTCTGGCCTCTGGAGCTGTGACAGAGGGTCCATTTTTTTGTAAGCACCTCCCTGCTCCATTTGTGCTAATTTGTCCTGGAAGCCCCAGGAAACTGGAACAGTATTGGGGTGCCTCTTTCAAACTTCTTAAAGCTAAACTACTTTCCTAAGCTGAAGTCACAACATCTTGCTTTCATATTTCTTTTAAATGTTTTAATGGATTTGATTTTCACGCCTAGGTTTTTAATAGACTTTGGGTTATTTCTGTGCATGAGGCGAATGAGGGATGTAATATTTTCCGTGCGGATGATCAATGTTCGCATATTTACTGAGAAGACCGGGGTGCATCTGGGCTCTCCAAGGCACTGGTCTGTCTGCTTTCGAATCTTGCAAGAAAACCCACTCCTCGCATTGACGACGGTCTCGTGACAGTTGTCATTAGGCAAGTCCTCCCTCTGCTCTCTGCTTTTCATCTTCAGAAATGTCTTTGCCATTACTGGCTCTTTGCTCTTCTGTATGAGTTTTAGAATATATGGGTCCAATTTTAAGAAGAACCCTACTGACTTTGTTTCAATTGGAGGTTCATTTTTAAGGTAAGCTTTGAGATACGAAATGAGTCTTTCCATCTAAGAACATGGGCTGTGTCCTTCAATGACATTTATCATTTTCTCCATAAGGGTCTGGCCCATATTTTTAAAGATTTACTTCTTTGTATCCTACAGTTGATGTCACTACTTTTTGGCATCATTTTTTTTTCTATTAAATTTTGTACTCGCTTGTTATTTGTTTATTCTAAAGCTACTGCTGAATTCTTGAATGGTTTTTGCTTGTATGGGACACATTTTTTTTGCAAAGTCGGAATTTTGTAGAAATGTTACCCCAGTGATTTTGCCAATGCTCATCTCTGCTTTCATTGTCTAGAGCAGAACATTTAAAAAATTTTTGTATTTTTACCAGGTGGTGTTATGAGTGGGGGGATCTGACCTCTTTAGTTACAGCCTGAGTAATAAAAAACGTGGTTTTTCTTGGCACCGAGGTCGAGTTGAATGGAACACGCATGTATCAGAGAGGATGCATGTGTTATATATATAAATAAATCTCCCCTCAATCCCTCTTACTGCTTTTGAATGGTGATGATCCAAGTTCACTTTTGCACGGAATATATATTTTAACAAGTTTATTTTTTAAACAAGTTGATATTTTATAGCATGCTGTAACCATCTGTCATTCAGTACGTCTGAAAATCGGATAGCGAAACCCACATTTCTTTTTCAAAGAAGAAAATGTAATCATTTCTTTCCGACCTTCATACCCGCAAAAGGGATTTAGGGTACTTTTGCTATGAAGCAACACTTGCCTCCGGTGGCCAAGGGAGTCTTAAAAAATTATCTTTTTCTTTTTACTGTGTCTCCTTTTTAAGAGTTTCTCTGTCACATTAATAGCTATTTTCAGTCCACGCAACTCGACTTAAGGATGCTGATAGCATCCATCCACAGTTCTCGCTGGCCAAGGCCACAGGTGAGTCAGGGCCTGTGGGCTGTGTCGGACACGCGGGAACCTCTGCTCAGTGGGGGCTCGTGGAGCAGGGGGCGCCGGGTCAGGGTTCTGGGACTCGGAGCGTGGGGCTACTTCCTGTGTTTATTGCCCGTCCCCTCTTCCGTTTCTGCTGTACACGAATCCACTGTATTAACCGAGTGGTGGGAGGACCCAGGAGGCAGCCGCCCCTCACCCCACCCATTTCCGTTCAACATCCCTGCGTCCCCTCTCGCCCTCCTTCACCAGCTCCGTCTTCAGCTCCTTCGAAGACAACAGCGCCCCCTTCTCTGACTGCACACCTCTCTTACGACACACCGAGGGATGATGGACACAGGACACTGAATCGGTCCCAGGAGCACCACGTGTGACTCAGCGTTTGTCCGTGCTTGGAGGCCGTCACCACAGCGAGTCCAGGTAGCATCCATCGCCGAGTCGTTGCAGGGATTTTATTCTTGTGACGAGGACCTGGAAGATCTACCTGGCAGCCGCTTTACAGGGGGCAGCATGGCGCTGCTCACTGTGATCGCCACCCTGGGCCGTGCAACCCCAGCGCAGAGTGGGGGACTCCCTTCCCCCATCATCCCCCGCGCCCCACCCTGCACACCTGTGTGCCCTCTGTGCCTCCCTGTGCTCTCCCCAGCCTCCTCCCCCAGGTCTCAGAGGCCCCGATCCCACTGCTGTCCTCGGATCGGCGGATCCTTATGGGCCTGTGACCTTGGTTAGGACAAGGCAGAAGCCGAGACAGTTGTTGGATGTACATCTGCATCTAATTATCAAGTGTGGCTATTCTGGTCCTCCTTGTCTGTTTTATTGCATGTTCTAGGGCCCTGGTTTTCTTGTATTTCCGTGTCTGGCACAGCCGCCCTGGTCAGTTCTCCCCAGGAGGTCGGAAGGGCACGGCACTGCCCCAGCCTCCTGGGCCAGCCTTCCTCAAACGGCGTGCTTTAAGGTGTTGTTTCAGCTGAGTTGCCGTTGATTTGGGGATAGCGTTCGGTTGGCCAAAAAGTTCGCTTAATATTTTCCATATGACGGTCCTAGTACTGCTTAGCTGTCTTTAACTTCATCTGGAACAATTTTGTGAGATTGTATTCCAACAGTTGTCATATCATCATACATTAAAAAGAACTTATCAAAATTGGTGAATTTTTGTGCAGCCATTTTAATTTTGAAGATGGAAGAAAATATGCAACATTTTCAGTGTATTGTGATTTATTATATAAAGGTAAAAATGCAACTGAAATGCAAAAAAAAAAAAGATTTGTGCAGTGGATGGAGAAGGTGCTATGACGGATCGAATGTGTCAAAAATTGCTTGTGAAGTTTCTTGGTGCTATTGACATTTTGCCCAAATAATTCTTTAGTGTGAGGCTGTCTTATGCATTGGAAGATGTTTAGCAGCACCCCTGGCCTCTCCCCACTAGGAGCCAGTAGCAGGAGGTAGCCAATGTATTCAAAATATTCAGATCAATAAAGTTATGGGTGACAATGAAAACTGTGTCTTTTATCTTAAAGAAAAAAAAACTACATGGACATTTTGGCCAACCCAATATGTTCGGTTAACACGATTGAATAAAACCATTTTTGTGGTTCATTCTGAAAGTGATTCTTTGGAGTGTGATCTAAGGTATCCCAGGTCTTATCGATCAAATAAATGCGTTTATTAGAAAGACACAGACCTGGCACTGTGAGAGAAGCTTCGTGTTTGTATTGTCACTCTTAGGAAGGCTTTTAGGCCAACTCATGAACCTGCTTGTAACATTCGGACCCCCAGTTTCCGTGAATCCTCGGAGACGCCACTGAGGGGGCGTTAAGAACAGGGACATTAGTTCTGAGTACAGCAAAACCTGGCTCAGAATTTCAGAGCTCCATTTGCATTCTCAACATTCAGCGGGGAGGGTTTTTTTTGTTTTGTTTTGTTTATGTGCTTTTGTTTTTCTCTTGGCCCTTGAGAATGTCACAGAAAAGCACGAGGGACTGCAATGACATGCAGAGTAATTGGAGGCGGGCGGCAGAAAAAGACCCCGCCCCCCCCAGGGGACTGCGCGTGGAGACCTTTTGTGAGTGGACTGCCCGCGGAAGAGAAGGAAGAACGCGATGAATAGGTCTCCAGGGTAGGGCTCTGCTGAAAAGACGCGAAGTCTGTCACTAGGAAATGAGGGAGCAAGGGCCTGGGCGTCCCTAGTGTTTGCCTTTTGATACCGGTGTTTCTGTTTGACGCTCCGTTTCTGGATCTATGTCCTTGAATACATTCCTATTTTATAACCTCTCCTCTCCTGTGAATGTGTCCGAGTTTATCTCCATCTTCCAGGAGGGTGGAAATGGGAAGATTAGTTGTATTTTTACCGCAGGCGCTAAGGGAAGGCTGCTGTGGGTTTACCGGCAGCGCCCCCTGGTGGCATTTATATGTATTCCTTAATTCTACAATAAAGAGTATTGTCCTGGAAAAAATAAATATTTTCCAGGGCAAGGAGAGGCCACCTTGGATGTATAAGCTATGTTCTGTGTCTCAGGTTGTTAATTCAATTATTCTCTTCTCTTGCTGTGTCTATTGGTTCAGGCTGAAATTCATTCTCACGGCATCGGGGACGGGTCTACTGATATTAAATTTAGGGATGAAGTCGGTGGCTTGGAGGGGACTGACCTAAGGTGTCATGGGGGGTGGGGGTTGAAGACATTTTAATTACAGGGAACAGTACACCAGTGGCAGCAACCTGTGTCGAATTCTCACACTTGACCTGCTTTTAAACACGAGACTGTTTTAATTATACGGATACTTCTCTCGAGACTAAGGAATTTTCTCTAGCGTCATTTCATCGTATTGCGTTGCTTTCCTCTTTAGTGGAACTCAGAACATAAATTCTCAAGATGCGTTCATCGCCTAGTTGACATAACTAAAATGTGTATCTTGGGCAACACCCTATAAACTCGAACTCCACTTGAACTCTGTAGGAAGTCCTTTGGAAATTGTTTGAATACACGTTTTATGTGAGAGGTATAGACTCAGCAAACTGGGACTACCGCCGGCTTTAACTTTTGAAATGAAAAGCCCTCTTCAAATCACAGCATTAAGACTCAGAACTGATCTTTTCACATGAGCCGAATATCTGGCTAACTCTAACTCTAGAGTTAAAACCAGTGTTAACTCTAACCCTAACTGTAACTGTAACTGTAACTCTAACCCTAACCCTAACCCTAAGTCTATGTCTAAATCTAAGTCTAACCCTAACCCTAACTCTAACTCTAACCCTAACAACTCTAACTCTAACCCTAACTCTAACCCTAACCCTAACTCTAACCCTAACTTTAACTGAAACCCTAATTCTAACCCTAACCCTAACCCTAAATCTAACTCTAACCCTAACCCTAACCCTAACCCTAACAAGTCTAGCGTTAAAACCGATGCTGACACTGCTTCTTTAGTTTTCCCTTTCGCTCATCCTAGTTTCTGTTGCTGTAACTACTTTTCCCTGTGTCCTTCAAGTTTCCCTCTTGTTTGAGTAATTTAGGCTAGCGGGTCATTCAGAGCTCATTTAAAACACAGTTTTGCCGAGACTGCCTTGCACCTCTGTGTTTGAGGAGTGCTGAATGATGCTTAGCTATACAAGTGACCGGTTTGGGGGCAATTCGTTTAGAAGCCAAGGCTTTGCTCTGTGTGTGTGTGTGTGTGTGTGTGTGTGTGAGAGAGAGAGAGAGAGAGAGAGAGAGAGAGAGAGAATTTGCATGCTTACGTGTATTTAAAAATCCATATCGGGTTTACATGTGTTTTGAATGTATATTCTGGGGAAAACTAGATTTCCTTCTCGAAGCAGTGGTGTAGGTTCTTTTAGTTAAAATCCTATCTTCAGTCTCTTTCTCTCTCATCTGGGCGATGGCTTCCTAAGTGATACCTCGGCTTGTGCAGTCCAACTCATCACTCTAAGAAGGGCTTCGGATTGGCCCCAGGAATGCCGTGCTGGTATAAGGAACTCTAACTCCACCAGTAACTGGGTTTCCAGCAGAGGAGTTGGCGCACTGCTTGTGGTTTGTGGACTTTTGAGCTGTAAGGTCCTTCACCCCTGGCTTGTAGCCCCTGACCACCACATTTCTTCATAACAAAAAAACTTTTAAAGATACTTTGAGAACTTTATGGACATGTTGGGTCTTCTCATTAATACGCGCTTTCCTTTGCTTGCTGGCTAGCTTGCTCGCTTGTTTATTTATTTAAATTGTGGTAAAAGTCACATGTGATGAAATTTACCACTGGAACCTTTTTTTTTTTTTGGGTGTACAGTAGAGCAGTGTTAAGTATTCATGTTTTTGTGCAGCAGATGGCCAGGAATTTTCCATCTTGCAAAGCTGAGACTTGGTGCTCTTGGCAGGACTCCCCGCTTCTCTCTGTCTTCCTCCCCTTCCAGCAGTGCCTTCTTCTTCCGAGGCTGTGGGCCCCGGGGTGGTGGGGTGGGGCCGGGACTCCGGTGGGCAGCTAGCTCTGGGAGAAAGGGAGTCGGTGGTGAATACACAAAGCAAAGCAAAACAAAACAAAACAAAACAAAACTAATTTTCATTCTAATCAGCCACTAGTGCTCAACTATCCTTCTTGGAAAGCAAATTAATCTTATTATATTGATGAATATAGCTGGACTATTTTTATGAATTCTCATACCCTTATTTTCTCTCAAGGCCCATTTTCTTGATTTTTAAAAGTCCAGTTTCATACATGGGGGAGGAGTCCACAGGGTGATTGGTGCTAGGCAGCTTTGCTTTTAAAAAAACTGAGCTTATTTGGGTGCCATTGGTCCATAGACTACACAGGTTTCAAGTGTATACGCGTATTTCTACAGTACATCCTCTGCACATGGCATTGCACGGTAATCACCTGAAGTCAAATAATCCCCTGTCCCCACATATTGGACCTCCTTCATCCTCCTGGTTTCCATTCGCTTTCTCAATCTTTTTTAAAAATTAAATGTATTGGGGTGGCATTGGTTAATAAGATTGTATATGTTTCAAGTATACATTTCTATGGCACACGATTCGTCCATTGCATGGTGTGCCCACCACCCAAGGTCAAACACCCGCTGACAGCGTTTCCTCTGGGCCTTGACCCACATCTGCTCTCGGGTCTGACCCTGCATCTGAGGGCTGCCCTGGTCTGTGAGCAAAGGTGTGACCTCCTGTCAGTCGTCTTTTTTGCCAGATTATTTCAAGACTACTTCCGTTGGTTACTAGTCTAGTCTAAGGATGTACCGGAGGATGGCGACTGAAAAAAAATCCAAACGTTTGCTTTTTCCACCCAGGGTGGACAGCCTTTATTGGTGGGTACTGGGAGTGCACAATAGTAACCGGTCTGGAGGGGTGGAAGGCAGGGGGCAGGGCCCCTCTCCCCGCCCCACAGGGAGGACCCTGCAAGCAGGTCAGCGGGGCGGGACCCTGGACTTGACTCTGGTCACTCCGGGCCCAGCACCCTCTGAAGAGCGACTTCCCAGGCAAGAGGGCTCCTCACAACAGGGGAGGGAAGGGACATAGACGGTGCCCCATCCGAGGCCCGGGCTCCCGCCCAGGCTCACGAGGCGGAGGTGCAGTGCAGCCCCGGGTGTGCCTCTGGGCGTGGGGAAGACGCGGGTGCAACGTGGAGGGGGCGGGGCGTAGGGGCAGGGGGAGGTGGGAGGGGCGGTGCGTGAGGCCTCTGCGTGGACCTCTCGGGCTGCACGTGGCTGCACACGGCAGTGCGCAGGCGCTCCAGGGCCACAGCAGGTCCTGCCCGGGACCCCGCCCACTGCCCTTGAGCGGAAGGTGCCAGACGCCGGTGTGTCGCGGGTCACCCTGAAGGTGCCCCCGCTGAAGTCCAGCTGCCACCTCTGGGGGCCACAGGCTGGGACTAGGCTCTTGCAGGACAGTGAGACGGCAGTGACCTGCAGACTGTCACGAGCTTCTGCACAGCGGCCCGTCAGCGGCGCGAACCAGGCCCGGTTCAGACCTGCGGCAGGGGCCCAGCCCGCTCCGGGCGCCCCCTCCGGGGGCAGCTGGAGGGACGCCGTGCTGCGCGTGTCCACGCAACAAGAGGTTTTGCCAGCATTTGAGAATTTTATGTTCATGTGGCTTTTTTTGGCAACATCTTCTCTTTATGAGGGTGATTCCAAGCCTGGGATATATTCAGCGGACCCCTGGACCTCTTCTTGGAAAACCCCTGCTCTTTTCTAAGGTAGGAATATGCCCGTGTGCACGTGCATGTGGGCGTGCGTGCACGTGTCCGTGCACGTGTGCGTTGTCCTCCGGAGTGCTGGGGAGGGTGCAAGGCATGCTGGGACAAGGGGATTTACCATAGCTCTTCTTTCTTTTTATGTGAAAGTACAAATTTCAAGTCCATGAACTTTCTTTAGTCCTTTGAGGAAAAGAGAAGCGGTCCTCTGTTAAAGACTTGCCTATGATTTTGGAGAATATTTTAGGGCACGAAGCAAAAATAAAAGGAAAAAAATCCAGCCCTTTCATGAAGAGATCAAACTTATACATAAAAAAAAAAAACTTTGTCAGCTGCCTATTCTGATTTCGCCTATTCCGATTGCTCAGACATTTTCCTCTCGGGTTGGGGCTGTTTTACTTTGGAATGAAAACGTATATACCCCCTCCCCCAGCTGTTGCCTGGAACCCTTCATCATCATACACTTTGACACAGTGAGAAAAGAATGCCATTCATTTTGTTTCAAGTTCAAAATGCTTTAGGATAAAGTGTCAGTTGCAGAGATGTTCCTCGTGGAAGGAAATCTGGGAGAATGTTAAACAATTTCACCCGTTCCTTTTCCTAAATTCATCTGTTTTTCATAAACTCAAGGATACTTCGAATTAGAAATGAAATAAAAATATGAGTAATATAGTAAAGGAATTTTAGATGAAACAAAAAGTTGGGGAAGAACTGGACACAAATTTGACAGACAGAAGGTAGACTTCCTCAGTGTGGAAGAACTCATCATACACGTTCACTGAAATTTTGCTTCGGTCTTCCTTGTGGTTCTTTGTGAAGTAACAATGTCACGTAATCGGATCCGGTGGTCCGTTTCCTCCCTTGGAGCAGAGGTTGTGTGGATGAGTGAACTCAGGTACCCTGAGACCTGCAGGGCTCTGCACACGTCGCCAGGGTGGTGAGTGGCCGTCTGGAGTGCATGCAGATGTGTGGCTGCATGGAGCTGTCACTTCTGAGCACTGGGACTCTTCTCTGCACCTGGCTGATGGCGACTTTTGTGTGTGCCCTCTACTGGCCTGAGGGGTGGCTTGCTGGCTGTTTGGGGGCGTGTCTGTGAGGGTGTTTCTAGAAGACAGTAGCCTGAGCAATGCAGGTGGGCATCCTCCGGGCCCTGTGGGACCTGGGGAGGACAGAAGGGCAGACAAAGGGGGCATTCGCTCTCCTGCCCTTGGAGGTCAGTGCTCCTGGGTCTTGGGCCCTCGGGCTCAGATGGGACTATGCCACCAGCCCTCCTGGATCTCCAGGGTGGGCCTTCCAGGCCTCTGTCACCTGGGGAGCCCATCCCTGTAACAGCGTTCCTCTTAGGTAGCCATGTATCAATCTGTCAGTTCCGTGTCTCTGCAGGACCCTGAAACACAGGGTTGATTGTCCGTCTTCTCATGATGGAAATTCCCGCCATTACCCCTTAGGCTAATGAGGGTCCCCATCTTGCCCTTCCTTTAATCTGCAGCGAGTGGGCCGCCCCACGCCATTCCCGGAGGGTCCGTGTCAGTGAGGCGATGGGACAGAGACAGCTGGACAACATTAGCACTAGTAGCTAGACGCAAACCAGGGGATGAACAGTCGGAAAGATTCCAGCATGAAAAAAAGAAAAGCTGCAATTCGTAATTTTGACCACACACAGGCCTTGCACTGTTGATTTAAGGGGCAAGTCCTGTACAAAGTTTCAGAGTTTCTCCCTATGAAAAAAGTTAGAGATAATTATTTTTTGTTTTCCGAAAATGCACGTGATTGTGGCAGACAAATTGCAGTGTTTTCAACCTACTCTTGATTGAAGATCTGTGATGGAGTGAAATTCCCATTTAATAAACGGAAGGGTTAGGGCAGCTTATTTATAGTGTATTATTACTAGTCAACAAATTAGGAGATCTTACCCATAGTAACACTTGAACTTTATCCTAATGAATTTTCAGACAGTCCCCAAATGGCACTAAGAACTTTAACAAATGAGGAAAGAGCTCTTCAGCTTGTTGTCCTGGAAAATTTTGTTTTAATGAATAACACGCAGCTCAGGGTGTCTATTATTAGCACCCAAACACCGCCAGCTTCTATTTTACGAAAATGCCACCAGTTACAAAAGTTTAATGCCGTCATTAGAAAATTCCACATGCAATCTTCATCAGCATGAATAAATCATCAACTCTGTTAATCCTGGGCCAGGCGATGAAGAGATGCCGCAAACAGGAGTCACAAGGTTTTTCTTCTTTTCCTTCTTTTGGAGAACTCCGGCGGAAAATACATTCAGCAGGTGTTCCGCATCAGCGCGATACTTTGCAGGACGCCGCCTGTGGGTCGCAGGGCGGGGCAGAGGTAGGGCCGTAGGTGTTCATGTGGGAAACAATGCAGCGGTTGATGAATGATAGTGGGAGAATAACCAGTGTTTCACGCGCTCACCGCTGTGAGCCTGCTTTTGCCCACCCTGTATGTGACACACCCAGTCCCGGGGACGGCACCCTGTGCTCCCATAAATGCCCGTGGCTCGGGGAAGGGCTTACGGAGGCCAGAGCCTCGGTGACTCGACCTTGACCCGGGGCACGTTTGCAGGGCGGGGACATGCAGAGTTTGCAGCGAGGTCTTTTCAGGTCCTGGTTCCACATCCTCTCCCCAGCATCGAGGGGACCCCTTTCCACTTCCGACTGCACGCGTCTGGCTTGGCTTTACAAAAGCCCATGGCTGTGCGACACGCGTGTCTGCTGCTCACACGCGGCCGCAGACCTGGTGCAGTGACACACGGGGAACCACGTACGTGTTCTCCCTATCCCTCTCCCTCTGCTCTGCGAACCACTGTGGTTCGTGGGAAGGACGGCCTTACCTGGATGCTTTTCCAGGCCTCCGAGTCCGCAGAGAAAGTGAAATGCTGAAAAGTGTTATAGGCTCGTAAACTTTTATTTTATTGGCAAGGCCGCCATAAAAATTGCATTTTGTTTTCTGGGATTTTTTTTTTTTTTTTTTTTTTTTTTTTTTTTTAGGAAGGAGCCATTTGTGTGTATTCAGTGTTTGCGAGGGTGGCTCTTCCCTCTGAAAACGGCCTGGTCCATTTATGTTAGCCCTTGAACCGGGGGTGGGCGTTGCATCCATTTCCACGCAGCCTGTCGGGACCCGAGGGAAACAGAGGCCACGGGGCCGAGGCAGGGGGCGGGGCCTCCTCGGGGTGTGGCCGAACCTCATCCCAGGTGAGGCCGGGTGTCCCGTCCGTCACACCCTAGACGGAAACGAGGCCAGCCGGAGGAATAGCATTCTCGCAAGGCGTTACCACTGTCACTTGGCTGGACGGCCAGTCTGGGTCTTGGACATCCCGCTCCAGCCGTGGTTTGCTCCAGCTCATGGAGTCTGAGTTGTTGGTTGGCAGCGTGTGTGCACCGGGGTGATGGGCCAGCGGCGGGACAGGACCGTGAACCTGGAGGCACGGGAGCCGCGGCCACCCCTGTGCAGGACGGGGAGCCCAAGGCCGCCTGGGGGTGGCAGGGGGCCTGCTTGTCTGAGTTACTTTCTGACTTGGCTCCCGAAGGGGCGGCGGGATTTGCCCTGCTCCGCCCTCCCACGTTGGATGGCTGGGCCTATGAGAGCGTCTGACGACAGGTGATTAACAGGAGAAAAGGTGTCCCGGTGTGCTGATGCTGAATGCCTGGGGCAGTCTTGTGTGCATGTCGTCTAAGGGCGAGGGGTGGTGGACCTGACTTAGGGGCGCAGTAGAGGGTTTTCAGGGAGCATGAGTGGACTCATTCTCTCAGGGAGGGGTTCTGTGAGCCCTGAGTTCCTTCAGGGACTGTCATTAGGCAGAGAAGGGAGTTCAGAGAAAGCCTTGCCCCACCCTGACTGATTTCAAGTGTCTTCAGCTCAAAATAATCTGCATTCCAAAGCGGCATATTTTGGGGTGGCATATCCCGAACCCCTTCGCCCAGGGGAGAGATGAGGGGACTGTACTCAGTGTGGCCCCTTGAAGCCATGGGGGGGGTGGTCTTGACCCTGGGTTGGCAGCTGAGGCCCAGGACACGAAGAGGCAGAGGCCGGGACGCATGGTTTCCCCTCCCCTCTGTCCCCTCCAAGCATGTCACCGTGTCCCCAGTTCCCTTCTCTCAGTAGCAGGGGTGCTGTTATTAACCGCGGGCTGCCGACCACCCCACTTTCTCCGTTTTGATTCGAGCTAACTCTGCAAGGGTCCAGGGGACATCCATACCGTGTGTCTTTGCTTCAGTCATGCCGTCCAGGGGGATCTGGGGGCAGTGACCCACCGGGTGAGTCCCTACAGCAGGGAGTGAGGCTGGACTCGGCGGCAAGAGCAGAATCTCAAGATGGAAGAAGGAGGCAGGTTGGGGTGGGCGGGTGGCAGACCGAGTTTTGTCGTGGGCTCAGTGGCCCCGGGGGCAGATTGGCTCTTTGACTGCAGGGTCCGGCAGAAGTGGGGCCTGCTGGAGTGTGGTTAGTAGGGTAATAACATGGGCGCAATAATTTACAGCTTTAATTCGAACACGTCACCTAAAATGTCACGTGGTGTGCTAGAGTATGATATTGTCGTTACAGAAGTGCATGCTTATGATTTTGTAATAAAAGTTTTTGTAATTAAAAAAGGGGGGCATTTTCGTGCCAGACCCTGTATTTTTTGGGACTGACCCTGTGCCAACACGCAGCACTGATGATTGCAGCCAAGGGCTGGGAGATTGAGGCCCAGAACATGTTTTAGGGGATGTTGTCACGTCCTGTTTCCTGGTGTCACATTGGGCGGGTGTCATGTCGTCCACCCGGAGAACCTTTTGTTTTTTGGATTATAAAAGAAACAGATGCTTTTTAGAGAGTACTTGAAAAATATAGGTAAGTATAATGAAGAAAACAAAAATCACCCATAATTCCACAAACAGAGGTGACCACAGCAAATATTTGGGAAGTATCGGCTTTCATTATTTTTGAAACACATATTCCTAAAATTATTTGAGGCATATCACTTGAGAGAGTTTAGATTTTTTTTATTAAACAACTTCACCAAGATATAACTTACATACCACAATATCCACCCACTGTGAGTGTGCAGTTAATTTGAGTAAGTGTGTGAACCTCGCCATCCCCACAGCCCAGCGGGGGGAAGTTCCATCTCCCCAAGAGGAGCTGCCTGCCCGCGTGCAGTGAATTCTCACCCTCACCCCAGCCCGCCCAGGCGACCCCTGGTGAGCTCTCCGTGTCTAAATTTCCTTTCCGAGACTTTTCGGGGGAATGGAACCATGCAGGGTGAGAGCCTTCAGCTTCATCCTCTTCGGGTGCGTTTCTGAGAATCGTCCCTGTGGTGTCGCCTGCATCCCCACTTCATTCACGTTGACCGGAGACTAGTGCTCCAATGTGTGGATAGGCCAAATGTTGTTCACGCCTGCATCCGCGTTTGCTTATTAGGAATACTGTTGCTGTGCACATATATTTGTATTGGGTAAAGTCCAGAGAGTTCCGTCGCCGGTTTGTGTAGTAAATTTATATGTTGCTTTTTTTTTTTTAAGATTTTATTTATTTATTTTTAGAGAGGGAAGGGAAGGAGAAAGAGAGAGAGAGAGAGAAACATCAATGTGCGGTTGCTGGGGGTCATGGCCCTGCAACCCAAGCATGTACCCAGACTGGGAATCGAACCTGCAACACTTTGGTTCGCAGCCCACGCTTATATGTTGCTTTTTAGGACATGGCCAGGCTGCCTCCCCAAGTGGCTGCGCCGTCGCCCATCCCCACCGGTGGGTGTGGGAGGTTCGGTTTCTCCGCCTCGCCCGCCTCCGTCCTGCCCGTCATTTCCATCCTAGTGCGTCGTGGTGCTGCTGCCCCGGGTTTTCCCGGCGCGGAGCGCCCTGCCCTGTGCTCGCTAATCACCGGCATAGCCTCTGTAGTGAGCTGTGTCTGCAAATCTTGCCCATTTAAGCACTGGACTGTTTCTTCCCTGTTTCCCTCTGAGTTCTTTACTTGGGATGCAGTCCCGGCGCCGGACGGATGATTGGCAGGTCCTTCCGCCCCCAGGTCGCTGCTCGGCTCCTCACATTCTCTGTGCTACCCTTTTGAAGCGCAGAAGTTTTTCATTCCAGTGAAGTAAAATGTATTGTTTTTTTTTTCTTTTATGGATTGTGCTTTTGGTGTCATATTTTAGAATTCTTCGCCCAACCTAGGGTCATCACCCATGTCTCTTATGTTTTCTTGGAGCGGTTTGGTAGTGTGGCTCTTACAGCTTGGTGTCCAGTACATAATCCACGTGGAAGTGACTTCTGCGTGTGGTGCGTGACAAGGATCTTAGATCTTTTTCTTTCCTTTCTTGCACGAGGCTGTTCAGTGGTCCCAGCACCCTTTCCTGAAATGCCTGGGCGCCTTTGTTAAACATCCACTGGCCGTTCATGTAAAGGTCCATTTGGGGACTTCCCATCCTGTCCCACCGGTCTCTGTGCCTGTCCTTGTCCCCACCCTCCTGGCTTGCTGTGACTCTACAGTCCTCGTGGACCTGGGCACCGGCAGAGCCCCCGAAGGTGCTCTTCTCTCACCGAACGGTTTCGGCTGTTTTTGTTCCGTCGTGTGATAAAAACAACCATTTCAGAGTCAGTTTATGAAATTCTACAACAAAGCCTGCTTTGAGTTTGATCAAGGTTTCATTGAATTTACTTATTTATGAGGGTGGGGGGGTGCCCAGAAAAACCTGGAATTTATTTATGAAAATTCTCTTTTTATTTTTACATGTGTAAACTTCAGTCACCTTCAAAATACTCTCCATTTGAGGCAACACACACGTCGAGACTTTTTTCCCATGGCTCAAAATAGTTTGAACTCATTAATTTTGATGTCTTTTCGTGTTTCTGCTGCTTTTTTGTTTCACTTTTTCTATTTTGGCTAAACATTTCCCTTTGAGGACTTTTTTTCTTCCAGGGTATCAAAAAAAGTTACTTGGGGCAAGATTGGATTAATAGGGAGGATGGGGCATGGGGCTTATGCCATTTTTGATCAGACACTGCTGAACACTCAGTATGGTGTGGGCAGGTGTGCTCATCAATCACCCATCACGAAATGGGCAAATGCATTGAAAGGGTCTTCAGAGAAAAATTCACTGAGGCAGAACGCAGCCTCTCACAACAACGCCTGCTGGCACACTATCACAGATGGGTTCCTAGAACGCTCGCCTAGTGGGGGAAGCTTGTACTACAGGGGGCCTGCCCTCCAGAAGATAATTATGTTTCTTTTGGGGGGTCCTTTCCCTTGTATTTTATCAGAGCCCTTGCCCATGTTTTCACAATTCTGATGCTTTTAATTGGGAGAGAGTCAGGGGCGTTTCTGGTGGGAAGAAGGGGCTTGGGCCGGATTGCCTTTCAGTTTCCCTTTTTGTCCTAGAACCCACTCAGCGTCCACCCCATGCCACCCACGTCTGCAAACGAGAGGATGGGTCTTTACAACAGAGAAGCCTGTGGCTGTCCCTCTGTCACCTAGCATCTTCCTGTCGTGTCTGCGGGTGCCCTGCAGGGGAGTGAGGGGCGGGGCCCTCCTGGAGCCCCTGAGAGTGCAGGTTGCCCAGGATGACCCTGAAATGGCACAGACACCAGCCCGCACCCAGGCGGCACTTTCCTGCTGTTTCCTGACCCTAAGCCCTGAGCTCCATGGGAGGCAGTGCCCCACCCAGTGGGGGGGATGCCCCTCCAGCACCCCCAGCCCAGGAGTCACATTCTGTCTTCTTCCAGGTCACGAGGCACACGGTGGGGTCTGCGTGCGGCCCTCGCTGCTGATGTTACAAGGTCAGAGGCAGCGACCTGGGGAGCGTTTACCCTCAGTGTAACTGTTACTGCTTCATGAAGTGGGATCGCACGCCCCCCAGGCAGTGGAGCTGCGGGCACCCTGCTGTGTCCTGGGTGTGGGCGGGCCATTACTGCCTGCTCCAGCCCTTTCACTGCAGGGCTGTGTTATTAGCGGGGGTGTCCGCCCGGCGGCCCTGGCCAGTCTCAGGCCTCATTTATATGTGTGTCAGCATTACTGAGGCTGCATGGAGCAGGCTGTGGCCGCTTGGGAAGGAGAGGAAAGCCCCAGGTGTCTGAAGTTTGCTCAGCGCACCTGAAAGGAAAAGCACTGAGAGAAGCAGGGGTCTGAGCCACCAGGCGGTTCAGTGAAAATGTGTCTGAAACATGAGCCAAGCCAAGTGTCCCAGAGGCAATGCCACAGCCACCCTAGCAGGGAAGACAGACGTCATTGAATAATGTGGCCACATCACTGAGGAGAAGCCCCTGCCGAGGCAAAAGTCATCGTTAGTCTAGGGATGGAAAAATATCAACCGCTTCTCCCTGCACGTTGGGAAGATCACCCCAAAACACCCCCAATGTCCCTGATTCCCAGTGGCGTGTCCAGATTGATCAGAAGTCTTCCTGAAGCTGACAGGAAAGAGCAGGTCAGGGAAGGGAATGTCACTGGGCTCCGGAGGGCCGCAGAAATGTCCTCATTATGCCGGTGCGGCACTGCCCGGAAGGGGTTTCGTGCTCTGGGTCAGGGGCCGGTGGATGCAGAGGTGTCGGCCCAGAAGGGGCGGGCAGAAGGTGGGGGTCCCAGGCTGCGTCGAATACGGGAAACAGGGCTCAGAGAATTGCTTCCGTGAGGGTGACATGGGACACTGAAGTCTGGGAATGGACCGGAGTGTGTGTGTGTGTGTGTGTGTGCGTGAGAGAGAGAGAGAGAGAGACCAGACCAGATGGTGATGAAAAGGAGGGCTGTTAGCTGAACAGGGAAGTAAAGGGTTAAACTTCTCGGGGGGCCTGAGGGTTGTGCTAGAACCGTGTCTCGTGTCTCGCCTGACCCGGAGAGAAACGACTTTCCACCCAGCACCTCCGAGCAGCTCAGCTGCGACAGCACAGACTGGGAGTGAGTCGTGAGCAGCTCCGGGATTTGGTGAGCAGTCCCGAGTTGCTCTTTGTTTTTGTTTTGTGTTGTTTTTATTAAGAGCAAGCAGGCTTTGGGGGGCCAGACAGGAGGATCCCAGCAGCGGTAATCCACACTGTTTTTAAAACAAGCATATGGTGAAATCTCCATCGCGGTGCTGATTCAACACACGGTTTTTGTCCTTATCCTCAAACCGCTGCGGTTTGCCAGGTCTATACGTGAAACCCAGAGGCCTCATCTAATTCAACAAAAGGTCGGAAAAAGTGGCAAGTGCACCCCAGGTCAACATACCGAAAGGGGGTGTTCCCGGCAAGCTCTCAGCAGTGCAAGTGGGACCCTCAGTGTTACATCCACTCGACTGGGGGATGAGGAACCAGAGGGGTGCACCCAGAGGGGGCAGCTAGTTTCCCCGAAGCGACACAGCTCCTGGTCACTTACCTGCCGTTGGACTTCTAGCTCGGTGGGTTTTCCAAAGATGTTCCACTCACAGGGGCAGCCCGATTCGAGTCCCACTGAACGCCCAAAGGAAAGAGGTTCAGATGGGCAACCCACGGCGCTTCCTCATTGTACAAACGAGGACACAGGCCTGACGCACCAGGGTCCTGCGAGAAACAGCAGGAGGAGGTTGGATACACACACACACACACACACACACACACACACTCATACGCGCTCAATACTGGTTATAATCGGCCTATTCATCACAAGTCATAGGTAATTTATTATAATATACTGTCATTTATTTGTTATGTCTTTATTATAAGTTACTTAACGTCGGGCAAGCTGGAGAGCAAGGACACAGGCCCCGAGGACTTCTGGGCTGAGTCCGAGTCCCAAGACAGGAGAGGACCCATGCCCCAGCTCCAAACCAGCCAGCCCCAGAGAGCCACAGCCCCCTTACTTGGCCTTTTCGCTCTAGCCAGGCCCTGGGTGGGTCGGGTGAGGCCGCCCGCCTTGGGGAGGGCTGTCGGCTTCCCTGTGGCCCAGTCAGGCCGACACATGCAATCAGTCCTCGTGCTCAGCCCCCCGTGAGCCCCCCAGAGCCGTGGGGACCCCGGTAGCGACTGAGTCCCCGAGTCCCTTCTCTCCCCACCTCACCTTCAGGTCGAGGCGGCGGAGAATGTGGGTTTCCGACATCTCGATGATTAACTTACGACTCTCCTACATCTCATTAGCGCTAGTGTATGCACATTTGCATAATTAATTTCTAACAAACTTCTGCAGTGTCTTATACAGAATTTTTCTCAAATGCTTGGGAAGGAGCTTTTTAATTTACATATTCAGAAGAGCGTTTAACTTCCAGTTAGATTTGCCCACCCCCACCCCCCCCGTGCGAGTGAACGGCTCGTTGCCGAAATGCGGGCCCCCTGCCGGTGGCCTGTCTGTGAATTCGGTGTGGACGATGGCACAGGGGTTGTGCAGGGGATTTGGCCGGGGACAGCTTAGAAAGAAACAATAAATATTTCCTAGATTGAGATGAGACAAAGAAAAAGAAGAATGTTTTCTGTTGCTTTGCATCGCGTTCCCTTTGTAAGGAAGAGCTTTGTTCGATGTTGAACCTCACGTGACATTATTTTAAGCATCTGGTAGAGATGCGAAGAAGCTGCCGCGTGTTCTAGAAATTGGTGCGATGCGGGCCACCAGGCTGGTCGTGAGAGGGGAAGGTGGGCAGGCCACGGCTGCGTCCTCGACGTGGACGTCGTGCCGGACTGGCCCGAGCCGTGGGAGGGCCGCGGGGCCGGCAGGGACCTCAGCTCGCTTGTCTGAGCACAGCTTATTCCGGTCGCCAGCACGCAGCCGTGCCAAGGAAAGGCCCCACCCTCACCTGGGAGCTATCTGCTTGCGGAGGTGCCCATGTGTGCATGCCTGGCTGCGTCTCCCCCCGGGTGTCCTGGGAGGTTTGCCGGACTCGGGCCTGCCACCCCTCCTAGAACAGGTTTTCTGTGCTATCGATGACGACAACGATGCTGCCATTAAAGTTAGCAGTAGTGAAGGGCTGGGCAGTTTGGCCAGAGGTCCTGTGCCTGAGAAGGAGTTCACCCCCCTGAGGTCCCCGTTGTGGGAGGTGGATGGGGCTGGCCTGACTCCAGGTGTAATCACAGGACTCAACTCAGTTACTGGCTGGAGGAGAGGGTCCCGCTCGCCCGCAGTCCTGAGTCCACGTGCAGGAGAATCCTGGACGCACAGAGGCAGTTACGGGGCCGAGCCCCCCGCCAGGTCCCGCTCTCTTACTGCAGGTTGGGACCCCTTCCTCCAGCAGAGGCCTGCGGGCACTTCGCCGTTCAGAAACCGGGAAGAGTGTCCTGCCCTGGACAGAGCCCGGGCTTCTGCTGACCCCTGGCGTTGGCAGGCGGGCTCCCAAGCCCCTGCACTGTGCTGGAGGTTGTCTGACCGCGACTTACCGTCATCAGGGCCGGGGGCTGCTCTGAACCCCGGTTCTTTCTCTTTCTGGGCTGATCCAGAAGACTCCAGGGACCCGGGAAAGTGGGACCCGCAGAAGGCAGGCATCCCTGGGAAGAACCCCTCTGGTACGGAAACCACAGGCACACAGAAACCCAGCTGTTCAGATGCAGCTCACACGCGCCGACAGGGATTTGAAAATAAAAAAGAGGATCACCACTCCCAGGATTAATCTAGGATTAATCTAGTTCTTCAGTACCAAAACCACAGATGTCCTGAAGGAAAAATGGATGCTCTCTTTTTTTTTTTAAAAAAAAAAACACACACAACTAATAATTCTGTAGAATCATGATTCTCCTAAGGAGATCATCTCCCGTGAGCAAGACGGCTTCGAAGAAATCCATCCCCTGATCAGCTCACGTCCGTGATGGATGCACAGGGGGCTGTCCCCTCGTGGGTGACGGAGGCCGCCGGGCTGGGCTGATGTGAGGAGCGCCGGGCTCTGAGGCTGATGGACAGCGTCGGCACTCGGGCAGCGAGTGTCTCGCTCCCTGCTGAGGGCCACCGGTGAAATACCAGCCTGGACACGTTCCTGCTTATTAACCTTTGAAGAGCGGGAGCTCATCCCCATTTTATTAGACCCATTTTCTTTAACTCGGCCTCTTTACTTACTGATCGCCTCTCCGCTGATGCATCGCACTGCAGGCGGGCGTTTTGGACCCTTTTGGGTCTCTCTTCCATCTTCCCGTGCAGTCACCTTTGATATTTAAGATGTAAATATCGATGTCTGTCTATTTAGAGAGAGAGAGAGGGAGAGAGAGAGAGGGAAAAGAATGCTCTTGTCCAAAGTCTGTGTTAGTTCTGGCCCAAGCCTTTGCCTGAATAAGCCTCTGGATGAATTAAGGGTATGAATTGCGTAGGAGGTTGACTAGTAAGAGTCTAACCCCTGAGGTTCCGGGCCCTGACCCTTGAACTCTGTGGTCGGTAATGACGGTGGCGGGAGGGGGTAGGGAGCACGCTTGGGCGGCAAACTGAAGACAGCACTTCTGAAAGGAGTCTCGAGGGACCTCAGAGACAGAAATATAAATTTGTGCTTAAGATTTCGAGTCTTGGAACCGGACTGATGTGATTCAAGTTCTGCTGCTGCTGTGCACGGGCGGTCAGACCTCCCCAAGCCTCAGTTTCCTCCCCCTGCCGTGGGGACAGTGAAGGTGCCGGAGCACAGGCCCTTGGGGGAAGGGGACTGTTGGGAGAGCTCATTGCCGGCGTCCCACTGGGAAGACCACTCTGCTCTGAGCTGCGGGGTCCCTGGCTTCCCACACGCACAGTCAGTAGCCACGTCAGCGGTCAGTCCGTCAGCGTGGGTCTCAGTTCGGGTCAACAGTGCAAGCAGACAGTACGTCCTGAGCAAGCCTGGTGGGGGTCCTGCTCCCGTGGGAAGTATGGCTTGCTAGGGGACATACACTGGGAGCTAGTTAACAAATAATGTGATGCCACAGGTGCCACGGAGGGAAAGAGCCGGATGCAGTGATGCTGGGAGAGAAGGGAACAGGACCCATGCCAGGGGTCGGGGGCCCCTCCTGGCGGGAATGAGGGAGGAGACAGTCGAGAAGGGACGGAGCACATGCAGGGCCCTGGGTCAGCAGCGCCACTGCCTGCGCCGGTGTGTGGGTGTGCGGGCAGCCGGGCCGGGTGCCGGGAGGGGTGGGCAGGGCGGACAAGGATGACGGAGGGGTGTTCAGGTCTGTGGTCCAGGCCCCGAGCCACGGTGAGGAGTCGGGAGTGGGCGTCCAGTGACGTGGGAAGTTACGCGGCTGTTTTCAGCAGGCGAGCGATGTGTTATATATAATTACTTACACACGCATTCACACACATAACACGAGCGTTTCTGTTCGTCTCACTCACGAGCACTTGGCGAGCTGTGGTGAGCCTGGGCCTCATCGCCGGGACTTGCTCGGACTTTTAAGGCAGCAGCAATGTGCCCCATGAAGGGCCTTGATGGGAAGGTTAAGGGGACAACGCCCACAGGTTAGTCTTTGTTCAAAGAGAAAAGTTAGTGGTCAGTCCAGGGACTCTCCATTTTTGCCTCCTCTCAAAGGGAATGGTGAAAATTGTCAATGAAACGAAATCATTGCTGTGGAGCGTTTTTCCTTACAATATTTTGAGTGAAAAAACAGGCTTTGAAACTGCACTTCTTTAACATGAAAACACACTGCTGATGGGGAAGGCATTCCCATAAATTGTCACCGAGGTGAAAACATGTTCGTCTCATCGATAAGGCCAGTAGAGAGGATTACCTGCAATCGGGGGGTTTAAGGGAATGATTTCTGGGCTAGCCCGAATCTGTCACCTTGGACCGAGCGATCACAGCTTTTACTGTTAAGGATTTAGGGTCCACTCAGAGCCCAGGCTCTGAGAGTGCCCCCCGCCTGCCGCCCAGTCCCTGCCCCTGCCCTCCCTGTGCAGCGAGAGCAGGGAGGTCTGGCTGGGAATATTTATCACCCGCATCCCGATGCTGCCACAGGACGGGAAGAAACTCTCTCCGGAGCCGAATCAATCAGAGAGGATTAGGCATCTGTGTTCTGTGATGTCCTCGATTTATGTCAGTCCAGCTTCTGGCTTCGGAGCGTAAAAGGCCTTCAGTGGAGTATCTCTCCAGCCCTGTGAGTGGTTTGTGGTCCGCGTTTCTCCACCTTTCCTGGAGCCACGAGCAAGCCAGGGGCGCAGAGCCGGCTGGGGGTCCCCAAACAGCGGCCGTCTGTACAGAAGACCACGCATGTGTTCGTGAGAGGGGACGGGCCGACCTGCTGCACAAAAGACGGTGAACGTCTGTGTGTGACAAGGGGACCAGCCTGCTGTCCCGGGACTCCAGCAGCCTACCGGGCTGAGGAGCATCCTTCTCACTGACAGGAAAGAGGAACCATTTCACAGTTAACGCTGGTTATGTTTAAAGCATTTTTGTGACTTACAGAGAAATTTTACTTCAGTTGGTGGTGCCTGTGTGCGCCCCACCCCCATTCATGGCATGTGGACCCGAAACCAGCAAAACTGTTCGACTTTATCGTCCTTCCTAAACTTCAAACGTTTCTGGTTTGTGTCTGTTGAACCCTGTGCACAAAGTCAAGTCCAGTGACAACTACGCGTGTTTACGTGAATGCACAGCGTGCAGAAACGTACTTGGATTTTGTCACGGGGAAGGACCCACTATCAGAAAGTTTGAAAACAGTTGATAAACTCACTGGAAATCATTCATCTGTGCATTGTCGGCACCGTCCGCTTCCGTTAAGTCATTTAAAAAGGGTCTCAATTGCACCCACTTTGCTGCCCGTCAGACTTGGGGTCTCCCTGGGTAGGAACGCTGTTGGAGAACACTCATGTACTCACAGCCAGAGGCGTCCACCCACGTGAGGCGGCTCCGCCGCGTCCTGGTCCGTGCAGGACACCCCCGCCTTGAGCTACACCGGGCCGCACGCGCCCCTTCTCCCGCAGACCCGGGGTGGGGGGGCGCTGCGAGGTGGCCCCCGGCGCGGCTGGAGGTGGCGGCCCCAGGGCCCGTGTCTGTACTGCATTCAAAGGCCCCTTGGCCCCAGCGGACCCCCAAGACCTCCGCTAGAGGGGCCGCAGGGGTCGCGAGGGACTGAGCGGAGCCTCCCCACTCTCACCCCGTCCCCGGGAGCCCCGTGCTTGTCGTCTCCGTCCAACCATCCTCGCTCCCTGCGCGCCGCGGCTCCTGCGTCTGACGCCACGACAGAATGACGTCATTGCCACTGTGCCTACGCAATGCACGCTGTAGACGCCGCATTGCTAGAGATAGACCTTTTTTTTATTTTTCGATATGGCTTTTAAATTTGGGTTTTTCTTAAAGAATACTGTGAGAACAGGGTCAGAAACAAGCAGACAGCGGCAGAGCCGGGGTACTGCAGAGGCGGCCCCTGCGCTTTCCTCCGGGCCCCACGGCCAGTCATTCCAGGTTCTTCCCGGCAGGTGCTGTCCGCCAGCGAGCGTGCGCGTCGGGTTTTAAACACAGAATGATGTTCCTCGTTCTGCCCACTCTCCCCGTGAATGGTGTCTCAGAAATCTTTCCATCCTGCTGGTACCTCTTAATTCCACCCGCGCTCCGAACGCCGGTAGAGGATTCTGTTGTACAGATGTACCAAGATTTATATTCCGGCCTATTCTGGGGGTGCTTTCGTGGCTCCCAGGTTTTCGCGATCACAACACGGGATGCAGGGACCGACTATGCTCGTAGCCGTGTGAACAGTTGTGGAGGGCCGATGCCTAGCTGTGTGGGGCCGTGAGACCGACTATAAGAAATATGGCCACGCTGTCTCCCGTAAACGTTGCATGCATTTATTTTCTTCCCAGCAGTGTACTTACAGTGGTCATTTACTCATATCCGCTTTGATACACAAAGATGGCGACATGTTTTTATTTTTGCCAGTTTGAGAGATGTTAGATTAAAATGTATCTGAGCTGCATTGCACTCATCGTTAGCAAGGTTGAGCGCATTTAGAAATGCTTCCAGGCCATCTGTACTTCCCTTCCCTCTGGAGATGGCCCAGGTGTGTCTGCCTCCGTGGTTGGCGGTTTTCTTACTGGTTTGCTTCGGCGCTTTTTAATTACGGAGGACTGGAGCCTTTTCCTGCACGTTGCAAACATGTTTCCCAGTTTGTCATTAGTGTTTTGACGTTTGGGGGGTAGTGTTTTCCACAGTGGAAACTTGCCGGACTATGTAGTCAGATATCACAATGTTATCTTTGCAGTTTGTAAGTGTTGATTCTCAGTGGGAAGACCCTTCGGTGTACTGTTGTTGAGATGGTCATCAGCGAAGCTTTGGTGTATCTGTCTTCCTGGTGCTCCTCCTGCTGCAGCTCGGAGGGTGCGAGTCTCAAGAATTTATCTTCTTATTTTTAAAATAACATTAATTTCTGTTCTCTCTCCAAAATCACCTCTTTTCCACAAACTATTTTTTAATTTGCAAATTTTCAAAAATTTTATTTAGTTTGTGAAATGTATTTTTTTTGAGATACCATTGACATGTAACATGAGTTTCAGGTGTACGGCATGATGATTTGCTCTGTTTATATATTGCGAAATGCTCACCACACCAAGCATCGTCAGCATCCGTCACCACACAGAGTTATAATGTATTTTCTCTGGTCCTGAGGATGTTTGAGATCTGCTCTCTCAGCAACTTTCAGATATGTAATTCAGCATTGTTAACGATAGCTACCTCGCTGCACATTGCTTCCCGGGACTTGTTTTACAGCGGAAAGCTTGTACCTCTGGATGCTCTTTACCATTTCGCCAACCCCCTGCCCCGCCCTGCTCTCCGCCCCCACCCTGCCTCTGAGAGCCATCCTTTCTCTGCATAGTTTGCCTTCTCTGTCTGACTGACTTCATGTAGCATAATGTCCTCCAGGTCCATCCATGCTGTCACAAAGAAAGAGATTTCCTTTTCATGGCGGAAAGATGTGCCCTTGTGTGTACAGGGCACATTTCCTTTATCCACCCATCTGTCACAGGCACACAGGTGGTTTTCCAGGGCTTGGCGGCTGCGGATAATGCTGCAGTGGACATGGGGGCGGATCGAGCATTTATGAAAGTGACGTCTTTCGTTTTGCTCCAGATCAAGTCAAGTCCACTCAAGCCCCGTGGAGGAGCCCAGAGCGTTCTCTCCCTGGTCCCAGAGGCCGCCCCGTCTCAGAGGTCTGCCCCTGCATCCCCCTGCGTCCCCTGCTTTGTCCTAAAGGGGTGCCATGTCTGCCTTCCTGCCCCTCCTTACTGACCTCTGCACCAAAGAGTCTGGCCAGGAACTCAAGTGGGATTCTCGGGCGGGGACCTGTCTGCCTACCACAGTGCTGGGCTTGTTTGCTTTTCTGAAGTTCGTGAAGGCCCAGCCAGAGGCTCAGGGTGCTGCGTGTGCTCTGCCCCTCGTCACCTCTTGTGATTGAGGACCGTGTGCCTCTGGACCCCAAGACACACCCTAAATCCATCGGCAGGGCGCTTATGGCTCATTCTGGTCCTGTGGCCCATGCTGCAGCTTTCGGAAAAAGAATCAGACATTTGCTGAATGTTTATCATATTCAAGGTTTCAAAGATCAGCAATTGGTGCCGTGGGTGAGCTCACAGGTCCAACGGAGAAGATGCAAGCTGAGAAGGGGCAATACAAGTGGTTAGTGCGGCCGTGGAGAGGCGGAGAGAACGCCGAGCAAATACATTGTGAAGGAGGGTACAGGTGATGGAACTTCTGACCTGGGACTTGAAGCGGGTGTAAGAAGTCTGATTCTTTATGTCCTGTATTTTTGCAACGGATCTTTCTTTGTACATGATAGCTTCCCCTCTGTTTTGTTTGGTGAAGGTAAACACTTGTTTAATAAAGGAATGGCAGCAGTGAAGAGCGACTATCTAGAATTGTAACTCTAATGCTCCCCCCCCCCAACAAAAAACAAACAGAAAAACCCCAGTATGTTTTGACGTCACCGTGTAACAAATCTCAGGGACTTTGTTTTCCGCAGTGTTTAACAAGGTGGCCAGCAGAGGGCACTGCGCACTGACAGTGTTTCCAGGCAGGATGCTCAAAGCCTCAAATGCAACAGAAGTATCCCCGTGTCGCTCAGGTGTGTTTGCAAGTGCTCTGCTACTGTTCCAGATGCAGATACGTGCCAGAAATTGAAAGAGAAGTGTGGAGAAGGAAATGAGATACATGGGATAAGTTTTCCTTATTTGTTAACAAAGAGAAAAGCCGTCTGCCTGTGCATCCATGTATCTACCTGGTCATGAACCTACCTATAGCTGTTAAGAAAAGATAATATGATAACATTAGTTTTCTGATAAATAATATTACTCGTAAATTCTCTTGAAAATGTGTTTGATGTCACTAAAGACAAGAAAAAGACTCCTGTTACATGACATTGTGGTCGACATTGAGATAAATATTGCTTGAACAGGAGCAAAATATTGTGGTTCTGCAAAAATTCTTTCCATGTCTGTTTGCAAAGATATTTAAATTTGTTTTCCCCTTGGAATCTGAGGATGCTAAAACATGTTTAAGAGCACAATTTCCTCCCCCCACCCCCAATCTTCCCACTGAAACGTTTTAAAGCTGTGCTTCCGAACCCAGCCGTGCTTGGTGCAACCTGGCCCCCCGGCGAGCCCGCGCTGGCTCCGTAAGTTCACGCACGTGGCGTTTGTGTATTTCCATCCGAGCAGCAGGCAGGGCCGGCCACCGCCCCGACCTGCCACAGCTCCTCTCTTTGGTGTGAATGCAGGTCCTGTCGTTCTGTCCCATTTGCAGGCAGGAGGCAGCCCCTGGGGACCAAGGCCAGAGTTGTAAACACTGTGGGGGACCTACCTCAAACCTTTCACAGCAGGACAGCATCCAGGGAAGCTGGGGTTTGCAGGGTCCCCTGCCTGAAGATCCCATTTGAGCGCTGATGACATGGTTCTAATATTTCAGACACGGTGAATGACAGTTTATAACAGGTGCTTGCTCTGGTCGGTGGTGTGTGGAATCAGAAACCCATTTCTGACACTTCAGCCCACGCTCAGAGTAATTAGTTATTTTACCTGGGGCCCTTGCTTGGCACAACAGAAGCTTCGTTGCATAAATCAGATATTGCCCAACTCAGACCACTGCATCTGACTGGGGAAGCTTTGACGGGAAATACTTTTAATTGGGAATAATGGCAAATAGCTGTTAGGCAGTGTGTGGAGATTTTGATGGGGGTTAAGCCAGTGCCGTGGACTGAGTCATGCTTTGTCTTAAAATCGGACAGTAAATGCACGTTAGCCCTTTGCCCCGAGTGGCCAGCCGCCTGGGTACCCGTGGCGGTCTCTGGCCACGCCTCTTCGTGCACACACCTTCCGTACCACCAGGTGTTTGGCGTCTTCCATTTCCGTTTGCGCTGGCAAGGCGACTGCGGTAGAGTTACTCGGGCTGGTTCAGTGTATAGACGTAGGATATCGGTGCAGACGCCACTGGGAGGAGTAATGGCAGCCTTGGGGTGTCATCGTGTGCTGGTCTGAAGATTAGCTTGGAGTCGTTGAATTTGTGCAGTCATTTATGTACCATGATTATTGCTCATAAATCCTTGTCATCTTAAGAAAACCTTTTCTCTCTCTGCACTGACCAACAATGACTGGTGATGGGTTCAGTCTCGGAGGTCATCGCTTCCTAATTACTCATAAATGCTCCACTCAGGCCGAGAAGGTGGTGGGCTCTGGTTGCCTGGCCAGGCGTCCAGTCCTCTTTGTCTAGATAACATCGGGGCTCCAACGTGGTAAGAACTCAAGGGTTCCATGTCCGCCCCTCCCAAGGCAGGGCTGACTTTTCGCTCCCTGCACAACACTCGTGTGGCCTTGTGTGGGGAAAAGATGACAGGTAGAGTGTGGCGGTGAGGGCCCAGGTTCTGGAGCCGAACAGACGTGGGCCAACCAATAGCAGACTCTGCGGAGTTGGGTAAACAGTTCGACTTCGCCACCTCAGCGTCTGCATCTGTGAAATGGGCACAGTAATAGGTTGCTGTGAAGATTAAGTGCTGCTATGTAAAACATTAGCAGTCATTAATTATTTTTTAAGGTTTTATTTATTCATTTATTTCAGAGAGAGGGGAAGGGAAGGAGAAAGAGAGGGAGAGAAACATCAGTGTGTGGTTGCCTCTTGTGCGCCCCCTACTGGGGACCTGACCCACAACCCAGGCATGTGCCCTGACTGGGAATCAAACCAGGCGACCTTTTGGTTCACAGGCCGGTGCTCAATCCACTGAGCCACACCAGCCAGGGCTAATTATTCTTACTGTCAGAACTGATGCTTAAACTGGCCTTTCCTATATGCTTTTTACATTGTTTAAATGAATATTTTCAGAACCGTTGTAGGCTTCAGAGAAGTTGAGGCAACAGTGCAGACATCCCCAGCTACCGCTCGCGCTGCACACACAGTCCTGTCGTTAACCGATGCCCTCCATGCGGGTGGGCCGCCGGTTACAGCCGACGAGCCAGTTCCGATGCGCTGTTATGCACTGAAGTCTCTGCCTTGTGCACTGTGTGGGTTTTGGTGACCGTCACGCAGCCACGCTGAGAGCATCCCACGGGGCAGCTCCAGGGCCGTAACCCCCCCTGTGCTGCACACCGTCACCCCTCCCTCCCCCAACCCCAGGCGACCTCCGATGTTTCTTTTGTCTCTGAGGTTTTGCCTTTTCCGGAACGTCCTGGAGTTGGAATCACAGCGGATGCAGCCCTTTCAGACTGGCTCCTCTCACTTAGCCATTTGTACGTGAGCCGGCTTCCTGCATGTCTCTTCATGGCCTGAGAATTTGTGTCTTTTTACCTGGGAACCCTACTCCACGGTGTGGCCGCACTGCGGTTTGTTCAAGCATCGGACCTGCTGCGTTCGCCGCACCACCCACCGCCGTGAGCCAGAGGAGAACAGTGACCACGCGCCACTGTAGCCTTCGATCTGGGGCTGCGCTGGCTAAGCAGCCGGTCTGCAGCAGACGCTTGTTTAAACAGGGCAGGGAGCACTGCGATGCACTGTGAACTTGGCGACGGCGGCATTCATTGTGGTCGGTGCCCCTGTGAGTGATTTTGGTCACTAGCTGGTTTTCTTCTTGGGAACCAGGGGAGGGGCTTGGTGGTCCTGGGGGCAGACTCCTCTGGCTGAGGCTGCACCGGCCCAGGGACTCGAGCGAGTGGGCACGGCAGCTGGGCACATGTTTGGGGCTGTTCCAGGGGATGCTGCTGTTGGGAGGTGGTCCTCTGTGCTCCATGGTGACTGTCACCTGTCTGCTTAGAGAAGAGCCAGTGTGGCCGGGGGTGATGGAGGCGAACCGGGCTGTGATGAGACACATTGTAGATTCCTGGGGACCCCTGTGAACACACCGTTAAGCCCTGGGGTGTCCGTGGCTGAAAGGGCAGCGGTCAGGGACTCACTGGAGAAGTCCAGAAATCTCACAGGCAGGGTGAGGAGGACGGACTGGGTGCTGGAGGAGGGCAGCTGGTCTCAAAGTCACCGTGACAAGCCTGACAGGAGACAAAGGCAGAAGAGAGTCCTGTTGGGGGCAGCGCTGACCGGAAAGAAACCTTGGCCTGGAACCTTTTTTTTTTAACAGAGGAAAATATTTCTTCCACGAACTTGTGTCTGTAGAGAAATTGTCACTTGTTGCAGAAGAGGAGCAGATTTGATACATAACCATTCTGGATATCGATAGTTATTGAAAAAGAGGACCAGAGACCGTCCTGTGGTGGGGCCTCAGCGGATGACAGCCCTCGAACCCCCGCCCGTCTGGGGAGTCACGACAGCTCGGGTTTCTGTGTGGCCGGAGCTGAGGGGATGGGGCGCAGTGAAGCAATTATGACCTGCATTGTCCCATCGCCTCCTTGCCTCCCTGTTGGCGAGGGACTGGCTCCCTCCCAGGGAGAGGGGGTGTCCGGACACACAGCGCGGGGCACTGGACAGATGCGACAGATGGCGGCTTGTCAGTCACCCCCAGAGGAGGACACGCCGCTGCTGGACCACATGGGGTGGCACTCAGGAGCGGGGGGGCCCAGCAGGCGTGGAAAGCAGGCTCTGCAGTAACAGCCGAGGGAGGCGCCCCTGGTTTCCACAGGAGGAACGTGATGGGCTGGTTTGAACCAGGTCACCGACTGGCTGGGAACCGAAACCCATGAGGGAGAAGCACCGCAGCGCCCGGTCCCTGAGGTCCCTGAGCGAGGGCCACTGGCGAGGGGAGGGGCCTTCTCCTCCAGAGCAGAGTGGGGGCGGGGGGACTTGAGCTTAGCCTCTCGGTTTCAGCGTAGGCCAGGGCAGCCCATAACACCGGGTCTGAATGCTAGGTCTTGTACCACCGTGTGTAGATTCAAGGTGGCCAACGGGGCGCGGCAGGCCGGTGGCCGTTAATTAAAGTAATGAAATCACCAGCCAGTATAAACCAGCTTACCTTTTCCCCCTCATGCACGGCCACCCATGTCTCGGGGTCAGCTCCCTCCTGTCCTCTGAGTCGCTTTCTCTGAGCCCCGCCGTGGAGGACGATAAAAGGCACACACCTGCCGTGCCGGAGCACATGGGGTGCCTCCCTCGAGCCCAGAGCCGGTGGTTGGTTCCTGAACAGGGAGTGAACGGTGGACCGGGCCGGTGGCGACGGGAGTTCAGTGGGATGCAGGGTGCTGCCCATCCACCGCTATGAGAAGGTCCGTGCCCTGCCCGGTGTGGCTCAGTGGGCTGGGCGTCGTCCTACAAACCAAAACATCGCAGGTTCAATTCCCGGTCAGGGCACGAGCCTGGGTTGTGGGCCAGGTCCCTGGACCGGGCGCATGTGAGAGGCAGCTGATCGATGTCTCTCTCACATGTGTCATGTGTGCATGGATGTTCCTCTCCTTCTCTCCCACCCTCCCTCCCCCTCTCTCTAAAAAATTAATACATAAAATCATAAAAAAAATAAAAGTCGGTTCAATCACATGGCCTGCAAAGCACAGAATGGCTTCTTCCTGCAGACATGGAATTGTCATTATTTGTAATAACATGCTTTATCCTCCGGTGGCATTTTTCGTATACCAGCAGATGTGCATCCTCCATAGGCACACACACAGGACAGCACTCACCTGTCATGAGCAGGGGCAGAGGTGGGTCATTTCTTTCATCCGATACCGGGTGGCCCAGGTGTTCTGTCTTGTCGAGGGGCGCCCCCTGTTGACAGGAAGTGACATGCATTGTTTTAGTTCAGCTGGGGGTTGCCAACACCGTGTCTGGATGCCCACTCTGGTTATTCCCAGGCGTTGCTGTGTGTCATTTCAAGGGCCCCCCTGACAGGTGGGTGACATGGCTGGGCCTGAATTCTCCGATTTTGCTAAAGAGCATTATTCTCTAGATTTTCTCCACAGAAGCCCTTAAGAACAGAGCTGTGGTTCCCAGCCGGGCTACTTGTTCTGGGTGTGTGTCTCCGCTCCGGGGTTCCTGCTCACGGGGAATAAATGGCGAGGCCCTCGCGTGCGTCTTTCTTGCTGGGGCTGGGGCTGGGGCGGGGGCTTTGCCCTGTGGACCTCGCCGGTCTTCCCAGCATCCCATTGGGGTTAGGAGCCCGTGCCGCTGGAGCTTGCTGGGAGGGAGGAGGGTTTGGGTGTGGGCAATGGCAAGGGTGAGGCCCATCGCTGCACTCTGGCGAGAGCTAACACACACAGAGCACGGCTTCACATTCTAGCTGGAGGGCCATGGAAAGTGGGTGCTCTGCTGAGCTGGCTTTCGACCTTGGCTTTGGATTTGGGAAAAGCCTCTGAGTAAAAAGCATCTGAGAAAGCCTATGAATAGCTTGAAAGTCCCTTGATATTCACAATGGGAGGGGTTTTTTTTTTTTTGAGCACAGTTTCCAATGTCCGGCAATAACGGGTGACCCTGAGTCAGCCCCCCGCAGTGGGCGGTATTGTTCCTTCCTGTGACCGCTCAGGTGTCTGCCTCCCCTTGGAAACGAGAAGATGAGAACGTTTAGTGTCAGGACATGGAGTCCATCCTGGACAGACCGGCGACTGTGGCCGGCGCTTCGCCAGTAACGAGGCCGTGGGGAGGTGGCTGGACTGCAGGCTGCCATGAGAGGGTCAGTGTCTCCCTCGCAGACCCGCCTCCAGACCTGAGGGCCCAGAAGCGTATTTGCCAGGTTCGGCTCCTCGAGCTTTGTAGCCACCCTGATGATGCGACGATCCCTGAGATCCCAGCCTCGGCAGCGCTGCAGCCGCTGGAGTGGCCGAGGTCATAGGTCTCGATGTGTAATTATCCAACCACAGTTCGTGCCCACAGGTGCGTTCAGAAACATTGGCGTCCTGGCTCTGCAGAGTTCGGCGGCGATGGCTGCTGGAACAAACACAATACTGAAGTTGTCCTGGGACCACGTGCAGGGTCTTCTGAGAAAGAGCCCTAGTTAGACAAATGCCATAGGATCTCACCTTTAAGCAGAACCTCATCAACAAAACAAACAAGCAAGCAAAACGTAACCAGAGACACTGAAATGAAGGACAATCTGACAGTAACCAGAGGGGAGGTGGGAGGGGATAACGGGGGGAAGGGTCTTCAGGAACAACTGCAAAGGACACATGGACAGAACGAAGGGGTATGGAATCGGGAGGGGGTGGGGATGGCGGGGGCGGGGGAAATGCAGAGGACTGAACAACAATAAAATTTAAAAAAAGAAGGAGTCCTATTAATGGAAAGAAAGCACGTTGCATTGTAGGTCCGATATGTTATTACTTTTAAAATATCTGGGCCGAGAGGAGGATCATTTAACCAGTGTGTGTTGAGGGCCTCTCAGGCGCCACACCGGGTGATGGGGAGCGTGTGGTACTGGAAGCCCCACCTTCCGGCTCCACGGGCTTCGATGAAATCACGGAATCGTGACCCGCACATTAAGTCCTGTGATCAGTGCAAGCCTTATGTAAACAGAGAGTGTCAGTTTAGGAGATTAGAAATTAATGTGCAAATACTATTTTAGATCCTGAGGTTCATCAGACGGAGCATAATGACGGCAAATGAACCCAGCGTCAGGGGATCTGGCCCATTTAAGCCTCTCCCTCCACCCACGGGAGTGTCTCAATGGGTAGATAATGGGGAACACCTGTGGGGGTGGGTGGAAAAGGTTAGAAATACGCCCAGTACATTACAATGTTCATTATGGCTTTTATAGTTTGAAATTTCCGTACTGCTCTGAGGGGACTGCTAGATTTAGCATGTGGAAATACAGGGCACCTGTGACAACAGATTTTTTGTTGTTGTTGGATTTGAGGAGAGCCACTGAGGAGAAGCCATGAATAATTTTTTTTAACTTTTAGTGGACTAATTTTTCTTAAGAGCAGTTTCCGGTTCACAGCAAACTTGAGCAGAGAATAGAGAGGTTTCCCACGCAGCCCCGCCGCCCCACCCCCTGCGTCCCCCACACAGCGGTGCATGGTTTACAATCAGTGACGCTTCATGACGTCATTACCCCCCGAAGTCCATCGTTTCTGTGACGGTTCCCTCTTCCTGTCGTGCGTTCTGTGGGTTTGCACGAGTGTGCGGTGACATGGACCCACGGCTGTAGTGTCACCCAGAGTATTTTCACCGCCTTAGCTCTCCCCATCGGTCCTCCCCCAAAGCAGCCCCTGGCTGCGGTGGGTCCCTCCGCCGTCTCCATGGTTGTGCCTTTTCCAGAACGTCTTATAGTCAGAATGCTGCCGTGCGGAGCTTGTCCAGATTGGCTGCTTGCGCTTCGTTACGTGCGTTTAAGGCCCTTCCGCGTCTTTTCGCGGTTTGGCGGCTCATTTCCTTTTGGGATTGAATAATAGTCCGTTGTCTGGACGCACCTCCGGGTACTGACCCATCACCAGCAGAAGGACGTCTTGGTTGCTGCAGCTTGCGGGGACCATGAATGAAGCGGGGGCTGTGAACATCCACGTGCAGGTTTCGTGTGGCCTCGTTTCCGCCTCCTTGGGCTGAGCAGCAACAGCGCGATGCTGTGGCAGGACTGCGCTCAGTTTTGTGAGAACCGCACTGTTTTGGTGCAAGCGCGTGCCCACTGGTGCGGAGCTGCGCTGCTTGCCCAGGGATCTGCTGCATTTGGAGGCATGCACGGAGGTCACAGAGGTCACAGCACTTTAAATTATGGAAATGAGCCTCTCTCCACTATCTGGTGGAGGCTATCCACCCCCTCACGCCCTGCTGGTTGCCATGGCAGCCAGTGGTGCAGGAAGAAGCCAGAGATCCCTAATCAAGGAGGCCTGAGCACCTGAGCACTTTTTAAAAAAGAAAAAAAATCCTCACTCGAGGATGTTTATGGATTTTCGAGAGGAAGGGAGAGAAAGCGAGGGAGGGAAACCTCAGTGTGAGAGAAACATCTGTCAGTTGCCTCCTGCACGTACCCCAACCAGGGAGGGAGCCGGCAACCCAGGTGTGTTCCTTGACCGGGAATCGAACACACGGCCTGTTGATGTATGGGATGCCACTCCAACCCACTGAGCCACTCAGGGCACCTGGGCACATTTTTGACAAGGAGTCTATGCACTGCCTGCAACTCCCTTCTTTGGACTTGGACTTGGGACGTAGGTGTCTGCTCTTCCAAAAGAGACATTTCCCGAGTTCGGAGCCGCAGAAATACACACACTGGCATTTACTTTGTTACGGAATTTCAACCATAGAACGCTATTGGAAATAAATCTTCTAAAGAGAGAACAGTTTTTTTTAAAAAAATTGCCGATAGATGTGAACCAAATGTGTTTCTAACTGGCAGGGAAGCCGGATTACATAAACCAAATGTAATGACGGCTTTCAAACCCCCATCCTCTCCAGGGCCGTTTCACGGCGTGGTTCTGTGGTCGGGGTTCTTTGGTGGCACCAGGCTTCCCGTCTTCCGCGCTCCTTTCATTTCCTACCCGCTTTCTTCTTCACTGTGCACTTGAACCCCGGTCCCTCGTCCTTGTCATCTCTTCTTTCCTTTTTCTCCTTTCACTTGGACTTTCGTTCTTTCAGCTCTGCCTCTCGCTTCTAAACTACGTTGTGCACAAACAGCTTTCATCCCAGGCACTGAGAACTTTGCTAACCTAACCGTGTGTGTGTGTGGGTACCTAAAAATCGAATCCAAAAAGTATCTAGTTGAATGAATTCACTGGATTAAAAAGTCTGTGATTAAATATGTTAAACTTTGATCGGTGAAAATCAAAGATGGTCTGCGGTATCACACAGGTATTCGGAAAATAACATGGACTCTTTTTCTGCCAGAATTAGAGTTACATTTGTGAGGAAGAAATTTAATCTGCTTTGATTAGTTAATTTTTTTTTTGCTGGTGTGTTTTGGGTGGATGTGGCATTGAGGAGTATCAGAGACATAAATGTTACGCTTCTGATGCTGTAGATATGCATGTATTTCAAATTTTAATCAACGTCTGCTATGTTTGTGGTATTTGTATATTTGTCTATCTCTTTCTCAATTTCCTGTCTTACGTATTCTCGAGAGTGCATCTACCTGACACTTCCCATCTGTTTTCTGGGAAAGTACACCTATTTCAGTGAGTGTCTAGATGATTCTGGAAAATTTCTATATTTTGCTATACTGACATGCTTACATTTGCCCACATATGCACTACCATATTTTGCCATGTATATGTAATGTGCACTTTTTTTTGCCAGCATTTTTGAGGGAAAAATCAGGATGCTCATATACATGGGTAAAGTGATTATATACCATAGGTATAATAATCCCGTGTATAATGCGCACAAAAATGTGGGTGTGCATCATACCCGGCAAAATACGGTATACTCCTTGCGAAAGCGACACTTGCCGATGGAAAACCCAGCACAGGGAAGTGCCAGGCCCTGTGCTGGGCGTCTGTGCTTTCCAGCTTGTCCCGGGTCCTGCACGTGCTTCCAGACCTCCGCAGGCTGCACAGCCTCCGGGAGGCTCGCTGTAGCCACCCGCTGGGGCTCATGCTGTGGCTCCTCTGGATTCAGTGCGTCTCCATGGGGCTGGGGGATTTTTCACCGCATGCATGGAATACTTAGATCAAATTACTCTAAGATTTCCAGGTAGACTTGATACCGCTGGTGCGGAAATCACACTTGAAGATCGCTGGTCTATAAAGTGGTACATGTTGGATTTTTCTTTCTAATTTACTTTGACCAACGCTGTCTTAGTGGAGGCATCTAATTAATTTTGTGGTTCGGAGTGTGGCCCCCATAGCCAAACTGCCCACCTTGAAAGCCTGGTGTGATCTCTGTGTGTGGTAAAGAAATAACATCTTCAAAAAAAAAATCATGCAGTTCGGTTAGATGTTTTGAATGGCTGACCCAAACCTCTCAGCCTCCATCCCAGAACGCCCACATTCCTGCTGTCCAGTTCCTTGGTTGTTTTTAGACCCCGAGTCGCACGTCACCTTTGATCCGCTTATTAGCTTTGTCTCATCCGAGGCAGACGGGCCCTGCTGACTCCTCGCTTTGTGCTGTGAGGACGCCTGTGACGTCCCTCTTGTCCCTCCCTCCCCGGCTCCCGTCGTCTGTCATTTCACCTCTTCGACCCTTCAGTGCCATTCTGTCACCATGGTCATCTCCTCTGCTTTCTGGAGAGTTCAATAAGGACTCGAAAGTAAGAAACCGTTCGAGTGCCCTGGCTGTGCAGTTGCTGTGCGCTGGCGGGCTGCCGCTGCCATGCACAACCGTCGCAATTGACTGCGGGCTGTTCGTTTCCCGCGGAGTTTCCATGGCCCTTTGTTTGTTAGTTTGTTTGGCTTGACTCTTGGCCTGCGCCATCCTCTCGTTGTCGGTCACATGAACACGACACCACCTATTAGGTCGGTGTTCCCTTGACCCAAAGCCCTCTGTCCGAGTCCTCTAGCTTCTCTCTCTGATCTTAAGTGCCTCCCCGCTAGGATGCTCCGTGGCCTCCCCTCAGGGGTTCCTTCTCAGCTCTCCTCGCTGGGGCCCACCCTTCTCCCAGATCCCCCTTTCTCTGCCCCTTCTTGACGTAGTTCTTCCTTTTGCTGATTTACATCCTTCATTAACGTCCTAAGGAGGAAGTAACTATAGTGTCCCAGCACGTTTGGAAATGTCTTCGTTCGGCACATACAGTCACGTGGCTGACTTAGGTAGAAGTTTCTATTGAGAATGATTTTCCCATCAGGAATGTGAAGTTGCTCTATTGGAACCCACCATTTCTCATGTTGCTGATGAGAAATTTGAGTCTCTTTCCTTTGCAGGATTTCCTCAAGTATCTGGAGTTGCTTGGTTGCCCACTCACATTCAAGGGCGCGGCGCGGCGGTAACCGGCGCTGGCCTGCTTGGAGAGTGTTTGCTGCGTTCTAAGATGCCCAGCTCCAGTGCCCGTGTTACTGCTAAGTCCCCCACTGTGGCTGCCCTGGTTCCTCCCGATACTGAGCCCCATGCTTTAGGGGGGAGCATCTTTTTCTGTGGCTGGTGTTATAAAAGCAGGCTGCCAGGTGTCCTGTGCCTAGAAGCTGGGGGCAGGGTGGGAATTTACAGGCCGTTTTATTCCCCTGTCTCCCGCTCCTTCCTCCCTGGCACCTTGGAGTCTTCAGTTTCTCTACATCGGTCACCAGCTCGACGAAGGGTCCCCTCCTCCACTCCCTGAGCACCCCCCCAGGCTGTGCTCTGACTGCCGCCCAGCACTCACACCCCTACACCTGCGTGGTCCTCCAGGCCTTCGCAGAGAACCTCCTCCTCCCTTAGAAATTTGTGGTAGATCTTTTTTATTCACTCTAATGACATTTCAGGGACAGAGGTAAAAACATGTTCTCAATCACACGTCCAAGATATAAAATGTCACATATAAAAGTTTATATCCAAGGTGTGTGGCATCTTATTTTGGTGAAACCCTAATTTAGGATTGTGTTTGGGCTGAAAAATTTTTTTAAAGATTTTATTTTATTTATTTTTAGAGAGGGAAGGGAGGGAGAAAGAGAGAGAGAGAGAAACATCAATGTGCGGTTGCTGGGGGTCATGGCCTGCAACCCAGGCTGTACCCTGACTGGTGGGCTGGATTTTTAAAGGTAACAGGAGATTCTCATTCGCAGATCAGCAGTGGGTCGGTGGGTCTCGGGAAAACCTCTTCCTTCACTTCTGTCACTGCGGGGGATGGTGTGCATGGGAGGCGGTTCGGGCCAGCCCTGGGCCTAGAACCTTCTGCAGCGATAGAAATGCTCTTTCTAATTTTTTTATTCCTCAGTCACAGTTGACATTCGGCATTATTCTGTATCAGTTTTAGGTGTACGACTTAGTGGCTAGACAATTGTAGACTTTACAAGAGTCCCTCCTGATACTGCTAGTGCCCAGCGGGTTATTGCGATGTTATGGACTCCATCCCACCCCTTGTGCTGCGCGTGGCATCCCCTGACCACTCTGGAACCCCCCATCTGCACTTCTCAGTCCCTCCCCCTTTTCCCCCAGCCTCCCCTCCCCCTCCCCTCCGGCCACCACCGGTCCGTTCTCCGTGCCTCTGAGCCTGGTGGTACAAATGCTCTGGCCCTGGGCTGTCCAGTTCGCATTCACCAACCACGTGTGGTCATTGAGTGCTTGAAAGGTGGCTGGTGCTTCTGAGTAATGGCATTTAACATTTTATTCAATTTTAATTAATTTAAGTTTAAATAGCCACACGCGGCTGGTGGATAGGAATTTTTAGCCTACTGGATTATCATTTGTCATCAGGATGTACTTAAGTGGATTCTTTCTTAAACCCTGTGAGAACTCTTAACTTCCTTAAAATACTTACGGATGTTTATTTTGAGTCCATTGGTGTAGGTGTGGTGGATCCTTGAAGGCGGGGCTGTGGTCTCTCGTGGTCACTCTTGCATCCTCAGTGCTTATAAGGGTAGCCGGCACACAGTAGGTGCTCAAGAACATCTGTCCCCTGGACGGAGGACTGAGAAAGAGGACGTTTTCAGGGCGCACACCCAAACGGGAGCTTTTTGAGGCTATGTCTCAGTGGAGGTTCCAGACTGGGGTTAAGTCATGAAGAAGAGGCACCGCCTTCCCCTTGGCAGTGTCGTTGAACGTGAGCCTTTGCATTTCTCAGAGACACGCTGCGTTCCGTGTGAAGCTTCTCGTCTCCCTGACGGCGGCGTGCTGGCTCTGTCCCTCGTCCCCTTTGTTCCTCTGCTTGATCTCTCTCTGCTTTGGATTCAGCCGCGGTGACAGGTCCTCTGGGAGGTGGCCGTCATTCCTGCCCCCGGCCCCAGGCCAGCCTCACCCTCCCGGGGGGCCAGATGAGCTTCCTGCCCTGGTGTTGTGGCCACGTGGCCTGGGACTCGCCTGGCAGCTCTGTTTCCAGGTGGCACACCTGCCCCACGACACTGCGAGTCCCTGGAAGGCCACATCGCATCCTGCTTATCTCTGGTACCTGGCGTCACAGCGGAGAGGAGTGCAGGCATTTGACAGACTCATTTGTTCCTATCAATTGCTAAACTGGACTGTTATATGTGATACCAGTGGCCTAGGGAGGTAGGTATTTACTATCCCGGTGTGTTTGTGGTTGCTATTCTGGTAATTTTAAATGTAATTATGAGAGGTTGAGAAAAAGGACTTATCTTTCTTGGTTTTAATATACACTTGGATCCATTAAAAGGCGGGTAAATATCAGGAATTCATAGTAACTAACACATTGTATTAACCTCCATCTGTGTGTTTACGGAAAAGGATTGAGCTGTTATCAAGACGGCGTTCCCTTGCCCAGGCGCCTTCTCCTGTTTGGAGGTACGGTGCTCAGGGGCGCTGTGTGTCTGGGCGGAGCTGTGCTTGGTAACCGTGGGGCTGGCAGGGCGGGATGCCCGAGTTTCAGACCCCAGCAGGACGATGCCACCTCTGCATGTGGGGTTCGTGTGGCCCTGAGGCGCGTTTCAGCCAAACAAGCAAATTCGGATAATTTGCTCGACCATGGAGTGTTTTCTTCATCAGAGACACGCAGAGGCCGGTCCTGATCACGAAACAGCCAGGAGGTCCCGTGTCTTTCTAGGCGGGTGGGGAAGACAGCCTCAGAGCCCTGGGAGTGTGGTAGTAAACGTTGTAGCAGGACCACGTGTCGTGGCCCGGGAGATGCTCCGAACCACGGTGTCCTGCAGCTGCACGGCCGCGTGAAGAAACAGCAGGGGGCCTGCGGGCAGCGCTCTGGGGCAGGTGCCCGCTTGAGGGAGGGACAGCTGTCCGGCCTCTGTGTCTCCACCTCTGCCCATCTCAGGGCTGCACGGGGTCCCCTTCCTGGGTGATGGCACGTCAGGATGCTCCCCAGAAGGCAGCGACCGCACGATGCCCCTCTCCGTTGTCTGGGAAGGGGATTAGGTGGGGAATGAGGCCCAAACCTCTCTGAGCCCCTAATGATGCGTTGGACTTCTGGGTACGTAGGGGCGTTTTTGGAGAGAATTATACCATTTCTCCCAGTTCTGGGGGCTGGAAGTTCAAGATCAGGGTGCCTGAGGTTCAGTTCCTGGTGAGCTTCTCCACTGGGCTTGCAGACAGCCACCTCTCTCTCTCTCTCTCTGTGTCTGCACATCCCCTGTGCCTCTCTGCGTCCAATTTTTAGAGAAAGGGGAAGCGAGGGAGAGGGAGAGAAACATCAATGTGTGGTTGCCTCTTACACGCCCCCCACTGGGGACCTGGCCCACAACCCAGGCATGTGCCCTGAGCGGGAATTGAACCAGTGACTCTTTGGTTCTCGGGCTGGTACTTAATCCACTGAGCCACACCAGCCACAACCAAATCTACCCTTCTTATATAAAGACATTAGTCAGGTTGGATCACAGCCAACCTAACAGCCTCCTTTACCTTAATCGCCCTTGTGTGAAGGCTTTTTCTTCCAGGACAGTCCCATTCCGGAGGACTGGGCATGAGGGCCTCCCCCTGGGAATTCGTGGGGGACCCGGTCCAGCCCAGAGCCAGAGAGGTCATCAGGGGTTCAAGCTTCTTCAGCTCTCAGCGCCGGCTCCACACGGCGAGGGCTGCCTCGGCCGCCGGAAAGTGCCGGCATGGGGCCGCGTTCCAGTAAAACTTTATTTATGGCCACTGGAATTTGAATTGCATGCCGCTTTCACACATCAGAAATATTTTTCTTTCCTTTTATTTTCTCCATCCCTTTAAAAATGTAAGAACCTTTCTCCGCCTGTGGGCGGCCTGAGCTCGGGCCGCAGGCCAGCCGGGCCCTCGGCTGTGGGTGTGGGCTGCTGCTGAGCGCAGGAGTGGGGGGCGTGTTTGTGACGCTGTCGGGGGACTCGCGGCGCGGGGCAGCGGGTCCTCACATGCGCCCTGACAAGTGTTTGCATAGAGGACTCGGCCTGCCACGGAGGCGGTTTGCTCTTGGCTGAGACACCCTCAGCGGTCATCGCCCTGAGAGTGTGGACAGAGCCCTCCCTGCCTGGTGCGGACGGAGGTCGGGCCTGTGTCGCGCTCCCGCCAGGGGGTGCGGGGGAACAGCCTCTGTTTGGGCGCCTCTCTTTGGGGAAGGAGCACAGGTGGTTGCGTCTGTTTCAACGTCCTGGGGGCTTTTCTGCATGCCCTGGGGGCTCGAGTCGGTTCCAGCGATGGGGCTGAGCCCAGGCCAAGAGACCAGGCGTGTCCCTCCGCTGCTGCAGGACGCACTCCTTTACCGGCCCCGGCACCGGGGCGGCCACGCGGGAGCGGGACCCCAGGCCCGCGCGGCGAGGACCGCGATCAACAGCGCCCTCTTCCCCTCCAGTGCCCAGTCGGACTCCGTCATCGAACTCCCTTCCTCATCCACCAGCGCTGCATCTGCTCCGCCCAGAACCCGCGCGGGCCCGGCCCCTCCCTGGGGCCAGGTGGGGAGGGCACTCTGCTCACCGCCCCGCCCCCAGGGTTGGTTGAGAAAAGCCCTTTTGCAGCTGGAGGCACTGGGGCAGCCCAACCCCCATTTTGGTACCGACCTGCAGGTGCACAGAAGGGGACACGATGGCCAGGTGGGGGCGCCATCTCTAGACTCGGTGGAAGGCCCTGTGTCCTCTGGTGGAACGGCCACCATGCCGGGAACCGAGGCCCCCAATGGAGCACGGCCTCCGTTTACAGGGCCGGGAGCACAAACTCCCCACGTGGCTCTCTAGGGCTGGTGGGTGGACGGTCGGTCCTGCCTCAGCCCCCGGTTCCCATCCCAGGGTGCATCTCGGGCATTGGGGGCAGGGCAGCATAGGTGGGCCCCTGAGAACCCAGCTTGTGGGGTGAGCTCCCCAGGCAGGCCTGCCGGGTCAGATGTCCAGAGCGCACTACTGTACCCCTCCGCTCCGCCCCCACCCCCCACAGTGCTTCTGGGAGCCCCAGCCCCTCCAGGGAGCCGGGAGCCGGTGCGTTCCCCCAGCAATCCCTGTCCACGCTTGTGGTTGGTGCGGGTCAGGGCCCAGCCCTTGCTCAGGAGGGTGGTGGCCATTAGCTCCCTGTTGTCCAATGCAGTGCGGTTTGGATTAAAACACATGTGACCAGGGGACCCTGGAGGGAGGAGCCAGCCAGGGACAGGAGAAATGCCAGCCCCGAGGACCCGAGTGGCTGCACGTCACACCTGCGCATGTGGGACGTGAGGTCTCTCCGTTGTGCCATGTGAGCGCGGTGTAGAATTTCTGCTCTGTGGCACACCTACTGCTTCCGTCTCCGATCTGGCCTTTTGCATGAATGGTATCCAAAATCAGGTCTCTGCATCTAGCAGAATCAGGCCCAGTTCCCGAGCCGCTGTCCTTAAGTGACTGTAAGTAAGTGCCTCCACGCGGGGTTCCGGAGTCACAGAGCGTCTGTGAGATGCACATGTTGAACAGATGTACCAAGTGCTCCCCGACACCAGGGCCCAGGCACGCTTGGCTCTCCGAGAGCGTTAAGTATCCGCACTTAGCTACCAGGAAAATCTACAGTGTATCTTAAAAATGGTTTGATTTTCTTTTTTTTTTTTTTGTGAGACCATGCAAGGAAAATACAACTGCGCGAACAGCCAGGAGAAAGCTCGGAGTGGTTCATCGACAATGCAGCATGGGTGTCCACAGGAAGGGTAGCTGGAAGCTCTCCAGGGCGTCGCGTCCAGGGGCTTGGGGAGCAGTCCAGGGTGGGCGGGGCATCCTCTGCGTCCCCTTGCTGCTTTGTGCTGTTGAGTCCTTCGTGTTCCTTTCCTGGGGTTTTGTAAATGTTCCTGTAGCGTTGGGTCCCTGCTCTCAGAGGACTGGAGAAGCATGTTCTTTCCCCCTTTGTCTCTTGGTTGGCTCTTGTTAACTGTTTCATGGAATCGAAAAGGTCATATCCATAGGAAATATCTTTCTCTCCTCTTATCCTGTTGGTGGTCTGATATCTGTGTCCGCATTTCTGTGGAAGAAAAACGGGCCCTGTGAGAGTGAACAGGCAAGCCACTGGCTGGTATTGAATGGTTGGTGGAGGTAGACCTCAGAAGGACTTGAGTTGCTTTAGTTGAAAATGAATCCAGGGAAAACCAATGTTGGCCATCTCCTGGGACCCTGCTCCTCAGAAAATACGGGCGGAAAAAGTCAGCATTCGGGGGAGGAATGCTTCTCTCCATGGAGTCTCTTTGTTGGATATTTTGAAAAGCTAGAGGAACTTGTGATATGGCAAAACATAAAATGAATTTGTGAGGCTCTCATTTCAATCTGTAAAATTAAACTCAATTTAAGTGCTCTAAAAATATAACAGGTGCATTCACAAACAGGTATGCCATGGAGGGGCAGGTTAATTTTTTTTCAAGGCATCGGGACTGTAAATATTCCTGCTGTTGTGAGTGGTTGAGATGGCTTCTGACACTGCAATCTATCTGGGTGCGCGAGACTCATCCGAGAAGGGAGAGAACGGAAGCATCTGGAAGGCGTTACCCGGGACTGCTCCCCGGCACGCCTGTGTGGGCTCTTACGCAAAGAAATGGCTGAGGAATGGCCGGCCAGCTGTCATCGTTTCTTTTCCAGCAGAGTTTTTCTATAAAAATGGTCCAACCCGTCCCTGCTCACAGTCCTCGTGGACTCTTCAGAGGAGAAAGACCAGTGCCGTTATCGCTGGTGATACTTTGCTTCTTCGGGTGAAATATTCCCCTCACTCTCAAGTCCTCTCGGATATAAATTCCAAGAAAATCCTGTTAGTTCATTTAAAGATCAATCCATTTTTCAAATGCATAGAATATTCATATGCTGAGCCGTAGACTTGGAACAAAGCAAGGGAAGCTAAACAACCAAACAAATCTTCCTGTGTTGTTGTTTGAAATCCGAGAGAGAGAGAGTTATCTCATTTTTCTCCTCCTCCGCTCACGCACATCTACCTACCCACCTGCGACGCTCAGGCGCCACCCTACCGCCGGAGCTGGGGCTAGCATCTACTTTTGTAGCTTTAAAGGGGACTTGCGTACACGGTGCGCAAGTGTGTTCCTGTGGTTGAAGACTCACACGGTCTGTGTGCTCCTAAGTCGCCATGGGCCTCAGCCCAGCTCCTTCCCCTTTTCAGAGGCAACCGTGGCGGTTCCTTTGCTCTTCTTATGGAACGGGCTACCACACATGTGGCAGCCTACACGAGCACCCCCTTATTATCTCTTCTGAGGGTCAGGAGAGCTGGGTTTCCTTCTCAGGGTCTCGCCTGGCCAAGCTGCTCCCCTGGGGCCCAGGGTCCCCTCCCACCGCAGTTGTTCCTGGCAGAATTAATTCTTTCTTGCACCGCCCACGGGGCTCCACCCCCTTCCCGCAGGTGCTGGCCCAGTTCCCGCCTCTCTCCAGCTTTGCAGAGTTCTCCCCCTGCTGCTCTCTTCCACCCTCTTCCTTGGCAGGGACAGTCTGCTCTTGAGGGCTCCCGTGACCACAGGGGACGCACTCAAGTAATCCAGGGTGACCTCCCCATTCCAAGGTCATTCAATGACATCTCTGGGCATGTAACTCATGGGCATGGCGCCCGGAGATGAAGGTCAAGGGGGCCCAAGTCTGCCTGCCCGTGGTGGCAATTCGGTGCTTTTGGAGTGAATGTTTTTGGGGTCAGACATGTAGCTAGCTTTTATGAATTGCTGTACGTACTGGCCAAGAAGTTGTTTTCATTCCTCTGTGAGCTTTCTCTGGAAATGAGATGTGGCTTCCTATGCTATTCAAATCTTTCAAGGCTGACTTCTTTTCATCTGCTGGCCTCAGACTGCAGACTTGCTTCAGCGTCCCCTATTGGCATGTGCCTGCTGTCTGTCCCTCCTGCTGTCTCCTGCACTTTTTGCCGTACAGAGCACACACATGCATAAGTGATCACCACGTGAATTGTACCTCTGGGAATTTGAAGTTCCTGTCTTTGCTGTTGTAATTTTTTTTTCATCTTGCAAAGTTTTTGGTTCTATATTTCATAGCATCTCTTTATCAGATCATGATCTCTCTCTCTCTTTTTGGTTTTGTTTCTTTTTTATTATCTTTTTGTGGTCAACCTTTCAATTCCATTTAGATATTTCTTTTATGCACAGCCATTTTGTTTGGGAATCAAACATTTCTTTTTAAGTTGTTGAGTTTAGCTCATTTACAGTTAGTGATAGAACAGATAAGTTTGGGCTTGTACTTTTTAAAAATATTCTATTGATATGTTTTCCAGCTTTCTAGAGCTTCAAAAGCATTTTACTCTGTGAGATCTCTGCTTCTCTTTTTTTACGGTGTGTGCATGTATGCCATGCAGTATTTCTGACATTTGAAGGTTTATATGATGGAACTGTCACTGAATATATACATCAGTCTAAGGAAGGGGATCGGCAGTAGCGAGTCCCCTTGGGGAATGGGTTTTCTCGCCTCACTTACTCGCTTTGCCCTTCACAGAATTTCCAGGATGTTTACCGTCTAGGTCCTACACATTTTTTGAGAGAGTTGCTCATAAGGTATATAGTTTTTAAAAATTTGATGGCTCTTGTGAATGGAATTTTTTGTGATACTGTTCATTCGGTTAGGGCAAGCTGAGGGGGAGGGTATGGCTTTTTCCTCTGTGGATTGTGTGCATGATCATTCCTTGTGGCTCCACGGTATTACTCTGCAGAGCCGCCGCATTCCCCGCCTCCGTCTCTCTGTCTCCCGTCTCACTGCAGGGTCGGCTGAAACCCCAGCTTCCTTCATAAACGTCCTCCTCCTTGGCTGGCGTAGCTCAGTGGATTGAGTGTGGGCTGCGAACCAAAGCATCACATGTTTGATTCCCAGTCAGGGCACATGCCTGGGTTGCAGGCCAAGGCCCCCAGCAACCACACATTGATGTTTCTCTCTCTCTCTCTTTCTCCCTCCCTTCCCTCTCTAAAAATAAATAAATAAATCTTAAAAAAAATAAACGTCCTCCTGAACACTCCCTTCCCTCACAGCCTCCCTGTTCTCCAAGAAGACTTTCTGTCTGTTGACACAGAGAGGGGATTCGTGCAATCTCTGCTGCTCCATTGACGGTTTGTTTTCTTTCCAGAGTATCAACTGCATGATGGCCGTGGCCAAATTTCAGAATTCTTCTCTCGACACCCATGATTTCGTGACGTGGTCGTGGGGGGTCCGTAAACACTCACTGGAGTGACCGTTCTTACGTACGTAGGACTGGGATGATTCTATCACGTTAACTCTCATAGTAGTTGGTTACTAGAATTCTAAAAATATTTATACAGAATGCATGCTTTGGAAAGAATCTACCTTCTCCGGTTTTTGCTTAATCAGTCGATGGTAACAACTAAGATAATTGTCCTCAGCGTAGACATTTGCGTTTCTGGAGAGACCTTGAGACGCCCGCAGAATTCCGAGAAGGCTGTGTTCTCATCACGTGTGCGCATCCGAAAAGGAACAGCCAGGAGTCCTGGCTTGGAAGTGGTTCAATTTCGTTTGCGGTTCCTCTGGCCCGGGCCCTGGGTGGAACACACCCTGGGGCATTCGTCATCATAAGCAGGGGACAGCTGGGAGCCCAGGGCCCAGGAGGTCAGACGCGGTGCCCTGCCACCCATTACTGTGACTTATATTCACCCTGGGACCAGGCTGGTCTCCTGTTTCCTTCATTGAATAATGTTTACATCGTGAAAATAAGCCGGCCGTAACGTTTCCTGGCCATTGTTAATCTGGCCTGTGAATCTTGCCTTCGCTGGGACCGTAATGGCTGTGTGGCTGCCTGCGTGACCCTGTGCCCCACGCTCCCCCGCCCGTCCCCCACACCCTCTCCTCCCAGTCGGGGTCCAGGAGCTGATCTGTGTGCCCATGTCATCTGCTCAGCTGGCACTGCAGGGGCCGGGGTGTTTGTATCTCACACTTGGGGGATTAATTACCAATCCAAGCCCATAAAGAAGCTGCAGGAGCATAAAGCGCTTCTGTGCAGGCTCAGTGGACTGGAAGCCGCTCCGAGTCCTCCGTGGCGTGGAAAGGCTGGGGTGAGAAATCACATCCGGTACCAGGCTGCGGGTGACCTTCCGCGCGGTCTCTGTTTCCCTCTGCAGGGATCGCGGCTGCCGCCTCCTGGTTCTGCTTTCGGGGGGGAGGAGTAGATAATGAAGCCCTTCAAATCGTGATGCATGCGCGTGTGTAAACGTGTCATCTTAAACAAGGTTCTCGCCCTGCATTTCATAGCTTGGACGCTCTTTTCTTAGTGCTACCATAAACTGAGAGCAAGACCACCAGGAGGGGGGTTACACTCAGCGGTAGATCAAGGGTCCCAGAGGGAACCTGGCACTCTCTTCCTAGGAGCCTTGAAAAATGGGGGAGGTCGTCACTGGTCTGGAAAAAGAAAAATGAAATGAGGATCTCCCGACGATGTCTTGCAGCCCTACACTCACGATTGGGGAACCATTACTTAGGCAGTCTCTGTGGGCACATGCCCCAAGCTGTGGTGGGGGCTGGTGGGTAATCAAAGTATTTTGCATACTATCTTCATTTTAGAATCGGAGTCTGTTGTGCATTTTATGTCCTGGCTTGACAGGGCCACAGGCGCGTGGGCCTGAAATCTGCATATTCAGGAGGGCTCACGCTGGGCCCTGTAACCGGATTTGCAGTATTTCTTTCTCGGATCTGCACGTATTTCTTTCTTGCCAGGCAGCCGGATGGGCATGCCCCCGGAGTAGACTTTGCGGGAAGCAGTCCGACAGGACACACAATGAGAAGGCCTCGCGGGGGTGTTCGCATCCCAGTCAGGGCGGATGGACACCGAGGCCAGCGGGCGAGCCCAGCATTTGGGGGTCGTTAGCGATGCTCTTGTATCGGAGCCCTGCGCCCGCAGACCCCTGGACTGAGCTCCGCGCTTCTTTGCCGTGTTGCGCTTCCTCCAAGCGGTCGGAGTTTGTGTGTCTGAGGGGCCGGCTCGGCCTCGCTGCTCTCCTGCGTGTTGCGCGGTCGCCCTGCACCAGGCGGCGGCTGCGGCAGCTGCGGCTGCACCTCCACCCGAGCCGGGGTGACAGAGACTCGTCCTCCGCGGTGGGATAACGAAGGTGGGGCGTGCAGGGAGAACCGGTGCCCAACCGGATGCTCTGACCCCGAGTGCACTCCGGCCGTGCGCTCAGGGCAGACGCCACATGGGGTCAGCACCCCCCGCAGCGGCAGGCCCCGTGGGGCTTGGGGGCCTCGGAGTGAGCGGAGGAGAGGCTCCCTCCGCGCAGCCAGCGCTGCCCGTGGGTGGCCTGGGACACGTTCCCGGTGCAGAGGGCTCCCCTCTTGTCCTGTGAAGCCGCTCCGAGCTCTGCTTCGGGCTCTGCTGGTGGCGGGTGGTTCCTCTCCTGCGTGTCTGGCATGAAGAGGAGGCTCCCGGTCAGGGACACGAAACCGCATCTCCACCACGCACTCCGTGAGCTGACTCCTCTCTTGTCGGCTGCGGGGCGGCAGTTTCTGGAGACCAGACCGCTGGGATCGGCCCTCCGTGTCAGTGCCAACTCCGTGGGGAAGGCCACAGCCCTTGGATTTTTCTTACCCCTTCGCCCCCGTGGGAGCCGGTGGGAACCCCAGGAGAAGCTGGCGCTGCCCCTGTTAGATATAAAATAGCCCCGCTGCCTTGTCCTACGTTTACCATGGAAAGCCACGGGCGACCCTCGCAGAGTAGATGGTGGGATAACACAGTCCACGCAATCCGGGGGGGGGGGGTCCTCCCTGCTCCCCACTGTGAGCATCTCTGCCGACACCAGGTCTCATCCTGTGTTCTCCCGGCGCCGGGCAGGCCGCAGGCCCTCGGATGAAAAGGCAGTGACTATCTTAGGTGCAGAACAAACCGCTCCAAGTGCGATTTGAATGGAATGTACGTAGCAACATTTAGAAGTTTAAGCCTTTAGGAATAATAAGGTAGAAAATAAAGGGGATGTTTTAGGTTTGACAGCATACTTAACAGTTACGTTCTACCAGAGATTTTTGAAAGCGAAGTTGGATATATATGGACCCCCCCTCCCAACACCAACAGGAGAGCAAGGGAGGGTTCCAGCAGGGGGGCCAGCGCCACCACTTGGGTTGGGCAGAGGCCTGGAGGCAGGCAGGGAGGGGGAAGCTCTACTGGGACAAAAGGGAGGCTCCACCTGTGCCCTGTGGGCCGGGGAGGCTGCAGGTGGGCTGAGTGGGAGCCGGGCATCCGTCCTGATTAGTCGAGTGGCCTGTTGGCTTTCTCCAGCTGGCCCCACGCTCGATTCGAGAGCAAAGACCAGTTACTAGTCTCTTACTAGTCACGTCCTGGCTGATTCGGGCTGATTGTCACAGGGAGTATTGTTTGGCCCCTGGACTGATTGCTGGAGACAGTGGTCTGATTTCCTACACGTCTGACCTGCACACAGTAGGTTAGCTTCCCGGGCTGGCTACTGCAGGTGGTGGGTTGGATTCCGGGGCTGGTTCCGCAGAATGTGGCTCCAAGTTCTGTTTTCATCTGTGGTCTGGCCCTTGTCCATTTCTTTGAGACAGCAGTGATGAGCATTGGAATATTTGGAAAGGTATGAAAAAGCCCTTCACATTGTAAGGCATATTATAAAACATGTCTCCCTATGAAAAAGATCGCCGTGGCCACAGTGCTCTGTAACACTCTGGAAACGGAGTGACTCTGACCTTAGCGTTTGGGGCCCTGCGGGCTGTCACGGGACCCTTTCCACAGAGAGATAATTTCCCAAAGTGACGGTGGTGGCGTCCAATTTATTTTCCTTGCAATTAGGACAAATGCGATTCCCCAGGGTGACAGGGATGATGAATGTGGAGAGGCACAGACAGGGGGGCTAAAAGGCTCTGGAAAGGCAAGTCTGGAGAAATGTGGGTGCCCCACGCTTCCTGCACAGTGAAAGAAAGCCTCAAAGATCAGGGTGCTGCTAGCACATACAGAGTGGGGGTGACAGGAGGTCAGCGGGCCCACAGCAGCACCCGGCGGTCAGATTAACAAACAAGTGGGGACCGAGAAGGCAGCTGGAGTGGGGGGAGTCACCGGGCGGGTGCTTTGTCGAGGACAGGGCTGCAGTGGCAGGGTGCCCTGCAGGAAGTTCAGGCTGTGAGTCCGGTGGTTTGACTGAAGCTCATTATGAAACTGTAGATGAGAATATCCTTTTTTATTTTTTCTGGTGAGAGCTTTTAAAGAGGAAAGTGACCTCCGGTTCAGTGACAATTAAAACAGCACCAAAGGAACAGAGGAGAGTAAACCCTCTGGGGCTCTGGTGTGTGCAGTTTCCACCTGAAAAGTCAACGCCGTCGGTGTGCGCTGTGTTCACGACGAGGCTCCTCGTGGCTTCTGTGAGATTTCTGCATTAACAAACTTCGGTTGGTGGCGATATATGTTTTTATGTCACTTATTTCATCTCAGTGCTAAATTGCTTTCAAAGAGGATACTTTTTTTGTTTGTGATAAAACAGGGTATGCATAAATCAACAACAAAATACGATCTTATTTTCACTGCAGAATCTTTTTCCCTTTAGTCTGCTCTGGCTGCTGTAACAAAAATACCACAGACTGGGTGGTTGGTAAACCACATAAATTTCTTTCTCACACTTCTGGAGGCTGGAATTCCAGGATCCAGCTGCCCTCAGACTCCTCTCCGGGTCAAAGCTGAGCTCAAGGTGCCCTCCCATGGCACACAGGACACGGAAGCTCTCCAGGGTCCCTTTTGGAAGGGCACTCATCTCACTGACCCAAGGTCACTGTCAGGACCCAAGGTCCACTCGCCCTCCCAAAGGTTCCACCTCTCAGCACCACGTTGGGACTTAGGTTCCAACCTACAAATTTCGGAGGGACACAGACATCCAGTTTGTGACGCTCTGTAAGTGTGTTCAAGTGCTGGGCAAGGTGAATACCCTAGATATTAAAATAATTTATTCCTTGTGTGTTACTGTGGCTGTTCAGGAAGATTTGGAAAACAGACATGTAGAAAGAAGAGCACATATTAACAGAGAATTCTCTCACTGGGATAAAATCTTACTGAAAAAGTTTTGTTGAGACTTCCTTCCCCGTGTTTTCTCCTTGAATCTCATGTGTCTTTTTCTAAACACGTGTTTAAATTCAGCTTTCATATTTTCTTCACTAAGTAATCATAACATTTATAACTTAGAAAGAAACCGCACAATTCACCTCTGTATTTTCTACCCAGAAGAATAAATTGTGTACCTTTGCTTTGCCAAGTATGCGTTTTTGGTGGTTTTATGAGATGAATCCTTTCGAGTTTAACCAGATTTGGTGGCTAGAATCCCTTGGCACTCCCCTGGGGACCCACGGGGACTCCCATTTCTTCATGTGAGCTTGCACCTCTCTTCATCTGGGGAAGGTAACCGGCTTGCAGTGGTGTATAAATCTTTTGAAGGTTTTGTTTGTAACGTCTGGAGTTCCTTTCACCCCGTACATCCTTCCGCTCTTTTGAAACTTTCTAATCTGACCCATCTCAAAGCCCCCCGAGGATGGAGGGAATGGTCTGATATACCCCTGTAAGACCGCCCCCTTGGTCCTTGACCTCCCTTCCATTTGGAGTTAGAATGATGCAGGAGACTTCTCTGGGGCACCAGCACTTGGAGGGACGAGAAGTGCTCAGTAACCAGGCGATCCCCACAGAAGAAGCAGATGTCGTAGTGGGGTGCTGTGCTTTCAGTCGGGGCGAAGGCTCGTCCACACGTTCAGGTTCCCTCACGAGGCTGACTCCGTGGTGACGCCCTCCCAGCAGGGTCTCCGTGACCGCGTGTTTCATCACGAACCCCCGGCCCATTATTTCTAACTTTGATTTTCCTGTTCTCTGGTTCCGGTTTTGATTCCTTTCTTGACGTTGTTTTTCAGTGTTTTGTGAAAGGGATAATCTGTAGGTAGTAACATTTTAAAATCCTGTAGATACAGTATGTGTTGCCCCATCCTGACATTGAAGGTAGGGGAACAACTGTATAAAGAAAACCTATGCCCTGGCTGGCGTAGCTCAGTGGATTGAGCGTGGGCTGCGAACCAAAGTGTCCCAGGTTCGATTCCCAGCCAGGGTACATGCCTGGGTTGCAGGCCATAACCCCCAGCAACCGCACATTGATGTTTCTCTCTCTCTCTCTCTCTCTGTCTCCCCCTCCCTAAAAATAAATAAAATCTTTAAAAAAAAATAAAACCTATTTTGCCCCCTTAGGGAAGCTCTTCCCCCCCCCCATGCTGTGTATTTAAAAAGAATTCTTGCCATTAAAGTCACCGTGGTACGTCTGTTTTGTTGTTCGGGTTGGCCTTGCCTGGAGTGTGGCGACCCTTTGGGAGTGGTGCTTGGGAAGCCAGGGTTACGAGTCCTTCACAGGTTCCCGCTGGGTTTGTTCACACTCGTCTCCACGTCCTGAAGATCTCACACCTTCTTCCCCCCGCCCAGGCCTGGCTGCCTCTCCTGTAGGACCTGCTCTGCGCCACGGACGGTGCTTTCTGTACGGTACGGGTTTATTAAATGTTTGTCGTTCAGATCCAATTTTCTGTAGCAGCAGTTCAGCTGTGTGCTAACTATCTCCAGTGTCAATTCCAATGTTCTTTTCCATTTTGAAATGTATCTGTAATACTCCCTGATTCTACTCATCTTCTGTCCTGTTGGCTGTTGTCCACGGCGCCTCTTGCATAATTTCCCCTCATGACTCTGCACTCCTCTCTTATGCAGAAAGTGACTGCTTGAGTCCCTCTTTTTCTCTTTATTGTGGTGAAATATATATAACATAATCATTTAAAAACGCTACTCTAGATTTTGCGAAGTCACCTGATTGTTTAAGCACTAAGTAAGCCTAAAACAACACTAAGCACAAAAAATGCAATGTGTACCCAAGAAAATGTGGTCCACAGGCTGCAGGGGCAGCTGTCTGGGGGTACAGTTTAGAGTTATAGCGTGTCTGAACCCGGGGTCATTCTCTAGGAAAAGAAAGAGTGCCATCCCTACTTTGTGATGATGAGGCTTTTTTTTTTGTATCACTGTAATTATCAGTGCCTTAATTTCTGATGTGGTGTTGAATTCATTTGCCACACTTTCATGTAGTTTCGACAGGAAAAAATAACAGAAATGTCAAACATTTCTTCTTCAGAAATGAAAAATGTCCTTGTTTATCTCAGAACAATAACAAAATGATCGATAAGAGAAACTTTAGATTTAGGCTAAACCAGATGATCTGATACTTTCGATATTCTTGTCTCTTCAATAATGGATTTCACGTGTAAGACAATGCATGTTCTGGCCCAGTCTTTGCACGCCTCTGAGTTTTTGCCTGAGCTGCGTGATTTCCTGCTTCATCGGCCAGCGGTGAAGTCCACGCCATCTGGGTTCCTGAGCCCACGTTTCCCTCCTCGTACCAACGGAGTAGCCGCGTGCAGGGAGGAGCCCTCGTCTGACCTGTGTTATTCCACGTGTTTCTGCTGTAAAGGGAAACCGAGTCCCAACGAGCTCATCCCCGCACCACGAGGAGCGTTGTTCCTCTTTTTATGGGAAAGTTCAGCAATTTTGTTCTGTCCCTGCGCCTGCCCGTGTTGGCTGCTGGTCACTGAGATAAATGCCATGGAAACACTAGGAGGCCCAAACAATGTTTTGCTCCAAGACGGTAGGGTTTGACAGCCATTTTTGTCCAGCATTTTCCTCTTCCAATTACATGCTGTGTACAGACCTTTAGTGTTTTTTTTCAATTGAATTTATTGGGGTGACACTGGTTAACAACAGTGTGCATGTTGCAGGTGCACAATTCCATACCACGTCATCTGCACACTGTGTTGTGTGTTCACCACCCCAAGTCAGGTCTCCGTTTATCCCCCCTGTACCTTTCTCCAATCCCCCCACCCCCCTACCCTCCCCCTGCAGTAATCACCACACTGTGGTTCATGTAGAAAATTTGAACAAAGAGAGAAAGAACTCCTGGAGACCTTTAGTTTCTGTAACAAAAGCTACCGCATGTTTGTGGCTACGTGGCATCATGCGACAGGGGTCAGGGTGACAGCTCGCAGGTCCCTTCTTCACACTGGCACAGGGGACCCAGGGGTCTGGGGCTCCAGGGGTCCAGGGATCCAGGGGTGCAGGGGTGCAGGGGTGCATGGCTGCAGATGCTCATTGCGCTGAAGTGGGTCCCCATGTAAATGACAGATGGTTTCTCTAAACGGCGTGTCCTCTTCCTCTGTGTCTCAGCATTCAGTGCTTTTCTCTGGTGACCCTCCAAGGTCCCCTGGACTTGCCTTATTCTTTCGAGTGTCACTCAAGCCTTCATGCAGCCCCTCGGTGGAATGGCTCTTCGGAGCCTTGCCGACCTGGTTCTCCTGGGGGTCCACTCGGGAGGGAGGCAGAGCGTCAGAAAGGTCCAGATGGCCCAGTGGCTCCTTCATTTTCAGAGACCCCCCCCTCCCCGAGTCTCTTCACCACGGCAGGCAGGTGCTGGGTGCGTTGCTTGTGCCGGGACCCTCAGTCCCTCGACATGGGCACATACGACCTAGAAAAACGGTTTGCTCGCGGTCACGCTGTGTGCCTGCAGCTGATAGGCCCGCACAGCCGGGTGTCCATGAAGGACGAGGAGACCCGGGGCATGTGCACACGCTGCTACTTCTAAACCGCAAGCCGCCGGCAGCTGTGGGGGGACCCCGTGGCCACGTGTTCTGCGGCTCCGCAGTGCGAGCCTGGAGCTCCCGTTTAGAAACGGAGGGTTTGCCAGCAGCAAAATGGGAGATCGGGATTCTTAGCTGCTCCATCAGCACACGCCATGACTCTCGCTGGGAAAGGTTACCAGTGGCAGTTTACGGGACTCTACCCACGCGTGTAGTATAGGCTCATCTATTTATTTTTTCCAATTCTTTTAACCTTGCAGTATGTCCAAAGTCTTTCTTTCTTCACCCTGTGACTACAGATCAGAACAAGGAGTTCTGAGTGCCCTGAGCCCCTTCTCTAGGTTACGCGGAGTCGGCAGGCGAGCAGACGTTTGTCTGTGGTTGGGTGCAGTCGACGTTTCTCGTGGCTTACTGGAATGCCATTGGTTGGGACCTCGAACGTGTGAAGGTGCTCGCTGGGGCCAGGGTGGGGGGGAAGCAGATCAATTTACATGAGGAACCCCACAGTCAGAAAGTTCAGAATTCAAGAAGGAATCTGGATTTTGGCTGAGGCATCTGTTTCTCTAGGGTTGTGGAGGTTAGGGTTGGGTTTGAAGGGAGTGGGGGTGGTAAAAGGCCGTACGTACAAGGCAAACAAAGGAATTTTCAGACCCCGCCGCTTGTTTGAGTTGAAGAAGTGTACTTTTCCTGGATACAGAGAATAGATTGGTGGTTGCCAGAGGTTGGCGGGGGTGGACAAAATGGGTGAAAAGGGTTAAAGAGTACAAACTTGCACCCATAAAATAAGTAAGTCGGGGATGTGATGGACAGAGTGGTGACTATATTTAACAACACTGTACTGTGTGTTTCACTGGTGCCAAGAGAGTAGATCTTCAAAGTTCTCATCGCAAGAAAAATTTCTATGTGTGGTGACTTACTATGATGGTCATTTTGTAACATACACAAATATTGACTCACTATGCTGTATACCTGCAATTCATGTGATGTCAGATGCCAGTTATTTCTCAGTAAAGAACACACGTGCTGGAGTTTGCGTCTGTGACAGGCAGCACCCTGTGCTCCTCAGATTTCTGCTCTGGGGGTTGGAGGGCTCTGGCCCGGGAGAGGGAGAGACTGTCTGTAGAGATCAAGGTCATGAGATGCCTTGGAATACCTATGGCCGCACCTCTGATGCTGTGCCCTGTTTTGGGGCTCGCTGGCTGTACCCCAGAAATATGCGAGATGGGTGCCAGAAATTTAGTCATAGCTCAAGAATTCTTTTTCCGAGTCATGTCAGCATGGTGCTGCAGCAGAAATACGGAAATCGAGGCATTTTATGCAGAGATAAGTGAGTAGGGATGGAGAAGGATTCCGCTGCCTTCCAGGACCATAGAGAGGAGGGTGGGATGTGGCTGGGGCAGCCACCGAGTCAAGGTTTCCTATGAGAAACGTGTGGCGAGTTCAGATGAGGACGAGGAGATGAGAGTGAGGTGGACGGAGGAAGGCCAGGGAGAGGGCGTGCCTGTCGGGAGGGCAGGGCAGCCGGGGCCCGACCGCTCTCTCCGAGGACGCCATCCTTGCCGACCCCCTTAAATCAGTTCACGAACACAGACATGCAAGGGGGCATCCAAGTTCAACGGTGAAGTAAGAGAAAATGTTCCCATTGTACTTTATAGCCTGACAGTATCGCACCTGTTACAACAGGGTTGAGTTTGTGGGTGCTACGTATGCCCTTAGGCATTCATATCAGCGCATTCTAATTTAGCCCAGTGAGTGCTGGGAGTGCTGAAAAATACGCTGCTGTGGAGTTAGGAACTCAAGTTCAGGGGCAAGTCCATGGGACCGGCAGGAGGAAGAGGAATCTGCCGAGGCGAAGGAGCTGGACTAGCCCAGGTCATCAGATTCTGTGGTCCGATGGATTTCATTCCCCCAAGGTGGCTTATGAAATGTGAAGACGTGCATGTTTAGGGAGGGGCTTGGTACCAATTGTCCCCACAGCAAGGATGTAGCAAAAGTAGTATTCTGCCGGGCAGGGTGGACTTGACATTGTGCTTCTCTGTGCCTTGCTACATTGTGAATGAATTGTCTTTTCAATGTTGCATACCGGAGACCTTGGCTTCAGTGTTTACCTGAAGGATATACCATTTCACTGAAGGCGACACAAGTGCGAGAGCAGAACAAAGACAGTTCTTTGAAGGACTCACTTGTTACCAAGTTAAGAGCTGTCTTCGTTTCCAGATGATGCTGGCACTTGGTAGGTGGGACCATAGACAGATCCAATGTTGCCTTCGTATTTCTTGACATTCACAGAATCGCAGTAGCCTTGTCAAAAGAACACGCCATTGGAGAAGGCTCAATGTGTTAGCTGAGATGTGTTCTCTGTCCGTAAGCTGAGTGCAAGCACCAGAGTGTGGCCATCCTTTGAAGAGATGCGTCTCCATCATTGTATAACGAAAGTCACTCTCAGGCCGTGACTTCCACTTGGATACTTCATTATATCTGGTGAAAGCCTTAATGTTGAGGGCTAAATAAAAGCTTATCTGTTTTGGTCCCCCATTGTGAATCTATTTTATGCTCGAGAATTATCTCCTCAATTAGGCTTCTGAACATTAATATATTGCAGAGTTTAAACACAACCACATCAGGCATTTTTATTAAAAACAGAGCTTTTAGTAGGATTCATGATGGATATTTTACATTCTCTTCTTGCTGAAGACCTGGGGGATTGTTATATAAGGGGTAAGTGATGTGTTGCAGGGACAAAGCAATGTGGTTTAAATAGCTCAGAATCATTCTTGGGAAAGCTCCGTTCTGTCTAGTTCATGCACACCTCAGCAGCCTTTCTCTGCGCTCCCCGGGGGAAGTCTGAAATACGATGCCCTGCAGAATTGCACGTGGGTAATCCTAATATTTGTTTTTCCTCAAACCCATTTGCAAGAAGAAAGTGCATTCGTCGAAGGGGTAGAAAGAGCAGGATTCCGGTCCCAGCTCCTCTGCTTTTCAGCTGTGTGACCTCAGACAGGCCAATGACTTCTCTGGACCCAAGCTTCCTCCTTTTTGAAATGGGCAAACTAACGCTTCCTCGACCTTGTCCCGAGTTCTGAACATCACTGAAGGCATTAGCGGAGACCCTGTTTGGAGACCAGCTGTCCACACAATGAAAAGTCAGTGAGAATCTAGAAAATCGTGTGAACTGTCTCAGTTAGTGAGCAGACAATGTTGTCTCCATGGCTCACCGAGGTCCCCACCCTCGTCCCCAGGCCCGTGTGCAGTTTGCAAACTTCAGCCTCAAGGGCCCCAAGTCCTGCCTTTCAGGGGTTGGTGGCCTGATGTGACTGGGAGTTATGTAATAGTTTATAAGAAGTAAACTAAAAAGTAAGAAACAAACCGACAAGCAAACAAAAACATCCCCAGGAGTTCAGCCGTAGCCCACGGTACCAGCGGAAGTCCGTGGTCTTTACGGGGAGCGCTCCTGTGCCCAGGGGTTGGTTACGCCCCAGGTCCCGTGGCTCTGGGCCGAGTCTGATCAGCTCGTAGGCCTTTCCGTGCGCCTGGTTGGTAGACTTCTCCCACATCTGGTCACTGGGGCTCAGCATGTTGAATGCACGTGTCTATTCTTGTAGCCTTCTTTGTAACTAAAGGTATTTTTCCCCTCCCTTCTTCAACAAAACCTTTTTAGAGTATTTTTTTTTTCTAGTCAACAAGTCTTGACCTGACAGAAGAACTAGCTGGAGGTGCAGGTTGCTGCCCCGGGTGACGTGCCCCTCACACGGGCTGTCCCCGTTTCATAAATTAGACAGACGCCCACTCCGCTCCTCTCCGGCCCCGCCAGCCGCCGCCTCGCCCGGACCCTGCAGAGCAGAGGGGCTTTGAAGCCGCTCCGGGGTTTCGTGGGCGGCGCCAGCACAGGAGGCGTAGGGGCCGACCTTGGCTGGAGAAGGTCACGCAGCCTCACATAATGGACTGCAGCAATGCCCCGTTTTGTAACAAAGGAGACACTGCTTTCCTGTGGATTGGAAAGGAAACAATGTAGAGCAGAATCGCCTTTGCTGTGAAGTTTCCAGGTTAGAAGCTGCGAATCGGTGTGGTCCAGCGAGCCCTTCCTGACTGCGGGCAGTAAATGGCCCTCCCACCCTGCTGCCCAGACAATGTTTCCCGCTTAATGCATCCCTCCAGCTACTTTGTGCGGGGCCGGTGTGCTCCCAGAAAGAGGGTCAGCATCGAGGGACATCAGTCATTTTAGCTTATTTGCCACCAAACAATTGTCAAGGGAAATAATTAGGTGGAATTAAAAACATAAAGGGCAAATATCCTGCCATTTTTATTGTCACAAGTAAGGCTTCAGAACGAACCAGAAAGAGCCAGGAATTGCTTTGTACGGCGTCGGTAATTGGTAGCCACACGCCGAACCCTCCCAGAGAGCTCTGGTTTGAGTAGGGAGGTATTTTAGGGACAAAAAAAAGTTCTCTGTCCCTGTTTCTGTTGCATTATCGGAAATCAAAGGGCAAGTTAGACTTGATCTTATTTCACTTTGTGGGGTTTCGGGCTTATTTATTTGCTCGAGGCTGACAGGCATGCAGGAAAACTTCGGCGAGAGGACTAGAGCTTCGTCCTGTCCGTGGCCATCACTGCACCGTTAAAAATGAACGCAGCAAGACACTCTTCGACAACAACGCCATTACGGGAACTCCTCGGACGGACTCTTAAGAATTCTTTCAATTTTCACAAGACAAGGCCACTAGGGAGCACTTTGGAAACAGGTATCAGGGCAAAATAAGAAAAAAAAAATCCCTCTATTTATGCGTGAAACCAAGAATCACTAAATCACATTTATTCTGAGGAGGGAGATCAACGCCGTTCTAACGGCCGCCACCGGGGTTTACAAAAGGAGAGAACAATAAAGAGGTGACTTCCCAGGCGTTTTAGAGGTAATAGAAATCAGCCTCTAAAGAGAGGCATGAAATATTTACCGGGCGTGCACCGTGCACGCTAGAATTACGCAGGGCCGGGGACAGTGATTGAGTGTGCTGCGGCCGCACGGGGAGACGCTGAGGTTTTAATGTACAGGATATTGATTACGTGATGAATCCTGACGGCGTGTCCCCTGCAGTTCCTTGCGACATGGGGAGACGGGAAAATAACACATACATTTTTGTTGGCTACGCCGCGTGCAAAATGGAGCAGGGGATGAGTAAGTGAACAATGAGTTTCCTTCTCCCATTCATAAATGGAGAGTTGCGTGAAGATTTCCTCTGTTTGAAACCAGGAAGTATAACTAGGGCACGCAATTATGAAAAACACTCAGGCTTTCAGATCCATTGTAAGACGGGCCCCTTTATTTGGTTCTCGTTTAAAATCTCAGTGTGCAATGGTGCCCACTAGGATTTTTTTTCCTAAGAGCAGCATTAAAGTGTTTAAATTAGAGGACTCTTAAGCAAATCAGGGGAAAATAGGAGGAAAAATGCACATTTTGAAAGGATTTGCTGGCATTGATTAGTTCGCTTTGTATGTAGATGTAATCTATATAGATTAGATTAAATTTTCGTTACTCTGATGTCAACATCTTTTATTTCCTTTACCACTGAACATCAGACTTTAATTTTGAGTGTAGTCGCCCCTGAGTAAGAAATGAAAGGACAAGAAGCCTCACACTGTAAGGCCTGAAAACGTTGAATCACCGTGTTGCACACCTGAACAGGTGTAGCCAATGTCAGACGGTGTGCCAACTTGCACTGGACTGGAAAAATACACAAACAAACAGAAGGAGAGAAAGCAGACACACAGAAGCAGCAGCAGGATGCCTGGCTGGAGTCGAGAACTTGAGTGGGAGGTAGAGAGCGTTCACGTGTCCCCAAAACCACGGAAACAACTGTCCCATCCAAGCTCCGCCCCGCTCTGTCCTGTAGGAGACCGTTCTGCGTGGCGTGGGCCCAGCTCCCACTGGGAGATGCGCAGGACCCACGCTCACAGATAGGTTCTCCCGTGGGGAATCAGGCCTGCAATGTGCCTAGGCCCCTTTGAGTCTTGCTCTTGCTAAAAAAAAAAAACAAAAAACTCCCTCACCCTGAACTGAGGACATTTAATGCAAAGTAACTTCCTAAAATCCATGCTAAACCTTCCAAGGATGAGTGTAACTGGTTCAACCACTTTTCCCTTTTCATTTGCAAACATCCTTCTTCTGTGATGTGATTAGTGGCATTGGCTCCTTTGTTTTCTGTAAAAGGTAACCACCTAAAGCGAACCTGTGCGTAGTACATGAGGACCATCATGTAATGTGACCAGAAAAAGAAACAAAGGCCTGTCATGGTAGAGGCCTCGGCTTTTTGCCCCCTGGAGAGCGAAGCCGGACTCAGCAGTCCGTGTGAATGTCTCATTTCATCCGTAATGACGCGGACACTGCGGGCCGGTGTCTGCATCACTGTCCTGCACGCTGGCCTCCGTCACGTTCACCGGTGACCCAGTCCCGTCTCAAACTTGTCACCTCCTGGCAAGAGCGAACCCAAAGGAGGGAGCAGCGCCCCCAGTCCCGGGCCTGTGATATTTCTTCCATGCCGAAGGTACTCTCGCAGTGGAGGCAGAAAATAAGACAGGACGAGAGCAGAACGTTCTTGGTAGCACTGCTGTCTCTGGAAAGCTCCGCCCGAGTGGATGGGGGCGTGAGGAGGTGAGGCCGAGGGCAGGAGAGAGAGAGTTTACGGCTCCTGGGTTTTCAGTGGGGTTCCTTTCCGGGGCTTCTTGTCTCCTTGCATTTTTTGAGATAAGAATATCTTTGTCTGTTTTTACAGACCATATAATATACCTGTATTCACATACAAATAGGCTTTAACCTAATCATTTGTGAGTTATAATATTTGAAAAATATGGTATACTTTATACTTGCAAGTATATCTTACTGTAGAAGATGGGAAAATATGCTAGTTTCTCAGGGTGAAAAAGCACCGTGAATGCTCGTGTGCAGCCGACCTCGTAGGAATGGTAGGCTGTCATACACAGGATGATGTATTTAAAAATCATCCCAGCCTGAAATTTGAAGGATTGAAGTCATCAAAGGCATCTACGGTGTTTCAAATTGAAATGTAATATTTATCGCAGGGGAAAATACTACAGAAGGGATATTTATAAAAAAAAACTTTATTAATAAAACTTGCAAACATCTATAAAATTAGAGATAATATTATGAATCCCCGAGTCTCATCACTCAACTTCAATGATTATCCACGGATGGCTCATCTTGATTCATCTAAATCCCCACACACGTTCTTTCTGCCTGCCTCCTTCAGGGGATCATTTTGAGGCGAATCTCAGACATCACAGCGTTTCTTTCTCAAGGGCCTCAGTGTGGATCTCTAAAAGTAACATTCTTTTTTTTTATTATTAAAAAGAAACAACTTAAAGTATGACGCTATTATCACACCTAAAATGTTGCAATTATTCCTTAATGTCAGGAAGCAGCTCCTCCGTGTTCCAATTTTCTCCCCCAGTTGCCTCCTGCAAGTTTCTGTTAGTTTGTTTTTCAGCGTCTGTTTGTCTGAATCAGGACCAAACACCTTCATGACTAGGGGAGCCCCCTTTTGTAACAGCTATGACTCTCAGGACAGAAGGTGCCTTTCGGAGCCGACAAATCCGTTTTTGCAGACACCTGTGCTGCTCCTTCTGCCTTAGCTTCACGACTCGGCTGTCTTTCTCGATGACGTAATCTTCCTCTTTGGTGTCTTCCTCTGAAGAGTCACTAGGGCCAAGGAACCTTCCGAGGCACCGGCTTGCTTTGATGAATCTGACAAAGGAAATGAAACTCTCTAAAGTGAACGGCGACCCGAGAGGACGATGACATTTAATTTGGCACTTCGTGTGCACGCGGTGGCCACAACCGCCGTGAATCCGGAGTGTGCTCTTTCATCTGTTTTATCTCGTCAGAAATTTTGTGGCTTTGACCTTTTCTTTCCCCGCGATCTACACATATAAAGTAGAATTTTAAAAAGTATTTTTGGCAATCAAGATTTTCCTCTGATCCTCGTGTGAAAAAAGAAACATTTGTGATCTTGAAAAAAGCATATGTTAACTTCCTTTGAATCCTTTAGATCGGCTGAAAGATGAATTTGCCATTTTAAGAATATAATATTGAAAAGATCTGGCTTCAAAGTGCGCCCATGCGGGAATACTTTTTTATCGTAGGGAATTTATATATATGTATTTAAAGGAAACAGCAACCAAATTTGAAAACCAGTGTGTACCCAATGGATCAGGCTTTTCAAAGAGTCATGTCTCGAAAAACAGAGCTTTTGATTTCTTAAAATGATCTCTTGAAGTCCCATCTCGAAATACATAAATCAACAAATTGCATTTTAATGGGGAATCAAGGGCGCCTTTCAAGAGGCCCTGGAGTGAACCTTTGGGAAACACGGACGCGGAGAATTACCAGCGTGTTCTGCTGGCGTTGACTCGACTCCAACATTCTGTTTTTGAGCGAGGGAGGACCTCCCGTCAAGGACAGGTGAAGGAGGCGGCGCGTTTCCAGACGGAGCGGGCAGCGCCCCCTGCCGGCTGGGTGGACTTCCTCGTCGGCCCGCGGAGCCCCCCGGCGGGGCATCAGCCACTCACTTCGTTCCAGGCGCCGCATCCACTTAGCGGCGCTGTCGTGGCCTCTGTGCCATTGCCATATGCCCCTTCATTGTTTAATTCTAGAATAATAAGATAGAAGATGGGGCCGCCACGTTGTGGAGCACGCCCCATAAAATGTCGCTGTGGACTTCCATCCCTTCCATGATATAATATTTCAAACGTACAAACACGGGGGTGTCTTGTGCATGGGCTCTTTGCAGAGGGGTGCTGCGCGAGTTAGCGTAGTATTCTCATGCGCACGCGCAGGACCTCTGGGGCTGGGTGCGCGGCCGGGGATCGATTCCTCTCGCTGCTGCTCGTCCTAACCCAGGTCAGAGGAAGGGCAGGTGGCCAACGACACAGCGCCTTTTCGCACTAAGGACAGTTTCCCTCGGAGTGGGAAACATGGAAGGAATAAGTCCACAAGCCACAGAACATGGAGAGTAACCACTCAAGTGCCGGAAAATGAAAACGGCAAAAATTGGAGCGTTTCACAAGGGCCCCACATTCACGGCAGTCTCCCTCCGTGTCGCTCTCGGCGGGGAACGTGGTGACCTCTGTGGCTGTTTGCAGAGGTTCCCACTTGGGGTAACTGCCCACAATGCGTAGTCATGGAACAAGAAGTCACTTGTGAGCCAGCGCTATGCCAGGGTGTCACACCGACCTAAGGACCTTATGAAATCTTGCACTTCAGTGCGTACAGATTCTTGAGCAGCATCTCAGGTATTACTACACCTTGACGTCGAGTGTGTGTGTGTGTGTGTGTGTGTTTCATGTCAGCCCTCCGTGTGCAGAGAGGACGAGAAAGAGATGCGCTCCCCTTCCGGTTACACGCACGATCTGCTCCTCGGCTGCGGTTTGGCCTCGTCCGTGCCGCCGTGCGGAGTCTGCTCCCTGTCGGTCGCCAGGACGGCTTTGTGGAGGGATTGTGTGCACGCGTGCACTTGCTCATGTGAAGATTTGAAAAGCTTCCTGCACGTGGGATGCCATGGAGTCGTGATTTTGGCTCATGTCATGGAAGCAGGTCCCATCTGGGATTCTCCGGATAACTGTTATTGAAACGACTTAGGTTCATATTCTTGCTTCAGTCACGTAGGATGCTGCTGGGTACCAACTAAAGCAACACGACTGTGCGTGAAAGCCCTTCCTAGTTTGCACGGTCAGCGTGGAAGCCTTGACCCCCGGGGAGGGTGTCTGTGGACAGCTCACAGGGCTGGCTCCCCAGCTCGGCTCTACTCCGTTTGGGGCCCCCTGCACCGTGCGGAGTGGACCTGGGTGTTTGCCTTCTTGCTGGGCCTGCGGTGACCTTGTGGGCTGTGCACACCTGATCCACAGGAGTGTTCCGGGAGAGTCTCCGGGGGGGGGGGGGGGGGGGGTGACTGAGGGAAGATCGGGCTGTGTCCTGCAGTCTGCTCCCGGTACAGCCTCTGAAAGGCTTTCCTCCCGGAACCCCACGGATTCTGTGATCACGTGTCCAACTGGCCCACTTTGGAGGTCGGCCCTCCTCCTGCTCTTCAGCCGTAATCTTGTTACATTGAACGGCCCAGCCCCTTCAGCAAGGTTACAACGTAAACACTTGAGATGATGTTTCATTTGTGCTGCTGTGTGTTCACTTTCGGGGGGTGTAGTAACCTTACTGAATCTGCTGTTATTGAGAGATTTTTCTACTGTTAAATTCCTTTTCTCTACGTTTTGTTGCTTTTTATTGTCCACTTATTGTTGTGGTCATTTAGCATTTTTCATTTCTTATTTTTATTTCCTTCCATAAACATTTAGTTATCTTTTTTTATTTCAAAACTTCCCCACTTTTTCCATTTAAGTGCATTTGGCTTGTTTTCATACTCTTAATTTCTTTACGTTTAAAAACATTTCATTTTTCTCATTTTAAAGGTTTTGAGTCATCCAAATTTCTTCACATTTTACACTTAGCTTTCAGAATTTTTCACTCATGTTCTTAACCTTGTAGTTCATTTTCCAATCATTTTAATGCTTATACTTAAAAAATTCTATTTGTTTCTGTTTTCTTCAATGAAAACCGTATTTAAGATGGCGACAACAAAGAGGTGAAGGGCACAGGGCTGGGGAGTTCTGCCCTGTGCTGTTCCCACAGCTGTTGCCCCTGGTCCTTTTCACAGACTCTCTCTCCTTTCCGGGACCAGCACCAGACGTTTCTCTGGGACGCTCGGCCCCACAGGATTATCATCCTGTCGAGGATGCTTGTGATGTTTATAAGTAGAAGGTTCATGTAAACTTACTGTGCGGTGCTGTTACTGGCATTTGAGCACAGTTTCATTTGTGGGACCAAAATGTGCTGGAAAGCTCTGTTTTATGGAAAAAGGTGTTAGATTCTGGGCCAGCTCTATCAACCATGTGCAATGGCAGAAAGTGAGCATGAGCAAGACCTACACTTCATGAGGTCAATCCTTTTGGCAAGAACTTGGGTGAATGTGAAAAAGTAGCAGGACGTACTACTGGGCTTCTTGGTGCATACGCCCGAGACTCCAGGAATGCAGCCCTGTCTTTCCGGAGTTCAGTGTCGGGCACTGCGGCATTCAGGGTGACCTCGCAGGACATGATGACCGTGGATGACAAGAATGGGCTGGACGCTCGGAGGAGACATGGTACCGGGTAGTACCAGTGGGAGGCACAGGCTTGTACCCACAGTTCTGTGGTAGGTGGTCTCTCGTGTGCCCACCTTGCTTCCAGCCACATTCTTTTCTTAGCCCACCTTGAAAACCTTTTATCTTGCAGCGTTGGCTTTCCCCAGCCCCCTCCTGGTGTAGTGAGGGGCCAGCAAAACCCGGCCAGACGGAGAACCTTTAGCCACATCTCTGTGGGATGCATCCATCCGTGGAGAGACCCAGGGCTACCACATTAATTTCTAAACAAAAACAACACAATTGGCAAAAAATATCCCACAGGCAAAAAAGAAAAAAAAATCTACGTAGAAAAGATATCCTTTTTATTTTTTTTTTAAGATTTTATTTATTTATTTTTAGAGAGGGAAGGGAGGGAGGGAGAGAGAGAGAGAAACATCAATGTGCAGTTGCTGGGGGTCATGGCCTGCAACCCAGGCATGTGCCCTGACTGGGAATCGAACCTGCGACTCTTTGGTTCGCAGCCCGTGCTCAATCCACTGAGTTACGCCAGCCAGGGCTTGATATCCTTTTTATTAACTGAGTGCTGGCCCTGGCCTTCCTGGGAAACCCGAGAGAGGGTGCCCGTGGGATTTCATGTTCCGTTCGTGTGTCTGGAACCGACCCGGAGAGCCTTCGGGGTGGCTGGGACGTGCCCGGGGAGCGAGGTCGCACTCAGGGCCTGGAGCGAAGCCCTGGTCTCCGACTTGCCGGCTCCCTTTGCCTTGCCCCCTCCCGTCTGCCGGACTCCGGAAGGGGAGGCCGAGACCTTGGTCCGGCTCCTCCTCGAACCTTCGTCCTCGCCCGTTGGCGGTCTCACAAAGTGTCTCACGGCACCGTTTCCCCCGCCCTTCTGGGACGTGTGACTTCGGAGTGTCCCCGGTCATCTCCTCGTGGCACCGTCCCCATGCTGGTCGGTCCCTGACACTCCTCATTGGCTCAGAGTGCCCTTGATTTCCGCTTGACGAGGATGCCTTGGTTTAGGACTCAGCCAACTCTGCTGCTTTCAGCTGTCCGGCATTTTTTTTCTTTAACGGAGGGTGGACCTGGTCCGCCAGATGGAAGTTGAAGGGCAAAATGCTAAGCCACGAGGCCAATCATGATGTGCTTCTACATCTGATAGGTTTTCCCGACTCAGTCTTTCGGGGGGTCCGGACTCGCTTGTACGATGGGGCTGGTTCCTGACCCACAGGAAGGAAAACTCAGAGAGCTGCCTGAAACCAAACCACAAATGTTGCGTAGCCTGTTCAGTGTTTCAGACTGGCGCCCGTGTCTTCCCACCCCACGCCCTGTCATTACGGAATTTGCAGAAAGACTGTCATTGGTTTTTCTACTTCCAGTCAAGCCCCAGGATCCCACGCTCTTTTGAAAAATATGTGTTAAGAAAAGTCTCGATACAGTCCCTCGAAGACTGGTCATAATCTGTTTCAGTATTTAAGTTATCCTGACTCTGTGGACATCCAGGCACACCTGGATAATCTCCTAAACACTGCGTATTCATTATGGAGCTATTTGATATGATTCCGGAGGGCTCGGTTTGGCCGTGGGTGTGACCACGTGCTTTACTGCCGGTCTTCGGGCGAGAGGAACACCGTCTCCTGAGGGCAGCTCCAGAACATTCATGCCAAGGGTAAATGCCATTTTGGGGGAAGTCGTCTTATTTTGGTGATTTCTTAGCTGTCTCATAGGTCTAAGGGAAGAGAGCCTTTACTGATTATCTGGTCCTTTCCCCTGTCTTAGGATTAAAGATGCACATAAATGAGGATGTTTTATATTTAAATAAGACTTTTAGAGGCTGAAGTGCTAGAAATCCTTATTGATTTGTCTCTCCTCTGTAATCCTATTGATTATAAACTGATTATAAAATGAACAGTTTTCTAAGATGCTAAAGTATAGAACGTATATGTTTATATTGGATGAATAAAATGGATGATAAAATCATTGTTTTAAAAACATTTTGCTGACTTTATTTTTCAAGTTGACTGTCATTGAAGGCACATCGAGTGAAATCTTTAGATTTGTTGAAAAACTTTTTTAAGAAGTTACTGATAGAAAAATAATCAATTAATTATATTACAACTTACAAAATTATTTTGATAACTGTCAGAGAAGTTCCCATGTGATGTTTTTTCTCTTGATAATAATTGTCATGAAAACTGAAGGGTGCATTTTAAAAATTGCCTCTTTTGCTTATAATTGCATTAAAAAGAGTAAATCGTGTGCTTCTAGTTTTAATAATTTTAAAATGGTAATATGATGGCTACAGTTTTTCCAGCTGCCCCTGTAATATTCTGCCTTGCCAAATTAAAGACTGAAAAAGTAAAAGGAGTTAAAAGATTTTATGGTAAGGTCCAAGTACGGTCACATGTCCCAAAAGGATAACTGTTCATTCACTGAATTTGTATGTACGTGTGGCCAGAGACTCCGTGGCACTCAGCCACGCCATCTGTTTCGGTATTGATTTCTTACATTTTAGTTTATGCTTTCGACAAAACCAATTTTCGAGAGCATATTACTCAGGCGTGTTGGTGTCTTTAGAGCTGCAGCGAGGATGAAGGTCAGATAGAGTGTGTGTGTGTATGTGTGTGTGTGAGAGCACGGGTGTGAGATAGTTTACATGCCGATTTTCATGACCTTTGCATGGATTCTAGAAGGGTCAGAGATGTAGCCTGAGAACAAAGCTGCTGGACAGCCCTTGTTTGGGTGACAAGTTTAGGGGGAAATGTGATGTGGAATAGAAATCTTACTGAAGGAGCTCAGTAAGTGGTGAAGAGGAACTGAAAATTTACTACTAAGAGTATAACAGTTTTCTGCATTGTTCAGTGACCTGTCCTTATTTCCTTGGTTGGAAATAAAATATATGGGTGAAGTCCAATGACACTGGGTTGTTATTATTATTATTATTATTATTTTAACAAATTCATTAAGCTGACTCGTCAACAATCATAGTGATCAGAACGGTCATCGGATCTGATCACACTCTCTTCCATTGGTGTAACCTCATCTAGTTTTATTTTTAGTCTCTCAGGGGTTTCACAAATACGATATGTATGCTAAAGAAGTAATAACAGTCCTCTGAATTTCATAGCACTTGAGACACTATTGCAGAGAAGTGTCACCTCCAATTTTACCTCTCCGACAGAGCTCTCTGGGAAGTGGCTCGGGAATTATCCTTCAGCTTCGGCATCATTTCAGTGTTCAGGTGGCGCACGTGTGAGCACGGCAGCCCCTGTGGCGCGTTTGTGCTCTCCTGACGTTGCTTGTGGGGAACCCCTGGTAACCGTTTCCCCTCAACCAGTCCACCCTTTTCCTAAAATCTGTATTAGTGATGGACCTCAGCCTTCCCGCAGAGCATACGTGTTTGCACAAACACATGTGTGTGTGTCTTTGGATGCCAACTGGGGTTTAATTTCTTTCTTTACTTACAGACATGGGCTGCGCTGTGTATTTTGTCCTCAAACTGCCTCTTCACCTGACTCGTTAAGGCCGTCTCTGGGGGTTGGAATATGTGGATGCAGCTTAATTTCTTTAAAGGTTTCGTTCTTTCGCAGAGATGCCCCCCATTTATTTATCTAATGAATTGCGCCCCTACTGATAGATACTTAAGCTGTTTTTAGTTTATTATTGTAACAATGCTACACGTAGCTTTGTACATTTAATCATCGATCTGCTTTATGATTTGGAAGGTATTTGGAGTTTCTGTGGCTTAGCTCTTCTAGTTTGCGTGTTCAGCACTCAGTGGGTACTGTGAAGCTAGCTGCCCCCAAATATCGTACCGTTGCATCTTGCAATGGCACTGGGGACATTTCCACTGCCCCCTGTTTCCGCTGCTGCTGCTGGAACCAGTCTCCGAGCGTCTGTCCAGTTTGCACCTGCTGTTTCGTCTGGATTTTCTCTGTTTACTAGTGAGTTTGAGCAACTTCTCAAATTTTTAAGAATCATTCATATTTTCACTTTTTTTGGTTTACCTGTGAATAGTCTTGCTTATCATTTGATTGTTTGTTTCCCCTTTGGTAACTTGTAGTAATTGTTTCGATATTCAGAATAATAAATCTTTGTCCTCTATTTATACATCATTAGTACTTTCTCCTGTGCGTTGGCTGGTCATTGGGCTTTGCTTATAGTGCTTTTGTGGCATCCAAGTTTTTAGATGTACACAATCATGCATTTCCCCCTTCAGGTCTTTGTAGTTTGTGTACTGCTCAAAAATTCCACAACGCAAGATGGTGAACCTGTGATTTATGTTGTCTCCGAACATTTTTATAGGTTAGATCTTCAGCCTGTTGGGGATTAATTTTTATGTTTGGCAGAAGGTAGTGATCTAACTCTATCTGTTTTCTAATGGATAGTCGATTGTCACAAGGTTATTTATTGAACTACTTCCTCATTGGGATACATGTCACTTTTATCACAGGGTGAACATCTCCTTCCGTCCAGGTCTTCCCCTAGATCTTTAATATGTTTAATTGATCTATTTGCCAATTTCTGCCTTGAGTTCAGGTTTTAAAAATCCCTACGTTTTTATGTCATGCTTTGGTAAATTAAAAAGAAGTTCCTGCCCTACTTTCTTCCTACTTCTCACATTTGGCCAACTTGGCAGATTTTACCTCCTACATGTATTGTAGAATCAACACATCAATCACCCTAGAACCGTCCTGTCGGGATTTCAGGTACACTTACATCAGCTTCATCGTTTCCTTCTGATAATTACCACGTGCTTTTGCTCATTTCTACGGATCTGAGCCCGGCCAGGAGGAGAACATAGCTGCTCACTTGTACCTTTAGTAATGCATTTTCTGTTTATTCCCTTTTAGTTTTTATGTTAGCATATTTAGAGTTTTATTTTGGGGGCACTTATTTTCATACAAAGAATGAGGCATGGGCCTTTGGTTTTTTTCTTCAAATGGATTGCTGGTTGGTGATTCCGACAACAGGTGTGGTCCACCAGGTGTTCCCCACGCACTGTGAATGGAAATGTGAGTTTTCCCTCAGAAGCGGGCACAGAACGGGATTCAGCTACAGGGACCCCAGCTCCGGTCTCCAGGGCGCCAGCTCTCCCAGGGCCCCACCCACGCCCCATTTTCTCCCCCAGTGTTTGAGTAACTGAGCCATTTGTTGGGGACCTGGAAGGGTCATGAGCATGTGGAAATCCCTCTAAATACATTCTTCTGCTATCGGAGATGGTCAGATGGGGCGTGTGTGCAGCATCCTTCAAGGGGGAGTTTATGGTCACTTACCTGGAAGCGCTTCAGAAAGCACAGCTCTTGGTTACAGGGCAAACATGGAGTCATTACCTAAAACCAAATCTTTGTTCCCAGTGCACAAACCCCAGACAGATCAGTCCATGAATTCCATTTTTTCAAAGTGTGTTTTGCAGCTTAACAGCCCGTAAGAGGCAAGGCAACTCAAAAATAATGCATTTCTTCAATTATGAAGAAGAGTTGATTTTCTTTCTTTCTTTTTTTAATTAGGAAGAATGATGAATGGTAACACCTGCACTTGAAATTTCCCAGAGTAGAATAATATTTCGTGATCTATGGGAAAGACCAGAATTCATAAAAACATTGTCTAGGTAAGAAGGAGAGTTCAATCACAATGTAAGGATTTTAGACTAGTCAGATGGAAAGGCCCCAGAGATTTACAGATTGAGATGAAAACAAAAGTACTTGAATCTTTGGGAGAATGAAAACAAAAACAATGACATTCGAGTCACATATTTGGATGACCACAAATAGGGGAAAATAATAAATATGTATAATAACAGAATCGGGCTTCTAAAAATGTATGCGATAAGCAGTGATAATACAACAGCTCCAACAGAATGAAAGCCGGTTAGGACAAAAGTCAAGTTCACACATCAGCCCAAGCACAGGATGGGCGAGGGATGAGTGGCTAGAGCTGCTGCACCAACGTGTTCACGTAACCGGAGGTGCGATTGAAAGGAAGCCGAGAAGCGCAAATAGGCACGTGAAATTGGGGGTTTTGGCTTCATCTCCTTAGGAGGTGTGCCTAACTCTTGAGATCCTCTGAGTTCTCAATTGTCAGGTGGATATCAACCCACCACTTTGCACAGTTGCCATCGCGACAAGAGACAGACTTCCTTCACAGCCACTCTGATCGAAAGAGGCATCTCCGCCCCCTTCCCCCATTCCCTCCTTCCACTCCACTCAGGCTGGCGACATGGCCCTGCCGTTGCTCCTGTCGAAGCTCACGAGATGCTGCTGCACGTTGCTCGCCAGCCCTCGGCTTCCTGGCTCCAGCAGCCTCCCGCACAGCTCACTCTCTACTCCTTGAACCACGAGCTGTGCTTGCCTTCGGACACCGGTTCGCTGCCCGCCTCTGGGCATCCCTCCTCGGTCCCCTGTGGCGGTTCCTTAGTCCCCTCTCTCCCGGGCGGTGGAGCGTCCGTGGCCCCGTCTCATCGTGCCCATGTCACAGTGTTAAGTGCCCTCCGTACATAGCTGGCTCCACATTGAACTCTCCAGCCTGACCTCTTCCTGAGTCTGGCTCTGACCTGCCCGTTCATTTACTTTGTGCTTTAAAACCCCGCATGGAAGTGAAATCACGTGGCATTTCTGACCCCTCTCTTGAGTGTCCAATGGCACATCCCTTTAGCTGCCTCCATTGGGATAAGTGCCCGGCACGCACTTCTCCAAATCGGAGCTCCTGATGTTACCCCGGTAAGATGGCTCTTCCCTCAGCTCCACCCCAGCTGTGGGGGGGCAAGATCTGTGGGTTCACCCTTTCCTATCTTCTTCAGGCACCAGAGTCTACCCATCAGGAAATTCTTCGGCCTGTACCCTGAAAACGTCCAAATGGAACTTCTTTTCTTTCTCTCCTCTGCCAGCGCCTGGTCTCACCCTCCATGCACGCTTGCCTGCTCTGTTGAAAAAGCCCCCCCACTGCTTCTCCTGCTTCCGGTCTTGCCCCCCCCCGTCAGTCGGTGCTCAACAGGCCACCAGCATAACCCCGTTAAAACAGGCCTGTTCCTGTGACTTGTCTGCCCGAACTCTTTCCTTCCATCTCATTAAAAATAGCCAAGTGCTGGAAGCAACCCAGATGCCCATCAGTAAATCAATGGATCAAAAAACTGTGGTACATTTACACAATGGAATTCTATGCAGCAGAAAGAAAGAAGGAGCTCCTACCCTCAGCAACAGCGTGGATGGAGCTGGAGAGCATTATGCTAAGTGAGACAAGCCAGGCAGTGAAAGACAAATACCATATGATCTCACCTTATCAGGAACCTAAACAACAAAACAAAGAAACAAGCAAAATATAGTCAAAGACACTGAAATAGAGGACAGGCTGACAGTGACCAGAGGGGAGAGGACAGGGAATTTCAGGGGAGAAGGGGAAGGGTTTACAGGAATGAGTATAAAGGACACATGGATAAAAACTAGGAATGGGTGGAAGTGGGGGGAGGAGGGGTTGGTTGGGTGGGTGGGTTGGGATGGGAGTAAAAGATAGAAAATTGTACTCAACAACAATTTAAATAAATTTTTAAAAAAAATCCTCTCAACCTTAGAGAAAAAAAATAACCACGTTCTCCTTATGCATCTGCTTACCCCTTGCTGATTATGTCTCTGACCTTATGTCCTGTTAACTCTGTCCCTCGTCCCCTCTGGGCCAGTCACAGTCCTCCCTGACACTCCTCAGATGAGCCAGCATGTTCCTACACTAGAATCTGTTTGTCCTTGTCCCTTCTCCCTGGAATGGCTCTGTCTCTGAAGCCGTCTGTAACTTGGTTGGTAACTGGTGGGGATGCAGTGGAGGGGGCTCGTGTATGGTAGGAGTGGTTGAGCTGGTTGCATTGGAAATCCCTTTCTGCTTCTGAGACCGTGCGCTCATTAGCTGGTGGAGGAAACTGATTGTACACCATGTGGAAGGGATTGAGTTCCCACAGGTGCTGAGCAGCTCAGTGGCGACAAGTTAAAATGGAACCATTCCTTCTTATGTACGAGCAGTTTTAAAACCTTCTCTTTTGACAGCGAATACTTGTAAAGGACCAACTGGCTTGGAACTGCATCCCCAGCACGCAATGTCCAGGGTGGTGGGCCTGCTGAGGGCGGAGCACAGGCGGCACCATTCTGTGGGTGCAGTGTCTGAGCCCACTGGCCTGCCTGTGGAAACTGATTCTACATGTTTTCACCATCACCCACGGGGTTCTTGGGGAAAGTGGGTGAGGGGAGGCCCTGAAGGCTGTTGTCTCCCTGGTTTCCTTCTGCCGTGTCTCTCCTGGAGGGTCTCGTTCTGGCTAATGCAGAACTGGAGGGCTTCCTGATGTGCAGCTGGAATGCTGCTCTTCTAGGCGGTGTTCCTGGAGGGAAGGTTATTCAGACTGCACCTGAGGATAGACTGATCTGTCTCCTTCAATTTGGAAACAAAGCACTCACGTATTTCCCTGATTAAAAAGAACTCTAAAAAGCAGGAGCCAGGCATTTCTTGTATGTGCATGTGCTTTTCAGCAGAGGAGGGTGGGAAGTCACCCTGTTTTAGGGGTTGGTAAAATGACTTGGAAACTATATGTTAGGGTAGCGATCTGGCTTTTTCAGGGAGTGGAATATTTATTCAGCTATTGTTTCCAGTGGTAGCACCACACTATTGGAAGAGCCGTGTCAGAAAGGGCAGGAAAAAGTCTGTGCAGAGGAATTCAGAACATGATACATCCTTAGAAAAACAACTCGGGTTCAAAGCTGTCCTGTGCCCGGTCATCCCAAAGTCTTGCAATTAATGCGTTTTCTAAGCTTCTGCAAGAAGAGCAAGAGCTGACTCACGGTAGAAATGATCATCGATCGGCGATCCTCCATCCATTTCCTGCAACAAAGCTACAGCCATCACAGTTTTTCAAGAGGGGATTTTCCAATATCTGTGGTAGGAAGATAATGATCAGACCGACACGCCGAGAGACTAATCACTTGTGAGTGTGGTGGAAAACCGTGGCCCCCAAACCTTCCCTTGGCCTCTCTCAGGCCGTTGCTACCCTGGTCAATATCCTGCCACCGCTAATGAGAATCTGCTGGTGGCGCGGCTGCCTCGTCCCCCTGTGAAACTCCTGTGGGGGACGCAGGGCACTTAGTGGCATGGCTCCAACGAGAACAAAAGTCCGTTTTCAAAGGATCCGAACACGCCCGGTGGTGACCCAAGATCTGCTCCCTCCATTACCGCTGCGAGGCTGGAAAGCTAATTAAAAACCTCGTGTTCCAAACTGCGTCATCTCAAGAAGCCTGAAAGGCAGCAAGCGCCTTGGTGAGCCTTGGATGCGACATTCTCTTTATGTGGTTATCGATTCTCACATAACCTGAAAATGTCCAAGCTCTGTCCTCAGTGGACCCGGAGGTGGTGAAGAAAATCTGACTTTCGCCTGGAAAAGTTTCTAACGAGGTGGAGGGAGCCGAGGGGGGTTATTCCTCACTGGTGGCTAAAGAGAAACCAAACTCGTCACTCTGCTTTGAGTCGGTTACTTCATTGTCCATTTTCAAATCTTGCTTTTCTGGGGCCTCTGCAGGAAGCCCTTGAAAAATTGTATCTTCTGATAGCCCGTAAAGGACATGTTTGGCAGTTAATTTATGTCTATGGGGTGATGGCAGAGGTGTGGGAAGCTGGTAACACGCAACTAAAGAACGAAGTTACTTTAGAAAGTTCCGTCACTCTGTGACGTCAATATAAATCACCCATATGTGGCGAGGGGATGGTGAGTACTGCTTTGAGTGACTTAATCGCTATTTCTGTGCCTTCTCGTACAACAGCCTGATAAAAACTTGAGCCCAGCACTCAAGGACTGTGGTGGCGCACACACTGAAACCTCATCGAGTTTGCAGCAGTATCAGTTGCAGCGTGTAATTATATCTGGAGACCCTTGGTAATACTTGCAAACACTCTTACTCCATCTAAGGACGCTAAAAATAGGAGCCGTTAGCATAGCTCCTGCAGAGTGCAGTGTGGGAGCTGGGGAAGCAGCAGCAGCAGCAGCGGCAGCCGGGCGTGTGTGGGGGTGGTGAGGGGCTCTTCACCGCAGACTGAGGACAAATGGACTCTGTAGGTGGGTTTCTAAAGATCCGCATGACTCCTGCATGCCTGGAGGGTCTTTGGAAGACATATCAAGTCCCACCTTTTTATTTTATTCACAAGAAATAAGAAAAATAAATGAGGGAGAGAACAAAATCATGCTCACGCTGTCTAAACAGACACGGGGACTGGAAACGGCTCTTCGTGACGCTCTGAGCGCACTCGGGTTCAGTGTGGCAAAGGAGACGGGTACCTGTGCTTGCAGGTGTGGGCTGTGCCTTGATGAGGCCGTGGGTGCACCTCGAGTGTGCACCGGGGACACTGGGCTCAGGAGAGCAGCAAGGACTGCGCACATTTTGAATAATTTTGATTTTTAAACATTTTTATTGAGTTTAGAGAGAGGAAGGAAGAGCAAGAGTGAGGTGGGGAGAAAGAAAGGAAGGGAGAGAGAAAGAGAGACATCGCTTTGCCATTCTACTTATGCATCACTGGTTGCTTCCTGTACGTGCCCTGGCTGGGGGTCCAACCTGCAACCTTGGCATGTTAGGATGATGCCCAGCGGAGCTGCCCAGCCAGGGCTCTGAATAATGTTCAAAGAAGCCCTCCAAGATTACTGTATAAAGAGGCACCCATCACGGTTTAGCCTTTACTTGTCTCTGTTTGGTGAACATTAGGGTGTGCAGACCCCAGCGTTTCCTATCTTGCGTAGCTAAAGCCGGTGTCCTGCTCTGCTTCGTGGCAGACACTCGGGCCCGAGATAACTCAGCACACATCAGGACCGTGTTGGCGGGGGCCGGGATCTGTGCCTTCATAAGCCCAAGTGACAGTCACACTTGCCACTGTGGGCACATGTCCCAGGACGTCTGTCCTTTCTCTGTACAGGGGCTGCCTCACTGCTCACTCTTTTGGTTTCTGCTGGTCGGGGTGTCGGGCAGGTTACCTTCACTGTATGGCATTTCCGACATCATAGGCGGTCCTAGAACTCTGTGCAGGTGTGTGAGTGGTCGGATACTTTAACATAAGGACGTCCATTTCCCAGGGTGGCCTTGCCCGCTGTGGCACCGGGAGGGTGGAGCCATCAGGAGAGCATCCGAAAGGTGTCCCTTGGTGTGCTCAGCCACCCGCCGCGCCTTTACCTGAGGCTCAGCTCTCTGCCCCCATCTCTGGCCGTGACCTGTCTCTCAGCTCAAGTACATGAGTCCAGCAAGTCCCCTTCCCCCCTACATCTCTTCACTGGCTTCCCCCTCCCCCAGAGCAGAGCCCAAGACCTCACAGCAGCAGGTCAGGCCCTGCACCCGAGTCCCTCAGCATCCTCTGGCCTCCCGCCCTGTGTTCAGCCCTGTGCCCCCCACTCCAGAGCCACCACCCTCTGCCTGTGTATCGTGCACCCGAGCCCATGTCCAGGGTCCAGGGTGTGTGCATTTCCCAGCACCTCCGCACAAACGGCCATCCACTTGGTATCTGCAGCCCCCGCCGGGTCCCCAGCACCCTCAGCTTTTGCCCACACACCACCTTCTCGCCAAGGCCAACTTCACGTCTCCTTACTTATGACCGGAACCGGCCCCCGCTCATAACATCCCTGGCTCTTTCCCTCCCCTTCGTCTCCTTGATTCCACTCCGTAACCATTCTCACCATCGATCATGTCAGGTACCTTGCTCGTTTTGCTTTTTTCATTCCAACCTCTGTCCCTTCACCCCAAACCCATGCAGCTCCACGCCCCGGAATGTAAGGGCCCGAGGGCGGAGGTTCCTCCCCGTCCACTTGGGACGGACACCAGCACCTCCAAACCTAGCACCTGCGACACCCACACCCGCGTCACCATCCGGCACACGGAGGACACTCTCTGTCAGTGTCGCTGCCTCGGCGAATCACAGCCGAAGAGAAAAACTACTCCCCCGGTTGTATATTTTACAGTTTTTGTTTTTGTTTCAGAGTTATGAGTAACCCGTTCTGTCCCCATTGGTGCTTTTTAAAAGTATTTTTAACAGTCTTTACCCAAGGATATGTTTATTGATTTTAGGGGGGAAAGGGAGGGAAGAAGGGAGAGGAGAGAGAGAGAGAGGGAGAAAGAGAAAAATCAAGGCGAGAGAGAAACATCAACTGGTTGCCTCCCGTACGCAGCCCTCGACCTTTCGGTGTGCGGGGTGATGCTCCATCCCGGCCAGGGCCTCCACGGCTCTTAAGGGGCAGAATCACAAGCTTTTAAGGAAAATGAAGGGAAAGACCTTCATATTGATTACATATTACTTGTTTTGAATATTTATTATTTAGTACATACTTTCATCCCCCAGATGTGTGCATTTCCTTGAAATATTTACTAAACATTTTAGACAGATTTTTTCCTTTTCTGCAGAATAAAAATTCCCAAAGAAGCAACAGCAGTAAACACATAACACAAATAGAGGAGACGAGCCAGGAGTGAAAAAGGGCTTAGTTAGGAGTCCTGAGGAATGAGTGAGCCCAACACTTCTCGGAGCCCACGTGACCCCCGGCGAGCAGCGTGGTGCTGATGGGGTCCTGGGACTCCCGGGAGCGCCGTGGCCTCTTTCTGCAGCCCCGCGGGGCCCTGTCCAGGGGCGAGGGGAGGACACAGGCATCTATCTAGGTTACTCAAGGGAACTTGGTCCAGCTCCCTTCCCCGGGCTGGCTTCCTCCCCTGAGGTGCACCCGAATGCTGCAGTTGTGAGCAACAGAGATGCTTTGATGCAGAAAAAACAAAACAAAAAACAAAACAGCAGCAAGCACTGGGTCCCGGAAGGGTGTCTTTAATCTGAAGACAGGGACACCTTCACATAACAACAAGAACAAGAGCCACTTGTGTGGTTGTTACCGCACGCAAAGTCCACACCCAAGACTTTTGATGCTTTTGAATCATCATGACAACGCCGTGTGTTGGTAGGGGGTGCCGTCATAATGCCCACTTAACAGAGAGGAAAATAGAAGCACAGAGAGGTTGAGAGATTTGCTATTGTTCTCATGTCTAGTAAGTGGAGGAGGTGGGATTTGAACCCGGCGATCTGAGCCTGGACTGATGTGACAGGAGGTCTCCCCGGGGGAACCCCTGGCTCTTCTCATCTGGCGGTGCCCCCCCCTCTGTGCTGGCCATGCCTCCGGCGAAGCAGCTCCCTCGGCTGGTCCCTCTCGGTCGGATTTCAGGGTGCCGATCCCTCGCCCCTCCGTCTGCACACCTCCACACCGGCCTGTGCCAGCTGGCAGTGGCGACCGACTCTTCCCCCCACAGAAGTAGCTGCTTTCACCGGGGCTCTTCCAGGGGCGGCCTGTCCCCCCGGCAGGAGCTTGGACCATGAAAGGTGAAGGCCTGGGGGTGGGGCAGCTGCGTGTAAGTCATTCTGCTGACGTGGAACCATCTGGGCCTAGACGTCAGGGCTCCGTGTGCACGGCCCAGGTGACTCTCTTAACCATCAGACCCATCGTCTCGCGTCTTCTCTGCTGTAGACGCGCCCACAGTCCTGGGGGCATCGGGTGTCAGGCGGCTGAATAATAGCAAGCTCCCCTTGATGGCGGCTTTGAAATTTTAGAGAAAACCTGTTGCTATGACTCTTCAGTGATAATAAATAAGATCCTAATCTTTACATGTTGAAAAAAGTTTGCTTTTTTCGACCCACTATAGTTGAGGAATTCAGGAACTAAATTTGATTTATACCATCAGCTTGGCACGGGGAAATATGATCTGTGTATCGGACGATAAGTACTCGGCGTTTCTCCGGGGCTGGTACCCTGGTTTGGAGGAGACGGAGCACACAGATCTGCGGTCTGAGTCCATCCTGTTGTTGCAGTGGGCGGGGCCCTGTGGGCGGGGCCCTGGGGGCGCCTGGCGCGGCCCAGAGCTCAGACTGGAGAACACGGAAAACTGTCCTTTGCTGGGCCTCAGGCAGGTGCTCAGCTGCCTGGTGTGGTCACCCGGGGTGTTCCTTCCACCCCCGCCATCTCCTGGTGAACAGGTGACCCCAGGAAGCCTCTCAGCAGAGCTGCTCATCATCCTGGTGCACCTGTGTGCATTCGTACCAGCCTACGGGTAGGATGGCTCTCTATTTTAAAGTATTCCGTAAGGCGAGTGTGGAAATGAATTCAAATTCTGATCCCATCAAGCACACATATAAAATCAGGTTTCTCACCCTCTCCTGACAATAAAGGAACATTTACTAACTGGAAATTGCCCTCCATTGTTCTGCCTGACCTTTCCAAGGCTCTGCTGTAATAACATGTTAAATCACGAAAACTGCGATCCTGAGCAAGAATTATGGATTGTTGCATGGGTTCATCTGAACTGTAATTGATTACCTAACATGGAGACCATGCCATGTGAATTATTTGGCCCAGTGCTAATATTGGCTAATTTAGAAGGTAATTATAATCAGCACGGCTTCTCCCAACTGCACTTCTGATCCCAGCCACCGTGGGAAATCGTGTGGGGCTCCCCACGTCGCAGCAATCGCCTGGCACTGGCAAGACAGAGAGCCCGAGTTTTTAATTATATTTGGCTGGAGCTCTTTTTAATTGTATCTTACTAGAAGGGAATGGGTTTTAATATGAGCAAGGTGAGACTCCTGTTGTAAAGGAAGCACATTAAACAGTTTATAATACTTCCCTCTGTGATGAGTTTAACACCTAAAATGAGAAAAGGCTATTCTTTCCGTGAAAAGCTCCATCAATCCAAGTGATGACCAGAATTAAACGTAAGTGCTATCTTGATGGCATAAGCTTATTGCGTCTCAGACGGGGACCGTCCTCACCGGCTCACATGGACTTTGCCGCCTCTGGGCTGCTGGACTTGTAGACTCAAGTCCATAGGGATATGTTAGACATGGATATTCACAATATTCAGAAGTATTTCATATTCAGAAACATAAATGTATTTTATCTTAGTACATGAAGGCTATTAATGACCGGAGTTGACTCGCTAACAAAAAAAGAAAGAAAGAAAGAAACTGTTTGTGAATGGATTTGTGCTCAGGTTTTTATAACAATGAGAAACTTTGCTTTTTAGTATAAAAAGAGTGTTTACATGCATGGATGCGGTCACTGCAAGGGTATAGAGTGGGAAGGGTGATATTTTTTAAAGATTTTATTTATTTATTTATTTGTTTATTTATTTATTTATTTTTAGAGAGGTAAAGGAGGGAGAAAGAGAGAGAGAGAGAGAGAGAGAGAGAAACATCAATGTGCGGTTGCTGGGGGTCATGGCCTGCAACCTAGGCATGTGCCCTGACTGGGAATTGAACCTGCAACACTTTGGTTCGCAGCCCACGCTCCATCCACTGAGCTACGCCAGCCAGGGCTGAAAGGGTGATTTTTTAATTTATTGAGGCTTCTGGATCGCTCTGGAAGACTGTCAGAGGGGAGGTGGCCTCAGAGCTGGCGGATGCGTGCCCAGAATGTCTGTGGGCAGCCAGCCTGTGAGTCTGGGGGTAGGGGTGGGCCTCAGAAGCAATGAATTGGGGGGTATTTTAGAAGCTGCCTGCATACCTTCCCCCTCATGCTCTAGAACAGCAACTGTCAAACTTCTGCTTACACCCAAATACCTGGTCATACACAGATTACTGGGCCCTGTCCCCGAGGTCTGATTCAGAGTCTGAGACAGGGTCTGAGAAGCTGTTTGCTGACATGCACCCACGTGATGCTCCCGTGTTCACGCTGGGGACCCTCCTTTGAGAATCGCTTCTCTAGAGACCTGGGGTAGCTGATGTGCTGGACACCTGCCCACGGAGAAGGGGCTCCTCTGGACAGAAGAACCATTTTTGGTGTCCGTGACCTCCTGGTTGGATCGTGGCAGTGGGCAGCCCTCCCCCAAACATGGGCAGGGGTGCGCGCCCTCACTTGCAGTCTCTGCACACAGCTGCACGGAACGCACCTGGGGTACTAGGGCTGCACAGCGGCAGTGCCCGGCTGAGGCTACCGGCGCCCGCTTCTTTCGGCTTCCCTAAGGACTTCCCTTTGAAATTCCCGCCGTTCTTGTTCGTGTCCTCACTTCCCGTCTGCACCATTGTGATCCACAAACTTGCTCTCTTCTCTCTCATCTCAAAAAGCAAGCGTTACCGCCAAACCCGCCAGCTCTCCAGATAGGCATCCATTTCTTTGGCAACATGCGCTCCAAAACTCTTTGCAGCTGTTATGTTAACTTTCTCCACTTCCTCGTCTCCAACTTTTCTACCTTATTTGATGTCAATACATTTTTCATTAGTGCCACTCCACTGAAACGGCCATTGTCAGTTGACCAGTGACCTTCCTGCTGTGACAAATTCTGTAACCAGCTTTTGGTTATCATCTTACCTGTCCTCGCCGAAGAACCAGCACAGGAGGGAGAGCCTGCCATCCTTTTGTAAGCACTTCTGTCACTTGGCTTCCTCCTCATCTTCCCAGGGATTAATCCTCGGACTGATTTTCTTCTCCCTCCACACTCCCTCCCTAGGCGATCTCATTCATTCCCACGCCACTACCTCTGATTCAGATGCTCACGAATCCGCACACCTATCCCCAGCCCCGATCCCTCACCCAAGCACCAGGCTCCTGTGTCTGACATTGGACCTGTCTGTGAGGCTTCTCACACTTGCCTCCACCAAACTAGAACTCTTGCTTTACTTCCTGCGCCCCTGCTTTCCTCCTAGGTCTTCCAGTTTTCGTGAAGGGTGTCGGCGTCTACTTAGTTCTCAGGCAAAAATCCCAGAAGTCTTCCTTGACTATTCCCACGCCTGTACATTTCACCTCCAATCCATCACCAACCTCTGTGGTTCTGTACTCAAAGTATAGTCCAAATCCGATGACTCCTGGCCTCCGGTTTCGTCACCCTCGCTGAGCTATTGTCGTTTCTTCTGTGGACTGCTTGAATTTTAACTTAGCTGCTTGCTTTCATGTAGCTAATTCTTCATAGTGAATTCTTCATACAACGGCCAGAAAGCTCCTTTAAACCTAAACATTAGATCACTTCCCTTTCCCGTTCAAAATCCGTCCATGGGTTTCCATCACATGCAGTAAAAGCCGTTGTCCTTACTCCGGCGTAGAAGGTCTGTCCCGATAGGGACTCTGGTAAGGCGGCAGACCCTACCTCCTGCAGCCTTACTCGCTTCTTCCTTGCGGGAGCCCCAGCAGGCTTCCTGCTGTTCCTTTAAGACCTTCACTTAATTCCCTTTTCAAAGTGTTTGCTTTTCTGTGCACTGATATTCTGGCCGGGCTGACGGTCTCACTTTATCCAAATGCCCCCCCACACAGAAGAATCAATCAATCAAAACGGCCTCTCCCCAAGTCACAGGTGGTCACGTCACCTGGCTTTATTGTCCTGCATAGCACTTACTGCTAAGTGGTGTTATGTGATGGCATTTATCATCGTTTGTGAGTTGTCTGTTTCCCCAGTTGACTATAAGTTCTCCAAGGATGGGAGATTTGTCTATCTTGTTCGTCATTTTATCTTTTTTATTTTTAGCTGAAACAATTTTTTAAATTTATTTTTTAAATTTTAATCATTGTTCAAGTACAGTTTCCTGCCCTTTGCTCCCATTCTAGCCCACCCACCCATCCCTCCCCACTTCCCTCCCATTACCACCCTCCCCCTAGTTTTTGTCCATGTGTCCTGTATACTTCCTGTAAACCCTTCCCATTGTCCCCTGAAATTCCCTCCCCTCTCCCCTCTGGTCACTGTCAGCCTGTCCTCTATTTTAGTGTCTTTGGTTATATTTTGCTTGTTTCTTTGTTTTGTTATTTAGGTTCCTGTCAAAGGTGAGATCACATGGTATTTGTCTTTCACTGCCTGGCTTGTCTCACTTAGCATAATGCTCTCCAGCTCCATCCAAGCTGTTGCAAAGGGCAGGAGCTCCTCCTTTCTTTCTGCTGCATAGAATTCCATTGTGTAAATGTACCACAGTTTTTTGATCCATTCATTGACTGATGGGCACCTAGGTTGCTTCCAACACTTGGCTATTGTAAATTGTGCTGCTATGAACATTGGGGTGCATAGGTTCTTTTGGATTGGTGTTTCAGGGTTCTTAGGATAGAGTCCCAGTAGTGGAGTTGCTGGGTCAAAAGGAAGATCCATTTTATCTTTAATATATGGAATAGCCGGGTTTTAGTAAGTAACTGAGAAGTAGTTAGGAATGAATGATTCCACTGAGTGGGAATATGACTCAATGTGTTTGTATTTTGTCAGTTCAAGATTTAGCTTGCAATTATTATAAACCATTACTGGTTTCCACTAATGGGTAGGGACCAATTTGAGTTAGTAAGGAAATTTAAAAAATTAAATCATGTCATTTTTAAAGTATGTACAAGACTGTTCATTGTTTTGAAATTGGATGTATAAACAATAAAAACAACTCAGTGGTTTAAATCAGGTTAATAATACTGAGTCAGTAGCGAATTAATAATAATGATTTTGCCTGAAGCATTATTGATTACCAAATGATAATTTCCTAACTTCTTAACAACAGTGATCTCTCCTGTAGGATACATATTGACATTTTAACTTTCCTTCAAATACTTAGTTCTTTTCAGTTCTAAAAACTAATTAAAGTTTAAACTCAGTATTTACTGATTTTGTAAAATATCCTAAGTGAGCACAATTGAGTTTCAAAGCACTTATCCCATTTCCCTGAGATGATACAATGCCTGGGGATGGCACCAGGACAGAAACGTGGGGGGCGGTGACAGCGGAAATGGAACAGTGGCCGCCACAGCATGAAAACATGTTAAAGCTGAGTGATAAGTAAACAGGGTCGGTTCACTGTGCTATTTTCTGCATATTTGTATTTGTTTTAAATTCCCCATAGTGAACACTTTAAAATCAAGTCTGTTTACTCCACCTTTGTCAGCAAAAAAACTGCTTAAGAGGAGATCCAGTCATGTTAATTCAAAAATATTTTCGAAAAAGCTTTTATTTATTAAAATGTGGCAGGCACATTTATTATTAATTTTTTGTTGGTAAATTCAGGAACTAACTTCAGATATTCTTTGATTCATGCCAGTTATAATTTTATTCTTGTATATTATCTCTTCAAATGCACATATAAATGAATATACATGTCATACATAGAGATTTTATGTTTCTATATAGTTTTCTTTATTAGACATAGACCAGAGAAATATGTAATTTATATTCTAAGATAGAAGTTATAGCTTCATTTAGAATATTAACATAATACTTATATTAGCCTCACATACCAAGAGTGTTAAAAATTAGGTACATTGGTGATACTGCAAATATGCTTTTGAAGGGCCATTGTTCAAATATTTAATAATAATGTGGTTCTCTTTGAATGATAAAAATTATTTTGTCTATTTTTAAAGATGAGGTCATTGTGCTTAACAGGCAGGCTGTGGCCAACACCAGTGCCACCAATTACCCGAGCGTCCATCAGCTCCTCCCCTTTCTTCCGTGACCCGCCTCCGCTCCAGCGGATGGGCGTGGGGCTGGCACGTCCGAGGGTGTTTTGCTGATTAGACGCCAGAGGGTCGTCAACAGTGCAGTCATTGGACACTAGTAGGATGGGAGGAGAAAAGTAGCCCGACTGCCACGTAATTGTCTCCAAGTTGTCTAGGCCATAAATATAAGTTGTTAAGTACGTCTTGAGTGCACACGTGCGCGGTTTTGGAGAGAGATGCCTTGAGACTCCAGACGACTGTGCGTAGATGAACGTAGAACTTCTAAAGACAGGATGTGAAAGTTGCACAGAGAATTGAACCTCACTGCAGAATCTGATGTTTAAGCAGGATGTGGTTCGGTTGCACAGCTGCAGTGTATATACTCAGCCAGGAGGGAGGCAGCCTGGCCCAGCCCTAACACCTGCCAGCAGGGTGGCCCTGAGAACGTTACTGAGGTTTCATACGCCTAGGGTTGAACTCCCTGGTGAGGGGATGATGCTCGCTCACAGGCCAGTGATTGTGTATTGAATCTGAAACATTGTTTGTTCTTAATCAGTAAAATGATTTTAATGTTTAATTATTAATACATTAATCTTGATAACATCCAGGTAACAGTAACAAACATGCTCGGTCTATTATTAAAATAGGGATTCTATAAATTGATAAATACATACTAAAAATTCTGGGCTTTTTGCTTACATTTTTATTGATTGATTGATTTTAGAGAGAGAGAGAGGGACAGAGAGAGAGCAATAGTGATTCGTTGTTTCACTTATTTACGCGTTCATTGGTTGGCTCTTGTAGGTGCCCTCACCTGGGATCAAACCCACACACAACCTTGGCATGTCGGGACAACGTTCTAACCAAATGAGCCACCTGGCCAGGGCTTTAAAAATTCTGTGTTTATATTCTCAGCTGCTTCTGTGATTAGAAACAACCCAGAAGAGGAACCTAATTCCTTAACTAACAGCTGTAGCTGAGTGATTTAGGGAAGGTTAGGTAAGTTAGAAAGGAGGAACTCTTGAGGTAAAGCACTGTCATTTGTATCCCCAGGAATGAGGTGCAGGCGCACGGGGGGGGGGGGGTGGTGGTTTGTTGACGGGACAGATTACACAGATTAAAGATGGCTGTGATATTTCAGACACTCCCCCCGAGAGGCAGGATCCAATCCCCTCCTCGGGAACCTAGCTCCTTCTGTCATTGCTTTGACAGACCTGATACGGTAGAAGCGACACCTGTCAGCCTCCACCTTCTGTTTCTTTGAATAGGCTTTTTGGCAGCCCCGAGCGGCGGTGTGGGAAGTACAGGTAGTTCAACGCTGGCAGAGGCTGAAACCACTTACAGGTCCTTCGCTGGGCGGTCCCAGCTGAGCCCAGGCCCCTAGCCTTCCCCACCAAGGCCCGTGCATGGGAGCAGAAGCATCCAAGGTCCTCAGGACCAGTTCTCTGCCAGCTGTGTGTCACCAAGTGACGCCAGTGGTCAGGGCCACATGGAGCATGAGTGCCACCCTGCTGAGCCCCGCTCTGGACCCACCCACAAAGTGAGATACAATCGAACAAGCAGATGGGTTCAGGCCAGTACGTTAGGGGGTAGTTTTTAGGTGGCAATAGTAACGACTGGTTTCCTAACAATCCCTTAATATGATGAAGCAAGGAAATTAAAAAACAGCAGAAAATGATGCTAAAGTTACCTACAAAGATAACCTTTCTATATTTCTTACTAGACCATTTTACTTAATATTACTAAGTCTGACCATTAGGTCAAAGAGCTAGTATTTGAAAGAAAATTTTCTTATTTTATTCTTAGACATCAGTATATTGGTTCATGCCAATGTATCTGTAAAATCTGATGACTATTATTAAAAACAATTACTTGGGTTGTACCTCTTCTACAGGGATTTATTGTGTATCAGTAGACTCACATATTGTATAAGGTGGACCATTCTGGTGTGGAGACAAAGAGGATATTACAAACCAGTGAACGGGCTTTAAACCCACTTACGAGTCAAATATACTCTTTAGAAGCCAAGGAAACGTTAGTGGACTGGTCCTGGGTTCTATCACATTTGTCAACCTTTAAGATGCTTCATTTCAAGATGAACGAAAAGCTGAACTTCAGAGCTGGAATTTGTACTTTTTTTTTCAGGGTTCGTGTTCCAGCACCGTGTGATAAGCACGCTGCACCAGCCTGGTTGCCTTCTGCGGCCTTTGATGTCAATGGAAATCGGGGCTTCAAAGGTGAGCGCGTGGTTGGGATCCGTGGTGGGAGGAGCCGAGCTCTGGGGAAGGGGACGTGTGCCGAGGAGTTAATGGTGTTTAGCAGAGACCCCTCCCCGGGCAACCAAATCTTGTGCTTCCAGAGCAGCAACAAAGAAACATTTTTTGTTTCGAAAGGAGCCTGTGCTTTCAAGTTAAAGGATTGCTGTGCTGGAAACGTTTGCTTTTCTAAAGCTTCTGTGTTATTAGCAAAAACAGGTTGCAGTGTGACTCAGTGCTTACAGAAGTGTCTTCATAAACAGGTTTAGAGATAATCTTCATTCTGACCTAAAATTCACTGAAATGTTTCTTCATATTGTTTGGTTTTCCTTCTTAAGCTCCTGGCTGCTAATTTTTGGCTGTGTTTTAGTTCTTTAGCAGAGAGTGTTTATGGAGGACAGAAAAGAACAAAACACCGAGCAATTAATTTAGCTTTTCTACTAAAGCTGTTTTAATGTATATAGTGCAGAGATTGACATCACTAAGGTCTCTCACTGACTTTCATATTTCACTATTCATGAAGCAAGAGTCACTTAATTATATTAATTTCCCTGATTCGTATAAAAATACTTCTAACCCATATACAATAGAATCAATCTGTCATTCTTGGAATAATTTGCATCTATCTTAGTATCTGGATCACGATGGATACTTAATTATATTTGCTGAATAAAATTATTAAAATCAGTTTTAAAAAATGTTTTAGAGTTACTAACAGAGAAGCAACATATGAAATGACTGTTTCAGCTTTATGGGATACAGCTGACACATAACATTGAGTAAGTTTCAAGTGTACAATGTATTGATTTCATACATACGTATATTGCAGAATGATTGTCACATAGTGTGACCTAACACTCTATCATGTTACAGAATTACTTTTTTTGTGATGAAATCATTAAAAATTTATTGTCTTAGCAACTTGCCAGGGTATAATACTGCATCAACTCTAATTACCATGCTCATATAGCATCATATGAACTTATTTTTCTAATAAATGAAGTAGGAACCCTTTGACCAGCATTAACGCATTCCCACTCCCCACCCCCCAGCCCCTCACCACCCCCATCTACTCTGTTTCTATTAGTTTGGCTTTTTTTAGATTCCACTTGTCACTGAGATCTTGCGATATTTGTCTTTCTCCGTCTGACTTTTCCACTTAGCATACACCCTCAAGGTGTCTCCAGTGTTGTGGCAGATGGCTGAATTTCCTTCTTTTTATGGCTAAGTAAATTCCCATTCTGTGTGTGCACCACGTCTTTTTCCAGTATGCATCTGCTAACAGACGCCTTAGTGGCGTCCGTGTCTCGGCTGCCGAGGACAGTGCTGCAGTGGGCGTGGGAACGCCCGTGTCTCTCTGAGACCCTGTTTTTATGTCCTTTTGTGTAAACCCCCAGAAGTGGGGCTGCTGGATCATATGGTATTTGTATTTTTAATATTTTGAGGAACCTCCATGCTGTTTTCCATAGTGGGTGCACCAGTTTACATTCCCACCAGCAGTGCAAGAGTGTTCGACATGTCCTTGCCGATTTTCTGTTTGGGTGATCTGTCTGTGGCCGAAAGTGGGGTAGTGAAGTCCCCTCCTGCTACAGTATTGCTATGTATCTGTTCTTTCAGAGCTGTTACTATTTGCTTAAATTGTCAGGTGTTCTGATGTTGGGTGCATGCATATTTATGATTATCATAACTGCTTGATATATTGACCACTCTATCATTATATGATGGTTTTCTTTGTCTCTCGTTCCTGTTTTTGGTTAAATACTATTTTGTCTGATATAAGTATAGGTACCCCTGCTTTTTGGGGGGCTTCCACTTACATGGGACATCTTTTTTCACCTCTTTACTCTGAGCCTGGGGAGTCTTTGGTTGAAGTGAGTCTGTGGTAGGCAGCATATAGTTACGCCTGGTTTCTTAAAATTTACTCAGCCACTCCATGTCATGAACTGGGATATCCAAATCCCTCCCTAGCTGTGGGAAGTCTCAGCCATTTTCCCTTTCTGCCTTTTTCTCCCTGTCTTCTCCTTTTGGGACCCCAATAACTCACATATTCATTCTTTTAATGGAGTCCCATAGACCACATAGGAGTTTTTACTCTTTTATTTTTTTCCTCTGTTCTCCTCTGACTGGGTAATTTTAAAGTTACTGTCTTAAGCCTCACAGAGTCTTTCTTCTGCTTGGTCAAGTCTGATGTTGATGTTCTCTGTTGCATCTTTTAAAATTTATTTTTCCATTACAGTCTACATTCAGTGTTACTTCGTGTTAGTGTCAGGTGTACAGCATCGTGGTTAGACAGTCACGTGCTCGGCAAAGTGCTCTCCTCGACACTTCCGGTGCCCGCCTGGCACCACACGTACTTGTTATAATAGTCCCGTCTACTGGATTCTTCATTTCATTACTTGTATTCTTCAGCTCTGGAACTTGTGTTTGCGATTTCTATCTCATGTTAAAATTTTTGTTTTGTTTGTGTATTTTTTCCTGATTTCATTGAATTGTTTTTCTGTTAAAAATTTTTTTGCCAGCTCGTTGAGTTTCCTTAAAATTGCTATTTTGCCCCGCCCCCCCGCCCCCATGACAGGCTTTGCAAGCTTGCTCGCCCCCTCGGTGTCTCCCCACACCGGGCTGAGTGCTGGCAGCTGCTCTGTGTCTTCCAAGGCAGCACTGACCTCAAGTTCATGATTTCTCTCTGCCTGCACGTGCAGACAGCTCTCTGGGTGTGCTCACCAGCCGTCTGCCAAAGCCTGCTCCGGCCGCCCCCATCAGGAGTGTGCCCACAGGAGGCTGGCCCCAGGTGGGGCGTGTGCAGGTGAGGCATTCCATTGGCTCCGGGACAGGCTTCCTGATAGACTGACTCTGTGATGTGGATGGTCGGTCTGTATCCCTTCAGTGTCCTCTGGAGTCCTGGTGGTCCCCCTCCCTGCCTGTTCCCGATGCCTACAGTCGGCTCACGAGTCTATTTTTTGGACGGGACGAGAAAGAAATGAGCCCTTTTGGCATAGCCCATAGAGCTAGGGAAGAAGGTGCCCACTCCCACCCTCTGCCCTTCACCTCTGGGGGAGATCGTGTTCAGAGGAAGACCCGTTTCTCTTGCCCCTAAACTGTGCCACCTTTGGGGAGGGGAATTGTGGGAAAAGTCAAATTGGTCCTCTTACAAATTGTTCGCTGCATCCAATCCCATACGTTTTTTGCTTCAGTGGTGTCTGAATCTTTTCCTTTGCGGGCCTGACCCTCCACAGAGGCTCTCCTCTGTGGCTGACTCCAGGCCGGTGATCCCCCAGGGCTCATGGGCTGTGGCCGAGAGAGGCTGGAATGAGTCCATGGGCCACCTTGGGGTCCACAGCTGTGACCAAACTCTGTACACTCATTGCCAGCTATATGGGTGGGCGAGACTCCTAGGCATGGCCCATGGATGCCTTAGAGACATTTTGTGCATGGTAGATGCTGAATATTTGCTGTCGGGACAGAGTCGTGGGCTGGGTACCAGCACAAGGGACGTCTGATGCCACCGGGAAGCTGACATCACTCTGCAGTGTTAACACAGTTTAAACCCACACCTGGGAGAGTCACCAACAGTGCGGCAAAGGGAATTTAGGTGTATTCATTTCAAAGAAAGGGCTGTAAACGTTGTAACTACACACGAGACTTTTCAGAAGTGGTAATTTAATAGACATTTTGACATACTACAAGTACACGTTGTTTTTGAAAAAGTAGGGACTGCTTGACAAATGTTGATTTTCATTCTTGCTGACATTTTGAGAGAACTTCTGCACCCGAGGATGCCGCGGTTGTGAAAAACGTCGCACATGTTTCACACACCGCTTCTTTCGTCGCATTATCAGGTTTTCTGCTTCGAAAGTGTTTTTGGCTGAAATAGGCTAAAATCTATCTTGCATGTAGGCGCACTGGAGAGGTGACAGGTTGTTGTTAAACTTCCTTTTGAAAACATGTGTTTGTATCGGGGTAGTCACAATAATCAGCAATGGTGGTGGCATAGGAGACAGAAGCATCTTAGCTGACTCAACTTCTCTGTTTCTTTCATTTTATTGGTACATTTTTTTTTGCCTGAAAAATAGTGGGCAATCATATAAAGAACAAATGAATGGAATGGAACTTAGATATAGGTTCCCTCTTTAATAAAATACTTTCATAAAGAACTAGGAAATACGGTCATTAAAAGCCACTTTGCTGCACCAGGTAGCTGTAGAGTGAAGTCAGAGGTGAAACAGCTCAACTGACTGGCCGGGTACCCCGATTTCACATGCCTCTCCAATCCTGACATTTTTAACTAGTCCTCCAGGAAGTTAGTATATCCCAATAAAAGCCTTTTATTTTTGTGTTAAAATTCTGTTTATGTTTTTATTGTGGTAATAATATACATGTAACATAAAAGTTACAATTTTAACCATTTTAGAGTGTCCTGCTCAGTTGCATTGAGTTAATTTTTATTGTTGTGCAACCCTCTACTCTACCCATCTGCAGAATATTTTTTTATTTTACCAACCTGAGATGCTGTACCCATAGATAATCCCTCCTGTTGTTCCCTTCCCCCTAACTCCTGGCAGCCACCATTCTGTGTTTTTATCTCCAGGAACCTGACTGTACTACATACCGCGGATAGGAGGAATCACACAGTGTTCACCCTGTCGGGACAGACTTATGTAATGTTGTAACCTGTGTCAGAATTTTCTTCCTTTTTGAGGCCGGATGATGTTTTACCGTGTGCATCCACTCCATTGCCAGTGGCCACTTGAGTTGTTTCCATCACTTGGCTGTTGTTAATAATGCTGCTGCGAGCACGAGTGTGAGATGCCTGTCTGGGTCCCTTCTTGCAGCCTGCCGTGAGCATGCAGGGCAGCACCGTGTAGATTCCTGGGGCTTTCTTGAGTCCCCACTGTGCAGGTAGCAGAGAAGTTGGGGGGCTCACAGCTAGGGCCACGGAGCCTCGCACAGACCGTCTCTACGTGGATCTCCTCTCTCGTCTTCCTCCCTCTTCCCTCTTTGTGAATGCTTAATCTTGAGGTTATTTTGGACAATCTTCCAGAATCCCAAACTGTCAGAAGTAGAAGCAACCTTAGTAAGTGTTTAACGCCCCTGCCTTACCTCCTTATTTTAAATACACAGCAGGCACGCTCTTCCCAGTATTGTCTCCTCTGCTCCGAGAGGCAAGGAGCATCTCAGCCCCTCCTTATTTCAAGTCAAATGTACAAGGTGCCTTTGGGGCTAGTTCGTGTATCAGTATGCTGTGGTCACCCCTCCCTTTCCATGGAAGGGTGTGAGTTACAGCCCGAAGGACCCCAGGTCCCCTTGGCACTTCCTCGGTGCTTAGCAAATGTCCTGTTCGACTCCTAGATGGTGACATTTCGTTTGTGGGAACTTGAGGGATACCGCCACATCAGTGGCGTGTGGCCGTTCATTGATTCTGACCCCAGAAGAAAGGAAAAATTCGAGGTTGTTGTCTTCTTCTCGACTGTTCTAATGCTAAAACAGTCTCACCCAGCAGACTGGACAAGGTTAGCTCACGTCACTGCTACTGACCTCTGACCCACAGGGGTGCCCCTGCGGGACCTTCTTGTGTATGGGCTTCTGTTAGGACAACCTGATCAAAACGGCCAAAACAATTGCCAAAATGACTTATTATTCCCAGGAAATAATTGCATCCCAAAATGTAAACTTCTAAAGACAAGTCAAACCCCTGCAGTAGGATGGACTAAGGTGATATAAAACTCACCTCTTCACAGCATTCTAATATTAGAAAATATATATACACATATATATCAGTTATATATATATATAATATATATATATAACTGATTCAAAAATAGCCATGCTAAGAAAGAAACAAGCAAAAATAACTCCCCCACCCAAACCTAAACCTGAATTTCAGAAGAGCCATTCAGAGATGAGCAACAGCTTACTCTTTATTTACAGGATAAATGAGAAAAATCGTGGGATTTTAAAATCCATAAATAGCAGTTGACAAGATTCATACTTCTTTAGGACACAGAACAATCAGTGAAGTTGGGTTAGAAGGGAACTTCTGCATTTGCACTAACAGCAGCTAAACGAAGAGCTACAGCTAACCCACTGGTGCTGGAGCACCGCCCACTTCCGCTAAGACTGGACTCCAGGTGTGGGTGTCCGAGCTCGTCTCCTCTGCTCGCGCTGCCCTGGAGGTCCGAGCCGGTGGCGCTGAGGATGAAGGAGTAAGAAGTCGTTCAGATCAGAAAGGAAGAGGTAGAAAGGTTTTTATTTAAAAATCTCATAGAGCCATCAAGTGAATTTAAAAGGTTCAGATAAGCACAATATGAAACACAAATTTGTTTCTACATGTAAAGAAGCACATTAAAAAGGTACTAGTTACATTAGAATGAAAAAAAAGCAAGAGATACTCAAGAACCATCTAGGAAAATATGTCTGTAAACCTTGCAACAGACCTTTGTTTTGGGGACAGAAAATGATTGATTCTAAGTTATATATGGAAATGGAAAAGAACTAGAAGGCACAGACTGATAAAACAGGGACAATGAAGGAAGACAAATTGGTAAATTATGCTTCATCAAAAGCGAACATTTCCGCCCATTAAAAATTATAATGAAGAAAATGGATCCAAGCTTGCAGGCTAGGAGACAGTTTTTGCAGTGTCTAAAGAATCATGTCAAAATGGACAAAGAATTTGTACTGATAAAAATAGGAACCTAATTAAAAATCAGAAAACTGAAACAGCTTACAAAATACGTTATACGAATGTCCAATAAATACATAAAATGATGCTCAAATCATGAATCATCTTTGAAATGCAAATGTAAACCATAAAATATCTTTCCATTCCCACCAGAAATGGCTAACATTAAAAAGTCTGATGAGAGTAGGTATTGGCGACAGTGTGAAACAACTGTCCCTCATACTTGGCAGGCCAGGTATAAGCTGGTGTAACCTCCTTGGAGTACTCTCCCAGAGGTTCTTATAATATGAAATGTTTCTCTACTCTAAAATTCCTAGGTATTTACACAAGGAAAACTAGAACAGATGTCCATAAAAAAAGAGAATTGAATAAGAATGTTTCAGCAGCTGTATTTATAACCGCCAAAAAAAGAAAGCAACTCAAATGTCCATCAACATGAATAAACAAGTTATGGCATATTTATGTTGTGAATAAGGAGTCAGCAAGAAGACGCGGTGGACTACCGATAAACATAAAACATGGACCCACGTCCAAAATTTATTCTGAGCAGATGAAGCCAGCCACAAAGGCGCACAGACGGTGTGATTCCGTTTATCAGAAATGCCGGGACAGGCAGCGCTCCTCTGGGGCGACTGACTTCAGGGTAGTGGCTGCACAGGGGACAGTGTAGCTTGGGGGGGGAGTAGGGCGGAGCTTCCTGTGGGGCTGGAATTGCTCTTCACCGTGACTAGGGAGTGGATTTCCCATATACGAGCACTCAGCATGTTTCCTGAGATCCCTGCATTTCATCATTTTTACATCACACTATAGTTCAGTAAAAAACTAGCAAATTGTTTTCTGAACCCAGAGCGGCATACATTAAAAATGAGTTCATGCTAGGTGAATCAAAGGAAAACTGTGGAATGTTGAAGACAGACAGAAAAGTCTTAAATCAGAGCAGAGACAGATCACCTATACAGGAGAATGATTAGAGTAATGGAGGAAATAACAGTCCCCCTCGAATTTTATTTCTGGGGTAACAACGATTTAGAATGAGGGCAAACAGAGACACTGTCTAGAAAGATCTCAGAACATTTTCTAACCAACGGCTCTGGGGGAGGAGCATTGTGAAGAGGGTTAGCTGCATGAGGAGTCAACGGCACATGGTCCCCAGAGGTTTCCCCCAGGCTCCTTTGAGTGGGGGGTGGAGGGGCAGGTTCCTACTGGGCACTCTGTGGCCCCCACAAGCCCAGTCACGAGGGGAAGAACTCCACTACCTGGATGGGACTTTTGCATGAGCGGTAGAGTGGCGGAGCACTTCCCCAGGTGCTACTGCAGTGGCTGGTGTCTGGTGTCCTGAGTGGCGTGGATGCAGCCCCGGGCACGCCTGATTGGGGGCATCAGGGAGGCACAAGCTGGAGGGGAGGAGTCTGAATGGCTACAACCTCTAGAGGCATCTTTGAGTGTCTCTTTACACCCATATTTGTATCTGATTCTCCTGGCTTATGGCAGAAGCACCTCCAATATTGGTATCTACATTGGCCATGGAGTAACTGCCCTGGCAGTGCGTGTGGGTTCTGAAAATGAGGACTCACCTTGATTCTGAAATACTCAATGAGGGAAAAGGTCAGTGAGGTTCAAAATCGTTTTCTATCTCGAGAAATTTCAATATGACATTTCTCAAGGAAAGACATGGAGATGCTGTTAAGTTCTTCCAGTGTAATTCCCAATTCCGACTGTCGCACATTTTTGAGGTTTCAGAAAAGTTGCTTTAGATTTTTACCAAAGCTGCTATCAAAGGGAACTGTGAAAGGTGACTATCAAATACTTGAAGACATGAAAAGTTCTTGTTCAGGAATTGCAGACAGATATTTCAAGCAACCAGCCTGATATTTAAGGTGAAATATACAGCCCTAGTAGCCTCAAAATTCTCATTTACGTATTTGAGTAATAGTTGGAAATTTTACACCTATTCCATACTTAACACCTTGGCTACTGCTCCCCTAATACTTACTGTTCCTACTGTAACTCTGTAATGTTAAAAAACAAAATGAAGTTTTCATCACCAAGTGCTGCGTGGCTGTCCCCGACCACCTCAGGGGCACCCCGGGGCACCAGATGGGCAGTCCCTTCCTCTCTGTGCAGCAGATGTAAACATGAAGAAGCATACCATCGGAGTGCCTGGGCACGTGGATCATTTTCAAGCACGTACTGAATGTTCTGCATGTTTGAAGTATTTCTGAGCTCAGTTTTAAGACGTAGCAAGCCCTTTGTGGAGAGACTGTATGGAAAGGACACTGTGGCAAGGGCCCGTTGGCATTTCCCGCTTTCTGGGTGGCCTTGCACCTGGGTGATGGCCACGGGGCGGCAGCGGCCGGGGCTGGCAGGTGTTGCGGTGGGGCTGAGCTCAGCACAGAGCAACATGAAACAGTCTGATGGGTGGGCAGTCGATGGCAAGGGTGTCGACAGTCCCCAAGGACCTCTGTTGCACTGACGGGTCTCGTGCCTGGAGATCAGGACACCGGGGGCCAGACTCGGAAGGCTGGCGAACGTCAGAGGGGGTGGTCTGCACCTGCTCTTGGCCCCTGGTGCTGAGGTCCAGGCGCTGTTCGTTAGTGCCTCAGAGAAAGAGGCCAAATTCGTCTAAAGAAACCAGACTAGAAAGTAGGACCCAAAGAAGGGAGATAGAGGACCTGTTAGGAGAGTGAGTGCCACCAGCCAAAAGGGGCTGACCTGCATACAGGGTGGGAGTGTTTATCTCAAATTCATGTCCACTCAGAACCTCAGAATGTGACCTTGTTCGGAAAGAGGGTCTTAGCTAAGACAGTGTCACAACAGTGGGTCCTAAATCCAATGACTTCAGTCACGTGGTGACACAGAGGAGCCCGGATGTGTGGGTTCCGTGGAAGCAGGGGCAGAGGTTGGAGGGGTGCAGTGACAAGCCGAGGGCACCAATGATTTAAGCAGCTACGAGAACTGGAAGACACAGGAAGGATCCCACACTTAGTTTCAGCCTTTCATCCTCCAGAAAGGCGAGAGAGCACGCCCCTGTGGTTTCAGCTGCCTAGTGTGTGGTACTTCGTCACGGCAGCCTCGGGAAAGCCATTCAGCCTGGTTCCTGGACTCCAAGGAAAAATGAAAACGAGGCTAGTAATATGGCCAATTGAGTATTAAGTGGTGAGACGCTATGCCAACCCATGCATTCCCCCTGCTGGTGGCTGAGTTGGTCTCCGAATCTACAGTGGGATCTGGGCAGAAGCCGAGGATTAGCAGGCCCAGCCAGGGAAGCTGCAGGATTCAGGGGCCAATGGAAGAGGAGAGTTCCACTCCAGCACCCTGGGCTTCAGCCACATGGATGCACCAAGGAGTAAACCGCACATCCGATTGTCATTGTCACTGGCAATGACGATGTTACCGGGGCGAGAAGCTCTGCAGCGTGTCATCCTTGCAATGGAAGGTTCTCGGCCCCTCGAAGAGGTAACCTCAGGTGAGACGGCCACAGCGCTGGCCTCCTGTTCTGCACCAAATTCAAACTCCTCAACCATCCCCAGCATTACAAGAGTCTGCAGTTTCTTTAAACCACTAACGGTTGTGACAATGACAGTTTGTTCTTCTTCTATTCCTCTAGGAACACCAAATGGCACGCTGAATGTCATTAAATTAGTATGCAAATGATGCATTTGGCTCATTTGCTCAGTTTGGGGTAACCTTGTCCACCAGCCTGTTTGCACTAATGAGCTCTCTGATGAAAGCTGGCCCAGCTGCTGAGAAGGTCACCGAAAGCCCCGACTTCCTTCTCCGTGCTTACGCCTGTGTGCCGGCGCTGGATGGCAGGGAGAGGACGTTGATTGACGTTCCTCTGAAGCCGCCTGGGCGCTCGTTAGGGCCTGTGCGGAGATCTGGATGGGAACATTCCCTCAAACACACACACAGAGCAGCCACGCTTTCCCGATGAGCTCTCCGAGTAGGCGAAGGTTGTAAGATACAGGTACGATTTCAGGATTTCCCAACGTGGGGATGAGGAGGTACTGTCCTCCAGTTTTGTAAAACCACATTTATTTAATTTTTAGAAGACATTATTTCGGCATGACATGAAACACTGCTGTACGGCTGTGTTTTTAAAACCGATGTTCTGCGCGTACCCTTGCGCTCCGAGACACTTCGAACCCGGTCAGGTGAGAAGGGGGCGGGGTGCGTGGCAACCGCGTCACTAGGCGGACAGGCAGGGAAGCTCTCCTCCAAGGCCGGCGATGGCTTCCTATCAGGAGAGCTGGAACTAGAACAGTATGGTGGGGGGGGATACATCGGATAAAAGTTTGTTAGAAACTTTTAAGGGGGTGCTTCTTGTTTCTGCGAGAGCTATCGTGGGAAGGAAGTTTCCTAAGAAAGGGACCTGTGTCATGGGACGGAGCGGGGCGGCCTGGGCCGCGGGCAGGGAGTGAGGCCCTCCGGCAGTGGCGGCTGCGCGTGGACGGGGGACGAATGGGAGACGCAGTCCGCGCCGTGTGCGGTGTACACATCGGGGGGTGTGTATCCGTCTCTCTGGCACCTCTGACTCAGTGTGTGTGGGCGGTCCCAAAGGTCCCTGCTAGGATGTGGGCTCGGGCTTGGCTTGAGAGCGCGCTGGTCCGCCACCCAGGAGGCTGACCGGCCCGGCTGTCCCAGGCTGTGACTGCAGGGATTGACGGTGCGGTCGTCACGCAGAGCTAGAGACGGAGGCAGCTGGTCGAAATGTGAAGCTGCTCCGGTCGGTCAGAGAGTTCGAGGGGGAGCTGCTGTTTGCACAGCAGCCAGGAGAACTGTCTTCACCATCAGCGTCCGATTGGGGTGCAGTGATAACAATCGTGCCTTTCAGATAAGGGAACCGAGGCCTGGAGGGAGCTCTCGGCTCCTGGGGCAGGGATGGGGGCAGGAGGGGCAGGACACCCAGGGTCCCACCTCTCCTCCAGTGCAGCCAGACGGGCGTAGGGGGCAGGTTGAAGCCGAGTGCGGGCTTTGAGTGTCTCCCTCGGGAAGGGGCCACCTTTGTCTTCCATGTCTTCCTATAGCCGTCCTCACGAAAGGGACTGCGATTAAAATGGACCCTTGCAGCTCTGCTGGGGCCTTCCCTGTGCTGGGTCCTTGCCTGTTGAGGCGGGTACGAGCGCTGTGGCGTCTGGGTCAGTGTGACCACCAGGACTCTTCCCGTTTCTTCCCACTCCCATCGTCTTCTCCTCGTGCGCACACACACACGCACACACACGCATGCACACACACTAGCAGTGACTAGCCAACTGGACAGACTTTTCAGCATCCCTAACACACTGAGAGGGGACCTCGTGTTCCCTTCATCGGGGGTCCTTGTCATGGCAGAGGCAGAGGGGGCCCCTGCTCAGACCAGAGCTTCCCCACCAGGCGGCTGGCCCCTCCCCGCCCACCCCGGCCAACGGCAGCCCCCGACTCGTTGTCCCCAGTGGGGCTGGCAGGACAGTGAGATGTGGGTCCTGGGCTTCACTCCCTCTGGGGGCAGATGAGGCTGGTCCCGAGCTGAGCCCAGTCCTGTCCATCCCCCAGCGCCATCTGGCCCCATCACTCCCCTCGGCCTGAGCTACACGCGCAGTAACTCACTGAACGCAGAGTCTCTCCTTCTGCCCCTGACCTGAGGGAGTCAGAAACAGACCCCAGGGCCCGGGTCTCCCCAGCTGGCCACGGAGGAGGACCAGCTGCAGTGGGCACTGGCCACAGGCGGAGGCCGAGGAGCGTGCGTGTGTTGGGGCGGCCCCTCTGGCACTTCAGAAACACGGGGGCATGGCGAAGACGAGGACTGTGGAGTCGGGGGCTGTAGCCACGTGCCACTGACCCACGGAAGAGGCAGAATGACCTCCTGACCAGCAATTTTAATCACAATATGAGCCACTAATCACTGGGGAAATTAAAATCCAGACTGCAGCAAGAATCACCTGTAGGACGGTTATTAGACAAAACAGAAGAGGTAGCGAGCGTTGGTGAGGATGTGGAGAAGTGGGACCTTTGCACACTATTGTTAAGAATGGGACATAGTGCAGCAGCTGTGGAAAACGGTGAGGAGGTTCCTCAAAAAATCAGAAATAGAAGAATTATCACGTGTGACCCAGCTATCGCACATTGCGACTGAAATGAAGATCTTGAAGCATTCCCACGATCATTGCGACATTATTCCCATCAGCCACGGCACACAGACGATCTGAGCGTCTGCTGGGTGAACTGATGAATGTAATGTATACATTTGGTGAAATACCGTCCTGCCCGAAGGAAGGAGACCCTGCCACTTGCAACAGTGCGGGCGAACCCAGGGGACACCGTGTTAAGTGAGACAAGCCAGACACCCAAGGACAAACGCTGCACGATTCCACTCCTGGGAGGAATCTAAGCTAGTCCACAGTCCAGCTCACAAGAGCAGGAAACAGAACACCAGGGGAAGAGAGGAATGCCGTTCCATGGTGTGGAGCGTCAGCTCTGCAAGGCGAGTGCACGCCAGAGGTCTGCCGGACCACACCGTGGCTGTAGTTGACTAATCCACGTTGTTGCTTAAAAAACTGCGCCTCATCTCCCTCTTGGGGCTACTTGCCTACCCACGGCACATTCTTGTTTTGTTGGGAGCACAAGGCCAAGGAGACAAAACCGACCACACAGAGACAGTTTAAGCCTTGTGTCATAACTAAAACATCACAGTGGCCAAAACAGGTCCCACGTGGAGCCAAAAGACCAGGGGTGGGGAGGGTGTGTGCACCGTAATCTAATGCCCACACCCCTGTAGTGTGGCCCTCATTTTAAGGTTCCATTTTCACACCTGATACTTCTGCTGGGTTCTCTTGAACCTTTTCTTCCTTCCCATTGATAAGATCCTTTCACATACATCTAATAGGTACATTATACCAATTTAAGGTTTGGGGTTCATATGGTGTGATACTGTCGCCTGCTGGAATTTGTCTTTCCGGCATGTTGTATTCCCCGAACGTTCTGGTATTTTGTTTTGTGGCTGGACTTCATGTTATGTCAGCTGCAAAGAGCTTTGGCAATAGGGGTTAATGAACTTTGGGATGGAGGCTCCACCCCCCGAAGCAGAGAAAACAGAGCTGATCCTTCTTAGGTTCTCAGGGATTCCAGGGGGAGTGGGAAGTGAGGGAGGGACCCGCGCCCACCCGAGCTGCCGTACTGCTCTGGCTCCGCTGCTGAGAAACCCTCAGGCCTTCGATGACAAGGGGGCTTCCACCCCCTTGGGGAACTGGGCATCCCAGTCACACTGGCATGCACTCTGACTTGAGACCCACCGCTTGGGGGTCCTGCCCACCCTCCTCCTCCTCCTCCTCGGGGTCCCACCGGCCTCCTTGTCCTACCTGCTTCCGCTCCGTGAGGACGGTGGTACCGGCGGTGACCTCAGGCTGAGTATCTTGGGCATTCAAGGACTTAAAGGCAATGACTCTTTAAAAAGAGGCCTTAATTAAAAATTCCATCATTTTTCTATGTCGTTGATTTCTTATTCACATGTGAAATGGCGCCTGTCCCGGTGGCTGCCCGGGGAATGATAATGAGTAGCCTAGACCGAGACGTGATTGCACAGGACGCGTGGGATAAAAGACGTTGAAAGCCGTGGACCATCCACCATGAGGTTGTGTTTCCAGGAGGCAAACAGTGGGCTTCAGCCCTGTACCCCCGGCTCGGACCCCGGGCCGCGCCGTAACGATTTCTGTGGCTCTCATGAACGTTATAAATCAGTGCGTCTCTAAATATGAGGAACCTGGCGGGTAGTGGAGGGAACCTCCTTATATTTCCTTTTCCAGCTCTTTCATTCTAATTCCAAATGTCATTGCCAAACAAATGAAATGCCATTCTAAAATATTTACTAGATTCCTAAAGTGCAATGCCAGTTCTGCCCCAAAAGGAAGTTTCATGAAATCTTTTAAATGCCCCTAAGATGGTCTCGCCTCTTTGTACCTTCGGAGAATGTAAATGTTGCCTTTCAAATGTAAGAACAGTAATTGGCATAGTCAATATACACATCAACGTTATTTGCCACATGTACAGTTATGGCAGGAACACTGTGTGTTCAAGTCAGAGGCAGGCCAGACCTGCTGGGGGGCCTGGACTTCCCAGTGTACCCCACCCTGAAGTGCTAGGCTGGAGCACCTGCCCGAGGGAGAGGTCGCCAGCTCCCACCTCTGCTGGCTCTGGTAGCAGGAGGGAAAGTGAAGTCACTCACCGTGGAATTTCCCTTTCCTGGGCGTGGCCACACTGCTCTCCATACAGGTACATGTGTTGTTACTCATCCATCCTGCAGTGCTGCTGAGCGAGCATTACCGAGTAATGCTGAAATGTGCGGATAAGCACAGACAATTCTTGATTTCAAGGTCGGGAGAGGAGAGGGGGAGTTTTAGGGAATACAGCCCATCTATGAAATTTTATGGAAACTGGAATACATCCACCACCAAGGGACCTTAATGATTTTGACTTAAAAAAATAGATATAGCAAAAGCTAAGAAAAAGATGCTCTAATCACTTGCAAAACTGATCGTTCATTACTGCCGTTTTGACTAATGTCCCGGTCATCACTATTTTCCAGGAGGCCGTAGCAAAATAACGCGTTTGGGAAGCTGATCTTTTGGACATTTAGTTTTGTTAAAAATGACAACCCCATTCTTTTTTCTAGGAAAATCTATGGGATAGGGTGATAACGGCACAGTCCTAGAATTGGATGAAGAATGAGTTGTCAAGAGAGATTTGATTTTCAGATGCACAGAGGTGGGAACAGGCTAAATCAAGGGCGGATTTTCTTAGAGGGTGACAGAGGGGTGGCGGACGGGTGATCGAGTTCGGGGGATGTGTGCAGCTGGGCCTGGGGGCAGGCAGGAGGCCCGCGTGCAGGTCCGTGAGGGGCAGGACGCAGCTGGAATCGAGTTAGAGGCAGGAGGACCGAGGGAGTGCGTCGTCGTGTGAACCAGAGGAAGCAGCTCTGCAAGGGGAAGAGTGGGATGCGTCAGAAAATGTGGGGGAGACGGAGGATGGAAGAAAACACCATCTGATCTGGAGAGAAGCAGGTCTGTCCTTAGCCCCCAGGGTGTGGTAGATTTCCGCTTCTCTCCAGGTGAGTGCCAGGAGGCATATGGGATCTCAGCTGCCTTTTCAGGGCACCTTTAAAAATAGAAAACACGACTCATTGTCGGCCTGGAAGGAACAATGAAGTGCCATAATCAGGGAAGTAGCCCCGGGCTTCCCTGTGAGGGATTCCACGCTTTTCCTAAGGATGAGCTGCAGTGAATTGACTGAAGAAAGTCATTCTGATACCTGATAAATAATAATCCACTAGAAGAGGAGGATGGGGAACAAATGCAGGGGCAGTGGTTTAATTTTGGAGACAGACCACGGTACCCAGTACATGCGATACACCAATTGTACTTGCAAAGAGAAGAGGCATTTCCCGATGGGGAATTTTGCATCAAAACATCGCTCACGCTCACACACTCAAACACACACACACACACACACACACACACACTTCTCAGAGTGCTTTCTCCCCAAAGCACAAGGAGCTTGCATTAAAAAAAATCTTTTAATAAATCGGTATCCCCGATACCCATCACATTCAAAACCCTATTTTTGCTTCTTGAAAATACCGATGAAGCAGCAGCAGCGCTGGGCTCCTCTCCGGAGGATCCCCAGCTAATGAGCGGCTGGGGCCCCGGCTGGAATTTAATAAACTCCTTTTCGCGGAGGCGGCGAGGGCCGCGGCTCGCGGTGACCGACCCCGGCGCTCCGACACGCATCTTTCATTCTGTGTTCATATCGCCAGGGATTGCGTGTGCTGTGGCCTTTCCCCGCATCGCCCAGTTTCCTATTTATATCAAGGGTATTTGACGCTCCTCGTCTATATGCGAATGAAAGCAATAAGCACTCCTCGTTTTCCCTCCTTAAAATGGTTGTTATTAATAATGAATAATTTAATTCTACGTAATCAAAATCACCTTGGTGGAGGCCTCACGAGGCAATAAAAAGGGAAGAGAGATTTTCTGGAAAGGAGAAACTTGATAATCCCCTGGAAGGTTTTTTTTTTTTAAGAAATAATTGGAATACATCTGAATAGCAAATAATTGTCCCATTAAAAAGCACAGCTGGCTGCAGACAGACAAGGAAACAAGGGAAGGGGCCCGTGTGAAAGTTACGAGTGGGTTCTACATTTCCTGAGCTTTGTTCCCCAGGTGCGGGGCGTGCTGTTTCCTTCTGGTCTCCCGCCGTCCCCCTGCGGCGGGTCTTTTCACTGCGGAGGGTTCGGGGGTTTGTCCTCTGCCCATCTCTCCGCGAGTCACTTCTGTGGCCGTGTGAGTTGTGTGATTATCATGGAGTGGAACTCCATTCACGAGTAGGCCCAAAGTGAGAACCTTTCTAATGACGTTTTTTTTTAGATTTTATTTATTTATTTTTAGAGAGTGAAGGGAGGGAGAAAGAGAGAGAGAGAGAAACATCAATGTGCGGTTGCTGGGGGTCATGGCCCGCAACCCAGGCATGTGCCCTGACTGGGAATTGAACCTGCAACATTTTGGTTTGCAGCCCGCGCTCAATCCACTGAGCTACGCCAGCTAGGGCTTCTAATGATGTTTTTAGTCATTCGCTGCAGTCCCTCCAAGCCCCCATAAATGGATGTGCTCCCAGGCGGCTCCCTGCACCAGATCCAGCTGTCGGCACTGGTCTGGGCCTTTCGCTGTTGCATCCTGAGTGCTGAAGGTCGGCGGGCCAGCCGTCTCCTGAACACACTTACCAGTCCCGTTCCTGCTCCGGGACCTGTGGGAATCGTACCAGGCCACGCATACACATTCTAGAGAATGACGCCTTCCGGTAAAAGAATGACTTTTGTCCAAGGATCCCAGGCCTCGCAGCCTCAAACTAAATAAACTAAGAAACAAATAAACTAAATCTTACAAGTAAGTAAGAAATAAACTAAATCTTATAAATAAATGAGACTCCAAATCACAGCACATCACATTTATGTGGCCTTGACCACCACCCCGGGGAATGCTTTGTGGACAAATGGAGCGTTTGTTTGTGCAAGCCAGGGTTTGCTCAGCCTTTTATCTTTTTGTGACTCCTAAGTGAAATGCAATAGCATTTCGGCTCACATCACTGGAAAAATGGTAGACGCGTGCTCCAGGAAGCTGACCATTCTAATAAGAAACATTCCGACATTGAGTTGTACCTTGGGGGCCTGGCTGGCGGGGTTCACCGTGCCCGCTGGCTTCTCCGGAGTCCTTGGCATTTGGTTGTCTCCTGCCTCCCTTTGAACAAGGTCTCTCTCAGCCGTGGGTCCCACCAAGCGAGCGTGAATAACTACGACTCATTCATGCATTCTGACATACGGGTTTTCTCATCAGCATGAAACTCGTGAGTGCTGTGGAATAAACACGGCCTCAAACCCAGGGCATCATTGTTGGATAGGACCTGCTCAGACCTTAAACTTAAAGGTGATTTACTGAGGCTGAGCTGTACACTGTAGTAACTTCTCGTTTTTCAGCACCTTTAATGCCCCCTTGGCTAGCAAGTGGAGGGCTTCCTGTTCATCGCCGCTGACTTTCCCTCCATGGCCCGGAGCTCGCTGTGGGGGCAGAGGAGCCTGTGGTGTGGACGGAGGAAAATGAGGGACAAGACAGTGCGGACTTTGGAATGGGACGCTTTCTGTGATGCTCGTTTCCTCGGACAGTGGCTGGCACCGAAGATGGAATGACAGTGCCTTCCTGTGTCACATCCGTGTGCTTGAGTTCCGTGCTGAGGCAGGAAGCAAAGGACAGATGTCCCTGAAATCAGTTCTGTGGGATTATTTTCTGTTTTCATAAATATTAAAAGGAAAAGGTCAGCTAACATAAAAAAAAAACAACACAGCATAACGGTTCCCTCGGGGGCTGGGCACTGGCGAGGTCTGCGCTATTGCTGTTTGATCTTCCATTTATCCTGTTCTGAATGTGAATAAAATATAATTTGAGATATAGTTTCAAATTAAGGAAAATTAATGATCCCCTTTGAAAATTGGACTCCGTTATGCTATTCATTTTTAAGAAACTTAAGAGGCCATTCCAGCTTTAATTAGGAGTCCACGGTTTTGCTCTCTTCCTCACTCTTGAGTTGCTGTTTAGGTCTTTCGAGAGGGAACAACACCCTGACCTCCCTTAGCTGTTGAGGTCCCACGAGAGACTCTGTAGGTGTTTATAGGCAGTGGTGGGTACAGGGCTGAGGCATTGCTGTGTGGCTTATGCAAGGTCGAAACTCATGTAAGAGGAGATCTAATGTACGCTGGGTGAATATTCCTGCAATCAGAAGTTGTTTAATAATTTTGGAAATTCGTAGCAACTTGCGTGGTTCTCCAACCACTGTCTCCGTGGACTGTTGCCCCTGCAACAGAATGAAGTCTCTTGTGTGCGTGCAGGACCCTGACTGAGTGGACTGCAGGGAGACATGCACTTACACCCTCGGGTATTTAAAGTCGCTCCTGATGACCCGTCAGGAAAATGTGTATTTCCCTGCAGTGGCGAGGAGCTTTAGTGATCCAGCATCTTGCGCATAATACTACAAAATATGTCGATTAATTGATCAGGGAGGAGGGCTCCATGCCGGTGTGAAGGCTGTGACAGTCGAGCATGGTGGTCTAATGTTTTTACTCCATGGGCTGTGCAGCAGATCGGGATGGTGGACTCAGCCCTGCACGTGAGTCGTGGGAGGTATCCGTTAGGGAAGCACCAGCGAGAAAGGACAACGTGACCCGAGCAGGTCTGGATTCTTCCCCAGCGATCACGGAGTCGGAGGAAGAGCGTTTGTGGTGTCCAGAGGCCGGGTGTAAAATCCCTGCCTGGGCCACTTGCAGCGGCGTGACCAGAGGTGGCGCCTCACCCGGATGGCTTCACCAGTAGAGACAGTAGCGTGGGCCTTACCAAGGTCTGGTGACAGTAGAGTCTGGTGACTGCGAGGATGAGCCAGCGGATGTGACAGACAGCAGTGTGACTGGCGGGCGCTGGACAGAGGCAGCTGTTCTAAGCCACCAGTCCCCGACACCAGTGACCGTAGAGGTGGCAGCGCTGCTTCTGTGTCCCCGTTCGTTTCTCCTCACCGGCGTGCGCCGACCAGGCAGGGCTCACCGTGGGTAAGAGCTGCACTGGGCTTCTCACCTGCATTTGAAGATGCTGACTTATAGGAAGATGGTGGTTGGAAGTGAGTATTTCCTTTGGGTCTAATAAATTCCCTCAGATGAGGGTAGTTAACTCACTGGAGGGGAAGAGAGTCCCAGGCCTGGATGTTCTAGGAAAATCAGTCGGTAAAACTCAGTGATTAAGAAAGTTTAGAAATATTTTTTTCCCTGTATTCAAATTCCCTGTATTACTCACTGTTTTCTAAAATGTAACATATGCCATTTCTGTTTCTGGAATTTAGACAGAGTATAGTTTCCGGGAACCCTGTCAAAAATGGTCCTTGTTCATGCTATTGTCTGTTTTCCTTTTCTTTTTTAAAAAGATTTTTATTTATTTTTCGAGAGATGGGAAAGGGGGGGAAAAGAGAGGGAGAGAAACATTGGTGTGTGTGAGAGCTACATCAACCAGTTGCCTCGTGTGCACCCCCCACTGGGGACCTGACCCACAACCCAGGCATGTGCCCTGACTGGGACTTGAAACTGCAACCCTTTGGTTCTCAGGCTGGTGCTCAATCCACTGAGCCAACACCAGCCAGTGTTGTCTTTTTCTCTATAATAGTCTTCTCTTTATTTTAGATCCCAAGGAAGTGCCAGTTCTAATAAAAAATTCTTTGATGACCTCAGTTATACAGTAAACGCTCCCCTCAGAGGGTTTTGGTGAATGAGTGACTGGTTTCATTATTCTTCCCCATGCCACGTGTGTGTGGCTTATCTCCTGAAATGAATTGTAAATTATTTGTAGGAAGCAATATTCCTTGTCCTCCAACCGTTAGGAAACGATACTGAAGATTTATGGCGACAAGTGTTCAATGAACTCAAAAAGAATCCGGAGGCTTTGCTAGAAACAAGTGGTGAAGACAACTAGGCAACACCCAGGGAGTTCTGAAGACCAAAGGAAAGCAAAGAGTGTCCATACTAGGGAGCACCTTCTGGAGAAGAACCAGTCCTGTGTTGTTAGCCTGCGGGTCTGTCGGACAGCACCCTCTCAATGACCGGTGGTCTGTACAGTGAATGTGAGACTGTCTGGGGACATGGACATTCTTTCCTTAGTCCCTCAGGGGGAAGCCACAGGCTTATCTGGAAGTTTGACATGTATCCAGGCACTGAGGCAGGACTGGAAAGTTCCCAGGTGTGAGTTCCCAGGCTCCTTACAGCAAGCATAGCATCATTTCCTCCTACCTCAGCCTACGTGATTTTAGTCATGTAGCAGCTTGACCAGAGTGAGTCCATTTTCTTTCTTCTGTCTGCTCATCACAGGGATGGTTAAACAGGTAAGAAGGGTTGCTCCTGTAGGAACCATTTGAGAGCCAGAAAGTTAATTGGTCAGAAAAAGAAAGAGTTCAAAGGCACATTTATTTGATGGAAAAAAGTTTGAAAATCCATTTAAAGTCTGGTAAATTTGAGATTAAGGAGGCAAAGTATTGACTAGAAACCACTGAGGTATGACCAAGAGTCTTTAGAAGAAGAAGAAGAAGAAGAAGTTTAAGTTTCATTTTTAGAAAAAGGAAAATTCAGGGTGAAATTAGGCTCATGTAGGGGTGTCTGATGGGTCTCTTTTGGTTGCCTTCCCGTCTGGGTTTCATGCTACATAACTTTGTAGTTTTTATATTGGAAAGCTGCCGTAGGGCCTGTCCCCTGCCAGCCGCATACTGAGGGTCCCTTGCTCGGGAGTGTCAGCGACGGCAGCACTTGATGTGACTGTGTGCCAGTGACGAAAGGCATGCCCGGGCTGCCTTATTTTACTCCATGCTTAAGTGGGCCGTTCCTCCTTCTTGCCTTTCCCCGTCTAACCAGAGTCAGAGTGATGCAGACCGTGGGAACAGCAGACGCGGGTGGGATCCGCGGCACCGGCTCTGAACGTCCGTGATGGAACCCACCTCTGCTTACAATGTGGCTCTTTTATCCCAAGTTTTCCCAAGAACACTGAGACCATTTGCTCTTTTATGCTAGAGAGATGTGTTACATAAAAAATGACATGGCCTCTTCTCTATCTTTTTAAAGCCTGTTTTTCTGTTTCAGGCCATCTTTTGATTTTGTTTTCCCGCGGAATTTTCCATCACACTGTGTTTACAGGCAGGATGGTGTGGTAGAACCCCGTCAGAAATGGTCATGGCTCACGACCACTCCGCCTCGGGCCTCCGGGACGACAGTAGAGGGGGTGCTGAATGGCAGACCACGAGGCAATAGTCAACCCTGTTGGCTCTGGGTGGCTCAGCTTTTTAAGACTTATTCGCAAAACTGAGTGAAAGGAAAGAATATGAAGAGACTTCCCACCCATTTGACTCCGTTTGCTTTCCTGCATCGCCCACCCCCTACCTGCATTCATAATGGAAATGCACGGATCTAGGAAGCAGACTTGCAAGATCTGAGTGGGATCCTCGGAGGCACCAAGAAGAAAGACTGTTTCCAGGGCCTCTATTTTGTGTATACGCTTGTACTCACAGTGGGCTTCTTTTGTACGGTTTTCTTCTCATCTTTGAGGAAAATGTAAGCACTTACACCTAAAGTTTCTCCGCAAATCAGTATAATATTCACCAGGCTTTTTACATACAACCAAGGAGTATTAAGACAGAGAAGAGAAAAGTTGTGAACAAAAAATGTATATTCCAGTGGCGATTAATTTGTCAGTTGTACTTGGGATGTGCCAGTATTGGCTGAATTACGTCTGTCAAATTATTTCCTACACAGTCGTTTCTTCTTTCAAAGTAAAACCTAAATATTCTGTGAGGAGAGAAGACCACAGACTATAAATGTGGTGACATTCGTGCCCTGATTCGTCTGGTTCCCCTCTGTATCTTTAGCCTCCAGCCCAGCCCCAGGCACATGGTGTTGATGTTTCCTGTTCAACTTCCTGTGCCCGAGGAGCGCCCCAAAGCCTCACTGTCCAGTCCAGTGGCCGCGGCCACATGCGGCTTTGAGGCCCTGGTGCCGCTGAGGGACTGGATTTTTAACTAATTTGGTTTAACTCATTAGAATTTAAATGCAAATAGTCACACTGGCTAGTGGCTGCCACTGGGCATGGCTGCAGCCCCCAGTGTCCCGTCGTGGAAAGAGCACGGATTTGGGGGTCACACGGAGTCTAGGTGTGAATGAACCCAGTATTGTTTACAGGTCCCCTGAACTTCACCAAATCCGTGGCGTTAGTAATGGTGCAATGCTTAGGGAAAGTAGGAGAGTTAACTGATACATTGATACCACACATAACTATGGTACCCAGGAGGCCAACAGTGATCATTCGAGTTCTCTTATTTCCTGGGTGTGGTATAGATGATCACAATCACAATTTGTTAGGGAATTAATTTGGGACACTGTGCTGAACCCTTACCTGTTGTCAGGTGAGTCAGCAAAGTGACCAGGGTATTACGTGCTGGAGCCTGGCTTTGAGCCCGGGGCTGAACCCCCACCTCCGTGGGTGTATGTCTGGGGTCTGTATTTGTTTCCTTTCTCCAATCCTGCCTTCCAGCTTCCTGAGCCTGGGAGCAAAGGCCCACACTCTGTTCCGTCTCCCTGGGCAGAGGACCTTGCATTTAACAGGCACTCAGCAGGGTGCGTTTCTCATGTGATTGGAAGTCGTGCTGGAGGTCCGGGCCGGGGGTGGGGAGATGGCCTGTTAGGGGACAGCCAAGTCACTCCCTGGAATTTAGCACTGCAGGGTCTCATTCCCAGCTGCTCCCAGAGCCCGAGAACCCGGATGCTGCTCTGTGTGTGGTGTCCACGGGGCGGCGGGGGCTTGCAGGCCTGGTGTCTGGACTCCCCCACCTCCTCCAGGACCAGCACAGAACTTTCTCCGAGAAAAGCCGCAGGGCCTATTTCAGGGTGTTCACTTGTGAAAAAAAAAACAAAAATTCTTTTTTTTTAAGGTTTTATTTATTTATTTTTAGAGAGGGAAGGGAGGGAGAAAGAGAGACAGAGAGAAACATCAATGTGCGGTTGGCTGGGGGCCGTGGCCTGCTACCCAGGCATGTGCCCTGACTGGGAATCGAACCTGTGATGCTTTCGTTGGCAGCCTGAGCTCAATCCACTGAGCTACGCCAGCCAGGGCAAAAAACAAAAACAAAAATTCTTGAATGCCATTGTTATGGCGTCTGCTGGCTTTGGCTACAGAAGATTATGTTACTTTGTAAAAATAACAAAGAAATACCATCCCCCACAAAACACCACATAGATTTTGGGTTCTTGTCGCCTTTAACTCCTGCTGTGATAATAACAGGGGTCCTGAACCGGAGTCTGAGGCCACGGGGCTCTGGCGGTTGCAGCCCACGGGACGTGGGGCCTGGTCTCACAGGAGGAGCTGAGGGTGCTCTTTGCCCTCCCCTGTGGCTGGGAGGTGAGGGCATGGTTTTGTGATAGCCTCGGGCAGGGGTGCGTGGGGAGCCACGTGGACCCTGACTCTGGCAGGGCTGCCTGTGGGGGCTGGGCGCTGACTCGGCCCGAACTTGGGCGCAGCATCTGCTCCGTACACCACACAGACGGGACAGCTGGGACTGTTTGTTGTGGGTGGGGGATGATTGGCCCCCTTCTTTCTTGTCTAATTTCCTGATGACTCGTGACGGCTCTGGGTACTGGTTGCCTTGTGCTCTTGAGAACGAAGAGGAATACAAGGCGTTTCTGTCCGAAAACCGGGTGTGGGCCGGCCCTCGGTAAGAACAGCCGGAGAGCCGTCACTCGGGGCACCTGCTCGTTACTTTGGGCAGACGTTCTCCTACTGTGATTGGCGTGGAGCAAAGAGCCTATCTAACCCGTTTGGTTACTCGGGGTGACATTTTTTTGCCAATTTATCTTGGAGGTGCACCACAAAGTTATCTTCATTAAAATTAGAGGTCCTTCAGGTGCAATTGGGAAAAACTTTTAACCGGTTTCGATGGATACGTGCAGCACCTGCTTTGCAAAGTCTCCAGGATAAAGTGCTTGTTTCCAAGCCGCACCGTGCGGAACGTTGAGCCCTGTTGCTTGAGTGGACCCGCGGCCTGTTTGCTAAGAAAATGACCATTTCTAGCCCTGGCTGGCGTAGCTCAGTGGATTGAGCGCGGGCTGGGAACCAAAGTGTCCCAGGTTCGATTCCCAGCCTGGGTACATGCCTGGGTTGCAGGCCATAACCCCCAGCAACTGCACATTGATGTTTCTCTCTCTCTCTCTATCTCCCTCCCTTCCCTCTCTAAAAATAAATAAATAAAATATTAAAAAAAAAAAGAAAATGACCATTTCTGCCAGCTTCCCTTCTGCCCCTCTCTGTGTTTAAGTTGCGGAATTTGCTATTCAAGCACGCATCTTTAATTCGTGTTGGAGGACTAAAACCCTAGTCGTCGTCTTTGTTTATGCACGAAATAAACCGACCTGCCCTTCGTCGGCAGCACAGACTACCTGCGAGCTTTCCCCAAAGACCTTTAACTTGTAACTATACGAACTCAGCTCAGACACCAATCTGGAACATTCCTTCAAGATTACTTGAAATATATGCCATTATCTGTTCTTGCTGTTCAAGTCGAGCTGTAGATCCAATCAGAGCGCTAAAAAACATCTATTTAGACAGGCGGGCAATAGCTCTGGCTCTAAAACTACGTTCACACGGATCATTCGTGGTTTTCTGCACGTACCACAACAGGGAGGGGGTCAGGGAATGCGGTTCAAGCACGTGCTATTGGGTCACATGGGGGGGGCGACCTCCACGACCTTCAGGGGAGCCTGTGGCATAGAGAAGAAGCTGTTTTCTCTCTGGTGCCCGAGGAGTATCATCACACAGGAGCGTTGGCGAGTCACTGTTGAGCACAGGAGACCGGAGGCAAAGCTGGGTGAGCACAGACTCTCAGAGACGCTCGACCTGACGGAGTGGTGTGCTTCCTGGCGCGAGGGCCCTCGGTGGCAATGCCTGCTTGTGCCACTGGAGCCAGAGGCGCCGGGGCAGCTGTCAGCCTCGCTGCCTCCGGCAGGCATCTTAGTGGAAATGATCTACGTTTGCTCAGACGCATGGGTGTGGCATCCGGACACTCGGAAGTGGGCACCCCGGTGTCTCCCTTCCCAGCCTGTGCCCATGCGAGCCGCCAGCACCGTGTCCCTCCCGGGGCCCCTCTGTGGGCTCAGAGCCAACTCCACACTCCCCTGATCAGAACTCTCCCAGCGGAAATCAGACGTGCCGCACGCAATTTCTCCTGCCTCCGGGACGTTCCAGAGTGGCAGGATGGAAGGAGGACACAACGGGATGATGACCCGTTGAGCACAGAGGTGTGATGACTGGACAGGGGCCTGCCTCTGACCGGGACACCGCACGCTTTGCTTCGTGACTCCGTCCGCCCGCCCTCATTTGTCTTTTTCAAAACAGAAGGGGGGAACTTCATAAAAATTGTGTTTGTCTTGCGTTAGAGTGAACATCCTCATGTGCTTGACTGCAGCTGCCTCCTGTCGCCTCCCTCATTTATCCGAAGATCACTACGATTTAATGTTCCCAAAACATCTCTTTCGTTATGTGTCCCAGCGTGAAATCCTCCGAAGACGCCAGGTACTCACAGGCTAAGGTCTGTACACAGCAGTTTTCCTTTTCTTAATTTCTAAGCCTCCACACTTCATATCCGAGCTCCATTAGCCGCCGTGTTTTCTAGCGGTTCCACCTTTTCGCAAAGTATTTGCCCCCGTCACACTAGGGCCTTGTTTTCCAGTTTTAAGATTTTGCTCATGCTGTTCCCCAATGCCCATACTCATAATAATGGGGATATCAGACATGGTGGCATTACAGTTAGTGAAAATAGCGGTAACCACACCGAAGTGTTTGAATCATGTGCCTTTTCCTTTGTCTCCCAAATCTTCATGTTTTCGCTTCTTTCCACAACTCTCTCCACCTATTCCAGCACTTCAAAGCTCCCTTGGATCCCTTCTCTCTGTTTAGCCTTTGAACTTGAGAATAAGCTGGAAAAAACCTCCCCTCCCTGAACTGCTGTGGTTCTCACGTCCAACCACCCGCCAGCACACCTTTTGTGACGCCCACCTGCAGCTCCCATCCGGTGTTTCGGAGGTTCTCGGGGTGTAGGAGTGACGCCTCACACGCAGCAGTGCCCCGGATCCTCTGTGCGGTGCTGGTCACAGGGGGAACGTGCAAGCTTGGTGTACTCACACACACGTGCTCTGTACACACACACAATCATAAATCGGAACCGTGGACTGGAGCAGCAAGAACACTTGCAAGCAAGTGGCACGTGCTGACCCTTCGTCTCCTGTAACTGGAGCTGCTCACGTGATCTCCCTTCCTTCCTTCCTTCCTTCCTCCCTCCCTCCCTCCCTCCCTTCCTTCCTCCCTCCCTCCCTCCCTCCCTTCCTTCCTCCCTCCCTCCCTCCCTTCCTTCCTTCCTCCACTCACACGGGTGGGCTGTGGTGCCTGGACACAGTGAAACGGGCTGTGAGCTGAGAGTATGCATACAGTTCTAATTGAAAATGGTCCCACTTAGCATTTAATTCATGGGTAATCCTCATTTGCAGGAGGCAGTGTGTGTGCTGGTGAATTACGTGAGGTTTAAGTTTTAGAGGATATCACCCTGGATGCGTCTGGTGCGGCCCTGCCAGCATCACATGAATGATAATAGTGTCTTCGATGATGACACAGCGGCACAAACACGAGGACTTTCAGCTATAGACCCTGTGACACTTTACACTCAAATTCCAATAAAATGAGAAATGTGCTGTCTTCCCAATTTAATTGCTTGGCTCCTATGTTCTCTCAGATCTCTCTCCAGAGGCAGCTGGGGGTTTCTGGGATGGTGTGGAGAATACCTGTGGGGGGGCGGGGAGTGCGTGCGGCAGCCAGGGGGCGGCTGCGTCCGCAGGATGCTCTGTGCCCCCAGCCGCGGCCGCCCCTGCACCTGTGCGGCAGTGACGTGGAAGATGTGGATTCCGCCTCCTTTGGGTTTGTGGACGTTTTTCCCCGTGGAATTACTAAGTTAGTGTTGCTGACTTATAAAAACTTGTCTTTGATGATCATTTGGCTTTGACTTGTTTTTATTTTTTAAACGTTTTGTTATTCGGAGAAGGCTGATTGGCATCTGGTAGGGCCCTTGTGCGGTGCGTGTGCGGTACGGACTGGGCCGACCGGTATTTGCATGAGCCCGCCGGCCACGGATGCAGTGAGACCCTGTCCCGGGACTAGTCAGTCAAGCAGTGCTTGCACAAGGGCCCCGTTTTCTGTAGTTGGGAGAGGGTGCTACGTGGGTGTTTGTCTGAGTCTTGCTGCACCATCTGTGGCTTGTCTCTGCACCCGAAAACCCCCCAGGAGTAGGGGTGTCTGCGTGTGCGTCTCTGCACCCTGGGTTCACGCCGCGCCACTGTATGTGGCCTCAAGGGGGCAGAGATCGACGGGGTTCAGACAGAGGTTCAGCCAAACCCTGGGGTGTGGAGGGAGGAGCTGGAAAAGAATTTGCATGCCATCTCTGTTTATTATTTTCTAATCGTGTAATTATTACTCTTTTTCACTGAAGTCATTTGCATTTTATGGAGATTAATGGACTGACTGTTTAGAGCTCTTTTCGAGTGAGTGAACAGGTTATTACGTTTTCATTTTTTTGCTGGCTTTTCTTTCCTGGGCTTCCTGGTGGGCCTAAAAGCAATGGAGGAAAAGCCAGTTTCAGAATTCTTGAAATAACTGTCATGGTGAATTAAGTGCAAGATCAATAGAATATCCCCATACTCTCCATACCCTAATAACTTTCCTTATTTTTTTCCCCCTTTGTGAAAGATTTCATTTTCTCTGAATCCCTGAACAGATTTGCTTGTGTCTATTGAAGAACTGAAAACTTTCAGGCTTGCAGTGGGAAATCTACTGGGTGAGAAGCTGATAATTATTATAAAGTGGAATTAGGAATAAGGAAGTGGAGAGACTATAGAATGCAGAGTAGCACATGCACACACATGCACACAACACACATGCAAGTGCATGCATGTACATGCACACACGTGCACACAGATCTTTGGGAGAAGGAGGTAGGGCGTGGTCCTTTGCTTTGGCAGGAGATTCGGAGAGAGCGCTGCATTCACCGCGTCCACTGGGAGACACCCTGCAGACACACGGTGGTTCCTTCCCTGGAGAAGCGTGGGAAGTTAATTGGGGTTTCTTAAACAGCAGATAAATTTGGCATAATGAGCATGACAAATGGAGAGGCTAGAGAAAACATGCATTTCTCCTTTCAGGGAGAATCCACAAAACTGAACCGTGCCTGTCAAAATGCTTCAATGCACCTGTTTCTTTGGGGGAATTTTGTAAAAAATTTAATCACCTGCAACAAATATGCTTTCCAAGGAGAGTAGGTTAGAAATATTTTGTTCCTTCTCTTTACAAGTATTGTTAGGGATATACTTATTCTTCACTATTTTATAGCGGCACGTCTACACACCACCAGCCTTTTTGTGAACAGTACCTGACGGGTTACCCCCCGTCACTTGATCTGAATACGGTCTGTGTGACGGGCAGCCCTCCGGCCACAGCCCCTGCTGAGTCACCGCCAGGGGGAGGAGCGGCTCAGGGGAGGAGGGGAGTGCTATGGTCTCCCCCAGTAAGGAAGCTGCTGGGACGCAGCCTTGGGTTTCCCGCTTCCAGTGTAAACATGGATTTTTACAAGATTCAACCTCAAAATCTGTGCTCTTTCTCCAGGTCACGTTCACTAACGCAGTATATGACAGCTAGATGCATCAGGTAACTGTGAACTCTAGAGTATTCTCATGGAAAATGATGACTCGCAAGCAGCATGGCCACCCCCCAGGTGTGCGTGGGAGAGACCTGGGTCGTGGCTTCCCGTGTGTTCTAGCCGCTCGTCTCAAACCTGCTTCCCCCTGCTGCCTCTTTGTTCTGTTCTGACGATGCTTCCTACGGCTGAGGTTTCCCCCTGGGTGTTAAGCAGAACCATGCTTTAAGGGCTTTAAGTGGTGGGAGAAGAAAGGGGTTGCAGTGGGTTGCATTCCAGACAAGCCAGGGTGTCCGAGGGCTGGTGCAAGATGCAGGTGGTTTACCTGCTGCTTTTAATTAGAGCACAGAGTGTGGTAACCGTGCGATGTCATGTTCAGTTTTGGGGTACCCTAGAGAAAATAAATCAAGTGTACTTGGTATGTTTCTCTTACACGGAAGACCAGGGTTGTGTGTATGTTTGATGCCCGGGATAAACACTGTGCGTGTGAGGCCCCGTGACCCCCTCCGTTGCTAGGGGGCTCCCCTTCTGCAGGTGCTGTGGGCCCTGGGTGTCTGGCACCCGCTGCTGGTTTGATTCTCACAACAACCTGGTACGACAGGCGGAGTGTTTCCCTGCTATTTTTTAAAGTGGCAGGAAAAAACGTATTCAATAAACACATTTCTATGCATGATCTCCTCAGTAGAAGAAACTTTATTAAACATTTTGCTGTGCTGGACCTATGACCTTTGGGGAGGAAAATTTCACAGGAATTTGGAAATCTCCAAACACACACCTGCATCCTCCCCTGGAGGACAGGTGGGCCCAGGGTCTGCAGGGAACAGCTCCGCTCCTTTGGGTGGCCCGGGTCGGGAGGGGGCGGGCTGGACAGAGCTCACCCCCATGTTCACATGGTAGGTGCACACACAGGCAGGTTGCAGGCAGGCACCAGAAGCCTGCCAAGGTGGGCGGCTTCGTGGGGGGCACCTGTGCAGAGCGGGAGGGATGCATATCACATTTAAGAGTGCACTCCTACTCCTTGCACCGCTCACTGGTCTTTGTGTGTTTGAGTCACTCGCTACACACAGATCAGGACCCTGCTTGTCCCAGAACAGCACCATCGGCATTTCCCGTGGCATGAGAAGAATTAAAATTCTTCGCCATACTGACTCTATCTTTGATTATGTGAAAAAGTTGTTCATTTTTCAGATCTAGTAGTAATAGCGTGATGCTGTGTTTAAAAAGCCTGTATCTCAGAAGCACACACACTGAAGAATTTATGCCTGAAATGATACGATGAGAAGAATTTGCTTCGGAATGTGTGATGATATTGTATTAAGTTTCCAGGGGGACAGATGATTACGAGACTTAGCAGAGTGACCACACTGTAAGGCATAAAAATGTCCGATCAGTATATTGTACACCCAAACTAATATGACCAACATGAGATTGTGTGCCAACTATACTTAAATTTAAAAAAAAGGCAGGACAACGTCAGGTGGGTGGAGTATGTGAGAGTGTCAGTGAGGTCAGCCAGGTGATGTGTTGACAGCTGTTGAAGCTGCGTGATGGAAATTCTGGAATTCACGCACCATTCTCTGTGCCATGTGCATGCTTAACCCATTCCATGAAAAAAAGTTAAATTATTTTAGAAATTAAACATCTATTGCCCTTACGATGTTCTCCGTATGGGAACATTTCAGTTGATTTAGTCGTCTACAGTTTTGGGACATTTGATAATTTTTCGAGGTTCTTTCATGATTGTATATGGGCTAGCAATCAATCTTTTTTTTTTTTTTGCCCAACATTTTCTTTGTGCATGCAATTTCACCCGCAATTAAAGTCTGTTCTTGGGGAGAGATGGGGGGGTGGGAGGCTATTACCCACCAGAGAGGGGACCCCCTGAAATGGGACATGCCGACTGCCTTCCAGGCAGCTCCAGCATAGCTGTCACCGGTGTGGGGGTGCCGGAGTCACCCAGCGCTGGTGGCCTTGCACACCGTCCTTCAGAAGTCGATCTCAGATTGATACATCATTTTATTCACCCTATTGGAAGACCAGATGTTTCTTGCAAGACAAGGCACTTGTGCTGATGGTGGAAACTTTGGGGAGCACAGAGAAGCCCAAACTCTGAAAGGAAACCACAGCCGAGGTGCGGGCAACTCACAACAATCGTTCTGTGAAATATTGCGAACTGTCCTCGGCTGCTCGGCTGGAATGACAGCCGGAGGCACTGTACGACTCCTTTCTGTAACTTTTTTCAGTGCAGATGTGAGAAGCGTCACATCTATTATTTACTGCCTCACTGCCACGTCAAGTTAGTTAGGGAGAAGGGAGAGAAAAAAGGGTCCGTTTGAAGGAGACCCCAGTCACCGAGATGGAAAGTGACATTAGGATGCTTCCCGGCGTCGCAGCGTTTAGGTGGAGCAGCCACAGGGCGTCTCAGTCGGCTCTGGGGTGCCTCGTCTCACTGTGTCCTCACGGCAGCCAAAGGGAGACCTGGTTGGGAGCCCGGGCACGGGGTCTCGGGGTCTCTGGGTCTCTGGGGCCCTGGCCGAGATGAAGCTTCGGAAACTGACCTGGACTCCCCTGTTCCTCCCCAGCTCGGGCCCCTCCTCTCCCCCCAGGGGTCTGGCTACCCTGGCGGTGTCCCCTGTCCCTCCGAATCTCGTGTTTTCCTGCGCGAGGACTGTGGCATCTATTGAACCCTCTTCTGGAAATACTGTTTTCTTCCGTCTTACAAAATTCTACCCATACCATGTGTTCTTGGACATAACATTGCAACAGAACCAAAGAGTGGAGTAGAAACATAGTTTATACACAGTTTTTCATAGATTATTTTCCCTTAGTGTTGTTCTAAAAATGACTTTTTTCTGTGTCGTTGAAATTGTTGCTAATGTCACTGTTATGGTTGCAAGAGGTGGAGCCGCATCCTGGGGGGGTATTTTCTGTTTCCAGTGGCCCGAGACATGCTGGTTTTTCTAGGGAGATGCTGGTCCCCAAGGCTGGGGGCCTCTGTCTTTGATGGTGCTGATTTACGGCAGAACCTGGACACACAGCTCGATGCCCTGCACCCTCTGTAACACTGGCTTTCAAGGGCTGCTGTCACAAACCAGCTTAGCCACGTGGATGGCACGTAACACTGCCTCAGAAAAGGGCACGCACCCTGTGGTTAAGAGGGTGGCGTGCGGCCATGGGCCCAGGGGAGGGAGGCAGCCGACCGTGTTCCTGGAGGTGACAGACGCCGAGTTTCTGAGCTCCGACGGGGATGCCAGCGGCTGGGAAGATGACAATTCCGAGAACAAATTGGATGTAGGTCACTGATTATGTTGAACACGGAAGTGTTATTTTCTCTGTAGTTAGAAGAAATTTTCTCTGACTTAAAAGTCGTTCCCGATCACCTTGTTTTTCCAGGCGATGCAGGTTTGCCTTGATGGCAGGTTGATGGGGACCAGGAGTGTGCAGGCACACCCAGGCCCGTGCCGCACAGCTGGTGCAAAGCTACACTCTCAGCAGCTTTTGTCTTACAGTCTCCATGCTGCCACGATGAAGATCATTTTTTAAAAATTTAACCTTTATTGTATTTTTTTATGTTACCTTTTGGCCCCCTAATACTCGCTCTCCCCAGCAATCACCACACTGTGGTCCGTGGCCATGAGTCCTTTTGCCTTTGTGCTCAGTCCCTCCCCTGCCCTCCCCCCACCACTAGCCGTCACCCTGCTCACCATTAACGTTCCAGAAAGTAAGTCAGCCGACGTGGACGCCCACGGCTGCACATCAGGAGGATGTCCTTTAAGCGCTTAACATCTCCGTACCAGCAGAATGTAGACCGTTAGCACTGGCCTGGCCACCAGCTTTAGCCTCCTTCCAGGGTAGCCTTTGGTGTCTCGCTATGAAGGCACGTGTGGACAGTGACAGTGCCATGTCCCTGCTCACATCTGTCTCTCCGTGGAGTGTCTCCCCCGCCCTCTGCCTGGCTTCCAGTTCCCAGGCTCCCCTGCGTGCTGCCCTCTGTCTGGGCCCCTGTCCCCTTAGCACGCTCAGCGGGCCAGCGCTCCGGTCGACCCACCCTGCACTGTGCCCACGCCCGTGTGGGGCGGCGCAAGGAGGCGGTTCCCTCGGTCGGATAGATTTGCATTGGGTACCTGGCAAACCCTTCAGGAGTTCGTAATGTAAATGACAATACTGAACACTCAATAAAGGCAAAAGAAGCCACCCTCGTCAACATTTTCTCGGCGAGTGGAAACGGACTGACTACAGCATGAGAAAGCATTTGCCGTGGACCCTGCTGTCGCAAAGGGTGTGCCCGTTTGGAATTGTGCATGGTGTCCTCGCGTGTATGTGATGTGGCGGACGTTTACCCACGTCGGTGGGCAGATGTGGCGGGCCCGTGGGCTGCCCATCCACCGTTCGTGCTTCTCTGGTTTCTCATCACCAAAACCCCAGTCTTGTTCAGACGGCCAAGGGTTTAGCTGTGGTGGACAGATGACCGCTGGCACTGGAACTGAGGCAGTTTTGTGTCTCGTTGGAGACCGGTGTGCTGGGGGCAGGGATCTGCCTGATGGGCGCTCTGGGGAAACCATTCTTCGCGAGAAGAGAAGGACTTGCAATGAGAAAAATGTGGGGCTGTTTATTTACTTATTTATCTGCCTCTCTGATTGACCCTTGGCTTCCTGTGCTGGGAGTCGCGCCTGGGGTTGAGGCAGCCATCCTGTGGCAAGCAAGGTGGGGCCGAGGACCTGGTGGCCCCCTGAACCATAGAATCCACTCAGTGGCCGCCTGGCACGTGACTTAGTTTTAGTAAATCATGAATATTCTTCTGCAGTCATGGCTAATCGAGTTTTTGATTATTTCTGTTAAAGTAAAATTTAAGTTTTCTACTCTAATTTGCACATGAAAGGCAGCTTTGAATGCTGAGAATCATGTTGCATCTTCTTCTGACTTCTCCCATAGGAGTTGGGTTTCCATCCTGGCTTTACTAGCTGACTATCAGATTATAAATGTGAAAAATGTGTATTTAATTGCTGGCATGACCAATGGCTGGCTAATGATGGGCTGTGGATAGAGCCATACACTGAAAATAAACAAAAACTTCCCTTTCCATGGCCCAGGAAGGACTGTGCGCTTGGAGGACTTCCACCAATCACCGACGACGACCAGCCTCGCTCCTTTCTCTGCAAACTGACCAGTTCCTACTCCCCACCCCCTTTTATTTTTCGTAGCTGATGACTGAAGTATGAAGTTGAAAAATCTACAGGCTTATCTAGGATTGATCCGCATATATTAAAAATAACAGGATTGCATTTTTTTGGAATATTTTCTGCCTAAAATTTCTGAGCAATAATATCGCGTGGCCCTCTTGATGACTTGAGAAATATTCAAGTCATACTCATGCCAACCCAGTTCGACAGAATGTGGAATCTAGGGACTTACACTTCTAATTACAAATAATGTTTTAAATGTCTTATCTCTGAGGACAATTAAAAAAAATGTTCATTATAAGGGCTTCCAGATTTTGCCTGGAGTGGAAATTGAGAAAAAAATTCTAGAATGTGAACTTGCTTGAATGCATAGCAGTATTATTTAGGGTTCTCCTGAGACACAGAATCAATAGGGTGTGTATGTGTGTGTGTGTGTGTGTGTGTGTGTGTGTGTAATTTTAAGGAATTGGCTCACATGATTGGGAGAAGGGTGAGTCCAAATTCTGCAGGTGGGCCAGCAGGCTGGAGGCTCAAGCAAGAGCTGATGCCGCTGTTGGGGTTGGGAGGCAGTCAGCCAGGGGGAGTTCTGTGTTCCTGGAGAGCGGAGAGCAGTCTGTCTCCGTTTTATTAAAGCCTTCGACTGATTGGGCGGTGGGGCCCACCTGCATTTTGCAGTCCACTCTACTCAAAATCTATTGCTTTAAACGTTAACCTCATCTAAAAGCATACCTTTGCAGAAACATCTGGGGTGACACTTGACAAACATTTGGGCACCGTGGCCCAGCCACATTGAGGCATAAAATGATCTATCACAATAGCTAAGTATGGGATTCATAATTTAGCATATGGAACTGTAAGATATGCCAAGAATGACATCCGTACTCTTGTGCTACTCACTGCGGTGAAGTGTACAGGAAAGCAAACATTTCCCCAACTCCAGTGTATGCGTGTATGGCCAGAAATCTGTGTTTGTTTCAAGTCCTGAAGCTCTCACACAATAAAGTTGGTGATAGCCTTGCAGTTGAATAAAATCCCTTGATGCCCATAATTAATTTAAGAAAACAATGTTTGGAGTTTTAACTGATGAAATGCCAGCTTTGCTATCTTTGTAAAAGGGGATTTTTGGTGGCAAGTCAGAGGACAGACACGGGTCTTCTTTCTGGAAGACTTTAGATTGTCCCCGACTGAATATTAACTTTGAACACCCTGTCTTGTGACCCGAATGATGTGTTCAGTACAGCCATCCATGTGATTAATGATGAACTGATGTTGAGTAGTAGGTTGCTCAAGTTGCAGTGGGAAGATTCTAAATGATGCTTATCATTCTGTTTCAAATTTGCTCATTTTCCATAATGACAATATTGAACATCTTGAAGAATTTTTAAGATTCAGGTTATGATTACCTTCTTATGGGACTCGACATTTAAAAAAAGAAGCTATCACCCTTCTTCGTCCCCACTGTGTTTGGGAATTTCGGGAAAAGATGCTTTACTATTTTAGGGAAGAAAAAAATGAAGCCAAAGGCTTACTCAATTTTAGAGCTGCTGTGGTAACTATATTTTGTCCCAATGCATTGCAGATCAAAACCTAACTCAGTAAGGAGAGTATTCTGAGTCTCCTCGCCTTTCTCCCTAAGTAAGGTGGAAATTTACCCAGTGATACTGAGAACCCCTGCCCTCTCCCCGGTTATCAAAGGAAAACGTCGCAACCCTCTTCCTGGCTACATTAATGGCCCGTTGAGAATCTGGGTTTGCTTTTTTTTGATAGGCAAGAAGGACAGGCACTATTAAAAAAATGAGAGCCTTGCCACAGTCTACTGTGATTATTAACTCAACAGTTTCCCACGAGCATGCTGCACCGAGTCACAGCCCCTCTGCCCCAGGTTCGCTAGTGGTGAGGAGATGTAGGCTCAGACGAACCCTGTACCAGGGGGATCCACGAACGTGGATTCTTCCAGAAGCATGTCCACTTAGGCTTGTGAGCAGCAGCCCTACCCTGGGCTGGACCACGGGAGGAGCTGGCGATAGATGCTGTTCCAAAACCTTTCCCTTTTGTGCATCTATCCAATGAACTGGCTTCCTTTTTTATTTTTGTAAACATCCAGTGTTAAGAAAATGTTTAATTTGGCGAACTGCAAAGGTGGACTCGGGAGGCCTGGAAGAAGCTGCTTACAGGTTACTGAAATGAGCCGGCAGAACACATGCCGCAGTCCTGTCCGAGGGAAATGTGCTTGCCCAGATTTATGGCCTGCAGTGGCTCTGGGTTGGGGACATCAGGGAAAAATACCACATGCTTCCAACCTCCAAAAATGATAATTTTCAAAGGAGCTTAGCATATTTGGCAACTGCATTTGAGCTTCGAATATGTTGATCCTAAAACCGAGTGGAAAAATCCTACAGCATCTGTATATAAGTTTGAGACATAGATTTAAACAAAAAAAATGCAGCACCAAATGCTCGATCCTTTAATGAAGATCTCAGAGGGCCCTGGTTTGGACAGTGATTGAGGAGGGGGGAGAGCACATTTCGTCTGGGGAAGAACAGATCGGACTGTAGGTGCACGGCCCCCCAATGCCCTGGCTGAGAAGGAAGCTTTGCCAAAAATCCCATTGCCTGTTGCCCTCCATTCCCCTTTCCACACTCTTTAGGTGGAACCACTCTTCTCAGTGTGGGGAATATTATCTATAAAATAGGATTGTCTTTGTGTGAGCTACAAAAATGGCATACAGGTGCATGTGTCCTGTGAATTCATGATTTCCCCCCATTTCTATCTCATCTGTGTGTTAATCTGAAGGAGAGTTTCACCCTTCTCATCGGACAGCGGAGTCCCTTGGCTCAAAGACGCGCTGTGCGTGTTAGTGTGTGTGTGTATTTTATGTCATCCTTGCACCTTCTTTGTCCACTTCTCCCAGTAGTCCCCAGACACTGAGCATTACGTAGCTAGTATTTTAATATGTCTGTTGCCTAACAGGTACGATGCATCCACATTGCTCCTTCGTGACTATAGGAAGACTTAGTAGAATCAGACCAACACTTGAGATTGGGTGATGACCAACACGATATGTAATGTGTACAATCCGTAGGCAGTGACATCGGTGTACTGGAATTTTAGTAGATGACCCTCCTCCTTCTGACTACCAAACACCAATTACGTTCCTTTTCCTTCAAAAGAGTTCTCTAATTAAGAGTATATTTCACCCTTTGCAACAGCAGAGAGGGACCTGGGGAACATCATGCTAAGTGAAGTAAGCCAGTCGGAGACAGACAGATGCCAGATAATGTCACTCACATGTGGAATCTAGTGAGCAAACTGAATGGACAGACAGACTAGTAGGTGGAGACGGACTAACAGAGACAGACTCATAGACGGAGAGCAGGACGACAGTTGTTGGGGGGCAGGGGTTCGGGGGCAGAGGGACTGAGCGAAAAGGAGACAGGACTCATGGACATGCACAACAGTGTCATGATGGTGGGGAGGGAGGTATAAGGGTGTTACATGGAAAAATACAATAAAATAAGAAATAAGTAAGTGTACAGACTCATCACAAAGTGATAAGGAAGTCCATGTCTTGTGCGTGTTTTCCTTATAAGATAAGGAGCATGAGAGGAATTGTCTTTCCTCTTGAGAACTGTCAGACAACTGAAGGAGGTTAATGGACGCAAAGCTTAGTGAGGCCAGATTGTAAACAGCTTGGTGACATGGATTTCCTTACTTTCACAAAGCATATTGCTAGTTACACTCTAAACCTCAGCCCAGGTTTCCCTGGGGCAGACAGTGGCAGACAACTGAGCATACATATTCACCACTGCACTTTTTAAATATTTATTTATTTTTTAGAGAGGGAATGGAGGGAGGGAGGGAGAGAGAGAGAGAGAGAGAGATCAATGTGTGGTTGCTGGGGGCCTTGGCCTGCAACCCAGGCATGTGCCCTGACTGGGAATCGAACCTGCGACACTTTGGTTCGCAGCCCACGCTCAATCCACTGAGCTATGCCAGCCAGGGCACCGATGCACTTTATATAAACGACAGTGGTAGAAATGCCTCTGGCAAAGAGGGAAAAGGCCTGGGTGCTACCTTTTCTCCCAGCATGTGTCTTCAACAGATGGAAAGACAGAGGGACATGTATAAAGGACCCACGGACAAAGCCAAAGGCAGGGTGGGACTGAGTGTGGGAGGCGGGGTGGCTGGGGCGGTGGAGAGCGGCGGGGGAATTGGGGGCAGCTGCAGTTGGACAACAGTAAAAACAAGACAAAGGACAGGCAAACTCTCTGTGACTGCATCGGGTGCTCTGTTGTTTAACAGACGCCTCGGATACCCGGGTCTGAAGGACACGGAGCTGCTCCTGATGGAGGTACCCCGGGGTTGACTAGAATCTGGTTTCCCTTCTTCGTGCTGCGTCGCAGGCCGGCAGGAGGCACAGCGGCCCCTCCCGTAGTGCTGGCGTGGGCTCCCTCCCGGAGAGGTGAGTGGTCTGAAATCAGAAAACCTTGTTTCAAGTCACAGCTCTGCCACTTGCCAGTCGTATGAGTCTTGGCTCTTTACTTAACTTTCCTGGATGCCAGTTTTTGCTTCTGTGAAACTGGGGTCACAGTTTCCACGCAGCATGCTGTTCGTGCCACATTAGGCCGAGGGCCCACCTCGAGCCCCTGTGCACCAGGTGGTCAAGCTTGGCTGTGTTTCTGTTCTTCTACTCACACCTCCCCCAGACCCGTTGGGGGAAGCGTCTCTGAATGCCGAGAGCTTTGGCTGGGGTCCCCGCGTGCTTCCCAGCTGCTTCTCCAGAGGAATGTGCCCTCCACCCGGCTTTGTCCTGCGTGGCCGTGGCAGAGTCTGGCCTTCCCAGGATGCAGCTGCCCTCTGGCTCCTGCTCGGGCGTGGCCAGCAGCAGGTGTCTGCAGGTGCTGAGAGCAGGGGGTATGGTCGGAGGGTTCCTCTGTGCAGGACAGGAGGCCAGTGCCTGGGCCCCGGCCCCAGCCCTCCTCAGGGGACTGACGACATATAGTACTTTAACATATGTCTATTGCCCAATAGGTATTGTGTATCTGCGTTGCTCCTTTGTGACTGCAGGAAGACTTAATAGACTTAGATCAAAATGTAAGATTAGGTAACAACCAACAAGTTGCTTAACGTGTGTAATCTGTAGGCAAGCGGCATAAATGTACTGGAATTTCAGTAGGTGACTTCCCTGATAAGTTAAGAGTCAGAAGAAGTTTCCCCATTGATGCTTCCAATATAATTACCACCAAATACCAATTATATTCATTTTCCTTGCAAAGAGTTTCCTAATTAAGGTTATATGGCGTCATTATAAAGTGATAAACAATTCATTTCGTGTGTGTGTGTTTTAAGTAAAGATCATAGGGCTCCCTCCCTTCCAAGCAGGCCCCCCGCCCCCGGGGGCAGATGCCCCATTCTTGCCTGCCGGGTCTCCCTACTTTCTGAATCCTCTCTCTGCGGAACTCTCCTCGTTACCCGTGAGCACGCCCTGTCTCCTGGATGGACCCCAGGTGCAGTGACGCTAAGAGCGGGTGGCCCTGCCACTTCCTGTCTTCACCCCAGAAAACCCGTCTGTCCTCCTAGCGTTGGGGGCGCTCACGCCAGCATCATTAGTTGTCTGAGCCATTTTTTCCTAAAACGTTTTCTCACAATTATTGTCTCCTACTTCTATTAAAACTTTTCTGTACACATTTCCCAGTAGATGGAACAGTCTATGAGAACCTGTGACATCTCTTGCCAGTTTAGTAACTGGTCTCCAGAATTTAAAAGGTACACCTTTGGAAGTAGCAGCACAACGCAAGATGATAAGGTTTTAAGTGAGACGGGTTCACGTGAGGGTTTTTAAGCCCGTCTTTTACGAGGTTTGTGACTTGGGGGGGGGGAGTTAGCTGCCCTTGCGTAGCTGTGCTTATCCCGAGACACACGTTAAAAATTATCGCAGCAATTAAATTAAGCTGTCAGTGAAGTCCTCCGCGTGGGGCTCGGCACGCAGTGCGTCATTCCTTCCCACGCCCTCACGCCGCAGCTGCCGGTCTACAGGGTGTCATCTGGGGCAGAGAGTGCACTCACCAGCACACCTTTGGCAGGTGCTGCGCTGTCTGGCCCCAAGCGCGACTGCATCCGAGCATCGCTGTTCCATGAACTGCCCCTGACAGATGCCCAGGAACGCAGGCTGTGCTCTCTCTCCTGTTTTGCTGTCTCTATCGCTCTGAAACAGACAGCCTGCCAACCACGGCCCGGTTGGAACCAGGGCTACGGAGAGCACCAGGGACGTGGAGTCCGCGGTACCGCTGATGAAGACGGAGAACGAACAGGATCGAGGCCACGGCTCCGGTGGGCAGTCCCACTCACCGAGCCTGCCCGTCCCACCGAGGGACATTTTAGGTCACGGGCAGGGCGCCTTCAACCTGGAGCTTTGCTCCCCTGTGCCCACGGCAGGCGTCCCTCTCTGGACACGTGTTCTCGAAGTGCGGAATTTGAATGACAGCTGAGTCCTTCATGTGCGTGTGCAGACTTGAAGTCAGTCACAGGTGCTTCTCCACCCCATGCCCAGTAGTCCATGCCCATGCGCACCCGGGGCCAGCCGACCCCAGAGGCAGAGGGCTGGGGCTCCACCTGGGACTCGGCCGATAACAGTGTCATTGCCAGGTTCAGGGGACACCTCACACATCTGTTAGTCAGTGTGACATGGCCGTGTGTCCCGGGGCAGAGCCAGCACAGGCCTGGGGGCTGCGGGCAGAGCAGCCCTGGATGTCAGCTCTGGGCGTCATGCTCTCTGACACCTACGGTTACGAATCCGTCCCCCTGACGGCACTTGTCACGCCGAGTGTTCTCAGCTGTGCAGCCCCGTTCACACTGAAATCCTGTCATGTTCAAGGTGCAGTCCCTGAAAAGCTCTTTCAATTCAAGTGGATGAATCATCTTTCTTGATTTCGGTGCTGTTTCCATGAATCTAGCCTTATTTCACATTTACTCTTTCAATAGCCACTTCTTCTGTTGCCTTCCATGGGCCCTTTTTATATGGGCGAATGTCAAATTTGTCTCCCCCTCTCTTTCAGTAGCTGAATGTTACAAATTCCAAGCTGTTAGTCTAGATTAGAGGGATAATGTTGGATGATAATTACATCATTTGATCCACCAGCTACTCCTCTGAAGTTTGTTACATTCAAGTTCTAAAAAAAAAAACCCTTGTATTTCTCGCTGTTCCGTAGAAAAAGCCAAGGGTGAGGCACTGAACTGTTTCAGAAACAATTTCTCTCTTTTCAAAAGTGCATCAAGCAATTGACCGGGACACTTGCGGCGGGCTGTCTCCCCAGCTACGCGCGTGTGTGATTACACTGGTTCCTGGGCTGTGCTTACCGACGTGTCCCCAAGGACGCTTTAGCAGTCTTCCTTTCAAGTGTCCTGTCATAATCAGGACATGGATGTCTATATAGCGTTTGTTCACATCCCCAACCTCTAAGCTTAGTTATCATAAAAATAGTAAAGATGCCTGGCTGGTGTAACTCCGTGGGCTCAGTGTGGGCTGCGAACCAAAGGGTCGCTGGTTTGATTCCCAGTCAGGGCACATGCCTGGGTTGCAGGCCAGGTCCCCCAGTGCAGGGCCCTGTGAGAGGCAACCACACATGATATTTCTCTCCCTCTCTTTCTCCCTCCCTACCTCTCTCTCTAAAAATAAATAAATGAAATCTTTAAAAAACGATTAAAAATAATAATAAAGAGAGGAGTCTGAAGTAACGGGGTCCTCAAACAGGTCTTTTCTCCTTGGCAACCAGGAGCCACCTCTCCTTGGAATGCAGACCGTGTCACCCTTGTTAACCCACGTCAGACCATACGGGCCCTTCACACCTAAGACCCCTGGGTCCCATTATCCCTGTGATAGGTGTTGGATGCACCAAGTGCCCCAGCAGACCCATGCACACAACACGCAAGGCCCAAGGAACAGGACCCGAGAAGACACACGCAAGGGGTGGGCAGGCCAGGGTTGTTTGCAGACGGTAGGAGACGCAGGAGTTTGCAGGACAGCGCCTCATTTTTGATGATTAAATTTATTTGTAACTCCATAGGCAAACAGTCAACTGGTCATTTCACTCCCATCAAGATATAGGCCGTGCACACCCACCCCTCAACCTAACCTCTCCTTAACAGACAATCTGTGATTGTCCGCCATCCGTTTGGGCTGCAGCGGAAGGATGGTGCGTTCTTTGCGAAATGCCTTCCTGATTGGAATCATAAAGCACTTAGAACACTTAGCTGTCTCTTCCCCCAGATAGTGATGAGGATGCACGTGTGGCACGTTCAGCTCCGGGACCCCTGGGTCCCTCCGCAGCCACGTCTGGGCTCCAGCCCGCTCTTGCCGTCCGAGGCCCCGGCCATTGTCCCTCGTGCCTCCCTGGAGTTCCAGAATGCAGAGGCCGGCCCCGTTTAGGGAGTTCTCCTGCGCTGCACAGACTTTTCAGGTAGGTCTGCCTTATTTGATTTTATTCTCAACACTGAAAAGGAACCTTAAACATGCCTCTCAGAAGAGTGCCATAACCTTTGGAAAACATGTCTGGAAGCAGAGAAAATGAAGGCATCCTCAGGATTCCCTGGAGCAACAACAAAAGCCTGGACCGGCAAGGCTCTGCCGGCTCTTCCCGGTTGCCATGGTGAGAAGGCCTTCCTGTTTATAGGCTGTTAATGGGATGCTCACTCTCCTCAAGGTTCGAAATTAATTGTTTGATGCCTGCCTTCCTCCCACATAACGTGGTAGTGTGGAGCCAGTCGCACGGGGACGGGTGGGCTGATTCTCGAAGAACATGGATGCTCTTTCCACTCATCTTCATTCCGCGTGCATAGTAAAGGTGCCGTGCATCATCATTCTGCCTCTCGTGCGTGTTTGCGAGCGCCTGCGAGCATTCCCAATATTTCCTCGTGAAATAATGTGCGTCCTGTGGCCCGACGCACTACAAAGCCGGAGAGTTAATGCCGCTGAGGGCGGGAGCCTTGCCTGTGATGAATAGGGCACTTAGAGTGCATGTACCTGGCACCTTCATCGCAGAGCGATGCCTTCACGCTGGAAAACACATTTGCTATGCAAAACTAGTCTTTACGTCCTAATTCCTCACCGCTCCTCGGGATGGCCGGCGAGCATGAAACAGGGCCTCGCTCGCTTGTTTCCCGGCTGCCAATAATTATTTGGCTTCCTCTCTCTGAAACTGACGCGGACGTCTTTGGAACAAGCGGACCCTCTCTATGATGTCACATTTGCTTGAGCCCATGAAAAACATCTCAGCTGTGTCCCACATTAATTGACTTTCCTTTATTCCGCTGTGTTCAACGAGAACTGCGGAGAGAGCACTAAGGATAACGGCAGCATTGACACGAGACTTCCACGGGTGTGGAGGGTGCGGGGATTTGCTATAATCTCTGGTTCCGAAGACTAGGATGCCTCACCACATGCGGATCTGCTCAGTTAATGAGAAAAGCATCTAAAATTCGCACTTCCTGGGCATGCCCGGGCAGCTGGCTAGGAGAAGGATAGCAAAGAGCTCAGCTTTAATAGAATCTGTTTAATAGAAGTGATTAAAGGAAATTTAACCATAACACCTTATCTTCATTTACAGTTCTTCACAACCAATGACCCATTCTGTAACCAAAGATAAACTCCTGTTGCAGGCGGACGACCTTATAATGTCGCATGGTGCCTTGTTAACAGCCGTGCCCCTGGCGCGTCGTGCTGGCAAGCGCAGGGCTCCCCGATAACGATTCCGTGCTCCCTGTCGTGATGGAGCCGCTGGTCGATATAGCAGGGAAGGGTAAGAATGATAGTATGTTTTAGACTTTCTTATAAAGAAGTGTAGCCAGATTCTGGCCGTGTGGGGTTTGAGGGGAAGAGTTGAGGCCCGTGCCCCGTTCCCCTTGTCCTTCCCACTTGCAGTGGTGGGGGTGTCTTCTTGGGCCGTGGACGAAGCGGCCCCCCCAAGGCTGGCAGGACAGCCAGACTGAAGAGGGCGCCCGGCACTCCAGAGCCGCTGGACGGGCCCTGGGCCCCTCACCCAGACCACGTGGTGGGCGAGGAAAAGGATCCAGCCGTGTTGACGCTGCTGTCATTTCAGTTCTCTGCGGCTGCAGCCCAGTTGGTGTTGTAACCCACCAAGAAAGTCACAGTCAGCCTCAGCGAAAAAAAAAATAATAACGGAGGCATCATGAAGTAGAGAACAAAACTTTGATGTTCATGGTTGATGTTCAGGGAGGGAAAAAAAGCATTTGGTGGGAGAAAAGGAAGGCGTGTTTTCAGCCATGTTTGCACAACGCCAAGGGCGGGAGCGGATGGAACGTAGGTGCTCATGAATGTTTGCCAAAGCTTCTGTTAAGTGAATTAAGAAGATCCTAATATTCCCATGGAGTGGAAACACATAGGGATCAAAGGCCATCCGGCTCCCCAAGTTCCTGTAGGAATACAGGTCCCGGTATTTCCAGAAAAAGCAAAGCTTTGTGGGAATATTCCCCATTTTATCCAGAGAACTTAACTGCAAAAACTGAACATTGTAACAGTAACAGCAGCGGCGGCAGCAGCAGCAGCAACAACACGAAATAAAATAAGTGAACGAATCAGAAAGAGTAGAGACCGCATTTGTTTCCCCGGAGAAATGGAGTAAAACGCTTCCCTTGTGGAATAGAGAATGCGGAATGATTGTTAATCTTGATAATCTGCTCAGAGGAAACTAGTCTTCGGAGACTAATATTTCAGACTAAGGGGAAACAGGCTGCCAGATGGGAGGGCAGAGGGAGTCCCTCAGCAGGGCTTTTCGCCCGCAGTGCAACGCATGCAAGATACCTTGAGGTGGGCGTGCTGCCTGAGCTGCAGTGAATGCGTTTGAATTGGAGACGGAGCAATTAATTATAATCAATAAACTTATGATGCATTATCTACTGGGATATCAGAGAAATAGCTTAACAATCTGCTATTGGACAATCTGCTGAGATTTATGAAAGATGCAAGTAAGGCAATCTGTTGTCTCTGCTCTTAAACAGGCTTTATTTTTATTAAAAAATTGATTTTACCGAGAGGAAGGGAGAAAGAAAACAGTGACATGTTGTTCCAGTTATTGATGCATTCATTGGGTGATTCTTACATGTGTCCTGACTGGGGATCGAACCCACGACCTTGGTGTACCAGGACGATGCTCTAACCAACTGAACTACCTGGCCAGGGCTATCTTCTTTGCTCTTAAGCCACTTTCTCACGGAATAAAGAGCCATGTGCTTGCAAATGCAGTTCCGACTGGAAACAGACAAGGAATTGGTCAGGAGAGCCAGCAATCAGCCTTGTGTGTGAATTGTGGCTCCCTTCTCAATGGAGATACTCAACGACAGTGAGTGGGGTCAGGGTAAGTATGAGCACAGGGATCACTGGTGCCTTGCTAATCACTCAGTCGCATGCAGGATGACGTGTCATCGCCTGAGACAGAAGATTAACTCCGGCCAAGGGGATGGGCAGGAAATGCGTCTTTTTCAGTTTGCTGTTTTCAAGAAAAGCCGGAATCTTGTCTCCCCTTCCCTCCTCTCCCCTCTCTGCCTCTCCCTCTCCCTCTCTCTTTTCCTGACTGCCAGACTTCAGGGACGAGTCTGTCTGTCCCGCTTTGCTCACGCGCACAGCCTGCTCCAGGGGAGGTGGAACGCTCCGTCTCGCTTATTCCCGGGTCAGGCCCTTCCCCACCCGGCCTAACAGGCTGCATTCAAACGAGAAAAGCGACAACCCAGAGGGAGGGATTCTTGGGGTGGGGGACACCCTCCTGCCACACACAGAGTTCAGGTGCCCGCTCAGGAGAAGGAGGCAGGAGACTGGGGAGAGGTTGTTACTGAGGAGAGGACGGGATGAACGGAAAACAAAGATGACATTTTAATCTCTTCTCATGGATCAAAGGTCATAGCGCTGAGGAAAAAGGGCAACGTGAAAACTGGCTATCTGGTTACAGAGATGATTTTAAAGAATGGAATTTGAACGATTTATATAGACTAGGCGTGTGGCTTAGTGGTACTTCTTCAAGGGTGTTTCCTATGTGATTATATCACAAAAGGATTCTATGGGCTAATATATATGGCAGACATTGCGTATTATCTCAATTCACACTTCTCAATACACATCAGTGTACAGAAGAATGAAGTGCACCCATTGAATGGATGTACACACTGTGGTACATCTATACCATGAAACGCTGCATCGCAGTAAAAGGGAACGAGCTGCAAACCAGGACATGGGTGCGTCCCCAAAACCATGCCGAAGGACCTGGATGCAAAAGAGCCCGCCCTGTACGACTGCACTGTGAGGAAGTCCGGAGAAATCTCTGACAGACAGCGGGTCAGCGTCTCCTTAGGGGGTGAGGCTGTGCTCTGATTTGATTTTGGTGGTGGTTACACCTCTGTGTGCAGTTCCTGTGGTCTGCAGGCATTGCTTCCTCGTGAATCAGCCTGAACCCGTCTGTGTCTTGTAGCCAACGGAAAGGACGGCAAGCACGCCGCATAACAACGGGGGTGTGGTGGTGGGTCAGTCTCTCTCTCTCTCTCCCCTACAACCCCCTCTCGCTTCCTCCCTCCTCCCCCTTTCCATCTCTCCCTTTCTCTGTTTTTGACATTCTTCCTTGGGACTCTTAATCTTCTTCCTACCAAAATTCACCTAGGAAAGAAAAACTGGGTCTATTCAACAGAAATATGTTCTTTGTAGAGAGACAAACATCTTTCATCTTCATTCCCTTAGAAAGAATGTTTTAAAGCAACGCCGTGACGTAGGTGTCACAGGGAATTCATTATGGGTGCCGAAAGTCCCAGCCGTGGCGCTCACAGCCAGCAGATGCTGCCGCATGCAGCCAGCCGTGCCTTGGTGAAACTGGGTGCCTGTCTTCCAGCTGGGCTTTCCAGTCGTTCCAATGGCCCAGCCCTAAAATTCAGGTTTGAATTGATGGCAGTTAAAATAGTTTAAGGCACATACATGTTAATGAGAGGATTCTAGTGCCCCCTCCTCACGCACCTCTCCAGAACGGAGAACGTGCAGTATCTTCGTTCACAAAGCCGTCAGCCGCTGCCAGGTTTCCGAGCTTGTGCTGGGTGTCTGACCTCGTTGCAGCCCCCCCACACTCCCGGGTGACGGCTTGCCTTTGAGTAAAGGCCGGGAATGTCTTCTCTCCGCCACTCAGTCTGTGGACTGGATTTCTCCTCCCCTCCTCCCCTTCCCCGGGTCTCCTGCTTCAGGGCCAAAGTGGCTTCCTCCTCCTGTCCCAGTGTGGTCGCGGTCCCCGACCCCTCGTCCCATCTCACCCTGTCCCCACAGAGCTCTGGTTTGCAGGGAGGACCCCTGTCTCTCTTTTTTTCTCCTTATATCTCCATGAGCTTGCTGCTTCCAGTGGCGTTTCAGCCTGCAGAGCCCCTTCTTTCCTCCACGCACCTCCAGAGCTGTCTGCACTGGCGTGTCACAAAGCCGGCTGCGTAGCACGGGGAGACGCTTCACAAAGCGCTTTATAGGGCTCTGTCATTACAGACTCGGATTCACTAGGTATTCCATACGTCTGAGTAGCCTGCCTTTTACTGATGGACTCAGTGATCCTCAATGCAGCTCACACACACACACACACACACACACACACACTCAGTTTTCACTGTCTTCACTTCTCAACTCCCATTCGATTCCTCACTGACCTGCTCAGACTTGCGTCTCTTTTAAGGAGTTAAGCTGTTCTCTTTCTTCTTTAAATTATAGTTTATTGATTATGCTATTACAGTTGTCCCATTTCCCCCCTTCACTCCCCTCTGCCCTGCACACCCTCTCCCACCCACATTTTCCCCCTTTAGTTCATGTCCATGTGTCATAAATTCTTTGGCTTCTACATTTCCCATACTATTCTTGCCCTCCCCCTGTCTATATTCTACCTACCATCTATGCTACTTATTCTCTGTACCTTTTCCCCCTCTCTCCTCCTCCCACTCCCCTGTTGCCAACCCTCCATGTGATCTCCATTCCTGTGGTTCTGCTCCTGTTCTAGTTGTTAAACTGTTTTCTTGACACAGTAAATAAATTCTTAAATGATTATCACGTTATCTGGAAAATTTAAAAATGCATTAAGATTTGAAAACTTGGAAATATTAACGCTTAGGGATGATAGATATTTTTAAACCTTCGAAGACTATGGCAGTCCGTACATGTTTACTAAACTTTGTCACTTAACTGCTCTAGAAATGGAACTTTAAAAGGCTGCTGAAGACTTTCATGGAATGCTAAAGCACCTGCAGATTTTGAAATTTTAGCTATTTATACATTAAAGTCACATGGTGACAAAGCACTGTGCATGCCAGACATATGGCTGTGAGGCAAAGATTGCGGTTTGCAACAATGAAAGACAGAGGTGGTTCTCAGTAGACCGGCGCTGTCTTTTTATAGAGCTCCCAACACAGGTCCAGCCTGTTGGCCGATAGCTTTTCAAGCTGGGGTCCGCTGACTTTGCAGGGCTTTGTTTTATTCAGAGATGAATCACGCGGCCATTCTAAAAGAAGCGGCTTCAATTGTGCAGCAAGCAGAAGGCATCCAGGTTTATTTAACAACCGATCTGAATATCAGGGGCATCCGAAGAAATCATAGCCACCTTTGGGTCAAAATACAAGGTGGAAGTGTCAGCTTCTAGGACGTTTCAGAGACCTGCAGAACAGAACCACCATCTCCAACCCCCCAAAATAGTAAAAGAAAATGTTTCTGAAACTGAGCCACATTTTGGGTAAGCACTAGCCTGCGGATGGGACCGGTTAGGACCTTAAAGTTTTTGTTTTTAAAATTTTATTACGCCAACTCTACTGTCTAGGTCACAGAGGTGTCATCACGGGGGCCACGTCAGCCTCGAGGTTACCCTCAAAGGGCCGGATGTAGTTTTAGGACTGTATGAATGTAACTACTCCTTAACAGTTAAGCGAGAGAAGCCCTGGCTGGCGTAGCTCAGTGGATGGAGCGCGGGCTGCGAACCAAAGTGTTGCAGGTTCAATTCCCAGTCAAGGTACATGCCTGGGTTGCAGGCCACGACCCCCAGCAACCGCACATTGATGTTTCTCTCTCTTTCTCCCTCCCTTCCCTCCCTAAAAATAAATAAATAAAATCTTTAAAAAAAACAGTTAAGCGAGAGCTCGGTGCTGCCGCCGGGTAGAAACAAGGCAGAGGGCTGGATAAAATAAGGTGGAGGGCTGGATTCGGCCCGCGGGCCTTGTGTTTGCCACCTGTGGCCTAGGAGAAGTCACATGACCACAAGAACACAAGAACACATTTGCGCTTGCTGTGCTCCATACTTTTTCTGTGCCAAAATATCCTAATCATTTAACGCTATCTTACTAACATCACTGAGTGAGGCAGGGCAAACACATGTGGACTGGAAGCAACATTGTTCTTAAATTATGTATTTATCACCCTTGATTCAGCCAGGGCCTCTTACCAAATCGTAAGCTACCCTACATGTTTGTGTATGTGTTTGTGTATTTCTGTGTGTTTAGGCACGGAGAGTTTGGGTAGAGAAATATATGGTATATAAGAAAGTAGCTTTTGAAATGGAAAGCAATTACCCCGCCCATTTGGTTGAAGCATTATCCCATACATACACTGAAGGGCCACAAGTTTGATTCCCGGTCATGGCACGTAGCCAGATCACATATTCCGCCCCCTTTTGGGGTGCGAATGGGAGGCAACTGATCAATGTTGCTCTCTCAGATCAACGTTTCTCTCTCTCTTCCCCTTCCTCTCTCTCTATAAATATATCCTCAGGTGAGGATTAAAAATAAGTCAATATATATAAACCGGAAAGCAATTACTAGCAGGCTATAAATTGATGTTATTATAAATGGCCCCTCTCGGCTTTCAATACACTACAATGGCGATATATACTAGACGGTTCAGGAAACACATGGAAGAGATAAAGTTAATAAATGCATGTTTACAACTTAAGCTAAATTCTAAATGGCTCTGATGGCTGGTAACCACAATGAAATGCAGAGTTGCACCGCGGGGGGAATTAAGGCCATTTTTTTTCCTACCAGACTTCAGGCCGTTTACCCGGCATCCCCAGCTTTCTCTGACTCCCCTCCTGGGGGGGTGGCTGGCTGCCGGCCGCCCTTCACTCACAGAGGTGGTTTTGTTTATTCCACACTTTTAATCTTTTGTATGCAATTCTCTGCATAATCATAAAAATCTGCCCAGCAGCCTCAAAGCATTTAGACACGCTTTGAATTAAGGTCCAAAACATAGTCATAATCTACTCTCAGAAGTTCTTAATGTGAGCAGGAGGATCCGGTTCTCTCAGAGACGACACGCTGGTTTTGTTTTCCGAGTGTTTTGAAGTCCAACGAAAAAAAAATGTTAACTTCTTAAATAAAAGTGGTCATCAACTGCTGTTCTCATTTGAACATAGTTTGTCTTAATTTAACAAACTTTGTTACTATGGGCTTAGAATATTTTTTATGTAATGATTTTTAAATGTGGAATATTCAGGGCACAGATGCTATAACTTTAGAGGGAGGGAAAATGAAGTGTTATCAATCTATCTCTTAGCAAACTTTATCATTTTGATTACTGAGAGAAGACAGAACAATAAAATGGGTAAAACTGTTGACCTTTATTTGTATCCTCACTCAAGGATATATTTTCAAAGCTTTAAGAGGTAGAGGAAGGAGGGGAGAGAGAGGGAAACTGATGTCAGGGAGAGCAACATTGATTGGTTGCCTCTCATATGCATCCTGGCCGGGGACTGAACCTGCAACCTGGGTATGCTCCCTGACTGGGAATCGAACCCACGACCTTTCAGTCTACAGGATGATGCTCCAACCCACTGAGCCACACCAGCCAGGGTCTGACCTTTATTTTAAATGCCCCCTTTGCTGGTGCTGCTTGCCAAGTGTGGACGTAGAAAGTCCCCCTGGAAGGAACGTTCCCTTCTTGGAGGTTCTGAGTCACGCCCTGCCTCGAGCTGCCACCGCTGGTTCTCAGGGACTCCAGGAAGGCTCCTGGCTGGGCCCGAACAGCCTCTCCATGCACGATGCTGCCCGTCTGTAAGGGGGCGGCTTTCCCCCTTAGACTCGAGTCTGGTGGCAGTTCTGGTGATCGCTGGTGGCATGTGGTGTCCTTCTGGGCCAATAGCTCTCAGGAATTCGTATCGTATTTTATCCGGTGATTAATTGTCCTATTTCTGGATTTCTGAAATCCATTGAAAATGTGTGTCTCATCCATCGGCACGCTTCTGTGCTTGAATCTACCCAAGTCTCTCTCTAAAGTCTAGCAGGGGTGGCCCACCTCTTGGCGTCTCTGGGCCACACTGGAAGAAGAAGAGTTGCCGTGGACCACACATTAAATAAATGTAAAATGTAATCACAAAAAAAATCTCAGAACGTTTTAAGTAGATTTACGATTTTGGGTTGGGCTGCATTCATAGCCATCCTGGGCCGCAGGTTGGACACCTGTGAGAGGACAGCGTTCAGGGCCATGATCTGACTCCTCCTGGACCCTCCAGTGTCCCCTCTGTAGGGATGCAGATGTCCCAAACCTCGGGACGCTCCTTAGACATGTCCCCGTGCCATGTGTGTAGGCCATTCTCCCAATCTGTCTGCCTTCCATCCTGTTCCGCACCCAGTGCCGGTGTCACGTCTGGGAGGGTCCCCCAGGCACTTCGTCATCTCCGACTGTCCCCACCCCTGCCGGATGGATGGTGACCGCTACAACTTGCAACATGTCATTGAGGAAACTGAGGCACAAACCTTTAAGACTTGCCAAGGATTGTATCACGTTCCCTCCTCACCAGAGTTGAACGTTTGAAGGGAGAGGCGTGTCCTGTCCAAGTTTAAGGACTGAACCGTGTAGCTCAAATGCTTGCCGGATACATGATAAACCTTAGTCAGATATGATGTCTCTGATAGCATCTCCACCCTCACTGCTTTATGTAAAGCCTGCAAACGTTGCTACCGTGTAAACTTCACACCTGATTCTGCCAGAATGTGTCACTCTTCCAAAAGTCACTGATTGGAAAAGATACACACGCCCGTATGTGCATTGTGGCATGACTCACGGCAGCCAGGACACGGGAGCAGCCTAAGTGTCCATCAGCAGACGAGTGGGTAAAGCACACCGTGGACGCGCCCACACCGGAACACCTCTCGGCCGGAAAGGAACGAGACCTTTCCATTTGCAACAACAGGGAGGGACCTGGGGGGCGTTGTGCTAAGTGAAATAACCCAGACAGAGAAAGATAGCTACCATATGATTTTTCACTCGTATGTGGGATCTAAAAACCGAAGCAGATGGACAAACAAACCAAAACAGAAGCAAACCCATCGAGGCAGGGAATGAGCCGCTGGCTGGCAGACGGGAGGGGCTTGGGAGATGGGCACCGCAGGCCAAGGGACTGAGCAGTACCAGCTGCCGGCTGGGGAATAAGTCACAGGGCCGTAGAGGGCGGCAGAAGGGAGCGAGTCAGTAATACTGTATAACCATGTGGGGTGACGGGTGGGCACTCAGTTATTGTGGTGATCACAGCATATGGCATACAAGTGTCTAATCACTAGGTTTTACACCTGAAACATACTATTGTATGCCAGCTATAGTAATCAGTAAATTAAAAATAAATAAAAACTCATTCACATACACACAGACACACCCAGGACAAGGAACCTGCCCCCCTTCGCAGGGTTTGTGGGGTCGCGGATCTGCCAACCCAAACATGGCCTCAGTGCCAAATGGTGTGGGACAGTTGAGCTGTGGACCCCCAGCCGTGGGGGCTGGGCGTGGGCTGTCCGTGCGGGGGACCGATGGCTCCAAGGAGGTATTAGCAGCATAATGACCCACATGTGAGGGAAGGAGAAAAACAAAGCAGGGCCCAGCGTTTGAGTGCCCAAGGCACGGGTGCCAGAGACCCTGGCAGGCACGGTGGGCTAGGTGCCGAGTGGGGAGGCACGGTGTGCAGCCACGTTGGATGCACACTTGATGACTTTCGTCCGGCGTTTGAGACTCGCTGTGGCTGTCCACACCGCAGGTCAAGGCCCGCCTGCAGCAGCGGCCGCGCGGTCTAGGGGGAGATGCAGTGAGAGGCACTGACCCGCTGGGATCGGCCAGGGTGTGAAGATCCGTGCGTAACCCCTGACTTCCCGAAACTCCTCAAGGTCAAACTGCCCCGCGGACAAAAGTTACCGACTTCCGGTGACCACAGGTCAACCTGAGTAGTTTCGAGAGGATCGTTCCCAACGACAGAACCGTCATCTAGCAGCTTTAATAAGAGTGTTTGATATATTTACTAAATGTGGAATGCGCTTCTATTTATTCTTGGCAAATCAGTAAATTGGCGGATTCAGCAAATTAGTCCTGCTGCTCAGAAAACCTCTGACACCAGCAGGTTTGCGAGTTTCGGCTCCTGGGGGGGCGTGCGGTGTGTGCATCTTGTTTAATGTTGTTTCCTCACTGCTCCGCGGTGCGCCGAGGGTGGGATTAATTGGACGGATCTTTGCTGAATAAATTAATAAGCGTGTCTTCTGTGAGCCCGTGGACCGCTGCTGTGCCGAGGCAGACTGGAACGTGAGCATGCCCTACGGCAATTTTCTGGCCTGTGGAAATGTTGGTTCGCGGTACCGTTTGTCACAGTGTTTGCGAGATTGCATCAGACACGCTTGAGTTAGGCGAGAGAGGGTTCCCTGGGAGACAGAAGACCATACAAACACGGGTGGCTACCTTGAAGTAAATTCAGTGGTGATGACTGATAGATTACTTTAATAAATGTTCAATTCAGCATGAGTATTTGCCCAGAAAGCCAGCCGTCAGGATTCTGGAATTAAAGAAAAGCCCTCAACTTCAGGGCGTGTACTTAACCCGGTCCCTCCGGCGGCAGCATAGTGGTTGAATCAGCAGGTGGTTGGGAGTGCGGACAGACAAGGCAAATTTCGCTAATGGGTTACATCGTTTGTCTTATTTTCATGCGAAGGACTGAATGATTGGCTCGGAATCACCCTCTTCAAACAATATGGTTGTAATGGATGGCACAATTAGCTTCATTACCAAGACGAATGGTGGTCTCGTGGTACAGTGCTTTCTTTAGGATAATCGCGGGTTGTCTCCGCCTAAAGAAAGTCTCTCTGAAGAATGCAACACCACGCGGACTTGTTTCCACGTAAGATCTCACTGAGCTCTGAGTGAGGGCGTCGGTCCCTGTTTCTCGGCCCCCGGCGAGGTCAGGTCTGCGGCATCGGATTGCCGGTGCAGACACCGAGGTCACCTGTCGTGCTGGCTCGGAGCAGGCGCGAGGCTGTGCGGTGGTTCTCGGATGCAGCCCTTGGTGCCTCATCCGCACCCGCCTCCCGTGTCGCAGCCTGCGCACGCCTGGTGTCGGTGCACCGTGAGCAGTGCTGCACTCCTTTGAAGACGGAGATGAACCCAAGTTCACGAAAGACGACGGTGCATGTGGGCTCTGAGCGAGAGGTGTCATGATAAAAGGCAGAGGATCCAAGGATGAGAGGCACATGTTTATTCATTGCCAGACCGGCTGTTATTTCTTATGCATACTCACTCGTTCTGGTGTTCTTCGTCAGTTTTACAGTGTGGCGAGTTTTGAAGTTTTCATTGAAAAAGAGATTTTACCCTTAGGTATAAGTAACAGCCTCTAAAATGTTCATTGAAATGATGCCAACCCAATGAGGTTCACCATTGTATTTTTGGCGCATCTTTGCCACTCACGGAGAATTATACACACACACACACACACACACACCCTATGTATGTAAGTATATATTATCTATTGATAATTATTAGGAAATTTATATCATGTCTAATCTGTTTTTTACTGTATATATGTTTGAAATCCCTTAAGCGCAAATTTAACCCAGACTCACCCGGGGCCCAGCGGACTCCTCACTCTCTGGAGGTCTCACTCCGTGGTCCGTAAGCCACACCCGCTCCTGTCCGCCTCTGAGTCCGTCCTTTGGGTCTTCGCTCTGTGTCCACGCTGCCCGAGCCCAGCCCTGGGGCACCCCGACCTGTCTCCTCCCAGGCTCCCCCTGTCCCCCCGGTGAGACAGTCCGTCACAGATGTGTGGCCTCCAGTCACCAAGCAGGTGGGTCCTGCTGGTGGGTCCTTCAGGGTTTCTCTCAGACAGACCCTGCTCATTTATGCATGTGCTGTTCCAAGATGTCCTGCTCCTCTCAGGCTGCTGCTGTCCTCAACACCACACACTCAGAATGAGTGAGTAGTCACAGTCCTCCTTCCTACTAAGAAACTAGTAATAGCAATAGTGCAATGACAATAATGGTAGTAGTCCACCTTTGAGAGCTCACTGAACGTGTCTGCCCAATTTTACCTACTGGACTGCATGCAATCCCTCATTTAATTGTCACTGTACACGTCTGATAGAGTTACTATTAGCATTTCTTTTTACCAAGAAGGAGACCAGCACACAGAAAGCTTCTCCTGTGGAATGCGCTCCCACCATCATTATAACTAGACCGTCACCTCTGGCCATGTTCCCTCGGTTGACTGCTGTGAGGAGGTCGGTGTGTTCAAACTCATCAGGTTGTGCCCATTCATTCCACGTAGCGTTTTGTATACCAATTGCACACCGATGAAGTTGAAAAAGGGCTGCCATTGGCTGAGGCCCCTTTTCCTGTGTAGAGTTAATTCTCCCACCTGTGTTCTGTATCCCAGCTCCTCTGTCATTGTCAAGCACACTGTCCCCTCTCTCGCTGCCTTCTCTCCACGACCGTGTATCTTGTACTTTAGAGCTAAGCCTCTGCCAAATGTGCTTTGTGCTTCTTGCATTCATTTCTAATGGAATCACCTTATAATCTGGTTCTTGTTTCTTGCACATCTTCATTGAACGACTCATCCTAAATCTGCCCATTGTCTTCAGATGGCCATGGCGGATGGACACCTTCCTTTTTCATTTCCTGGTTCAGAGCACTTGCTGCTGGGATCTCCTCTCCCTTGAATCACCCCTGCTGGCGGCTCTCAGGTCAACACGCTTCCCAGGCGCATTTCTCCTCCATTTGCGTCAGCATCTTCTCTTCCTGCGAGTGGACCCTGCCTCCTGAGGTTCTCCTCCAGTGCTGCTGGTTTTGGGGACTGCTTGCTGGCTCTTCTTTAAACCATGCTACTCATGGTTTCTGGACAGTCTTATCTACTGAGGATGTTAATGTGAACCCATGAAACTTTTTTCTTATTTCAAACTTACTTCACTACTGGACACCGTCATGAAGATCTCTGGGGAGCTCTTCTAGCTTGCACTCCTCATCTGCTTTGTCACGTATGTCCCTGCCCTGGTGATAAATGACACTGTTGTCATCCTTGGGGCAAGGGGCTGCCTCAGAGGTTTGGCAATTCACCAAGTAGCCCCCAGCCAGCAGGGCCACGACCTGCCCAGCCCATGCCCCTTCATCCGAGCTGCTGTCAGGGTGGAGCCTGGCAGGGGCTGGAGCAGAGACGTCTCTAACAGCTGGCAGGTGCCCCAGTGACGCCCTCCCCCGCTGACTGGAGAAACCGTGGGCAACAGCTGCCTCTGGTCACACAGTTCATATACTCGCATTGGAATTTGAATGCCGGTCTCAAGATCTGTGTTTTTCCCTGCTTTTACTATGCTGTCTAAGATGGCTATGAACTTGAACCCTAGTGGAACTAGAGGTTGGTAATCTCTCACAAGAGAAAACAAAACAATAAAAAGTTGATGCTATTGTCCCCCTGGTCACTGCATCAGCCACAGATACCATCTGTTTCCCTTAACCCCGACAGGAACGGGTTGTTCAGCCCCGTCAGCTCCCTAAAGGATCGGTCAGTTCCCACTGCTTTAGTGCAGTTGAAGCACATCTGGTTCTCTCGTGCTCTCTGCTGCTCTGCACACGCTTCCCACCCCATGACCACCGCACGCTGTGCCCCGGCTCAGTCACCAACGTCCGGTTTCCTAAACATCGTTTCACACAGAACTGAGCATTTAACTGTAGTCCGTTTCCCTTCCATCGCTTCTGGCGACATCCGTGCATCTTTTGGGATAGTTCAGCATTTCTTCATCCCAGAAGCTTCTCCTGATTCCTGTGCGTGGTTCAGCGCTCCTCTCCCGTGTCCCATGTCTCCCTGAGGTGCCTCTAAATTAGAAGTTGTCACACGTATTGCCCTGGGTGTAGCATTTGCTTTGCTTGCCCGTTGCCCCCACTGAACTCGATGGCAGGGCCGGGCTCCCTGTTCTTCCCTCCTCTGCCGCCAGCACCTCCCACCACACCGCATTCGAGTCCACGTTCAGGAAGCACTGCCTGAACCATTGAATGAATTTCAAGTGACCACTGAACCGGAGGGAAAAATCACAGATTAAACTCATTTCCACTGCAGCGATGGAGTGGTAAGTGGCAGGCCTTGGAGTACGTTTGTCAGCTGCGAGTGTGTGTGTAAATATCGTAGAGCCGAGCATCCTGCATCTGACAGCATCAATGCCTCTCACCTTCCCGCTTGTTCTGCCTCTGATCTGGACTCTGCGTGCACCAGGCCGGTGAATTATACAGACATGCGAGTTGCAAAAGAATGAGAATCTCTCAAATGCCTTAATGACCTTCCTGTAGCTTCCGGATTTTTAAATTTAAATTTAATTTTTTGTGCGGCCTGCATGGAGGCAGCGAATCACCGCCACTGAATCGGAGTCGGAAGTCCCTTTAGGGGTCATCTATTCCCACACCATTACTGTGTGCATGAGGACGCCGACCCCACCGGCCTGCTGTGTAATTTCCTAAGGCTGCCACAACCAGTCACCGCAGGCGTGTGGGCCGACAGCCACAGAACGTCTTCCCTCACCGTTCTGGGGGCGAGGAGCCCGACACTAACGTGCCGGTGGGGCCCGGCTCCCTCGTAAGGCTCCTGGGGAGGATCCTCCAGCCTCCTCCTGCCCCTCGTGGCTCCCAGCTTCGCAGGCTGGCGGCTTCGTCGCTGCAATCCCCGCCTCCCTCTTCACTCACGTGGCCTCCTCTCCTGCTTTTCCTCCCGTCTCTTACAAAGACACACGCCGCTGAACTGAGGACCCTCTCTACATCCAGGGTGATCCCATGGGAAGATCCTTCACTATACCTGCAAAGACCCCTTTTCCAAACAAGGTCACATTTTCAGGTTCTGGGTTTCTGGGTAGCGGTATTTTGGGGGGTCCACCATTCAATGCACTACAGTTAGGTGGTGGCAGAGTTGTAGCTGGGCCTGGCAGCTGTCCTCTCCATTGCTCTGGGGGAGGTGCCCCCACACAGGAGAGGAGAGAAGTGTGGTTGAGCTTTGGGGGGACAGGCCTTGGCTGTTAATTCGCTTTCCCCATTCACTGTTCTGTGGTTCTGAAACACACGCGCTGGGAAAGGAAGACGTGTGATGAAAGTGGTTGAGATTCCGCTCCGAGCAACGCTCCTAAATCTCTTCTGCGCTATTTGGCCCAATTATCTTCGTAGGTATATTCCCTACCAGGAAAGAATCAATAGGTATTCAATCCTGTTTTAGTTTCTCCCCATGTGAGTTCTATGTATAAAAATAAAGTAGGGTTTTCTTAACTTTCTGGTACAGATCAGAAGGCCCCCCCACCCCCAGGTGTCAATGATCATTCACAGCAGTGACACCAGCGCCCCACGGTGGTGCTGAAGGCTGGGGGAAGACGCCGCGATGGGTAAGAGAGGCTGTTTCCATGTGCCGTTCGCACGGCCTGGGTGAAGAGCCAGAATTCAGGGAGTTCAGAGCGTGAACTGAGCACAGTAGTGTCGGTCAGCAATTCGGGCCCTGGCCTGCATGTGGCCAAAGCATAGGGTCCTTTCTAACCCCTCTAGGGTCAACGTCTCTATCTCGTGATCTGATGTAGTCACAAACCTGGAGCAGAAATAATAGAACAGCAGGTGTGTATATCGGAGGACAGCACAAATCCACCAGGACCGTCAGTAATGGTCACACCAGCCTGGCTACTGGACCCGCACTTGTGGGCGTGTGGGGTCAGAGACTCGGGGTCAGAGACTCGGGGTCAGAGACGCAACCTCGAAGGTTTCGGCCGAGGACCACACCAGTCTCTGCGGGGACCGGGCTCGGCGACGCGCTCACCGAGGAGGGAGAACGGAACGCAAACCCACAGCGTGCACGCAGGCGCGGGGGTCTTTCCCGTGTGTCTGCCTGGGGCTCGGAATGGCGGGGAAACGGATTATAACCTTCCCGCAGGTCCGCAAGTCCCAGTTCTCCCAAGTAGCCGTACTTCTGGGTTCAGAACACCCAAGCCATAAGAAGTTGCTGTTCAAAGGAGGCCGGTGAGAAGCGGGAGGCGGCCCCCCTCCCTGTTACTAGCCCGGAGCCTCGCATGGCTGCTGAGGCGCCAGGTTTCTGCGGCGGCCGCTCTGCCGGGGGTCTCGCAGGTGCCCCCGTCGATCTCCTGGTTAAAATAACTCGGGGTGGTGTTTTGTGTTTGTCTCGTTCGTCAACATCACATGGGCCTTTGTTTGAATTTATAGCATGTAAATGCCTGTGAGCAAATTCCAATATACGTCTTAGTTTATTAATAATTCTTTGATGCGTTTATCATAGTTCTGCTGCTAAAAGAGGGACATGGAAAAATAGCAGCTACCATAAATAGGTGGGATTACGACAAAAGCGATTATGTCCCAGTACTGCCTGTCTTGTTGCCTACTCAAATCGTGTAACAAAATGGGTGAGTTCCGTGTTAAGAGGTTGTAAACTCTTTGAGTTGGTTTCCTCGCAGACCTGTGCCTCCTGGACTGGCCCTCAGGGAGTGTGTGTGGAATTAATGTTACAATGAGTGGGGAAATAAGGGGCAATGTGCTTGCTTCTGTCGATGGCACGTGAATATCGTCCCTTCTAAAGAGGAGTGAGGGGGACAGTTTTACTTGTTGGCTGGCGGGAGCCAGAATGCGCCCAGCCCGTCTGTCTGCCCGGGTCCCCGGTTGTCCGTCTGGTCTCCTGGCCTGTGTCTCCTTCCCGCTGTCCAGCACCGCTCAGGGTTTTCAAATCCACCGCTAGTCACTCGCTCAGTGTTTCAGATCAGAGCGGCTGGGCCATTTCTTCTCCCCGAACCTTATACCTCAGTTCTCGATTCTTTTTTTTTTTTTTTTAATTCGATCAACAGACATTAGTTCAGAGTTTACTGTGGGACACGTTTTGGCAAAAGCTGGAGGTGCAGAACACATATAGTTCCCCTCCTCCTGGAGCTTTGGGTCCAGTGGGTGAGGTCAGACACCAAGTGCGCGGCAGTGAGGACGCCCTGCGGGGGCCCCTGGAGGCTGGTCATGGCGGCAGCCCCCTCCCCCCCCCGGGCTCCAGGGAAGCAGCCCGAGGGGACGGTGTGCACAGAATCGGAAGGGTGTGCAGGAAACAGCGAGGCAGAGAGAACAGCGAGAGTCTAGCTAGAGACGGCCTTAGCTAGAGCGGTGCATGGAGGCCCCGATGTCAGGGGAGCTTGAGCGATGGAGAGAAGACGGACGTGATGGAAGGGCAGGGACATAGGGGTCACAAGGCGGAGGAGGGCTTATTACCCAGAACAAGGGGACATCGATTGGAGGGGTTCAGAGAGGACATGGAGAGACCAGTAAGGAGAATGTGCTGTAATCCGGTGAAAAATGTCAATGGAGTAGACTAGGATTGTGGCATCGGTGTGGGCCAGTTCTGTAGACGGGATCTACAGGACAAAATTAATGGGTTATGGGGAGGGGTTTTTTTTTTTGATTAATTTCCTACCTGTCATAGTTGCTCCTTTCGCTACCTGGGGACCATGTCTGCTACCCAAGTGGCTCTTTATCATTGGCTTCTCCAAGATTTTTGGGGGGAAGGATACTTTCCCCCTAAACACAGATCTATCTGGGGGATTTTTCTATTCCCAGATCCCTCTTGAAGTCCATCACCAGGTGCGCGTACCATGTACGCATGCCGTTCCGTGTGTGGCGCTCATGGGGTTTCAGTTCTGTGTCACCTGCCCCTTTTAAACATCTCCTGGTTGCTTCCCGTGTAGTTTATCCCCCTGCTCCTCTCTAGTGGTTCCTTCTTCCTTCTCTGTCTGGCCCTTTAGCATCACGCATCTCTGATCTAATCAATGGAACGCGTGCTGTGACAGATCATCCCAACATACTGGTGGGACCATGTTACATCAGTCACCTTGCTGTAACATGGTCCCACCAATCTACGTGAATTCCCCATCCAGTGTCCTCAACTTATGCGATTATTCAGAGCTGCTGACATGTATCGGTATAATAACATGTACCAGTATATGCCTGAAAACTGGGTGCTTTGGGGGGTATTGAGTGTTACTTTCTCTATGACAGAGAGAGGGAAGGGGGGAGAGAGAGAGAGAGAGAGCGAGTTTGAGTGCTTTAAAAGAACCACAGTGTGAGTCCGCCTATCTTCCCTTCAACCCCACGTCTCTGATGGAGTGGGTAATCCTTCTGTTTGGCTGTGAGTACGGCTCCCTCTCTTTAACTTTCACAACGTCATGGCAACTTGGTCTGCTTGCATCTGGTGCATGAAAGACAGAGTGCTGGCTCTTTAGTGCATCTCAAAATATCTGCACTCAGAAACCCCTGTTTGTGAATTCAGCAAGGACTGATTGACAGTAAGACAGGGTCTGGCAAAATCTTACCTAAGACTTCTAATCATCTCAAAGAACTGTGTATTAAAGTAAATAGGCAACACATAGGCAAAATGTTAAATAATAAACATGATACAAAAGGCAATTAAAGGAGACGTATTACCCGTATCTGAAGAAGCAGCATTACACCCTTTCTATGGCAGAGCAGCTGAGCTTCTTAGGACCCAGGAGCTTCCACATCCTCTGAATTCTGGCCACACGGCCAGACGGCAGCGTGTGGGTTCCCACGGAGTCAGGAATGGCTGTGACTGGGTGGTAAGCAATGGAATTGTGAGTGAATATGTCCCCTCCCTCAGTTTCTGGCTGGATCTCCATTTAGTGCGTCTCTACCATCAGTCCCCTTCTGTGGGCTGGAGTGCGGACCGCCACCAAGGTCACCTTGGAAACAATGTGCTGAGCACCTTTGTCTCCCCGGTCACTGAGTGACCTGCCTGTCACCTGGGTGCCTGCTTAGCGCTGTTCCGTGAGCAAGAAGTGAACTTCCCTGGCTAAGCCATTGGCATCATTGCCATTGATCACACACCTAATTAAGACAGTGCCAAAAGTGATTAAAATGAAAAAAGCAGGAGTTTATTTTAGGCTGGATATGCTAAGATTCACTTTCTGGAAGATGTGGATTTTAGCTGGATCTTGAAAGATGGGGTAGGATTTGAATTGGAGAAAACAGAGGTAGATAGTCAAGGTCTATAACAAGAGAGACACAATTTCAAGAATTTTTTGTGCATATAGGTTTGGAGGTGAAATTAACCAATGAATGCGAGCAAAGCAGAAAGATTTTAGAAACAGTTCAAAGCACCACTGAATAGTAAGGTTCAGCCAGATCGTGGAATACCTTTAATATCTGGATAGATATTTTGATTCTATAGGGTTGGTAATATATATATTTGAAAAACATAAACATCGTGTTGACTCAATAAAGTAACATTCTAAGGAGATGATTTTTACAAAGATAGTTTGAAGCCAAAGTGAAGTCTTTCAAGAAGTCCGAACAAGAGCGCCCAGAAATATTTTCGTGTGGGTCACTAGGATTGAGAAGGCTAGGAAGAAAGTAAAAACGGCTCTGCTAGCTGCGAAGAGAACTCTTGTTCCCCGATGAGGCAAATGTGAATCGTGAGGATTTTCTTTTGTTTTATAAATAAACATTAAAAGGCAGAAGCAATCCATCTGAACTGTCTCTCTGCAGGACCGAGGCTTTGCTTAATTGTTTTTACAAAATGATGGATGTGTGTTCTCTAGAATGGAGGTGGCTCGCCCAGCATTTGTAATGGCCCCTTTACTCGCAGGGCGCTCAGTCTGACGGGAGAAAAGGCATTGCAAGGACAATTACAAAATGACGGTTGTGTCTAAGTGCTTACAAGGAGGGTTCCAGGCGCCCGTACAGTGGAGGTGTGAACGTAATGGAAGGGGACAGGGCGGTGTTCGGGAAACATTCCGTTACAGGCAATAATGGGACATTGATTTTCCCTAAACACCATCAGCTATTCTATGAAGCATGTGGTTGGATTGGGCTGGGGGTGGGGACCATCAAGGAGCTAGACACACGCCAAGGTCCGGTGCCCTGCTATGAAGGAAGCATGAAACCACAGACGAACCAGGAGGAAACGAGCCATCAATAACGTTATGGTGGAGAACGAGAGTGTGATATAAGGGGGCATGAAGGCAGGGCCACAAATCATGCAACCAAGTTTCAGGTGCACCTATTTAAACCCATTAGAGCGTCCCTGCGTGGGAAGCTACTCAGACAGCGGTCAGAGAAATGCGATGGATGGCAGCATCCTCCTCAGCGATGGACTTAGAGCCATTTACCATGTTTATGCTCAGGCTGCCTTTACGTTCTCTAGGAAAAAAAAAAAGAAGAAAAGAGAACTCTGCTCCATACTCACGCACCTTACCTTTCTTTTTAAATCCCTGCCTCTCTGTTCGGTTTAAGCCCCCATTTCCTAACTTTGATTCTCACATTACTCATAGTTGATTCTCCCCAAAATAGGTCATTTTTTTTTAGCGCGATCAGCTGGAAACAAGTTAAACAAAAAGCTTTTGTACATAAGCCCAGCTGTCTGATTTCCAAAGTCTTTCAAAGTGATTGATGTTGGCGAGTTAAATAGTGCAGCAATCAATAAGGACAAGTAAAGACACCAGAAAAGCAAATAAGCACCAAACTCTCGTTCTGAGGACACGGAAGGGCCAGGCCTGTATACTGCAGCCCCCCAACCCCCACCCTGTCCCCCAAGCACTCCAGGGCCTTAGGAAGCACACTATGTGACTCGTTCCTACACATTCCTGCAGTATCCTTCACTGATTATGCAGGTCTGGTCTATGCTTTGCTGAATGAGTAATGAGCAAGACAGTCTTAGGATATGAAATGTGCCGTATTTATTAAATCATGTATTTCTTAACTATTTCTTGAGTGCCTTCTTTGTGCCAGGCATGAGGACGTTCTAGGACGAGTGGCAGTGGACGTGATGTTGAGCGAGGGGCCGTGCTGAACAAGTAATCGTAGGGAACTGGGGTAGGTGTCCGGGTGGGGTGCAGGGCAGTCAGCAGGCTTGCGGGAGTGGATCTGTGGTCACCAACCAGCGAGAGACGTTCTCCCCGGGAGGTTGGTGCCCACGTGGAGCCCGACGGGAGCAGTGGAATGTGCCAGAAGAAGAATGTTCTTGGCGGAAAGAAGATCATTGGCAAAGGACTCGATCAGTTTAGTGAGGTGAAGGAAGTGAACTAGTGTGGGTGCGTCCTGAGAATAAAATGGGCGTCAGAGTGCCCACAGGTGAGCCTGGGGGTGCAGGGCATGCAGGAGCCCCCCGGGGCCTGAGCACAGAAGTGATCTGGGTAGCATCCCGCAGGGAGCGGCACCATGCTGTCCTGGGGGCAGAGAGGGTTAGATTGGGAGGTGGGACATGCAGCTTGCCCGGTAAGACAGATGAGGGACCGGGGCATTGGCGCTTGGGTGGTAATGGTTGTAAAGCAGCGAAGGGTGTAAGGCCCACAGAAAAGCCAGGTGTTAGAGCCTACAAGGTTAAGGGCGGTGGGACCAGACCCCTGCTCTGTGGCCTCCTGAGCTGATCCATCACATGTTGTCCTTTATCCACCGACTGTGGCATGGGCCAAGGGCATGCACTTGTTATAATGTCGGTCCATTGGAGTGCAAATTCCTTGGAAAGTTTCTGCATCACGTGAATTGCTGAGAGCACTCATTTAACCAGGCCCTGTTGGCGGCAAAACCCTAAAACAACTTTCTCGTCCTTTAAGGAAGTGTGACTGTTCATATAGAAGCTGAAGTAAGCAGGCAGGTGAAAGTGATCACATTTCGGTTTTTCTACAGCTTGCAACACTTGCCCTGGGGCAGACCACACGGAAGGAGACCCGAGAGAAGTAGAGTAGAACCTAGTATTTTTCAGATGTGAACTGATTAGCATCTCTCTGGGGGTCAGGAGACACCCACAAAGCAGCCCTTTTACGCCGCAGGCTAAGTTCTCTACCAGTCTTTGGTGTAGAAATATGCGTGTGTTTTGTTTTTCCGGAAGAAATTTGTTGACCACAGTGGTGCCAAGGCATGGTTCTCACTATTGCTTAGAAAATTTTTATCAGAAAAGAAAAACAAGTGATCAAGTCAAGGATCAATTACTTTATTGATGTATTAGAAAAAGAATCACAACAAAAAATAAAATGAAACCACTGATACCCTCTCCGTGTTCATTTCTGTTCTATGAAAACGTCCCTGAGAATAACTCACCTCTTTTAGTTAAAGGCACTGGGAATTATCTGAGCGCCACCGTGCTGCCTGTGGTTTAGGTGCTGCTGTCCCGTGCGGACAGTGTTAACACGGCCATCAGGTTCCCCTTCTTGTTCACCTTGCCCCCGGGGACCAGGTTCCCGCGTCTGCAGAGACCCCAGCCCCTACAGAGTGCCTGGGCGGGGGGCAGTGTCCGTGGCGCCCGATGTGTCTTGACGCGCTCTGTGCTTGGCCGAAGCTCATTGGGTGTCTGTGAACAGAGGATCTTGAGAAAGTGGGCCCCCCGTAGCCAGCAGAGCCCGGGGGAGAGGGCAGTGGACACCACCTGCGAGGACAGGCCCAGGTGTGTGTTAGCGTGCGCTTGTTTCTGTTTCTGCATTTCTCTGGTAGCCTGAGCTATGAATCAGGATTTCCAAAGGTGCATTTTTTAAAAGTTTCCTATGTCCTGCCTTAATTTATTCCCTTGACGCTCTTTGGGAAGCAGATAGGTAGAAAGGTACTGTATTTTACTGTGCATAATGGGCACCCATGTTTTTGTGGGCATTATACATGGGATTATTATGCCCATGGTACTTAATCATTATAGCCATGGATAACGTGCATCCTTATTTTCCCCTAAAAAAATTGGACAAAAAAATGTGCATTATACACTGCAAAATATGGTGGATGGGTAGATATTTCAGAGGCCAGTTCTGTACAGATCCACATTTTAAAATATTTTAGTATATATTTTTCAGTTACAAGTCAATCTTTCAAATTTCCAAGGTGCAATTTACAAGGAGGTAGATGAAATAGATCCAAATAATAGACCTTTTTTAAAAAGATTTTATTTATTTATTTTTTAGAGAGGGAAGGGAGGGAGAAAGAGAGAGAGAGAGAAACATCCATGTGCGATTGCTGGGGGTCGTGGCCTGCAACCCAGGCACGTACCCTGACTGGGAATCAAACCTGCGACACTTTGGTTTGAAGTCTGCACTCAATCCACTGCGCTATGCCAGCCAGGGCCCAAATAATAGATCTTTTAAGCTGAAGAAGATCCAATATTAGGTCTGCTGTGAATTAATGTCACGGACAGAATTCCACCATGAATGCAAGCATATGTGATTTGCTTTATGATCAACATACTGGTCTATTCTGAGAAGTCAGAAGTACAACTTCTTAAAATTATGCTGTTTAAACTTCAAGTTCAGAAATTGGGAAAACGATGTGAGCTTTGCCCAGGAGCTGCCCTTGACTGTGCAGGTCCAACACCTTGAGCCTCGTTAGGTTCCCTGTCAGGCTTCCGAGAAAACGATACTCCCCACCCACCTCCTCCAGGGCCTGGCAGCAGCGTGACAGCTGTCCGCCGGGCACCTTCTCCCGATTCCTGTTCGGCTCAGCACCCTGGCTTTCTTCTGAGCTGCCGGCTGTCCGGGGGGCGCAGCACGGGCCACCCCGAGTTCTTGAGTACCGTATCTTGCCTCTGTAATGTTTTCTCTTTGGACTTTCTTGTTTTCTCCAACCTCACACTCAGTCTGTCAGCAGATACTGATGACTCTACCTTATCAGGAATTCTGAGTTCGCCCGCCGCCACCCCCTCCGCAGCCACCGCACGCTGTCATGAGCCACTGTCATCTGATGCATCTGCCTGCTGCCTGTCCACCCGCCTCCCCTTCCGCGCCCGCTGACAACTTAATCTTGGCACAATAACGAGAGTCATCCTGTTTTGGCAAATTGCGTTCATTCTTATTTAGAACCCTCCAGGGAATTCCTATCCAGATTCTGGTTTTAGACTTGAGGGTATCTGTCAAGCTGAGTGTCACTCCCACGAGAACAGAAGTGACAGCTACCTGCTTATTGTTGGGTCCTCAGTGTTTAGCATAATGCCTAGCACAAAGTAGGAACTCCAAACACCGTGGTTGATGGAGTGGTTGCGTGAATGAATACGTGAGTGGCCGCTACCACAGTGTCAAGACTCCAGGCTCCTTCTATCTGCAGGGAAAGTTGGTTCTGTCTCATCGTGATTTCCAGGTGTCAACACTAAAATATGATCAATTAAACAACAGAATTATAAGTAACTACAACTTTAAAATATGTAGACTTGAAATGTAGGAAGGGCACAAATATCATATTTCATTCAAGATTCCCTTGGCGTGTCTTAGTGCTGACACATTTGTTGTGATACGTGAACAAGTCAATGTTATAGTTGTTTCTCCAGCGAAGACGTGGTGCACATGAACTTGGTTTGTGAGATGTTACTAATGCAGTACCTTTCTTGAAATACTAAAGCGTAATGTGCCAAAAATGTTGGCTATTTCTTCTATCTTCCATGTTAAAATGGCTACACAAAAATCCACCAATTTTGTTAAGTTCTTTTTTAAATGCACGCTGATACGACAGCTGTCACAATACAATCTAACAACAGTGCTTCAGATGAAGTCAGAGACAACTAAGTGCTACTAGAGCTGTCGTATGGAAAAAACAAATGAACTTCCTGGCCAGCCCGGCACCCACTTGACGTAGCTTACCCACATGCGTGGGACGGCAGTGTCTCTCCCTAACGATCAGTCCCATCTGACACTTGTGCGTGTGCATCCCAGGGGAACAGCGAGAGCCTCTCTGCTTGAGGTTGGGTTTCCGGCGTCCAGTGGGGAACGGAGGCTGTTCCGATTTGGAAGGACTTAGAAGTGAAGGACACACAGAAGCTCTGAGCCTGTCCCCGCACTGTCAGGGCACGTGGGTCAGTCCTCAGTGTCAAAAGTATAAGGACTGGAGGGGAAAAATGGGCAAGAGTTCTACAGAGAGCTGCGCGGTGAGGTGGAATTTTGATGGATCCCACGAGATGACAACGGAGGGTGGGAGGAGACTTTTGTGGGTGCAGGTGATGAGCCCCATGTGCTCAGTGAGGCTGGAGGGCGCGGGGCAGTTTCTGGCTTATGAACACTGCTCAGGAGGTCGAACAGCGGCATAACCAAAACTCGTCTTGGAGAGAGAAGAGGATTAAAATTAGGAGGCATACATACCCATGCTGGCCCAGAGAAAAAGGGGAAGGAAAGAAAAATGCAGGAGCTTTGCTCTTAGGGAAAACTCTAGTTTTCAAGATTGTGATTTCAGAGTATCTGATCACATCACAAACTAATTGCCAGGCCACCTCTCGCTGAAGCCTGCAATACCGCTGTCAAAATTTATGGTCTCCTGTAAATAGTCCACTTGTCCACGTGCATATACTGCTTGGAAAAGGTCCAGTTTCTCCATTGTACTGGGCTGGCCAGACGTTTTATGACGAATAGCCCCCATTAGTTTTGTCGTTACCCACTAAGGACAATAGTGAACACCCAGGCATTTGGCTCCCACCTTTAAGGCACGATGCTTGCAGAGAACAATTTCTGGCAGTCATCGAAATGCTTTTCCAAGCTAGTGTTTTCGGCTTCGATTCTCTCAGCGTTCTTTCTGCACACCATTGCGGCTGTCAATCACCTTTGCTTGTCCAGGACCAGTGTGCGTGAATTCCGTGTTGTCACCATGGCTCTAAGAATGCTGATAAAATAGCCCCGCGGGGAGTTTAACATCCACTTCTGGGCAAGGATACATTTAGGAGGAAAATGCTCTTGGTTAACATTCACGCATCCTCATGGTGACGGATATGAACACAGAATGGCACCCGGCCCTGGTCTCGTGTTGTGAAAGCATTCGGGCCGCCCTCTCTTGGAGACGTGTAGAACACATCGGGCAGGAACGTGTTTTGTTTCTTCTCGCTCTGCTCCCCACCAACCCACCCTTCGACGTCAGCCCCTCGTGGTCTCTTGCCTGTCCGAACTCGGCCCATCTGGGGGGTGTGCGGGGACCCTCACAGCGAAAGGTGCCCGGAAGGTCAGGGGCTGTGGGAGAGGAGCTGGTCCGTCGGCCCCTTCACTCCGAGCCGACGGTGCTGGACCGCTGGGCTCGCTGTTTTCCGTTCCAGAGTAGAATCGACAGCATTTGCCTTTCCGTGCCTGGCTCCTTTTACTCAGCGGAACGCCCTTCAGGTGCGCCCCGGTTGTCACGAATGTCAGCACGCCCCTCCTGCGGAAGCCGGAGTGGTGTCCCCCGTGTCGGTGCGTGCGCCGCATCTTTCCATCCGCCCATCCATCCGCAGGCGGGCCACTTCTGCCGCTCCGCTGCTGTGACTGGGCGGCCGCGGGACGGGAGTGCAGACGGGTCGTGAGCCAGAGACTCGTTTCCTGTGGACGTGGACCTGGGAGGGGCATGCTGGACCTCGTTCTTGTCTGGTGTTGGTACCAGGGCCACTCGGGCCTTGTAGAATGACTTCGGAAGTGTTTCCCGCTCTCCAGTTTGTGGAAGAGTTTGGGGACTGACATTCGTTCTCTTTCTGTGTTTGGGAGAATTCACCAGTGGACCCGTCAGGTGTGGGTGTTTGCAGGGGTTGCTGGGATCCCACTGGTTCCTTTGTCCCCACAGGGGAAGTTGTGGGCGAGGGCATTGCTCCCGATGCCGGCTCGGGCTCCGGGTGTCGGTAACATGGGTGTGTGAGTGTGGGTGACCGTGGTGTGTGTGGCCATGAGCAGGGGTCTGATGTGTGTGGGTGCACGTGGAGGGACCTGGGCGCAGGCACCTCCTCTGAAGTGTGGATGATGGTTGCGGGGGCACAGACACTTGGGAGCAGCTGTGAAGCCAGGGTCTGGCCCGTGGGCACGTGTGGCGTGGCCAGGGCTCCGGGGTCTGTCACGTGGGTGCTTGCGCAGAGGTCAGGGAGTATGGAGGCGTTGTCCTGGAGTGGCGCACCGTGGCTCCTTCTTGGGGGACCCTAGCAGCATCTCTCTCTCTGGGGGTTCACAGCAGCAGTGGCTTTTGGCCACCTCTGTGGCAAAAGCTGTCAGGGGCCTCTGTGGAGGGGGCCGAGGTGGTCCATGCTCACAGGTCAGCTGCCCTGAAGGCCTGGGGAAGTCTGTGTCTGTCGCCGAGGCAGTCGGGGTCCCCAGAACAGGGGTTGCAGAGTTGCTTTGCAGAACAGGTCGCTGGGGACACAAGGGTGTCGCTGATGTCCCACCGAAGACGTCTTCCCAATAACCTGTTCGGGATGTCACTCTTTACTTCTCACCCCACTGTGTTGCCATGGGTTTTCATGTGGACTCCCGAGCCCTCTCAGGGCTGCTTGCATTTTGGGACAGTTGTCTTATGTTTGTTTTTGTAGGGGGACGAAGGCCGGTGTCTCACTCTGCCATCTCGATGACAGCACTCTTTCGTGGCACCAGTGACCTGCCCAGCTGCTGGCCGGGCTGGGACCAAGGAAAGTCAGCCTACTCAGGTACCGTGGTCTTGTGGTGTCGACACTACAGGCCGTTCTTCATGTTTTCATGCAGGAATACCATTCCCTGTGTTTGCAGACTCTGACAGTTACTGCATACAGGAGGGGCGCACCTCGGGGGCCCAGAACCCCCAGTGTGGCTATCAGACCCAGCCCTAGCTTTTCATTCCATTCTGCTTTCCCCAGGGCTGGGGTTAGAAACCAGGGTGCTCTTTGAAGTGAAAATGACCTATGAAAACTGCATAGGATCCGGTTTTCATGGTCTGCCGTCCTGTCTTTATAATAAGTGTTTCATCACGTCGAGAGTCACTCTGACACTTTGGGGGAGTCTGGGCACTCCGGGAATGCCGTGTGCAGGCGGAGGGGCCTGAGTTCGGGTTTCTACGGGAGGTGTCATGTGCAGTCTTTTCCCATCTGAATTTAGAATTTTAATTTTAATCCGACAGAAAAATGAGTTGACGTGGCTGCCGTAGGTTAACAGAGAAGCAATCTGAGAGAGATGAAAATCCTCCATATTTGGGGCGGCCAACAACGTGGCTTTATATTTCCACAGCTAAAAGGATTTTCCCCTAACCAAAGCTAGCTCCACATTTCCGCTATTCCTTCAGAGACCTGGAAATGCAGCATTTTGTAATACAGCTATGAGAACTCTGCAACGGTAGCAGGCTTTGAATTGGGTGTTTTTTCTGATTTCTTCCTCCAGGTTGTTTTTTAAAGTTAAGCTTTCGTGGTATGCCTGTGTCACCATATGTATAAGTTAATTTTTGTGTTTAAGATTTTCCGAAGAGATCGGGCAATTGAAAGCTTTTTGGAATTTTAATGCAATTCTTATCAGAAAAGTTGCATTTATTTTTCTGAAAAGGACGTTTCATCCCCACCTCATGCCTGCAGGTTTTCTAGTTCTCTTTGCAGCCAGTGAGAGTGGGCATATATTAGTTCATTTACAACAGGACACTCCAGCATGGATATACTCCAGACACTGGGGCGAATAAAAATATCGAGGAAGGGCCATGATTAATGGTGGCACCTCCGGGGCCACAGGGCTTGGGTTTTGATACTGGGTCTGGAACCGACTAGCTCTGTGGTCTCTGGCAACACTCTGAGCCGACCTCGCTTCCGGCTGCTCCATGGGTGTTGCAAACACACTAGGTTGGCACAGTTACTTCTCTGGAATAATGTAGTGTCGCAGAATCTTAGTTAGTGCTAGGTAGGGGACAATTTTGCCAACCTGGTACTATTTTAAATACTATTCAGTTATTATAGTGATGGCATTTGAAGCATATTAAAATTTTCAGTTACATATTTTCTCTGTGATGTACAATTTGTCTTCATAAGGCAGAGAAATTCTTATTTTTAAAAGAAAATGTCAGCCCTGGCTGGCATAACTCAGTGGATTGAGCTCGGGCTGTGAACCAAAGCACCGCAGGTTCGATTCCCAGTCAGGGCACATACCTGGGTCGCAGGCCACAGCCCCCAGCAACCGCACATTGATGTTTCTCTCTCTCTCTCCCTCCCTCCCTTCCCTCTCTAAAAATAAATAAAAATTAAAAAAAAAGAAAATGTCAGAGTAAGGTTATCTTGAAGTCGAATTGCACAGCGTATTAAAATCTAAATATAATACTATTTAAAAGAGAAGTCCGTGTATGACACACAAACAGTAATGGCGGTCACCTTCGCTGACCAGGCATCCCACGATGGCGCTGCCCAGCCCCCGACAAAGCGAACTGCACTCCCGTGGGAGGCACCGTTCCTGGGGGTGGGGCCTGAGCCTCAGGGGGCGGGGCCTGAGCCTTAGGGGGCGGGTGAGGTTCCGAGGCTGCGTGCAGCGCAGCTGATGGGGCCAGACTTTAAATGCAGGCTGTTAGCTCTGCTCACTAGGTTCTGGAAACTCCCATTGTGTCCTCAGATACACAGGAGAAATATGAAGAATTTTAATATGCAGATGTACCTTTAACGTTCTTAAAGACTTTAGAATTGGACGGATATCATGTAGTTTTGCATTAAATGAGTAAAACAATACAGGCACGTTCTTTTTTTTAAGATTTTATTTATTTTTATTTTTAGAGAGGGAAGGGAGGGAGATGGAGAGAGAGAGAGAGAGAGAGAGGGAGAGAAACATCAATGTGAGGTTGCTGGGGGTCATGGCCTGCAACCCAGGCATGTGCCCTGACTGGGGATCGAACCTGCGACACTTTGGTTCATAGCCCGCACTCAATCCACTGAGCTACGCCAGCCAGGGCAGGCACTTTCTTTGTAAGATGACAAAACTCGACCTCCTCAGTCAGACTTGGAGTTCGGTGTGTGCTAATAACGTTAAAATGCCAGATTGTCACGGAGGATAATTTTCCATGAGCATCGTCTGAGCTGGAAATAGCGAAGTCCGGTGGAGCAGTCTGTAGCTTACACCCGGATGGATGTCTGGAGTCCTCGCTGTGGGGAGGGGACATGCCGAGGGCGGGTGTGGGCGGCTGTGAAAGGGTGGAAGGGAGGGTGTTTCCGGAGGTCACGGCAGTGGGGACACGCGGGGGGACAGCGGGCACCAGGGACACTAAGTCCTTGGGGGGCGATAAGCGGTATTTCCTTAGGCTGAGCAAAATTTCTTTCCTTTTATCGAAGAGTATTGATTCTGGGGCGGTGCCTTGGGTTTGGATATTATAAAGCAAAAGTAAAGGGTTGTTACGATGGAAAGACAGCATTGAAATGTTGAAACTCTCAACTGATTCCTGCTTACTTCTTACTACAACTTGCTTATCGAGGGATTGTGTACCCTTTTCAGTGAATAAAATTGTTAAATATGCAACTACCTCTACCAGGGCTATGATGTTTTCCAAGAAAAGCTGAAAGGAACTCCATATTATCAAAATGCTAGGTTTGCCAAATTACAGATTTTTCTCATTTTCTCTTCCCTGTATGTCAGTGAGGATTAGTATTGATAAGTATATTATTCAAGCTCATTTAGCAAAAAGCAGGCTTGCCATTAAATAGTGCTAAAGTAAAGGTTTTTTAAAAAATAAATCATTATTTTGGTTATATTCCAGATTCCCTGGAGAGAATACAATTACTTGAAACTATTCAGTATGTTAAAAGGAATGAAAATGATTATTTTGGGCATTTCATTAGGCTCTCAATTTCCTGATAATATCGTGATTCCTCAGAGAACACCATACATATGAAGAATAGGGCCAGTTCAATGATTTATCAAGACCTTTGTTCCAGAGATAGTCCAATGAATTTTTTTTGTCACGTAAATACTTTATGACATTGTTACAAACACTGTTCGAACACAAGGACTGAGGTCGGCTTTGGAATGCAAACGACACCCACAGCCATGGCGGATGGGCTGGGCTTTCCTCTGTTATTTCTCAGGGCGTTCCATTCCCACCTGTCAGACACCGCTGCCTGCGTGGTTTCCATATTGCAGCCATTTCTCTGCCGCTGTGACAGCACACCATGTCACACTCAGCGGATGGCCCCCGTGTCCCCGTGGACCAACCACGCCAACGCCCGGGCGGGAGAGACATCTATTTTTGTGTCAGGGGGTAACGAGCATCTTCCTTCCCACCTGCAATTTTCCCTGCAGCCCTTTGTTCACCTGCTGGTCCCCAACCATCCTTCCCGAGGGCTGTCCTCTCGGTGGCGCGGGGCTCTTTCTTCTGCCCCCACCTGGCGGCCCAGGGTGACGACGGAAATGAGAAAGGGCCACGGAAAGAGAATTCCAGCTTGGCGACACAGAGCAGTAACGATGCCGGTGCAGGAGGAGCTCAGTTTTGATGCATTATTGAGAAACCTCTCTCTGCTTCCTGGAGGCTGTTCCCCTGGGGACCGGCGGGGCGTGACAAAGAGGAGACACAGTGACAGGCAGATGAAAGAGAGTCTCGATGACTATGTTTTTTTTCTCATCCGCCTATTTCGGTACTTGCTCAAGGGCCAAGAAAGAAAAAGGAAAAGCCCTCACCATCCTGACTTATAATCATCACACAGGTCCGGGAAATTGCACCTTGTTGGCAGTCTGTCAATAATTATTGGTCTGTTTGTCAGGCATCGCCTGCTACCTGCCTGTTTTTCGCTGGCCTTCTTTGTGTGAAGGGTGTTATATTTTATTTTGGAACAATGTCATGTATGTAGACAAGAGACTTCGACACAGGGATGTTTGTTGATAGAGCGGGCATGGCTGCTGGCTTTCGCTGTTGAGGTGGCTAAGACTGTGAAAGGGGGAATTTTTAAGCAAGAGATCATTTTTTTTTGCCTATATGGTATCAAAAAAATAAGAAAGCACTCATTTTGCCCTTAGAGATTTCAGGTTATTCTACCCAATAATTAGAACCTTTTCATAAAGATTCTGTACTGTCTGTACACCCGTATCGTTTGTGTAGAACATGCACACATGTATATTTTTAATTAAACAATGGAAACAGCTTATCCCTAGGCAAACCCACCCTCCTCCTCCATAGAAAATTAGCCAGCGAGCCTTTGTCTCAGGGGCAGGTTGTCCCAGGGCCCTGGGACGTGGAGGGTTGCGCCTGCTTAGGGTTCAGCAGCAAAGGGCCCCCGTGCCCCACACCCCCACACCCAGGACCTGCAGGGATGCGCACCCTCCTCGTGAGCACACACGTGGAGTGTCCAGCGGTCTGCCAAGGAGGCTCAAGGCTGTTTCCAGTGGGGGCAGGCCGCTCCGCTTTGGCGTCTAGCGGTGGGCTGGCGGGGTTCTGTTTAACACCGCAGGATAAAATTAGGTGATGAAAGTGGGGATATTAAAGAAGACAGGGTCTGGGGAATGATGGGAGGGTGAGCCGGGCGAGGCGAGACTCTCAGGAAAGGTCAACCTACCCGATGGATGGAGGAAAATTAGGATGGGGGGGTCACCACAAGGCAGTGCGTGGAGACAGCGGGGCTCAGATGGAGTGTTCGGGGAGGGCAGAAATTGGGAGGAGGGGACGTCTTCATTGGGGCTGCATTAGGAGGTACCCTTCAGCGTATTTTAATAACACCGTGAGAAGCACGCGGCAAATTGGAGACTAATGATCTCACTCAAAGACACCGCGATTCTGCATCAGGTTGATGTGCAAGAGGAAAACACAAAGTCTGACGGCCTTTCACCTTTTTCTGGGAGACAGGAGGTACAAGGGACCAGAATGCGGGCCTGTACCTGTCCAGCCTGTGCTCCCGCTCGACAGTGAGAGCTGGAACCGCTCAGGCAAGAAGGCGTGAAAAGAGAACGGTGGCAGCGAGGACAGACCTTCTCTGAAAAGCCCGCTCCCTGGAGCAGGAGCCTCTGGGTGGCGCTACGTGGGGACCGTGAAAGTGCGGGCCTATCTTCTGACGGTGAGGCTCTGGCTCGCTGAGGGGCGCTGATCCCCAGGCTCCTACTTCTGAGGCAGGCAGCCCCAACTAGACACACGTAGCTGTCGATTCCCCAAGTCCCAGGGGTGGGAAATGTGGGGATCGTACCACCGGGTGCCGGGCCCACGTGGGCATCATCCCCAGACTCCCGGCTTCCCTTCCTAGGGGTGAAATGAACACAGGAACCGAGGGGACCAGGCAGGCTCCCAGGCTCCCTTGCAGCTGGAGGCTCCGGGCTCTGGAGTGCTGCACACGCTGTGGCAATCTGCCGCGCATATGCTTTCAGTGCTGTTTCCAAAATAGTTATGCGATGCAGAATGATGTCTGCACAGTGTTGACACCGTGGGTTTGTATGCTTGCAGGCAAACATACACAAAACACTGTGTCCGTCTGTGTTTTGGAAGCTGCAAAGTTACATTTTATTTACTTTTCTAGGTTTTGAGACATAATCCTTGTGGTTTTATATACATTTTTTAAAAGAAGGTACTCTGTTCACCCTCATTTGTTTCCTCCCTTTTGGTGATTGCACCAATTGCGTGTGAGTGCTTTTAGAGTTGGAATTCAAGGCATGTTGATCCATTCGCTCATTTAATACACATTTTTGAGTACCTACCCATACCCCTGTTGCAGGTACCGGGAATAGAGATAAATGTAACAGACCGAGTCCTTCTGGAACTTGCATTCTAGTGGGGAAGGGAAACAACCAGAAAGCAAGTAAATGTGCAGTACGAAGTCAGGTAATAACTAGGGCCAGGGGGGAGACACCTGGGCACTCCTAGCCATGCAATGGGGGAGGCGTCAGTTTGATGTTGTTCACGGCGGCCTCTCTCCGAAGACGTGACATTTCAACAAGGAACTGGAAGAAGGGAAGACATATGTCCTGCAAAGACCCGGGGAATGAACTTCCTCAGAAGATCTGTTCCGTGTGGTTTACGTATCCTGAAGGATCGGAAGCGTACCTTGACTCTTAGGGCCTTTAATGCTTCCTCACGAGTCTGCGTGTCACGGTTATCGTGGTCCTTTCTGGGACCTGTGTGGTCGGCTTACGTTATGATGGAAATAAATTCCTTAGATTGCAGCTTGCGGGCTTCTCTGTAGTTGCGACGATGGGCTGTAGTCACTCCTGTTATCATGTCTGGGATCTCATTTCCTGGGAAGATGGCTCACCGGGGAAGGAGGAGCCTCAGGCGGTGTCACGAAGGGGTGTGTGTAGGGTGAAAAATATACACGCTCACATCACGGAGCTTGAGGCTATCTCCAAGTCTGAATTCATGGCAAAGCCAGCTATGGATTAATGACTTGTTTTGCAGGCTGGGCGGTGGGTTAAAAAGACCAAGAAACAATGTTATAACCCCCTTAGACCATCATTCTTACAGGCTCATTTCATGAAGAAACCCTAAACCCACGCGTGTTCCCTTGGAAGAACTGCGCTGTTGGAAATGTTAGCACTTTATTGCCATGGTGTAAACTCTGTAAGAGAATAGTCCTCCACAGCAGCCCGCACTGCGCAGCCTGCCTCAGTGCTGCATTACCTGGGGGAAAATTTGACATACTTTCATAGTCTTTATAAGGTGATCCCCCCACCACCAAAAAAAGGCACTCACAGTGGCCTGCCTTATGTGGGACTTTAATTTGTATGCCTATTGTTGGAATTCGTTAAAAGCATGAGAAAAGCAGTCCCGCTCTTACTCAGCCGGAAGATAAACCCAGCAGAGGGCACCTGCCGTATTTCATGAGCGACCCACACGTAGAAGAGGCCAGGGTGTGAAGGAAGCCTTAGACTCCACATCTTTTTATCTTTCATCGAAGTATGGCTCGGTGATTCTACACTTGCGGTGGGGACAGCATCTCCAGAAGTCACACCGGTGTCCAAGTGGAGGAGCTGTTCAAATCCCGGTGTCAGGACATTTAAAAATGTACCTCTGTTTGCCACTGCGATTCTCTCTCACCGCATCAGGCACTGAGAGACGGACTTCTCATGGGAATCGAGTCCCAGCACAGAAGCTGAGCGGAGCACCTCTGGACTGTAAGGCTGCCCCTAAACCGAGCATACGGCTGTCTCTGGCTACAGCCAATGGGAACTCGCAGTCGCCACCTCGATTTAGGAAGGACTCCCTGGTCGTTTCTCATCCGATCATAGAGCACTTGGAGACCTGCACCTGCAGCATGGACATAAGTCACGTACAAATAAGAGATACGAGCCTTGTCTAAGCACCCATCTCCGGTGTCCCGATTACGTGTACTTCCATGCCGTTTGTGCTTCCAGAAGGGACTTGCTATTTCCTTTCAAAATAATAATGCACCGGCTTCCACATTTTAGCTCTACCCTTCTCCATAACTAGAGGAACTCTGTGCATGCTTTTGATGTGACAGTGGAGTCGCTCCGTCTTTGGAGACTAACAATCAGGCCTTTGTGATTCCGGGGTATACACTATTTGAAAGCTGGAAATGTGGAGGTGAGTGGCCTGGGCCGCTATTGAATTGCTTGGGTGTGTTTCTGAGCAGTTAGGAACAGAGGGGGAACTATAAAGCCAGACTAGAAAGAGTTCTTTTTCCCCCAGGGAGTTTTAGAATTTCTTGGTGCATATGGATTTTAGAAAAAATTTAATTGGGTTCCATTTATTCCTTTGACCTTGGCAATACAGAATGAAGGATAGCTTGACAGTCTTCCTCTAGCAGAGCTGGGGCATTAAATTGCCGATGTTCGCATACTGTTTACACACACCAAAGTTTATGGGTTATTTGTAGGCCACCAGCTCGATGGAATTTCGGTAAGCATTTCCAATCTGTCATTATTCCGTGAGGTCTAAATGAAATCATAGCATAGATTTATTTTGTCAATAGAGCTGTGGGAAGCAGAATAGGCTGGTTTCGGTGACATTGTTTCAAAGACTTATTTCAGCATCTGCCTATATTCTCTTGCTTGAAGGACAACTGCAAAGCCATTGCCTTTGCAGCATTAAAACGTGGCAGCCAGCCCTGGCCAGGTAGCTCAGTTGGTTGGAGCATCATCCCAGTACACCAAGGCTGTGGGTTTGATCCCTGGTTGGGGCACATACAAGAATCAACCAATGAATGTGTGGATAAGTGGAACAAGTTGATAAGCTGGTGTTTCTCTCCCTTGATCCTTTTTTTTCTCTCTCTAAAAAAAGTGAGAGCCATTCCAGAATGCCAGTTTTCAGGAGTTACACTTCTAAAAACACAATGAATGAATGAATGAATGAGTGAATGAGTGAATGGTACATGAACCAACTCATTTGTATAAACAGCATTCAAGGGCTTGTCACAGTCATCATCATGAGTTAGAGAAAACCTTGCCTCCTGGATTTGATTGCTCATCCCTCAATTTAAAAAAAAAAGTTCTCCCGGGAAAATTTTGGCTACTTATCACCAAATTAAAACTCTCTGAAATCATTCCTTTACTTCATAGGGATTGCTGCTCCTGCTAACTGGTTCTGTCCTGTCCTTGGTGGCTGCCATCACTCTGCCCTGTCACTGCCTTGCCGCCCGCTGCTTCCCTGAGAGATGCTGCTCCCAGTTTGCCTTGGGAGAAACAAATCCATCAGCCGCGGCGTCCCACCGGCTGGGGCACGTCCGGCGTGTGATAGGGGAGCCTCCCTCCTCTGCTTCTCGTCGGCAGCAGCCCGAGGTTTCTCCGGGAGCAGGAGGGTCTGTGGCCAGGAAGCCACGGGTTGAATTCAGATGGAAGACTCCTGTCCTCCCGAAGTCGTGTTCAGTTTATTAAGTGTTCCGCCACCTGCTGTGTCAGACCTAGATGAAGAGATCACGGTTTTCCTGGGGGTTTGAAACTCAGGTTAAACAGACATCAGAAGGGAAGGCTCAAATGAATTTTCAGTAAGTGCATCGACAGTCTCGGAGATTTGAACTCTAGCCAACACAGCGCTCTTCTCAATTAATGTCAAAACAGCACCTGGCTTGCAGGCCTGTTGTACTAATGTGGCATCTCTGTTCTGTGGGTTTCCACGTGGCCCTGTTGGAGGCGAGGTTTAATTGTGGCCTGTTTCTGTGAATATCCATCAAACAATTTCAGAAAGAGCTGTAGCTCTTTCCTTGCCCTGAGGCTGTTCTGATACACAGCCTTCTCTCCTTGATTTGTAATGCTCCGTGAATGCATCTAGAGTCGGCTCAGTAAGCGGTGTGGGAAATTTTTCTTGAGGAAACTATAAAAGGTTTCCATTCACACAGTTGGGAATTTGATGGAAAAATATGCATATATGTTTTTTTGTGAGCAAAACAGTTGGAAATTGTTTCCTTCTGAATGTGCCTGATGTCCGTACGGTTTGTGAAGGATAGAGTCCTACGGGTAGTAAACTCTGGCTGGGAGAGACGCAGACAAGGGGTTTTGCTCACTCTTTGTTTTCAATAATTGCACGCTATCAGCTCGCTGGGCTCCCGGCGCTCACCAGTGTGTGGTACCTAGAAGACGATTAGTAGTGGGATCGAACACCGGAGACACGGAGGGAGGAGCAAGTGAAATGCTGGCGGTTTCTAGTGTGGAAGCTCACATGACTCGTGAAGTACAGTTTTGGGGTGTCTGGGAGCCCGAGGACATCTGGCACGTAACAAAGAACACGACGTAGAGAGAAGACAAAGAAAAGTGTGTATCGATTTGCATTCACTTGGTAAATGAACAATACACACGGATGGTTGGGCCCAAGGGTGTATAGAAGCATCTTCTTTCTTTTTGCAAATACTCTACTGCACTTGAATCACAGAGTTGTCCGATCTCTGGAGGACTCCGCTTCGATGTGGTATGCAGACAGTCTGCTGTTTGTTCCCTGGATCGAGAGTTGTGCAGAATGGATGTCTGACACCAGCTGACCTTAGTGTGCCACCGGGACACAAAATCTCTGAGGATGAACCTCCATCTTACTCGACCCAGGCGCATTGTCCCGACCACGACATCACGTGAAATGAGAGTCTCCTTCCCTTACAGCTTGGAAGCTACTTGTGGCTTTCCCGGCCAATTACCTACAGACAGCTTTGAGGATTTCTCAGTCCCACAAGATGCTGTGAACATCGGATTGCTAACTTCTCTGGACTAGCTGCTGCTTCCTCTAAGCTAACAAAAGCTGACACTCCCGAGCCCTCGCATTGCATACTCACCAGAGAATGGTTTTCACAACTTAAAGGGCTCTCCAGTGCTCGTAACTCTTTCTTTCTACTTGTACAGCGAGACAAGTTTTGCAGACTCTCACTGAACAAGAAAATAGACATCAGAGACTGTTGCTTATTTTATCTGCACATCGATTTCACCACGGAAGTCTGCCCTCCTGTTTGCGCTCAGATGCAGTGGGTCAAGGTCAACAGAGGCCTTGCTGACTTAGTCTTAGGATCTCCACTTAACCCATGGGTCCGCACTCCATTCAGACCTTCCTTTTGATGGGCAATGCAGGACTGTGCTCTGTTTCTGGACGGACCGCCTTTGAAACCCCTCAGCTCTTACCTGCGTGCGTCGCTAACCCTTGCTGGAACTCCCCAAAACCTGCTGCTGCGCTTCCTCACCTGGCGGAGAGAGAAACTTTAATGATGGCTATGAGCTGCTCTGGGAGCTCTCCTTGCTTTGATCTGGCCCGCTTGAAACCCTTTCACACAACATACGCTGTGAATTATTTGTGAGTGAGTCCTGTTTGAAAACTGAACAAAGAAGCTATCAAGCTGGATATGGAGTCAGGACCCACTAAGACTTGCCAAATCCAACTCTGTCAAGACACAAAATCTGCACGAGCTGCCAAAACTGTAGCCCTTACCTTAATAAGGCCTGCCAGTTAGCTGGAGACAAGAAAGCGAATGTCTAACCGAAATGCTTTGGGGGTGGTTCAAGATTTTGGTTTCCTGTGGAAGAAGCACCAGCTCTTAATTGCAGCTGGTGTACCCCAACGGAACAGGGCAACCACAAAAAAGCAATGTCAGGAGGCAAGAGGTTCATCACTTAGCAGATTGGTACTCTATAAACAAGCTACGCTAACCCCTCCAGGCTGCCCAGTGAACCCCAAATTCCAAGCCAAAGTGACTTCCTGCCGATTGAGTCAATTGCAGGTCAAACACCTGATTCTGAAATGACGCATTGGGAAAGGTCAGACCGTTTGCCTCACCCAGATGGCTTCTGGGGGCGCCAGGGTCTCTTCGTCTGCATCGGGAGGCCGAAATCGAGTCTCCCCGCAGACAAGCTGTCACCGTCCGTGGAAAGGAACGTTTGCAGATGTCCTAGGAAGCGTGGAGCGGGAAACCCGGGGGGGATCGCGAGCACATCCATGGTGCGTGGCCCAGCTGTCAGGCCCTAAACCCTTCGAAAATGGCGAAGGTGAGGGCAAAGGTGAGGGTGAAGGTGAGACAAAACCACGAGCCAGACTTCTGGTCCATTTAGAACACCTCCTTGTGGATTTCAGCCACTTCCTCCCTGTGTGGCTATGAACGTGGTCTTCATCGCAGACTGCTATCTGTTCTCTGATTGGCTGGACTACTTTCTTTCCCATAAGGCAATGGTTCTGATTGCAGCAAAGCTGCTCTTAGCCTCTGAGTAATATTCATCTATTTATCTTTGTCTAGCAGTAGCCAGAACAGTAATGAAGCAATTTTATAATCACTTCGTTATAGAAGCCTCATTGGCTGCCCGCCTGCCCCCCACCCCCCGCAACCAGCCCTGAGAGAGGTTAGGACCAGCGAATGACCCGTTAAATCAGAAACTTGCAAAACTCTGAGCCACTTCCGTTGCTGTGGTCCATTTTTTTCTCTCGGCTTCCCTGCCTCGTACATGTAACAGGAACTGAGAGGCTGTCCCTGCAGGGCTGGCCACTGGATGTCCCCACACATGGGCATCACCTTCGTCCTTAGTTCTTCTTGCTCACGGGCTGATGGAGCCAAATGTTGTAGGACCTGAAAGCCAAGCTCATGTTCACTAAGCCCACGTGGCTGCTCCCAGAGATAAACCACAGGAAGCACTGCCCAACCGTTAGCCTGAAGACCTGCTCTACTGGCAGGGGAACCAACCCAAGGCAGGTCTTAAATGTTCGTGGAGGGGACTCTGAACCACAGACACCACCCTGAGCCTCCTGAGAGCTGCCCCTTAGACTCTCGTCTGCTGGTTAAAGAGGCAGCACACAGTCACCCTCCAGACATCTGTGCCGAGGGGGGATCAAACCCCGGAGCTCTCTTGGGGTTCTCCAGAGGCAGATGCATCATGAAGTAGACTTGGGAACTTCTGTTCAAAGCCTTTCATCCTGAGAGCGATAGGTTGCCATCCTGTTCTTTCTATTTTCCCTTCTTTTCCTTTTTCTGACCACTAATTTCCTTCCGTGTGCACTTAAGTATTTTGATAGTAAAAATGAGATTCTTAAGCTTCTTCCCGCATTCACACCGAGTTGAGTCATATCAAGCCCCCCTTGGACAGCCCTGGAGCCAGGGGACATCTGTTGCGGCTGGTCCCGGTTCCGACAGCATCTTAGTTAAGGGCCATTGTCTGAGGCTTTCTGGGGATCCTCTGGTTAATGCTTATCTCCATAGTCATTCCCCTGTTTTTGCCAGAGGCTTAAATGCCTTTATGCAGCCACTCTCTCCACGAATGATTGAACTTCCACCTCAAAGAAAACGGTCACAAGAAGCTCCAATGGAAGTCATTAACAAAGGGACTGAAGCTGCTGCTGACCAGCCATGTAGACCAGGAATCCTGAAAAACAACAGCAACAGCAAGAAGATGTGGCCTGGTGATGAGACTTGGGGTCCTTGGGGACCAAGAAGGGAGACCGTGAGGAACCCTGCAGCCTGAGAGCTTCCGTCTGACCTTCATGTGACTTTCATCCCCACAATCACTGGAAACAAACATACATCAGATCACTGGATATTTAATAGTCTAGTGTTTTTTGTCATATTGGAAAACACATTGGTGCTACTTAGCACCACTGTTCCTGGCAGACTTTTCATGAAGCTAGTGCCCACGCATGTTGAGAATGCTAACTTGCCTAGCCAAAGGTTCTTAGGCCACAAGAATAACTCTTTCATTTTTTGAGTGTCATCTTTGATGAAACGTTCCAGGAACAAATTCAGTGGTCCCCATCTTCTAGAGTTTTATAATACCTCTTTCTTTCTTCCTCAAAGCAAAACACATGTGCACACACCCTACCCACTTCAGGGCCTGCTGGGAATGCCCCTTCGCCTGTCAGCATTCTGCCTTGCCTGATTGATTCCTACCCACTCAAACCTGAGGTTCACAAGGGTCACACCGGCAGCGAAGCCTTCCTGGATCTGGGTATATGCTCTTTTTCATGTAACACATACACTAATTTGCACTTTTCCTTCAGTGTGATTATTCGATTATTATCTTTCTTTCCTAGGAAACAGTCAGATGCACAAGGCAAGGGCCGCATCAGGTTGGCAAGTGTTTTATACCCAGCCACCAACCCCAGGGCTCGCCCTGTGCAGCCTCTTTGTAGAGTATCTGTTGAAAGGTGAAAGGAATGGAGTTAACAAAGTAATAGAAATGAATTCGTTCCTAACAGCAGGCAGGAATGATTTTGTTTGCAGGACCAGGAGATGTCTGATACCCATCCATTTCATCTCTGCCTCGTCTCTTTAGCAGGGCTGCCTTGATTCTGGGTTTTGTTTCATGACTGATGGAGCTTAGGGCATTTCATTTCTCCCCCACAGAGAAGCATTCTCTTTTTTAGGTTTGTGACTACTTAGATTCAAATATCTGTCAGATGTTGTTGGTCTGAGAGCTCAGACTATTCTTATGAAAAAGGAGGAGAAGGAAAAGGAGGAGGAAGAGAAACAAGAAGAAGAGAGAGAGAGAGGAGGGATAGGGGAGAAACTGTAACAATGAGAAATATTCACAGCAGACTGAAATATATTTCTATCCTGCATTATTTTTTAGAGGTAATTCAACTTAGTTCATTTACACATTAGAGTTAGCATAAACTACAGTCTGGCTGAAAGAGATCTGATCTTTATTTGATCAGTCAGGGCCTCAATTAGTGTATGATGTGTTTTTCATGCCCTTTTAGAGGAAAAATTGTGAGCTGTCGTAACCCAGCTCTAAATGGAAAGATAATGTCAGAACTTCTTATAAAACACTGTAGGATATTTCAATTCTCTTAGCAAGAAAGAGCACAGATTTAATTATGCATCAAAATGCCTTCTGCGTCAAGTGGAGAGAGGTGGGCATCGGAATTCCTGTGGTGCTGCTTATATTTCAATGTGACAAGAAACCAGAAACTTAAATATCCTAGTGATCCAATTTATATTTGCTCCCATGGTTTCCAGCATGCAGGAATACTTCTCACAGTCCTATCTGAAAACAGAAAGGTTAATGAATTTTTCTGACAATGGGCAAATAGCTTTAAGTCTATTTTTTAAATCCCCAGGCAACACCCGCAGACACGCAGTCTCGTCACCCATGGGGTGCAGGTAATTGACTGCCAATACTGTGCGTACTACCGGTGAGGTCACACGTGGTGACATCGTCCTTGGTTCTGTCGTCCTGGAGTTTCAAAGGGCTGGAAGCAGGGCCTTCCACGGGCAGCACATGCTGGGCCCAGAGGTGGCAAACCCAATATGGAGGCCAAGAATGGCTTCCCACTTGTCTTTAATGAACGCTCAGCTGGAAAGTGGAATCTAATCACAATGTCACCACCACCCGCTCTTTTCTCGTGGATGAACTTTCATGAATGGATGTATTTTCCCTGATTTTAACATTTTGTTAGATTACTGAGAAAATTGACATGAGTCCATTTCCACATTAGTCAAGAGGAACTAATCCATCGCACAGCCAAGACAAGGATGCTGTTGGCAATGAGCCATTGGAGCACTGGCAAGTTCAAGGATAAGGCTAATGCTACACTCTCATCATTGACTGGACTATAAGTCTTATGAAGGCAGGAGATTAAGTCTTAAGTTTGGTGGATGCAAATGATCCTAAAGCAAGATAGCCACATTTTCTTACAGTTTTTTTCTTTATGACCCAGAATGCTGGAGAATATGAATGTGAAAACTATTGCATTATGGAAATATTTTTACACCTGATTTTCAAGTTTGAAAGAAATATCACTTCTCAGTGTGCCCCAGGGACTTGTCTGTGGTAGGCAGAATGGCTTGGAAAAGACATTCACAACCTGGTGTCCAGAACATGAGAATGTGTGAAATTGCATTGCCCAAGGGACTTTGCAGATACGGGTAAGTGTATGGACCTTAAAATAGGGAAATTTCCTTGAACTGCTGGAGCGGGCCCCGTCCAATCATAGGAGCGGGCAGTTGAGTTACGGAAGGTGCATCTGCAGTTTGAGAAGGACTGCGCGGCTGTTGCTGGTTTCAGGGGAAAAGGGGCAACCTGGTGGGGTTGCCGGGAGCCTCCGGGATTGAGGCCCCTGGCCAGCAGCCAGCAAGGGAATGAGTCACTCAGCCCACAGCTGCTGGATTCTGCCAGCACCCTGAGTGAGGCTGGAAGTGGGATCTCCCCCAGAGTCTCCGGAGAAGTACTCAGGCCCTGCCCACACCTTGATTTTGACCTTGTGAGACCAGCAGAGGACTGAGGTGAGCCATGCTAAACTTGTAGTTCTGATCACAGAAACTGCGAGAAAACCTGGGTATGGTGTTAAGCCACTACATTTGTGTGATTTTGTTAGGGTAGCAACGGAAAGCTAATACATGTTAAAAGACAAACTGAGGCATGTTAAAATGTTGAAGGGTCCACGGAGCAAAATTCAGTTTGAATAAGGCAGCGCCCGCGTGGCCTGGAGCCGAGGGAAAGTCAGACGTGAACGGACGAAAGCCAAGAATGGAAACTGATGGACTGGCTGTCGCTTACAGCCTCGCTGGCAGTTTGTGATTGGTTGTCCTAGTTCTTTTTTTTTTTATTTTGTAACTTCGAGGCATTGATGGACTTAGGTTTGGGGTTGCTCACGGAGGCCACCACCGCTTTACAGCCACGACTGACTACTGGCCTCGCTGTTTAATGAAACACACACCTTTCTCACCATTTTAAGATTTAATGGACCACGTGTCTGATCAAATGTGTTGATGTATAAAATATTTTAGAGAAAACATGGATCCACATGTCCTTTCTTTTCTGGGGCTGATTTTCTACAAAGCGTTCCAATTTCTTTGTAGGAAAAAAAGCCCCTCAGACACGGCGCGCTTTGAACTCTGCTGAAAGTCGTGATGAAATGCGTCTGGAGACAGGTGGGAACCGGGCGGAACGTGTCCTTCCATCCTGTGCCTTCACTGTCTCGCCCAGCCAGGCGGGAAGGCGCTGCCTGGAAAATCGGACACCCTGGGTCCCCCTGCCTGCCATGCCTGCATTCGCTCAGCACCTGCCGCCGCCTGGGGCCCCGGCCTCGTTACTCCTGCTCCGGGCTGTGCCCCTGCACATTTTGTCCAGTGGGAGCAGGAAGGAGGCAGGCTGTTTACAGAAAGGATAACTGGTTTTCTGAACCAGTCCTTTTCATTTCAAAGGAGCCGCCCGGAGGAGAGGGATTCCTTTGCCAGACGCCCCTGCCATCCCTGGGCTGAACGACAATGATTCCCTTTGGGGTCAGGGGCACATCACCCGGTTTCCGGCTCCTCCTGGTGAGCAACTTTGAACTCACCTGTGGCATGAGTGAATAATGACAATGAGCAGTCATGTCATTGTAAGTTTTGGAGGCTATGCCACCGAGTACTGAAGTCCAAGTTCTGTGTAAAAATGTCTCCATGGGTTGGCGAGAACCTCGCCCTGGGCTAGGCGCTCTCCGTAGCATCTCCTACGATTCGGAGGACAGCATCCGTGCATCACAGAGAGAGGGCATCCTGCACTTCTGGTCCCCGAGGCCTGCTTCTGCCCCGGCTGGAGACACCAAACCCCAAGATTCGTGAGGCGTCGGATGTACCCTAAAGCCGAGGGAGCGGCGAGTCCTGGAGTGGTCAGTGGTTTCCCGGGCTGTGCAGCGGTTCAGTGAGTCCCCGCCACAGGGGACCGGCTCCAGGGTTGTGCTCGCTGGCTCCTGGCGGCCAAGTCACGTCTCAGCAGGAACCAGCCCGGCGACACCTTGGTCTTGGACTTCGGGCCTCCCAACTGAAAGGCAATAAACTTTTGTTGTTGAAGCCTCCTAGTGTATGGTGCTCTGTTATGGCAGCCTTAGAAAATTAACACACCAATTTTAAAAAATCACTTTCGAGCCCGCTCCAACCACTGTGTGTGTGGTAGGCAGAGTGGTACCCCAAAGACGTCCGCACCCCGATGCCCAGGCCTGTGACTGTGCCGCATCCCATGGAAAAGGGGCTGTGTGAATGCAGTTAAGGTTACGAGCCTTAACACAGGGACGTTATTTGGACTATTTGGGATATTCACATCTATCTCTCTACCATCTACTGAATGCAAAGCCACGGAATACACTCCAAGTTGTCATGTGGGAGAATGGCACTCTGTCTTACATGTCGCCCAAGACAGGAAATCCGGAAGCCTCAGGGAACCTTTGGAAATGACTTCATCTGAAGTCACAACCCAGTGTCTTCCAAGGGCCAGAGGAGCATGTTTTCTTCTGTCGTCACTATTTACATGGGTTAAAAAGAAACAGGACTTTAATTCGAAGTGTCGAAGGACATTCAGGACAGTACCAGAATTTAACATTGGTCAATTACGGGTGAAAAAAATGAAAAAGAGAACTGCCTTTTAGGGTTAGCCTTTCGTGTTTTCAAAAGGACCAGGTGTGAATAGGAGAGCTATTCCACTATTTTCGGTAGCGTTTACTTCTCCATAGGAAATGGAATGGCACAAAGGTAGAGGCCTATATTTCTTATAAATGGAAATAGTATTTTTAGGGTTTTTAAAAATTATTTATTTATTTATTTAGAGGCTTTTCAAAGTGATTGCTTTTTAAAAAAATAAGTCTTAGATTTAACGGCATAGTTTGACAGGTAGGTTCACTTATATCAAGTACATAAGAAAATAACAAAGAACCACCATATAACAAATTGATGTTTATAATCTTGATAATCAAGATTATAAATGTGCAAGAAACTGAGGCGTCTAAGTAGACTCTTCTTTATATTTCTCAGAATGATATCTATGCTTTTTTTCCTTAATATACCGGTAACGTTTTTATTTTTTCCACATTGACTTTTAAATGCTTCTAACACTGACATTTTTGCCATGTATTCTAAGCCCAGTAATTGCCTGCCTTTCCTCTTCTCTCTCCATCGAATCGGCTGTTACCTACAAGTCAGTAACTCACACCCTCATGGGTGACCTTTCACATTTCCTCAGCGCCTTAGTGTCCTTCTCTCCCGCGGCCAGCCTGATGGGAGACACACCTTTCGAGGCACAAGGAGTATCTCTCATGTCAGGAAGTTGGGTTCATGCTCATCTCGTCGGCACTGCAGAATTCAGGGTGTGCACGTGTGTGCACATGCGTGTGAGTGTGTGTAGATGGGCACTCGAGGCCCAGTATTGCACTTGAAGAAGGTGTTCCTTAATGACCTCTGTGTCCAGTCCTTTACTTTTGGTGAGAAACAATTCATCACGATCATTTTAAGCTGGTCAGTGATTACTGATGACTTCTTTTAAATCTCAAGTTGTGTCAAAATCATCGCAGAGAAGAGGCATTATCTTTCTAACACAGAGTTCATCTCTGTATAATCATGAAAGTCATGAAATTCCGACGACATAACTGAAAGCAAGGATAGGAGATGGTGGTATGCACTGTGTGCTTGGTTTTCCAAAGGGATGAACTGAACATTTTTGGCAAGCTCAAGACTGGCCTTCAGGAGATGTGGAGATGTGCCCTCCAGGCCCCGCCTCTGGGTTAGGAGGCACCCGCAGGAGAGACACCTGCTGCGTGTAATCTCCTCTCAGCCCCCCAGCGCCACACCACAATGGAGGAATGACCCGGAGGCGGGGTGGGGAGGCTGCTGAGCAGTGAGGGACCGAGCTCCCTCTGCCTTTGCCGTGCGCTGTGCGGTGGTAGGTTAGTGTTTGTGGAGTTTTATATGAAGGAGGACTCTCGGCTAGCCCACGGATGGGAGGCTTAATTCATTGCTTGGGATTATTAATGCGTGCTCAGCACAGAGGTTCCCAGATTGGTAGGAAGAGAAGAATACAGCGGCTAATTAAACTTCCCATTTACTTTTCAGAGTTCAGTTTGCAACTTTCAAAAGAAAGTGTACGCTTTGGCTGAGGAGATCGTTCTTTAAAAAACATAGATTTAAAATGGCCAGTTTTGCAGAAAAATAATCACTCTACAAGCTTCATTTCAGGGCCGGGGGAGAGACTGCAGAACAGGGTTCAGCATTCACGGCGCTCTCACAAAGTAAAGGGGTCTAGAAGAGGAGAATTGCTACAGTTCCCCAGGTTTTGGGAAAGTCTAATTGGAAATCCTAAGGCCTCATTTTACATGGGAAAGAAAGACATGTAGTCAGTCATATGCAAAATAAAGAGAAGAAAGAGCTGATATAAATTTACTTTCTTTGATTAGACACCCGCTTTATCTTTTGGGGTTTGAGGCTTAATTCCCACCTCTGTCACTTATCCCCGGGGATCCCAGCAAGCCTGGAGCTCCAAGAGCTAGTCTATAAAACATGTTGACTAAATCGGAACAGGCTCTCCTGGGTGGAATCAACCTGCAGGGAGACACAGAGCCTGGTGCCTTTGTGCGAAGAACCTCCCTCCGCCCCCCTCCACAGAATAGCATCCCCCAGCCTAGATGGCTCGACTGGCAGAACGGTTTCAGCCCCGCTCACCCCTGGGTGCGGTCCACTGGTCCATGGGGACCTCTGGGCCATGCGTGGCCAGACAGTGATGTCACGAGTGTATCTTGGTGTGTTATTATTAGGACCCTTTTCCTGCGTTGTTGCCGACCTCTTCGTCCTGGAGCACAAGTTCTGTCTGATCGGCAGCGCGACGGCCAGCAGCCCGGGTTCCCACAGAGCTCCCGTCCGAGTCCTCCCTCCAGGGAAGAGCTCAGGTGGAAGCGGGCCCCTGTCAAAGCCAGTGGGGGAAACCCCTGGGGGCCCTTAGGGTTCAGCGGACTTAGGAGGGGACCCAAGAGCATGGCAGAGGAGCATGAGGACCAGAAACACCAGACTTGGCAGCGGGGAGACAGCAATCATGCAGAGAACCCAAGGGAGCCCAAATGCCCCACACTGAAAGCATTTCTTTCGTTACTGGATTTAGAGAGATGCGTGGAACTATTCCAATCAACGTAGAAAGAATAGACGAGTATGGAAAATGAATAATTCAAGAGCAAGAAACAGTTCATAGAAATTAAAAAATAAATTTGAGCAGCTCTCCACAGTGTAGGACAACAGGATAAAAAATGAGAATGTTAGACCGGGATGCAGTGCAAACGCGACGCAGGACGGCTTGGCGGGTGGGGCCTCTGGCTGTGGGAGGAGTCGCAGCGTCCCCTGGTTCTCATCGTCCCGAGTCCAGGCCGGGTGTGGGTGGTCCGCCTGTCGGTGGTCCTGCTGCGGCCCAGACGGGCCGTCTCCCTGTGTGTCAGGTACTGATGCACGCAGCAAGGGGACATGTGTGTGACTTGGTACCAGCAGAATCTCCCTGCTCTGGCTAGGAAGAAGGGCCCTCAGGACCCCACTGGCCGGTGTCATCTCGTTTTGGTGTTGAACAGGTCCTGCTGTTTGGCTCTGAAGGCAGAGAGAAGGGGGCCTTGGGTCGCCTCTCCTCAGGCACCTGAGTGATCAGGAGACTCATCAGAATGAGAGAAAAGGGAGCGTGGATAACAGCGCATCTGCAAAGAAATGAAAAACAGTAGTGAGAGTGTCTTTATGGGGTAGAAGGACCCAAATCTTCACCCTGAGAGAGTCCCAAGGGGAAAGGAAGTAAAAACAAAAGCCAAACAAACACACAAACTCTAGATCAAAATGGTCCCCAAGGCTTTTATAATAACAAGGATAAGGATAAGTTCTAAACTCTTAGGAATAAGATTAAGCAAAAACCAATCACGTCCCCTACAAAGAAATGGGGATCAGACTGATAGCAGGCATTTTTCTCTCCAAAATCCAGTGCTGGAAGATACTAGAAGGATGCTTTCAAAATTCTGGGCAGAAATTATTTGGAACCCAGATTTCAAACAGAGCAAAGGTTGTCCATCAAGTGTAAGGACAAGAAAACATCATTTCCGATATATGAGTCCTCAACACAGTTACCCCTCACCACGCCTTTGTTGAGAAAGCTAAGTATTCCAACACAACGAGAAGTACACTATGGGGTGGGCATGTGATCCGGGAAGGACTGGCCCACCCCAATGTGTCCCTGGGGGAGTTTCCAGAGCGGCAGCTCACGGCGCTGCCAGAGCTCGCACTGGAGCGAGAGGGTGGCGGTCTCCGGGGAGAAGGGTGAGAGGACTCCACTCACTAAACAGTAGGAGTCAGAGGGCAGAGAGTTAAAGCAACACCAGGCTCTAGGAAGAGACAAGTGCCGGCTCCAAGCTGAGGTCCAGCACAAAGCCAACTCAACGGGGTCTCCATAGGCAGTCCCTGGTGGAGGACAACGAAAGGAGGACTCGCTTGGCATTGGTGCTGCGACCTTTGTCTTCTCAGCATCCCTGGGGCGTGGCCCTGGGATGTGGAAAAGAAAATACAATTTTCTCAGGCAAGGTCACCTGAATAGTGAGTGTTTATGTAGTCATCACACTATAATTCTGCTTCATGGTCTTTTAGGTTCCAGAACCAACCTATAAACAAGGCGTGGAAGGTTTGATTGTTGTGGCAGACCAAAAATCCATGTTCTTAATTCTGAAAGCATGAAAATCCAGTTGTGCAGAGAGCAGGTGGAAGGCAGAACGAATATAGTGAGGACGCCAATGTTCTCAGCTTACAGAGTGAAAGTCGACTGGTGTCAAAAATTGATATAATGGGAAATATTTAAATACATTATTTAAGGCTACTCAAGTAAGTAATAGGAAAGTTGATGCAATTATAACTATACAAGTTTATCAAAAGAAGACATAGTATGAGTTAGTATAATCAGCAATACTTTTTACTCTTGTCATGGGGTATCAAAAATATTGTTAAAATTGGGAAATAAAGGTATAAACATATTCCTTAGTGTTTTGTGCCTAGTCTAAGAGGTTTGAAAGGGAAAGAGGGAAGAGCATGTCCCTGATGAAGGACATTAGAATGGTAAGGTACCGGGAGGGAGCCCTTCCCTACCACTTGATTTATTACTATGTGCACGTACTACTTTCACAGAACATGAACAATCACCCAAAAATACTTAGAGCATAGCCCTGGCTGGTGTGGCTCATTGGACTGAGTGCTGGCTTGCGAACCAAAGGGTCTCTGGCTGGATTCCCAGTCAGGGCACATGCCTGGGTTGCGGGCCAGGTCCCTAGTGGGTGGCGTGTGAGAGGCAACCACACATTGATGTTTCTCTCCCTCTCTTTCTCCCTCCCTTTCCCTCTCTCTAAAAATAAATAAAATAAAATCTTAAAAAAGAGAAAGTCATTAAAAAAGAAAATAGAGTATAAAGAATTCTATAAACATGAAAATAATTTGGTTATTATTTAGAATGTTACCTTATTTAGTGTGTCGCTATTTAATATTCAGCATATTATCACACATATACAAAAACTACTAAATTTTTGTGAAATGTTGAAACAACATCAATAAAGTGAATGTTCCAATTCACTTCACCACTCTGGTGATAACACCCCGTGGCTGGTCCTATGAGACCATACTCTGTACACTCATGTTACACGTGGCTGTGCACAGAACAGCTTGTGTGATCTTGTTTTACTTGAGAGCATAATTTGAACGTAAGTAGGCCACTCTAAATGTTAGCACTCAACTTCTTTTTAACCTGGGAATGTGTCTCAGAGCGACTTCGAGGTCACTCTGACCGCTTTGCACAGCTTCATGGTCCACTTCTTCCTGTGCACACTTTTCTCATCCCTAGGGGCAGCATTTCTGGGTGGTAGTGTGTATGCATGTTAAACTTTATACTCTTGCATCGAGTGCATGATAATGCCTATCTCTCCAAATCTTCACTGACAAGGGGTGCAATTAATGCATTATAGTGCTATGTCAATATGTTACCGTATTATTGTTTAATATAAATGTCTTGATTCATGGTGTGTGGTGGGGTCATCCGATTTGCCTCTCAGGGGGCAGGAGTGCTCACGTCACTTTCTGGGCAGAGGTATGGGAGGAGGGGAATGTATTTTGGGTACCTAAATGTCTGAAATCTATGACAACGAATTTCTCACTTTAGATGAAATGGAGAAACTTAGAGAAAAATGCAGTTCCCAGAACCTGGCACAAGAAGAAAGTCTGAAAAATTCTGTATCTATTTCAGTAGTTGAATCTATTTGAAATGGAAGAGGAATTTCATTTTACATCCTGGATAGGTTCCATCCAATTGGCACTGGACTTTTAATGCAGTTTACAATGCTCTCCGACATACAGAGGTTTTAAAAGTCTATGCCGGGTGTGCGAGGCATTGCTCCTGTCCCTGTATGTGGCTCGCTGCTCCTCCCGGGAAAACAGCAAATTGCTTGCTCTGGCTCCCGGGGGTTTCAGCATGGCCACATGACTGCCTTTGTCCAATGACACGTAATCAGAAGTGACAGGTCACTTCCAGGTGAAAGAATTTAAGAGTCAAATTACAATTCTCCATGCCATGCTTCCCCTGGGGCCCCGGCTGGGGAAGTCACATGTCCCCCATGGTCAGCTAATGGGCGAGGAAGGGATACAGATAGAAAACAGTTGGAATGCACGTTTAAACCCAGTTATACGATGCATTATTTTACCTGTAAGCAGATTCAAACACTGTTACACTGGGTAAAGTCCAGCTGTAGGCTGTTTACTAGAGATGTAGCTTAATCAGAAGCAACCAGAAAGGTTAAACATAAGGACAGAGAAGCAGATTCGGGGACCCTAATTAAAGACAGCTGGTAGGCATACACTGCTATCAGATTGAGTATTACGTCAAGAAGCATTGCTAGAGATAAAAACTGACATTCTATCATGATTAAAGGGTAATTCAACCAGGAATATTTATCAATTCTTAATTAAAATAACCATAACTACTGTTAGCACAATGGACAGTGCATTGGCCTTCTAGAACCTGCTTTTACGGCTCAAATAATATAACTACATAAATATAAATATACAAAACCCAAATTGACCAAAATAAAAGGAGAAATATACAAACCCACATTTGTCTCACAAAGTGGCAACACAGCAGATAAAATATTGGAAGGGCTATAAAGGAACTCAGTGTCTTGATTAGCAACACTACTGTTATATGAAGTGACATGTAAAACACTTCCCCCGGAAACTAGGACGCATGCTCCTCTCACATGCCCATACATTATTTAACCCCACTGACCGTGTGTAGGGCCATAGAGCAAGTCTGCAGATTTTAAACAACTAAAATCTTATGGAGTATGTTTGTTGATCACAATGAAATAAGCTAGACACACAAAAAAAACAATACTAACTAGGAAATAGTTGAACATTTTAAAATTGAACAACTCCTAAATAATTCAAGAAAATGCAATGAAAATTAGCAAAAATTTAGAGCTAAAAGATCATGAAAATGACACCTCAAAACTTGTGATATCTAGCTAAAAGTTCATTTGGACAGGAATTCATTTCCTTAATTTACTAGAAGAGAAAAAAGTTGAAAATCAGTGACCTACATATCTATCCCAAGAAGTTAGAAAAAGAACAAAAAATTAAGTTCAAAGCACATATACAGAAAAAAATTAAAATGAGACAAATATATCACAAAATATAAAACAGAGAAAAACAATACAATAGAGATAACACCTCTCCCCCCAAAAAAACCTGAAAAAAAATCTGGGCTTTTAAATAGACCAATAAAATTGATTAACCCAGAGTAAGACTGATAAAAAACGTTGACAGAACAAATGACCAATGTTAGGAACTTCAAAAGGACACCACTACCAACCCTGCAGAAATTACAAATATTCAATAGTATAAGGGGAAATGACGAACAACATGATGACAACCAATGTTTACTTTGGAGGCATAAAAGGGGGCAGCTCAAGAAGAATGCATTTTATCAAAAATGGCAAACGAAGAAAGCCCGAGTCATTCCGTAAGTGACATAATGTTTTACAAATGAAAAGAGGGGGTGCCTAGAAGGTCAGTAGATTTGTGCGAGTGGAAAGGGCGTGGGGTGTTAAACTTGAGAAGCTTGGGACGGAAGAGGATGGTGTCCCCTGCGAGGCTGGGTGGGGCAGCACCCGGGAGCAGGCGGGAGTCCCTCACCGCCACCTCTGGGACTGGAGGCCCCGGTGGGAAGGCAGGAGTCACCGTCATTACAGCAGTGGGGGAAGTTCGCTAGGAGAGGGCATTTCTATTTTTAATTAAGGAAAAGGGTTAGGGGGAATATCATGGCAGGAGTTCAGGATTTTTGGAAATATCTGAAATTCAGAAACTTATAGGTTAATCATGAAGATGCATTATCAGAAAGTTTCCATACGAGTTTGTTAAAGAAAGCAACATGGAAATGCTATGTTTGACTAAAAAATTGACCTTGTTGGTATTTATTTTGATGACTTCTGTCCTACTTGCCAGTGGCCGTGGGTACAACAGGCATCTCTGATGACCCTCCTCTTCCTGAAGCCTTCATCCGTCTGGAAGGCTAGTTAGCATATGGGGTGGAAGGGTGGGACGGGGTATCAGTGTCTGTTATCTTCATTTATAAGAGAATGAATATTTTAAAAGGCTAATTTACATTTTTAAAAATATAGATTGTGTGAAAAACATTCGCGGTCCCAGTATACACAGCTCTGTGAGCACAGCCGCGTGGAAATGGCTCTGACAAAATCTCGGGGATCCCTGTGGGAATATCATGCAGCGACAATGGAGAGGGTCGCGATCAACCAAGCGCCCCACCGTTCTTATTCGCGCTCCCCCGCTGTGGGGATGGGCGTCTGTGTGCACTCGAGGGGGAGGGAAACAGAGACAGGCGGCCTGGGTAACTTTGCCAGTGTGCTCAGTGGGCTTCCCCGTAGACAGATTAACGGTGTTTGCTGGCATACGCTTATCTGCAGAATGTTCTCAAGGGGAGGTCTCTGTTGAAAGAGAGCCACGGAAAATAAGTTTCCTAACACAGTGCCACGTAGCTGGGTATAAAACGGATGCGCTTCCAAACCCGTGCGTTGGCAATGGGGGGAAATACCTTCGAAGTGAGGCCCTGAGACATTGGTCTGCAGCAGGAAGGGCCGACTTGGGAGCACCCCGAGACCCCGGACACCCCCATGTTTAGTCTGAACTTCTTGCTCGATGATCTCTTTGACAGGAGCAGCAAAACCTTTGACAGATAAGCTCTTGAGTTCATCTCAAGACGGTCTGGAGTGACAGCATGATTCTGCATCTTTGTTTGTTCAGGCGTCTCTGTGACTCTGGTCTCAGGAAAGTCTTTTTGGAAGAGCCGAGCACAGGTGGTTTTGTCGAGGAGGTAGGTGAAAAGAGCATGAACAAGGGTAAAAAAAATAAAGAATAAAGTCTGTGAAGGGTTGTGTCCCTGGGAAGGACAAGGATGAAGTTCCTCAAACGGCAGGGACAGGTCGTGAAACGCACGGGCCGTGCTGAGGTGTGCGGCCGTGGGAAGGGGAAGCATCACTGGGTTTGTACAGCAGAGAGGCGCCCAGAGTTGTAGCTAGAACAAGGGGGGGACCCTCTGATGCTCATTTGAGGGTGGGCAGGGAGATGGCAGGAAGCCCTTAGAGCAGCCCACATGGCGAAGGCGTGCACCCAGAAACCGGTGCTGGGGGTGCAGCCTCGAATGGCTTTAGGAGGAAAAGCCTTCAGGACCTGCCGGTGGATTGGGTCTGGAGCCTGAAGCAGCGACTGGAGTCCTCAGGGAAGACGAGGTTTCTAGCCTGAAAGACAGCTTGGGTGTGGACGCGGTGGCTTGAGTGAGGGCGTGCAGGAGAAAGCGGGCCAGGAGGTGTGTTCTGTTTAAACAGAGGAAGCTGGGGGTGCGATGGAGGCCGACACACCCAGAGGTGGCGGGGCCCTGGAACCCAGAGAAGCTCAGGGCCCGGGGCTGGGGCAACGTGCGTGCGGGCAGCGTCTGCAGACAGTTTTGGTCACAGCGGCGGGAGTCGACGGGGAGGGCAGAGAGCAGAACGGGCAGAGCGCTGTCCGCTTGCTTCACAGCTCTCATCGCGCTCGAATGACCGCTCTCACTGCAGGACTCGGTAAGGAAACTTACCGAGACCCTCTGTTTAGAGAACACAGAGGATTCCCCTCCTGGGTCACTCGGAGAATCAGCATATTAGCGATGATATCGCCCCATTTCCCCAGGAGGCCAGTTCTGTCGTGCACAGTGGAGTGTACACATTTGCTGGCTCTTGTTGTTCTGGTGAACAGGGAATGCTGCCCGCCCCGGTAGAAGTGATGAGAAAAGCCCACATTGTTCTAGAGCTTTCTCCATGTCAGAGATGTCACACGGGGACCAAAGGACACCTCTCATTGCATGTTTGTCATCGTGCTGTAGTCAGTGAGCTCTCGATCACTGTCACACAAGCGAGACTGCACTTACACGGAAGTCCTTCATGTTTTTTAGCGGGGTGACCTAGATGCCAACTGTAAGCTAAACGCTCTTCCTGCTCTTGTTAATAATATCAAGGGATATAAATACCTTACCTTCCCGAAAGTTTTTCTGGTGTGTAAGTAGCTAACAACTATTATGTATTGTCAATTCATCGTCTTATGAGATTTCTTTATTGCTAAGTTGGGGTGATTGCTGCCTTTATTAAACTCGGTGCGATATTGGATTTTTTTCAGTACACATTTTCATTTTCCTGGGTAATAAGGTTTTCCACAATGCAACGCTGTTCATTTACTGCTGAATTTTCACTCTCTGAGCTTCTGTTGTCACACACAGTCGAAAGCGCAGAAGCCTAAAGAGAGCATCCTGTGACCAGGGGTTTCTTAGCCTTGCACCTTTGGCAGGTTTGCACAAACGTCACCTGTCATTCCACTGCAATATGGCCACATGGGATTTGATTCTCATTTTGGAAGCTGTTTTGTCTCCCAAAGAAAGCCCTTCTGCTTTCCTTTCCTTTCTGTTTGGTTCTTTTTTTTGTTAGTGATGATAAGAATATGACACGTAAACTGACACCCACAAATGGAGAAACATAAGTATGAGAACGGACCCAAGTTCACAATGCTGACATCAAGGCAGCTTAATTATAGCACACCTTCATTACAGTTTTTCCTACCTGCCGAACTGCTTTCTCACTTTTGCATTTCTGATTGTTGTGGTGTTTCCTTGGCTCGTACTTAGTGTTTTGTGCTGTGCCTTTGCTTTACGCAGAGGTATTTATGGTGTAGCTCTCCACTGCTGTTCATTGTAGAGACCTTTCTCATCGGGAATAAAATTTCTCTTCCTTTAAAAATCCAGTCATTTTAATGCGGTCTTACAATGACTTATCACTCAACAACGGTGTTTTGGATAAAATGTTAATTACACCATGAAACTTCAATGATCGTAATGATGGCAACACTTGGATTTCCATGCTTTCATCTCTGTGGTGAGTTAACCCTTTCTGTCATGACAGTGTGCTGCGCAGTGAGCTTGGTTGGGGACCACCCAGCAGGCCCAGCCTGGCCACACAGATGAGCCCTGGGACCGTGGAGCGGTCCTGGAAACCGCCTGGGTCTCAGTGTATGCAGCCGACTGAGGACAGGATGTCACCTCCTGGCTCTTGTTTCTGATACTAATTTTTGCATGTGCTTTGTCTTCTCTTTTGTCTCCGCTGTCCTGCCCCCAATTCCCCCTTCTCTCCTTAACCATTTTCCACGGTCAAGGCCAAGCACTCACCCTGCAGCCAGCAGCACCTTCTCTGCAGGCATTCGGAATGAACAGCCGTGGAGTGTTTTTGACAGCCCTGGCTTCGTGACCCCTTGGGGAAGGGACAGAGACAGCTTGTGTGAGCTGTGCGAAGACGTGCTGAACCAGGAACGAGAAAAAATAGATGCTTCGAGCCCGAGAGGGAAATATTGTTTTGGAAGTTGAAATATTAAAAATGCTCCGGATTTATTGTGCCTTTGAGGCTGAGTGTGCTTTGTGCCGCCGCCGATTTTATATGAGATGCTGCTATTTCTGTCAGCTGGCACAACACGATAACATCTTTTGATCAAGGTCCCCGAAACTGTGGGCTGGAGGCCTCGAGGGGTCACTGGAAGAAAGGGAGTCCTTTAAATGTCAACAAAAGGAAAGGACGCTGTCATTTCCTACTGGTGTCTATTTATATGTACCTGTGCATGGGGGACATTTGCTTTTCTAAGCCCTCTCATTCTTTCTCCAGATATTTCTGTAAACATCGGCAAGTCATATTAGCGTACAGGGAGCCCGTTTGCAGACCTGTTTGTGTGATGTTGATGCAAATATCAAAATGCACCGAGTGCCAGAAACACCAAGGCGTTTAAATTACAGGTGGAGGAACAGGAGTTGTTTGTTCATGCAGAGAAGGAAATCCAGAGAAGAGTTTATTGATGGGTGAGTGCAGACAGCAGATAGCTACCTGCTTATTAATCATTGAAAAGAAATGGAAAGATGAACACTTTTCAGGAAAGGACGTTCCACCTGTGGGGACCGAGAGAAGGGAGTGGCGCTGTGTGAAGGACTTGGTGTGACCCCTGGACTTTGTGTAAATTCCAGCACACTCTGCTGGCAGTGGTGGGCAGGGCGCTACTCCCTGGGAAGCTCAGTTCGTTAGCGGGGAACCTCAGGCCGTCTTAGCTGTTTTGTGCTGAAATTCGAGGATTAAGGGGAGTGTCAGTGTTGCACCATAAACACAACAGTACCGAGCACGATGTAAATATGGCAACGGATCGATACTTTGTAGACAAACCGTGTGTGCAATTGCAACTCGATGTGTTTTTTACAGCGTCTTACTTCTGTTTTATACACTGCTTTATATCATCAATAAATCCTTGGTAGTTTAGAAGAAAATGGTAAAATGTAAATGTGAGTAAAATTAGAGTTCGGAAACATGTAAATTAGAGGAGGAAGCAGATTTCGGGGGGAAATTGGATCCCGACTGCACCGCGTGCACGAAATGATGGTCAGAGCTGAGGCGTGCATCTGGGTCTGAGTCGCTTGCAGACATAAACAAGGGAGGAATTCGTTTCTGCAGACCTCATTGTTTAATGAGGCACCCCGAGCTTGTTTGGATATGGGGTCTGAAGAGCTTTTTCTGGCTTCTCCAGAATAAAAATTTCCCTTGGGGCTTCAGAGAGGAGTTGCTGAGTGACTTAGAGACAGTACCTTCCCGCCAAGAGCACGGTATAAAGTCCTGCTGAAGAAGGGGCTGTTTCTCCTACCGCCCCCCCCCCCCGAAAACCAAGGCTGCAATAACGCATCGCCACTGGGGCACAGCCAGGGAGTGTAGATCAGACGGTCATTTTCCTGATGAGGTTGGTGGAGACCAAGATAAAACCTAGATTATTATCAAGGCTCAACATTTCATATGGAAACAAATTCATTTCTCAAATATTTATGGAGCAAATACTATGTGCAAACTACTATGGAAACACTTCTGGAAGGGGGAGGTCACCACCAGGGACTCTTCCCATCTCCTCTTGACTCAACACCCCCCTCAGCACCAGGGTTCGCTCTGAGCCAATGACTCCGTTTCTTTGGCCCCAGAGAAAACAGAAATCGTCTAAGACCTTTCCCCACGATCTGCTCCAGCCTCTGGCCTCCCTGCACCTGTATGGTGAACTCTGCCCGTCCTTGTCCTAGGCGTGAGCCGTCACTGAGCCATCGGAAGCCACATACACTGGAGGACAGTATTCCAACAGTTCCAGTCCCTTCACCTCCTGCATCACCCTTTTCTTTCTTTCCTGGGTCATTCTTATCAGCGTACAGGCTGGTCCTCATTTTCCCTTAAAAATGTCTTTCCCCTGCCACCGTATCTCCTTCGTCCATTCTATTTCTCTGCTCTGCTTATAACAAGAATCCTTGAAAGATTTTTCAATGTCTGTTTTCGCTTCCACAAACTCGAATCAAATTTTGTCCCCATCTGTCACCCCAAACTGCTTTTGTCAAGGTTATCAGTGTCCTCCCTTTTGCTAACTGTGAAGGACAGTTCTCAGTCCCGATGGCCCCTTACCCACCTTTTGTCCTGGTGACCACCCCCTCCTCCTCGCATCGCTTTCCACTGGGCTGCTCGGACCCCACCCCCTGGATCCCTGGAACCGCGTCCCATATAGACGGCAGTTTCCTTCTCTCTCCGACCTGCTGCCTACAAGCTGGCACAGCCTGGGGCTCACTGTTCAGGTCTCTCCTCTTTCCTGTCTACAGCCCGTCTCTCCTGGTTTAAACTTCCCGTGGACCAGCAGTCACCGGTCTCCCCCACTTGCTTGTGGCTGCGTGCTCACCCTCGCTCCCTCTCCACCCAGGGAGTCGGCTGAAGGCTGCCAGGGACCGAAAGACTCTTGAGTTGAGTGGACTGTGGCTCAGGCGTTGGCACATTTTAGAAGCACATTTCACGATAACGTGCAGCCAGGCTGAAGAAGAGGCACATACATTAGGTGGAGATGAGAGCTCAATTCTGTGCAGAAAGAGGAAAAGGCCTGTCCTCTCCAGGCGCACCCAGTGGGTCACTGTTCAGTCCTGAGTGTCTTTGAAATGCCGTTCTTCACGTCCATCCACGCCATCCACGCTTTACTTGGCTCAGTGAGTGAGGCGCATAAATACAATGCATGAGAGATCGAGTAGAAGGATGAATACAGCGATCAGCATATGCTAGTTTTTCACCATCCCTTGCTTTAAATTCCTTGCACTTAGAAAGCTGTATTATTATTTTCTAACGGTTTTCCTGGCCGGTGTTTTAGAATATGTTCTAGAATAATCATAAATTAAAAGATGGAATTTTAGAAGAACAAAGTAGATTGTAATTGACAATGTGCAATATAATTCAATATTGGACTCTGTGTATGTGTCTAAGTTATGTCTGGGTTAGAAGCCTTTTGATGGTTTATTTTATTTGTCCTAGTTCTATTTTTTTTATTAAACAGGCTTTGTAATCATAAAGTATGATAAATGACAATTTAGGGATATATTTTACTTTTGAAACAAAACCTCACAGCATATTACTCTGTATGTATTTTACATATTTGTACATATGTTATATATTTTTATCTTATATATATTTTTAAAGATTTTATTTATTTATTTTTAGAGAGGGAAGGGAAGGGGAAAGAGAGAGAGAGAAACATCAATGTGCGGTTGCTGGGGGCCGTGGCCTGCAACCTAGGCATGTACCCTGGCTGGGAATCGAACCTGCGACACTTTGGTTCACAGCCTGCACTCAATCCACTGAGCTACGCTAGCTGGGCATTTTTAATATTTTATTTTATACACTTTTACATATTTGTTTAAATTCTTTGCTCATCTTGTGATTCTTACGAACAGCAGTACTTGCTTACGTGCTCTGTTAAGTACGTTAAAAAACGGCACAAAATTCCACGGACTAAAACTCCAGTTATATAACACAAATTCACAGACACCGAGCTGGGAATGTCCTTTGCATTTTACACAATCGGACTCTGGACTGGCGTTCAGCAGCCCTATGTGAGTTTTCACTCGCTGTCATCACTTTTTAAGTAAAAGCGTCTTTGCTGCACAGGCTCAAGAGAAACCACGTACGTAACGAAACCTGACGAGCCCACCGTCCGGAATTGCAGGCGGCCTGCACTTTCCGGCTGCGGCTCCGACCTTCTGTTAGTAACCCGTTCCTCCTGCGAGGCTACCCCTCTCTGCAGCTTGTCGCCGGGTAATTTAAGGATTAATTGCCTCAGGAACCAAGATTAGGCAAGTTGTTTTATTGTAATGAAGTCAAAGAGCTTCTTGTTAGTGACTCTATCCACACAGCAATCAGCATGTATCAGAATAATGCAGTTTTGTCGTATTTGGCTTGGAAGAAAAAAAAAAAGAATAAGAAGGATTGGATCTTGCTCTTTGTTCTCTCCAATCATGCTGCTCGTTAGGATCCTCGTTAGGATCGCACGTCTGTTTCCAGAATGACTTCGGCGCCAGCGCTGTGCTCTGACGCAGCGGGCTCCAGTCGGAGTGTGTGTCCTAGGGCGCTCTGAGCCCTCGCTTTCCAAATGCACGCCAGGAGCGGGTGTCCGGAGCGCCCGGGCAGAGCTCGCCCCAGCCCCTTCTGTCAGCTCCTAAAGAGCAGGGCATTGCATGATTCGGCTAGCAAGTATACAGAAGGGAAACCCACACGATGCGTGGAACACTGAACTGATGCTCAGTTGTCTACAAATTAAAAGTGACTGTTTTTGATCACGGAACTCACTCATTTGGATTGTGTTTCTATGCGCCTCCCCTAGGAATTCGGAAAATTTCCTTGCCCTCTGGAGGCCTTGCCTGTTGTTTGGGATTCTTGACTGTAGGTGGCGCTGTGGGGTGGCTAATCAAGAGCTCTGCTCGGATGGGTTTTGAGCCAGGACTCTCAGAAGGCTGATCAAGGATATACTGGATTTTAGAGGTGTTTTCAGGTTTGTGTATTGTATGGAACAGGTTAATTCATCATACCCCTTAATTTACCTGTTCATGGCATGCCACTTTGTGCACCGTCACGATCTGTTTTTCACAGGATAACAAAGGGTGGTCTGGGACAAGATACAAATCTGAGTTAGCAGATGCTTATCCATACTGATGCTGAGCAAGTCATGCCATTTCCCACCAAATCGATGCGGAATTCGAGCTCACCCATCCCACACATAATGTAAATCCTCAGGACCCGGAGCCCGAGTGCCCACGCCTTTCCCACCAACCTCGGCCTGGTACCTTCTCAGAGAAGGTACCGCTAATAGAGCCCTGCTTGTTGCTAACCACTCGCTGATCTTCAGTTCCTCACTGTGTTGGCAAGGAGCATGGAGTATCCTGCAGCAGTCATGGCATCCAGTGAATTTAGTTCTTATCCATCCTTGACACCTGCAGACCGGGAGGTGAGGAGGTGAGAGCCACGACACCCACCTGAGAGTGACCTTTGAAGAGCTAAGTACCCTCCGCTGACACCCAGCCCCGGGCCCTCACTCCAGCTTCCTGGAGAGTCGGGAACCCTTTCCCTGACCTGCTCTTCGCTTCATTGTCTGAAAGACACCCTGAGGGGCGGGAGTGTTTGCTCCACAGCCCGGAGCCTGATGAAGGGAACAAAGAAGGAGCTCTGAAGGAATAGATTCCAGGAAGTCTTCCTCCAAGTACAGGTCAGAGACACCCTTTTGATCATAGGGTTAGCATAAAATATAAGTATCAATATATTCTTTAAGATTTAATCAAAGAGGTTTTAACACGTAGCTCTCAAGAATGGACGGTGACCTTACAACTGGACTATACAAATAAATCACATTCCACTGACAAAAGATCATGCACAATGAATGATCGAACTTTCAGAGACTAATAATTTGTCGTTAGTTATTAGTCTTATGTTATTGTGATGCATTCTAATCAACAATGACGTTTATGTATTTCAGTTTAGTTTTTCAAGCACTTTGAATAGCAGAAAGAAGAATGTTTTCAACTGCTATCAATCAATGAACACTGATTCATTGAACATCTGGACAGGAAATTTCCAGCGCAGGGAAACAGAAAAGATTCTCTGATGAGCAGGGACACCTCATAAAATTTGTGAATGTTTTTTTATCCCCACCCAAAACACGGTTATTGATTGTAGACAGAGGGGGAGGGGGGAGAGAGAGAGAAACATTGATCAGCTGCCTCCCTCACATGCCGTGATGGGGGACCAAACTGAAACCTAGGTCTATGCCCTGACCAGGAATCGAACCTGTGACCTTTCCGTTTACGGGATGACATTCCAGCCAACGGAGCCTCACTGGCCAGGACTGTGACTGTTTCTTAAACTATAAAATCAAGCATGGCGACCTGCTTGCACCTCACTCTGGAGGTTCTAAGCTGGACTTTTGTTGAAGCACAATTGAATGTAAAAAATTGTATTCCACACAACATCAACGTATTTTATGAATCTTAAAAAAAAAGAAAAAGACAATTTGGCTTCTAATTCTGCAATCATCCCCTGTGTTGCTGCCTGAGTATTATTAGTCTGTTCTGGAAGCGAGAGTAACAACTCATGGTATACTTCCACAAATGGGAGGAGTTAATGAGGTCTTTTACCATATGATTATGTTCTCTGCTTTCCCATCTAATTTGCGGTAGGGTAATTCCACCTGTATCCCCCGTCTCTTAACGAGGACGAACAGCGGCACAGTCTGTTTGGGGGCTTTCACTGTGCGCTAGGCACCGCAGGCCTGTTCCTCCAGTGTGCATGGTGCTCGAGAGGAGGAGGGGCCGTTCTCGGAGCAGCCAGTCTGCCGGGCTGGCTTTCGGAATGAGCTCCAACTGTTGAACTGTCGAGAAGACCAGTAGGAGGGTGCTGGCCAGGTCTCAAGGCGAATTGTTGGCCACAGGGGGACCCGAAGGGCGAGGCAGGAGAAAGGGGGTGCGCACATTGTCCCGGCCCAATCTCTCAGGCTCTCAGCTTTTAGCAACAGAGCCGGCCCTTTTTCAGGTTGCTCCAGGTAGCAGCACTGAGCCAACTACCAAGTCTTCACCTCATGACAACCTAGTGGCCTCTGTATAGAACACAGCTTTCATTTCCTCTGTCCAGCTTAATAATTTGTAGCATATTTCCTGGATACAATGTCCCCTCCCCTCCCCTCCCCTCCCCTTCCTAAAATTGTTACTTTTTCTAACTTACTAAGACTTTTTCTTTTTTCTTTTTTTTTTTTACCATTTTCCTTATGGTCACCAGGAATCTTTCACACAAGAGAAGCCTGTCTCATAAGCATGTCTGTCCATCTGTCTATCTACTTATCTGTCCATCCACCTCCCTATCAATTAAATATTTCCCCTCTACCTGTTTACCAGCTGCCAGGGGTGTGCCCAGTGCGAACTGTGAGGCATGCTGGGAGACAGGGAGAAATCGTCTCGGGGGAGGAGTGCTTCACGTAGGGGAAGGTGGGCAGGAGCCAAGAAACGCGCGGCCCAGCGGGACTGTGCACAGTCCGGGCCACACCTGGGTCCCCCGACCCTGAACAGCAGGTGAAGATTCTGAAAACTGGTGATGGGATAGATGCGAGGTTGGTTCCGGAGGTCATGCGGAGCCTGCAGAAGAGTTGAACCACGACCAGGCACAGGCAGTGGCGTGTACAGCAGCACTTAGCGACCGAGCGGAATTTTCTCGGTGCCGTTTGTATCTAATTAGCCTCACCCAGGACGCTCTGCAGCACGCTGGACGCATTGGCGGCGCTTTCGTGCCTCTGCATCATGCAGCGAAGAAGAGCCGCCGTGGCCGCCGGCTCGCAGACTCACCCTGGAGTCCGCCCTCTCTATTCCAGCCGGCGCAGCTGTGCTGTCCGTGGCTGTCGACGCACGTTTCCCCCGCAAAACACCGCTGTTTAATTAAGAAATAATTTAGTGTGGAGGCTATGTCTTTTCTGTCATTTTCCCCTTCTATTGGCTCACAAAAAGTAGCGTTTCAATGTGTTTCATTATTGAAAGAGAATCTATAATACGCCAAAACACTAAAGGTTGATGCATTAGCAACATCTGTATTTCCACCCAACTGTGGGACAGATTCCTCACACTGCATATTTTTGTGACACTGTGTTTTCAATTTTTCAGCAATGTTTTCCAAGTCTTCTAGTGGTATTTGCTGACAGAGGAACGGGTTTTGTTTTGCCGTTACACTGTCTTTCATGTATTATTTCTGTAGTTTTTCGATGCACTCAAAAGAGCAGGTGTTTTCCAGATTTGTGGGGGTTTTGTCTTTTATTTTAAGTAAGAAACCTCAAAAATAGCTTCTCAGCACTTGCTGTTCAGCTCAGCGAAATTTTGGAAGATGTTATTTACCATTTGCTGAAAAATTGAGAAGAGGTGTTTTCATGTTCTTGATACTTATTTTTCAAGTGAATTACTGATTATCAGCTAATATCTCACAATATACATTCAGACAGAAGCATATTACAAATGACAAATGGTTTTCTTGATAGGAATTTTTGGTCTAATTTTTATCCCACCAAATCATTTCACCATTGTTTTTAAACTCACAAAATCAAAGAGCTAATACTAGGACAATATAGTAATCACAACTAATTTAGTTTTTGCTGTTACATTGTTCTTGAATTATTAATATTGTCTTCAATTTTGATTTCTTTTCAGACATCTTTTAGAACCAACTTTCCATTTTGTGGTATAATTAAAAACTAGAAAATACATAACTTCACACATTTGAGCCAGTGCACATGGCGATGGGCTGAGAACCTCCATTTCTAATCCATATAGTAAAAATTAGAATTAATTTTTACATAATTTTTACATAAAAAATAGCTATAATACCCATTTCAAAAAATTGGGGCTATAACCAGAAACCATGATGGCCTCAGCATTCCCTTCCATTTATATATTGTATTGGTTATTGATGCAAAATCATTTTGAGTTACTAACACATACTGAATGGAGTTTGTGGAAGGAAAATAGAGAATGAATGGTGGTTGGGACAGTTATTGTGAAAGCAGTCACTTCTGAATGTTTCTGCTAGCTCGGGCTCTAGCCTTCTTGCAAAGTGATGACCTGTATAATATACACTTCGCTACTCAGCACATGTAGAATGTGAGCTGAAGCATTTAAGATTTTGACTCAGGAAGCAGGATTGTCTCAGTGGTATCAATAAAGTTGTATGGATGGAGTTTTGGATTAAAAATGGTTATTCAGCCACAAGCAAATACTTGCGGAACCACTATTTGCCAGGGTCCTAAGCCCTTGAGATTCGACCATGATGAAAATGTATACATTATACAAAGAAGAACTGTTAAGAAGGCAAAATAACCTTACATGCCCAAAATATTCACTTGACAGAAAATTACAGGTATCAGTGAACATATCAGGAAGCCGAAGAGATGTGAAAATAGATGCTATTTAGGAAGATGACTGAACTGCGTGGCCAGGTGGACAAGTGGATGATACTGATGACAGGCGCTAAAGAGACACTGCGTCCTCTCCGTAGGCGTTAGCTGGCTCACGTCTTTGGCTAAATGTGGAGAATTAGGGGAAATCCTGACATCTTGAAAATTTCATTTTTCACAAGGTAGAACATTGTTTCTTGAAATACAAATATGCAACACTCATGCCAAAACCTTACAGTGTATACTTCCTAGTTCAGATTCTTGGGCTTTCCAAAAATTCAGTCAATTCTGCATGTGACAGAGACGTTTCTGGCTTTGAAAACCAGGTGATCCTCAGTGACATTAATATACACAGGAAGTCTGAGAACTGCAAAGACGTCAGAAACAATGGGCTGAACCGGTTCTCTGAATGCAGTCTAACAGAAGTCGGCGAGAGAACATAAGGAGACGTGCCTATTTTATCCAAGGACGTGTTACAGCCAAGGAAGAAGAAATTGAGAATAACCAGACGGCTTTGCTCTGTAGGAGAGCAGGTATCAAAAGCTGGATGAGTTAAATGTCAGCTCCATTTCAAAGCGCATGTTCCTGGGAAAGAAATGGCTCGAGAGGGCTGGGCTCCTTTTGAAATGCAACTCGGTGTGCAATTACTGAGCTTCCGTGTGATGAACAGGGCGCTATTTCTAAAGATGTTCACGTGGTCGTTGGTGCAGGAGCTCTCCAAATTCTGATTTCGGAAAGCATGTGCCCCAGATGGAGAAGAAGACATGGGGGGATTCTCGATTCAGGGGCGAGCGGAGGATGCTGACACACGATTGCAGGGCATCCGGAAAGCTGTGTCCTGAATGAGCTGAGGCCAAAATGCTAACAACAACACAAATTTATTTCCTTCCATACTTGTTTGTCTCTTTTGTGTTTTCATTTACAAAGCTCAGGAGAGGAAGATCTAGCTATTCGAGTTTATGGTGAAATGATAGGGTTTGACCTCTTTAATGACTAATCTGTTTCTATATTCTGGGTGACATTATTCTAGGTCATGTACACACTTGTAGCAGCAAGACTACTATGATTATTTTAAGCATGATGGCATCTGGAGTGCCATCAGGAGCCTTGGTCCCCAAGATTCAAACCAGGCAGCATCAAGTCAGTCAAAGGAAGACCCCACGGAAGGAGTCACTCTCCTAAGTCACCTGGCTTGTCCCCTGATCTCAAGTAGCTGAGCCTTCACTTCCCTGAAGGGTCAGTTCAAGTACAGCAATAGTTGGCCACAGCACAGGTGCCTCTTTGCGCAGCTAAATGATAATCAAGGGCTTCCTTATCGCCATGCACAGTGCTGGCCAGAGTGTCCAGGGGTTTTCCTTGGGCAGCTGTCCTTCAGAAGCCGATGTTGCTGTATCTTCCAGAGCCAAGGAGAGGTTCCTGATGATAACGGCCTTTGCACTTAGCCAGAGACTCGGGGTCTGCTCAAGGAAGCTCATCGTGAATCACCAATGCTTCCTGCTAATTCCTGTTGGGGGAAACAAGGCCCAGAGCCACTCCAAAGAGAACTGAAAGAAAGTCACCGATGAAAGCTGAGAGCTGACCCAGCCTGTAGGACGATGTGCACATGGGTTGCAACCCACACCCCTCTTTGACCATATTTCCTGGGGCCCCCAACCTGGTGGCTGCCAAGCCAAGTTCCTGGGACACAAACCAGACCAACAAGAAAGCAATAGCTGTCCCCGAGAGAGAAAGGACAACCAGTGGGTACCCAACAGCAAATTCATGAGTCACAGTTCAAAGATCTAATTCTTACAAACGTTGTTCCTGCCAATCTAAATTTGGAAAGCAAGGGGCAACATGAAGTTTTGCCTCCCTCTCTCACTCAGACCCCACAGAGAGATGCAGAAGCTGACGTTGGTGAGAATTCTCAACCCCCGTGGGCTTCCACTCAGTTTCCCAGAATGCCATCTGCCTTGTATATTAAGTCCAGAGTGTCTTAGTAAGCTTTGCTTTTTCATCGGGGCTTGTCAAGCAGCACTAGTGTGCTACCTAGACCCACCGTCTCCTCTTGAGACTGGTTCTCAAGTTATATCGAGGAAGCTGAAGTTTCTCTCTGTCCCCCACATTACCTGGGAATGAGGGGAAGGAGCTCCCTCCCGGGCAGCTATCAGGACTAAAGCTTTAGTCATTTGTCTGTGACCCTGAGGAAAGGGGAGCAGTAACACCCACATAGCCAGCTCTTACCGGCGAAGGTTTTTAGTAAGTACGTTGTCCCACGATCCCGGGGAAGGAGGAGGGAACACCCACCTGGCCAGCTGTCACTAAGTGTTCAGTAATTACCAGGCCCGTGGCCCCGAGGCCCACGCCTGCTCTTGTGTTCGTTGCCCCTCCGCCGTAGTTTGCTGAGAGCCCTGTGGGGAGAAGCACTCTTTCTTCAGCTGCCTTGGGTGAGTGCTTTATTTTTTCCGTAAGTTTGTTTTCTGTCGTCCTGGACTTCGTGTTTCCAGTCTTGTTATGTTTTTCTGCTTCCCTTTGTATTTTATTTTTGCCCCCTCCTTGGAATCTTAAGGGACACCGAAGGTTAATAGACGTACCAGTTGTCCTCTTTGTAGCACAGTATTTATGTAGTCGCTTCTGAAGGGGCAAAACAAGAGGAAAAATCTCATTAGTTGTCTTGATACTCTTTTGGAAAACGCTGACATAGTGTTTTAGACTTTGAGAAACAAAAGTATTTAACTACTGGAACATTGTGAAGTAAGCGTTATTAGCTGAACTTTAGAGATGAAGAAGATAAAACTTTAAGTAGTTTTAGTTCCTTGGCCTCAACTAGTGAATGGGGGAGCCAGAGTTGACCCAAGTTTACAACAGTAAAGGTAGTAAAGCATTGCAGATGTTGGGTGACTTGACAATAATTTTGTATCATGCACTGAAAATCCACGGTAAGCTGCGACACAGTATGCATGTGTCGTCATTGTTTCAGTGTCCGGAATTTGTTTGTGGTATCACACTTAGATACAGGAGACGTAGAACCACTGAATCGCCAAGGCACTAACGACGAATGTTTGTTGTGCACAAACCAAGAAGACAGTCTGTGAGCCAGGAGCAGGCGAGCCGGACACGAGCGAGGCTCAGGTACATCTTGTTACAAAGCGGCTGATAGAGGAGGCAGAGTGATTGGTTATAGTATTAGCTTTTTCTTGGTGATAGAGGATTAGTGGTTATTTCTTGTCAGTTTTGGGGACAGTTTAAGATTTGTTGATGACTTTTAGAAGCATTGACAAGAAGTGACCCATGTCTGTCTTGTCTGTCTTGTAGCAGAAGCTATTGGGCTGGCCGAAAAGTCCGTTACGCTTTTTCCGTACAATAGCTCTGGTCATGCTTAGTTGTCTTGAACTTGATTCGAAACAATTTTCTTAGACTGTATTGTGAAGAGCTGTCATATCAGTGTGCATTTTAAAAAATCTTATCAAAATTGGTGAGTTTTTGTGCTGCCATTTTAATATTGAAAATGGAAGAAAATCCACAACATGTTCAGAATATTATGCTTTATTATTTCAAGAAAGGTAAAAACGCAAAGCGAACAACAACAAAAAAGGCTTCCGCAGTGTGTGGAGAAGGTGCTGTGACTGACAGAACATGTCAAACGTAGTTTGGGAAGCTTCTTAGTACTATTGGCATTTTGGCCAAATAATTCTTTCTGTGAGACTGTCTTATGCACTGGAAGATGTTTAGCAGCACCCCTGGCCTCTACCCACTGGAAGCCAATAGCAGAAGATAGCTGACGTACTCAAAATACCCACATCAATAAAGTCACTGCTGAAAATGAAAAAAAAAAGTGTATTTTACAGAAAAAAAGCATAACAGACTTTTTGGCCAACCCAATAGTATGAGGAATGGTGCAAAATGCTGGTGGAAAGATAATGTGACCTTGAGCTTCTAAGGAAAATCCGATTCAACTCTGGTAGCCTGGGTCCTCGGATTGTTAGACTGTACCTGGCCGACCAGCTCAGCGTGCAGCTCCTTGTCGCTGTTCGTCGTGTGGAGAGAAAATGATGCACTGCCCCTCTCAGTGTTGAAGTTCTAGAAAGGACTAGAAAGGACTTTTTTTTAGGCGAATGGCGTGGATGCACAAGGGCTTAAAACTTGTGCATATTCGGAACCGTGAAAAGTCATTAGTTGTCGGAGGGCAAATAAACAGAACAAGCTATTCAGTCTCAACTGGGAGAACCAGAAACTACCCAGGTTGAAATTTAAGTGATTTAAAGTCCATATGGAAGAACTTTCTACAAATCAGAGTTAAATATAAAATGTGTAGTGAGAACTAATGCATTTTTAATGTCTTTATTGAAAATTCTGTGGCGTTTCTGATGAGAGGCTGAACTTGGTAAATGTGATAATTGTATAACGGTGCTGCTGCTCTTAATATAACTTTTCTTCAAGAGCCTATTCAGTGTAACTCAGAAGTCACTCCCTCCCATGCCTGGAATTTCATGTCTGTGCAACACAAATGAGAACCGATTCAACGAAGGCAATAAAAATAGTACTGTTGTGAAAAACCATATTTAAAAAATACAATTAATAGGATTATTTATTTGTTTCCAAATCTCTAAAACTGATGGACTTACAAACTTTCATTGCGGTGTTGTTAAAAAACAAAGACATCTAATACTGGCATTAGTTTTGGATTTTCTATAATCAGAGAAAAGGGAAAAAATGGTGTTTTGGGAAAACATCGGTTGTGTTTCTTGAGCTTTTAATTAATAGAATTGGTTAGTCTCTTAAATGTAATTTGATTTAAAGTTATTTACAAATTGCTCGGAGAGGCCCTAATAATAATGAGCATGTTATTCAGTTAGGATTTTAAGGATGTGTTCCAAAGCCTATATTCCCAGAGAAAAATCATATACTTGCTTTGTCATAATATATAAAATAATATGGTTGATTAAAAAGCAGTAGTTACTCCTGTAGATCACTTGCCTCATTTATTTTGATGGTGGGTCATTTTATTTGCTGTTCACAGGGAGAATGAATTATTAAAGTAGAAAACTAGTCAAGTGTGCATGTAGTTTTTAAGAACCCCACGTAACCCAGGAGGAAGTGGGATGGATGGGTCTTTAGTAGGCAGGCCAGAGGCAAGGGGACCGACTATTATTAATATCTGCTCGCAAGTTTACTGCACTCTGAATACCCGACTTTGAAAAATGACCCTCACGGGCCTGGAGCGTGTCGTGCAGACCAGACAGCTGCAGCCGTGGGCACGGGCGGAAAATTCCAGGTGCTTTTCAGGCAAAAAAGCAGGTCCAGTTCCAGTGGGCCTATAAATGCTGTAGACAGTTGATGGGTTTATTTTTAGTTATAGTAAATAAGTGCTCTCATTTCTCCATAATCTTTTAGGCTTATCAAGTGAAAAGCCCTAAGTGGGATAAGCCATACAAGGAAGTTACTCCCTAAGTACACAGCCATCTCCGAGTGCAGGGCTCCCGTGACTTGCTAACACTGGCTGACGAACAGCAGAGGGGGCCAGGTGTCTGAAGGTGATGGTAACTGTAGGCTCCAGGTTCTGCCCACCTGTGTTCCCAGGGGCCAGAGTCTAATGTCCCTCCATAATCTTAGAGGGGCCTACGACTGGATGGTCCTATTTTATGAGTTTCTGTTCCATGTTTTTTTTTTTTTGTACGATCCTAATCTTATTTCCACTTCTCCATATTTTATCGTGAACCAATTCTGTTCTTTAAAGATTTTACTCGAACTCTGTTAGGTGATGACGTTGTCATGTGTGAACCGTGGAAAGCCCCAAAGTCCTAACTCTTCCGCCAGCGGGAGTGGAACAAGAGCCCCCCTTGTCCCAAAGGCGTAGGGAAAACGAGGTGCATGGCACAGTCCCCTGCTCCCCCAAAAACCAGCCCTGGTTTCATGGGCCCGCCAGGGGCTCTGGGCCTTAAAGGGAGTGGATTCGCTGCCAAATGGGGGTAGCCCCAGCCAGCCGGTTTTAAACGGAGGCCTCCAAGGGGGGGGGGATATAAGAGGGAGCCGAACAATGGCCGTCATCGGCTCCCAAAGGCTGTGCTTCCCAGTTCCCCAGCCCAAGTGTGTTCTCGGGGGTCCCCTCAGAACAGTTCCGGTGTGATGTGTGTCTCGTGTTTATGTCTCTGGCGGGGATAGTGGGAGGCATCAGCTGGCATCAAAAGTCTCTCTTTGTTTCCCCCCAGTAACTAATAGCATGAGAGACAGCTGTTTGGAATTAGAAGATGCACTAATCAGTTGACCCTGTGATTTTTTAAAAATATTTTCAAAGCATCTAAGAACAAGCTTGGGGCTTTGTTTTGTTTACCTAAGTAAGGATTTTACTTGCTATACCTGCCAGGTCGCTCCCCATCCTAATACCCTTCTATAACTTCCCATTCCCTGGCCTAGGGCGTCCAAATGCTTGAGCATGACTTAGACCCGGGGTCCTCAAGACCTGGCAGGCACCCAAGTCACCTGCAGGGCTCCGTGCTCAGTTTCTGGTTCAGCCCATTGGAGCTGGGGCCTGAGACTTTGCATCTCCAAGGTTCCCCGGTGATGCTGCCGATCCCAGGTCAACCTCTGAATGAAGAACCGCGGACACAGCACCTTGTCCCTGATCCGACTGCGGCCAGCCTCCCCTCGGACCAGCCCCTCACACTCGACTGGGCTCGTCAAACTCTTTGCAGTTCCCAGATGCCTCTGGGCCCCACATTCCGCCTTTAAGGGTCTTTCGGCTGATGTCTCCCCTGGGAAGTCTGACCTCCCAAGGTCTCACTCAGGATTCCTTCTTGCTGTCCTTAGCCCTGCCACACAGGGCCCGTTGTCACTTCGTAGCAACTCCTCGAGGTGTCTAATCTTATCGTTCATTTTTGTTTCCTTCCTTTCTGCTACCACATTCTGAGCATTGTTGGGCGAAACTATAACCACTTGTCAGATTCCTAGGATTTGCCTTACTTTCACCTGCCACGGGGGGCCTGGGGTCAGATCCCCGCTCTCTCCACACCTTTTTGCCTGCGTGACTCCAGGCATGTGACTTGGCCCCTTGGGGCTGGGTTGTCATGTCCGTACACGGATGATACAAATAACCCCATTCCTTGAAGTTTTGCTGTGTTCAATGAGCTAACACACATACAGAATTGAGAACACTATCCGGCGAGTATGTCAGGGAAACACCAATATGTGCGACACTATTATCACTGGAAAGGACTACCCACGAAGGCATGGACTTACACTTGAGTGGGATTTGCTGAGTCATTCGGTACGTGAGTCAGCAGCTTGGGGAGCTGTCTCAGGGACTTGAGTAGAACTAGGAGAAAATTTGCAGTTGAAAAATTGCCAGCAAGGACTAGATCAGCATGGGAATGCTTGTTAAATATGCAGCATTTGCTTTTTAAAAATAGCCTTTATTTTTCAGAGCAGTCCTGTGTTCCCAGGGAAGTTGAGTGGAAAGGAACCCCATTCACCCCCTTTCTGCAACCCAGTTTCCTCTATTAGTAACATCTTGCATCGATGTGGTGCATCTGTTATAATAGTGGGTGAATCTGTATCAATGCATCAGTATTATCTAAAGTCCACCGTCTACCTGAGCTTCCCCGTTGGTTCATACAGTCTGTGGGTTTTGACAGACTCACGTCATGACTCAAACATCACAATACTGTACGAAGTGTGACTCCACCATCCTAGAAATAGCTGTTGTTTCAGCTTTCAGCCCTCCTAACCTCCTCCCGAATCCACGGTAACTGCTACTCTCTGTATGATGCAGTTAGAATCGCACAGCACATAGTGTTTTCAGACGGGCTCTTCTCACTTAGCGATGTACACACTTCAGGTTCTCCTGCACCTTCCTGTGGCTTGGTGGTTCTTTCCACACTGCGTAGTATTCCGTGGTCTGAGGGTGCCACTCTTGATGCACTAGTCACCCGCTGAAGGACAGCTTAGTTGCATCAAAGTTTTGTCAATGATGCATCAAGCTGCTGTAAACACCCGTGTGCAGGTTTTGTGTGGACATAAGCTTTTAGCCCCTGTGGGAAGACACGGAAGAGCATGACTGCCGGATCACATGGTTAGAGCATGCTTAGTTTTGTGAGAAGCTGCCAAACTGTCTTCTGAAGTGGCCGAACCATGTTGCATTCCCCCCCCGGCTGTGAGTGAGGGTTCCTGCTGCTCCTCATCCTCTCCAGCATTGGGGGGTGCCTGTAGTTTGGATTTTAGCCATTCAAATAGGTATGTATGTGTACATGTTTAGAAATCTTTCCCATAAAAGGTTCTCTCGACTCACAATTGGCCACGTGTTTGCACAGTGGTAAAATGACGTGCCACATTGCAGTGTCCAGGGCTGAGTCCCCTGTGTCTTCCACTGGAAGTTGAACTTGGGAGAAATTTGCCACTCCCATGCATGGCATGGGCTGGGGAGCATTGCCAAGAGGAGCCACGTGAGGAGCTCCCTAGTGAACCCCGGGAATAGGGTGGCCCCGGCAAGCTCTGACCTTCTACCCCAGTCTCTCTCAGGCTGCAGGGGGTTTGCTGACACCAGTCTCCCAGCCCCGCACAGGGAAAGCGTGAGGACCAGGGACCAGCAGCCTGAGGTTAATACATCTATTTCCCGCTGCTTAGTCTGGTGGCCTCCAGGAAGTCCCTTTGCCTCCAGGGCCCAGGGAGCTGTGCTATAGAGGGTTTATAGCATCCCTGCGAGCCCCAGAATCCTGACCCTGAAGCCAGCGTGGCCGCTGCTAGCTCAGTGCAGAACCAGGGGAGGGGGGCCCACGCAGCCCGGGCTTGGAGGCAGACAGGATTTCGTGGGGCAGAAAATCCTCCTGAGTAAGTTGTCAGTCTTTGAGGCGGCTGAGACTTGTGACAGGGTGACCTCAGGTGAAGTTGGGGTGGGGGCAGGAGATGCTGAACTTTTCAGAAAGTGGATTGTGCATGTGGACAACACCCTGAGCGTGGATCACGGAAAGGAGAGTGTCTTGGGCTTAACAATTTGTGAAGAGCCACAGCCACAGCAGCGGGGGTTTTTGGAAACGGGGTACAGCACACCCCAGTGATGCTGTCCCGCAGGGAGCTTTTTTGTTTCTTCATGTCTAGGCGAGGTGACGGGGACCGTAGAGCCGGCAAATGAGACACTGAGCGGGGCCCAGGGAAGAGCCGTGGTCCGACCGTGTGATCACAGGTCCCTGCGGTGAAGCACGGGTTTTGGGGACCACTGAAATTGCCTCTCTCCCTTTGAGCCTGCAGATATTGCTGGGAACAAAAAGCCACATTTAACTTGATGGGAATGAAAGGTATCTCTCAATTTTTTTTTGCCGCGCTTCTATCTTTATCTGCAGTTACATTTCCCACAGGGCTAATTGGTGATTCGGGAAAGTCCCTGGGGGGCCCGGGGACCCAAGTCGTTGTCAGTGAAGCCCGGGCAATTTTCCCCAACTCCCCTGGGTCAGAGAGCTGTCCTCGCTGATAATCGTTGGTTTTAATAACTGTCCTTTGCGGTGGGAGAGGAGACTGATACCTGCTTGTCGTTAGGCTAGTTTCATCTTCCTGAAATCACCCCCAGAGCACTGCTGATTTCCTCCGTGTATTATCTCTAACTGCTTGTGCTGGCGGCTGCACAGGCGGGGGACCGTCACGAGGGAACGGAAGCCACCGCCGGTGCGCAGTCTTCCTCTGGCCTCCCAGTGCAGGGGCGGCCTGCCTGCAGGGGACGCCCTGCTGCTCCGGGGGTCCCCGTTAGTCAGGGACCAGACCCAGGGAGATGCCCACCTCTGAGGGATTCACGGCTCTCCCAGGATGGAATTTATTTCTTGTTACTTAAAATATCCGGGAGCCACCAGGTCAGCAGGGGGCGCTGGCGTTGGAGTGTGGGGCTCCACCCACCGTCTTCAACACCGGGCTTCTGAGGTCCCCCTGGGGGGTGTATCCATTCTAGCGAGAGAGAGAGAGAGAGAGAGAGAGGGAGAGAGGGAGAGAGGGAGGGAGAGAGGGAGAGAGAGAGAGAGAGAGAGAGGGAGAGGGAGGGGGAGAGAGAGGGAGAGAGGGAGGGAGAGAGGGAGAGAGAGAGGGAGGGAGAGAGAGAGAGAGGGAGAGGGAGAGAGAGGGAGAGGGAGAGAGAGAGAGAGCACAGAGCAGGGCTGTGTGGGCCGTTTCTCCCGAGAGACCAGAAAGTGGCTCCCGTCACCCCTGGTCACCTTCTATCAGCAGCAGCCCAATCGCGGTCAGGCCTAGTGGCAAAATCTAGTCTGGGGCCGGGAAGCGACTTCTCAGTGTCATTTTGTATAAAAGACAGAACACATACTTCTGCTGGACGTGGGCTGCCCACAGCAGCGTTGTGTGAGTCAAGGTCAGCACAGGTTGTGTGATGCGATGGATGCGGCATTCTGTAAGACATTCGTTCCAGAAAGAAGATGACTGTGGAAACGTGAAATACGACACAGCAGAATTTTCCTAACAGCACTGGGGCAGACGCTGGAGAGGTGACAGGCCTCTTCTGGCTTGTGGTATAAATACTGGGAGCCCAGGCTTGGTCTCCCCAGCCCTGGTTCTTTGTGAGTGACTTTTGGGCCCGCCTCCCCGTGCAGTCAGGTGGGCCCAGGGCAGCTGCGTCCTCTCGCCTGGGGTCAAGGGCATCGTCCCTGCTCTAGCTGCAGGTTTCACAACGGGCAGAAGGGGATGGCCCTTGTGGTCAAAGCAGGCCGCAAGGTGTTTCCTGGGACACTAGACGTTTTTCTGTCCTTTTAGCCCACCCTGGTTTCATTTGGAAATTTCTACCGACCCAAACCCTTTCCACAGCAACACACTATCCCGACGCTGTTTACCTTGGCACAGCATCCGGGGCCCTGCTTGGTGAGGGCAGCCTCTGCCGCCGCGCTGGTGCTGCGCCCCTCGCCCGGGCCGCACTGCGCAGGTCTCCAAAATCCCAGCCCGCCTCACCTTCTCCTCTGAAAGGCGGGCACCCACAGCGACACGGGTGGGGGGGGGGGGGCGGGGAAGCCTGCTGACCGACACAGGAGCTCACGCGAGGTGTCGGGGACTGGTTTCGCTGTAATGTGCACGCCTGCTCGTTTTATCCGTTGTCTGTAGGTTAGCGCCAAGGACCACGTCTCTAGGTTTTATCCAGGCGGTTGCGGTGTCCCAACCGTCTTCGTGGTTCTGGGCTCCGGGGGGTTTGCAGTGAGCCCTGGATTTCCAGGCGCCACCAAAACTTCAGGCAGTGCCGCGGGTGACGGGCGGGGGCGGGGCTTCGAGGCCCGTTTCATTCACAAGCACCTGCGTCCTCGTGGGAGCCCGGGCCTTTCCCGTCCTGGGCTGCACCTGTGGGTAGCAGCCAAGGCAACTGCGTGGTTGGGGTTCCTTCCTTCTCCGGAGCTCCTCGGCGAGTATCGTCTGTCCTCTCCAGTTTTCCCCGGGGAAACTCCCCGTGTCCTTCCCTTTGCTTCCCGGGAGGCGATTTCATCCTCCGGTGTTAATTTTCTAACGTGCTCTTCTGAATTCACATGCCCCCCTCGCCCTTTCTCCGAGTCCTTGCCTCTCCGTGTCCTCCGCGCTCCAACACCGTTTTGTCACGTGTGGTCCATTTAGATCTACTCACACGAGTGTCTTTCTTACCTTGGGAATGTCAAAAATTTGGTCATGTGAGAGAGATATTTTATAACCAGAACATTTGTGGTTACTGTTCAGATTTCACTGTCTAAAATGACTTTCTCTCTCTCTCTCTCTCTTTCTTTTCCTCTTTCTTTCTTTCTTTCTTTCTTTCTTTCTTTCTTTCTTTCTTTCTGATTTTCTCTTTCTTTCTTTCTTTCTTTGATTTTTTCTTTCTTTCTTTCTGTTTTTCTTTCTTTCTTTCTGATTTTCTCTCTTTCTTTCTTTCTGATTTTCTCTCTTTCTTTCTTTCGACTTTGTTTCTCTCTCTCTCTCTCTCTCTCTCTCACTCTCTCCTCCCTCCCTCTCTCTCTCTTCCCTCCCTCCCTCCCTCCCTCCCTTCCTTCCTTCCTTCACCAAGGACTGGGACTAAAGTTTATCTTAAAATACGTGGAATATGTTATTGTTGCCACCTTAGAAAATCCAGCTGTTTTTCTGAGGACAATAAAATGTCAACATTTTCTGACATAAAAATTCTACTGGTGCCATACGTCATGCTCTTGAGTGATTTATGGCCTTTGCACGAATTCTAAGATTGTTATCTGTTACTCGATGTACATACACACTAGAATACATAGCGATATATCTCTCAGGTTCTACAGTCAGAAAGATGTCACTCATTTTCCCCCCAACAGTTACTAGTTGTGTGAATTTGGGAAAGTTTGTTTAATCTCTCCGTTCTTCAGTTTGCTATCTATAATTTTGGGATAATACCCTCGTAGCGCTGTTAGGAGTGAAAAAGATAATGATACATATAAATTATTTGCAACAGTTTTTGGTGTAGATTGTGCATGCTTAAAACATTAATTTCACTATTTTTTAACATTGGTACTTTTTTTCTCTCAATTCCATGAGAAAAAATATCCCCAAACCTTCCATTACTATATTTTAAGAAAGTCTCCACCTGTCTAATATTCCATGCGTGTGGGTTTCAACCTGTGGCAGGTGGGTGGGCCCTGAAACGTGTAGCGGAACAGGACTCCAGGGAACGAGGAAAACAAATGCTTGTAGAAATAAAATCCTCCAAGTTCTCAGTAGATCTTGAAGAGGTATTCGTATTGGAATATTTCGCGGTGAAATAAACTGTTTAGAAATTGGGGAAGAACCTGCCAATACAGAGATAAAGTCATGGGTCAGGGGTCTCCTACGTGGCCGATGAGACGCTGCAAGGTGAGAACCAAGGCTTCGCTGAGCCGTACACTGAAAGGAGCATGGAGGATGGCTTAACGAGGTCAGGGCACAGATATTTATAGAGCATGCGCATGGGCACGCGCTAGGTGTTTTGCATTTTGCTGCTCTCCAGGGTACATGCAGAACCATCAGCCTCATTTTTTTCCCCTTTAAGATACATAAATTGTAGCCGGGAAGAAAAGGAACACACATAAAATCACCAACGAGACACATTGATATCCATTTCGGGGACTGTTCTTCATTACAGGCCGCAAATAAAAGAAATGTCCATGTGAACTGCTTGAGCTGAGGTCATGGACACCTTCCCACCTGTGCCAGGTGCAAACGGACTTTGTCAGTTCCTTCCCCAAACCCTCTGCTGCTGATGGCCAGGGTCTCCTGCTGCCTTTGTCTTCGGATTCCATCCCCCAGGCTTCTGGGCGCCATCTCTCCCAGGTTCTCTCCTTGGCTGGTAGTTGCTCATTCCCTAACTCCACCCTTGGTTCTCTCTCCAGCACTAGTGTAGACCTTGACTGAACGTACTACAATACCAAACATTAGGTTCAAATCGGGCCTGGGCCTTCCCATCTGAACTGGCTGCCTCTCTCACACCGTCCGTCTTGGTGACAGCCACCCTTGTCCGTCCAGCAAGCTCATTCTTCCATCTCCTGGCGACCGCCCCGCCCCATCAAACTGATGGGGTTTGTTTCTATTTCATTTCATGAACTTTGCTCAGTCTTACAGGAGTCAACCAGAGAAGGAGACACACACATGGCATATAAAATAATGTGTAAATGCAGGGTGGGGCAAAAGTAGGTTTACAGTGGTCAGTATGCGGAACACAGTTTATTCTGGGACGAGTATGTGTTCATTGTTGTGGCATTTTCCATAGGAAGAACTGTAAACCTACTTTCACGCCACCCTATATGTATGCGTGCTCTGACTCCGCCTCTCCAGCTCCTGCTCTGTCACACAGAGCACGTGGGGGATTGGTCACAGTGATCTGAACTCGGGTTACTGGCGGTGGGGTGGCCAGGCAGTCGCTGTAAGGCTGTCCTCACTACTGACGTGGGAGGTGGAAGCCCACTGCCTGGTCTGTTTCCTGGCTTGGTCTCCGTGCCTCTGCCCTGCTACCACCTGCTCCCCACCAAGCCTCCAAGGACCCCTCTGTGACGTAAACCAGCTCATGGCCAAGGCCCTGGCTTCCCATCCCCCTTAGACTGAACTCCCAAGTGCATCCAAAGGACAGTGGTTTGGGAGCTCTGTAGGAGCTGCCGTGAGCATGATGCCAGCTGCAGTGGGGTTCGTGGTAGAACTGGGGCGGACAGGGGGAGTTCCGGCTCTCGCTACACAGAATGGTTTTGTGGAGGGTGGTTATTCTGCGATTCTAATAGACAGTGGGAGGGTTCCCCACAGCTACCTCCACCCCCAGACTCTTCCTTAGTTCTAACGTTTCCAGGTATTTCATCGTCATTTGATTTCTCAAAGCATAGCCAATGTTGGAACCAATGTTTGTTGACTGTATATGTACACATCCATGGAGGAAGAAGTTGGTTTTGTGATGTCTAACACTGTCTTCTTTTCTCAATGACTTACAACCACTTGTGCGACTGGGAAGTTACATCTGGAAAGAACTCATGTTCGGTTAGTACCCATCCACGCTTGTCAGGTAGGAGGAACCGCGTCCCATGCATTGGAAAATGCGTTAGGAGTAAAGTCAGCTTGGTAAGCATAGGGCGGAACTGCGGGCATGTTATTGCTCATCTCGGTGATGTGCACACACCCTAATGAAGTAATTGGTCGCGATGACCTTCCCCCTCTCCATGTGCTGGGTCATAAGGAATTCTCAGAGGGCAATAAGAATCATTGTTGGGGTGTTATAGTTCAGTAAACATTTGCTGCCTAAATAAATTGTGAATATCTTCTATGTTCTGTGTTGCTCCAGCTTCTTTAAAATATTAACTAAAACCTGGGCCAACCTCCAGAACAGAAGATTAAAGTAAAATTGGGGCCAATAAAAGAAAGGCCAACACACTGAGCCCACTTTATTTACAGTATATGATTCTTTTAGCGTGCCGGTTGAACTTGGCTTGCTGATATTTTGCTGATGAAATTTGTATCTAGATTCATCAGGAATATTGGTTTCTAGTGTTCTTTCCTCCTAGTTGTTTTATCTCGCTTTGGAATCAGAGTAATTCACAGGAAAATGTAAGTTGAACTATGTTTTCATATGAGAACAAACCTTGGAAAAACAGAAATCTGATGTTTCATTGTTGAGATACGGAGGAAAAAATAAAATGAGTAAAAAAAAAAAGACATGCATGTGTCAAGAAAAAAGGAAAAGAAAACAACCTAAATGTCCAGTGAATGCAGGCGTTTTGGCACCAGGGTGACAGGGAGGTTCCTGTGTGCAGGAGGGTCGTGGGTGCCCCGGTGGACAGCGCAGACCTGGGCAGGGTCAGAGCTGAGCCTCTCTCTCCGCTTGCCTGGCCCTCCTTGGTGGGAAGATTCCGTCCAGGGCCGGCCCAGCCATGGCCTCAGCTGGGGGCGACCTGAAGGGCCATCACAGCCCCTGGGTTCCGCGTGAGGTCAGCGGTGGTGCCACAGGAACCACCTCACTGTGGCCCCTCCCTCTGCCCGGTTCTGCCGCCCTGACCTCTCTTCGGGGGTTCCCTCTGAACACGTTCCCTGCGCTGGTTCCCTGTGCTGTGCCATTGCTATCTCAGGGCTCCGGTGGAGGATCTGGCCATGCTTTCTCTTTGCTGCTGGTGTTGCTGTCCGCCCCCTCCCCCAACCTCCGGGCATCCTGGTTTGCACACGCGTCACTCGGGTCTCTGTGTTGATCGGCACACGGTGTCCTCTCTTGGGTGTGTGGCTTCACGCCCATCTCCCTCTGTATGTGTCTATCGCTGTGTCTCTTCCCCACTGCCTCTCAGTCTCCCTGGGTCAGGGCCCATCCCGGGGACCTCGTCGTGACCACGTCTTCAGAGACCCTGTTTCCACACAGGTCACATTCACAGGTGCAGGGGGCTCGCACTTCAACGTCCACACCACCCGAGTCAGTGAAAGAAGTGTCCACACATGCAGGAATCTTTCTGAGTTTATTGGAGCCAAACTGACAATTGCCGGGAGCAAAACTTCAAGGAGCTGAGAAAATGCTCCAGAGAATAACAGTTTTGCGCCTTACTTTATATTGTACATTACAATCAAAAGAGCAGGTGTAAGGGGGTTCCCTGAACTCCACTAGGGAGGCGGGAGAAAGCAAAGCCGGGAAACCTCTGGGATTGGATAAAGAGTCAAATGACAGACACGTGCTGGGTGGGTGCAGGGTAATTAACAGTCAACAGCTGACATGATAGTAACAATGAGGGGGGTTGTGGTCTCCCCCGGTGCATGCCTGTGCTTTGAGGGGTCTGGAAAAAAAGAAATCTGACATTCCACATGTGTATTATAGATGCAGAAAGGCAATGCACAGGCTCAGTTAGAGGCTGACCTTTGCTAGGGGGACATGCTGGCCTAGGACATGACTACTGGCCACAAACTGCTTTAGGCAGAACAGTTTTGATTCCAGGCCTTCCTACGTGGTCACACTAGGTAACTCTCTCAGTCTGTAAGGCCGCCACGCCGGCCTCCCCTGAGCTTGTCGGGGCGAGCACGTGACCCCTGTTCTTCCGCACCCCTGACGGCCTTGACCGCTGCGGCGCTGCTGCAAGCAGGTCGCCCCCGAGGCTCTGCCTGCGTGCTGCACAGAGAAAGGGTCCTACCCTTCCTTTCTTTCCGACCTCGTTCCCGTTTAGAATTCATAAAAAACTCGGTGAGCATAAAATGCGGATTTAAACATGGAACAGATGTAAACACTCAGTGTCCATGAATCCGTGTAAAACGCCGCCTTCCCGTTCAGCCTGGGAGGCTCGGCGACGGGGAGGACGGTTGCCTGGAGACGCACGCGCAGTGATCGCCACTAACTCAGAATGCCGCATCTTAAAAACGTGCCTGCTCGTCCGGCTGATGTTCCAATCTTCCGAAAATATTTAGGCCCCACTCTCGGGGTGCACTTTTTACCCCACTGCTGGCACAGTCCTGCATTTGGAGAGTTCCAGAAAGAGCCACCCAGGAGCTCCGGGATTACTGATGGCCCGGCGGTAAATGCGAGCCAGACGGAGTAACATAACCGCGTTGTTGTTATCGTCTGTGATGTTTCTTGCCAGATCGCTTCGCGTCTGCCTCTAAACCATCACAGAAAACCAAACTGCAGCATGGCCCGCTGACTTATGACGACTTGTTTGCGGTGTTTGGACAGCTGCTGTCGTCCTGTAAACAGCTTGATAACTCAGCTGCCCGAGGTGCTGACATAGTCTGGGTGGATGTCGGTTTTCCGGGGTTTTCCTGAAGTTGAAGTGCTAAGTAGCCGAGGAGCCCTGCTGTGAAAATGGAAGGGGCTGGGGAGGAGGCACCCACCAAATCATTCCCTGGAATATTCGCACTGCTGTTGGAGGATTAGGAAGTAGCCATCCGTGCTGGCCATGTCCCTTACTGCCCTCCCTGCCCGGCCACCGCCACACCCCCAGTCTGGGATGTTTCGGGAGGGGCTGCAGGGTCATCTCACCAGAGATGCAGAAAACTGTTTTTAAATCCCACTTGTACATCTCACAAAGCCTGCGCAATCATGGTGTCAAGTCTTAAGACAGTCGAACATTTCATCTTGCAAATGTATTACAACCCTCCCTTGCGAGGAGGGGTAGGCTGAAGTTTTGTCTTGCTTTGTGTTTCTTCATGAAACGAATTTTGCTGAGATGGTTGAAACCACTCACAGTCCATTGTCCTCTCTGTGTCCAGCACCTGACTTCCTCCGGGGCCCTGCCCGAGCAGTTGTCTCCCCGATGCCCGGGAAGAGGTGCTGGGCGCGGGTGAGACCGAACAGAGCCCGTTTCTCTGACACGGAACATCTGGCCGGGTGGCCTGCTTGCCCCGTGGCTTTCTTCAACGAGTGCAAACTGTGCGTCAGCTGCCCCAGGAAAATTCGTTTCCCAATCATCAGTGCCTCGGGTAATTGGAGAACCCATTCAGCATGTTCTTAGTATCCAATAAACTATTTAAACATGTTAAACTGCCCTGGCTGGTGTGGCTAAGTGGACTGATTGCTGGCCTGAGAACCAAAGGGTTGCTGGTTCGATTCCCAGTCAGGGCACTTGTCTGGGTTGCGGGCCAGGTCTCCAGTAGGGGACATGGGAGAGGCAACCACACATTGATGTCCCCCCACCTCTTCTCCCTTCCCCTCTCTCTAAAAATAAATAAAATCGTTTAAAAATGCTAAATTAATGTTATTATTGGTAAAAGCAATTAATATAATTTTAACATCAACCAGAGTGGTCTTTTGCATAGTTATTTATGCATCTCTTTTTGGAAATAACCTGAAAGTAAATTATACTATTTACGCTCATTTCTTTAAAATATACTACATGGGAGGGAAAAAATTAACAATGTTCATACCTACAATTTTAATAATGAGCTATATTAATCAATTTGGTGTTTTGGGCAGGTAAACAGATAATCTAATCACCATTATCCTTTTCTTTGCTAGTAATTTTTATTCCTATTGATTTTGCTGTACTTGTTTGTGCCATGATTTAATAGATGCTCAAAACGCAGTCTCAAAACTGAAATTATTTTCTTCAGCAATTTTCTCTGGTGTCATTTGAAATCAAGTTTAGAATTCTGACATTTTCTTTATACATCTGTATATACTACCAAGCTAAATATGCAGGAGACCAGAAATAAACTACCTTAGCTGTTCTTCCTTCTTCAATACCATCCATTTAGATAATGTTGACAGATTTTAACTACCTGGTTCTAGTATTGTTCCTCCCTGAGTCCTTCCTGCCCTCTAGTCTGAACTGCTAAGCCATATAGATTTCATTCTAAATTAGGTCCTAAAGCTAAAGCCAACCCTTAATATTGTTCTGGAATCTGTCATCGTCTTCCCAGACCCTGCTTCCTTTTCCTCGGCCCTCTCAGAGTTACGCGATAAGCCTTTGGCACACACGCGGTCCGGGCTAGAGGCCGCTCTCCCGAGGCCAGGAGTCTAGCAGAAGAGATGGGCATCGGGCAAAAAATTGTAGTTTCGCCGCAGCCGGAATAAGTCCCATTGAGCCAAACACGAGGGACGAGTCTTCTTGGTGACAGTGGCATTTCATCGGGCACTACAATGCTGGGAAGAGTTAAAGAGGCAAAGCTGTGGAGGTCCGTTAAGGAACAAAGGAGGCAAAGGAACTTGAATGAAATTCAGAGACGACCGAGCTGGTGGGGGCTGGCACAGGGATTTTGGCCCGATGGCTTCTGAGTTCTCTGATAGTTGGAGAGGGGCTCTCTCCCTTGGGCCAAGCTTCAGGGGCTCCCTGACTTCAGGGGGGACTGGGGCCTGTGGGCGGGGGCGTTGGAGGTGGGCTGCCCAGAAGCAGGGCGGGCTGCCTGGAGGCAGGGCGTCCTGTGTGCTTGCTCCAGGGAGCGAGCCTGGCCCTCCCCGGTGGTCCTGAATTGGAAGCTTGGGAAGAAGTAGGGGAGGCCGCAGGGCTTGGCTGAGTGGGCCCCTTGCCGTGGAGGCTGCGGTGTGGTTTTCAGGGCTGGTAGTTGCAGACTGTGGGTCCGAGGCCTGTTTCTATCCATAGTCTTGCTGTCTAACACTGGGCACCTCTTCTCCCATTCTCGAAACATGCTTTCCTTAACTTGTGTGATACCATGACCCTCCTGGGGTTACTTCTGGTCCCTTTTCACATTCTTTTTCCAGGGGGCAAGGATACTCGTTCTCTATTTAATTTGGCCCTTAGCCAAATGGCTCCTCGTGATTTGCAGCCTCCTTTTCTTCACTGTCATCTCGAACTCCGCGTGTTGGTTCTGCATTCCAGCCAGACCAAACTACAGACAGCTCTAGCTGGTGCGGAATGCTTTTGATCGTGTACATCTGCATGGCTCTTCACTTTGAAACCTCAGCTGAGCTATCACGTTCTTTAGACAGCTTTCTGGGGACCCTCAGAAAGTGTGTGAGCTCCCCGAGTCCCCACTCTTAGGACACCATTTTCAAATATTTATCACCTTGCATTGCTGTTGTCTATTGAACCATACATTCTCCCCCAAACTCGGAGTGTCCCTGGGGTGCAGTTACTAGGAGAGTGCCTGATCAAGCAGACGGCCACTGAATGTGTACAGGAATAACTGACTGATTCACAACTGATGCTGAGAAGGTGTTGCACAGCTCTGGAGGGTCACGGAGTCCTTCCCGAGCCCCTGGAGAGGGTGGCAGGCATGCTTGCTGGAAAGCTGTTATCGGGAAGTTTCGGGAAACTTGTCTTCACTGATGGAAAACCAGACTTTTACATCTCTACAGTGAAAAGCAGATGACTTTTTACTGACTGTGACACGTGGGGACAGATCAGAGCTCCGATGAGCCGTGTGCCCGGAGACCACGTGGGGAGCCCCAGGGAGCGGAGGGGCTCTGGCTTCCTGGGGCCTCCCGACCCCGGGGCCTGCTGGCGTGCACCGTCCACAGAGAGTGCTCCTCCGCCAGCTGCGTCTCACACACACGCACTGAAGACAGAGAAGGCATCTCTGTGGAGGGCAAGCAGTGTCTGTCCTCCGTCTTAAACACTCGTTAGAAATGGAAACATTTACCTTTAAAAGAACGAAACACTTCGCCCGGCCCGGTGAACACCCACAGCGTGTCATTCTCCGTGTCCTTCGGATGATGTGCAGTGTACAAGCACGCCGGTAGGGGTCGCTCTTGTCAAAAATAATTTTTCAATTTATTTTGTGTGTGCATAAAAAATAAAATAAAAAATCATGTGGTGAGAGCACGAGGCACAAATCTCCTTTCATCCTCCGGGAATGTAATTTTAGGAAGATTTTACTTACACGAGGGAAAGGGGCCTGGGTATAAGCTCCCGTTGGAGGTGGGTTCATCTGAGCTCCTGGTGGGGCCCCTTGGCCGGATGCATCGGGATGATCCCTGTGAGGCGGGGGCGGGGGGGGGGGGTGCCCATTCTGGGTGACACTTAGGGCAAGTTTGTCGTGTGCTTCCCCTGCTCTGGTTGGGTGTGGACTTAACTGCTCCCCCTCCGAGGCCCGGTCCTCTAGGGGGTGTGCGTAGGGCCCGCTCTTACAGGGGCAGGAAACCGGGAGTTAAGCTAGTCCTGTGTCCCTCCTTCTCTGTCTTTTCCTGCCATTTCAGATCCTGTGAATTTCCTGATTTGTTTGCCCCGAGTTTCCGGTAACCCCAGTTCCTATGCCTCATGTGTGACACCCGTAGCTTTACCTTGATTTCTACCTGGGCCCTCCGTGTTTCCGAGCTCACTGCTGTGGGTGTGGATGGACTTCACAGTTTATCTCAGACTCAGTTCTGGGGGCTGAGATTTTGCTTGTTAGTGAGTCTGACTTGCCCTGATCCCAGAGCTCTGGAACAAGTTGCACGTGGGTTTCTCCATCGTCACCTTGGCCTTGGCCACTCTCCCCTGGAGTGTCCCCACCTCCACCTTATACTCCCTGTGTTGCTTGGCTCCTCCCAGGCTCAGCAAGGTGTGCAAGCCTGGTCAGAATAGGTGTTTCTGGATGCAGAAATTTAAAGACACTTGATGAAGACTAAGTTAACAATACCTTTTATAAAAGATATCAATTACTTCCTATTTTCATATCATGTATCCCTTTTCTAATTTATCTATTATAAGGTGTTTGTACATATATTTTATTTTTTTCTTTTAAACATTGTTAAATATGTGTTTTGAGGAATGCCTTGAAAAGGTTATGAATTACTCTCATTTTTATGTAATTGGCTGCCAGTCACATAACAAAATATGGAGGAGGTTATTTTGTGATATTCCCTAAATTATTCGGTGTCCTTAACAGACAGGAGACTATTTATTTCTGAGGCCTTTAGAAAGCATCTCTCTCCCCCTTAAATATATTGGAAGATTGGACTCAAGCAATCTCGAATTTAAAACTTATGCGTACTCAAGACATACCTATTTTCATTTTCTGTATTGTAATTATTGGCGTGGAACAAGGAGGATATAAAGTTAAGTAGAATCACTTTAATGATAGCATCAAGAAAGAAATGGAAATTGTGGAATAAAAGAGGACTACTGTAGTAGAGGGAGATATTGTTAAGTAAGGGAAAATAATAAATCGGGGTGTTTACTGCCTAAGCAACATAATTAAATTTTTCCCCTGAAGGACAACTCTGCCTCTTGACATTTTCTAATTGACAATTTTTTTTTCCTGCATTGAATAATCCCTTTACACATTTTAATATAAGTGTGGCTATTTTAATGTGAGAATTTGACTTAACTGCAAATGAAGAGCTATTTAGAATCATACTTAGTAAGTATGAAACCAGAAAAGTTTATATTAATCATTGGTGGCAAATATCTTCTGATGGTGAGGAAGAAGAGGGAAGAATTTACTTCAAAAGAACCATTTTTGTCAGGTAAGCAATGTGGATAACAAATACTTCCACCCTAATATTCCCAAATATGGAAAATATGGAAAAATTCCTAGTGGAAATATGGAAAAATTCCTACTGGACATCACACTTAAGCTATCATTTTTATAAAAGTAAATATTTGACACAACTTTCTATCGAGGTGAGTAAAATGCTAGTTCATACTTAAGCTATGAAAAGCTCTCCTTTCTGACTTGGGGATGGACCTCAAATATGGAAATGGAAAATATGGAAAATGGAAAATATGGAAAAATTCCTGCTGGACATCACACTTAAGCTATCATTTTTATAAAAGTAAATATTTGACACACCTTTCTATTGAGGTGAGTAAAATGCTAGTTCATACTTAAGCTATGAAAAGCTCTCCTTTCTGACTTGGGAATGAGCCAGTTTGCACTCTGGTGGAAGCGAGAGGTCCAGCACAACACCTGTTAACTACGTCCCTGAGCCAGCCGAGTCCGTGGCGGACACCACGACGGCGGACACCACAGCCCGAAATGGCCCCTGCCGAGATGCTAACCAGCCTGCGGTCCGCAGGAAGCATCGAGAGCGAGGAAAGGCAGCATGGAGGGGCAGCGCACTGGCCTGCTCCTTTGTTGAAAGTGTTGAATTGACCACCGTGTGTATTTATTTTTTAGTAGGCTCTAGAACAGTCTTAGAAGTGCAGAAAAATTGAAAAGATGGTACAGAGTTCCCGTATCCCTCCCATTTCATTTCCCCTAGGATGAGCCCCTGGTATCAGTGCGGTGCGTTTGTTACAGTTGATGGACAAAGAGTAAATCCCGTCCTTTATTCAGATTTTCTTTGTTCTACCTAATGCCTCACCCCCACACCCACCTCACCGTTGTCCCACCCAGGGTATCCCATTGCCTGTGCTTGTCGGGTCTCCATGGTCTCCTGTGGGCGGTGATGGTTTCTCAGAAACACAGCCTCGTGTTGTGGATGACACTGCCGTTTTGAGGAGGACTGGGCAGGAATTCTGTAGGCTGTCCCGATATTCGGACTCGCCTGACTTTTCCCCTCACAATTAGACTAGGGGTATAGGTTTTGGGGAGCAATACAACAGAGGGACAAGGCCATTTTACCCTTTGGCTTCTAGGATGTGTAGTTGTCAACATGGTTCATTGCTGTTGCCGTTCACCTGGCTCACCTGGCCAAGGTGGCGCTGGCCAGCTTTCTCCACTGTGACACCCCCTCGTCCCACCCTCCTCCAGCTCCTGTGCGTGCCGTCCCGCCTGGAGGGGAGCCACTAAGCGCTGCTCACACTTAAGAAGTGGAGATTTATGCTCCCACTTCCTCGAGGGTGCAGTGGCCACATAAATTATTTGGAATTCTTCTGCAAGGGACATTTACCTCTGCTTGCTTGTTTATTCAGTGATTTATGTCTGTATTATGGTCTCAGATTTTTTTTTTACTTTGTGTTATAATTCAATTCTAGTTTATCTTCTTTAAAAAAGTGTTTCTAATCCTCACCTGAGGATACATTTATTGATTTTTTTTTTTTTTTTAGGGAGGGAGGGAGTGAGGAGCAATCGGTGGGGGGAGGGTAGAAACATCCATGGGAGAAGGAACATTACATTGACCCGTTGGCTTCTGAACAGCCCCCTGTTGGGGATCGAACCCGCAGCCTAGGCATGTGTCCTGCCCGGGAGTCAAACCCGCATCCTTTCGGTGTCTGGGAGGAGGCTCCGATCACTGCGTCCCCCGGCCAGGGCCTGGTTATTTTCGCACTCAGATTCTTCCACCTTTGGCCGTAGGGAGTTCTTTCCATTGGTTCCTGGGTCCCTTTGATGGGACCCATCAAAGGGGACCACGGGGTCCCATCTGTGGAGGGACTCATTCACGTTTGAGCACTTTCTGGTGCCACACGGTACTCCTCATTCCCTTTGTGTATTTCCCACCACAGATGGGCCTCGGCCACTTCTCCAGAGATGCCTGGATGTCTCTTTTGTTGCCCCTGAAACCTGTAGCATCTGCTGGATCGCTGGGTCTCACGAACATTTTCGCACACAGAACTGGACTGAAGCACAGTCTCTTTTCTCTTAGTGCCTAAGGTGACCTTGAAGTGCCCCTCAGCTCCACTAAACTCTACCGGGGCTTCTTCCTGGCTGGAGGGCCCCTGACTTCCCCTTTCTTAGTCCATCTCCTTAAGGAGTTCTGCAATTTTAAATCCTCTGCTGCCCTTTTGAGATGTAAATTTTAGAAAGCCCTTTTGTCAATTTTACATCCCAGGAACGCCTCTGCCCAGGACCTGGGAGCCATCTCTTTGAAGTTCAGTCTTCCAGAGACACAGTCATTCTCCCCAGGGCTGGGGCAGTGGGGGTGGGGGTGGGGGGCGGAGCCTAACTTTGTCCATCAGTACACACAGCTGGTCTCCTCACCTGGCGCGCCCCCCCACCCCAGGTGCATTTTTATTTTCCTGCTACTTAGCCCTCCTCCTCCGTGTTCTCGCGGAGTGGAGCTCAGCCTCTCTCTCTCCCCCATTGCTCTCACTTCGAATAAAGTCTTCCTCGCCTGTTTAACACGTTCAGTGCAATTTTCCCTTGACACGAAGGAAAATGTTGTTTAAATTCCATTCTGATGGGAACTCCCGTGTTGCACCAGGAATCCAGAATGTAGTTTCAGGAGATATCATGCCCCCCCCCCCCCAAAAAAAACCCTCCCACTTCATGGCATTAGAATTCAAAACGAAGTGCCCTTGAACCTGGAAAAGCCAGCATGCCTGCTGCCTGCCGCCCAGCAAACCCAGTAATCAGAGACCGGGGTTGGATCTCTGGGCACTTTATTCAGGTGGCCGGCGGTCTGAGGAGATGGCGGGTTTGTGCCCGAACAGACCGTCTTCAATTCCATTTTAAACTGATCCTCTTTACAAGGAGAAGGAAAGTATCGGGAAGGGGTTCGGAATCGAGGGGAAACGTTCATCAGGTAAAAAGCCACGGCATTTTTCCCGCCTGGGCCCTGGGCGGTGGGCCTCTCACCCTGGAGCGCGGGGGCCCAGACGCCGTCTTGGTGGCTCGCCATCCTCCCGCGGCACCCAGGTGGACCCGCTTGCGGTCTGTCTCCTGGAGTCAGGCTGGGGCCTCTCTCCAGCTCCTGAGACAGTAGCTTTTTGCCTACGTACATTAGTTACTGAGCTTATTATTAGCTATTTACTCGAAACTAAAATTTTTCCAGCATTTGAGTCCCTCATCACGGTGGAGAGCCAGGAGTTTTGTCTTAATCTACAGCCGTGAAACTCGTCTAATTTCACAAAGATGAGCTGCAGAGTCAAAAGATCAGAATCTGGTGTTTAAACGTAATTAGGATGTGAGCGTTTTCAAAACCCAAGATTCTTGTCAAAAGACAGCTTTTTAAGGTTCAAGAGGATTTAAACTCTTTCTCATGTTGATAAACTTTTGTTGCTATTCCTCTCATAGCCTCGAGCCCTCAGGGCTACCAAGACGCAGTTAAAGGAAAGAAAAATAAAGACTTGACTCTTGAGAAAGGTTCGCTGAATACCGTAGGGATTCTAATTTCTAGCCTCATTATTTAATTCTAGCTTCAGAATTAAATTAGATCAAAGTTGTGACTTTTTTTCCCCTGAACATAGGAAAAGGACATACAGTTAACCCAGAGTTGCCGCTCATCTGCTGTGTTTTGCGAGGTGCAGACATCGGTAGTCTGGGAAGGTCCGCGTGGCATTGTGAGGAGGGGCAATCGGCAAGTCCCACGCAGCCACAGATGCTCTGATGACAGCTTGGCTTTTGTTTCCTTGCTCTTGAGAGCAGACAGCCCACTGCCTGGGTTTAGAAGCAGGAGAGACGGTGGGACCTCACTGTGTGCACAGAATTCTTCTTGCCCTCGTGGCTTCCCAAGGCAGATGAGTCGCCCACCTTCCTTTAAAAATAACTTGAGTCACCCGTGCGAGTGGAGACCGTCCCAGTACAACGGTCTGCGTACAGCTCCCTACCCCATGCTCCCGAAACCCTTGTGTGGGGTCGTTCTTGTTTGGCTCTGTTTAATACCGGGGTTTCCGCTGCCTAAAGTGCTAACTAAAGGTTGTGCTTATTAACTAAAGGTTGGTCTTCCGTTAAGGTGCCACTCGTCTGTACATTTCGTGGCTGGTCTGTGTTTCAAGATTTGTGATTGATGAAAGATAAAACTATTTTCATTATTTATTAACAATGCAGAGTAGTTAGCTCCTTATCTCGGGCATAGAAGCAGGGTATAAATGTTGATAGTGTCCAATCCTGCTTTTTGGTCACCCGTAACAAGAGAATTGGGTGGAGTCTATTTTTTGTGTGTGTGAGAAAATTCAGTTTGCGATGAATGAGTTCCGAGTGTGACATGAAAATTCCTAGGAATTCATCACACTTAGATTCATAAGTGCTTTTCCATTAGACTTGTGTCGTTGACCAGGTAATGCGACATGCTCACTGATGATGAGAATCAAGAAGAGTGGCTCGCATCTCTGTGAACGCACCTGCAGGTAGGTGGGGCTGCACTTGACCGCCTGCCCCACGCCCTCGGGTCAGCCACGCAGGTCCTGGCGGAGGCTGAGCTGTTTCCTGCCGGAGCCCGGCCTCAGCTGCATTCCTGTTGCCCTTTGTCTGAGCACCCACAGGGTTCCTCCCTGATCCTTCGTGGGGGCGGGGAGGGGGGAGTGCTTATCTCCTCTTTGTCCCCTGCCACTTCCCGTGATGTAGGTGATGGCTGTGCTGGGTCACAGGCTCCTGCAGATTTATCCCGACTCCCATGAGTCTGGTGGTGGAAGCTGGGCGAACCGCTGAATTCATTTACAACCTGTGTAGACATTTGCGTGACACAGCTTGATGAAATCCATACTGATGATGATAATAAAAACGTAACAGAATGCGTTGACCGAATGTCTTCTACAAGCTGGATACTGTGTTAAGGGCTTTATATAATTGCCCTTTTAAGTTTTTTCAGAAACCTTTCCAGAAACAGGTAAACCCTATAATTATTCCCCTGATGAGAAGCCAGGAGCACTGAGATGTCAACCTTGGGGAGTCAAGCAGCTGTTCCCCGGGGGAGCTGGGGACTGAGCCCCAGCCTCGCGGCTCCCCAGGCCGGTGCTCTTGGCCAGGTGAAGGGCCTGACTATCATTAAACGTGTTCTAGGTCACGTTGGGGAATACTTGCCAACTTAAGGCGCCAGGAGTATCTTGCAATGCAAGTGAATTAGGGGAATGCTACTTTAGAGGTAGTCTACTCTAATTTGCATAAACAACAAATCACTCAGGAGCTGTAGCGCTTCATGAGCAATTACAGCTTCTGTGCAGCCCACCTGCCCTGGGCAGTCCTGCAGGTGAGAACTGACACTCAGGGCCATCACTTTGATGACGGAGCCAGTGACGGTGCTGGGTCTCATCGGGACCCGGCCACACGCTGTGACACCACTCTGTCAGCCACTCTGTGTTCCTCTCCCGATGTAACTTTTCCGACACTCTCAGTGGCCACTCATCCCTGAGCGCTGTCTCAGCAATTTGTCCTGCCTGGGCCATCACGCATCGACCTCCTTCCTGCTGTCTCCATTACGGAAGGTCCTGCAGAGGAGATGTACATGAGCTCCTGGCGGTAGTGCTGGGGTTGGGGCCACACAGAAGATCTAATCCCGTTAGCAGGTTAAGCCAACTGTCAGCATTCTCTTCCTCTGAGCTTCACCCTGGGAATCTGCGGCTTCAGGGTCAGAACTCTAGCTCCGAACCCCAGATCTGAAGTCTGGCTTAGCGCATGCATGCGTGACTGTAACGGTCGGTGACTTAACACAAGAGGAATACAATCGCTCTTTCATTACTATAAGCAGAAAAGCCCACTTCACCATATTATTTAATATAGGGGGGTCTGGCCTGCAGCCTGCGGGCCACGTGCAGCTCAGAATGGCTGTGAATGTGGCCCAACATGAAATCGTAAATTTACTTAAAACATTATGAGTTTTTTTTTGTGTGATGATGCTTCTCTATGTATTTAATGGGTGGCCCAAGACAACTCTCCTTCCAGTGTGGCCCAGAGATGCCCGAAGGTTGGACACTCCTGACTGAATATGTGCAAAGCCAACCCTGTTGACCTCTGTTTTGCCTCCTATATTAGAGTCACTGAAGGGAGCCGGGGTAACAGGTTTATCATTTCTTCCTGCACTGACTCACGTATGTTGCCTCATGAATCTGTCCTTTATGGTAATTTTATAAACTTGATCAAGTTTACCCATTAGGAGTTTGTTAACCTGGAGTCAGACAGGGTCTGTGGCTGGGCTTTGAGTGTCGGCGATCTCGGTGAAATTATGGGGGAACACCAGTCATACATGCTCATGGACCTTTTCCTGGAGGTGGATTCGCTCGCTCTTATCACTCTCTCGAATGACAGTGGCCACACAAGATTCAAAGTCACCCCAGTGGCCCCTGCCAGGTGGCTGCGTTGGTTGGAGCATCATCTCATACACCAAAAGGTTCAGGGGTTGATCACTGTCAGGGCACACACTTAGGTTGTGGGTTCAATGCCCAGCCGGGGTGTGTACAAGAGGAACTTGTCGATGCCAGGGAACTGATCCATGTTTCTTTCTTCCTCTCCTTCTCTCCCGCTCCTTCTCACTCTCCCCACCCCCTCTCCCTCCCTTATTTTAGCATTGCATTTACTCCCAGACAGAATGTCACCCCCTTTGCTGTGACCCAGTTCCATTCCTCACTGTTTTCCCTCTTGCAAGTTCGGGTTCCCTTTCTGAGCTTTTGTTGGTCTTCCTCAGTTACTTTCTCAGCTGCAGTTTTGTGGGTGACACAGTCACTTGGCTACCTTCACCCAACCTTCATTTCGTGACAGGCGTGGTGTCGTCATATGCGTGGCATCGCTGATGAGGTCCTCCTGTGTTCCTCCGCCCTCTTCTTGAAGACTCTCTCCCTTTAGGGTTCTGTCCAGAGTCATCCGCTGGTTTGTCCCTCTGACAGCTGAGCACCTGGGACAGGTGTCTTTTCTTTGCTGCCCACTGAAGTCCCACCCTCACTGTGGCCGTTGGCAGATCCCTGCTTCCTGGCCCGGGGTAGGACTCGACCACCCTGGAGGCAGACAGGATGCTGCCCGCTTTCCCGTGGTCCCCTCACCTGCCAAGGACCAGGAACAAAATGCTAAGAGATGTCTCCCTCCTGCTCTTAGGCATAAATGGTTTCCTGTTGTGGGTTCCCCTCAGACCCCGATGACCTCATCGGAGACAGATCCCTGTGCACTGTCCTCCCTCTGCTGGGATGTCATTTAGACGGGAACAGATTCTGTCTGTTGTGTTCACTGCATTATCCCCAGTGCTAGGAGGGGTGCCTGGCACAAGGTAATGAATGAATGGATGCACTTTAGCGGTAATGTTAACTGGAAGCTGGCAGCCGTTTTGAAAAGAGATTTCTAATAGCAACAATGCTAGCGTTGTATGCTCACTTAGTGCAATATGTCAATTGTTTTCTTCTTTAAAAAGGAGCGCAAAAGTCTTATTCGACTTATTGAGAATGATGGTTAACCGTTCCGATCTGCCACCCCATTCTTTTTCCTCAAGGGAAGAGGGAGGTAAAACATTAAGCCTGTGATGAATATTAAGAAGGCTTAACCCCGTAAAAGGGCCTTTTAGAGTAAGGGCCTCTCAAAACAGCGATCCCTTCGAGGGTGCACGGACGAACCTCTGAAGACTGCTTCTAGTGGAGACAAGCGTCTTTCCTCAGTAGGAGTTTCTGACTGCCAAGTGTGTCTGGCTTGCTGGAGACGGGCAGCTGAGGCCCTTAGCATGCAGTCAGAAGGTAGGCCATCGTCTTCACACACGGCTGGGCTGGCGCTGTCTGCACGTGGCGATGTTGACGAGGCCGCGGAACAATGCAAGGCTCACAGGCTTTCTCCTCCCATCCACTTCCCAGCTTAGAATGTGGAAATACGAGAAGACACTTCTCTGTTCCGTGGCTCAGCAGCCAGCCAGGCAGTCCTCGTGAGTCTGATCCCCTGATCCTAGCCCTAAGGTGAGGCAACCTCGCCTGGGCATGTCCATGGTTGCCCCGGGGCGGATAATTAATGCAAGCTGGTGCTAGAACAGTTACAAGGATGCAGACTGGAAACTTGAACCAGTTTACGGACAGGCAGTAAGACCACCTTATGTGCTTGATTGCTGGGAAGTATTTAGTTGGTAAATCTGCCTGTTCGCCTTGCAGAGCCGTGCCTCAGGGTGGCACTCCTCGTACCTGGGTAGGTGGGAGGGTGGCTCGTGTTCAGGCTGTGTTAGCAGGTACCATCTTCTCCCAAAGGAACCTGCATTGGTTCTGGCTTAAATCAGACGGTAATGAACCCCGTTTTTACAAGGGGAGGGATGTCTAAACTTCCCGTGCCTGTCATTCCCTTTTCATAGTTTTTTTTTTTAAATAGAAACTAACTTTCTGCAAAGAATCTTTCCGATGGCTTTTATCTAAACACCTCTAGCATGGGAAAGGAGGCGACCTCCGGGTTGTCTGCCTTTGACCTCTGCTGGTCCGGTTTTAGCACATCAGTTCTTTTGCATGCTTTGAAGATCAAACAAAGCACATGAAAAATTTAGAAAGAATGTGTTTGGTTAAAGATGTTAAAAAACAATACTATGTCTCTGATTCCGTCTCCCATTTGCTCTTTCTCGGGGCGCATTATCTTCTTTGCCCTTAATTTCAGCTGCAAACGTGATGCGAAAATATAACCCACAGTGACCATTTCTGTGTTTTTCCAAAGGCAGGTTTGTAGATGTTTTCACTCAGAGGGTTTCAAGTTTCCCTTTGATTTTTCTCCCTCTTCAACACATCACGGACTGGAAACTGGCGCTTGGAAAACGGCCCCTTTTATAAGGCGGGTCCGGGTCAGTCCTTTAGTGAAGGGAAATGCAAATCTGCAGCCTCTTCAGCTTCAGAAGAATTCGGGATGAGCCCCGATGATTCCTTCCGCGTTCAGAAAATATTTCACTTTTTTTGGTGTATCTTACATGTTGATTATCACTTTGTTTTGGAAATGAGCGTGACTCTGCCCCACCCTTCTTTCATTGCCCTTTGCTCTAGTGACTCGAGGCAATATATACTTGACTAAAAACACGTTTTCATCTATATATATTTTTTACATCTCAAGATTAATAGATATGGTTTATTTGGTGGAGGGATAGCTTTTTCATCTGATAACAAGCATTTATAAATTGATAGCACTGTACATTTTAAAGGATAATGCAATGCATTATCTAATACTTAGATTTAAGTGGATGAAACTTTTTATTTAGCATTAAGCTGGAGAATTTTTCACTATACTTTTCAAATGCAAAATGTAATTGCGTCCTTTCGATACAGAGCCTGTATGGTGTAACGAGGTTTGCGAGGACCTGTCAAAGAGAAGGTCATTTTATAATTTGTGCTTGTCTCTTCAGACTCCGTCATCTAATGCTTATCTGATAATTCGTGTCTTTTATTCTTTTCTAAGCCTTCAATGGCATGACACACATCAAGGCCGTATCTTGTATCCAGCCTCCGCCGAGTCCGACAGTGCCATGATTAAGGATGACTGGACCATCAGGCACCTTCCAAGACTCTCCCTCACTAGGAAGGCCTTACACATTTCACATTGTTTACTGTGACCTTATGACTAATTCCATGGCCTCAGTTTCCTCATCTTCGAAATGTGAGCTCGTTTTCATTAGATAACGTTTCGGTTCCATTCAGGAACTATCCTCCATTCGTTAGATGCTTATCGGAGATTTATTGAACAAGGGTTGGGCATTCAGAGAGATGCCAGATATTTTTATAATAATCAGAGCTTTCCAAATGAGTTGGAAAGATAGGATGTAGATGAGAGAATAGACAACGGTTTACATTATACAGCGCCTTGGAAACGAGTGGGACAAGTGGCCTGTCTGCTACAGGGTTCCATGACTTTCAGACCTCGCAGGCCCAGAGAGGATTGTGGAAAGACATGGGGCCTTGTTTGGACCTTGAAGGAACGGAGCTAATGTGCCCTATCCTTTATCCTCTGAAGAGCTCCCATTTTTAAAGGTTACGTCTGGTCATGACAATTTATTTTTAGTTTTTCCCCACCAGAGAACGTGTCTGTTTTTTCCTTCCCTGGGTGTAGCATTCGTGGTCAGCAGTCCTCTCAGCATTTAAAATTGCTGCGCCCCCCCACCCCCCCCAGGTGCAGGGCCACGGGTGAGAACTTTGTCATTCTGAGTGGAGTTTCCTTAGAAGCGCTATGTCACTGTGCTCTGGTGGCTCTCTCGCTTTTCTCCTTTCTTTGGTTTTTAGGAGTTCGATTCTGATGATTCTCAGCAAGAATTTCTTGGGGTTTATTGAGCGGAGAGTTCACTTAGCTTCCTGAGTCTATGAGTTTATGACTTTTGCTAAATTTAGGACGTTTTCTGCCTTTATTTCTTCAAATGCTCTTTCAGCCCTCCAACTCACTCTTGTCCTGAGGATGCAGCGATTGGAATGTAGGACGTTTTGCTGACGCTCCACAAGTCCCTGAGACTCTAGTTGATTTTCCCCCCACTCTACTTGAGCTGGCTTTCAGATCAGGTGAATTCTATTGTAAAAATTGATTATTTGTCCATTTGCCTATAGAAGGCCATCTTGGTTGATTACAGTTTTTGGTAATTCTGAAGAAGGCTTCCGTGAACATTTTCATGCAGGATTTTATGTGGACATGCGTTCAGATCTGTTAGGTAAATACCTGTGTTTAGTTTTGAAAGAAACTGCCAAAATCGTCTTCCAAAGTGACTGTATCGGTTTACAGCAGCACTGGATGAGAATCGGGCTTCTCCATGTCTTTGTCAGTGGTTGGTATCGTCAGTATTTTTTATTTTACCCAAAAAGCTATGTAGTTATGTTTCATTTTAACTTGAAATTTCTTATTGACAAATGATGTCGGGTATCCTTTTTATACACTATAGATCTTCTTTGGTGATGTGTCTTATGCCCATTTTGAAAGCGATAGTTTATTGTTGAGCTGTACCTTTAAAAAATATATATATATAACTTTTGATTTTGAAATTATTTCAGGCTTCACACAGAATTGTAAAAATGTTGTAGAAAATTACCATATAAATTTCATCTAGATGTACCAAATGCTAACATCTTATAAAACCATAATTTGATAACATTTTATTAACTAAGCTCTGGGATTTATTCAAACTTCGCTAGTTGTTAGCAATATTCTTCCTATGGTCCAAGATCAAAACTAACACCATACATTGCCCTTAGCTTTCATGTCTCTTTAGTGTCCTGAAATCTATGACAGTCCCTTGGTCTTTGTCTTTTAAGTCCTGGAGAGTTTTACAGAGAGAGCACTAGCCCAGTGGTTGGGTAGATGGTGTCCCTGCATTTGGTGTGTTTGATGGTTCCTTAGTATTAAATTCATATTATACATTTTTGGCAAGAACAGCACTAAATGGTCATTAGTTTTTGCCCAAATGAAACCCAAACAAACTGTGTGGAATGAAAGTCTAGGCCCCTTGAGATGTCAGTGTCAGTGTGAGAGTCCGTGCTGTGAGAGGGTGAGCCCGGAGCCGGTCACAGGCAAAATGCTCGTTTGAATTCATGAGCCTTTTTTTTTGTATTCTACCTGGGTAGGACCTCAATTTCTTGTCCTGATTTTAAATCACAGTTATTCTAGACCGTTTTTTTAATGCTTATTTATTTATTTTTAGAGAGGGAAGGGAGGGAGAAAGAGAGAGAGAGAAACATCAATGTGCGGTTGCTGGGGGCCGTGGCCTGCAACCCAGGCATGTGCCCTGACTGGGAATCGAACCTGCGATGCTTTGGTTCTCAGCCCATGCTCAATCCATTGAGCTATGCCAGCCAGGGCTAGATCGTTTGTTTTTAATGTCTTTTACATTCAAAACTTGGGGAGTTCACATAAGCACGGTATAGTCTATCCTGAACCTCTTCTAATCTTTCTTTCCTTATAGCCCAGCAAAGGCTGTCTTGTGATTTTCTGTTTGTCTCCATAGGATTTCCCAGTCATATTTAACAAAATGCCATCACAAATAAAAGTTCCTAATATCTATGCCATTTATTTTTGTCAGTAGCCCAGACTATGAAATATATTTGTTCATTGCTGTACGGGGCCTACACATTATTTCATATTTTTCAAAAGATTTCCACATGCCACAGGCAGAAGATATGGCATTGTGTTAAGAAATCATGCTAAGTGAAGCCCTCTGTTTGTACAACCGCATGATCACGTGTAACAGGAATATTCATCCGTTCACCTCATCTACTGTGGGCGTGGCCCTGCATGCGGAGTGGAAACCGGGGCGAAAGGGCCATACCGGGGCGCTCAGGGGACTTAAAATGCAGCGGGAGAAATGCATCCTCGTGTCACCCAGATACATAGGCACTTGTGAACTGTGCCAGGCTCCATGGAAGTGTAAGCGGAGGCAGAGCGAAGTCCCCCCACAGGAAGGCAGTTCGGTGCTCGAAGAGGCTCTGGTTAGGGGTCTCCCACTTCCGCAGACCCCAGGTCAGGGAGGAGTGTGGCTGAATCTGAGGCCCGGGAAGAAGGTTCCTGGGGCTGGAGGCGAGGCCAGGTGGACGGTGGCCTCAGGCTGTGTCGAGAAAAGCGGTAGGTCAGGTTGACACTGGGGGTCTTGGGAGAGCGGTAAGAGAGCAACTGCAGAGTCTGAAGCTAGAGGGACGTGACCTGTGGTCCCATTCCCATTTCCAAGTGAGCAGTCTAGTTCGCTGTGTAGAAAACAGGGCGGGGTGAGAGCGCCTGGTGCAGCGTGGGGGCGTGGGGGACAGTCTGAGTGGGGTGGGGGGGTGAGCCCTGTGGCCAAGCGGCAAGGACAGGGGCCTGTGTGTGCCTTCAGTCCCCCTGGCTCGCCCAGCACCCCTCTGAGCCCCCGGCTTCTCTTCTGAAGATGGGGCACTCTCGGTGCTTAAGGAACGGGTCCTCAGGGTTTCTGTTACTGTCCTTGAAAAGCAACAACTAGAAAGTAAAAGTGGAGCATTCCCCACGTGTGGGAGTGTTTCCTGGTCCTTCCCGACCCTGACCACACCTTGCAGGCCCTGGAGACCTTCTCAGGTCACGGCCCCGGGCCTCCCTCCCAGGGGTCAGGGGCTCGGTGACACAGCCCGACGTTCCGGTCTGATAAGGTCCCCAGCGGACTCGCCTGTGCAGTCCCTGCAGTGAACCCCTCTTCTGGGCCCCCAGCTTCGTTCAGGGGGCTTGACCCCCATGGGTGAGCACTTCTGTCTTAAGCTAAATGTAGACTATTTCTAAGATCAAACTTTTGTATGAAACAAGTTGGCGGCTTTCAAACAATACACATTTTTTAATGACATATGGAGGGATTGTTGTCTGCATGAATGCAGTCAGGTGACTGAGGTCTGAGTTTAGCTTTGGGCCGTGTGACGGCTCCCTTTGGTGGCCGCACGGGTTCTCAGAGCACCCAGCGGAGACGTGTGGTGTCTGTGCCGGCCACCAGAGCTGGTCTGCTAATACTGCCCCTCTGCCACCTGCCGTGCCACCACCAATCAGGTCCTCCGGAGAAGAGCTCCTCTCCAAGCAGAAGCTGTAGAGGCGTCTGCAGCCCCCCTCTTCCAGGGAGCAGGGGAAGCACCCCTGGGCGCCCTGCGGCCGTCTTCCCTGCACCTCAGGGCTCCGAGCTACTGCTTCGAGACGTCCGTCCCTCGGTGAGATGGAAAGGAACAGGACACCGCTCGCCTTTCTGCTGAAGAGCTGATAACGAGGGAATGTTATGTCTGCGGAGACCCCAGGAGAAATCAGGAGTGGCTTCGGCTAGCGTCTCATTCGAGGTGGAAACCTGCATCATCCCAACTCACCAGATGGGATTCGTTGTTTTCATAGTGTGATTTGTTTTCTTTTTCTGTTGTGGAGTGGGGCCGGAGCTGGGGTGGGCGGTGCTCTGAAAGTCCCAACTATTTTTTATTTATCTATCTATTTTTTGGTGATCCTGAATCCAAGAGGAATCTCTTGGAGTCGAACCATCACCAGTGTTGCCTTTGAATAAACTCTATGTTAAGGTCTGAGGGGGGAGATAGTTAATGTCATTCATTAACATAATACTCTTTTGGAGACCATAGATATTTTTTGAAAAGAGTATTTAACCGAGGTCTATTAGAGTTTATAGGAACTGTGTCCCAGATCACTTTGTGGTATTAGAATCGTGATAATTGCTTTTACTGTTTGAAGCCCATAGGGCCATATCTAGTCTCTGCAATATTATGAATTAGGAGGTCGTTATTTCTGTCACATTTGTTCTCTGCTGTGTTCTGTCTGCATTCTCGCCCATAACTCAGTCACGTCCTGCTCTGTCCCGAAGCCCAGTGTGTGGCAGCTTGGCTACGTAATAGTCCCCAGTTCTGTCAAATGCTAATCTGGGGTTTCTCTCCCAATGGGCGAGCTTCTTCGACCTCCATTGGCCTAGGAATCACCGGCTAAGCTTGGAAAATAGGGGCCCTGTCCCGTAGTCTGGGGTGAGGCTGCGGGGGGGTGGGTATCTGCATGTCCACAGTCCCCTGGCTTGGAGGTGGGTGAACTGTGCTGGCAAAGGGCCAAATGGGAAACAGTGTGGGCTCCGTGGCCACGGGGTCTCTGTCCGCGGCCACGACCCAGCTCTGCTGCTGTCGTGCGGGACGGCCAGACGGCATGCACGCGAGCGGGTGGTGCTCGTTCCAATAAAGCTTTGTCCACAGAAAAGACGGTAGCCCAGGGGCCCAGAAGACTGCCCACGCCTGCCCCGGGTTCTGCCCTTGCCCTGAGCGCAGGGACGGCGCGTCCAGGAGCGAGGGTTTAGAGCGGAGTCAGAGCGGCTGTGCTGGGGCCCCCTACTGGCGGCTCATGAAAGCCGCTTTCAAATGCAGGGGTCCAGCACAAAAAACAGCCCCCCTACTCCACTTTTTTTTTTTTAAATTACAAAACCATAAGCATGTGATTCTGGAACAACAACATCACACGCAAGCACACCGTATGCCATTTCAGGAGAAATGTTCAAGTGAAGACTGTAAATGATCTCACCCCTGTGATCACCCAACCAACCACACTCACGCAGGCCTCACTGCTGCCGGGCCCGGTTCCGGAGAGTCCTGTGAGCCGGTGGTTTCACCGAGCGCATGGCAGTCGGTGCCGGTGGAAGAGTCTGCACCACAGAAACCAGGGCTGGAAATCGGGGCTCTTCCCTTTTTCCCCTGAAAGGGCGTTTTAACAGCAGACACTGGTGTCAACGCCTTCAGGGTTCTTTGCAACTTGAAGTTTATCCAGGTTAATAGAAGTATAGAAGCACATATATGTAAAATGGAAAATGAGTTATCTCAGCTGATGATGTTAAACGTTTTGTTAAATTTTTGACTTCTGGGTGGCGTCTTTGTCCAACACGCCGCCGGCTGAGTTCATTGGATCCTCTTGCTGGCCACGGAGCAGTAAAAGCTGATGCAAAAAAATACTCGGGGATTTCAGCACTTGTTTCCTTGGGAGTGGGAAGAAGGGCCGCAGATGCTTTAGTCCACAGACAGCAGGCCGAGGAAGGAGCTAAAGGAACCTCGTTGGTTCCCTCGAGTATCATCCTCCTGCTCACGGAGAGGCAGTGCCGCACTGGAAACCACATCATGTTGGGAGTGAAAGGATTTATTTTTAATTTTGTTGACCATATCTACTTTCTTACGGGGATTCAGAAGAGAGATTTTTAAAATTAAATATTAGTGTATTCCCTGCTTTGAAGTATAAGCTAAACTTATAAGCATTTAGTATTAAAAATATTCTTCAAAAAGCACCTGCTCTAGGGAATGTAGTCGATAATATTGTAATAACTATGGATGGTGTTAGGTGGGTATAAGGCTTAGGTGGGTACAAGGCTTATCAGGGTGATCACTTAGTGAGTTATATAAATGTCTAATCATTGGGTTGTGCACCCGAAACTCATACAATGTATGTCAACGGTAATTGAAAAATAAATTATTTAAAGTCAAAAAGACTCACAGACGGCAGGCTGACAGCTCTGGGGGGATGGTCATGTGGGGGTGGAGGGGCTGAGCAAAAAGGAAAAAGGACTCATGGACATGGACAACAGTGTGGTGATTGCAGGGGCGAGGGGGGCTCGAAGGGGGATAAACAGTAATGTGAAAATACAATTAAAAATAAAATATAAGTACCTGGCTGGCGTAGCTCAGTGGATTGAGCTCGGGCTGCGAACCAAAGTGTCACAGGTTCGATTCCCAGCCAGGGTACATGCCTGGGTTGCAGGCCATGACCCCCAGCAACCGCACATTGATGTTTCTCTCTCTCTCTCTCTCTCTCTCTCTCTCTCTCTTTCTCTCTCCCTTCCCTCTCTAAAAAATAAATAAAACCTTTAAAAAATAAAACACAAGTAAATAAATATGTAAAAAATACCTACCCATTTTCCACTTCGTAAATATTCTAATGGAGCCTGAGAGGTGAAAGCAGTAATTAAAAGTCCTCGTAGCCAGTTGACAGCAGAGCTGGGTCTTGAACTCAGGCCCCCAGGGAATGACTCCCCTATGGTCTCATCCATCTGCTGGCCTTGCTCTGTGTTTTTGAGTCCCTGCTCTGCACCGGGCTGCGTGCTAGGCTCGGGGCGCTCAAAGTTGGGTAGGAGATGTCTCCTGTTCTCAAAAAGCGTGAAGTGTCCTGTATGTGAAGAAGTAATTCCGGTGTGCTGAAAGTTTAAGCGCAGGTGGGTGGGAGCCACCAGCAGGGACTAGACATTGGAACAAAGAACTCTACGAAGGTAAGCTGAGACGACTTCTGAGGGAAGCAACATTATTCAAAGTCAAGTTCTTAAAACGAGTGTTTGCTGAAGGATTTAGTGAACGCATGCCCGACGGGGAAGTGAATGGGGCGGAGTGATTAGCCCAGCACTGCATGGTAACGACATCTCTGTCGGCCGGTTCCCTTTGCCTGACCGTCACTGCCCTCTCCAGGGAGGGTGGGGTTTCTGCAGAGATGCGGGGCCAGGGGCAGGAGAACAGAGCCCCTCAAGGTCTGTGCATCCTAACAAGAACCACCCTCCTCTGGGGACGGCAGGGACACAGTCTGAGGAGGTGCATTCATCAGATAACCTAGGAAGAAGTCTGCAGCTCAGGGGAGAAGAAGGAACGGGTGCAGGCCGGTGGTTTCTACAGCTTTTGTGGCGCTCAGCGCTTGGCTGTTAGTGTGTAAAGCTCCTTTCTTTGGACTCCTCCACTTACCTAGAGGTAGGTGCGTGGCCCCATCTTGCATTGGCTCGTGAGAGGTAAAGGTGTGCCCCTCCTCCCAATTCCGTGTCCAGTGAGGGCAGGTGGGCAGCCTGCACCTGCTGTGGTCAGGAGGACCCATACCAAGGCGCTCAGCAAGCACCACAGATCTGGGACTAGTTCTGTAGAATAGGAGAGCTCGTTAACCAGTGCCTTTGTGTGCATTTGCCTGACAACTCTGCAAACTTGAGCGACACAAAGGAGGGCGTGATGGGACCGAAGGCCATGCAAGGACGAGGTGGCAGCGAGAGTGGAGACAACAGGCTGGCACTGGGTGGAGGTTGTGATGTCAGCAGCGCTAGAAGGGCCGAGGTCAGCAGAGCCCCCCGGTGTGGGGACAGGGCACCAGTCAGGGCAGAAGAGTGGCTTTCTGTGCCGCGGAGGTGGGCATCAGGGTCCCCTGCGTCTCACCCTGATGGTCCTTGAAAACTGGTGCCGGGGTGCGTGTGTGTGCACACCAGTGTATGGAGAGGAACGTGCCCGCTGAGCACGTCAGCTTCGGGCTTCCCCTGAAGGGGGCGCTGCGCCGTGTCTGGACGCTGTCACGTTCTGGGGCAGGTTCTCCGGGGCCTGCTCTTCCCTCAGCTCCAAGACATGCGTTGGGGATTCAGAGAGACCCTGAAACTGGCCTTCGGGGTGGCCTTGGCGTTCATCTGGGACCTGCAGTGACAGGTAATTTAATTGTATTCCGTTCTTCTTTTTTATGTCTTAAAAACAAGATGTTTAGCTCTCCACCTTTTATTGCTGATAGTCAAAAGTGTCTTCACTGGATTCCTTCTCCATTTCCCCCGTTCTTTCTGGAGGTCCCCCTCCCCTTCTTTTCATCAGCTTGTTTCTCCCTGCGGGAAGGTCACCCTTTCGGTTAGTGTGTGACAGCGAGAGGCGCCTGGCCTCCAGGTGGAGTCAATCACGGTGGCCGCTCAGGTCCTGTGCTGGCTGGAGGGGGTCTGCGCGCTCAGATCCCGGCGTGCCTCTTTTCCGGACTTAATTCTTGCTTGGCTCAAGGGACTACAGCGGTGTCATCTGGGAGCTCTTGGGGTCGGACTGGCCAGGCTGCTGCTTTCTTCCCTCCCACGTTCTCGGCCACTGCAGGCAGCGAGTGCCTAACAGTAACGGGAGTGCCCGGGTCTGAAGGTGCTTTGTCTTTGGGCTTCTCCTCGGGGCAGCGGGGCTCAGAGACGGGAGCTCCACCCCCTGCCCCCCCGGGGCCCCTGGGCGGGCATTGGTATTTCCTAAATGTGGTTGAAAAACACTATTAAAGTGGATTGTGGACGGATTTGACCTTCAGTGCTGCAATTTCGTAGAAATGACTGAAAGAGGACTTGAGTTGCGGTCACTTAATTAAACCCCTTGTAGCCACTTGCTCATTTTCGCTGAAGTCAGAACTGCCCAAAGCTAATTTGCTTAGCTGTGGATGAGACTGTGGCTCTGCATGCTGAATCCTGGGTAATTCTTTCCCCGGGTTATTTTTGACCTCGTAACACAGATAATTTGAAATGCAGTCCCCCAAAAGCCAGTTTCCAGATATAGATCTTCCCTGAGTGTGATTTTGGGGGCTGGTTTCATTAAACTGTTCAGAGAACTAATAACAAAAATATTCCCCCAAACACAGCGTTCGGTACTTAAACTCCAGTGTAAAATACAGAAACGGATTTGGAAAAGCTAGAAAAAAGTATTCATATAATTCCACTTGAATTTTAAATTCCCCAAAGTAAATATACAGAAGTATACCAGAAAGGAAATGGGACAATATTTATTATATTACTAGGAAGTAAGACAATAAATGTATTCATGACAATGTTCTCTAATTTTCTTCATCATAATTAGAAGTATTTTAAATATGGAAAATACATTTTCTTAACAGACAAATTTCAAAATCATGTATCACCAGCAAATTACCAATTTAAATTTCATCCCTTCGGGGACTCAAAATGATTTTAACTATTAATCCCTTTTGACCTTTTTTAAAATTGAATTTATTGAGGTGACGTTGGTTAATAAAATTATATAGGTTTCAGAGCTACGTTTTTATAATATTGGGTTGGTCAAAATGTCTTTAGTTTTTTTCTTTGTAAAATAAAAGACACAGTTTTCATTTTTACCAGTAACTTCATTGTTTTGGATATTCTGAGTATGTTGGCTATCTCCCTCATGGTAGGATGTTGATGGTTCTCAATTAATGTCTTGATTTGATAAGTTTTCATACATTTTTGATACTTTTTTACGATTTTATTTTTTTAGAGAAGGAAGGAAGGGAGTGAGGGAGAGAGACAGAGAGAGAGAGAGAGAGAGAGAGAGAGACATCAATGTGTGGTTGCTGGAGGTCATGGCCTGCAACCCAGGCATGTGCCCTGACTGGGAATCGAACCTGTGACACTTTGATATGTTTTTAAACAAAATGTATGCTGATGAGCCAGCTGCCCCAACCCAATCTAACAAAACCGATTTGAATGACGTTACACACAGCTAAGCACTACTGGTGCCACTGTACGGAAAACACCGAATGCACTTCTTGGCCAGTGCACTCTGTCACCTGTATAGTGTCTTGTGTGCTCACCACCTGAGTCAAGTCTCCTTCCGTCACCATCTTTCCTTCCTTTACCTTCTTGCAGCCGCCGCCGCCCCCCTTTCCCTCTGGTCATCACCATTCTCTCATCTGTGTCTGGGTTACTTTTATCTTACCATCTTCACCTTTTCCACCCAGTCCTCCCACCTTCTCCCTTCCACCAGCCCCTTTTGTATTTTACATCTTGTACGTAGGAAGTGTATTTAGAATATATTAATCTAGTATCATTTTATTTATTTCAAATGCACAACCAGGTGTTCAGACGGGCATGAAACGTTATTTTTTTCAAGTGCCATTATTGGGGGGGGGAAGCAAAAATATTGATGCACAGAGAATCAAGTTAAATTAATCTGATAATCTAAGTGAGTTGAACAAGCTGTGCAGTATAAATATTTTAATCACTTTTGGATGCAGAAGTGCCGCATCTACAAAATGAGCAATTATGTTCTACCTCTTGGGAGTCGACTCTAATTACAAAGCAGTGGGATGCGACTAAACGTTAATATATATAAACGTCGGGCATCGGGCCCTTGAATTTCCGTGTGATTTCAAGAATAAATATACTGGGTATGTGTTTCTTCTAAACACTTTTGGCCCACACTCTATGGGGTCGGGAGTTGAGGAGCATTAATAAATAGTCTTTAATCACTTTATTTATAGTATCAAATATTTCCCACTGATTTCTAAGAACAAATAAGTTAAAAATAGCCAATGCAGCTACATTTAGGAAGCTAGCAATGTAGGGTTCGCCATAGATGATGCCAGAGTGTGTCTATGCTGCACTCATCTGTCACCAAAGGCACCTGAGAGCCAGGTGCGCTGAGAACCTGGAGAGAGACAGACGCGGGCTTCGGCAGGCACAGGTGCAGCTTCCAGACCGGAGCCTGGGGAGGACTCTTTCCTCGAGGACGTCTCGAGGTCTGTGACCAAGGACTAAGTTCCTTGGTCTCAGAATCCTCCCCCAGGTGTGTCTCAGCCTGGGCACCTTACACTCCCTCTGTGGCCTTGGCTGTGAAGGAGACGTTCAAGTCTGGACAGGTAGTACCTGGAAAGACAGAAAAGCACTTGACGCAAAGCTCTGGTGTGTAGCTGTGAAGCTCTCTTGGTCACAATCAGTTTCCCTGTTAGAAACATCATTATTTCGGTAACATCTCAGCTTATTCCAAATTTCAAAATTGACTCTTTCCATCTTCTGGAAAACCTAAGAGTCAGAGCCTAGCCCTGGTTGCTGGCTGTGGAGCAAAGCATCAGCTGGAACAGTGCTGACCCCCGTGTATACAAGGCCCCCAGGGGGCTGGGAGGAAATCACCGAGGAGGGCAGAGCTGCCCCTTTCTCTGGGAACAGCCTTCCCGCACGTGTCACCGCTAGGTCCTTGGTCACGCGTCAGGAGCTCCTGTGCTCACCCAATCGGCGGACACCGTGGGCGGCGCGCCAATTTCCTGTCCGTGGGGCGGCCGGCCAGCAATTTCATTTCAGCTGTCCGCCCGGGGATCGAGCACGGAACACTCGTTCATGCTCTGCACGCAAGACCCAGCCTGGCTTTCGCTCTTCCTTTCTTGTTTTTTTAAAACATTTTAGTCAGGGCCTGCGCCGCACGGAGTGAAAAGTCCTTCTGTGTCTATTATGAACAAGTTTAAGCGTATACCGAATCTACCGTTCCCACGTTGGAGATAAGAAAATAGCCTATGTTCAGGGACCCAGCCAAAAATCATGGGAATGGCATCTGACTCCAAACTCAGGTTCCCAGCTACTATAAAATGATGATAATATTATACTTTAAGTGTATCTTATAACAAGAAAAAGGCCATCTCTGAAGTTTGAAGCACGTTATTTTGAAAATAACGCAATTGGGTATTTACCCCCACCACCAGGGGCGTGCCCTTGGCCGCTGCAGGGTGTAGACTCAGTTGCTTCCTAAGGCCAGAATTTTCTGCTTCGCTCATGAGCATCTGGTCTGTTACCAGGTTAAGCCTCTGAGTCCATGCATGCCGAGCTCACCGTGCGTGATTCTCAGTGTGTTGCCCATGGAAACCTACTTTCTCACGCGGTGACTAATGGTCTCTCCCCAAGTCGAGTTGCCGAAGGCTTCATTAAGATGGAAGCAAGCCCCTGGTGACTCCAGAACGCCACACTGACTGCGGCTGTACCAGCTGGACGCTTCAGAGACCGGCCAGGCACCACCTGAGTTTGAACTCTGTCTTCTGTTTGTTTTCCTTTAAAATAAAAATGCATTAAAAATAAAAGGACATTACCATGGCGTGTAAATCATTTCATTTCATAAAATCACTCTGTTAAAATCATCCTGGAGTTTCATGAGCTTAAATCAAGGAGCTATTTGCTTCTTGAGTGTTCTTTTCACTTTAGCTTGTACTGCTCCACCCCCCTTGCTCTCAAAAGGTACTTTGATTTTTGTGTATCTGTGCTTGCATGTGTGTGCCTGGCTGCTTCTGCGCCCAATGACCGTGAAGCTTCCTCAGACGGCTGGTGCACCTAGTGGGAAAGGGGAGGAAGGGTTTGGAGCAGGCAGAACAACTGACCCCTAGGAGAGGTAGCCAGTGTTCTCCCTGTAGGGCCTCACATGCAACTACTGAGGAAAACGAGGGGAAATCTGCACGTGTTGACGGGAAAGTTAAATGTGACATTGACGTAAACAGTGCAGACTCCCAAGCAATGCACAGAATGTGCTCATTTCTGCTTTTTAAGGCTGTATACTTACCATACTGTAATTGTATGTGCATGGGCATGAGCATATATGTGTCTGTATATAAACACGCACATAAGTGAATTTTCTGTGAGCTTAAAAATGTTTATGGGAAGTAGGGCTGGTGACCAGTTTTGGAGAAAGAAGCACTTTTCATTGTATATACACTGGTTTATTATTATTTTCATTTTATAGACTTATTTTCATAAAAGGATACTGAAGGTCAAGGGAGTTATAGGGGGCTCAAAAACCAGAACGTTTCATGGCGCCAGGAACAGATTTGGCTTATTTGTTGCCGTGTTACTAGTGCGTAGGTGAGTATCTGTTGGTTGGTCACAAAGCTCGTTCAGGTGTTTCGCTATAAGAAGGCTCTCCTAGCTCTTAGTTGTCTTTAACTTCGTTTGAAACAATTTTGTTAGATTGTATTGTAACAGCTCTCATGTCAGTGTGCATTAAAAAAAACTCATCAAAATTGGTGAATTTTTTGTATCCATTTTAATATTGAGGATGGAAGAAAATATGGAACATTTTCAGGATATTATGCTTTATTATTTCTAGAAAGAAAAAAACTCAACTGAAATGCAAAAAAAAAGATTTGTGCAGTGCGTGGAGAAGGTGCTATGAGTGATTGAATGTGTCAGAAGTGGCATGTGAATTTTCTTGGTGGAGATTTCTTGCTGGACGATGCTCCATGGTTAGGCAGACCAGTTGAAGTGGACAGCGATCAAATAGAGACATTAACTGAGAACAGTCAATGTTCTACCATGTGGGAGATAGCCAGCAACCTCACAATATCCAAAACAATGAAGTTATCGGTGAAAATGAAAAGAAGTGTCATTTATTTTATGGAAGAGACTAAACATGCTCTTTGGCCAACCCGGTAGAATGTGCCAGGTGCCCGCGCGTGCAGGCAGGGAATGGCGGCAGATGTCCAGGCAGCTGCTGTTCGCAGAGTCTGGGTGGCGGCCATGACCGGGTGGAGCATGGTCTCTCCAATGCTGGGTCTGAGGGATTATGCTCCGTCCAGTCGGAGAAGCTGGCCAAGGCTGGTGCGTCGTCAGTGCAGGGGGGGACAGGGCTCCTGTACTGGCAGGGACCTAGGGGCGCCGGGGAGCGAGCTGAAGCCCCGGTGCAGATCGGAGGTGGAGGCCACAGAACGTCGCCTGGGGCAAGGCTGGCTGGGCACAGCGATCCTTCTGGGACTCCCACCAGTTGCTCTGATGGTGAGACGACTTGTTCGGCTCCACCAGCCGGGAGTTGACGGGAACCCGGTGGAAACACTGAGCCTGAAGGGTGGGGGCGTGCTAGTCAGTTTGGTGACGATGGGACAGAGTGGGGGGAAATCGTGTGGTTGTGGAAGCTTGTTTCGTATTGGCGCAGCCGTCAGTTGTCAAGGCAGGTGGCACCCACCTTGCGGAGGGTCACTGCAGCCACCGTGCTGGTAAGAAAGGTCCTGAGTGACAGCACTGGTTCCTTGTGTCCTACAAACCTTTAAAGGGACATGTGCCATTCAGTTACTTTCAGGCAGCTGTCCTGACAGTGCTGAGAGTCACTCCACATGTCCCCTTCTGTGTCAGGGACTGGGACACTCTGGCGTAGGAGAACTGGAGGGCCCCGCTGTTAGCACGTGATCACGCCCCGCAAGAGTACCCGTTGCTCTCCAGTCATTGTATATATGTACACGGTCTGTGTATTTGCATGTCTGTGCCTATGTTTTTCCCCATTACATACCTGTTCTCCTGTACTGGTGTAGTAACAGAGGAAGCTATATTACAGGGAAGGTTTTTAAAGGAGGAGGTTTTAGGAAGACACAGACACAAATTTCCCAGTTATCCCCTCACTCCTTAATGTGCTCAGGCCGTCTCCCGGTGGCCACCGTGTGCGGGGCCCGAGGAGGCAGAGCGGGAAACAAAGGCACGGAGAACAGCAATGGATACACAGGCTTTAGCACCGTCAGGCAGGCAGACAATGTCAGAGGAAGCAAAACCCAGATCCTGAAATTAAACGGGGCTGTGGCTGCATAAAAGGGGGCCCAATACTAACGATTTCACAATAGCTCCTTTTTTTTTAAAATCCAGAGTAATGATGGTAATAGCCAATAACAGCATTTCCCTAGCCATGATGCCCCACGGGGGCCTTGGCTGCCATACAGTATCACACTCCCAGTTTCTGTTCTCACTCCCTTGGAACCTGGTTTCAAGCCCTGGTGAGTCCGTCACGTCACTTCCAGACTCTTCGCAGAGGCGATGCCCTGTGAGAGCTCTAACTGTTGTCCCCAAGGTCTCCTGAGTCCTCCGTGGGCATCTCAGAGACACACAAAAAGAAATAAAAAACACGGGAAAACCTCTTTTGAGGATCCAATGAAATATGTTGAAGAGACCTTTCAGAAGCTTGCTTTATTCCAAATACCCTGTTCCCCGAGCGCTCAGTTCCGACTGGCCCGGAGACGCGCGGGCCCCTCACATGGGGGCTGCCAGCAAGCAGACTGAGGGGGTTTGGACACAAGGGGTGGCACATGCTCCGTGACCAGGTTCTGGTGAGTGACGAGGGGGAGGCTGCCCAGAAGGTGTGATTTTGGGTGTGCCCATTAGTGCTTGTCTAATGAATTCATCCCATTTCTACTCTTCAAAAATGAGAAGATTCAACATGCTTTCAATGAACTTTTACCTATCGTCTACTCTGGGTAAGATGCTCTTTCTCAGTTGCAGAAATATACCCACGGTCCCTCTTCTCCCCAACATTTTACTGTTGAATAGATGGGATGAGACACGCACAAAAGAACTTATGAAGAAGGATTTCATCTCTATTCCTTCCTCCGTTATCTAGTAGCCATGGCCTCGGTCTGGAACAAGCAGGCCCGCCTCCCAGATGGACACACCGGGCCACTGCCCCACTGAGTAGCCTTCGCTCCCAGGTGGCCTGTCTGAATGGAGATGAATGAATGATCACACTCTCTTCTCTCAGGCCTTGGATGATGTGTATTTAGACCCATCCCTTGGCCCTATCCATCCTTACTATTCCCAGAGAGTAGCAATGTCAGGAAATGTCTAACAATGTCCTAATAGTTTGCTTCATTCTCATTAGTGTTCATTTTCTTTGCGCCTCTGTAAATCCAGACATCAAAAGCCTTTCAGAGAATCCTAGCTCCCATTCCTGACAATGGGTAGCATAGTTCAAAGGTGTGTGTGCGTTTGTTTTTTGTGCTGTTAATAAGGCATTCTCCAGCTTGTGTTTTCTCTTATGGTCCCGTCCTTGCCTGCTAAAGGGGCTCGGGAGATGGGCCCTAGAGGGAGTGTGGACAGTGCTGGGCCGTCCTGGGGAGGCAGCAGCGCTTCCGGTCGGGTTTCATGGTGTAAGCATTGTTGGAGACAGGTCGGAAGGGCTGCAGGGTGGGCGAGAGCAGAGTGCGGGGGAACGCGCTCAAGGTGGGGTGACGAGGTGTTTCTGATGCAGCGCTGGAGGCAGAGGAAGGGAGTGCATGGTGCTGGATCAGGCACGCGCTCCCAGTGGCTCTGAGGGCCGGGGGGCAGCCTTACCCCATTAGGCAGAAATGGAAAGGTTACAGCAGGTGAGCGAGGCTGCTACAATCGCAGTTCAGGAAGATTAACCTCACAGTCCTGTGTAGGGTGGATAGAAGTGGGGAGATGTGTGTTGGGAATATTGGTTCAGGGGCCAAGTTTGAGATAAGTTGGGCCATAAACATTGATGGGACAGAGCTGGTGAAATGGAGCAAAGGGAGAGAATTTGGAAGTTTGTTCTTGGGTCTTTCACCTCCAGTGATGTATTTCTCAGTAATGGCATTAGCCAACCACCCCCCAGTAGAGATGGAGGGCGGGGTGTTCGTTTGGGTGTGGGGAAAGGGGGTGAACAGTCCTGGAAAGGGTTGAGTTCCACTGTCACATACTGAGTTCAAGGTGTCTGCAGATGGTCAGGCCGTGTGGTCAGTGAATTATTGGATGTGCGTCCGGGACTCCAGGGAGTGCTTGAATTGTAGAATCAGACGGGGGGCCATTTACATAGACGTCAGATTTAAAACTCCAGTAAGTGGCCCTGGCTGGGTGGCTCAGTTGGTTAGAGTATCGTCCCATTCACCAAAAGTGGGTGGGTTCTGCCCCTGCTCAGGGCACACACCCAGGTTGGGTGTTTGACCCCTAGTCGGGGAGTGTATGGGAGACAACCCATCGATGCCTCTCTCTTTCCCTGCCACCACCTTCTCCCTCTCTAAAATCAATAAATATACCCTCAGGTGAGGATTCAAAACCAAACGTGAATAAATGAACTGGAAAGGGAAGAAATGGGGGCGGTGTGAGGCCCAGGGGCAGGACGCTGGGGACTGAGCTACGCATTACCCTAAGCACTGTGCCAGGCCCCGGGAACAGGGACCTGGTTGGACAGCCATGGCAGCTGCACTTCTGGAATTTGAGTCTCGATTAAACGGAAATACACGTGTGACCGTGTCTGTAACCGAGATGGAATGCTATGAGGACATGTGACAAGCAGACGGAATATCGTGAAGGCACTTGACCCCTCTAAACAAAGGCATGGGAGAGATTTTTGGTTTCCCTTACGTGACACTACAGTAGCTTTTGTATAATTGGATGTGGTACCAAATCAGCAAACAAAAGCATGTCTGGGCAAACAAGTGTGGCAGCCCGTGGGAACACCGTTAGGGCTTCCGCCGTGTGTAAGGGAGGCGAGGTGAGCAGCATTGTCGTCAAAATGAAGACTTTGGTCATGCTGCAGCCAAGTGGCTTCCTTACTCAGCCTGTCCCTAAGAGCAGTCCGGCGGGGCAGGGCTGGCTAGCCTCGGGCTTAACAGAGGCAGCCAGAACAACGAAGCTCATTAAGTTGTGTGCTCCTTGTTCCGTACAATCCCACTAAAGTAAGCGTCCTGGTTAAATCTCACTCCTGTTTGCAGTTTCTTAGCTTCCGTGTGACACTGTAACTGACAGAGAGGACATTTATCGCGTTCCTTCATTGCCCGTGCCTTTGGCATTTCTTTAAGGAACACTAAGCCTCCTTTTTAGCCACTATTGGGAAATACAGGCTGTCATGGCCTCGCTGTGACTGCTTCTGCACGCTGAGGTCTTCTTTGATATTTTCCTACTTTACTAAGATCATTTATTTAGAACATGCTTAGAAATTGCCCATTCAGTGCCCCCTCTCCAAGAAGGTTTGCTACAGGCAGCAAAATGCTTTACCTACGTGAATAAGTTCTTTCTCTATGAACTGTGTATTGTAGTGAATGGATGGGTTATGTGTGACTCTGAATATCTTCCCTCAGGTTATCCTCTAATGGTTCCTAGCCCATGTCAGTAGGTCAGAGAAGGGGCGTACTCCGGGGGAGTAAGCAGGGAGATGGATAGCATGTGTCTTCTTCTCCAAAATCCGGTGTAGATGCTCTTTTGGTGGTGTTGGTGGTTAGTGGTGGTTGTTAGTGGTGGTTGTTAGTGGTGGTGAAGGGGTGTGTGTGTGTATGCATACACACATGAGTGAGCTGCGAGAAGAAGTATGGTGAGAAGCGGAAAAGCAAATGTTCTAGAGCCATACTTCCCTGTTTGGACCACATCATGCTCTTGACCTTGGGCCCGTGGCTTACCCACTCAGTGCACTGGCTACGTCTTCTCTAAAAGGGACATAATGACAGAGCCTTGCTCATCTTCTCGCCTTGATGATTATGTGAGTTTATGAATACGTGCTGTTTGGCAAAAAGGCTGCTGCATAGAAAAACGTCTCAATTAAACAAATGGACTCTCTTACCTCCAGCCGCTTAAAAGGGGCAGTGGAATATGAAGGAGAAACTCTTTACAGCCTTGTGCAATCTGCTCCGTCACCCAGTGACCTGTGTAGGAGTGGTGTCCGTGGGGAAGCCAATCACCCACGAAGCAATTTTATCCAAATGAGCTGAGCCAGTAGGTGTGCAGTTTCCAATGCGTCTGATTGCACCACTTGTTAACTAAGCCAGTAGGAAGAGTACCTGACCGAGGGAATGAAATGATACTGAAACCCACAGTTTCTCTCGTCTTAGAGACGGAAGTTCCCACTTGGAGAGAAACCCACGAGGTCTAGTTTCGAGCCCTGGGAAGAGCTGCTCTGTGGGACCGCTGGAATAGCCTCCAGGTTGGATGAGCAACCCCTGTCGTCAGCTTCAGGGCTGTGAATGCCTCTGATTCAGGGGGATTTGTCCCCTGGGTTGTCCGGACACAGGTTTCTCTCCCTTGAATACCCGCTACTTCTTCTGAGCTGGTTGCATCTAAGTTGGGATTGCTTTATTCAAACATTACTTATGTTCACCTTTTGAACCAGCCACTTCCGGGGAATTTTAATGACCGTAATGATCATTTCTAAATTCTCATTCGTGCACGTATGAATCCAAAGCCGGCCTTACATCTCCTTTGACACAGTCTGAATGCATTTACACTGTGTAACTTAATGCTGTTTTATCCTGTGCATCTCACCATTTATTTCCTGTGATACGAGGGTCCAGATCCGTGCTATCTCAAACTGTAGCCACTAGTCACAGGTGGCCATTTCCACTTAACCCTAAGTCAATTAGCCGTAATAAAATACAATTCAAAATTCAGCTCTGCCATCGTGCTAACCATATTTCAAGTGCTCAGTAGCCGCGTGCGGCTAATGGTTGCCACCTCGGGCAGCGTGGATGATGGAGCATTTCCATCAGAGCTGAACGTCCTAGTAACCAGTGATGAAATGCCAGGGCATTTAGACTCGAAACTGGGGACCATGTCTTATGCTTCTTTTAAATGCACCAGCAACCTACCACAAGAACAATTCCAGGGTATATGTCAGGACAATTTTGGGTTGAATAATGTCTTTCAGATTTTCTCCTTTTTGCCGGAGCTTGACTAGGCTTCCCTCAAACCCAACCGCAGCCTGGCCTGTTACCTGAGATTTTGATCATTTTTCTTCTTTTTTTAAAGATTTTATTTACTTATTTTTAGAGAGGGAAGGGAGGGAGAAAGAGAGAGAGAGAGAAACATCAATGTGCGGTTGCTGGGGGCCATGGCCTGCAACCCAGGCATGTACCCTGGCTGGGAATCGAACCTGGGACACTTTGGTTCCTAGCCCATGCTCAGTCCACTGAGCTATGCCAGCCAGGGCTTGATCATTTTTATTCTTCCAGAGAATTCTCTTTCCATGCCCTTTGCCTCCATAAACTGCAGCTCCCCCTGGAGCTGATGTCCAGAGACATCACTGCCCTCTGGAGTCCCTTGGAGGGGTCCCCGTTTTATTGAAACAGCCCCTCCCCCTGCTCCCCCTGGCCACCTTCGGGTTCTTCACCAGTGCTCTTGGGACGAGTGAGTGGGTGTGGTCTTGCATTGTTCTTGATGGTCGCATCCAGTGTTTTTTGAAGCTATCCTCTCTGGCTTCGTCATTCTCTTTTTCCCACTCCCTGTGCGTTTGTCATGCTGAGTGTTTGTTTTTACCAATTTATTTTTTATTGCGCTATAATTGAGCTGTAAGTGTACAATATATTGATTTGATACACTTAAATATTGTGAAACAATTACCACTGAACTGTCTGCTTCTTTGTTATTCTCATCAGCGGAGTTTTGGATTTCTTCCTAAAGTGGATGGTTTTTTGTGTGTTGCTATTGTTTGTTTGGTTGGTTGGTCTTGGTATCCTGGTATATATAACATCTTCTTGATCTTTAGATCATTATAACATGATTCTGAATTACTGTGTTCACCTCTCTTTTAGCTAAGATTTGCCTCCTCCAAGCTGAGCCAGTGAAATAATTTTCCCCTAGAATTTGAATCTTTAATGGGGTTACACAAAATACATGAATGAGAAGGTGAGTTTTTGGTAGCCAATGTTCAGAATTGTGTTTGTCTTTTTTTTTTTTGAGATTGATTCTTGAGGCCTCAAAAAATAAATTTCTAGTATTTTCTTCCTTTTTTTTTCTGATAAAGTATGCAGTGTTGGCTTCTCTTACTTGCAACTAATTTTTAAAAAAGATTTTATTTATTTCTTAGAGAGGGAAGGGAGGGAGAAAGAGAGAGAGAGAGAAACATCAATGTGAGGTTGCTGGGGGTCGTGGCCTGCAACCCAGGCATGTGCCCTGGCTGGGAATCAAACCTGCGACACTTTGGTTCACAGCCTGCGCTCAACCCACTGAGCTACGCCAGCACAGGGCTACTTGCAACTAATTTTAAGTGAAACAAATTGGTGCCGTGGTGGGGTTTGGAAAATGGCGGACTGTGAAACATGAATTTGGCTGATTCGGGGTTATGCAGAGGGTTAGGAAGTTGGAGATTCTTATTCTCCAGGGGCAACATAACTGGCCAAGTTGTTCCGTGTCGCACCTGGAGACTCCTGCCACGTGGGTTTTACAGATGAGGCACGTTAGAGTGAATGTGGCTTGAAAAAAAAATTTTTTGTCATTCATTCACCTTGGTTCTTTCAGCAGACCCTGATTTCCACTGGGGAGTCCGTGTGTTCCCCAGCCTCAGTCTTTCTGGCTTGAGGGAGGGCTCCTCTTGTCCCAGGAGTGAGCGTGAGGCCCTGCACCAGCAAAACTTGTGCCTCATGCCTCTGGACACACTGCTGGCTCCGAGTTGGGTCCCCTACAGCTCCTCCAGAGCCTTCGTCTGCGCCACTAGGCCTGCCCAGCGTGCATGGGACTCAACATCAAGTTGAGAGCCTGCAGTATTTCACTGCCACATGGAAAGTGACCTACAGCCAACCCGCAAAGAATAGTGAAGCAGAAACTCAACGATGCAGAGAAACTTAATCCCAATGTCATGTAAGCCCTTAATCCGTGAAGCCAGCTCATCACGGAAATTTCAGACACACGAGACAATACATTATCCGGGTTCCGTAGATTTGGTTTTCACTTACAGTGAAAATACTGCCCCCCCGCCCCACCGTTCAGTGGAGATTTGAAGACCATGTCACAGTCTTTCTTTTTACTCCAACCATCGTTATAGTTGTAACTACAGCCCCCTGTAGGGGATGTTAAGAGATATTGGCTGGAACTTTTTGTCTTTGAAGTGCTCTAATAATTCAGAAATGCTACATAACTGGAAAAGTGCTTTATATTTGCGCCGCTGTCCCTGTTTTTCAGGCCTCCATGGGATACTTGACTCGAGAGCCCTTTCTTCCTTTGGGTCTGCCATGGCCCCCAAGCCGCTACCTCCTCTTTCCCTCACCCTTGCGCGTCTGCTCTCTTTATCAGTTGTCTTGGCAAGCATCCTTTATTGAGTAGTCCAGCTGAATGACAACTTGGAGGAACTAGGGGAATTTGCACTCTCTGCTCCGACAGCTCAGCCTCTAGGTGACTGAGCTCTGTCTGGTGGGAACAGACAGCCCGGCCCGTGAGGGCTGTGCCTCAGACGGGCCCTTGGGAGGAGCTACCTCCTGTGGCCGGGACCCCCCATCCCAAATGTGCACCTTGCTCTTCAACCCCCCACTCAGTCCCTGCTCCCTTCAGCCTCAGAAGATAAGCTTGCCTTCCACTTCAACCAGGATACCAGGGCTGTCAGTAATCTTGTGGCTTTTCCACCCCACCTTTAATTTTACTTCTGCCAGCCCAGCCCATGTATTACCTCCTTCACGTCAAGAGTGGAGTAGGAGCTGTGTCTCTTCCCAACACCGATCTTGAGTCCCCCTCCAGCCACTTCCAGAATGCCCCTCTATCATCCACCACCCCCTGCCCCCGCCCATCTCATACAGTTCACGCTCTCTTCTCCACTCAGCCCTGCCCCGCTGGCTCTGCACATGCTCAGTCCCCCCCCCCCCAAAAAAAAAAGGAAAAAGCCACAGTCAGTGACAAGAGATGAGACTGGAGAGAGGGCCTGGGAGCCAGGCCACTCACAGCCTGGTATGTGATCTTCAGGAGTTGACACCTGTTTTTTTGTTTGTTTTTTAAATCTAGGTTTGCTTATTTTTTTAAAAGATTTTATTTTTTAGAGAGGGAAGGGAGGGGAGAGAGAGAGAGAGAGAGAGAGAGAGAGAGGGAGAGAAACATCAATGTGCGGTTGCTGGGGGCCATGGCCTGCAACCCAGACGTGTGTCCTGACTGGGAATCGAACCTGCAATACTTTGGTTCACAGCCCATGCTCAATCCACTGAGCTACGCCAGCCAGGGCTACACATGTTTTTTTTACAGGAGGGAAAGGCACCCAAGGAATTCAAGCAAGGCATCCCGTGGTCAAGCGTGAGCTTGGGGCAGATGACTCCGTTTGCTTTGTGGGTGACGGACTGTGGAGGTGCGAAGCGTGTTCCTAAAATATGTTATGCAAAAGTCTGGATGCTGCTAAGTGTTACTAAGATTTCCTAAAAAAAAAAAACTATTTATGGACAAGTAAATGTGGCAACTTGGGCTTAAACAAACAGATCCCTTTCTCTCATGGCTTCTCAGTTCGGACCCACACTTTGATCAGCCCAGTCCCTCTAACTACAACACGCTTTGTTTCCAGACGGCTGTGCATGGCGGGCCGTCCAGCCTCCTCTTTGTCTGTCAGTGACAAGGCGCTGTTCGAATCCTGTGTGGTACGTGGCTTGTGGGTAGATGGCCCTCCACAGGCAGCTGCGTCTCATTCCTGCCCCAGGCCTAGCACCCTGCTCAGTCAGGGGCTAAATACTTGCGTGGGTGCTGCCAGACTCCGGGAGTGTCTCTGTTATGTGGTCACGTAGCTGCAGGTGTGTTTAAATCGTCTCCTCTCATTAACGAGTTTGTTTGCCTCTGTGCAGCAAAGCCCAATTAAATGGGAACAGGAGTGTGCAGCAGAGAAAGTAAAGGTTTGCTTAAGGAAATGGGGCCAAATCCGGACCTGGCTCCCCATGGCTTTGGGGGCTGGGTTACGTAGGGGAAAAATAATTTATCACGGTAACTAAGAGAATTGGGGTCGAGGTCTCCACTGATTGGTCGGCGCTGGGGTAGCTGATCACGGCATCCGGCCCTGATGTCTGCTACGGGTGTTGTTCTGGTTTCGCAAAGGTGTGGTCAGTGGGCTCGGTCCACTTTCTGGGCCTGGAGCGGAAACAAAACTGAGGCCTAGATGTCGTCTCTAGTGTGACCGAAACCCTGGGGTCAGCAGACCGAGGCTTTGATCCTAAGATTATCTGATGCTGATCATCACCCCACTGTCCCGAGGGCTTAACGGCCAAGCACGTGGAAGTGCAAGGGAACGTGAGGCAGGCTTTGTAGTGTCCAGAGGGTGAGGTGCCCCCAGCTCCCCTGCCAGGGACCCGCGGGCTGGGGGCAGCGGAAACCCACCACCTGGGGAGGAGCAGAGGTCCTGCCCCGTCTGTTGGAGGAGGCGGCAGCTGGTGTGGCTCCGGGACCTCCTTCTTGGGAGCCGCGTCCGGAGGCTTCTCAGCTCTGTCAGGTGGCCACGTAGCACACGCCACCGAGCCTGGGTGTTCAGCCGTGCACCCACACAAAGTGCAGTGTTTCCCTTCGTCACCGCTGCCGGGGCCTGGCTTCGCTGCTATCCGCTGGGCTCCCGTGGAAGGAAGAAGCACAGAGACTATTAGCAAAACGATCTCCCCCTTTTGTTCCTGGTCCAACCACAACATCTCCAAACACACATTGATGAGACATGCTATCCGCTATTGAAAACAGGGGAATCAGTGCATTTAACATGTACGTACTGGATTCTAGTGGGTATTAGAACTGAGATTATTATAATGTGACTTTGCATAGATAAGTGCAAAATAGTGTTATGCAAGCCTGAATTTCCCCAGTGTGTTTGTTCTAGACGCAGTGTATTACCTTATCAAGCGAGGCAAAGCATTCTGTATAGTTATACCATCTAAATTTTGCAGGACTCGTAATTTTGGTAAAGTCAATTGTTTCCTTAGCTACTTATGTGTGAGGTGGATTTTGAATTTCCTGCAATAATGTGTGCTGTGGGATCTTCTTTATTTTTATGTTTCAATTTCAATATATTTTCCTGAAGAAGCAATATTTTTGAGAGGCACATTTTTCTTATAAAATGCAGAGGCGTGACAGCTAATGTCCTTTGAGATGCTCTTTGTGACTGTGGGATTTTTAACTTTCTGAGTTCTAATTGTGTTTCAGTTTCTCCCCAATATTAGATTGGTAAACCGGTTGCATCACCTGCTGAGCACCTGGAGAAAGAGGCGTCTATAAGGAAGTGTACCGTATCATCTGTGCTATTATTGGATACGTTGTGTACCCCCAAAATCTGTAGGTCCTCATCCCCAGTACTGGGGAGTGCGACCTCACTTGGATGTAATTAAGATGTAAGTTAAGAATGGGTCACACTGGGGTGGGGTGGTCCCTCGTCCCACTGGATTAAGGCGAGGACAAGAGACAGGGAGGACACACCTGATGACAGGGGCAGGGACTGGGACGATACATTTCCCAGTCACGGTTGCTAAGGACTGCAGGCGTGACAAGAAGCGAAGGGCAAGGCAGGGAATGAGTCCTTCCCTAGATGCTTAAAGAGAGAGCATGGCCCTGCCAACACTATGGCCTTGGAATTCTAGGCACCAGGACAGTGAGAGAAGGCATTGCTGCTGTTTTAAAGGCACCTACTTTACGAGGCTTTATGTCGGCCTAGTGAATAAATACACTCCACTAGGGACCAATGAGAAACCCGTGGACATTCGGAATTTAGTGTCTTAGAAATGATCAAGTTTGACCAAGTTACTTTGACCTACAGGAGGGATCCAGGGTTCTTAAAGACTTTCTCAAAACATACGACTATTTAGTGTCTTGAAGCTGGGTAGTGTCAGCCTTTCAGCTTTGTTCTTCTCTGTCAGTATCGTGCTGGCGATTCTGGGTCTCCCGCCTCTCCACACAAACTTTAGAATCACCTTGCCGATATCCACAAAACAGCTCGCTGGGGCTTTGTTTGGGATCGCATCGAATCTATAGACGCCGTCGGGGAGGAGTGGCATATTGACCTATGACAAAATACCATGTCAATTATACATGATCATAGAGATTTTTTACATTTTTTTCAGATTTACACTTCAGTATTTTATTTGGGGGGTGCTGATAGAGGCAATATTGTCCTCTTAATTGCAAATCCCGCCTGCTCATGGCTGGCGTGTAGGGTGCTTGGAACCCACGGGGAGGAGTTTGCAGACACCGGATGTAAATGCTCAGCGGCCAGATTCCGAAATCGCCTCTGACGTTGCTCTCCCCCTGCTGAGTGGCCCCGGGGAGCTGGCCACACACGTGCGACTCCGTGGGAACAGAGCGACACTTTCCTGGGCCTCAGTAGCTCTGAGTCGGGGGTCTCTGCCCTAGAAGACTGGCGGGGGGCTGCACTGGAGACCAGCTTCCGCCCCCTGCTGGGCTCCAAGGGGCAGCTGCTGGCCACATAACAGGCAAGAGCGGTGGTCGTCCTGTGGATGACACGTCAGGTGCTGGTCGCTCCTGTTTGCCAAGGCGGCCTGAACATATTCTAAACCAGGATCTCGGGCCGAAATCAAAAGGACTCCACCTCTACTCACCATTCCAGCTTTTTTTAAAAAGAAATCTACCGCATTACCAAATAATGGATTTTATATTGTTTGCGGTGAAAAATAAAGGTTCCTTGAGAATTTTATACTTGTTCCTTCACACCATCCTGCTCACGGCTTGAGTTTCGCTTACATTTGTGATTCTCTGCATTTAATCATAGAGCGGGCCTTTGAAGAGATCTCTACCATACGCTGATGTTTTAACTCACATACATGGGTGATTTGTTTGGAATCACAAACCTTCCCGACGGCTTATCAAGGGCAGCGTCACTTTAGCAAAAAGCATAGCACACGGTGCAGGACCAGCACTCACAGATGCACACAGCATGCACAGGAGACTAATGCCACTTCCCTTGCCCGGTGATTAACATTCACCTGGGCAGCCGTAGCGCTGGGGTCTTCCATTAGCGGACGGATGTGAAGGAGGGTTGCCTCTTGCCTCGACCACGCTGCTCTGTCTTAATGCATGTTCACGGCTTAGGAACTATGAAATATGCTGCAGGGGATCTCTTGTGGCTCCAACTGATTTTATTTCCCCCCAACAAATATATTAAATTGAATATTTTTCTTCAGGGCAAAAAGTTAACCGGCTTGAAACGCATGGGTGCAGAACAATAAATGAAATCCCGACTTAACTCTGGGCATCGGCCTGTGAGGCGCCCAGCGGAGCGGCAGAGAGGGAATCGCGACGTAGAGTCCAAGTGCGGGGCGGTGGTGGAGAGCAAAGCGTGTTTCTGTTCCCGCGATAGTCATCAGTGTGCGCAGGCTTCGCTTTTATTTTGGAGAGTCCGAGAAGCGATGTGGCGTTTTCACTGCCCGTGGCTAATATCCCGCTGATTACGACTTTGCCATCGCTTCATTTTATGCGCGATGAATTTACTTTTTTTATGGACTTTGTGTTAAAACGATGGCTCTGAGATCCTCAAGGATTCCTATTTTTAGGTGTTTATTTAGCATGAATATTCTTTTGGATGGTACATCTACAGCGATAGAAAACAACAGAAGTAGCAACTACAAAATCTATGGTGTCGCACCAATAATGCGTGTGTAATCTTGAAGTTTAAGGCATGTGTGTGCATCCATGAACACATGTAGACATAGATGAAATATGTTTGAAAGTTAGGAATCGTGTATATATTTACCAATAGATACTTGGACTGTGTGTTTATGAAAAACTATACGCACACACATGCATTTCCATGTGTATACACATTTGGATATTTATACAGTGGGAATTTAATGGATTTTCAGATACTGTTAAAAATCCTTAACCATATTTTCCTATGCATTTATTGACTAAATATTTGCTCATTTTATTAGATGCTTAGGATATAATGCTGTGAGGAACTATAAACAACCACACGAGAAATTGCCTCTGCCTGTAATGCTCAAAAGTCTGATCAGAAAGTAAAAACCAAACATATGAATAGTTGAATAACAATATCAAAGTAAATTACACTTCTCTACATAATTACAAAAAGTGCGGCAGTGTTGGTATATTGCCAACTGTTGATTTTTCAAAATATTTTATTATTTTAAAACTAAAAATTAAATCTGTTGATTTACTACAGTGCGGAGGAACAGTGGCAGAATCCTAGTAGCGCCTTACCAGGGAAGGCCACAGGGAGATAGTAATACAGTTTTAAGGCCTGAATGGAGGGATTTTAAGGTAAATTTTTCTTTTTTTTAAAAGATTTTATTTATTCATTTTTAGAGAGGGAAGGGAGGGAGAAAGAGAGAGAGAAACACCAATGTGCGGTTGCTGGGGTCCGTGGCCTGCAACCCAGGCATGTGTCCTGACTGGGAATCGAACTTGCGACACTTTGGTTCGCAGCCCGCACTCAATCCACTGAGCTACGCCAGCCAGGGCTTAAGGCAAATTTTCCAAGGCAAGGGGGAAGGACTGGACTGGGGAGAATTTCCCACACGGGCGGAGGGCAGGGGAGGCAAGGTTTCGGAGCAAACGTCGGTGCGCAGGGAGCGGGCGTGCACAGCTAAGCCGTGCTGCTGGCAGTGTGGTTTCCCAGCAGCGTGCTTTCCCCGGACCGGACAGCCGGCTGCTTCCTCTCGGCCTCAGTGTGGCTTTATTTAGAGATGAGGCATCTGTGGGATTCTCACATTCTTCAACAGAAGAACGGGAACGTCTGTTGGTTTCAGTCTGCAGCCCTCGTTTTTTTTGCGTCCTCGGCTTCAGCCAGAGGGTTGTTTGAGGACGTGACCGGTCCAGATTTATCACTGCTCCCTGCATCGGGGTCGTGTACAAAATTTGTTATTGTGGCTCCGCTTTTACAAGTGTCAAGTTCTCTCCCCCCGCCCCTAAAAATGGAGTGGGGTCCTTATTCGTAGGGTCCTTTGGTGGTGGTGTGGCTGCTGAGCATTGACGACACCAGAGGACGTGGGTTTCGGCCCTGGGTGTCATGGGGAGGGTTTGCTCCCAGTTCTGTCATCAGAACATCAGGAGCCAAAAGGGCCCGAATGATGCCCACCGAGCAGATCCCAGGAGTGGTCCTTACGGCTCTCGGAACCAGATACTTGAAGACAAATGCAAAGTGCTATGTAAGGTCAGTAATTTTACAGTTTTGAAAGTCTCAGACGCAATGCACCCTATTAAGCTTGTAACGATGAGTTAAAATAGTCGGGTAGATAAAGATGGAAACTTTAAGATTCAAACTGGACGATCCAGAGGTCCCAGTTTCCTGCATCTTCTCCTGTGGGTCTCGGGTGGCAGCTGTCCACTTCACGTGCTCGTTGTCTTGATCCAGACGTCTTGCTGAGATGTTATTTCCTCCTCCAAGGCTGTTTCTGGAGGGTTCCTGCAACTTCTCGGCCACAGGTCCCCAATCTGGACAGTTTTCCCAGTCACTCAAGGGTGGCTTGTGTCGCTTTAATGGAGAGAGAGGTGTCTGAGGATCGTCTGATTAACACTGCACTCACGTCAGCAGCGCCTCTGAGGAGCCCTTTTCTTCAAGGCTTGTGATTAGTGTGCAGGGTGAACCAAAGCTGTTTTAGGGTTTACCTTATTTTTAAAACTGAAGCATGTATGACATAACCTGTAAAGGAGAGGTGTACACCATGTTCACGTGATACGTTTGTATAGTGTGATATCATCGCCATTCGAGCGATAGTTAGAACTTTTATCTCATCACAGAATTATTTGTTTTTATGGTGGGTGTAATGAAGACCTAGTCTCTTAGGAAGTTTGATGATTAAAATACATTTTTTTTGTCTCTAGTCACCAAGCTGTGCCTTAGATCTCCAGGACTTCCTCCTCTGCTGGTTGTAAGTTTGTAATGTCTCCTCCGTCCCCCCAGCCCTGGCTCTGGACACCACTGTTGTGCTCTGGCTTTAGGAGTGTGGCTGCTTTAGACTCTACAGATAAGGGGTATTACACAGTGTTTGTTTTCCTCTGTCTGATTTCTCAGCGGCCAAAGTTTTGGAAGCGAGTACTGGTCAACAAGTTGCTAGTCTTGATAAGTGAGCTGTTTTCATTGGCTCACTTATTTATTTATTTTTTCTAGAAGTATTTCCTGGAACAGATAACCTAACGATTTCTGCTTGTTCGGCACTCACACGTGTAAGGGACAGATTTCCTGCTGTCAGTTCTGTTCACTTCAGCCCTAAAAAAGAAACGTTTTACAGGCAGGTACGCTCCTTCGGGTGTGAGAGGAAGCGGAATCGGTGGGCCATCCAAGTAGCGACTTAACACGGACCGAAACCGGGCACAGGAGTTTGAGAATCCTGTGATTTGTACGTAAACACATGTTTATGTGTACTTCATGCTAATGAATGAAACCTGCGGTTTTTAAGTAGCCCGCCTATCGGAGGGTACAGTCCCATCCATCCTTTGCACGTAGTGTCAGGTGAGACCCGTTTAATTAATTCACCGCAGGCTGGTTTTGCACCGTTAGAGCTTGGCATGGTTCAGTGGCCCTGACCCTGAGTTCAACTTACCACCGTGTGTGTAGCTGACACAGTGGCCAGGGAGCTGGTTGTCCCATGAATCAATTTCAGGAGTATGAGAGTCCATGTACGTGTTCATTCTCTCAACTGATGTCCCTGAAACGGAGTCCCTTTGCTGCCGGTGGTGGTAAGTTCTCCGCCCGGCACTTTGCAGTTGCTCTTCGCCCCGTCATGCCCAAAGAAAGCTGTTGCCACCACATTCTGACTCGACCCAGGGTGCCTGACCCTCGAGATGCCGAGAAAATGGGAGCGGAGACTGTGGCTCTCAATGTGGAGGAAAGTGAGTTTCATGAGTGGCATTAGTACTTTACAGGTTAGTCCTAAGAAATTCTTATTTTCAACAGAATTTTATAAGCACCTACCAGAGCTATTTAGTACTAGATCAAAATGGAAAAAAATTTTGATAATCAGTTGCCATGTAATATTTGACATTTAGCTCAGAAGGAAGCCAAAGCATTGTCTATTTTTTTCTTATAAGAAAGACCTTTAAGTTTTTATCTAATTTCCATAAAAAGGTTTCTTAATACTTATAAACGTAGGAATTAGTGTAGATTGATGCTTAAATGTGTCTCATTTTAGCTATAAATAGTGTTCACTAATGGAGTCCTGAACTCTGCAGAAATATACTAAACAAAACAAATTTTAAAAGCCTCAGCCATCAATTGAGATATTCCAATAAAACTTTAATTTTTGCTTAATATTTTTCATAAAATTTTTGATAAGTTACATAAAATTGAAGTGATTAGTAATTATACATGTTGTATAATCATTACAATAATATCATATTAATTATTATAGAACATTATACTTTCTTTTTTTTACTTGAGACACCAATAGCATTTGTAGGTGGTGGGGAAGCTGTGGCATGAAAGACCCCAAATCCACAGTTTTGCTAGAGATGCTGTATGCTAAAAATGTGGGTAGGAGACGAAGAACAGAGTGGATGGACTTCTGGTGAGGATGGTGTGAAGAAGCAGGTGAATCTTCACCTGCCCCAAATAAGCATTAAAGTGGGTGAAGTTGTGACAACAACCATTTCCACCCTTAAGTCAACCAGTGGCAAGCTCTGCATTGAGATGTGTTTCTTCGATAAAAGGTCAGAGAGTCTGCCTCCCTCCCGCCCCAGCCCCGCCCTGCATCTTGCTCACGTTTCAGTCTTTTCCCCAGTGGATTCTGGGAATGTTAGTCTTGCTGACCCGAAGGTGGGATACAGGAGAAATTCCTGTGCCTTAACTCTCCAAAATTTTGAGGTCTTGATGCTTACTCAAGGTACAGAATGTTTTTTTGGGGGGAATATTATCTCCCTCTCTGCTTATTTTTATTCATACAGTGTAGCCTGCAGTGTTAGACACTAAAAATAAAGGGGGGTGATTTGCTTAAGCAAAAATAGCAGTACTTACAACAGTAGGATGTTCTGCAAGTTTTAAGAAGCATCCTGGGAATGCATCCATCTGAGAGATAAATACCTCAGTCTCCAGGCGGACACAGAAATGAGGGAATACAGTACTCGATCATGTGAATTACAGTGCCTGAAGCAGTCTGATGTGGAGTAGATCTCCAATAAATATTAGCTTTTTTTCTCCCTTTTTCTATTTTGACATGAAGGCAATACCACTCTCCCTTTAAAGCAAAAGTCACTAATGTCTAACGAGGTCTTTTTTTTAAATTACGAACTCGGTCCTCTACTTTTGTCTAGCCACTGTGCACTTCACGTCCACTATTGATGGGAATACCCTTGATTGAGACCTCGGGAGCCAGGCCCGTCTCTGCCCGCAGAGCCTCACCTTTCAACACCCGATCTCCCTTCTGCGTTTTAAATATCTTTTCTGAATCCCAGTAGTCTCAGCCCCATATCCACATATATGTATACAACTTATTATAAAGCCAAATATATCACACACAAGATACATATCCTACAGATAAATTCAGCAGCTTTTCAATCTTGTGCCCTAATTTCACCTCTGTTTTTGTCAGGTGATGAATGTTCTCATTTTTTAAATGACACAGAGAAAGGCTTAGTGAATGAACTGCGCAAGGTTATTTACATTTTCTTATTAGTATATCTCTACTTCAGTTTGACTTGCAAAAAGCTTTGAAGTAGGCAATCTGAGGTAAACCACTAAAGGAAAAAAAAGATGATATCATTGCTTAATTATTTCTAACTTCAGAATATTTGATATTCAAGCTCCAAATGTCAAAGACCGTACACTTCATCTTGACTTTTGCTCTAGCACTCTTCAGACATTTTCAACAAAGAAGTAAGTTACAATTTTAATAAGGAAACATACAACAGAGAGCCAGACGTCACAATACTGCTCACGCCAAACTTGCACGGGACGGTTCTATTTTAGTTTCAATTAAGTTAGCTCTCAGTATTCAACAGAACATCATGTCACGTGATTTTAGCAGCCTCAATTTCTGGGAAGCTTCTTCTCTTATGAAACCCAGAGAAAGTTTTTAATGATAAAATATTTTGGGTTCTAGAAATGCAAAACCAGTCATTACAGATAGTTGGAAGGGAGAAAATTGTTAGAAAAATACTATGTTCAGGATCCTTCAGGCTTTATGTAAGATTATTTGAAAAGGTAAAATTGCCCCTGGCTGTATTCCCTTAGAAGAATATAAAGTAGCTGGAAATTGCTTTATAGTCATGGATTCATAGGCAGTAACTCTTCTAAATAATTCTGTGTGATATTGTTCTCGTCGGGCAGACAGAAGATAGTCCCCAGGAGAGCAGGAATGCTGCCTGGACCATCCGACGGCAGGTCAGGGGGGTCACAGTGGGGTTCTTGCACGGGTTACTTGGGCAGCCCTTCCAGACCCGGAAAGGATAAGCTGGAAGAATGATTTGTAATCGTGTTACTTTGTGGCTGAGCTTGATTTACCATTACGTCCTTTTAACAGTTACTCTGGGGGACTGAAGTTACAGCATCTGTACCCGACTGTTTGTTTTGGTGGCAAAGCCACTGAGGATGGTCACCGTTGCCTTAACATCAGAGAACGGAACTAAGTAGCTCCTTATGTCACTTAAAATTCTTAAAAACTGTTCAAAATACAGACTAACGTTGTAATTTCTTATCCTTCTAAACCTTTTATATTTTAATTTTTTCACTTTTTTCCTCTAACAGTTGCAACTTCATAGACTTCTTGTAGCTTATTCGATGAACTAAAATTCCTAGCAATAGTTGTACCACAAAAGGTCTGTGGCGGTTTAAACAAAAAGGTTCACGTTGAATATGGACGGATCAAATATATTGAGTAAATGTTACTGCATTTACTTTCAGTTAAACAAAATATGAAGAATTGATTATTCTCAGAAGCACTGTCTCATTTCTGATTAATATGTTGTGGTATGGCAGTATCGTTGAGGCTGTGTGCCGGGTGGTCACAATGGCACCGTGGCCGGGTAGTTGCTTCAAATGTACAGTTGAAGGTATATGGGAAGCGTTGGGAGAAAGTCCCGGACTGGACTGCATAATATGTAACCTGAAGTATCACTCATTAGCATCGCTTTAGGGGAAATAGGTTTGGCGGCAACTGATTACAAATAATAAACTGATTCCCATTTTAACTTATTAGAAAGATATATTTGCATTTTGGCATTTTAGGGAAAGTATAATATACTCTAGCCTTTTTCCTTTTATTTATATTGTCATTAACAGCCCAATGAAATAGAGCCTTTTAACATCATGCGCTGAAATTTATACATATTTGTATGTTTTATGTTCATAGATTTAAGCGGATATTAATGTTTGCTAAATTGAAACCGAAGGATGCATTGTTTGAAATCCATGAATATGCATAGACTGTCTTGATTTATTCTTTGGGATTTAATGTAATATTTGAGAAAACAATCAACTTTCATTCTTCTACATATTTATATTTGAATTATGGTGAAATATGGAAGATTGCCTACATTGCTTATACTGAAATGTGGGCTTATGAAAAAGAAAATGCAAACTCCCGATCGAAGGGTATCATAGCGTGAGGGAAACATGCAGGTTCCCATCAGTCCTTCCACGGCTTTTCTGCTCTAAAACGAGGGTGGTGCGCGCTTCGGTCCAGGTTCTGGGATATTGCTGCTGATCGAGGGCTAGAATGAAATCAGCGCAAGCAGGAACGTCCGCCTTTATTAGATGGAGAGCTGCCTGCTCTTCTAAAGCACGTGTGTTTATGCCTCCTTCCATCAGGGCGTGGGTCAAGCTGCAAAAATACTTCTCTCTTCAAGATGATCTTAATGAATACTAATGCAGGGACAAGAAGTTAGGCCATGTTCAATCAACACTGTAATGCCCACCAGAAGCCAGAAACCGAACAGAAGTGTATTATTCTCCGGGCTCCATAAACGTGGTGCAGCGGGGCTCACAGCTCGCTCCCCTGGGACTCCAGACGGAGGGCGGGTCTCCTATGTCTCTCCCTGCCTCCCCTAAGTGTGCCAGTGGCGGCAAGAAAGCTTTCTGTCGCACGGTTAACTGTCAGGAGATGTCATTCAAGATGTCAGTCAATAATTTAGCAGTGAGTGACCTAGCTATGTATTTTTTCTATAGGGAGAGTTTTGCGGAAATCTGTTTCATTGCCTTGAAGTTGCATTTTAAATGTAATCCATTTGTTTTAGTGTTTGCTGGAAATCGTAAAGCAGCGTTTTTACTCCTGGTGAATTTGCACACCTGGGGGAGAAAATGTGATGCATGAACACAAAGTGGAAGAAAAAAAATGACTTCCTGAAACTCTGTAGTTTGGGAGCAATTCAGATGAGTGACCTTTGATAGCGGTGGATTCGGCAGCTTCCACAGGGGTCAGCCCAGCAGCAGCACGGACTCGCTCTGTTGCCCAGGCGCGCTCCCCGGACAACCCCACTGGGCTCTCTGGGTGAGGAGCCCGGAGCCCAGGCTGCTCCGGCAGCTACCTGAGGTCACGCAGGCGGGGCAGTGAGGCAGGGACTGGGTCTGGTCCCTGACGCTCAGGCCTGCCTTCCTCAACCAGAGGCACATTTGTTTTGAGTGAAAATCATGTTTTACTTCATTGTTCTAATAATATAGCAAAAAGCCAGGCATCATCTCCATTTAATATACTGACTACGTGATCAAATTGAGTTCGCAGGGTGTTGATAGTTTCTGGACACTGCTCATCCCTTGAACCGAACTCCTCTTGGGGCAGAAGGCAGAATCGGATGTTGGCGTCATCCTTAATAGCTGCTATAATAGAGCTTGACATTTTCATATGACAGGGAGGAAATTAAACACACAGTCCTTTCTCTGATGGATCTCTGATCATTTGAATAACAGACACCACCTAAACTATTATCCTGAAGTCTTTGGCATTTCGAGTCTGGCGTCATTTAAAATCCTCCAAGGAATTGCAGAAGGTGGGCATTTGTTTATCTGCGGAAGGTGGTGTAGCACTTCGTTTAGCTCCGTGTCAGCTGTGACTCTAAAAACCAGAGAAATATGGAGAACCTCTGAAAATGTTCTAGCGTTATCCACGAACACTGAATAGCCTATTAAATAAGATTTCATTGATGAATTAAGAATGCCTCATCTTACAAAGAACTTTTTGCATTGGAAGTTCAAATGTATTCTGTGAGCCCACAAAGACGTGTAAAGTGACAAATCACTTTTGAGTTACTTGAACCTGTCCCCTCCGGAATGCGAGGGGTCAGCTGAGTGAAGGACATGTACACTGAGAGAGAAAACTGATATGCTTTAATGTTTAAGCTTGACCTTCCGTTTTCTGTTATTTTCGACACACATACATGAATCTGCTTAGCCTCCAGCAAATGCATTTTCTTGGGACCACTAGGTGTCATCCTATCTGTGTTTAAGGTTTTCAGCATGCCAGCGGCTCTTAACACATCTTCATTTTTTAAAAGACTTTATCAATGATATCAAGAGTTCAGCCTAGATGAGGAGTATAAGGGAGGGCGGGCCTCTGATACAATGAGAAAGAGCAAGCAGATTCTGGGGAAGAAAGCATCTGGACGATGTTTTTAGGATAAATAAGACGATAAAATAAAAGTTTTGGCATTTTATGTCTGTTCTTGTAGTAAGACACTGATGTTACACAACATTATGCTAGTTCAGGTGTACAGCCCGGCGGCCAGGCGTTATATAACCTGCCAAGTGACCGCTCCGCTGAATCTGGTGCCCGCCTGGCCCCACACACATTATTACAACATTACCGACTATGTCCCCTGTGTTGCGCTTGACATCCCCGTGGCTGTGCTATGACCATCCAATCTGCACTTCTAATCCCTGCACCCCTTTCCCCCTTCCTCCCACAAAAACCGCCTCCCACCTGGGTACCATTAGAATGTTCTCTGTATCCATGAGTCTGCTTCTCTTCCGCTTGTTTATTTTGTTTTTGGATTCCACATACAAGTGAAATCATAGGGCATTTGTCTTACTCTGTCTGGCTTACTTCACTCAGCAGAGCGCCCTCTAGGGCCATCCGTGGTGTTGCAGATGGCAAGATTTTCTGTATGTTTTTCTGTGGCTGAGGCATATTCCATTGTATACCTCTACCACTTTTCCTTCATCCATTCATGTCGTGGCGGACACTAACGGTGCTTCCACAGCCGGGCTATTTTAAAGAATGCTTCAGTGAACATGTAGATGTACATGACTTTTCGATTTCGTGTTTTCGGTTTGTTTGGATAAATACTCAGACGTGGAGTCGTGGGGCCTTTCTTTGCTTTAGTTTCAAAGTCTGTTTTGTCTGGTATAAATATTGCTACCCCAGCTTTTGGTTTGTTTCCATTTCCATGGAATATTGTTTCCTATCCCTCGACTGTCAGTCTGTGTGTGCCTCTCAGTCTGAACCAGTCTCTTGTAGGCGGCATATGTAAGGGTCTTGTTTTCTCGTCCATTCCACCTTCCTATGTCTTTTGATTAGAGCAATTAGCCATTTGCATTTAAAGTCACTGTTGACAGGCATTTACTTACTGCCATTTTATCATTCATACTTTTGATCTTTTTCTTCCTTCTTAAAGAAGACCCTTTAACATTTCCTGTAATACTGGTGTGGTAGTGATGGACTTCTTCAGCTTGTTCTTGTCTGGGAAGCGCTCTATCTGCCCTTCGATACTGAATGGGAGCTTTGCTGGGTGATATAATCTTGGCTGTGGGTCCTTGATCGTTATCGCCGTGACTGTTTCCTTCCAATCCCTCTGGTCTGCGGAGCTTCTGTCGGGGAGTCAGCTGACAGTGCAATGGGAGCTCCGTGCTTCCTTTTCTGATGCAGAACATGCTCAGGGGCCAGAGGCTGGCATTCGGCGGGGAGATGAGAGAAAAGGCCTGGTGGACCGATTTCCCAAACCGAGACGCCTGCTAAAAGTGAGACAGGAGATTAGAGTTTGCAAAATCGGACACATAATTCGAAAATCGTTTCAGAACATCTATCTCAGGATGCGAGGATGCCGTGGAGCTCCCGAAGTTCATAAGCCTCTGGGGGCAGAGAGCGGTGACGGGTTCCGGAGAAACCCGCAGCCGGCACTGAGAGCGCATTGATTCACACCGTCCGGAGCAGTGCGGCACTCAGCCTCCCTGGGGACGGAGACCGGGGGCTGCGGGTGCTAGTAAACCCACGGCCCTCCCCCTCGTCGGTGGAGTAGCTAAGAATCCCTGCAAACTAGTTACACACTAAATGCTTCAACCCGGTATTTAATGATTATACATTTCTATTACATCTTAACACTAGGTCTCTTTGATGGAAAGAATATATAAATATACCTATGAATGTGCATACTCGCATATATACTTAAAATAATTAGAACTCAAATAACTTGCAGTTGTAGTTCAAAGACAAAATAAGTGTGGGAACATGAGAATCAGCTAATGCGTTGGTATAATTTGAAGAGCTAACATTGGCCACTTAAGCCCAAACTGTGCTCTTGTTATCAATAGTAGAGATCATTATATCTATCTATCTATCTATATCTATCTATATAGATAGATATAGATATGTATCAATAATGCAATCCATTCGTTTTCCCAAAATTTTGCATCCATATCTAATTAGCATTTTATAAAAGTTGGTGTCCATATTTATTTGGCATAACCCTCCAGATGGCAGAAAAGGTATGGGACTGGCCTATGGAAAAGATGACTTGGTGAAATTACAGGAGATTCTTGAAACTCCGCATACATTTCGATACATGCCAGGCATTGTCCACAGTGTCTGTGAGGGGCCGAAGAAAGCGCCCCCTCCACACTGGCTCTGTCCTAACCCTGTGATCAGTGAGGAGGCTCCTCAACAAGGCAAAGGGGCTTTCACAGATGCGGTGGAGGAGCCTGAGATGGGACATTATTCTGGGTTCTGGACTGGCCCAGTGTGATCCAAGGCCCCCTCTAAACGGAAGGCCGGCGGATGCGATTCAGAGAGGATGTCAGGAAGGAAGCAGAGGCCGCAGAGGAGAGGAGTCACCCCCCGCTGGCTTTTGGGGAGGGAAGCGGACCGTGAAGCCAGGGGGGTGGCCGCTGGACTCTAAAAGGGGCAGGGGGACAGAGGCCTCCCTGTGGCTTCCGCAAAGAGGTGGCCACATGACACTTTGATTTAGCCCCGGGAAACTGGCTTCAGATTTATGGCCTCCAGACTGCAAGAGAGTAAATTCACGTTGCGTTAAAACTCACATGGAAACAAGTCGATGGTGGATTGATGATAAGTACAAGAACACTATGGCTCTCATGACCACTTTTTGTTTGCGGCGTTGCTAGTCACACAGTCGTAAAGAACAATGTAATGCTCGGCTGTTGTTCTTATTGTTGTTTTAAAGAGTAAAATCTTGCTGTCCTCGGGGTGGGAAGAACTCGGAAGGTGACATTCACTAATGACTCCTCGAAGAAATTGACAAAGATGGATACAGTGCCTTTGCTGATGGCCCCCGGGACATACAGTGCTTTCGAAATGACATTCCAGCTCGGGGGAAAAAAGCTGTTTGCTTTTGTTTAGAGAGAAGAATGTTACGTACCTTAATTGCATAATGCATATTTTATCTTAGTTTATAAAGCCTCACAAGTCTCCTATTTAAATGTAGATAGCTAATTATGCTATTTGCCAAGATCTAATAACTTGGACATTTTGACTTAATATTATGCAGCGCCTTACCTGAGAGAGCATCAGTAAAACTTACACATACTGCACGAGTGAAATTCAGCCTCACTGGTGGGTGGAGTCTGTATAGAAGTCCCTGTGTTGAAATACTTTGCAAAGAAAGACATGTGACTGAAATCTGGATTCAAGTGAGGGTTGCTGGTGCCAAGAGGAGAAATCCCAAATTTCTAATATAATTTGATGGCTTTGGCTAGTCTGTGGACACTTTCTGATTGTGGAATTGTTTCCTCGCAGGAAACGGTTATGATATCATGGCTTCTCTATTCCCCAGAGAGGGTCGTCGGAGACCTGAAGGGACCGCTCTGTCCCCCGGATTGGTTTGGCGTGTCCTCCTTTCCCTGTCTCTAGCTTGGTCACCCCCTTGCCCTTGCCCGATGTTCACTCTGCAGGCACGGGTCACTTCAGGCTCTCCGGCTCCCTCAGAGGTTCATCCTGGGCCACGTGTCTGGGGACCGGGGCAGGATCGGCCGCTCTGTGCTCACTCTTAGTCCCGGAGCAGGAAATGTGCCATGAGGACAGGTCTCAAGGGCCAGTCCCAGCCACGAGGCCCACTGAGGTCCTGACACTCAGGGCTTTGAACTCCAGTATGAAGCGCTTCGCAGCCTAAGTAAATAAACAGGCTAATAGGTGATGGGTTGAGATGGCTGCCCTCCCTTCAGGACTGGGCTAATCATCCCAGGGACGCGCCAAGTATTAGTGATGTGAACTTCATCACAAGAAGCTACAGGTATTTTAAGACAGAATTTGGTATGATCGATGCATTTCCCAAATGATTATGGATGATGCAGCCTATCCATATATATGCATAGCAATGATATTGATTTGATTTTCTTTCTGAACTAAAAGATTCCATAGGAACATACCCTTGGGTTTTCCCTACTGTTAATAGTGCTTTTTTATTCCACCTTTAGTTTTCCAATCTAATGTCTTTTTATATATAATAATAAAATTATTTAAGAAATAATAAGCATTCCAAATGCATGTAAAATAGGTGCTTATTTTTCTACATGCAATAAAAAAATTACACAACACGTCATTATTTAAAGATAACGTTTACTGCATACTCCTTCATCCTCACTCACTAAAATCGTATTAGACGGTCTGTACGCACAGCTAGCTGGCCTCAAGTGTGTCCCCTCCCGTGTCCGCGTAGCTCTGTGATGTGAGAAATCAATTCTCGTGCGGCTGCTCCTCGACTCTCACTCTAGAAAACTGCTTCTCGTATTAGGTTCTGATACCATTTGACAAGGAAGCTTGTGGACCTCAAGACTTGCTCATGCGAGCTGTATTAAATGGGGCATTAGTCCCTACGGCCGGTAGATGGCCGTTTGGTATTCCGCAGCACGGGAGAATTAAGCCCGACCACTCTATCACTACTCCCAAAGACATTCTCTGCAAGTGAAAAAGTGGAAAAGGGGACATTCTGTTCTCACATGAAACAGAAATGGCTTTCAATACCATTTTCCTTGTCTACTTTTCTTTCTTTTTTTTTTCCTTAAGGAAACTTGGACCATTTATGGTAACTGATGTCTATAACTCAATGATAAATTCCAGTATTCTTAACCTGTTTTTGAAAAAAAATTAAAGCCCACGATGCAGTGCGTCAGCGGTAGGGTCTACCTGTGCTGTACGTGGCGGTTAGATTGGTTGTACACATTCCACTGCTCGTGGACCTTTCTCGTTTGTTCGCTTTTGCACACGTGTGTGAAAGCGGCAAGCTGACACAGGGCACACAGTTCATCACGGCTCCCCCCAGCGAGCTTTTCCACCTTGGCCTCGTCAAACAAGATAGGGGAGGAAAGCGACCCAACAAGACACAGTATCCCCCTCACGGTGGAGTATCAGTGAACTTATCTCGTCTGGAGGAGAAGGATTGCTCGTTGGGCGGATCAATAAGACATTTTCCCACATGTCCCTGTGGGCCACAAAGCCTCCAGTTTCCACTTTTGCTATTAATTGAGTCAAATGATATGAAATGGCACTGTTTACAAGGGGATCAGACCGCGGCTCCTTGCAATCCTTTCTAACTCTGAACCGGTCTTGGTGAGTTCTGTTCTGTAGAACCAATTTGGGATTATGTTCACATTTTCTTTCTTCTCTGTCTCTCTTGAGATTGCACCAACCACTTCACAGTTATTTGCAGTATTTGTTACTGAGTCTGCAGCACATCAGGAAATTTTTTAATCTTTTAGTAGAAATTATATTCGAGACATCCGATCATTTTTCCTGATATGTTTTTAGATTCCTGAATGTGTACTTTCTATCACACTGTTTTGCTTATACCCAATAGAATAAGCCTCTGTAAGCTAACAGAATATAGAATAAGCCCCTATAACCCAGCCCTTAGTTGAAATGAACTTTATTTTTCACCCACAACCTTTCGCTGCTTCTTCACACTTACTTTCTAGGACCCGTAGCAGACCTGACCTGGGGCCCGAGCCTATCAAGTGCTTGGAAATGGGAGACGGAGAACTCTGGTCCTGCAGCCGCACCCAGCCGTGCGTGCTCTCACGTCCCCGTGCTGTGGACGGGTGTGTTCACCTGTCTGTGGGGTTGGGGACCCCTCCGAGGGCTGTGCTCATCTTCGCCTGCACCCTGGCCGGCCCGCCCCTGGGTGGGGGACCTCATGCACCATGAGTATGTTCTTCAGGTGGATTGAAATAGCCACGTCCGTGTCTGTGTGTGTGTGGTTTTTCTGTCTCCAACACTTACAGGTTATCGTATGGAATCACACCTTGCCGACCGCTTGGAGACATCAATTTTGAAGTGTGAGCTGGAAAACTGTGTCCTTTAATACTTTATTTTGCATTTCTCAGTTATATGTTTAATTTAAAAGGACATTCAACCCAGTGTGAGTTTATGAAGAATGTACAGTATAAAAATAGACTCCCCAGAAGAAAGGGTGGTAGTTTCACTGCTTTCATGTAGGCTCTAAGTCCCACAGGAGGCCGGGGGCCCACTCTTCCCGCTGAAATCTGGGTGTCTAGACATCCGTGGGCCTCGGATCCAGATGAACCTGTGCAGTCGATGATGGGAAGTGACCTCTGAACTCTCACCTTCACCCTGTCGGTGTATGATGTCTACGTGGCTTTGCGGTGGCGTGGCTGTCATTTTACATTTGTCGCTCACATTCCCCTGTCATTTTGACTTTATGATGACATATCCACAATCCATAGTCGCCACGCCTCGTTGATTTCACGTGGGCGCCTCTGGGCTCTCCCTGGGAGCGCACGGGCGGGTTTCTCAACGCCGCAGCTCTTCTTTGGCCCCGAATAAATCACCATCGGGGTGTGTGTTTGGCAGAGACAAAATCACTTGCAGCAAACGCTCCCCCTACCACGACACATTTGACACATTTTGGATAAATGTGATTTTTTAAAAGGTTTGTAGAATGTACCATTGGCAGGTCACACGTTTTATAGAATTTACTTTTCTATCCAGTATAATGTGCTCTTTTTAGTGTGTAGTTTTATGGGTATTGATAAACACATAAACTAGGACACCTAGTTATAATTAGAGTATTGCTATTCAGGCCCTTTTTTAAAGCAAATAAACAATAATTTCTTGAAACTAAAATTTCAAAGAAGTGTTTTTGTTTCACAAGAAAATATAGTTATTTGCAAAGCAAAGTACTGTCACTGAGTAGATTTCTACACACAGTTGCAATGGCTGATTATTATTGTTTTGAATAAGAATTTCTCAAAACATGTTCATTATTTCAAGATTTCTGAATTAGGAAACTTATTCTTATAGCAATGGAAATGATTATTTGAATTATCATTTTAGTAAAAAATTTTTTAAAGAAGCCAGTCTTCTTTTTTTTAAGATTTTATTTATTTATTTTTAGAGAGGGAAGGAAGAGAGAGAGACAGACAGACAGACATCAATGTGCGGTTGCTGGGGGCAGTGGCCTGCAACCCAGGCATGTGCCCTGACTGGGAATCGAACCTGAGATGCTTTGGTTCGCAGCCCGCGCTCAATCCACTGAGCTATGCCAGCCAGGGCCATTTTAGTAAATTTTATAAAAATTATTGATTTTTACTTATTCTCTATATTCTTCAAAAGTTGATGGAGTAACTACCTGACAATATTACTTGGAAGTTCTTATTGAATAAAGTATTAGCAACTATGGGCATTTTCAGCATTGTATATTTAAGCAATATCTTTAAGAGACACTGTTAGAAAGTTTGGCTACTGAATTCTTTACATAGTAAGCCATTTTCTATGAAATGTGATCTCATGGAAATTTAAAGTTTTCATTCTTAAATCAAAATATCTTTTGCAGTGGCTTGTCACATGCCTGAAAAATTTCACTAGAATTCAGCTGTAATGTGTTTTTGCTGCCTTAATTAAGAATCCCCAATTATGCTATAAATGAAGAAAAACTGCATAGATGAATGAAACTGCTAAAATCTCATTATTTATGTTAAGCAGGGACAATGCATCATTTATACACATAGTTGAAACTCATAAGCCGTGTCAGGTATATGTACTAAATATGTAAATAGCCTACGAGAGATAAACAGAATTCATAAAATGAACTACGTTGATAAACAAATTACTTACCTGTGAGACCTGCCAGATAAGACATAAAATAAGAGTCTATATGCTGAACACAGACAGGAGGCGATGGAAGGGGCCAGCGGTAGCTAGTGACATTCAAGATCTACAAATACACACGATGCACCCGGAACATTCAGCACTCATGAGATTTTAACGTGGCCGCCCATTGGGAACAACCATTAGGATCCCGGACTCCAACCGTCTTCTGCCCAAGAAACTCATGAAATCCGCAGCTCCTCTTCCCATCCCAGCTGGGACTGCAGCTCTCCATTAGAGCGGCCACGCGTTGGTTCCAGGCCTTCCGGTCCACTGTGCCCCCTCGTTCACGCATCAGCTCTGGGTTTCATAGCTGCCGCAGCATCAGCAGCGAAGGCCGATGGGCCCAAGGAGCAGAACACCTGCACTTCCGAGTGCCGGGGGGACCTGGGGTTCAGGTGGTGAGCCCTGCTTCCCTGCCTGCACTCCGTGCTGGCTGTGTTAGCATGGCCCGTAGTTTTCCTCTTCTTTTCACTGTGTGCGATTTAAACAACTTAACGCTGTCAGTGCGCCTTTCTGTTCTGTGACCCCTGGGAAGCAGCTTGCCAGCTGGCACACTCAGAGGCCGGCACGGAAAGACGGCAACTTCCAACCCAACAGCAGTCATCTCTTCTGGTCAGCGGATGGAATGCTCCCTTTAAAAAAAAAAAGAACATGTGTATGTAAACCATTATCGAAGAATACCTTAACTTTAACTGGATTGTCAGGGAAGTTAGCCAATACATGAGCAGAAAACCGTGGGAAGAGCATGAAAATGGTGACGCTGGAAGTTTTCTTTGCTGGAGAAAATGTGTCCCCGAAGCAGGAGGGTGGACGATAGCTGGGTTCCAGAGAAGACTCGGTGCAGGGTAGGTCGGCCTAAATCTTGAAGATGGGCAGAGTAATGTTGGAGCTCATCAAAGTGATGTAAAAGGATGATGTGAAACATCCTAACGTCAGGATTGTACAGCACATTACTGTGTATCTGTCCATCCATCCATCCATCCGTTCATCCGTATAGTACCTAACATTCTGGGTAAGGAGGTAAACTATGAGAACTGAGTCAGATTAGTGCTACAAAATTAATTATCCTCTGAGACTTTTTAAAATAACATTAGGGCTTGATGTAGATTTCTCTATACCTTGTCATGTTGTTCTACCTCTACCCCCTAAGGAACGTATCCTTTATTACGGCTTATGTGTGTGCATCCCACTCCCAATGTTGCCCTCGGGGTATGGAACCTGTGTGTAGCTCCTTCGTGTGTATCTGTGTCTCCATGCCCACAGGAATCTGTACCCGAGATGCCCACACCCAGCACCTTATTTGGTTATTCCTCAGCCTCCAATATTTTTCCTTCCGCATGCTCCAGAGTCACTTCTGTCCCATGTTGCTTTTGTCTGATGAAGATGCCAAAGTTGAGACCCAAAGGGACATCCCAGGTTTCTCTTTTCTTTTATCAATACACCAAATTACATACCATATCCTGCAAACTTCATCAATGTTTCTCAAGTTTCACCCTTTGTGCTGCGTGCCCGTTTGCCTTAACTCAGTATTTTGATAGGATTCCAAACAAATCTTAAACATTTTCCTGGAAGTGGACTCACTGCCTATATTTTCACCAGCTGGGCTTTGGCAGGGGTGGCGCCATTCAGGCAGGGCTGGGGGACACTTTGTGACCTGTGTTTCATCAGGTGAAATGACTAAGGGGGCTTCTCTCCCCTCTGGGAAGCTTTGCTAAAGCCCAACTCGCTGCAGAGCCTGGAGGAAGCGGGCAGCAGTAGACATGAGATTTTGTTACTTTAAAAAAACTTATGATGTGTGGAGGTGGGAGAGAAGAGGACTTACAGTGCAAATTTAAGATGCAGGCACCAGACACGGAGGAGCCGCACAAGAGCGAGGCACCCAAGGGTGGGGAGAGTGGGGGAGAAGATGCTGCAGGTCCTCATGGGTGATGATTTTCCCATCCTGTCAAGATGACTGGGTGGTTTCAAACTGAAACTACTTTCACTCTGAGTTTTGTAAAATCATCTGATTTCCTTAACTGAGCTAACTCCCCTGTTTTGCTCTTGCCTCTTTTCTCTTTTCTTTTCTCCCTTTTCTTTTCTTTTTGCTTTTCTTTGCTTTTCGTCCTTTCCTTTCCTTTCCTTTCCTTTCCTTTCCTTTCCTTTCCTTTCCTTTCCTTTCCTTTCCTTTCCTTTCCTTTCCTTTCCTTTCCTTTCCTTTCCTTTCCTTTCCTTTCCTTTCCTTTCCTCTTTCCCTTTTTTCTCTTCCCTTCTTTTGTCTGCATGGTCCTTCATGATGTTCTGGCTGAGCCCCTCCCTGCCCTGCCTCCTCTTAGACGTCCTGTCCTGGCTCTGTTAAGCCACGCCCTACGTCCAGTCTCCTGTTGACTCCTCACCCAGGTCTGCCCTCCTATCTCACTCTCCGCAAGTGCGTCATCAGACTCAGAATGGGATGTATCTTCCCCAATGCACGGTTCCTCCCCATGCATTGCTGAGCGTGTGGTTTCTGCAGAGAGAGGGTGCCTGAAAGGGCCAGCCCTCCCCTGTCATCTCCTCACTCACTGGGGACTCCCACCTGTGACAGGCCGCAGCCAGGTGAACACAGCCCCTGCACGTGCTCCAGGGGCGAAGGGCCTTGTAGGGGAATGGGGGCTCGCACGCATGCAGGAGGAACTGGAAGAGGGAGGGTCAGGGAAGCCGACACTGAGGGGCCCAGGCCTCGGCCCCGAGCTCTGAAGCAGGCGCCCCTGAGACACGGTGAGCACCCCGAAGAACTGCAGGGACGCCCGTGAGACAGCTCAGGCTGCAGCAGGGAAGCATGTTTCTCCAGAGCCCCCCGGGGACCCACGGGGACACCTCCCATCTGCCACACATCTGGCTGCAGCTCCCTCTAGAGAACGATGGCTCGTCTTCCCGCACTCCGTTCTCATACGGGTGCTGCCTGGCGGCAAACTCGAGCCAAGGTTCATAGGGCCAGTGAGACCTGGAAGGTGCATCTGCTCTTCTTGTCACAAAGAGGAGAGCTTAGGAGGGCCAGGGAGTGCGGCTGCACTGTCCACGCCATCTGGGCTGCCATTCCCCCCCCACCCCCCCCGCCAGCTCTGCAGCTCCCGGGCACCTTGGACCCACGCTGTGACAGTGCATGTGTGTTCGTCTGGACCACGGTGTATATGGGCAGACAAATGAGCCACGGAAGGAAATGAGAAAAAGCCCAAAGCAGAGGCTTTGCTGTCTTTAACCCTTCTGGGTGCCGTCCATGAAGCGAGGGCCATGGTTGAGGGACACAGGGTTGGTGTGAGGGACAGAGGCCTGTATCAGGAGCAGTGTCCCCCACTGAGTGACGAAGGACACTGACATGTAACAAAGGTGCTGAGAGCGTCCTTAGGCAGCTTTGCATGTTTGTATCCATTTCACCTTGAAACATCCCCGCCGCCCCTTCATGAGAACGTGGTGGCGTGTATCGCGTGCTCCCTAGCGATTCCGTCCCCATGGGGTGTGCGGGACGCCAGGGACCATGTGTTGCCCTCTCTAGGTCGTTGTTGGCCGGCAGAGAACTTGCCCCTAGGAGACACTCAGTGAGTGCTGGCTGCTTGATGGATGACCCGTGTTTCTGTAGTGTTTCGACTTCCCTGGTGAGCGTGTGCTGTCAGGATCCACGGACGCCGCAGACGGAGAAGAATGGACGTCATAAAACAGTCTGCAGCAGCCGGGCCGCTGGATTGACGGCGGACACCCTGAAAAATGGGCTGTAAATTTCTCCTCGGAGAACACGCATCAAGTGGGCCGCGTTCTTCTGTGAGACGTGAAAGCAAGGGGTGGTCGTCTTAAAATGCTCCTGCATGTATGCATTCCCAAGCACCCATGGGCGGCAACACCATATCACATGGGTTGAACCAAACACACTGAGATGACGTTTTAAAAGTTCTGACTTTATACTCCTCATAATAATAGAAAACTGAACAGGAGTCACCAAAGGAAAAAATAAATGAGGGGAGTTGAGAACCCAGGACACTCCGTGGTTAGGAGGGGCTAGGGCACACGGTCGCTAAAATAAGGTAACCGCCCAGAAGTGTGTGGTCCAGCCAGAAACAGGGGTTTCTGCCTCTTGAAGTGACTCAGGAAGCCAGACCCCTCCCGTCTTGTGGCTCCGCCATCCTTAGGGTGGGGTGGGGTGGGGTTGGTTTTCTGCCCCACCTGGGTTCCGGGCCGAAGGACCCGTGTGTGACACAGGTGAGCGCTCTCTCCTGAAGCCGGTGGTCGGCAGCCGCACACCGCAGGGCCAGTGGCCATTTCCCCGAGTGTGCGTAGGTCTTGTCCAGTGGACGCAGCCACCGTCTGTAGTTCCTTGAACACTTCGGGGTTGTTTTTCAGAGTGGCGGCTGCTTTATCCATTAGAGGGAGACGCTGGATTCCACAGCTAGGGTGCTGTGGCGTGAATTCTCAGATGTCCTCCGTCTGAGGGGGGAGCCCACAGAGGTACCTTTCACCATATGCTGCCACTTCTTTATTCTCCCCTGGAAGAGAAATAATTTTGCCACTTTTGTAGCCTGTTCTTGTCTTCTTCATCTTTAAGACATTTTGGGCTTTTGACTATGCATTTTAAAGTTAAAGAAATTCTTATTGATATATGTATTGATTTCAGATTTGCTATCCCTAGGACTTCATGCTGGTCAGAAGTGCTGATTGATTGTTGATATGTAATTGCGTTATGTGTGAAGGGGGTAACGATAAATATTTAATAGTTCAGTGACATCTCTGTGAACATGCCTTTGGCTCTGGTATCTGACATGTTTTATAAAATTGTGTCTGGGCTTTTTTTCCTGCTAATGAAATCTGTATTTAAAACTAGAAATGAATTATATAGGTAACGCATCCAAGTTGTATTGCTTCTGTATCTTGAAATATATTTGGTGGGGTAAGTTATCCTACCACGTAAGACTATCGTTAAAATTCTGAGCATTTCGAAGGAGGTGTTTGAAAAGGCAGAGAACACTTAGTGGAACCTGAGAAGTTTGGTGATGGGTCCGCAGAGATCCCAGGGTAAATGTCACATGGCGGCTGATTTAAGGAACTGAAGCAGAAGTCAAGGACAGCCTTGGCCTTCCAGTATATAATGGTTCTTAATTAGACTCTTTCTGTTGCTTCCAGTTAAACAGAAAGACTAACGGAAAAAGTGGGAGAGAGAGACACGTTGGCTCGCAATAAGAAAGTTTCCCCACTGCTTACGTCACTGTCCAGTGAGGTCGTGCGCAGTAGGGCAGGGGCTGACCAGCACTTGGCCAAGAAAACCGTAGAGAGACAGTGGCATGGGAAGTGCCATTAGACCCTGGCACCCCCTCCAACTGTCAGATTCTAGGACAACCAGGCACTGTTGGGTAGTTGTAGAGAGTTTCTCTGTTGTGTTAGGTGGCCACGAAGCAAGCTCAAGGAGTTTGTGAAGAAGAATAATAAGAGGAAAAAGTAAACTTGGGGAAAGATGTGCCCCTTCAGTGGGAGGTCTCCTCCTAGAGTTATTTTTGTGAAAGGTGGGCTGAAGTGAGGCCAAAGGGCAGGAGCCAGGATTTAGTAACATGTCTACAGCATCTCAAACAAAAATCAACGGCAGCCTGATGTAGCCAACGATTCGATCACTGTCTGAACTGAAAGGAACTCTCTAATGCGCGAAGCTCCGCATCCGTTTGGCAGAAGCGTGTTCAGAAACAGACTCTCACACGCCAGAAAAATAAGGTCATCCTCGAACAGCTTCCTGTCTTCTTCATCAGAGGTAGTTTTGTTGCCGATGGAAACAGGATTCTTTCGTGATATCACAGGAAACACATTTCAAGGATACATGCATAGGAGGATGGGGGGGTGTTGAGGCAAGATTTATTGGCGTGAAAACAAAGGACTGCCCCAATGCCCCACCCAGGACCAGGTGGCTTAGCTCCAGCTGTCTGTGGAAGTCCAGCCTCTGGGGTCTCAGACTTGCCTTGGCCCTCACCGCGCCCAGAAGATGGGCCAGGGCCCAGAGATGCTGTGCCGTTAGCCCGGCATGGGCACAGCAGCTGACGCTTCGGCAGTTCGGTCCACGCCAAAGCTTCAGCAGTCCAGCTCAGTCTCGGTCCCTCTCTGGCTAACTTACTCTCTGTCCCCGCTGTGCTCCGGCTGGCACCGCATGGCAGCGCTCAGGCCCACGTTTGGGTGCGCGCAGCGCCTATGGCAAGAGAACGTGCACAAAGGAGCGGACGAGTGAACCAACCCTGCGCCTTTGTTCAGCTTTGAGCGTTTTATTTCAGCCTGGGGAAAGAGCACATTTTTCTTTCAAACGAACCAATCTCTTTCCTGGCTCCTTGTGGGCTTGTGCTGGGCCCTTCCCCTAACCGATCTCTTTCCTGGATCTTCCAGGGTTTCATGCCCTTATCCAATCCCATCTTGTCCCGGGGTTTTGCCAGGCTAGACTCCTCCCCTTTATAGTGGCCGCTTTGGCTGCACTGCGCGGTGCCCCAAAGTTCTGCTCCACCGTCTGAACTCTCCTGCGCAGGCGCTTACCTGCCCCCCCCCCCCCCCCCCCCCCGGCTTCTACCGCGCATGTGCCCAACAGAGGCCCCCTTTCGGATTCTCCCCCTGCCCACCTGAACGAACTGGTCGTCCCCTGGAGGGATTGAAAACCCAGCCGGAGGGGTTTTAGTCCCCTTGTGGGGCGGTGAGGCTATCCCCTGGAGCGCCTGGAGCCGTGGCTTCCAGTTCACTCGGCTTAATGAGAGGTTTGGCTCCCCGTGTTCCCTTTCGTTGTCTGCAGCTAACGAGCTGCCCGGCTCACGAGCCCATCCCCGCGGAAGCCCCAGAGCCCCATCGGCGCAAAGACACACATCTGAGAATGTAACTCTTTTATTTGGAATGCATAATTGCATTCAAAAGTGTCGTTTCTTTAAGCCGAGTTTATGGTCAACTGTGTCTTTTCTCAGAAAGCATTTAGATAATGAGATGAAAGGCTTTAGGGTCCCACGCGCCGGCGCTGGTGAATGGAGGCAGCCTCACCTCCAGCGTGCCTCCCTGGGCGCCCGTCCTCATTTCTACCTCGAAGATGAACAGGTCCTTGAGAGAAGAGCCCGTGTTCACTGGTATCTGTCGAACCGATGGGCAGGGCCGTTTTTCCCTCCTGGGCCCCAGAATTAAATATTTCAGTTACATCTAATTCCCTAAGACATTCGATATGGCATACTTGTTAAGTACATTTTTTCAAAGATTTCACATTTGTTTTCACCTCCTTTTATGAAGACCTATTTGAAATCGCTTCTTCCATTCAATTGGAAAAAAAGATTGTTGAGCATCAACAATACAGTCAATTAAAAAATGACATGGTTTCTGATCTTGTAGCAGATACTGACCGTGCCTTACCCATATCGCTCTAGTGGCCCTACCATTTGGGGGCCCAAAGCGTTGTGGCCCTATGTCCTTTGGCCAGAGGGTTTTTTTTTCTTTTTCATATCCCGATGTTACTCTTCCCTGGAAGACAGCAAGCAGAGCCACCAGAGACAGTATCACACCCCAGGACTCCCACACAGCGGCTGCAGATGGTGGGCGTAGAAATACTTCAGTACGCCCTCTGTGAGGAGGGCAATTCAGGGGTTAAGTTAGTCAGAGGAAACAGTATTTCCCAGGGTCCCCCTGTGTTCCCAGAATTTGCTAGCTTAGGTGCGTGGCTTCCTTTTGCTCTTCTCACTTTCTTACCCCTTTACTGGTGTTTTCTGGCTCCTCCTCCAAACTATTTCCACTTGAATCCCCACGCCAGGGTCCTTCCCAGGGGAGCAGAGGCTGGGACTGTCCTGAGAACAGAGAAAAGGAGACAATCGCAGTTGAGAAGAACTCTGTGTGTCCCTGCCACGATTTGGCAGGTCCTGGGGGGGTAGGAGCCCTGGCCGTCTTTGGTCTGGGCTGTGATGTCAGCTTGTGTGTGTGGCAGACATCTGGGAAGGTGGGGGTCGTGTCTCCCTCTGGAGCAGACGGAGGATTTACTTCCGTCTGCTGTTGTAAAGATGACCTTTCTTGGGGGCGAAGGTCAGGCGTGCTCACTGCGCACTGGGAGAGATTCGGTCCCTGAACGCAGGGTCCCTCCCTGTCAATCAGCCTTCAGGGGGCGCGGGTACCCACTGCCTTGTTCTCCTCTCGTTTCCCGAGGAAGCTGGGCTTGCAGGTCTCGCAGGTGCGGTCCCTCTGGGTCCTCCTGTCGCTGTAATAGAGCCCTCTCCCCCTGCCACAGGTGTCGGTGTCTCCTCTCAGCCCCCCTTGAAAGGGGCAGGTTAACTCGTTACCTAGTAAGCCGGTAAAAGTCTCACAATTCACAGTCCTGACAATACCCGTCGAGGTGAAATCATCACAAATGTGATCGATACTTTTCAGGAATTGAAGAAAATGCTTTCCAGCTCTGACGCGAGAGAGAGAAATTGGGTGAGGTGAGGAAGGAGCCAGGGTTAATAAGATTCATGACAAGATGCGTGAAGTAGTCTTTGGAGGGCACCGGGCGGCCGAGCGTGAGGCTGGTGCTCTTTATTGGAAACCGCTAGAGGAAACACAAGGGGATGGGGCCTTGATGTGACAGGGCGGGAACGAGGAACCATCTGAGGCACTGTCCCAGTCCAGATGATCACGAAGGATGCCTGTGTCCTACCAGAAAAATTGGGCTCTTCCCTGTTCACGCCAATCGATGTGGCATCATTTCTCCTTGAACCCTGAGCACATTTCAGTCCTAACTTTCTCATACGTGGTATCAAAGAGGCAGATAATCTCTCTTATTATTAGAATTGCAGTGTTCTAAAACATGCCATGTTTATAGTCGTATGTCCAAATATTAAGCAAAATTATAAGCCAAACATGAATAAGAAAACACCCAAACAACAACAACAAAACCATAGTCTGAGGCTAAAAGAATCAAGGTGAAAAAAGGATTTCATTTGAAAACATTTTACATTAAGGCTAATCCAGATTTTATTGTTTGTAATAGATTTTGTTTTTAAATCTAGAAGAATTTCCCCCCAATATTCTTATATTTTTAAATCCTTTTTTTATATGATTCAATTTTCTATGAACAAGACTATAGCAAGGTGTGCAAAGTGTTTGTAAGGATCTAGTTGTGCAAACCGTCTTTAAAGTGATGTGAGTGAAATCTTGCACCATGTAGTGCAAGGTAATTTTTAAGGGATTGTTTCAGGGAGAACATTTTGATATTTACTCACATTATAAAGGAAAATAAAAAGTGGTTAGGAAGCTATTTTTTTCTAATAAGACTTTGCAGAAATTTATTAACATTTACTAGTAACTTTGTTTTAAAAGTCATTCATTGAGCCATCCAACCTACAACAAATTTTGAGTGGCACCCATGTGTGGGACAATATAGCAGCTGGAGAGCAGGAAAAAAAAACACATAAGACATTATATCGAAAAGAGAAGGGTCGAAAAACTCCAGCTTGTGGGCCGAATCCAGCTTTCCATCCTGCAGATGCTGCAGTTATTTCTCGTTCGTCCCTCCACTCGCTGCTCCCCATCAACTTCGAGGCTGCAGCCCACACGGGCGCCTTTCTGCCGAGTGGCCGGTAACAGCGGGCCAATTCCCCAGAGGACGCCGATATGGTGGCAGTCACATCCTCTCTGTCCACCCTGAGAGGCAGCAGGAGACAGGAAGCATCTACTTTTCCCTGCAAATCCTTAACCGTACTTTCGGTTGTCATGAAATCTAAAACAAGCCCTTTCTTTGCATGAGCATTTTTACATATAATTTATGTTTCAGTTGCTTTCACCTGGCCTCTTGCCAGCATCAAAGTGTCAATGACTTGCTCAGTCTCATCAAGACGTTCAGCAGCCTCAGGGTTTATGGCTCCTTCTCTGCCAAATTTGCGGTTGAAGACACCAGCCGAGTGTCGGCACAAGGATGTGCTGTCAGCCCGAGGATGCCGCTCAATCAGGTGTAGCTCTGACACTGTCCGGTCCTCGGCTGTTTGTGAACTCACACGGGCGGGCGAGGCTGTTACAGGCTCAGTGTGTGTTCAGCGGACACGAGAGCTCAGCCGCTGCCCTCCTTGCCTTCCCTGTGTGTGTCCTGCAGTCCGCGACAGTCCCGTGTTGCTCGCTCACTGGGTCCGGCCAGTGCCCCGCCAGTGAACGTGAACTCGGTAACTGGCGGTGATGAGCAGCTGATCTTAAACAAACCACGAACGCTGTGGTTCAGCTAAGGAATCCGGCGAGCCAGCAGAGTCCTGAGGTGAAGGACCCATACTGATGGTGCAGGCGATGAGAAAACATGTGGGCGGTGGCAACATGGGACGACTCGGTCTGTCTGGCGTGAGCCGGGAGCCGTGAGAGCGGACTGCCCTCCCAGGGCATCAGACACACGGACGCGAGTCTAGAGGCGCTAGCAATGTGAAGGGAACAAGGGTGTGGGGACAGGGAGCCCCGTTTCACTGCTGTGCCCTCCCGTGAAGGAGCACCCTCCAGTGACCCAGGGTACTCCTAGGGTTACAAGGTTCATGGATGATGCAATTAGTTCTCTCCATTTATGATTCCAGCAATGACACAGGTTAGGGGCTGGAGGAAGAACAGCCCTCGAGTCAGGCTCTGACTCAGGCAGGGCAGCCAGCCGCTGCAGGAGGCGGGAGGAGGGAGGAGGACCGTCCGGCTCTCTTCCCTGAGTCTGGACGCCGAGACGCTTGCAGTTGTGGGAGCAGCGACGTCTCTAGTGGAGTCAAGGCTGAAGGATGAGTGAGAGTCCATGCAGGACTCCTGCCGAGAGTGACTTCAGCAGCGGTCCAGATGTTTGCAAGCGGGCTGGTGGGAACAGGTGCTTTGAGAATGGGTCGTCGGGATCCAGCGTGGTCACATCATCTCACAATGCTCTGAAGTTTCAACCGCCTGCGTCTACGCATCTGTGGGCTTTGGGCTGCTTCTGGCGTTAGTTCCTCCTGCTCGTATGCTGTGTATCCTGTGTAAAGAAATGACTTAGCTCTTTATATTCAATGCATCCAACAACCTTTTACTGTGAGGTGGCCACTCTCCAGGGTTTATTGAGCTTAACATCTACCTTGGCGTTAGGGCTTCCAGCTGGAGCATCCACCTATATCAGGATGACGGATCTGACCGTGCCTGTGTCGTCACGTGACACAGACAGGCGGTTCTCTGTGGCTCACCACGGTGCTGAGGGAAGACTCAGCAATTCTGACACGGAACGATGCACACCGTCAATCTGCAGAATCTGTAGATCTAATTAAAGTGTTAGCTCAGCCATTGTTCTCGAGAGTCAACCGTCTGAAGTATTCTAGGTAAATGCTGCCTTCCACTGTTACCACGATGATGCTCTGTGGCTTTCCGTGTGAAAGTTTCCATTTATTATTTCCATTTCTTATTTGCTCATTAAAAGTTTTTCTTCCAGTGTTGGGTTCAGTTCAGGAGAGCTTCCCTGTTGTGTTAATTAAAACTTGGAGCATGGAAACACAGGCTGGGGGAGATGCTTGGGTAGACAGCAGCACTCTGTTCGCTTACCTTCCAGACTGCAAACATGAAAGAAAAAAATCCAAACGTGCCTCTACTTTTCCCCCTTGGGGCATTTTCTTTTTGAAATATAGCCTTCCCTGAAATTCAGGTTCTTCTGCTAGAAGGTCCTTGGTTCTTGCAGGAGATGAAAGGAAAATCTATCCCTATGTGCAGCTGTCTGTCCTGTATTCATCATTTGCCTTCCTTTTATGCAAATCCTCTTTAGCTTTGAGGATACAATGAAAAATTTTACAACTGTAGACAAATGTGACACTGTGGTTAGCACTGACAAATCTAGAGAAAAATGATGAGATATATATATCAGATGAATAAATCTGAATAATTGCTGTAGGGTCTAGCCAGGGTTATTTAGAGTCACTATTCTTTGTCAATGAAATGGTCTTGGGGGCAGGTTGAGCCTGATGGATCATTTGTCTAATGTGTTGACTCTTCCCTAGCCTCGATTCAGGAAAACCTGGAGTAACCTTAGTGCCACGAACTAGGGCAGATTATGATTGCAGAATGAAATGATGGTCTAGAAACCCACAGGGAACTGCACTGCACAGATGTCAAGAAGCAACTAGCTTCTGTGACTCTTTGTTAAGTAACTTGAGAAACCTCGTCTTTCTTTCTGTCTCTGATGCATCAGGAGAACTCTCTTTGTGTGAATAAAAAAAATCGGTCACTTTACCACCTACATCTCCTAGTGCTAAGTCCTGTGTGAAATGTGAAGGAGCACCCTCCCATGACCAGGGTACTCCTGGGGTTACAAGGTCCATGGATGATGCAATTAGTTCTCTCCATTTACGATTCCAGCAATGACACAGGTTAGGGGCTGGAGGAAGAACGGCCCTCGAGTCAGGCTCTGACTCAGGCAGGGCAGCCAGCCGCTGCGGGGGGCGGGAGGAGGGAGGAGGACCGTCCGGCTCTCTTCCCTGAGTCTGGACGCCGAGACGCTTGCAGTTGTGGGAGCAGCGACGTCTCTAGTGGAGTCAAGGCCGAAGGGCGAGTGAGAGCGTGGAATGGGGTCTAAAACCTCCGGGAGTAAGTCGTGTTTGGATTTATGTTACTCTTGACCTTTATTGCCACAGTAAAGTCTTGTTTAAGGATGTTTGAGTTCTTCCATCTAACACGATGTGGAACATCAAGGGAAGGCCCCTGGGCCGTGGTTTTACAGGCGGGAAGTGCATGGTTTTGTGAGCAATGAGAAGCAAGCTCTCGGGGGGACGGCGAAATTCAGGAGAAAACGTCATGGTTTTGAGGTATGGCTTCACTCCTCCCGTAGAGATTCACTCTTTGTTGCCAGTCTCAGTAAATCTTGCTCTCTTTTATTGCAGCAGAAGTGTTTTTTTCTTTTCAACTCTTAACCTCAGTTGTTTGTAAAGGCGATATACTCTGTTGAGCTGCGGAAACATGCTTTCACTCAATATAGCTTTAAGAAACCCAGCGCATCAGGAATTGGGACTATCAAATCCAAACCACCTGGCTGGGGCCCTGAGGCGCTGTGGTAGACTGGAAAGAAGTTTTTGCAGCTTCTCACGGACTTGTGGGTTCCATGTCCTGATCCCTACACTCAGCCTTGAGACCTGCTTTGACCGACAGAAGCTAGCAAAAATGACGGGGCTGGGGCTTGGGAGGCCTCTGCTTCCGTTCTCGCTTCTGTTCTCGGTGGAATTGGGGACAGCCACGTGAAGGTGGTGGCAGCTGCCTTTTGAAGATGTGTGGCTGAGACCATAACCAGCCTCAAGTGCCAGCAGTGTTAGGAAAGCTACCCGGGTCCTGACAGCCCCACCGACCCCCGGCATCACCAGAGTGTGTGCACTGATACAGGGAATCGTGTTCAGCCTACAGAGGAAGCTGTCTGCAACACCGTGGGTGGGCCTGCAGGATGTCAGGCTAAGGGCAATAAGCCGGAGGGAGGAAGACACATGTTGCGTGACCTCATTCATATGTGGAATCTAAGACGAACTCATAGAACCAGAGAGAGAACGGTGGCAGCCGCCAGGGGCTGGAGGGCGCGGGGCGATGATGGTCAAAGGGCATGGGGGCTTCGCTTGTGCTGACACCCGATGGACAACAGCGTGAAGACAGCTAACAAGGCTCCCGCATACTTGAAACTTGCTGAGAGGGCGCATCTGGGTCACAGGCACACACACAGGTGTGCACACTGAGCACTTACAGGAAAGAGCAGCTTCAAACGAGGCACACAGCTGCACACGGGGGCAATTGTCTTTTGTTGTTTTGTTCTTTGTTACTAAGTTTGGGGATGATTTGTTATAATCAATAAATAACTGACACAGATGATGATCACTTTTCCAAGGGGAAGACGGGCTTGTGAAGCAAGCACATACTTTACAAATTAATGGCATTTTCCTGGGAGCACACAGGATGCCCGGTGCCGGCTGAAGCAGGTGGGCTGGCTGCCTCTCGGAGCCCCTCAGGGCTGGGCCTGTGTCCTCAGGGCGGGTCCGCCCAGTCCGCCTTGTGCTGCCCGCTGCCTGCACCCAGTCTGGGCCCAGCACCCCAGCCACTCCCATCCTCTCTGTGGCTCTTCCTTGCTCTGTCCACCCCTTGAAAACTGTTACCCCCTCCCAAAACTGCATGCTCGCCTGTCGTCTCTTCATTCTGGAAACTTCTAGATTTGTCTATCTGCTTCATCTATTGCTGAAGATGATAAATTCTCTACAGCCAGTTATTTATCCAGTAATAGACATTTCAATTGGATTACTTCCAAGTCATGATAAATTCAAGATGTCTGTAAAATAATATAACCTAATATTTATTTAGTGCTTGCTCTGAGCCTGGGGGTTTCATTAATTTGTAAATCCTCACTCGTTTAGTTCTCATGGCGCCCTGATGAAGCAGGTCAGAATGGTCTCCATTTAGAAGTGAGTTTTAAGGAGTCAGGTGACGTGCGCAAGGTGGGGCTGTCAGTAGGTGACAGAGTGTCCTTTTGAGTCTCTGTGTCATAGGTCTCCCCTGTCAGGGTGCTCTCCCAAGTCAGAAGACGAGGACTAAACAAGTGACACTTAACCAGTGCCCCAGCACTTTCAGAGTCTCCCTCCCAGATGCCTCTCACGTGGTTTGCAACTTCCACTTTCCCACGGCCACCGTCCAACGCCAGGTTCTCCTCTCCTGCTCTGGGCTCTCTCAGCGGTCACCTCGCTGGTCTCTGCCTCTGGTACCAGCCCCGGTAGTACAGCCGTGTGACTGCTAGCGACACAATCTCCCCAGTGCCCGTCTGGTCACACAGCTCCACGGGCGTCTCCCCGTCATCCAACCTGTAGGGTCAAGCCTCGAGTGCCGGTTTGGGCATCTGTCCCAAGGCTTTTGCAAGTTCATCGCTGCCTTAGAGGAGGAGCCGTGCATGTTCGACTCCTTCACCACCTGTGTCCGAGTTCACCTTCCTTCACTGCTTTTCCCACCTGTGAGCCCGACCGCACCCAGTTCATTCTGGTTGGGAACACCCGCCCCTGAGCTCCACCTTTCCCCATCCTTGGAACCCCCTCTCCCTACCACTGTCACCCCACCACGGACACTCTCACCCCCACACCCTGCTCTGCCCGGAGACCCGCCAAAGCTGAGGCAAGGGTTTGCTTTCCCTGGAGTCTCCTCCCCGCGTCTTCAAGCGGCTGCAGGCCTTCCTTCGCTGCTTCCACCGAGTGTCGGTGCACAGCCGCCTGGGTAACACAGCTGGTGGTGCCAGTACACTTTGCTCACCTGAAGGCAGGGATAGCTCCCGGGGCTTGTCATATTTGTATCCGAGACACCAATGACAGCGCCCATCGGAGTGGGCCCTTACGTGTGCGTACAATGACGGAGACGTGAAGACACCCGCTACGGTTCTGCGGCAACAAAGACTTCCTCCATCTTTTCTGCCCTGGCTCGTTGCCGACTCATTCTCCTTCCTGGGTTTCTGTGCCTCCGTAGGAAGTGTGCGTGCGTGTGTGTGTGCGCATGCACACAAGTGCACATGTGCGTGAGGACTGGAACTCACCGAGGACACGGCTGTAACACTTCCATGAGACGGGAGTGTAGCAGTTTGATTCAGGGCCAAGGCAATTTGAGGTCTCCCGGTGATACATTTCCAGCCAAGGCACTGGGATCATTTCCACAGGATGACGAGACGATCTCCTGTGACCCAAGGGTCCGCCACGCGTGATACAATGCAATAAAAGGGCCGACTCTGAAATGATCTCAACTCCGAGATGTGAGGAGATGAATAGCGGGCCGTGGCCGGAACAGGAGGTTAATTGCCGAAACACACAGCGTCCTGCGGGAAAATGCTGCCCGAGATGTGACCTATGACCCCGGGGCGCGAAAATCCCAGCGCTTGTCATCCGATAGTCTAATTACGTGCTCTGCACAAGTACTTCTTTATCACAAAGAATTTGAAATCCTCTAATTAGCCGGGATTTAAAAAGCAAACAGAAAATTGAAATGTCAAAGGTCAACACAAACAAAAAGCAAGGCGACCCGAAGCCTGGGTGGAGAGGACGCAGGGAATCAGAGCATTCCGGAAGAGCTAATTAGCCAAGTCCAGTCTCTGAAAGAACCAGGCAGCAATTATAAATAATTATAGTGACCAGCGCTCCGTGACCGCGAGGGGTTAAAAAAGCATGCCTTTGGTATTTCCGCGAGTAATTTCAACACGCTTGACATTCGTGCTGCAGAAAGAGATCATAAAGCTGAATTGTGGCTTTTTTTTTTTAATCTAGAAGCATGGTTTTTATATTAAAGTTTGATTTGTTTAGATAGTTTTAACTTTTGTGGGTTCGACACTATGGGACAGTGCACACATATATATACATTTTTAATGATCCAAAGCCCCACAGACTCAGGAGTCCCCTCACCCTTTATCAGCTCCTCAGACGGAGCGGCCAGGTTCTTGTGCCATTTCCCCCCCGCAGATGCGTCTGCTTACTCTCCGTCGTGAATACGAATGAATGTTCACTGTCCTTTAGAGGGTTCCTTAAAGGAGAAAACATAGAAAATTTCCAAATCTACGTCCTAAGTTCCTAGCTGGACTCCTGATCAAGCTTAGGTACGCGCTCTCACAACCAGAGTTTTTGTGAAAATCTTCACATAAAATCCTTCAGAAATTTCTTGTCCCTGGGAGCATAGTGTACCACCCTCTGCCCAGGCTGGTCCAGCCCCCAGCACCCACTGCCTGTGCTATTCGGTGAGGCTCCCGACTGGTCTTCCAGCTTCTTCTCACGCCCTGCGACGCCCTGCTGCACCCAGCATCCCGAGGGATGCTCTGGGCAAAGCCCTCCATGGTCCCCATCTCGCTATGACCTGTGACCTCATCTCCCGTTACCCTATTTTTGCTCCAGCTGCTAAGTCCTCTTTGCGTGCCTAGAAATGCCCTGCACCTTGGGGAGTAGGTCGTTCGCACTGACTGTTCGTCTGCCTTGGGGTAGTCGTCACAAGCATCCCTGCGGCTTGTTCCTGTACTTTCTTTCCTGCTTATGCTCCCCTCCTGAGCGACGGCCTCACCTGCCCACCCACACCCTACGTGAAATTATGACGCTGCCTGTCTCCAACTGGCTTTTCCTGCATCCTGGCCGGCTTTAAGGTTCTCTTGTGAATTTATTCCTACCTAATAAACAAAACTACATGTCTATTAACATTTTTCTGCCCCTTCTGTAACAGCAAGAACACCTTGTTCCTGGAAAACAGGTGGGCAGGTGCTCAAGAAAAACTTGTTGAAATCTTTACCCAATGAAAACACCATGCATTCGGTTCCTCCTTTGACTGTTGGCTGTCTTACTCTCAATGATTATCTTCACTCTCCAAGAGCTAGATTTTTCTTTGTTTCCTTTTCTCAGCACTAGGGGAATGCACAGCTCTCTTGCACCTAGAACGAGCATGATGTCCACTCCTCTGCCTTACGGTCCTGGCAGAGCCTGAGCAGGGACCAGAGCAGCCCCGCCCCCTGCCCTATCACCGTGCAGAACACCAAGGCTGGCACGCTGTAGGTCCTCAGTATTTCTTAAGTAAATGACCGGGTTTTACTGAAATACTGTGGAATGATTTATGATGTATTGTTATATAAAGTAAGAAAGTTACAGAATGCTCTGCATGATAGGATAAAACATTTGCAGAGTGAAATTAGAAACCAGAAAACATTCTGAGTATTTACATTTGTTGTATATGTTTGTATAGGGAAAGTAACAATTTATGACTTATTAATTTTCAGTGTTTAACACAAGAAATTTAATTGGATGTGGCAGTGGGGAGAGCATTAATTATATTTTAGACACTTCTGATTTTTCAATTATAAAAAGCAGCCATCTGTAATTTAAATGGCTGTGAACAATCTTAGGTGTAACACTAACAAATAGAGAGCTTGAAAGAACTTATGAAAGCTTATTTATTATCTCATTACTTTCTACAAAGTGTTTAAAAGACACAAACAATAAAATTATGATATCAGTAATATAGATAGTAACAAGAAATGCCAGATGCAAGACTATATTTGCATCTACAGAAAATCAGTAAAAATAAAATTATTTTCTTCATTTCAAATATTAAGTATTTCTTTCCCCCTATAAGTCTAACATGAGAAACTTGCTTAGTTATATAATTCTCACTGCCTTTCTATGACTTTATGTTCTGGCAGACTTTTAATGCTTTCAAGTTGGAGCTTAAGTAATTCTTTTTGGAGAGGTGCTTCTCTTGTTTTATTAGGGATAATTAATTATCTCCAGTCTGTGTGTTTCCATTTAGTCTGTAAATGGCCATTATAATTTTTCCTATATACAGGCATACCTCAGTGAAAACAGTGGCATTTTATATTTGTGTTAATGCCTATTACCGCTGGATTTCCTTCTTGAGGTCAATAGCAATGCCATTTTATTCCTCCATGCCCAACTCTAATACCATGCCCTGCAGCAGCAAACGTTTAGTGTATACTAAATTACCATATGCAGTATGTGGTCTCTCGCCATGGAGGTGAAAAATCGAATAATATTGAGCACATTTAGTTTTTACTTAAGCTACTCGAAGAAACCTAGAACTTTCTACATACAGGATAGGGCAAAAGTAGGTTTACAGTTGTGAGTATGCAGAACAGGGGAGTTTATTCTTGTAGTATTACTTATTGATTATTATTCTCCATGTGAACAACCGTGAGCCTGCCTTGGCCGCATCCTGCATCTTAGTTACAGCGGAAAGTCAGGGCTGAGGAATAGAGTCAGAGGTGGTGGTCCTGCATCCCGGAGCACGTCCTCCTGGCAGTCACACTAAGAGCCCATGGTACGTCCTCATCTTGGGCACCGTGGCTTCTGTCTTGCACGTTCATCCCATTTCTTCCAATTCAGGGCCAAAATCTGCTCTTCAAAAGGCACAGAACTCATCAGTGGTGATTTGACAATGTGCTATCTCATTGACATGAATTTTCTTTGTAAGGATTTCTCACATTATAAAAAGATTTTCTTTCCCACTAAAGAAGTTCAGGCACAAAAAGGGAAGTGATTTTGTGGGTGTGGGAGGTGTGTCCTACATCCTCTCGAGCCTTGGACACATATTCAGTAGGTATCCAAACCTGATGGTGATTTTTTATAAGTCCCCTGCAGCATAATTGTGTAATATATTCACAGGTAAAACATTGGCCTTTGTATGGCATAAAAAGAAAAACACACTATACACACGCATATCCCAAAACAGTGCATAACACTCATGATTCATTCATTCAATCATTTCTGAGTGCTTTTTATATTCCAGACACTATTTTAGTCTCAGATACCATGATAAATAAAACAGAGCAAATCCCTATTCCCATGAAGCTTAAATTCTACTTCGGTAGGAAAGTAAAAATACAGCAATAGCAACGGGTCACATGTAGTAAGTCTAATCAAAGATGAATAAATCAGGATTAGGGGGTAGAGAATGATGAAGTGAGAGAAGATGTTATTGAACGTAAACCCACAACAAACCGTGTCCAGGTTGGGAGGTGCTGTTTTGATAGAACAAGGAGTAAGGTTATTTAGAAAAGATGGAGAGACTGCCCTTTTTTGGTTCAAGAGCCCGAAGAGTTGATGTATATATAACTTGTTTATACCACTAACATCAGTAATTATATTACTGTAATTTACTGTATATTACTGTAACAAATGTAATTATAGCAGACTTTTAGGTGTTAATGTGTTATGCCAACATTCCCAGATATTGGGGCCCAATTTTTGACTTTGATTATTAGGAAAACTTAGAAATCTGTAATTTTAGGTCACAAAGAATCATTCTATCATTTTTTTTTGGCCACATTTATTTTGATGCTCTGTTGTTAGGTCCATATGTGTTTCAGATTCTTATGTCATCTTGGAGAATCAGCACCTTTTTCCTTATGTAGTTTTTATGGGATGAATTGTGTACCCCCAAAATTCAGGTGCTGAAACTCTCACTGTAGTACTTCAGTGGAAGATAGGGCCTTTAAAGAGACAGTTAGCTTAAAAGGAGGCTGTTAGGGTAGACCCTCACCCCATCTGACCAGTGTCCTTATACAAAGAGGACATTCGGACATGCAGAAATCAGGCACACAAACACTCAGGGGAAAGACCACATGAGAACACGTGGAGAACGCAGCCTCTGCAGGCCAGTCACAGAAGCGGCTCAGGAGAGACCAAACCTGTCAACACCTTGATCTTAGGCTCTGGCCACCAGTGTTGTGAGGAAATGAAGTTCTGTGGTTTAAGCGGCCCCTTCGGCGGCATTTTGTTATGGCTCTCTGCTGTGCAGAAAACCATGCTCCCCCAAATTTGTATATTGACACTCTAACCCTCCAGGTGACCGCATGTGGAGACAGAGCTGTAGGGAGATAATTAAGCTTAACCTAAGGCATGAGGGTGGGGCCCTCAATCAGCAGACCCCGTATTCTTTCTAGAGGAGACACCAGCAAGTAAGCCCCCCAGCCCCTCTCCTCCCACCCTGAGAACACAACAGGGAGGTGGCCACCTGTGAACAAGGGGATGCTCTCACCAGAAACCAAACCTGCCGGCACTGTCATTTCGGACTTCCCAGCCTCCAGGATTACTAGAAAACAAATCCCTGTTGTTTAAACCACCTGTCTCTGTTGTTTGGTTATGATGGCCTGAGCAGACAGAAACAGACCTTGCAAACTCATACAACAATGCCCTCTTTCCTTCTGATTGTGTTCCTTGTTCTCAAGATTACTTTGTCTAACCCTGAGGTAGACACTCCAGCTTCTTTTGCTTCGTATTAGAATAGTATATATTTTCCCATCCCTTCACTTCCAATGTGCTGGTATCTTTTTATAAAGGAGGGTTCTTGTAGACAGCATCCAGGTGGGTGTTTTGGTCCATTTTGAATCTTTATTTTTTAATTGGTATGTTTAGACCATTAACATGCAAAGCGATTATTGATATACTTGGTTTAATATCTACCATAGTTGTGATTTTTAAATTCGTTCACTTGTTCTTTGTCTCCTACTTTCCTTCACCCCCATTTTGTGACCTGGTTTTAACTGAATATTTATATCATTCCATTTTATCTCCTCTCTTTCTGTATCAACTATATCTGCTTTTTTTTTAAATTAGTGATTGCCTGAGATTTCATGATAGCATTTATTTTTATTTTTTTCACGATATACACTTTAAACCAATATAAATCTACCTTCAAACACGCTGCTCCATGTGCAGTGCAGCAGCCTTGCAAGAGCACATCCCCACTGCCCCCCTTTCATGCCTGTGACGTCTCTGGTTTTCCTCGGCCACATCGTGCCCACTAAGCTGCCTGCCAAAGCCATTCTCTTGCTGCTGTTACCGTGTTTTGACTGCAGACATTTCCTTGTGATTCTTTTATACGCTTTCTGTCTCTCTGTCTGTGCTGCCTGCCTGTTCTTGCTCACCGTTCACTTTTTCCATTGACCTTTTTCACTCATGATCACCGGTGATTTTAACCCATGTGTCTCATCTGGTTCTGCTTCTGATGATTCTTTGTCTTTTTAGGTTGTGTTTTTACTGGTCGTTAGGTATGGCCTGTCATGTTTTGTTGAAAGCTGGGTATCTTGTATTGGGTAACATGATCTCAGATAAATGTTTTTTTCAATGGCGGAATGATGGATTCTGTGCCACCAATCCCACTAACTTTTATAGCTTCTGGGCCCATAACTAGAGTGCTATCCCAACATATGAATCATAGGCAGTACAAGGCCTGTTCCAAGCCGAGAACACTTGTATAACCAGGAATGATATTGCCAATATGTGTTTCCGGATGATTCTGCCCTGTCTAGTGCAAAGGTTCTGAGAAGTTGATAGAAACCCACGTTGGTTCTCTGACCTCTGGCATATAAGGTGTTACGATAGAAATGGACAAGAAATTGCCCTTGGATATGTTTTCGTGTTCAGGGACAATAGGCCAAAAGTAATAAATACCACATCCCCGAGGAAAAGGTGGAGACCGGTGCCATTGTGGAAGCCTGCAAAGATGCAGGGTGGCACTTCCGACCACATCCTAATTTTAAATCTGTTGTCACAGCAAAAGCCAGATGGACCAGCGAGAATGACAGGCAATTATTGCAAACTTGATCAGATGGTACTGTCAGTTGCAGCTGGGCGTCTGGGGCTCCTGTCTGTATTCTAGCAAATGCACACGGCCTCCGGCACCTGGGATTCAGCTCCTGGTCCAGCGAGTGCTTTTGTTCCACTGTTTACTGGAAAGAAAGCGGCAGCAGTTTGCTTTTGAAAGGGTGAGGGTGTAGCTCCACCACACAGCCTCAGAGCTGTGTCCACCCTTCAGCTCCCAGCCACAATCAAGTCCAGAGATACTTTGAGTATTTTGAAATCCCGCTGTTCATTACATTGTTTTGTATAATGACACTAAGCTAATTGGACCCAGTGAGCAGGAAGTAGAAAGTACCGTGGATGCCTCAAAAAGATAAACGCATCCCAGAAAGTGCAAAATAAAGCCTGAGAAGCTTCAGGGTTCTTGCCTCATTTTGGGGGTTTTTAAGGGTTTGGGGCATGTCTATCTACCCCTCTAGGGCAAGCGACAAATTGCCACCCACTGACGCCCGGCCTGACCTGTTTATGTCCCAGATAGGCCAGTGGGCTAGGCAGGCAGGACTGCAGAGCCTCAAGTGCGTGCTGCCCTCACACCTGGGGCAGTGATACAACATACCTGAAGCTGCAGCATGTGACTGTGATGCAGAAGCAACCCAGAACACGTGGAAAACCCCAGTTTTCTCATAGATGGGTAATAGGTAGAGACCCTGAGGGTTTTGTCTCGAAGGTCATGCCCTCCTGTCTATGTGAGGTGTCTCTCGGCCTTTCACTGAGCACTGGTGGTGACTGAGTGGTGACGATGGGGTACCAGGTACCTACGCTACTTCCATCAGGTAAGGAGGTCCTGTGAGCAGCAGATGCCAAGGCAATTAGGAATGAGGGGTTCCCTGGGGCAGACACATGCAAAGGGCAGAGGCCGGAGGGAGCAGGGTCAGCGCCTTTCAGACCACAGTGGGGGCAGGGCAAGTACAGATGGGTGCTGTCTCCTGCACCTGAGACTCCCAGCAGGGTGTCCAACCTTTTGGCATCTCTGAGCCCCACTGCAAGAACAATTGTCTCGGGCGACACATTAAGTATATTGTGACACATAATCACAACAAATCTCATGTTTGAAGTAAATTTACAATTTCTTGTTGGGCCACATTCACAGCCCTCCCGGACTGCACGCAGCCTGTGGGCCACAGGTTGGACCCCCTGCCCCCCCCGTTACAGTAAAATGAGAAACAGAAAGCCGTGTGTGTCTCCCAGTCTCCCGTTAGAATGGATACCTGCAAAGAAAAATGATGTTTGCAGTTTATATTATAGTCCACTTAATAATAACTTGATATATGAATGATTTTTTTCTGAAGTGCACATCTGTTTCATTTTAAAGAGGTATTGCATTCTTTTACTGTTAACACGATGTCAAACTAAACAAAACTAAAATTTAAGAAGTTCACAATTTTAACATGTTTCTGAACATCCACTTCCTTAACCCTTTGCAAGCACAGTAGTTAAACAGCTGCTGGTGGTTCTGTTCTCTGGAGGCGCTGACACTATATGGCGAATCAGCTTATTTGTCCCTGAGAAATTATGAAAACAGTAGCCTTGGAATAAAGCATCAGGAGAATCATATTTAATAAATGACATTGACTTATAAAAATGTAGTTACAGAGATATAAATCATTAATTAAATGTGTCATAATTCATTTTATCTCTTTTAAAATGCAAGTACTTGTTCCAAAGATATCCTATACCCTACACACTCATTTGGACAGAAAGCTTTATAGATCAGTTGACTACGGAGTGGCTTTATTTAAAGTCAGGGAAACATGAATTATTTTAGAAAATAACTTTAAATGTAAATAATTAAGTCTATGTTAAATAACCTTTGAAATTACAGTATTAGGTTTCCTACATGAGAGAGGTCTTTATTTTTTCATTAGCAATTGCTTATCTCAAATGAGGTTTAAAAGTATGGTAAACCAGAAAATTATGATGATATAGTAATTAGCTTTATATATGCTAGTACAGTTCTTGGGCTGTAGATAGCATTCAATGGAAGATAATTTTCTGACGATACATAATTCCAGTGTGATATAACACAGTAGGTGTATAAATCTCAGAAGATCTTATGCATGATAATGGTTTGGCATTGCTTAGCATATTTCCAGTGAGAAACATTCAGACAAGCTTATGGATGTATTTTCAATGTATTTACATATAGTCAATAGGATCTGACTCTATTCCAGATTATGGGCCCTAATCTTCTTATACAGAATATTATTCTATTTACAGGAATATTATTCTAAAACATGTACTTCTAAGATATCTGAATTTATCTTTATTTGTTCCCTCTAGACACAACTTTTAAAATTATACAGCTGCACCTAAAATGTAAAAGTTATGCTTATTCCGGTATTCTTACATTCAGAAAACTCAAAGTTTTAAGAGTGCTAGATATTGGCAGGACCATGTTACCATAGTAACCCACATCCGTGGCCAACCTCTCTGAATATTTAACTCAGACACTTAACAATTAGGCTGCTGCAATGAGATGCAAAAATTAAGTGAAAAATATTTGTACAGAATGTTGAATGCAAGTGCATTTATTGTTCCTCTTATTTAGAACTCGAATTGTTTGATATTCACTTAAATTAAACTTAATTAAACTAATGCTTAAAAAGCATTTACCTTGCATTAAGTTATGTTAAATGATTGGAGAAAAAAATGAAACACAATCCTCAAACACTCCCAGTCCAGTTAGAGAACTGGCTACACATTCCAGCCACTGTAACCTCAGACAAGATGGGGCAGCTGTCAGCTCTTTTGTGCTGTGGCATCGCATGCCTTTGGAGGCAAGAGAAAAGGCTCCATGTGGAAGGGGCCAGGGGCTTCTGGGAGAAAGAACAAGACAAACACGGGCATGTTTGTCGTGAACAAGCACCAGGTGTATTGGGAGTGAGGGGAAGGTACGGAGTAGGAGGAACCGGGGATGCGATGAGAACCCATTCTGGGATGATGCTCTGCACTAGTATTTGTTACGTTCCATGTAAACTGGTTTTGCTCTTACGGCATGGAGCATCTGGAAGTGGGAAGGGAACACTGTAAGAACCTGGAAAATGCCAGATAATAAGATCGTCATTAGTGAATTTCAAATTAAAGAAATCCCCTTTGCTGGCAACCGTGCAGCACTGTTCGTCAGTGGAGTTCATATGGTACATGTTATCCTCGCTCTGTCAGACTGCTAAGATTAAAAACGTGGGAAAGGGCTCCATCCTTATGACCTCTTTTAACCTTGGTGACCTCCTAAAAGTCCCATCTCCAAGTACAGTCACATTGGGGGACAGGGGTTCGACACCTGACCTTGGGCAGACACATTTCAGACGACGGCAGTGGGGAAGATACTGCCCTTAGAGACGGAGGTTCTGGAACGGCGAGTTTGATGCATAAAGTGCCCACTGTCACAGGCCTAAGTGACCACTGAATATGATAACAGAGGGAATAAGGTCTCATATTTTAGTGCTCATAGATATGACTTGTCGACGTGCACAATGGAAATATACCCTTAAGTGATTTCTATTTTAATATTGTCAGTAGGAAGTGTCAACATTTTTTTTAAACGTGTACTTTTGAATAAGCACAAGATGTGGGCTTAAGTGCAACTAAATAGGGTGGCTTGGGACTTGCAAATGTAAAAATAAACATCATAGATAATTTCATTCAGACAGCATCCAGGGTCTTATTTATCAAGTTTAATGTTAGTGCAGCCTATTACAAATAGGAGATGTATGGAAGGTAAAAGGCAAGTCAAGGTGGTTTATCCTGGATTTTTAACCAATACATTTTTTATGACATAGAGAGAAAGCTCTTTAGCATCTTATATGCAGGAATCCAAAAATTCTCATGCACTCATGGCGACATAGTTTAGAATACTGTGTCCAAATCAAGTGATGTAGAATGAAGTCTGGATGAGGCAAAGTAGTATATTTTTTGAAGTTGGCCTTATATTCTTGCAATCTGTTCTTTATCAAATAAGGTTTTTCCCCTTTTTATTGAATTTATTGGGATGCCATTGATAAAATAATATAGGTTTCGGGTGTACAATTCTATAGAGCATCATCTGTATATTGTATGTTCACCACTCTGAGTCAAATCCCCTTCCATCACCATTTATCCCCCTTTCCATTCTGTAGTCACTATACCATTGTTTGAATCTGTGAGTTTTGTTCTTTGCTTAATCCCTTCACCTTTTTCACCCAGCCCACAACCCCCCTCCCTCTGACAGGTGTTAGTCTGTTCTCTAGACAAATCTTGAGCTGTATTATAAATTCTTTCCTAGGCTTACTAGGAGGAGGCCAGGCATATGTGATATTCAAAGTATGACTCAGGCATGAATCCACTAGCACTGATTTTATTCAAATAGTAAATGGCAAGTTGTCATTGCTGATGCCTTAAGTGTTTCTTTCTCTTCGTGTTGACTCAGGAGAGGAAAATATACTGTAAATCAGGAGGCTGATGTAGGCTGTCTTCTGAGTCACATTCTATTAGCCACCATTTACATCCACCAGAAAGGGTGCTGGTGCTCAAAAGCAGGAATTGCATTTTGAATTCTTCAAAGAACAATGAAAACATAAATTTAAAATGTAGAGTCATAAATGTAGAGTCATCATTATGACCATAATGATGGTCATAATGTAGTGGTCATCATTATGGTCATAATGATGACCATAAATGTAGTGGTCATCATTAGCTGTCATGGAGAACATTGCTTATAAAAATAGAATATCAATACTATTGATATATCTATCTCTGTCAGCATTTGATGGAGAACAGAGAGAAAGGCAAATAATGATAGATGTCATGTGAACCAAAGTTAAAGTTCAAGGAAAGAACAAAACCGAATCAACTGTCATCTCTCTCCATCCTTTCAGGTATCTAATAAGAATATCTCCCCTAATGGTTATTTAATACATTGCTTCCAAAGCACTGAAGTGACCTTGCTTATTCTGTGGGGAGTCTTAGATTGTGACTCAGTCAATTCACAATTACTGAGAAGCTGATACTTTCCAGATGTAATTACCACATATTGCTGATACTCGCTTGTTTCTCTTTGGCCTGCATTTGGTTCGTTAGTTCTCCTTTCCCCCAACTACTCAGTAGAAAAGGAGAAGCAAAGGAAACAGCTCCTAGCATGGGGTAGAGAATATTCTCTAGAATAACACTTAGTATGTTTGCTTAGGTGTGAGCGAATCTCTGACTGGTGTCTCGGGGGGGGAGATGTTTTATACTTCAGACAAATATGAGGTTCTTAAATTACATATATAAATAAAATGATCATTTTTTTTCTACCATATGCTAGACCTGTGTTATCGATCGCGGTAGCCAATAACTACATGGGGATATTGGAATTCAAATTTGTTGAATAAGATAAACATTTTCTTCCTTAGCTTCATTCATCCCATGTCAAGTGCTGGAGAGCTTTTTCAGCACCACGGACAGCTCCAAGGGCAGTAAGGAGGACAAAAGGTGATTTGCATACAAGAAGGCCTTGTGCGTCTGTGTGATGTGAAGTGTCTGTACCCACAGGTGACAAGCAAACCGACACAGCACAGACAGTTCTGCAGTTTCACCATTTACTACAAACATTCGTTCTGTGACTTTACCTTTATTGCATCGGTTAAGCCTTGGAGCCAGTCTAGACCGGCTGACCCTCCGGGTCCCGCCATTAGTTAGGAATAGACGTGATGAGGTGGCTAGCGCCCCAAGTCAGGGAAGGTGCAACAGGACAACTCAATCTCTGCGTCACTCCTTCAGAGAACTGAGAACACTTTGTGACACGCTTGTTTGGAGATAAATGGGGTAGGAGCTCCCATGAGAATGTCATTCCAGTTCCAGATAACGACAGCGGACAGTGACACCGGGCACACTTCCGTCGCTCAGCGGCGAGGCAGGCAAGCCCTGGTTCCGCAGTCCCGTCGCTGGCAGGTGCTGCGCGTTGCCGGGGGGCAGGCAGGTGGGGGTCCGCTCTCTGTGCAGGCCGCAGGGTGACTGCTGATGGAGCCGGAACTCTGGTGTGTCTTGTAGCGGGGGTGTGACAGTCTAGTTGGGCATCGGCACTGGGGCGCTGCGTTCTGCTTTGTCAAAGTCACCAGGAAACACTGTGTTTCTGGGGCCCCAGGGTGTTCCTGCACCTCCAGAACTAACGCGCGTTCTACCTTCTGTCTGGGCCCGCCGCTTCCCACAGTGTGGGGGCAGGAGACTGCAAGATGGAGTGGGGGGCGAGCTCCTCTCAACCCCAGGGCCTGGTCCACGGCTGTCTTCCCCCACCAGCCCTGAGCCCCTTGCTGTATTTCTTCTTCTTTTTTTTTTTTGGTATCAGGCTTTATTTCTTATCTTATATTCCTCCTCTGGATTTCCCCAGGATCATCTGGAAATCCAAATTACTGTTCTGACTCTAAAGAAGGTTCCTTCAGTCTCTGCCTCCCGCCCTCACATCCAGGGGGCTGAGCAGACATGAATAATCAGCAAGCTAGGGGTGTTCGTCTGTGCCCAAGTAACTATCCCAGTGGAGAGCCCCACTTTTTAAAAAATTCCAACTTTCACTATCGTGGGGGCAGACTTGCCTCAATCCTGCTCAGTCCTCTCTCTGGGGCCACATGATTTTTTTCCAGGATTTCCAGTTTTGGAAACACTATTTTTGTATAAATGGCACTCTTTCCATCTCAGTCTTCCATAATCAGCCAGCTTTTGTTAACTGTTCCAAGTGACCCCTGAACAATCTGACAACAAATGATCAAATTACACTTTTATTTCCAGTGTGGAAAGAAGCATTGCGAATACTTGCAAGTTAGAGAATTTCCTTTCATGTTGGGACTTAAATGTAATTGAACCCAGCCGCTGGACTTCAAGTCTTAGGAAATGGATTAAACCGAAAGTTAAAGGATAGTTGATACAAACCTGGGACTTTAATACAATATTTGCCATTAGCAGAATATAAATAAGACAAAAGGCTTCACAGAGCCATTCGGAGCAGTTCTGAGTGTTTGGATGTCTCTCACAAACAAATGTCACGTAAGCCAGGTAACAGACATGGTTCTTTTTAGCTTCTTTGACCCAAACATACAACTGATACCGAAAGTTAAATATTTTGCGTTTTTATTTTTAGCTCTTATCACTTAAATTACATGTATAGCTAACACAGACCAAGATGCTTTTCGGTACTTTTCAGCAACCGTGACCACCTGAAGTCTGAACTTGCCTTAGGAAGGGGCCCTTGGGGGCCGATTTGAGCAGACCCTTAGGAGCAGACAAGGACCATTTAAATGGTCGTGTCTCTGTTGGCAGGTGTTTCCCACTATTTCCCTAATCTCTAAAAAAATAATCTAGAGAAGTTACGAGAACGAGAACCAAGGGACTAGGAAAATGACTTAACAAACTGTATAGCTCTTTCAGCTGCACGATGTCTCCTTGGGAACTGTTTCCTTCCTTTCTGTTAGCAGCAGGACGAAAACACACGTTTCAAGTAGTTCCTTCGAGTTCCACGACTGCACTGCATCTACTCCTGTCACCGTATGCATTTTTTTCATGGACATCAAAGGGCCTGTATATTTTCTTTTAGTTTTTAAAACTTTTAAATTTCAGAGAAAAGCCAGGAAGGTAGTGCAGAGGGTTCCCCTGTCCTCTGCACCCAGGTCCCCCCGTTAGTAACGTCTCACGTTAACACGGCGTGTTTCTCACTCAGTCACGAGCTGGTGTTGCTGTGTTATTCACTGCATTCTGTAGTTCATTCCGATTGTCTTAGTTTCTTGCCTCACATTCCTTTTCTGTCCCCGGATCCCATCCTTGCCACCACATGACAATTTTCCATGACTCTGGCACGGGCAGAGTACGGTGAGAAAGCCTGATCTTCCATTGAATGTCTACATTATAATCCACTCAATATTTTCCATTTGGCCAGTTAGATTTTTTTCCATTTTTGGGAGAAAAAGAAAAGCCAGCTTACCATGTGGCCCCTCCTGTTAGCCTCCAGCCATAGCTTCACCAGGCCGGCTCTCAAAGGCTAGCCCCGTAATCAAAGTGCTCTGGGAGGGACACCAGAGACCAGTCCCCTTCCACGTCATGGCTCGCCTCCTCCGCCGTTCGTGGCTCCTGTTCTCTGTGGGAGCCGGGCCCTGCTCCCGGCAGGCCCGCCATCGTCGGAGGTCAGAGATGCTCTCTCACGTCTACGCAGCTGGTGCCTCCCTGTGGCATTGCAAAGTGCTTTCCGCAGCGTCAGCGCTCAGGGGTGTCATTAAGGGGAGTGTTAGAGCGAGCCGGAGCCATGTCCTTGTTTGAACAATGTCTGGAAAAGCCTGGGTCAGTCTTTTCTCCTTTAAGAAGCTTCCGCCGAATCCTCCAGGCCGCACGGCCCTCCCCCTGTCAAGGTTACATGCTCTGGAACTTCAGTGATACCTAGCAGCTTCATGGGTGGTGGACTGCAGGCCCCTCTAGGCACGGTCTCTGCCATGCTGCCCTCCCCGCCTCAGAAGAGTGCTTTTCTCGAAGTGGCACATCAGCAGAGCTCACACATTGACTATCGCCCTGGAATTCAGCAGGTTTTTACTGAGTCAAAATAACATCAGATTTTTCACATGGAATAACAACAACAACAACAACAACAAAAAACCCAAAACAAAAAAATACTAATAGATGAGAAGAATAAGAAGAAGTGTATTCCAGTTGGTTTTTGCTCATTATACTGGCCATCAACTTTGAAACCTTTGGGAAAAAATCATTTATAATTTCAGCAAAGTAAGGAGTATTAATTTTGTTTCAATAATAAAGCATAATATATATTATATATATCAGAGAATATATCAGAATATGTATCAACATATATATATACATACACACACACACACACACACACACATATATATATATATCCTCACCTGAAGACATTTTTTCATTGCTTTTGGAGAGAGAGGAAGGGAGGGAGGGAGACGGAGACAGACGGACAGGCAGACGTTGATATGAAAGAGAAACATCGATTGGTTCCCTTCTCGCATGCACCCTGGCCTGGGATCAAACCTGAGTACGTGCCCCAACGGGGAACTGAACCCACAACCATTCAGTCTGCAGGACAACACTCCAGCCAATGGAGCCGCACCCACCAGGGCCAGAACGAATACTGTTAATGAAGAGAAAATCATTTGGACTGACACAGAAAGCTCTCTGATTCTACAGAGCACTGGAACAATGCACTAGAAGCCTTCGGCTAGGGCAGGCAACAGTTCTGAGGTGCCGTTTCTTTCCTTTACTCGACAGACCACCCCCAGAGAGAGCTGGTTCTTCGTCAGCCGGGACGGAGGGCGGTTACGAGTACGGCAGGCACCCTGATTGCTTTAACATTATTTTTATACAGACTTTAGGTCGGCATTATTATCTGTTTTACTGCTTGAGGAAATAATTGACTTACACTGAGTGATTTATTGTCATTGGTGCCTTAATCCTTTTTGAAGAAGATTAAAATTAAATTACTGGGCAGCTAGGTTTAGGGGCCTAGCCAAGTGGCAGACTTTCTGCTCGGACCGGGCCGAGCGAGGGCTGCGAAGACTGAAAAAGTGGGGTCTGGAGTTTGCAGCCAAGTTTATGATTAAGTTTCTTTCAACAGGCGTGTTTGGTTGAAAGAAGCATGAACTCAATCAAGCGGATTCACATAATTCACATGAAGTTAATGACAGGGGAGTGGTGAAACCCAGCAGGACTCCCAGAACCCAGACAGGGGACCCAGGGGTATCAGGGCTTTTGGCTGCTTCCAGTGAGAATGTCTCATCGAACCCAAACTTGGGTGGTTGCAAACAGCAAAATCCTTTGAAGTCAGGTTGAAAAGAAGAACATGAAACATTGTTCTTCACCTATGTACACCTATATCCTTGGGTTCTCCCATGCAGTCCCCTAAATATCTCTGCTAATGACTTCTTTTTTTTATTTTATTTATTTTTAGGTTTTTTTTTTTTTTTTTTTTTTTTTTTTTTTTTTTTTTTAGAGAGAGAGAGAGGGGAAGGGAAGGAGAGAGGGGGAGAAACATCAATGTGTGGCTGTGTCTCACACATCCCCTACTGGGGACCTGGCCCACAACTCGGGCATGTGCCCTGACTAGGAATCAAACCAGCAACCTTTTGGTTCGCAGGCCCGTGCTCAATCCACTGAGCTACACCAGCCAGGGCTGCCAATGACTTCTTAATTCCTCCCTTTAGCAGTGAGCCTTTCTCTGATCACTCTTTATGAAACGCCAGTCAGATCCAATGCCGAGCTTTCTCTGTTCCTGTTGGCCCACTTGACGTCCTGGCATTTAATACATCTACTTTGTTGTTGACTCATTTATGCATCTCCCCGCTCTTTCCCATTTGAATGTAAGTCCCGAGTGCACAGATTTGGTTTGTCATTGCTTTGCTTCTGGCAGACAGAATGGTGTATGACAGGACATCAGAGCTCAGTGTTTGTTTGTAAAATGAATACGTTGAAAGCATCAAGAGGTCTATCATAATAGTGTTTAAATAATTAAAAAGAGTCTGTTAGCATCCAATGGCTCTAATGCCAACAGCTTACGCAGCCGACCAAAATCGAAGCCTGTGACTGTCTCAAGGTCACGGAGTTAAAGCTCAGGACTGCCAGTCACACCTGGGTGCTCCGCTGCAGCCAGCCAGCGGTCCCTTTGCTCTGTTCCTGCCCTCTCTCTGGGACAGTCCCCCCTGAGCCCCGAGGGTTGCACTGGAGTTGGAAAGTTGGAGAGGACAGGGACCTCCCTTCACTGCCTGTCCTGGCCGGGTGCCCTGCTCTGGTCCGGACCATCATTTCTTGTGCCTAATCGCTGTCTGTGTGGGGAAGCGCCAGCACTGAATCTAAATGAACTTTTGGGTGAGGGTCTCCACCCCTCCCCTCCACCTCCACTATCCAGCGGTAGGCTCTGGGGCCTGTGCGTCAAGCTGATCTGGAAACAGAAACAGGTCAATCCCTTCTGGACAATGCAATGACGTCTTTCCGGTCAGAAGTCCAAACCGCAGCTGTCCATCATATCCAGAGCCGCGTGACATACGTCTGACGTTAGCCCCAGGGCTGGCTTTGGCAGGTGTGACCTGCGGGACGCTGGCCACAGGAGGCGGCTGGGGCTGGGCTGCCTTTCTTGACTGGTTCCAAAGTGTGTTTCCAAAACACTGGCACTCTCTGCCTTCCAGGGAATCCTCTGTCACTCACTCATTTAGGGTGTTGCTCCAGCATCTGCTGTGCTTGGCGGCCGCTCTGCACGCTGGAGACACAGCAGAAACGGGACGAGGGCGGGCGTTCATGCCTCTGTGGCGTCCCTCCAGGGAACGTGCCACCGCACCCAAGCCCCCTTGCCCCTCTCAGCAGGCTTCCTGAGCACGGGCCCTCGTTTTAGACTTTTCTGTACCAATTACTTGCCTCCATGTCTTTTTGTCTTTCTCATCAGAGGATGTGAAGTGTCAGGCACCCGTCCAGTTTTCTGCAACGATGCAAGTCTTCTAACTTAATTAGTGCGTGTGGGTGACACCTCAGCGTGGTGCGTGAATGGGTTGCTCCCAGATAGGGAGAAGTGTAATAAATTCCAGGGGGTACCTGCCTGCCTGCCCATCTGACATAAAAAAACACGTGCAGGCTGTTACAGGCGGCACGTGGGGCTGGGCGTTCTCATTCAGATCACCGTCTGCATCTCCCGGCGACAGGCTTTGTTTACCTGTTCTATTTCGGTGCTTTGTAAGGGCCCCGGTGCCTAATGATCGCTCATTATTCAGAGACCACTTTTATTTTACTTTTTAAAATTCCCCACTCATCCCTCACTGCTGTTAATTAATGCCAGGGGACCATGAACTGCGGTTGCTGGAGGACAGGGATGCTCCGCGATATTCACCCTCTCTGTTGGGAGTTTTCTAAACAAAGCCTCAGTTATTGCGCATGTTGATACTAGACGCGGTGTGTGTGGGTTTGGCATGCATACAGCGCTCACAGCTCTCAAGGGGGAGTCACAAGTGAAATTGGGATGACTTCTGGACGAATGAAGGGATAAATTCCTAGAAATTTTCTCCAGGTTAAGAATTTCCAGAGCTTTACTGGGTTTGGCAATTATTTATTATTTGTGTACCTGGCACCAATTTACGTTAAAATATTTCAAACGTATGTAAAGAGATGAACTGAAGCATGTCAGGAATGTTGAGTTTATTTCAGCCAAAATCCATTCCGCTCGGTCAGTGACGGCTGCAAGGGCCTGGGGGCTGCAGTCACTGATGGGGCCCGGGGACAGACCTCTACAGAGGAGAGGTGGAAGCCAGGAAGGATGCTATTGATTACCTCCACTTCTCATCGGTGATCCGTCAGTTGCTTCTCCACTGTGGATGTGCAGAAATGGACGCTCTGGAAGAGCAGATGGGTTTCACCGATGCTGGGTTTGCCTCCTGCATCCCAGTCGCTGAAGACTCTGCACCAGCTCGGCCTTACATCACGGAAATCACAGCCCGTAAGACCCCTGTGAGATGCGGCTTTTACAAGAGGCTTCTACACGGCCAAGCGTGACAACAGAGTGCCACCAGGAGATCAATACATTATGCACGTTTTCCTGTGGAGGGAAGGTAGGGCTGCTTTTTAGTAATTTTTTCAGACGTCCGATTGGAGCCCCTGGCAACCTTGAGGACATCGGATGACTTAGCAGCCTGTGATGCCTACTCCAGCCATTAGACTCTCTCCCCCTAAAAGCATCCTGGCTCCCCAGCAGCCCCCCTTCCGATGCTGGCCCTGAAAAATATCCAGCGTTAATGATGAGGAAGTTTCTACAAAGAAGACCTTGATGGTTACAAGCCTGAGCTTCATCGCCGTATGCTTCTTAGCTGCTAATTAGCAGGAGGAAGATTATAGCATGTATTTTGAGTGAAAAAATGACAAATTTAGGACAGTTTAAATGGCGGTTTTCCAGTTACACAAAAACCATAACATGGACAGACTGGCAACATCAGAGGAGCCCCTGCAGTGGCCGAGGGAGGAGCAGCAGAGCAAAAAGTGCCCTCGCAGCGACGGCTCGCCTCCTCGGCGCACTCACGTCGTTAGGTGCCGGGTCCACGCTCAGCTCCGTGAGAGGGGCCGCTTGACATGACCATCGCAGAATCCACAGACTGTACTTGACCTTCACTAGTAGCATTGTGTTATTCTCATGGCTGATCACGGTGTAACTTTGATTTAATTAGCAGGGAGGTAGGGACGATAGCATCAAGATGAGACATTGAAACAGAAATTACATCCTGAAAATATCTCAGGTTTGTAAGTTCAGAGTGGATAACTGACAACTTAAGGCACATTGGGAAGCTAGGAGCCTCTCTGGGGCAACTTTAATGGATACTCTTATTTCTTGTGCTGAAAACCAAATCCAGGTCGTATTTCATTGGTGGTCCAGTTACAGAGGGCTCCGCTGCAAACTTTCCATGTTCCCTGTGTCAGACTCAGGGTTCATGAAGGGAGAACGGTGCCCCAAGACTTAGGTTGGAATATTGGAAACCCCTAAATATTCACCTTCCCTCAAATAGGTTCAAGGTCTTCTTGATGGCAGAGTAGCTCCCCGCCAACACCCCCCCTCCCCCCGAGCTGGGTGATGATCCCAGGAAGCAGTGTCATGCGGGTCCCTGGTCCTCATTGTCCCAGGCCTTAGAGCTAAGTCCCAGCCGCACCCAGGAAAGGCCTGTGGGTCTGGCTGGCACTTTCCGGCAGGAGCTGGGGGACACAGCGGGGAGTGGCCCTGGAGGATTTGGGCGGAGGGAGGGGAAAGAGAGCTGTGAGGCTAAATAAGTATGTTGGCTTAAATCTGGCTGCTTTGACCCCTCACCACGACAGAGCACCTCAGACAACGCAAACTCGTCATCTCACTGCCCTGTCGGCCAGAGGTCGACGGTGGCTCACCCAGGCAGCTCCGGGAGGAGCCCACTCCCTTGCCTTGCCTTGCCTTGCCTTGCCTTGCCGGCTTCTAGAAGCTGTCCCCTCTCCTGGGCTGGTGGTTCCTTCCTGGGGTGACACCAGCCTCCGCTGCTCTGAATCTGACTCTCCTGTCCCCTTCTTAAAGGACCGTCTGATACCGTCGGGGCCCCTGCCTAAGCTCCCCGTTGCCCACTCCTGTGACTTAGTCACATCTGCAAAGTCCCTTTTCCAGGTGGGGTGACCTGTTCTCAGGCTTCAGGGGTTAGGACGCGGGCATCTTGGGGGAAGGCCTTCCTCTGGCCACAACAGGAGAGGGTTACTGACCCGGGAATACTGACCCGTGATTCAGACCTGTGGTCTTGTGAGGGCCCTCGGGACCCCTCCTGATGGTGTTCTGGGACAGCCCCCCAAACCTGGACGTGGCTGTGCCTTTAGTGAGCAAAGTGAAAATGCCAGAATGTCCTTCTTGTGGCGTTAAAGGAAGAGGAGACCCGAGCTGTATTTAAATGTCACTGGCGATATTAACAGCAGCCAAAGGAAGCGCCACCTGACTTCCCTCCATGTGGCCGTGACTCCACGTCACAGTCGGACACTCAGAGGCGGAGGGACACAGTGTCCGGAGGGAGACGGTGCCTGGTGGCTAAGTCACTCTTTACACTGTTCTAAAAACAGAGGGAAAAATCTGGAACGGCCTAAGCCCTAAGGATTTTTAACCTTGTATTAAACTTCAAAGTTTCCAGTATCTTAAGGGTTTTCCTTGGAATAGAAATGAAAATCAATGTTTACTTAAACAATTGTCGATAATAGCCATAGTTCATGGTAAATACACTGGCACGCCTGTGCATTTTTATTGCTATCAGACTTACTCAGAAACCCATGTGTTTTGCCACATTTATTATAGATCGTAGTTGCATAATTCATGTCGAGTGAAGAAACATTGTCTTTTATCCCAAATGCCTATCTGTCCCGCTGCTGGGGGCTGTTGAAATGCGAGTCGAGGCAAGTCACCTCTCTGTGCAACACCCTCACGTGGCATCGCACCTCGTTTTAAGTTAACACCAAAGTCCCGGCAATTACCCGCGCCGGGAAAGGTCATTCAAACCAGGATGTCCCGAGCATCCCCTGTGAATGCCTGACATCCCAGCACAGTTGTCGGTAGGACTCCTTGCATCCTCTACCGCGTCCGTTCACACAGTGAGCAATGGCCCCCCCGTCTCTCGAATCTTGTATCCCCTACTCCACCCTTGCTGCTGCTGCTCCAGAAACGCAGGCTTTCTCGCTCTTCCTCAAGTCCCAGGGCCAAGCCCGCCCCAGGGCCTTTGCACGTGCCGCTCACTCTGTCCAGGCGCCCTTCCCTCTACCTTGGCTGGCTCACCCCTCCCTTCCCTCAGGCCTTCACTCACTGTGAAGCCTTCGCTGCCCATTGCACCAGCACACTGTTCGGGAGGGGAAACTCACACCAGGTTTTCAAAGGGAAAATTTAATGGACACACGGTTAAGCAGGAAGGTTGGTTGACTAGGTCCCTGAGAGGGGCGCATGGGCACTACGGTGTCACCGAGGTGGCAGGTGTAGGCAGTGTCGCCATCCCTGGGGTTGGAGAATACAGGGGTGGGGTTATCAAAGTGTAGCAGCTTGGAGGGTGAGCCTTGCGAGGCTGGTCCCACGCGGCTAAGGGGAGGGTGCAATTTCACTGGCTGTGTCTCTGAGCTGGAGGGAGGGATCCATGGAGCAAGGGCTAGGGCACCTCTGGGGAGCAGCCACCTGCCCCTTGGTGCAGGTGCATCTCCGGGGTTGTGGTAAGACTGGCTCCCCAAGCGCTGGGGGGAAAATAAAAGCCAAGCTCAGCTGGAATGCTGTACTTCCATCGGAGTAAAGTGAGGCTGGAGGATCCTGGGGGAACCAGGAAGCAGGCAGCAGGTGAACAGGAGGTAGAAATCCCTTCGCCCTCCTCCTACCTGAGTTTCCTGCTAGCACCCCCTAGTGGCAGGGTCTTGCAAGGAGACCGCTAACCAGAGATATGGTTTGCCAAGTTCAGCCCCAAGATTTTTACCAAGTACCTTGCTTGAGGGCGACGTTGAAATGGAGAAATAATGCTTAGCACTTGACACAGCTCTCCTTTCTAAAATTTCAGCCTTTCCTGTTTCCCGTCCTGCTTCGTCTTCCCCCGTCTTGGTTCTCACTACACACTACCTTACGTTGTGTGTTTATTGTTTACTTTGCCCCATTAAAAAAAGAAACTCCACAGGGATAGGAATTTATGTATATTCTATTTAATGACTTATACAACCAGGAAAAAATCCTGGTAGAAAGGAGGTCCTCAATAGATATTAGGAATATTAATACCATTAACATAGTAGTTATTATGTACTGGGTTCTGTTCTGTGCTCTTAACATATATTTAGCCTCAGAATAGACTTATGCACTAATCTATTATCAGCCTAGTCTTATAGGTAAGGAAATGAATGTATACAAGTGATAAGCATCTTGTCCTAGGTCACATAACTAGTAGGCTGGGGAGCCAGAGACTGAATCAAGGCAGCCGGCTCTAGTTAAAGTGAACATACGAATGAGAACAATAAATGTACCCTTTCAATTATCCACACTTTACAAAGTCTCACTGTAACATGCAAAAGCACTGCCTTCTGTCAACTATCTGAACAGGCCTAATGATTCAGAAGAAACATTGCTATTATGCTTATTCTTAACACTCGAGCCTTAAAGGCTAAGTATAATTGGCAATAATAGCATGCCCTCTGAAAGGCATTGCTAACATTCATGGAAACAAATTTCTCTGGGCTTCAGTAGGCCTGCCGGAGTCCCAATTTCTTTGGACCTACGCCCTCGCTCCGTGCCGGAAAACAAGGATTCAGCTCACCACAGTCGTGCATTTGTTAGCGTGATGTCGGATTGTTTGCATTATCAGCCCGGCCTGCTCGGCATGGTGCACGGACACTTCTGACCCGGACCTCGATTTTCCCTGTGATTAATATTTCATTAAGCATTCATAAATGCAAAAAGAGCGCCTAAAAGGAATACAATACCATTCATCTGCACAGTCACAGAGGGTGATAATCTTCCTTGATAGAACAGCACCTACACACTACTGTAATATTTATCTGAGTTTTTCCCTCAGACCGTAGCTCTGTCTCAGGACAATGGATTCATTTCAAAAGGGAAGATATCTTATTAAGGAAGTGGAGAAAATAAGTCAGTTTCAAATGGCCTGGAATACTTTATTTTTTATATTTTTATTTTTTATTGTTCTATTACAATGGTCCCAATTTTTCCCCTGTTGCTCTCCCCTGCCCCTGCCCCCACCCCACCCCAGTCAATGCCCACACTGTTGTCCATGTCCGAGGGTCATTTGGACCTGTTCCTTGATCAGTCCCTCCCCCCTCTTTTCCCCCTTATCCCCCTCCCCCCACCCCTCTGGTCCCCATCAGTCTGTTCCATATTTCCGTGCCTCTGGCTCTATTTTGATCATTTGCTTTGTTCATTAGGTTCCTTTTACAGGCGAGACCATATGCTTTTTAAAACTCAGTGAGGACATGGTTGTCCCCAGGGCCCCATCTGCACTCACAGGAACTAACGCAAGGTGACCGGAAGCCCCTGGGATGCATCAGGGCCGAGGAGCAGAGCTCAGAGTTCCCCCACTGTGGCTTCGGGTGTCTTCCTGGGGGCACACAATCGCTGTGTTTTTCCAGAACCTTTATTCACATGTGTCCATCTTCCTGGAATTTTTTCAGACCATGGAAATTTGTGTGATTCTTCAATTTGAAGAATTACAGATTCACAGGTTACTCTGGCCATTTGAGGAATAACAGCCCCCCTTTACTGAGAAAAGGGCATGTGCTTCGTGTGCGTATTTTACACTGAAACTTCCCGACACATCTGTGAGGTGATGGAGGAAAACTAAGGTATAGGTTGATGGGGTTGAAATAAAGGACCGAGGCCACCTGGGTAGTCATTGGTGGAGGGTGTGAAGAGGGTGTGGCTGGCCTCATGGCCTTGCTCCTCACTTCTGTGCTTCAGTCTGAAGGCCAAGGGCATCTGGCCAGAGAAGTGGAACGAAGGTTTCTCATTTAGAATTCAGTGGCATTGATGGTATCTCCCTCTCTTTCTACAAAGATGCTCAGTATCACTAATGTAAAAACTTCTGTCTGTGGATTGGGAATATTCTCTAGTATACTCCAAGATTATCAAACTCAAGGGCAGAGGAAGCAGATGGGGCAGTTCTGTGGCCTCTGCTGTGCTACTTCTGAGTGGGGGGCCACACAAGTGTCCCCTGCTAGTGCTCCCAAAATGTGGGGTGAACCTTACCACCCACTTTCAAGAAGGTACCACCCCCCAAAATTCCTCTACTCTGGCTTTACTAATAGGACTCCTGGAGTAGCAGTACACCCCTGGCAGTGTGGCAGCCAGAAGATGTAAGTCCCATGGAGGAAGCCCTTATGACCTTTGGACATTCTGACCAACAAAATCTGGGCTGAAATCATTGGTATGTGGTCTTGGATACAACAGGTGGAAGGGAGAAACAGAGGGAGAAAGGCATTAAAACTCAAGTTCTAAGGGTGAAATGATTTCCTCTGCAGAACTGAACTCACTGAAATGCATATTTTTTCAAAATTTAGTTTGCAGTTGACTGGGCTTAAACGTCATCAGTCATTGGCTTTCTGTGCCCACAGCTGGCTCTGGCCCACCCTCCCCGAGCAGCTGGGGCCAGCCCATCGTCGTCCATGACCGGTCTGTCTGTGTCGTAGGGTCAGCCAGCGGCCGTCCGCTCTGAGAACTAGCCCCATGGTTGTGTCAGTCCTCCAGTGTTCACTCTGGGGCGCTCGAGGCTGGGATGGAATGATTTTTTATCTGTGTCCGAATGCTCTGTTGGGTTCTCAGTCACTGGAACTGCTCCAGGCTCCCTTTGCACTGGACTTGATTCTGTCTGAAACGCTGAGTGACAGGCTGGGGGCTTGTTTAACTTCTTCCGTGGGGAACAGTGTGCCTCTACTCCCAGCTTGCGCTCTGTCCCCATTCTTCCTTCTGTGGGGGTGTGTGATGTGCTCTCCACCCAGGTGGAGATGGTCTATTTTGCCTCCCTCCTTTGTTAGGGTGACTTGTGAGTATTGAGCCTGGGCTGAAAAGCGTCTCCCTATTGTGCAAAGTCATGACTGTCCTGTAAAAGCTCATGACCACCCTTCACCATCGGTGTTTGGGTAAGAAAACCCAAAAACATTTAATAAAAATTTTCAATGACTGCATTTCATTCCATTTCCATTATTTGTAGAGTAGTCCCTGATATCTGTGAAATCATTGTAAGTGCTGTGAACTTCTTTTTTGCCCACAGAAAGTTCGTGTTTGGGAATAGTGACTTTGCGACTTCTCTATTGGACTCGACAGCCCTCGGCGGGCGGGGCTTGGCCCTCTGCCTGGGGCGCCACCCCTGAGCAGCGAGGGGGTAAGTCAGAAAACGTCTGTGACTCAATTCTCATCTGCTACACGTGCTCTTTAAGAACAGAACTGGGGGAGGGTGCAGAAGTCACAATGCCTTCCTGAGTTTTCATCCGCGTGAGTTTGCTGGGACGTACTTGTTTTATAACTTGCTCCGAGGGGACTGAAAGAAGAACAGGTAGGTAGGTGTCCTTCACGACTCTGGTTTTTGTATCCAGTGGCTGTTTTCTTAGTGGCCTTCCCTTGGCTGTGTCATGTCTCAAGTCTGGCAGTGGACCACCCTCATGGCATCTCTCGTGGTTTTGAAGTTGGGAGGGTCCAACCTCCCCCGTAAAATAGCGGGTCCGTTTTCATCACCAGGATGTACGTGAAAGCAGTAAGAATGTGAAGTAGTCTCGCAAGTGTGTGTGCCTAGCTTTTTGTAGAAAGGTGAACCTCGGCTTTCAAGAAGGGTCATCTCCAACTCTGTTTACAAACCTCGTTCGCGTTGTCTGGTGGCAAACGTCTAAAGCAAAAACGAAAGAGCCCAAATTTCTGACTGTGTTCATTCGAATGTCTATCCTGATGTATTTAGTGTGTTGGAGCCTCAGATACAATCTTTTGCCACACGAACTGCAGAGTCTCCTTGGTGCATATACTGGCATCCCCTGGAAGGCTGCATTTATGGGCCTTTCATGCACATCACAGAACAGACTCCAGTTTTATGTTAAAAGTGTAAAGCTAAAGTCTCCATTTATCCATAATTGATGCCCCCTTAGCCGAACATTTTGTTAACATTTTACAAATCCGATGAGCTTGAACATTCCAATGAATATTTCAGTGAATTTCGATCTCGGATTTTAAATTCTGTTTTGTACATTTCATATTCACTGAGACTGACAACGCATCTCTACTGTGTTTAAGTGAGGAGCTGCAAAAAAAAATTGGGGGGGGGCTCCATACCATGTCCAATTAGATTGAAGACTTCCTCCTTAATTGGATATCTTTTGGTAGACAAACATGTACTTTCAAACAGCGTGATGCCTATTATTTATTTTCATAATTCTTGGGGTAATTTCCATGTGTAAACACATATTTGGACAAGTCCATAAAAGAAAAAAAATAAACATCTGTTGAGAGACTGCTAATGCCGTGTAACCCTTGTAAACATTCCCGCAAGTCTTTCTGATGTTTTGGAAATAATCTCGCCCATTGTAAGTTTATGATGAAAGGTATCAGTAAAAATCTCTGTCATGATGAAATACAGCCTGTTTTTCAGTAGCTTATTGGCTTCTTTATGTTGCCAGGGCTGATTCACGAACTCCCTTCTGACGCTCTTTGGATAGACAGTTTCTTCAATGAACCAGGAAGTGCAAATTGGAAATATATTGAGCAAATTGTTCAAGGTGTCTTGTTCCAAAGAAAGAATAATTCCTCTGTTAATATTTTATAGCTTCATGCTAATGAGGAAACTCTTCAGCTGGCAGGAGAGCAATTGAGACCACAAAGTAAGAAGTAACTTTGTAACGAGCAGAAAAAATGAACAGGGAAATCTTTGCCGGGGTGTTGTGGGCTTTTTTTTTTTTTTTCATGTCTCCAGCCTGTGCTAATAAGGCGTCCCGCTTGGTTATCCACCTACTTGGCCCTCACTAGCTCAAGGCTTGGTTTTCAAACCTGGGAATCTTCCTTAGTTAAAGGGGAGACGGATGAGGCCGAGGAACTTTAAAGGAAACAGTACAAATGAGGCATGCTAGCCATGATCAAAAGCGAAGTGAGGAGGGATGTGAGCAGGAGGAGGAGGGCTCTCCTTTTCCAACTCAAGCTAATGATTTTTTTCCTTTGTATTCAGCTAAGGATCTCACCTCAAAGCCCCTGTGTGGGAGGTTTTTGTTCTTGTTTTGGTGTTACATTTTATCCTCAAAATCAAGTTTCTAACATATATTAGCCATGTGGAAAGAAGAACGAATCCAAATTTGAAAGGCCGAGCATCTTTTCTGAGCTGCGCCCCTAACCAGCTGTGCGACTTTGGGAAGGGACCTGGTATCACCTACACACATCCATAGAACAAGGGTGTGGCCCCCAGGTTTCTTCTCTAGAACATGACTTCAGGTTTCTTTGGGATCCTGTCTCTCTATTGACTGTTACAGTGTTGTCTTTGCTGTCTGCAGGGTTTCCTTACTCATGCTTGCCTGGCTTAGCAATGTGATAGGGGATCATGGTGCATTCCTTTTCAGTGAGTCTTCCTCCCTCCCTCCCTCCCTCTCCCTCTCCCTCTCTCTCCCTCTCCCTCTCTCTCTCTCTCTCGTCCAATGGGTTGTACCTCTTTATCAGTCCTTACTAGTCTTACGAGCCATGTAACAGACGCACCTGCCATCGGTCACACTCCACATGCAATGCTAGTGTTGCTATTTTTCAAAGGACTTTTATGTTCTAATCATGATCTCGAGGAGAACTAATGTCATATTTTCACATGCTGGATTTTGGCCTTGAGAGAAACAAACATGCAAAGGATGTATGTTACCTTTCTCCAGGCTGCTTTGCATATTCCCCCCCAAGTCATGTTGGGAGATCTGTTACTCATTAGGTTGCACAGGGATTCATACAAACACAGTTGAATGTTTGAGGAAGGCGTGCTAATCTTAACATCTGTCATGGGATGGGAAGATACGGGAACGGCTAGCACAGTGTAATGTGTGAAACAGAATAGGGATACTATGTTATCGATGAATTAAATTTGTTCAGACTTGGAAATTCTAGTATATTGGATATTGTTATTTTAGGATACTGACAAATGTACATAAAAGGGATTTTTAAACACTGAGCTCCCTGTGGCTCTGAAGACAGATCTAGATTTTTCAAAGAACACGTGAATGAGGGTGTTTTAAGGGAACGCTTTCTTAGATCAGCTTGACAGTTGATGTCGAACCTGCACACACATCCCTCAGTCCAATTTCTTATGAATAGTGAGTCTTTTATGTCATCTCTGCTCCCAGGAACTGAAGGCAGTGGCAGCTCCTTCATTGCTATTGCTCTCGAAGATACCATTAAGGGCAAGGCATATGAAAATAGACAGGGAAGGTATAAGACAGCCAGCAAGGGTGCATAATTACTATTAATTTATTATCTAGCTCTTTCTTGGCAATCAGGTCATTTCAATCGCTGTGCCTGCTATTTTAGGGCAGTCATGCTCAGGAGACTTGTTCAGCTTTGTATGTGGCTGGAAGCAATGTTGACCGCATCATTGCCAAGGCTGGAATCTTTGGCTTCCCTTTCTCCCCACTGCTATTATCCTGAGTGAAAGATACATGAGGACAGAGAGAAGTTTTGGTACCGCCTTGGTTTGCTGCTCCAGGGGAAGCGTCATCTTAACAGTGAGCATCATCGGGTCCCTTTCTTGGTGGGGGAGGCCAGGCAGGTATGTCCTTTGGCTGGAGCAGGTGACAGGTTGGCCACGCTGGCTCACGGAGCCAGAGGAGTGTATGAAGGTGCCGATGTCAGCATGCGGGCACCTGCAGACAGACCCGGGCAGGAGATCTGGCCGGAACCGGGGCCAGAGACGGAAGACCCGAGGGGCTGACAAGGAGCAGGAGAAGCCACGGCCGCAGGAGCTGCTCGCTGCTTGCAGTGGACAAGAAGGACAGAGTTCTGGGTGAATGTCCCACGTAGCTGCTCACCTCCTGGTACTGCAGGCACTAAGGGACCTGTGGGATCAGGGACCTGCATCCACTGGCTGGGTCCTGAGTGGGATAAGCCTTTGTCCTTGGGAAATTATCTTTCAAGGACCCCAAAGCCCAGAGCTTAGTCTGGTGCTTCTTTGTGATGGAGGGGCTCGTCAGTGGGGGTGGCGTGCCTTCGAGAGGCTGTGGGGTCTTTGGGTGTTCGTGATGGAAAGCTGAAACTAAGGTTCACGGTGCTTACGTTCTGTGCGAACGATAGCACGGAAATAATGTTCATTGTTGTTTGCATTGAATGTGAGCTAGTCTCTCACCTGGAACACCGTCTCACCGAAACTAGGTCGACGGTTAGTGCAGGCGCCTGAGAGTGGTGCGCTGATGCTGCCCGAGCGTCCATCCAGCATCGCGACAGCCACTCCTGCTGAGGCGTTGGTCATGCCTCTCAACAGTGTCCCCGAACCTCCCCCTCTCCCCCAAGGGGGCTTGGAAATCGTTCCTGAATTCAGCTTGGCTGTGTCCTCGGAAGACCGAGATCTCCCACAAACGTCCAGTCCCGTTTCCTTCTTGTTAAACAGCGGAACTATCAATTGTTTAGCCGGTCTCTTTCCCTTTCCACTGTGTCACAAGCAGCAAGGAAAAAGCCAGTGTGGCACCTTCCGTACCGGCTGAGTCATGACTGCTATTAAAGGAAGTGAAGGTTCGACCTTTGTCATGTAAGAATGTGTGGGTGTGCATGTCTTCCAAAATCAATCATGCTGAATTACTGTAAGTGGTGATCAGTTATAAATTAATACAGAATCATGTTGCCATTATATGGTTAAATTAACATGTTATTCACATAGTAAATAATCAGTGTTTTCATGGGGTGGTACCCTCCCTCCCTCCAGTGGAACGGCTGCTTTTCCCCTTGTTAGCAGGTCTGCTTCATGACACGGCCTCCCTCTTGGCTGTCACAGGAACATGGGTAACGTGCTGACCTTGCCTTTTGGATAGGACCGTGGGGCGATGAGCGTTAAGGACTCTGGCTCTCGACACGGTTTAGTGACTTGCTCCTGCTTTGTTTACAGCTCGATGATAAAATCATTGCCACCAGGAGTTTATTTATTTGTTTTTATGATTTGGCTTTCCCGCTCCTTACCGTTGTATCATTTCTTTCCCAGCCTTCTGGCTCTGGCATTTGAAAACAACACCTTTATTAAACAGTATTTAGCTTTGGGTGATGATTGGTTCTTCGTATATTCTTCAGAACCTCTGAAAAAGTTTTCTTTGTTTGCATAGAATCTAATTACCTTACTCATACACCCCCATTAAATCAAAATTCTTTTCTTTATGTATTCATTTAATTGTCAAGGATGTCAGTAATATTTTGTAAAAAGTTCACTGCATGTAACAAATGAATTTTTCTTTATTTTTCACTGCCGTGTGCTTATTTCAATGACTGCAACTCACAACTGAAATGATTTAAAAATATTAGCACATGCTGTGTGTTTATTTATAAATAGTTAAACAAAATTAGTCCAGGATGCCATAAAAATGGAATATTTTAATGAATGTTTTTTTCTCATCCTCATGTGTTCAATTACATTTCATAGTAGAAAGTCCTTATGTGCCATCCTGGGAAAACAGAATCTATAAAACTTATAAGAAGTGATGGATAATAGAAAGTAAACATTATCTGAAAGATATAAAGGAACTAGCAAAAAACCACGGGAAGTCCCCCCGGGCCAGCGGTGACGATGAAGGGCACGGCCCGAGTGGGGAGAGGACCAGTGACGTCAGCCGTCCTGGCTCACTGTCAGCGTCCGCACCACAGAGGCTGTCTTTGTCGCGTGTGGGGGCAGGGGGGCAAGAGACAGACAGGCTTTGAACTTGTGTGAAGCAGCAAGGTTTTGCTGAAACTCTCTCAAACCGCCAGTCCTGAAGGGCTCCCACATCAGGGACAAAAACAGAGTTGAAAATAACTCTGGCCATCGCCAAGGACAGACCGTGTGAAACCTCTCCCGTCTTCTCCTCGACCGCGGAACGAGACAAAAATCACACCTAGGAATTGGCAACAACAGACCTGCTTTCAATGCAATGTTGGAAGTATATAGTTTTATTGTGTTGCAGGAAACCTGAAGCTAAAAGAAAATTACTAGGAGTGGTGCTGAGTTTAAAAGAACTGACACCTGGCGAAAGAAATGCAAATTTTGTAGAGAAACACACAGTAAGGGGCTTCCATGGTCTAATGCCAACCACGTGCGAAGAAGGCCTCCGGGACCAGGGTCAGCAACACAGCGAGCAGCAAAAACAACTCAAGTTCTCGGTCATTGGATCGGCACCTGTAGGTATCCGCTCAGATGTTTAAGTTGTCAGAGGAATCACAGTGGAACTGGGCACCTAGGATCTACCACATCAAAAACAGACGAGGCGGGTGTAAACAGAAAAATAAAAGAATGTTAACATAAAATAACATGTAATATAATTAAATTAATAATTATATAATTGTGTGATTACGATCTATATGTTTATATTCTGTGAAAGATATATGTTTCTAATGCAGTGGCATTAGATCAGGCAGCAGATTGGATGGTGTACACAGCTGAAAAGTGAACCGGTCAACTGGAAGGTAGATGAAGTCCTGATAAATAGACAAATGAGATTAAAGACGAGTGCAGATTTAAGAGAGCTGCAGACAGGGGGCTATGATTCAGAGAGGTAATGTGTGAGATTTTCTAGGAGTGATGAAAGATGTGAATAGCACTCAGTTTTTAAAGTCTACAAGTGAAACTCTCAAAGACATGCACAAATATTATGGGCAAGATGCCAAAATGCACACAGGTAATTATTTGTGTATAACGTACATATATACATACATTAATGTATATAAATGTGCACATACATATATTCGTGTATATGTGTTAAATGCCCTTTAACAGAAAACAACCAATTACATGCATTATATTCATAAAGTGAACATACTAGAAAGTGCATTTTTAATTGGATTTATAGGAGCTGTGGGAGTGCATGTATCAACACAGTTCAAGTTCAAAACATTGTTGAAACAGCAAATTGCAGAATGGTCTTTTTAGCAGGACACTATGAAAATTTCCCAAATCTTAGAAACCTATTATCTTGTTTTGGGATCATGCACATTGAGTAGCAGTAGAAACACGGCCACCAGCAGGATGAATGCCGGATTTGGTCCTGGACACGTAGTCTAGTTGGTTAGAACATCGTCCTGGTATGTCAAGGTTGCAGGTTCAATCTTTGATCAGGGCACATACAAGAATCAGCCAATGAATGCATAAGTAAGTGGAACAACAAATCGATGTTTCTCTCTCTCAAAATCAGTCAATACATTTTTTTTTAAAGCCGAATTCAGCCTCATTCCTAGTGTAGCATGTGGGAGGGGACGGTTCCTGTTTACTGAAATGATCACAGCATTTTTAACATTGTCTTTCTTTTCCTGGAAAATGGGGTACATGTTTTGTTTTGTTTTTAAATCTACATTATCCTGCACGCCTTTCGGTGTGACAGAGCTCACCACCTCATACCAGAGGAGGCGGTGGTCCGTACTGCCCGCCATGGGAGCTGTAGACAGCACCTTTCAGAAGGTCCGCTCTAAGAGGGGGACTTCGAAGTGAGGTAGTAAGTAAAAAGTCACAGAGCGTTCTTCTTTTTTTTTTTTTTTTTGCATGTTCGAATGCCTTAAGGGAATGACGCACTTTACAATTGAACTCCTGGGCACGGGGAGGAGTCCGGAGTGTAAGTCCCCTCCTCCTTCAGGCAGGAGCTCCCCATCCTGCACTAATGGTCAAGGCAGCGGCCATCTTGGCCACCCGTAGTCTCTCTGCTTCACCCAGGACACCGCTGCCCTCCCTCCTCTGGGCAGTCCCGGTGGGATGGCCAATACATGTGACTTCTTTTGACACTCCAAGCTGCGGGCCTCTAACCCGAGCTAGCTAGAGTTGTTAGGCTAAGGCTGGTCCTACAACAATTCCACTGTTGAAAAATGGTTAAGGTCTAGTTCCCTCACACACAGTAACCCAGGCTGGTCTGCTTTGTGAGGTCGTTCCCAGGCCTGGGGTATTTGCCTCTGGTCCACCTGCCACCCATGAGGGCCTTGTCTTTTTGGAGGAGCCAAGTTTCGGGCACACATGTGTCCCAGCTAAAGAGAGGGTGATGGGAGCGGGTGCTTGAGCACTGAAACAAGGCTGGGACTGGTGCCCATCACTCACAGCGGAGGGCAAACCTAGCAGGTGGCCACGTGTGGCAGGTGGAAGAAGCTGGGAAAGGTCGCCGTGAGCTCAGGAAGCTGATTTTTGTAACATAATTTATATGCCTGATCTCACTAAGTCAATTCTGCTTTCTTCCTGGGTTATAAATAAGTTTTTTAAAAATGAATGGTCTTATAAATTCTTACTGTGTTGTTTTTCTTTATTTGTAACTTAATTTAACCTTTTAACTTAAATGTACATATGGCTTAAGTGTATACACGTGCATATTCTTAAAAAGCAACTTTACTAAAAATTGAAATCGACTTTTGGTTAGCTTAATGTAGCTGAATTGTAGCTCTTTGTATTTTGGGTCTATGGGAAAAGAATCGTTCTTTCTAGAAAACTTATTTATGTATTCTTGGATTGGGCATTTATATTGCTAGCTATGATAACATACAAGGTTCAGTGCAAATAACACCTCTTTTATATTACATACAAATCTTTTATTACAAAATCATAAGCATGTGATCCTGTCACATGACAACATCACACTCAAGCTCACCAGATGACAGTTTCGGTGAAGTGTTCAGATTGCTGTCCATGTCGTGGGAGACATTCACGGACCCCACCAGCCACACTCAATGGCATTACTTCTGCTGGACCCGGTAGAAGTCTACTTATTTCTGGAGATATAGAAACTTATACTTGGATTTTCAGAATTCAAAACATAGGTCCCTTGGGACTTTTGTGTGTTTTGAAATACACACATTTTACTTATCCCCTCTAAAAGTGAACATCTTTTTGTCACTGGGAGTCAGGTACTAGTAATTCATCTATAATTTTTGCTTAATTATCAGATGTAGAATGATGCTACTTCATGGGAATTGATCTAATTTGACAGATATTTGGATATTAAGTGATATTTTAATAATTTGCAAATGATCTGTACCACAAAGAATAGTAATAGAGGTTTACTGAGTTCTGTAATTTATGATTTACAGGTTTTGCTGGGGAATCTGCCATTACGTAGACAAACAAAATTTCACAGACTAGATAAATGCTAAACATGTTTGAGTATTTAGACATCGAGTAAGTCAGGATCACATTTCCTGTTTCCCTAAAATAATACAGTTCTACTGAATTGTGGAAGATATGTTTTATTAAGAAAAACTGGTTATTTATTTTCTGTGCAATTCTTCTCTAACTTGGAAAAATAATTTCTGAATTCTGACTAAAGTGGCCACAAATAAAAGTACCAATAGAAATATCTTTAAAATTAATTAGCAATAATTTTTCTCCTCTCTTCAAATTACCATAGTGAACTAAATTATGAAACTGTCATAGGTCTGTACAAAGGATGTTTTTAATTAAAACCTAAAAGTCATTGAAGCAACCACACACAAAAGACAATTACAAACATTTTTGTTTTCAATAAAATTTTTTTAAGATTTAATTTATTTATTTTTAGAGAGGGAAGGGAGGGAGAAAGAGAGAGGGAAACATCAATGTGCAGTTGCTGGGGGTCATGGCCTGCAACCCAGGCATGTGCCCTGACTGGGAATCGAACCTGTGATGCTTTGGTTCACAGCCCGCGCTCAATCCACTGAGGCTATGCCAGCCGGGGCTTCACTATAAATTTTTATTAGTTGATTGGATAACCTTATAATTTTAGTAAATGAAACCACTTTAAATGCAGAGATGCAAATTCAAATGACTATATGCTATTATTAATATGTTTTCATCACTAGTCCTGCTTCTAAAAATATTTTTCTGTCTCTAACACTTAAAAAATGTGACCCATTAATTTAACCCATGGTTTGTGGAGGGAAAATAATGTGGCCATATCCCACTTGCTCAAGTTTGGAATTATACTGAGCAAAATCAAATCTAATACTTACATGAACATACTTTACATAGAGACACTGGTCATTCGGAGGGCATTTGGCTGAACAAAATTGACAAATGAACTTGTTAGATGTACTGTCAACAGTGACTTTGGCATTCACTCAAATACAAAGCCCTTCCAGGAGTTTCCTAAGAAAAGTCAAATGCATTTTGGGTGGATGGGCTCATCCAAGATTTTAATTTTAACTTTTATTCAGAGTTTCAATATTGTAAGAAATTGTAAGCATCTTATGAACTTTGTATCTTTCATATTTTGGCTCCTATTTAACCTGAATCTTAGCTACTCCCCATTTCTGACTCCATATATTAACAAGTTATGTAGAATTCATATTTAGTAGGTATCCCCCCAAAGTCATGAATGTTAACGGCGGCACACTTCCGGCTGCCTTCCTGCCCTCTTCTGGGAAGCACACACGGAAGAATGTCAGAAATATGAGAAGCTTGAAAAGTTCAACGGTGTCTTAAACTCACTGTACCAAAACCGATCGCTGCTGGCGAACCAGGGACTTCTGCAGTTAATATCACGAGTCTGGTGTAAAATTCAGCTCCTGTTAATAACGGAAAAAATGTCTTCATTGAACCGAAAGCCATTTAGTAGAGTGTGATTTATGTGCCTGGCATTCGGAGACCACTTCAGTGAAGAGAGTTGGTATCACAATCGTGGAGAACAGGCTCTGCTTATTTCTCAGAGATAACAAACACGTTCTAAATTCTCCTTCAGAAATTCCTCGTGGAGGCTCAGACCCGACCTTCTAAGTGAGAACACAGCAATAATGAAGCTCAGGGTGGGTAGTCACACTGATGACCATCCGGTGTTGGGTGGGAATAAAGGAAACCCCAGTGTCGTCTCTGGGAATAAAGGACACATCGTGGTGTCTGATGGCTCACTGAAGGCTGTTTAGCAGGAACTTGATTCACCAAAAATGTTTGCAGGGATTTCTGTATATCGAGGGCTAGGGATATCAAACAATGTTCCATCTATCCAAAATAATGTTTCCATCCTATCCTTCAGAAATCTCAACCTGCTACCCCGAAGGTGACCGCCTATTCTCCGCTCCTCCAGATTCTATCTTAGCAGGTGACACCGAAGGAGACGAGGCCGCTGGGACACATTAGACCAAACGCCATCGCTGGTGGTTTTGAAGTTCTGGGTAGAAAACAGAAGCCTGGAAATGGATGGTCCTTCCTTACCACCATCTAGAGGAAAATTAAATTGTGGGAAAACCAAGCAAAGACTTGGTTTTGTCAATGATATATAACAGTACTTGGTTTTCAGGAGCAAGCTTAGTTTGTTTTAAGTCGAGAGAGAGGAAACATGTCTTTTTTTCTTAAAGGAGGAACTTTTTTTTTAAGATTTTATTTTTATTTATTTTTAGAGAGGGAAGCGGGGGTGGAGAGAGAGAGAGAGAGAAACATCAATGTGTGGTTGCTGGGGGCCATGGCCTGCAACCTAGGCATGTGCCCTGACTAGGAATCAAACCTGCGATGCCTGGTTCGCAGCCCGTGCTCAATCCACTGAGCTACGCCAGCCAGGACAAAAAGTGTCTTATGATATAGTCTCAAATGCTCAGGCCGATATCCAGATGTAGTCACTAACTACTTAACAAGGCATTTTGCCGTGTTAAGAAAAAAGGGGAAGATACAAATTCTCTGTGGATGTCCCCTAATACATATATAACATAGACGGTTGTACTTCAATCTGAAAAGTATGTGAGAAATGGTGCTTCACCGGCATAATTAGAGTGTGTCCTTTATTTGTGGTTATACAGGTGTGGTCCTGCCATATATTTATGGGGATTTAAAACTATCTGGGTCGAGCATTTAGAAAGCAAGACATCGCACTGTTACTTGGGGATTACTTGGGAATGAGAGTGCTCTGTATGCAGTGGCAGCGTTTAAGGCTTTTTATCTTGCCTTTCATTGCAGCTAATCTTCCCTTCACTTTCCACGAGGAATAAGTTTTTTCAGCTTTAAAAATTACACAGCGGCAGACCAAATGTATGATGACATGTTTTGCCCAATTATCTCTAGGGTGTTGCTTACAGTTTCAAGACAGAGACACACACACAAGGAACGAATTCTTTGGACTAACTGTCCTGCGAGCTTTTCTTTCGAGCGTTTCTTTTCTGGCACAAACAACTAATTATTGCTTCTCTTCAGACCGATTCTTTTAAGCTCATAAAGGTGACCTCGTGGCCTTTACATATAATCCCTGACATAAATTTGACTCATTTAATTGCAAAAATAGTCTTTTCACTTTTTCTTAGAGTGTTTTCTTTTTAATATTTGCATGTTTATAACTTCAAGGATTTCAAAAGCAAGCTGGAGCTAGCTCGGCAGGACGGGGGTGGGGGTGGGGTGCACCGGTGCAGCCGGGCTGAAGATTCTGCACAAACATCCTGACAGCGTCAGTAACAGAGCAGGCAGAGAGCCGCTCCGCAGCCACTGGTGGAGTCCTCGCTGTTTCCAACAGCGAAGCAGCCAGAAATACTTTCCTAAACGCAGTCGGGTTGAACTGCACTGACCTCCCCTTGGGGTTCTGCTTCCCGGTCAACATGTCCAATGGCTGCTGCGCTGAATGTATTCTGTCCAGGACGGGTCCAGTCCGTGCTGAAGCGGTGGCTAAAATCAGACTTACCATTTGTGAACCTTACCTCTCTTTTCACAAACTCTTCTCTCTTCTGAAAATAGTCTGAATCTACAAGATCATTTTCAAATATGCTTCTTAGTGTTCCTTTGAAGTCTCCATACTTTTATTTTCATCCGTTGCATTTTAATGCTTTGCTCATTCATCACAGTGCCTGGGTAAGCTGCAGTGTATTCAACCTCCAGAGAGAGCCGCAGGGTTCAAGGCTGTTCATGCGCTCCGTCCCACCTCGAAGAAACACTCCTGTAGGGAGGAACAGGGCTAGAGGAGAACGTTTAAATTCCAGTCGGTGGTTCCTGCTGACAGATTCCTTGTGATACTGCAGGTCACTGAATGTGTTAGCCTCAGTTTCCCTGCCTGCCTCAGTTTCCCCTTCTCACCCAGGGTTTTGTTCTCAGTAAGAAAACATAACGAATTTTAGATATGGAAAATTATTTATTAAGGTTTTTGACATCAGGTAGGTGACACAAATATAATAAATGGGCCCATTTATTAGATGGGCCCATCTATAATAATAGATGGTGCGGCTCAGTGGATTGAGCGCAGGCCTGCAAACCAAAGGGTCAGAGGTTCGATTCCCAGTCAGGGCACCCGTCTGGGTTGTGGGTCAGGTCCCCAGTGGGGGGCACACAAGAGGCAACCACACATTAATGTTTCTCTCTGTCTCCCCTTCTCTTCTCCTCTCTTTAATAAGTAAATAAATAAAATCTTTTAAAAAAATAAGTAAGTGGATAGAGGGGGTCAAATATATGCCGATGGACGGAAACTAGAAGTTTGGGGATAAGCATGGGGTAGCGTATACACATACTGAATTATAATGTCGTACGCCTGATATTTGTGTGATGGTATTACATCATTGTCTTGTCACTTATAAAAAGGAAAAAACAAAACAGAAAACAACAACAATGAAGGTTTAAGAAATGAAGTGTGATGATGTCATGTTTGGGGGGAGGAAGGCAGGGCCCCGGTCCCCCTACCACTATGCAGGGGCGGGTCCTCCGGAGCCCGCGGTCAGCGCATTGAAACCCACCCACCCTGCTGTCTTCTCGCCCGTGGCAGCTTGCTCTGTGCTCTTTCGTGGACCTGTGTCTCGCACGTGTCTGTCCAGCACCGTCTGCATCCCCTGGCGTGTGCTACCCCCTCGCATGCCCCAGCTTCCTGCCTCATCTCCTCCGTGCCCTGCTCTTCACCGTGTGACTCTCTGTCCCTGACGCCATTGTTCAGGAGAAAGACCAGGGGGCCCGCGCTAATGCCATGCAGCCACCGTCTGCCTCCACGGCCTCGGCTGGTGGCTTCTCGGGGGACACTGGGGCTGCACAGCAGCCAGGGTTTGCAGTGTTTGGACACAGCTTGCTGCTCTACTTACGACCTGCCGTGCATTATCTGTTTAACCATTCAGAACCAGGTCCGACGCTTCATCCCTTAATCAAGTTGGATGAATGTCATCGGTGGATTCATTCACTGACCCACGTACGAAACACACGCACCCAGAGCACATAGCCAGCTAGGCACGGCACTGGGTGCTGGAGACAGAAGGAGTGTAGGTGTCCAGCCTCACAGGGTTTTGCAAGTGCTGGGGGCGGGGTGAGGATAGCAGACAGATACCAGCTCCTACATGTCCTATCACTCCTGCACCTTTCACACACCATTCGGTATCTCTGGAAGCATTTTTCAGAGAAAAACTCCCAGGGAAACTATGTCCTTTGCTTTGCATGGGGTCCCCTCCACTTCCAGGGGAACTGCGTTCGCAGCAGGTTTAGTCTGATACGTAAGTGACGCGGGAGAGGCACACCTGGGCTTCCGTGGGGCTCCACAGTGGGTGTCTGCTTCGGACTGAGTGGTTTTCGTGCGGACCTAAGGAGGGTTGTTTGGGCTAAGATTTCTAGCGCTGGGTAAAGTCTAGGGCAGCGGCAGGAAGGTCAGCCTTGTCCATGAGGAGAAGCTGTCGTTTGGAAATGGGGGTATCAACTCACAGATGCAGCTGATACTTTAAAATCACGTGTGCAGATAAGCGCGGTGGATCTGGGTTATGTTGAACTTGAGAACGGTGGTGGCAGCTCTCCTGTAAGACAGTGCTTGTCGCTTGTCTGCATTTAGTTTCCGGATTGGAAGTTTTTTTGTTTTGTTTTGTTTCTTTCATCTGTCCTGGGTTCTAGTTCTGTGATCCGGGTATTGGTTCTGGCCCCTTACCCCGTGAAGCTCCGGCCGTCCTCTGCTAATGCTTGTTCTCCAGAGACTGAAAGCTCTGTTCATCCGCCCCTCCGATGTCTGTGAAACACACAGAGTCTTACGTCACCACGGAGCGTTCTTCCTCCGCACGGGGCTCACCTTCGTGCGTGTGTTCTCAGCAGCTCTTTTGAGGTCCCCAAATGGTCTGCTTGTGCAGAGGCAAACACAGACCTGACTGAGTATATCAAAGAGGACCTAGACACAGGTGAGTGGAGGAGACAGAGAAAAGAACAGCAAGTACGCTAAAGTCCTATCTTTTCTCTCCTCCTAAATTTTCTTTTGGGTGCCTCAGGGCCTGAAGCCTATTCCCATCGCCCTTTCCCTGTGAGGAGTCCAGATGGATGCTTTCTCACCACTTCCTCCAGGAAGTCCCCCTTGATTCCAGTATGCTAATAATTCTTCATACTTGCTTGCAGAATAGCGCCCCCTCTCCCCTGAAGCTGGTGTGCTGGCTTGATGCTCTGGCTTTCATAAACACAGCTTTCACTGGACGCTGGAATTAAGAGATTGTCTCAGAAACAATGAATTCTGGCACATAAGCCACCTGTAGGGGTACTTTTTCAGCTTTGACTCTTACCTCATATTCAGTTTTTCTCCAAGCTCTCCCACATGGCCTTGATAGTACTTAAAAAGATACAGGATGGAACTGGTTGAGCAAATACGTCCTGCATGAAGATGAGGATCTTATTTCAACATCCCTGGAACATGGGCTTTGGGCTGTTTTTGTTGTGATTGCAATAGGATGGGGAAACCATAAAAATGACAAAGAATTGAACTTGCATTATTTAATAGTATCATATTCACTTATATTTTGTCAATATTAAAATGTCACTTTAATGATCGAATAACTTAAAAGGACCTTTGCCCTGTAACCACCAAGATCACGTTCAGTGTGTAGCAGGTCCTAGACGGTCTGCAAGGGGAGACCGGCTCACTCTGGGTCCAGCCCTGGCTGCTGCGTGCTCTTAGCAAGGAAGCCCCCTCCCTTCTCCTCCATTTCCTCCTAGTTAAAAATCGGAATGCACCCATTATTTCCCAGGACGTCCTAGGCAGACCCGTAGAACCCCATTCATCTCCAGTTCTTCCTCAGTGAGGAAGGACACAGCATCCACTCCACCGGGTTCCTGATCAGATGAACTTCAAGGGCAGGTGCCCTGAGCTCAGGGAAGTGACTGGGGCAGGCAGATGCTTGTGGACTTCTACAGACACATCACCCTCCTGGAGTCTCTTCGCCCCCATCCCCCACTTCACCCCAACCCCCACCCGGAGCAGCGCGTCACATTTCTGGAGAAAGCCTGAAGGAGACCTAGATGCATGGCCTTGGCCCCCGGGTGTCCTTGCAGCCCACGAGCACTGGTCACTTGCAATCACGGCGCTTCCTGGTGGGCTCACTCGCCAATAGCTAACGCACAGGGCGACTTATTGGTTTCATTCGATACTTTTTCCCTCATCTTCAGTAAATCCTATCCAGAGTCACAGGAAAGGCTGTATGGACTTCCCTGCTGATTCCGGGGGGTGCCAGAGCATTACATATAAAATAAGATTGCTGTTTTTTCCCCTTCTCACACAAGAGCCATCCACCGACCCGCGAGAGGGGCAGCCGCCTCTCCCAGAGCACCTCGGCGTGCCGTGACATATCGGTACCCGAATTAGAGCCTAATCAGGAGAAGCTGGCCGAGGGACGCGTCTGGGCCCTGTCTTTTTCGTCGCCAATTACCCCGGACTCCTAGCGTCCGTGTCTTCTCTGCACTTGCTTTAATTAGCGCCTTAATAGCTCCGCTTCACAGAGCTGGTCCGGGAGAGAGCTTTCTCCCCAAGCTGCCAAATGGCCGCGAGCAGGAGGTGATTAAATTCAGTCTGAAACGTGCTTCTCCGGAGCGCGGCGTGCTCCCCAGGACCCGGGCCGATAACTCCCTGCCGGGGGGCGCGCTCCATGGTCGCCGCCTCCGAGGAAGCGGCCTGGCCTCCATCCGAGGCCACTGTCTCCGAGCGCAGTTGACTCAGATCCATGTCCATAATGAGGGTATTGACTCCCCGTTATGCTGGATGGGGCAGGAAAAGGTTTGTGCAGAGAGGATTGTTTTATTAGCCTTGCACCAGGATGGGGGAAAACCCCCGCCGTTTCAACGTTTTATTAGCCCTTCACGTTGTAATTATGGACGGGCTCCCTGGGATACACTTTGCTTAGAGGTTTAACCTTTTTCATCGTCATGTACAGTGATTTGATTTTAGGCACGCTGTGTTGATAGCGAATGATTAAAACAAGGGGAAAACCTCATTTCAGTGCACCTCACGGGATCTGATGTAGTCACTTCCATAATAGTGTTAAGAAACTCGGCGTCAGTGGAAATGTGGTGATTCATTCTTCTAAAGCTGGGTAGGTTTTATTTTATTTTTGGAGTATTTAACGTCTCTGACGTTAGGATGTGTGTTACAATAAATGTGACAAGAAATCGCCTTTGCTCTTTTTCCTTTTTGTTTTTTTTTTTTTTGAGGGCATAAAACAATGGCGCCCCTAGCCAGCAGTGCCGTCTTACATAAAGTACAGAGTTTTCTGTTAATACCTGTCTTTCCACAAAGCACAACACGCATGAGCACTGCATTACTTTTGTAATTAAAAAAAAAAATGAGTCTGCCTAACTTCAGATGAAGGGGAGGGGTTAAGTATGGCTCATAGAATTTTTAAAAAAAATTTCAAAGATGTTTTTATTTTACCAAGATAAACCCACGTACACCTTCACACACTGAAACCTATTTTTTGAAGTTACTGTTTCATAAGACGGGAAAAGAGTGAGAATGATTTCCCAGATTTTAGAGGGACATATTGCTTATAATAAAGTGAATTTTATGAATATGTAATATATATATTTTTTTAAGATTTTATTTATTTTAGAGAGGGAAGGGAGGAAGATAGAGAGAGAAACATCAATGTGCGGTTGCTGGGGGTCATGGCCTGCAACCCAGGCATGTACCCTGGCTGGGAATCAATCCTGGGACACTTTGGTTCCCAGCCCATGCTCAATCCACTGAGCTACACCAGCCAGGGCTGAATATGTAATATATATTCGTACATGTAAATATGTATATGGAAAACGTAAAATGTGGAATATTATCATTAGGCTATATTCAATCTCCATATGCTGTTGACACTACACTTCCTTTGTAATTTTTTGGTGTGCTTTATTAGCCAAAGGAAAAACATAGTGAAAAAGACTCAGCATCATGGATCTATCTGAACTCGTGCGATCGTTATTCCCTCACTGACGGGTACAGAGCGAGCGTCTGGTCCTCCCCTCAGACCCTCAGAGCTTCAGGAAAAGGCTCATTCTTATGAATTCATGGTAAATGACACGTCTGTTCTTCCTGACGTGTCATGATAAAATGACAGCCTGTTCAATCACAAGAAAAAAAAATGCAAAGAAAAGCGTGACTATTATGTGTTAGTATTTAGAATGTAGCCCAGAGGATACTTCCATGGGAACACACACACACACACACACACACACACACACACACGAGTCTATCATCTATCATCCTCTTCCTTGGGGCGGGGGGCATTACAGAATCTGCTGAGACTTACTACCCTCCCGTACCTGAGTGTCCCTATGATGGAAGAAGTCCCCTTGGCACAGCCATTGCACACTTATCAGTCAGGACAGGGTCCTGGACGGAACACTGTCAGCTGCACTGCAGAGCTTCCCGGCATGGGTCTGCCTGCCCCCCACACCCCCGCCAGGGCCCTTCACGGCAAAACCCCAGACCCCTCTCGCCCGCAGCCCTCAGGGCCTTCTGTCTTTGTAAATCAGAGACAGTTCCTTAGTCATTCGAAGTAGTACAAATAATGACCATCTATTTGCAGGAAACCTTTCAGTTTAATTGCATTGTTGGCAAGAATGTGCAAAAGGGACACCGTGTTCCTTTCGGGGCATCGTTTCATGAGGTAGGAGGTCAGCTTGTCCCCTGATGCCGGTGATGTCAGCTTTGCCCAGGGTGCTCGGTGTCAGCTTTGTCCAGGGCCAAGCTGGCGCTTTCTCTTTGTGAGTCATAAGTCGAGTGTGGGGTGATTTCATATGCGCTTTTACTCCTCAAAATGTTACCTGCCTTTTTGCCATCTATTGAGGATTCTTGCCTTAATTGTTATTAGGGTGATGGACAGATTGTGATTTTCTAGTTACATTATTCCTCCCACATTTACTCCTATACTTGTTAGTTTTTTTTTTACTGTAAGGAAGAGGCTCGCATTCACTCTATGGCAAGTGCCAGCCCCCTGTCTACCAGGTAAATTAAGTCACTCATCACGTGTAGAAACCTGGGTCTTCCCTTATAGGGTGCTCTGTCACAGATGCGGCTCATGGTAACACATTCAGACTGGCTCCTGCACCACTGGGGCACGTGTCCATTCATCTGTTCTTCACTGTTTGGCTCCGTGTGTTCTAGAATCACCTTGTATGCTCCCATCCTAGCTGAAATGGGTCGTTTCCTTGCGGTTCTTTTGGCGGAAACGGAATTAGGATACCAAGACCAGGGCTCTGGATGGATTATTTCTACATCACTGTGATTGTTTCTAGGCCTTTTAAAAAGCTGAGAAATCTAGAAAATAGATATATGTCTATTCATAGACAGAAACATTTAGCTGTGTATTTATGTGTTCACACAACATACAACCACAATATTATACTGACAGATATTGAAAACTATGAATTCATATTGATATTTCTAATTCCAATTAAATAAAATAAAGTCTATTACAGAATCCTACATAGTCATATTCGTAACTCCCTTTTTTAAAAGACAGGAGGAAACTTGCTCTTAGTAACAACAATATATTTACTTACTTGCTTAATCTCAGAATACACAGGGAAGTCGTTTTAGGATTGGTAATCCTTGCCTCTGCAAAATTAATGTACAGGCAGTATTTTTTTAAATGTATTTATCTTTTGAAATTGTAACAAAATTACTCTTTCAGGGAATGCAGAATGTGTAACATAGAAGAAAACTTTAAGTTCCTTGAGGGAAGCAATAACTTCTTAAATAATTTTTATTCCCCAAATATGTAGTCAGAATGTTATATAATTAACAGAATTTGTAGATTCAAGGTTCTGTTTTTGCAGCATAAACCTGTTTTCACTGTGGAAGCTTGTAAGATGTAGAGCATCAACCCTGAGGGCTGTAGGGGTCAGGCGGTGAGGCTGATCCCTTTGGGAAGGGGCTCTGCGTGGCTCACTCCGAGTTGCCTTATGTGGATGGCCCAGGCTTGGCTGTCAGTCTGTTCTCAGAGATGCCCACCCCTCTGGGGCCGATTAGGAGTGTCTAACACACAAGATACTGAGGGTTGCAGTGCAGTTTCAAATCTTCCCCTTTGCACAGCATCCTGATAGAAGTGTCAAGTATTCTCACATTAATATAGCCATTTGTGCATTTGTGCTTGGAGATGGGACTAAAAGGACTATTATTGCATCTTATCCTTCTTTGTATATATTGAAATATAATCTCTTTTTTTTTGTTTCTTTAACTCTAGCATTCCTCCCAGTAACAGCTGTTTTCAGACTGATTCTTCAATAGAAAGGCTAGATGGACTCTGACCGTGTGGCTAGACAGGTCCACTCTTCTCGTCTTAGTGAATTTGGCTTATTTCAATGAGACTTCAAAAGGACAAACCTGTGCTATTTTTTATTTCATCTGTGATGGTCTTCCTTTCATTAGATTTCCTATTTGGGCACCAAAAAGATACATACAGCATACATATGGAATGGGAGAAATAGAAACTTCAGAGTTCTAATATAATTTTTTCCCTTTTACTTACTTATCAGCTGCTACATATACACCATCCCACAGACTGATTTTAAAAAACAAACTGTTTCTAGCTCAAAGACTGGTTTGAACTGTAATTATTACCCTTATATAATTCTGAAATGCTTGATTCTTTATCTTAGACATATTAACGCTATGCAGTGGCCGAAATCCATAGGCAAATTAATATGATCAGCAATCACTATTGAGTAGCTGATTTTTTTTTTATTTGTGAGTATGTGTTGACATCCAAATTAAGCAGAAAATAGCATTTTGTGTACTATTGAAAAACAGTCTATTAAAACTGGTTGATCTCTACTCACTGTCATCATACATTTCCTTCTCTTCAGAGCTTCCCATCCTCCTAGTCAGCACATGACAGCATTCCTCTGAGAAGCCCAGTGACCAGAGGTGTGCCCCCTGCCCTACACTTCTATCAGCTGTTCGTGTCTTTGCCTGCACACCCTCTGTTTTCCCTGTTCCTCCAGGTCAACCATCCTTGCCTCTTTCTAGGGCTGATTCCTACACCTGGGCTCTGGACCCCATGCCTTTGAACCTATTTAGCAGAGGTCTAGCACTTCTTACCTCATTCTCATGCACTGTGGCTTCTTATTCTAATTTCTACCACCTCACAGCACATAAATACACTGCAATTTCTTCCATCGTGAAAAGAAAAAGACATTCTCTCCCCAAACATCTTTCCCTGGTTATCCACTTTTCTGTCCCATTTTTTGGTGTGCTTTGCTGAACGGCAAACTTTCTTTAAAACATTGTTTATATTTTCTGTCCCCAGCACCTATGTCCTTTGTGTCTTGTGAATTCTCTTCATTTTGGCCTCTGCTTTATATTGGATGGGCCTGAGTCCAGGCCATGTGCCCATCAGAGTGGCCAGGTGTGGTCCAGATGAGATCCAGCCCACACACTGAGTTATTATTCATAAAACATCCTGGACGGTGTCCGACACATTGTACTTGACATATAAGTATCTGTCTAATAAAAGTATCAAAAAAGAGACAATAAGATAAATATGCTCACCATGTTAAAAGAAAAGGAAACAAATAAAGACAAGATTCAAAAGTGCACAAAGTAGATATTAGAATTTACTTACGTCTACAGACTTGGGGAAAAAAAAGACATAGGCCTAACTGCAAATTCAGTGATTGAATTAAAGTGGTTTAGAAAATGGAATTACGGAGTAGCCAATTGGAAGACGGAACTGAAGAACCCACCTAAAATGCGCAACCCGTACATTTGTAGATTTATCACCTCTTTTGGCAAATGACAACAAACTGTCTTGTATCTTGATAATTATAAGAGAAAAATAAGTACCTTGAGAAACAGATGTCATTTTAAAGTTTGTGCAAAGGGAGGTTGGACCTGCCCGGACGGGGGAGCGTGGAGCCTGTTCATTAACGTGCCCACAGACGTCACCTGCGGCGTGTCTAGGTGAATGGCAGACCCACCTGATTAAAAGTATTGCCAGGGTCTCCTTCTTAGCCAGCCCCACTCTGCTCAAGATGAAGACCCAACAGGCAAAACACCACTGGAGAGGTGAGAGTTGGAGGTGTGTGCTGGAGCACCAGTGGGGGGAAACACGGGTGGGGAAATCAGTCGCCGCACATGAGCATTAAAAACATACAGACGGTGGCCCCAAATTTTCTTCCTGTTACATAAAATGACCATTTTAGAAGTGAGAATTATAAACAAAAAAAAGGCCCTTTGTTTTGAGAAGCATCCAGTTAGTGACAATACTGTGTTTTCCCCTCACGTAGCATTGTTTTTCCCTAGCCATGAAAACCTGACTGCGTGCTTGATCTGTAAATGCAACTATTTTACTGTCAAAGGGAAGCAAATGTGCTGCAGCTCGCAGAAACAGGACACAGAAACAGCAGCCTCACTCTTCAGGGACCTTGCACTCGGCCAGGTTCTCGTGGGCTAACAGAACATTAAAATGGGCTGTGCTAACTCTGACAGTCGCCTTTCCAACCCGGTCCCTCAGGTGTGACTGGGACGTGGGGAGCTTGGGGAAGGTGTGGACGGGAAGAGCAAATGTCCCGGCCATGGCATTAATACACACAGCATACATTATGTGGGTGTTTATAGTCCCATGCTAGTGAATTGTATGCAACTGAAAAAAAATGGTATCCCCATTTACAAAGCCACACCCGTCCCCCGATGCACACTGAGACGCAAGGTGCCACAGATCAACAAAATAACCGAAAGGCTCCTAGATATTAGAATTTACCTCCATTCTTGTAATTTATGCCACTCGACTCTCTGAGATATATTTTAATAATTCCCTTTAGTTCACGTTCCTTTCCCACTCATCGGGAGATCATTGTGTTGAGCCCTGGAGTGAGGCCGTTCATATAAAATGGTACAGTCGTGCTTGTCATATGTGAGTTTCATTGATGAGTGAAGAAAGGGAGAACAAGGCCTGCGTCGCCTGAAGATAATTAAGGGAGTTCCAGAGAACCACGTCAGGGTACACAGCATGCGGAGTGATGGAGACGTGACCGTTGAGACTGATGTTCAAGGAAGGGCATTCGCTTGAACGCGATTAGGTGTCGCCTGCACTCAGGGCGGTTTTCCCGTAACGCTAAGCACCATCCTGTGCTTCTGACGAGGTTGCTGCTACCCTAGGGATCATGTTCCTCGAAATGTCACTGGTGTTATAGGCTCGCTCTTAATGGTCTAAATGAGAACGCAGGAGAAATCGAAATTGGCATATTTACTCCCTAAGTACTTGCTGCCTGTCAGATAGTTTCCAGGCGCATTGCCACCTCTGGAGAGGAAAAATAAAATAATAATGTCCTGTCCTCAAGTGATCTGTGTGGACATAAAAACCAAAATGGCTTTCTTTTTTTTTTTCTTTTAGTCCCTAAATAGGTTAAGTCCTTAAAGCGAGACAGTAAACACGTTCCACGTGCCAACGGGGCAACTGTGCTTCCCGCCACGTTTACTGCCCAAGTGCGAGTCGGCAGAGGTTCCTCTCTCAGCTGCCACTCACTTGATGCTAACCTATCAGACAGCCCGGCTGGAAGGGGCGGGCCTTAGCTTCTCATTGCAGTTGCTTCCACGACGTCGAATTACCTCCCTCTTTCCAAGCGTTTCCTTGAAGACGCCGGAATCTTTCATCCCATCACTTCAGCACGTGTACAGGATGAATTGGGCATCGCCCACCCCTCACCCCCCCTCCCAAACACACCACCACCAGGTGCCCATCACTGACATTCCCCAAATTGATGCCATCGTGTGCGTTTCCATCACTGAGGGGACTTGGCTCTTGGTGCATAAAACATTTGATTGAAGTGCATGAGAATGACACAAGTGACCTGTGATATACCAGGGAGGTTCCTGAGTCCGGCTTCTATGTACGTTGTAATATCTCCGTTGTTTATTGTTTGAGCACTTCCTTCTTCTGATACTACAAGGTCTTCGGGGCTCATCTGTGCATTCAGTGCTCCAGTCCTGGAGTCCACCGTTTCTCACAGGGTTGCTGATTCCTTGTGTCGGAGAATGGTGTCGCCACACCAGGCACGAACGTTGGTTAGTTTTGGTTTATTTTTCTCCATCCATTGACTTCTCATCATCTAAATCCTTATATGCATAGTGTGTTTCTTACACACGGGATATAGATGAATCTTGCTGTTGTATGTGATCTTGCTATCTCTATATTTTAGCTTGTTTGTTTAGAACACTTGTATTTAAAATGATTGATAAAGTTGGCTTAAGGGCAGAAAATAGTTTTTCCTCATCTCCTGTGTTCTTATTTTAAGTGAGTTTTTAATGATTCCGTTTAATCTCTTCTATAGTTTTATTCTATGTACCTCTTTTCAAATCTTTTAAAATTGTTGTTACAGGACTGCAATTTATATCTTTAATCTGAGAACCACTTCATGACATTGTGTATGACCTCGCAAGCAGTGAAAGGACGCCACGGCCGTGCCTCCCAGCCCCCCTTTCCCGCCCCTGCTGCACGGGGAGCATACATCTCAGTTGGCACGTGCTCAGGAGACGGTCTTACGGAGGGTGCTGTTCCAGCTCCATGTTACAGGACGACCACTCCTCTGCACCCTCCTTCTGTCATGCGGTCAAGAAAACTGGTTGACAGTGTTTTTGCCAGCTTCTTTTTGTTGTTCTGTGAGTGACAGGGACATATTTGCAGTGCTCCGTGTCTTCAGGCTGACACTGGAACTCGGGTCTTAATTTTTGTGTCACGTCTAAGGCATCAATCATGCCCTCTCCCCGTGGGTTTGGTCACCAGAGAGCCTTGTGACTCTCCAACCTTGATCTCTTCTGTCTTCTCCTCTGACATTCGGATTGGCTGCTCTTTCTCTCCTTTTGGATATCCCAAGGACACCACGGGTGTACTGTGTCTCAAAGTAGAACCCATGTCCTCCATGTCCTCCATAGCTCTTCTTTTTTTTTAAAGATTTTATTTATTTATTTTTAGAGGGAGAAGGGAGGGAGATAGAGAAACATCAATGTGCACTTGCTGGGGGTCATGGCCTGCAACCCAGGCATGTGCCCTGACTGGGAATCGAACCTGCGACACTTTGGTTCATAGCCCGCGCTCAATCCACTGAGCTACGCCAGCCAGGGCTACAGCTCTTCTTAAAATCTCCCCTATCTCAGGTCGTGGTCTCTCCAGACACGCAACCTGCACATCCCTGGACTCTGTGGTCTGCTCCCCCACGTGTGATCCTTCATCAAGGACCTCGGAACACTTCTCTTTTGACCCACCACCCACATTATCATTGCTCTGCTTAAGGGCTGTTTCTCGGCTCTCTCACTTGATCAAATTTCAGACTCTGCCTCTTCATGTCTTAAAACGTGAAGCCTTTTTCCCATCTACAACGCAAACCTTCGCATGCCACCACCAAACACCCCTGAGCTTTTGAGAGTATTATTTCCCTGGCTTAGAACTCCCTCACCCTTTGAAAGTAGAAATGTCCTTTCTAATAAGTCCCTAAGTGGCTCCAAGTCATTCTCCAACATTCTCCTAGATTCGTTTTCCTCCAGGAATACCATGCAGAACTCCACAGCTAAGGTGCGGTCTGATGACCCTCGGAACGTCGGGCTTCTCCCCCGCTCACGGCCGGGCTGTGTTGCTTCAGAGCATCTCTCCTAGGTCCTTCTCCTAATGATCCGCCCGCCCCCCCTCAGGTCAAGCAGCTGTGATGTTCGTCTTTGTATCTCCGGCATTTGAGTGGATGTTTTTTGTTTTAATATGAAGTTGGAGTGAACAGGACAAAAAAGACAGTTGTTTCTACTGAGTACCAACATTATTTTTCCAAAGAATATGACAGTTTTTCCCCCCACTGGAGTTCACAAAAGTGTGATCACTGGAATTAGTGGTTTTCGTCTGGGGCTTTTTCAGTTTTCCACTTTTTTAAGGCTTACTTGTTCCAACATAGAATGGCCTGTCTGGGCAAAGACAGTTAATTTTTTTTCTCATTTCCACATTTCTAACACACAGTGGGATGCCATCTGCCACTCTGATCACCTAAGACCAGTGACAGGTGAGGCCGTGCACTTTGCCTGCGGCTCCAGCCGGACCTGCAGAGCTGGCCTCCACTTCCACCCTAATTATGCTGAGCTGGGTGCTGGGACCCATCCTGACAACTACTCCCTGGGAGCTAGGGGGTCAGAGTTGGTTCACGGGCCAGGCCGTTGCCTAACACAGACATGTAGCAGCCTTCCCAGGAGTGGGGATCTTGCCATACTTCTCACGGTTAAAAGATTTCACAGTCACTTAATTTTCCTCGCAGCCTCATACATTGCCATTAAAGACGCGTGAATAACCTATTTAGACTTAAATCTCAGAAATGATTTTGGATTGTTAAAGAACTTCCTGATACGGCATGATGCTATTCAAATGATATCAGTAAGAGTCCACTTAAGAGGAGAGGATGAAGAGTTTAAGCATCCTCTTGGGGAGTCTGGAAGTGAAGCTGAACTCTCCAAGCTGCCCTCTGACAGGTATCCAGGGCCAGAGATGTTTTTTTTTTTAAGATTTTATTTATTTTTAGAGAGGGAAGGGAGGGAGAAAGAAAGAGAAACATCAATGTGCAGTTGCTGGGGGCCGTGGCCTGCAACCCAGGCATGTGCCCTGACTGGGAATCGAACCTGCGACACTTTGGTTCCCAGCCTTTGCCCAAGCCACTGAGCTATGCCACCTGGGCAGAGATGTTTTTAGGACTAAAACAAACAACAAGAAAAAGAAACACTTTCGTTAATTTTTTTGAAATATTCACTAATATAGTGTTGCTGAGAAAATTATAATTACCCATCACTGTGCTTACAAGTTAGATCATTATATATAGTAATCTTACTGGGTTTTTAATTCGGATTGTAATCATGTTCCACTACTTTCATCATTAAAAGTCATTTGTGTTCTAAGCCCTGGCTGGCGTCGCTCAGTGGATTGAGCACAGGCTGGGAACCAAAGTGTCCCAGGTTCGATTCCCAGCCAGGGTACATGCCTGGGTTGCAGGCCATGACCCCAGCAACCGCACATTGAAGTTTCTCTCTCTTTCTCCCTCCCTTCCCTCTCTAAAAATAAATAAATAAATAAATCTTTAAAAAAAAGTCATTTGTGTTCTAAAAGAACGAGAGGAAAAATCAGTGAGTCGGGTCCTGGGGAGGCGCCACTGTGAAGGCGTCAGGATCCGCGCGCCGCCGCGGGAACACATACCTCCTCCCTCCAGCCTCTGTGGCTTCTTGGGCGGAAACCACCGGCTCCGGGTTTACCTGCGGAGTCCTGCGTCCTGCGTGCCGCGCGCGCCGGGCACAAATGCCATCAGTCACTTCTCCCCGCCCGGAGGCTGGACCTCAGCGCCAGGGACTGATGGGCGAACGCGCCGCTCTGCCCGCCTGGTTCTCTGCTCGCCTGGTTCTCTGCTGTGTCTTGTGATGAATGTTCCTAAAGCGAACAGAAATTAAAAACGGGCCCACCACGCGCAAGTGGCTGCCCTTTCCCCGCACATAAGCAAGAAACCACCGAGGTCTGGCAGGCGACCAAAAAAAAAAAAAATGCAGTCAGAAGGGGCATGTGCACAGAGATTACCTGGAAGGTGTTGCAGGCATCCTGTTTGAAAATCAGTTCCATACACGGGAGTGGGAGCTCTGAGCAGTGTGCGGGGGAAATTAAACAGTCACGTCCGGCTCAAGGACTCCTTTGCTGGATGACACTGTTTTATCTGATGCTCGAGGGGAAGGGGAATATGAAACTGGTTTCTGATTCAGTCAACTGAGTCACTATTTTAAAATCTCCGGCACAGTGCATCTCCTACCTGGCCTGAGATCTTGTGATAGACTCGTTAGGTTCTGGGTTGCCATGGCAACAAGTCATTATTTCCGAAAGTAATTTGACACATCTCAAGATTTTGGCCCTTCTGTATGCCTATATGGTGCTACAAAGAAAAAGTGTTAGTTGACTTTAGAACTATTTCTAGTAGAGGCAGCAAGGGAAAATGACAATATTTTCCTTCCAAACTGCTAGCCCCGGAGAAAGCTTAATTGAGATTTTTAGGAAAAGTTGTCTATTGGGGCATACATCATACTGAGGCCACATTTATTTTTTAATCTTGCAGGCTCTGTAGGAAAATATACCTGTGATGGATTGTATTTTTCTCAGTTACAGCTCTACCCAATTAAATGTAAACCGTAAACTCATTTAAGACTTCATCTTAGGGTTATAATGACAAATCATGTCACTGGCCATTTACTGTGTGACAATTCAGCTGCAGAGTTTTGCCCACACTGCCTCATCTGATAATCCCTTTACCTTAATGGTTTACAGGTAAAGGTTAGAATACCTGTTATGTAAGGAATCATTTTGATCATACACTCGTGGGTGCACTTGGGGATGATGTAACAGTGACCAAGGCACCAAGGACATCTGCCATTTTCTTAAGCTCTGGAAGTGAAATCATTCACTAAAATACACTGGGGCATCCAATGATTAACTCACTAATCCACCATGTGTAAGGCATTAGACTAGATACTTTTCCTATAATATTAATTAAATTTCATCCATAACTCTGTGAGGCTGGTGGTGTCCTATCTATTGCCTAAGTGTGTATAATTAGATTCAGCACATTAAATAAAGTTTTTATTGTTAATATGAGAGAGCTAGCATTTTAATAGGGTTTTTTTGTGATTGAAGTGTGGGGATGGTTGCCATGGTGACGTGTGGTCCATACATCCGTTTATTTACTCTGATTACTTATGTTGTCACCTCATGAGTCTGAGAGAATGGGACCCTAGGCAGGTACGTTTTGCTGAGTGGAGAAAGAAATAGGAAAGTTTGAAGAAAAACGGGGAGAATTCTGAGCAGGGTGCTCTAGTGGGGGTTGGTACTGGTCACCAGTCACCAGAGAGTCATCGCCCCTAACGGGGGCAAAGGGAGATGAGGGAGGAGGCGTCTGCCGTGGACTGGCATTATTTCTAACCCAGAACAACGTTGACCTCTTCACCGTTTACCAAGAATAAGAACAACCATTGCAAAGGACTACGTCTACTTTTGCAAGACATGTATGGCCTAAGTGAAATGTATATTTAAAATTTTTGTAGCACAGACATCCCTATGCGATTAACCTAACAAGTCATCACATTATTAAGAAGAACCACCTTTGTACCGCAGGTGAGCTTCTTCTCCTGCCAGATTGCAAAGCTTTATGAGGTCAGGGCTAGGTCAGCATCCGCCTGTACGCTGCTGCGTGTGCTGGGTGCATCACGGAGGCTCAGTGACTCAGAGCATTGAGTGAACTGGCACATGTGTTTGGTCCTTTCCCAGGTGGTCAGATGCATTTCAGCCACAAAAGAAGAGGAACAAACCCGTGACACTGGGTTTACTTGTCTATCTCCCATCACGTGCGTCATATTCTTGGGCCCTTCTCGCCCACTGCGTTGCGAGCTTCTTCAAGGAAGCTGTGGGGCTTATTCCTTATTCCATCACAGGCAGGCAACTCACTGCCAGCTGCTAACTACTGATGGGATGGATTGATAAATAAGTAATTTCATTTTGTCTTACGTGGTTTGAAAAAGAAGGCACATAATTTAAATGGAAGAAACTATTTTGATCCCATATCGTGATCCCGTATCACGATTTTGTTCTTGGTTTAATAGAGCGGTAAATACCACGAGGCAGAAGGGAACAACGTGAATCAGAGACTGACGAAGTTGAAAAATATACCCGTTCATAGTTACATATTGCAGATTTCTCTGTCAGCTCTTCGATACAGGGAACCTGCAAAATATATACTTTATTCAATAAAAATAGAAACAAAATGCAAAGGCCCAGGAAGTCTACCTAACAAATGAGTAATCAATCCCGGAATGAGTACAAATCAGATATTTTTTTGCCATTCCTTTGTAAATCTACAACATATTTGAAATTATTTACCGTGACTTTAATCTTCTTTAAACTATAGTCTATCACCTGTCAGTCTATGTAGCTGTCAATCACCTCTACACAAACAGCGCACATATGTTCCTGGTATCACAGCGGGTCTGCAATGTCATGTTTTCCAGACTCTAATAGGTGAAGCATGGGTGGCATTTCTAGATGTGTCTCACTTTCTATGTCCTCAGGGGGAACATGTATATTTTATATCTTGGTTGTTATTTTAGTTTTTGTTGAAAATTATATATATGTTTTTGACATTTTAATGGCATATTTGTCATTGGGGTTGTGGTGGCTAGTAATGCATAACACATAATGCTACATGTGTAGGAAATTCGTACAATGGACAAATACGTAAAAATTTGAGAAAGCACTCATAAACATTGGTGGTCTTAGAACACACAAACCTTGCAGTGACAAACATAGATTTAACTTCCTGTTTCACTGTAGGTATAAATCTTTATTACAAAGGACAAACTGCAAAGAAAAAGGTGTGCTCCTGAGACCGTCTTCCTCAAGGTGGCTTCAGTATCAAAATAGCAATTTAATGGAAAATAAGTGGAAACTGAACCTGCGGACGGAAAATAGTGGGTGGGGGTGGTAAACACAGCAGGCGCTAGTGCACTTTCTGGCTGGTTGGTACCCGTTCACGGATACGTTAATAGGTAGAAAAGATGGCAGGGAATGGTCGTGTTGGTGAAGAATGGAATATTAATCTAGAATAGTCCTCTCCTGTCTGCAGGGGAATCTCACGAATAGGCAGCAAGGGCCCATTGCATGTAGTCAGCATTCTACCTGGAACTCAAGTCTGTTCCCTGAGTGCACACACACGTCTGGGCCGGGCACGCGGGGAGACGGCGGTGGGGCACTTCGGGGGGGGGGGGGATGCGCTCAGGGGACGGGGGAGCTGCCCCGCCAGAGCTGGGAGTGAACTGTACTTTACAGAAGTTGCATGTTCGTGTTTTCCAAACACAGAGAGTTCCTGGACAGAGCACTAAGAAGCGTTGACCGAGTGGCTTCCGGTACGAATCTTTCCCTAACTTTTCTGAGAAGTGCCACGCGAGACATCAAACCCCCTCCGCTAAAATGACGCGACTCTTCAAAGGGCTTTGTCTTCCCATCTGTGCTGCCGGCCGGACGCGCTCCTCTGAATACTGAACAACAGGTGCGGCCGCAGCCTCAGCAGACAGAGCCAACCGGCCGGCTGCCATGGCTGCGGAGACGCGTTTTGCAGGGCCACAATTAGATTGCTCCTGCAATTACATTTCCCATATGCCAGACCCGCTGAACAAATACTCTGATGTATCCATAATCAATGTTCTGTTAAGATGTCAACAACAAAATTTGTATTGTAACAACTCACTTCCTACCCAGGAATAGCCCCTGCCAGCCTGGGCTTTGTGGAGAAGCTGTGTGTGTGTGTGTGTGTGTGTGTGTGTGTGCTGGGGGCTGATCTGCGATGGAGAACATCAGTAATTCGATACATATCCAGGTGGATATTCCCAGGGACACAGCCATTACTTCAGAAAGTGTTTTGCTCCAATTATGCGTCATATCAACTTTATTTTTAGGTGAATTAGCAGCTTCCCAAAGTCTCCCAGAGGCTTAGTGAGTGGGACTTTAAAATGAATCTGGGCTCGGGGGTGTCATTCTAAACACAAACCAGGGACTGCTTAGAAGTCGGTGGGGGCCCCGGGGGCCGTGGGGCTGCGGGGCTGCGGGGTCCATGGGGCTGCAGGGGCCTCCAAAGGCGGTTCTTCTAGCATGGCAGCTTTGCCGCCGTGCCTCTGCCCCTCTGCTACCCCTTTCCCCACAGACGCCAGGGTATGAATGCTCCCCGCATGCGGGGTTGCTTCCGACACGGCTGTCCCAGAGAAGCCGGAGGGTGGCCTGTTTATCCCATGGGGCAAGTCCTCGGACATTCTGGAAGGATTTCACTGCCCATGGTCACTGGGGCCGCTGCTGTGGGAAGCCAGGGCAGTGATGTCTAGATCTGAGATGACCCCAAACATGACCTCCAGGTCCTATAAGAAGAGGGACATGCAGAAACACCACTGGCTTCTTATTTAGTTGGAATATGTAGGGATGATGATAATATCAACTAACATTTCTTGAGGCTTACCATCCACCCATTCAAAAATGTATTTATCGAGCATCAAGCACTTGCCAAATTCCGTTGTACTCGGCGCTGTCAATTCAGGGGGGAACAAACCAAAGGGAACCTCTGCCCTCATGGAGTTCCCGTTCCGTGGAGAGGTGACAGGCGGCGGGTGCACGCTTGAGCACCGCGTGGGGCGCGAACGCGTCAGTGCCAATGGGAGTCTCCGTTACTGTTGATTCCCCCCGTGTCTCCGTCTTGAGCACAATGGTTAGACTTGGAGCTGCAGCCCCTCATTGACAGATAAGGTTTCGTGGTCTCTTGGAAGAGTTGTTACTGACTTTCCTGAGATACCGTGGGTGCCCTGCAGAGCTCCAGGCGGGACTGTGGGGGACAGAGATAGGAGACGTGCGGCAGACCTCAGGCTGGCTGAGCTGCACCGGCGTAGCCGGGGCACATCCCTGCGCATCCAGCAAATTAATTTTCTTCCCTACCAGCCACACGTAGCTGCTCCATGGTGGCAGCTCCAAACTGCTCAGTGAAGCGGTTTCGAACTCCTTCTCGTTTGCCAGATTGTACCGCAGATGATTGAAATCTCAGAGAGCAGTGTCTTCCTTGGAGCCGTGCGTGACTGCTGTGCGGTTCAGGCGGTGGCGGACGGAGAAAGTAATCCCTTTCCTGACTGCAGCATCCCCTTCTTATTTGTTTCTCCCGGACCGGGGCGGCGGTGGGCGAGTCAGTAAGACCTGGACCCGGGCTTAGACACGGCTGATCTTCAGAGACCGAGCCGCCGTCAGGAACGCCCACCTCCGGTCTCCCGGTTACACGGGAAGCACAGTCCTCGGTGTGTTCAGCCTCTTCTGTGTTAGTGCTTCCCTTATTGGCAGCTCTTTCTGACGCCCTGCACTCTCGGTAGCCTTTCTCGGTGTTTCAGCGTGGCAAGCGGGGAATACATGTGCGAGGATTCTTGTGGTTTTTTTCTTTTGCCCACTTTCTCTGTGTGAGCATGGGCGAGGACCTGTGGTTTCTCGAGCCTGGGCCACTGTCCTGTTTTCCCCTGGGTGGCTGGACTGTGTAGACCTGTCAGGACTGGTGAGCGAAGCCGGGCTCTGGGTGCGAGCATCTAGGCCTCCCCCCACCCCCCAACCCCCCGGGTGAGCTGACAACTCCATAGAAGCCCCTTCCTTCGCTGGGGTGGGGACCCCAGGGCGAGGGTGTCTGGAGTCTCCCTACCAGCTCCAGTAAGTCGTTTGGTGAACTTTCAGGATGCAGAAGCTTATCAACGAGTTTCTAGATTTCTCTCCGAGGGCATCTGTTCTTGCATCTTTGCTGAATTCTTGTGTTTTTCTGGGTAAGGAGGGTTCAGGTTTTTTTACTGCATCAAATCGGGGATGTCCCTCTTACGGGAAAGTACTTCTAGTTCAACTTAAAAGTGTGTCGAATGACAACCAGATGAGCTTAAGAAACGGGATTTGCTTTGTGCAAGACTTTTCAGTAGAGCCATGGTTTTACCCCTGACCTCCTGACAGCGGAAGGATTGCTTCCCGTTCGTACCGTGACGTCACTGCAAGGTTCTTTCCATGTCATGGCTTCGGTGCCATTGCCTGTAGTGTAGTTTCTGTCCCTTAAATGTCTCTTCGGTGGGACTGGACATTCTCTTCCTGTTTTCACAAATCATTATGTGAGACATGGGTTCAGTGCCAGGGCTGCGAATATCATTTATAAAATATTCTTAGGCATCTCAAAAATATTCAAATAAACCCCCCTTTTACAGGTGCAAATGTATTTAATCAAATAATAGTGCCAGTCACCCTCCCTCAAAAAAAATACACACACACATAGGGCCCAGACCCTGGCAGCTTGAAATCCAGAGAGACTCAGCATCATGGCTGCTAATTGCTGCCACTGCAAATTGATGGCAGCCTTTTAAATCCCCTGACAGTGGTTATGCCGCTTCTGCGGAGACTGAACTCTGGGCAGCGTGCAGCAGATGCGATCGTCACCAGGCAGCTGCATGAGCTTCAAAGCTCTGAGATCTGGGACTCTTTCTCTCCATCATTATGTGTCTCGTTGCCAAAATAGATCAGGGAGCCTTCCATCTAAGGAACAATGGGATGGCCCCGTTTGTGTGAGCCTTAGCCCGTCTATCAAAACTTGAAGATGCATTCTCTTAGAAAAACCTTCTGATTCTCACAAAACATATGGCTTCATCATTATTATGAATTCCAGGCCTAAAATTATTTGACTTCTTTATCCTTGCTAAAATGGTAGGACTATGTAACATTCTGAGTTTTTATGCAAGACTTGATCCATTATTTAAATAGATGATCAGTTTTCAATGCTTTTAAGAAATAGACCAGGTATATCATACAGAATGTTTTAAACAAAAAAAATTATATAATGGAATTTATAAGGAACTTGCACTTAAGTAACCATTTTGAAATATGTGTGTGCATCCATGTGTATTTGTCTTTACATGCATGCATACACAAAATGTATGTGCATGCACGTGTGTCTATGCACATCCACACACATGCATATTTGCCCCCACACACATACATGTGTGCACATGCATACATATAATTAAAAAGGCACACAGAACTAAGCCAATGAGTGATAGGAAATTGGTATTTTCCCTGTGACATGTGCGGCTGAGACCCAGGAACCCAGCAGCACTTGCAGATCTTATTTGAGGTGTCAGACTACCTGTGGGGGGCCTGCAGAGAGAGAGGCTGTTGTCTGTTTCCACCCACAGAAGGGCTTTTTTTAGAACAACTCTGCCCACAAACAACTAAAAGCAAAAAAGCCCACGAAGACTTGTAGGATTAGTAAGGGGACAACAACGCTACCCACAGTGCTGGGGAGAAGGGAGGGCCCCAGGTCAAATGCGTGGTGAATGGAAAGAGATTTGACTCTGGGTGGTAAACACACAATCACAATGCAATGTACAGGTGACGTGTCACAGAATTGCACTCTTGAAACCAATATGATTTTATTAACCAATGTCACCCCAATACATTTAATTAAACAGAAAAGCCCCCCAAGGAGTCATTTCTCACTTCTATCGCATGCACAGCTCATATTCCAGTCTGTGTGGGTGTCAGCTTGGGTCTTCCTTCAAAATGACAAGACCCGGACACCTCTGATTGACACGACGCCTCTGTTGTCGTCTCTCTGGTCAGAGCTGACACCACGCCTCTCCTGGATCACTTGGAGTCGCCCCTCAGCGCTCGCCCCCGCTCAGATTCTTGTCGCCCACCCTATCCCCCGGGCTGTTTCAGCGCAGCTGGCAGAGACCGCCTTTCCAGGAAGAAACGACTGATTTGGGGAACAGCGATGAAATGATAGGGATGTCTGGAAACACAGTCGCAATCGGAGTTCCCACTTCTCACTGGCTTCGCTCAGCTACTCGCTCCTTTTCTCCGAGGACCCAGAGTCCTGGGTGCAGTGTGGGCTAACAGTCGAGTTGGTTCAGTGACGCCGTTGAGCCGAGTTTCCTTTGCGGGGATGGGAGGGGAGAAACATCTTGACGGGTAAATAGGTTAGAGTGAGATAATTAGAGCGATGGTTTGTGGAAGAATCAGGCCTCCAGCGGAATCTCAGTCTCCGTCCACCTGAGCCTCTAGCTTTAGCTCCCGTCTTCTTGTGGGACAGTGCGGACCGTGAGGCCGGTGTGCATGCCGTCCTTGTGGGGCCCGGGGCCTTCTGCCCTCCTGACGTGTTGCGCAGTCACCAACTTGGTACGAAGGAATGACCAGCAAGTCTGGGTTCACATGTTTGCGAGGTCTGTAGGTGCCTATAATCAGAATGCTCGGGGCTCTTATCTGAATTCCTACTAAGCATGAATGGCATAATTTATTGCCTCTCCTTAGGTAGATAACTTTAAGAAGTCAAATTTCTGCTGATGGAATATGATATTTAATACACTTTCCATGTAGGTTTTTAAAGGGAGCTAGGATATAAGTTTAAACAATTTTGTCAAGGGAACCATATCAAAACATGGAGTTAAGAAGTCCCATATATGCCTGTTTAGTGACCAGCACCAAAGTCTGTCTTACAATCTGGAAGCCTGACCTGTGTTACCATGGAGACCGTGGGCCATCTCACTTGGGCAGAGGAAAGAGCTATAGTGTCTCTGACGAGCAAAGTGAAAATGACCCTTGACTTCAGTATCAGCTCTTAAATGAGCACCGATATGATGGCTCGGAATTCTGCACTAAATTCCGTACACAGCGTTATTCTGACTGGGGTGGATATCAAAGGATGACATGGCCTAGTGGGCGTCTTCACTACAAGGGAGCCTTAGCGTGGCCTTGGAAGCTCCCCAGCATGGGTCTGATCCATCACGAATGGTCTCCCAAGTAGCTGGAATTGAGGCGTTGGACACTGTGGTCGTTCCTGTACAACCAAATGTTAGAGGAGAGTTCCGAGTGATTACAGAATTGACGCATGCGCCTCCTGAGTTGCACATCGAAGTTCCTTTTCTGACAGCCCAAACGTGCCGTTGACGCCTCTAGGGCAGAGCCTTCAGAATCAGGACGCTCCCAGGTCTTCTGGCACCTGTGGTGATCTCGGAATGCCACAATCCAGAGTCAACTTTTCCAGGTTGTGACGACAACTGCGTTGGTCTGGAAATTCTTTCGTGTTCTTTCAAGGTGGCTTATCTGTAGCTCTAACGAGTACAACGTGTACGAACAGACACCACAACAAACTGTTTTTCTAGATGCTTGGAATAGGTGGGTAATCCGAACAGATGAGGTTCCCCTTTAATGTGGAGAAACGGACAGGAAACCAGTGAGCAGGAAACCAGTCAGGTGACAGCAAATGTAGGCACCCCGATGAAAAGGAGCAATCAGGTGTGGGATGAGCAGATCAGCTGGCGTGGGACGGCTGATTAAGTTCATTGTCAGGGAAGTCCCTGAAGAGGCATGCGCACTCTGACCTGAAGAAATGACAAATCCTAGAATCCCAAGACAGGCCCAACCTTACTGGGTAATATCATAAGAAAAAGAAAAACAAAAACAGTGATCTTGAAGAAGACAGGAATAAAATTGGAGGCGTGGACTTGGGACGAGTCCCTGAAGGCATTGTCTGGGTGTGACAAGTTGAGACTTCTGGTAAGACTCACTGTGATGGCCTTGAAGGTTCTGATGGCAAACAAGGGGCTCGACCTGACCTGAGGTTTGCAAAGCGCCCTCTGGGGGTCGTTTGGAAAGTGCAAGGTGTAGACACCCGAGCAGCAACAGGTGGACGAGGTACGAAGTTCTCTCTGTGGTCCAAACGGCTTGGAATGAGGTGGAGCTGGTGAAGACTGCTCCGGTAGCTTTTGGAGGTTGTGTCTTCATTTTTAATAGTGGAATTCGATCAGGATGGGATGCCTGAGGAAGCAAACAACAGAAAAATTCCAATATTTTTTAGCTTAAGCAACATGATGGATGACAGTATAACTCACTAATATGTGGAAGTGTCTTTCCAGCAGCCTTAAAAGGTGTGTGTTTGTGAACCTTCCTGAGACTGCAGATATTTATGTCAAGAAAAGACCCTGAGGTGAAATGTGGCTCAATATGGGAAAGACACATGAGGATTCTCAGAGCTAATCACACCCCCCCAAGAAGATTATTGATGCATTTTTTTGCTCGTACTTTGGACCACCAGTGAAACACTCCTTCATGCATATTAAAACATAATTTACAAGAAATATTATGACTACAATGCAGTAAGGTTATAAAATAGTACCACCAGAGAAAAAAAGAACATCTCACCAAAGCCTCAACAAGAGAGCTCAGCTGAACCCGCCGCCAAAGCTGCTGGCAGGTGCCTGAAGGCAATTCGGGAGATGAAACAAAGATTCTTCCCTGGAAAACACTTCCAGAGGGGAGTGTTATCACCTGGGCACCCTGGCCGGAACTTACAGGCCATTTAGTGGGGAGGCCAGCAGTATGCATGGAGGTGGGCGCGACCCGGCCTCGGGGCCGGGCTTGCTCTCGGGGCCGTGGGAGGCAGGAGGCTGGCTTTCCTGGGTAAGTCTGAGCTCTGCGTTGCAAGCGGCCCCTCTGCTGGCTGCCTCCGTCGCTGACGCGTCCCCGCTTCTGGGACATGCCTGCGGCTGGGCGTTTGTTGTTCTGAGCTCTGCACAAAGGCCTCGTGCCCACGTTTAGGAAGGGATCTTCGGTTGACTGGTGCAGAATCGTTAAATACTACTCTTTCCACTGTCATTTAATGCCCATTACGCCTTACTTTTATATCATCAAATGCTAGACCCTTTTGTTCTAATTTTTTTTTTAAAGTAGCCTGGTAAGGTAATCTGATTATAATTCTTTTTTTTAAAGATTTTATTTATTTATTTTTCGAGAGGGAAGGGAGGGAGATAGAGATAGATAGATAGATAGAGAGAGAGAGAGAGAGAGAGACATCAATGTGCGGTTGCTGGGGGTTGTGGCCTGCAACCCAGGCATGTACCCTGGCTGGGAATTGAACCTGGGACACTTTGGTTCCCAGCCGGTGCTCAATCCACTGAGCTACGCCAGCCAGGGCTTGTTCTAATATTAACACAAACGAGCAGGGCCTCACTGAGAGTACCGAACAAGGACCTGGGTCTCAGGGGGAGCCCCCTTTGTCTTTTACAGCGCGTGACCCTGACGGTGGGTGCTGACACGGAGAGGAAGGGTGCACATTACTGTGTGAATGTTTCTGGTACCTGCGTGGAAGGATACACGGACAAAGTCTGGATGCTAATGTTGCAGCGAGAGATTTGTTTTTGTGGTTGATAGGGCACACAGAAGGTTGGCGTCCTTAATGAAGGAAATATTTTTACAAATCAAAATACATGAATTCATAAAGAGTCACAAGAGATAACAAATTTAACAGGCGATTGATTGACGTACGTGGCTCAAAAAGTTAATAAACACCTATTCTTGAACAGTAAATGCCACTAGTAAAAGTTAAAATAGCAGTGGGATACCGCACTTTACCCGGAAGTTCACTGACAACCGATAACCTTTTAATGAGGATTACAGGCATTTCTACGTGTAACTGATTAATTGCAATATAAAATGTAAAAAACTTAACAGATATTTTCCTTTTGATCCACAGTCCAATTTCTAGGATTTAATCCAAGATAAATACCCACAAATATTCAAAGCCATGAGCGAAATCCAAGTCATCAAAACATTTGTAACCTCTGATAATGAAATTTGTAAACATGTGAAACTGGAGAGAATTGGATTATTTCCCTGTTCGCATTTTTGTTGATATTTTTCACGGTCCCTTAAGCCTTGGTGATTGTGGTTATAATAGTTCCAGCTCATCCAAGAGAATCTTTGGAGAGCTCATTTGGGGGTGCGTCCCAGAATGCGGGTGTACTGTCGCCTCTGCTGTGGACCAAGGACTTATTTATAAGGGGTTACTACTTTCACGTAACGTGATATTTAAGTTTGCTTTATTATAACTAAACCCAAGGCCAGTTTTCAGTGCTGTACTTCACGTATGATGTTCAGTTCCAACACCTGACCAGATGATAACTCAAGGTGCTCTATCCCATTCATATGGCCTTTAAAACCTGCAGTCTGAGCCCTGGCCAGCGTGGCTCACTTGGTTGGAGCATCACCCTGTAAATCCAAAGACCGCGTGTTTGATTCCTGGTCAGGGCACATGCCTAGGTGGCAGTTCGAACACTGTTTTTTCTCTCACATGATGTCTGTGTCCCTTCTTCCATTCCCTCTTTCTCTCCCCGCTCCTTTCTCTTCTCTTTAAAATCAATCAGCGTGTCCAAGGCCTCAGGTGAGGATTAAAATAAAATAAAATAATAAAATAAAATAAATACAGTGGTGAACAGCATCAGTAATCTTCACTAAAGTGGTATTAAAAAAATGAAATGAAACCCAAGGTCTGGGGTGACTGAATCCAGCTCCCACACGGTCCCTGTCCCCACCCACGGTCACCCAGCCAGGGAGCTCCAGCCTCCGTTCAGGCTTATCACCATCGTCTTTCTTCTTTGTTCTTGTTCTTCTGTATTCCTCTGATTTTCAGGTGAGTTCAGCTTATCACACCTGATCAAGCTATCTTAGCTGCAGGGAGTTTTAGGGGAAGGGTAACAATTTTGCAACATAAATTGAAACGAATGTCTCTTGCTGTTGATTTTTTGGAAAGCTACATCAATTATCACATTGTACTAAAAATGTTTAAAGGTTTCAGAAGCTGTGTTGACCACAACTATGAATATAGCATCATTTTGCTTCTTACTTAAGCTGTCCTGAAGCAGAAGTAATAGCAACTTTATTCTATAAAATATGTTTCAGGACAGCAGTATGCCAACAGTGAATTAATATGTCATATTTAGAACATAATTTTAATATGTAATGAGTTTAAGGGAACATAACCACATTTTTAAAACATATTTTTATATTATTCTTATCTGAGCAATACATTGTTTGTTAGGTAGACTATAATAATAGTCTTGAAGCAAATTTTTATGTTTTTAAAGAAGTTGTAACATTATCTTTAGTTAATTTTGTGTATTTTAAAAAATATTCAAGGTGATTTTTTTACTATTTAATACGGGTGTTTAGATAAAATGATAAGATAATATGTAATATGAAAATTATCAATTCCTTCAGTTAAACCTATAATGATTTAACAAAATAGTTTACAGTCAAAATGCAAAGAAGCTTTTTGTAAGGAACCAAGTGTTCTCGGGAGGACTGAAATAATATTGGAACCACTAGTTAGTTGAACATGGGTGATTTTTTACAAAGAGTTTTGTAGAATTCTTGGACGGGTAGGTTGCTCAACAGCAAAACACTTTATTGAGAGAAGTTTATTATGTCATACATAGTATTTTATATTATGTTATGAAGTTATCTTCCATATCTTCCATAAGATAACTTCACCCATCTGACCATTTTTAGCGAATTACATTGGTCATTCTTCTGGGAGAGAAAAGAACCATTCATATGACTCCTAACTTACAGAAAATAATTAAAATGGAAATACATCATGCTAAGTGTATATTCTCTTTAGAGTGTCATATCAACTGGTTATTATTGCAGTGAGTAATTTTTTTCTGTGATATTTTGTCCCTATTTTTCCAGATTCCCCCCCGCCAAATACAGGTACCAAATGGATATATATCAATATATTTGCCTATAAATTATGCATTAGTATATTATGGATTAAATATAAATGTAGCGATTGACACAAAGACAGAAAAATGTAGATACATAAATTCTAGGTAAAACTACGTATTCTTCCTGACTTTTACCTGAATTACATATTTCTTGGAAGATATCTAGAAAGACTGACCAAAGAGAAAAAAAGAATCTGTATAGCTCCATACAATAGCTGACGTGCTCAATTCTAGTTCATTGGAGTATTCATTAGAGTTGATAAGCCTACTTAGATCCACTTGGTTAGCTGTTGCAGAAAAGTAATCTTCAGATACATCAACCGCGGTCTTTCCATGCGATGAGATACAAAGACCTATACCTAGACTGGAAAGCAATTTTAATGCTGAGCGTAGGCTGCGAATAACAAATGTTAAGTGTCAGCCCAACCTTTACAAAAGCTTCGCTGCGGTGCCTCTCCCACAGAGCCGAGATGATGCCCACACAGACGAGCTCCCAATTAAATTATGTTGGTTTTATTAGGAAATAAATTGATTCTGAATTCATTAATTTATACACGTTGAAATACAATCAGAACGAGGTCTCCAGTAAATTGCTCAGCCAATAACAATAACCGATAGACATTTTGCATTTAAACAACTAAGTGATGCTTTTTAAATGGTGAGAAAAGTGGGCTCAGAGGAGCAATTACTTTAGATACTAACCTTTTTTTCTAACAAAGTGGTATGCGAAAATAGGCAATAATTCAGTGTTCAAATACATTTTAAAAGTTTTCTAACTACAGACACTTTTAAATTGCAGCTACGCTCCAGCATAATATCTAATTTTACACAGTGGCTAAAGATAAATGATTTTTCCTGATCAAATTATATGAGGATGAATAATTTTATACTACATAATTGGCGAGGTGGATAATTCAATAAGCCCATGTGCCCATGGTCGACTTCTTTCCCCAAGTAGAATTTCTATAATGAGGAAGACAGTTCTGTCAAAACAGCTGCTAAATAGCAATAGCATTAAAACATTAATCAGTAAATTAATTAAACATTCTCTGGATGTAAAACACGTTACGTGCCGGAAAATGTAAGTAGCGCGACAACACTTGTGAGGTTTTCATCCGGGGAGGGTAGGACATTGGACACGGTTTTGCAAATACAAGCTGCTTTATCATGAAAAGACCCTATTAAGATTCTCTCCTTATATTCAGCAAAGACTTTTTAATTGTCCTTACCAAAAGTATCCAACTGTTTTCAATAATAGTTACTGTCAAACGACTACAAATATTTTTATCCAAGCCCCTACCCCTCACTTCCTGTTCTGCTTTTACCTCCTCCCACGCACTCCACTAGGTTTTTGCAGAAGGATGCCCAAGAAATGCACTTACGATGACAGCTATTTTGTACTTGCAAACATAAGTACATGTATGTATATATGTAATATATACATACACACACAACGATTATGCTGAATATATCATTACAAATACTGATTCATACTGGCACATCACCCGTACTTATTCCATTTCTTGACCTCTTTCTTAAGTAAAATCTACCTGGGTAAGTACTGTCCATTTTATTGCCTTCATCTTGAATGGACACTGCCCAGGGCTGTCCTTGAGAGTTCGGTGATCTGTATGACTTACAAATATCTTTAGGCTATTCTTACTAACTTTGAAGATTTGCTTGCTTCTGAGTGTACTGAATCATGTAACATTGCGCGCTTGGAGACAGGTCAGGGGCTGCCTCCCACTGAGCCTTGTGGCCAAGCTAATTTCATTCATTGGGGCCTTCCGTGTTTTTTCTGGCCCACGCCGTGCTGGGCCTGCGTGAACATTCTCGTCCACACAGATAACTGGGAATACCCTACGTCAAGGTGCCGGACTCGGCAGATTAGAAGACACTCCACCGCTGTCCCCCCTCGCCTGGCCTGCCGCTCCACTAACGTGGTGTCTGGCCGAGAGACTGGCTTTGGCAGGTCGGGTGTTAGCAGAGGTCAGGGAGGCAGAGACTTGGACTGTCCCTGTGTGTCAGCGGCTCGTTCTTACGTGGTTTTGCTCAGTGTGCAGAGCTTCTCCTCAGTGTCCGGGGCCCTGGAACAGCCCCTAGAGCAAGCGGAGCAGATCCCTGAACCATGAAGGACAGCCCTGGGCCGTATCCAGAACAGGGGAAGGCAATAAAACGGAGGGAACGTGCCCAGCTGGATTTTACTCAAGAAAGGACAAAACGCAATAACGGGTGGGTGATATGCCCGTATAAATCAATGTCTGTAATTATCTAATAAGCATAATCATTGTTTCCACATAGCTATGAGTATACTTACACACACAATTATGTTTGCAAGTAGATAAAAATAGCTGCTATTGTAAGTGCATTACTTGGGTAAACTTCTGCAAAACCTTAGGGGAGTATCACTGTATTGAATGCATCTGGATACTTCTGGTAAGAACAATGAAAACAGGAGGAGGCCTAAGGGCACCTTCCAGGAAGGACAAAATCCAGCTGAACTTCAACTTGCAGGAGAGTTGCTCAGCATGGCCCAGGCTAACTCAGCCAGGCTCCAGCTCCTCCACTCAGGACTGGGCGAGAAAGCACGCATAGTTGGTTTTGAACCCCAGTGTGGGGGGGGGGGCTTGTTACGAGGTGGGTTCGTGGAAGTGGATGACTGACAGATACATCCAGGCTCTGGGCCCGGCAGATCACAAAGCACATTCGTTGTCCTTGCCTCTTCCCGCCTGTGCTACTAGTGTTTCTGGGAATCTCAGGAGGAGGCTTCAAAAGTGTTCCCGTGTCTCTCTGCCAGGTGCTAACCTCTGTCATTAGATAATTAGGTAATTACAGAGACGATCTGTTTTGTAGGCTGCTCCTCTCCCCAAAGGACCTGGCTCTTGGTTTTGTCCTCCGGGTCTTCCTTCCTGTCAGTGGAAGGCCACCGCAGGAGCGGCTGAGCACCCCTGCCAGCCTGCTTGCTGCCACGGGCCTCGGGGCCCAGCAGCCCCCTCGTGTTTTATACCCTGTCCCTTTCTGTCCAAGAGGGTGGTGCCTTAGCGGAAGCTACGTTCTCAAGAACACTGCATTTCACTGCAGTCGATATAAACTATATATCCCTTAACCCTCTCTGAGGCGGTCTCTTCTCCTGCTGAGACGGCTGAGGGCCAGCACCCCTAGGCACCCCAGGCCGGGTCTGGTTTGGGAGAGGTCTTAAATCCCTGTTCTCAGAGGAACAGTCTTCAAGTGGTGATCCAGGAAATCATTAGGGAGTGAGTGCATCTCTCTACCCCTCACTTGCATGTGTCCCATTTCCTGAAATCCGCCTAGAAGTTCCCTGAGGTTTTCTAGTTTTCCCTTTCTCCTTCTTTCTTAATTGACCTGACCTATTCTACTTGATGAAAGTACAGCTCTTTTCTCTTCTGAATCATACAGTGAAGCATTGTCTGGGGGGGGGGGGCAGGGTCCTCCAGGAACCAACGGAAGGGGACATGGGAATGCTTTGTTCCTAGGGAAAGTCTTGAAAGCAAAACAAGAAACTCTGTAGTGGATAGCACTCGTTTCTTTACGCAAAAAGTGCTGGAAAGACTGTCTGTGCTTTCTGAATTATCTATTAGCCTTTGTTCCTCCCACCCCACCCCCATATACCATTCACCTCCCTTCCGTCTGTGTACCTGCATATCCCAGATTCAGGCATTAAGCAGTAAGGTGGCCGGTAGGCTGAATGAGGGCCTCCAAAGCAGCCCAGGTCCGAAGTCCCGCGCCCTGAGCGTGTCCTGTGGCAAGGGGAGTTAAGGCTGTAGATGGCAGTAACATGGCTCAGCAGCCACCTGCAGGTGAGGAGACTGCCCCGGGCAATCTGGGCCCCTCCCAACCACATCATTCTTTAAAAAGGGAGGCAGGCGAGAAGGGCTACCTTTGAGAGAAGGCGGAAGACGCGCTGCTGGAAGTGAACGTGGACATGGGGCCCTCGGTCGGAAACGCGGGGAGCCCCTAGAAGCTGGGAGAAGTAAGAAAACGGATGTCCCTGGAGGGTCCCCAGAAGGAACACAGCCCTGCTGACACCTTGATTTTCGTCCAGTGAGACCCGTGTTGGTATCCAGACTCCGGAACTGTAAGATGAAGATGTGGGCTACATCCAGCCATTAAATAGATGGCAATCTGTCAAAGCAGCAACAAGCAACTGGTACAACGTACTTGTTGGAAATGAAAGTAAGGGTGCCTGTTGCTCGCCTTGTTGGTCAAATAAACAAAAAGGTTTATCCATAAAAATATTTTGTAAACATGCCCATAAAAATCATATCAAAAGAAATAAAACAACAAATAATAAAACGATTAGCATGTTTATATGTCCCTTACCTGGGAAGGTAAACATTTCAGGAGAGCGTTTATTAATGTCCACTCTCATCAATTTAGCAATTTTACTTTCCTGGAATTCTTCTTACACAAATTCAGTAACATCAGACCGTTTAAATGATTTGGACTAAAAATTTAAAATAATCTAAATATTCAAGAGTGAAATAAACATGTTATTTAGTTCTAGAAATACGTTCAAGTCCCATGTATGTATGACGTGAAAGCAAGTTTGGTAAGTCCCGTGCTGTACGCTCCCCGGACGGAACTTCTCCCGGTGCGAGAAGCGGCCGCCTCCGCTGGCTCTGTGCTTCGTGTGTGCGGACAGACAAGCCACCCGGTTTTCTCCTCTGCGTTTGTGTGTCTCCTCATTTCTTTCTTCGGTCCCCGTGCGTTTCTGTGTATCCGCGTGGCTGGAGGGAGAGGTGGAGGAAGACACAAATTTCTCTTTTATACGATTATTTGATTTTGTGTCATCCTTTTCCCATTTCTGCTGTGTAAAGAGGGCATTGTGATAAGGCAGTGGTCACGATGGCGTCGTGCCTCGTAGGACTGTCCAGGGAGGGGGCGGTAAGGGCCAGAGAGAAGGAGCTTTTCGTCCTTGGAAGCACCACCTTTTGAAAGCATGGCAGGGGAAAGGTGTCTCCCAGGGAGTCTGTGACCGAGGCACGGGTGTCCCGAGAAGAGGCCCTGTGGCAGACGGCACCGTGAATCAGGGAACGGGATGTTTAGGAAAACAAACTGGAGAATGATATGACAAGAGACTCGTGCAGGGCCAGCATCGTGGTATCTGCAAGTGCACGTGGGCGTGTGTAATAGGGAGAATGGTGGCATGCGTGTAAAAAACGAAGTGTACCGGGGGCAGGGCCATGTGGAAACCACCCAGGGGAAGAGGTAGTAAGTGACCAGCCTCCTCCAAGGCCCCCCCGCCCTCTCTGCCACTGTCCTTCCCCACTCCCTGTGCCCTTCAGCAAAACAAAGGACCACGCCTGGACTTCTGGCTCCCTCGGTGATTCTGCCTACGTTTTAACTTGATGTAAATGCGCGCATGCACTACGTTTTCTCTTTCTCTCTGTCTTCTTTTGCTCAATGTGAAGTTTGCAAGTTCTATCCATGATGTTGCAGAAACCTCGTTCTACACACGATGTCCTAATTGTGACGTGAATGTAAAACGAGGTTGATCTTTTTGTAGTATATGAATGTATTAATGTTCATAGTATTTTTGTAGTAAGAGTAGTTGAAAGGGTCAGGGAGGCAGAGGGAAATGCAAGAATCCCGAAAGCAAATGGAGGCTCCGGGGCCTCCTTTCCAACTCCTACCTGCACAGGTACGTGATGATGGACAATTGCAGTATCAAGTCTCAATTAATACTCTTTTCCATTTGCTGTTTTGTACCCTATTTTTGCTAGCAAGATCCCACTATGTCCAGAGCTCAATGAGCTATAAATATTGTATGAGTCTTTATTCTGTGGTCCTAGGAACTTTCCATTAATCTTGCTCAGTTAGCATTTTTATCGTATATCGTATATGATTTGTAAATGAGCAAGCAATAGCCCATTTGCCATTTGGAGGCTTACCTTGTGATAAATTATATTTATAATAACAACGGGTTAAAGTGAAAGGTTTTGACTTTCACCAGAGGAAAGAACAAATATTTTGGTAAGCGCTGCAGGGCCGGTCCGAGCTCTGGGAGCACTTGCTGTGCGTGGCCTCGGCTTGGCTTTGACCTCTTTCCGCCTTCTTTCTCTTTCTGACTCGCGTTCGACACGTATTTTTTCCTTGACTGCTGACCCGACACTGAAGTTTCCGGTGATCAGGCAGAATCAGAGGTTGTCATGGGTGGAGCTGTGACTCAGCAGCCAGAGGCCAGAGGCCGGCCTCCCCGCAGGAACGGTCGAACCATGTCTAGGCGCCACAGCCAGTACAAAGCCCGTGACGGACGCAAATGCACATGAGCTCATCACAGACAATCGAAAAGAAATCTTGTCAGACTACCGTGCGACTTATAGAAACGTTGCGGAAACAATATGGAAAGTTGCCTTATATCCTGTATCTTACTCCCTCAGTGGCATTAGGCTGCATCACCATAGTACAGTCATCAAGGAAAGACCCTTACAATAAGTACATTTCCATTCACTGGGGTACAGCCTCATTCTAATTCCACTGCATTTCCCAATTATCTTCTCTGTGTCCGACAATTCCACGGAAGATTTCTTCCCTGTTGCATATGTTCCTTTTTTCTCACCTTCTCTAAGGCACTCCCATCCCTCTCCCCTTGCCTTTCATGACCTGGGCACTAGCAGGTAATTCGCTTTATAGGCCTCCCCAGTCGGAACTCCTGACTAAGACTGCTCTTTGGGAGACGAGAGGAAGAGTCAAGCGAAACGGTTCACTGGAGGTGTCAGGCGAGATGTGATCACTCTCGCCCCACCCCACGGACACCCGTGTACGTGTCCAAGTTCTGCTTTCACGATGGAATCGTCTCAGAAGGCACAGCTGTCCCTGGACGGCCCAGACATGAGCGCCAGTAAATGTAAACACTTCGCTTATGCTTATTTCACTGGGTGTCCGTTCGTTGAAATATTGGTACAGTCATCGGTATCAGGATGCAGCATATTGCAAGTGATAGGCAACAAAATAATGACATCCCTGAGCTCAGGTAACCGCTCCTTCACCCCCAGGTAAGGTGCCGTCTGTCCTTGTCACGGGCAGGGAGGCAGCTCGCTCGGCTGTCCCTTGCCGTGCTTTGGAAGGTACATTGTGAGTGGACTGGAAGCTGGAGTTTTAGGAGTGGAAAGAGAAACATAACATGATGTCATAGTGTGTTAGCTTAATTTGGAATCATTCCTCACACCGGGAAAGGAAACGGAGAGCTCCAGCTTAAGCTTGATTCTTAGAACAAGGCGATACCATACAAGTTTCTCATGCGGAGACCTATCTCCCTGCTAGGGGTGTCCGACCTGCTGGCGTCTCTGGGCCACGCTGGAAGGAGAAGAGTTGTCCTGGGCCACACGTTAAATACACAAATACTAAGGAACACTGAGGAGCAAAAAACAGGGTTTAAGTAAATTTACAATTTTGTGTTGGGCCGCATTCACCCCCATCCTGGGCCGCGGGTCGGACCCCCCTGCTAGACCATCCGTCTGTGAGCCGCGAGAGTGGGATTCTTGTGTATCTCGTGAAATCACAGTTGCCGAGTTTTCTGTCCCACACGGAGGCTAAATTTAGCAAATAAAGGGAAGTACAAGGTAAAAGATGAGATAACGTCGATGGAGAAGAGCCTCAGGGACGATGGGGAGTATGATGCCCCAGCCCTCCCCCAATCCCTCCCATTCTGTATTTCCCACCCGATGTTCATGTCAAAGCATCGTCCCCACGGTGGAGCCACGGTGCAGGGATCGGTTCCGTGTTGCCTTCTCTAAGCCAAGTCCTTCACGTGACCCTTGGGGGCTGGGGGACGGGGTGCAGCATTGGGGTAGGAGCAGCCCTGTGTGTTAATGCCTGTTGTTAGGAGACAAATGTGCACCTCAGGAGCCAATACTCCTGGGCAAGACATCTGGTACTGCTCTCCAGTAATAGCAGCCCTAAGGGGTCTTCTGAGATATTGTCCAGTGATTATATTTTTAAATTTATGTATTTGTACTTACTTGTACTCTTCACTCTGCATCACAGGTTTCTACCCTGGTTTATATCTTTTAAACTAAGCCAACTTGCTCTCCTTTTGTATTTGATTTTTAATGATATTGGCCTTTAAATCCCATTTGTACATGCATACACCCTACAAAGTTCTGTTGGTAAAATGCAAGACATTGCGTTGATTACCAACATTGATAAAATGAAATACATTTCATTTCTTGTGCTGGGGTTTGTGCATGTGCTGTTATTTAAGAGCGGAAACAATTTATTTTTCCCCTTTATAATGCCTCATGGAAATTATTGGGAACTCACTTTCCTAAGAATCGTTTGCTCCAAGTTCAATCCTGTGTGCTCCACACTATGTGTGTGTGATATTATGTGTATTTTATACTATGTGGACATATTTCCTATTTAAATCACTACACTGAAGGAAATTAGGCAGCTTGAATTACTAGTTTGGTGTTTGTGTCTATTTTGTAGATTATCATATTCTACAATATAATTTGCTGGAAATAGAGTTTTCAGAGCTGAATGAGTCAAATAATGTATAATAGTTCCATGTTCTGATAATCACCATGAATACTGAAATTATTGTCAAAATGCATCATCAAGAACGGGGCTAATTTTCAGAACTTCCTATTTTTTTGAAGATGTCCCACAGTTTTTCTCTTCTGGCATCCCAACACCCTCGTGGTTGTATTGTCTCCGTTCCTGAACAGGGCAGAGTGCAGAAAGTGAATCTGAAAAGGTAAAGGCATGAAATGTGAGAAATTATTAACATTAAATATGAAGATTTTAAAATAACCCCATGCTTGTATAATTGTTGCTAAATAATACAATTGCAAACAATTTGCATATTTACTTGTATTAAATACCTGTACTGTCACTGCATAATCATTGTTTTCGTACCTTCAGTAACACAATGAGTTATCCAAACGCAGGATGACCAAAAACACAAACGTTACTGCCTCAGACGACAAAAGTGAACACGTGTGTATAACCAGCATTGTGGTCAGATCAGTTCTGGAACAGGCTTCATATTTAACGTATAGCTACAGTATGCGTCACACTTCTCTGTATGTAAATTCCCAACGCTGTATCTTTGAGTGTTTTTTCAAAAGAATCAAGCAGATTTTTTCATAGAATTTTACGTATAATGTAGGTTATTCAACACATACATTCTAGTAAGTGTTTTAAACATGATTTTTTTGTACCAGCCATTGTTTTGCCACCATAGAAATGGATAAAGAGAGACTATATATTAAAAGCAAATAGTATATAATGTTCGCAAATGTCTGTATAGTCTTAAACTATTTTCACTTACATCATCTCATTTCAGAAATCCAAGTTGTCTCTATTGAAGGGTAAGATTCAGACTCCTCCATTAGAATAGGGTAATAAATTAGAATAGGATAATAATATTAAAAGTGTCTTAACTTTGTATAAAAATGGTCACCTGTTTAATAAAAAAATAAACTAAGGCAAATGTCGTTGGGTTGAAGTTTTCTAATACCTTAACATAGGTGTTTAACTGTTTTCCCATAAATATCCGGGATCTTACATCTAAGTAAGTGTTGACTTTTTGTAAAGTACTAATACTTTTTTTTTAAGATTTTTTATTTATTTATTTTTAGAGAGGTAAGGGAGGGAGAAAGAGAGAGAGAGAGAGAAACATCATTGTGCGGTTGCTGGGGGTCATGGCCTGCAACCCAGGCATGTGCTCTGACTGGGAATCGAACCTGTGACACTTTGGTTTGCAGCCCGCGCTCAATCCACTGAGCTACACCAGCCAGGGCAGTAAAGTACTAATACTTTTTATATTCTAATTGCAAATTATATATTTACTTCAAGACAGCAACAGAGCGCTTTTGGAGGCGAAGGCACAGTTAAGCCATGAGAGAAAGACTCCTCCCAAGTGCCAGGGAGTAAGTCCCGCAAAAGGGCGGGTCTCCAAGGGAAAGGGGCAGAGCACCAGACGGAGGCGGAGGCAGGGAGGAGAATCTGCCGGGCGGGACCCTGCCCCCAGAGAATGAGAGATGGGAAGTAGCTAGTGTGCACAGCATTTGGCTCCTAAATAAATCTGCGCGACACAAACACACTCTTTCTGCTTTCCCATCCTTTCCTTCTCTTATTCGTATTGTTTGTATATCATCCCTATCCCGTGATTAGAATATGCAGTCAGCCTGGACAGCAAGCCGGTTTCTCTTTAGACGTCCCCGGCCGCTTCTCTCTCGCGGTCCCTCCAGTGTCGTCTAAATGTCCTCAGAATCTAACTTGCCCATCCCTCTTGCAGCCAGACCATTGCATTCGCTCTTTGTTTCAAATGACTCAGTTACAAAGCAAAGGAAAACCGCCTTCCTGCTGTGGAGAGGGACGGCGTTCAAAGCCACGGCCGTCTGTTTGATCTTCGGTGCTCGGCCCCAGCGCGCACGCGTGCACAAAACGGTCCTTTGGCTGTTTTCCCCTTGCTCGCTGGTTTGCCCGAACCGGCTCCTTTGTGCAGTCTAACCACACCGTGAAATAATGAAAACGTTTATTTAAGATTTCAGTAATTCGTTGTCACTTTGCTTTGAATTCTTTCAGTGTGCTCTGAATTATGTTTGAATAGTTTTTGATTTTGGCGTGCGGCAAAAATTATAACAGTCTAATGATTAAGTTTTGTCACTCATGAATGTTTATAGATTTACTGGGAGGATTATAAAAATCAATTAACTGACTTCTAATTTGGAGATGTTTTCTCATGTATTTCTCATAAGAAATACGCTATCTATTTCTTTAAGTTAAAGCACTCCACCCCTAGCCCACCCAAACGTACGTTGCACACCAGCAACACAGTTGTCTAGAGCTGTAATCCAACCCTGTTACCCTGCTGTTTTGCGTTCCACTTTTTATTAATCACCTGCAGAAAAACAGGTTTTAGGCAGGCATTTGAGGAAGGAAGATCTCTCGTGGAAAATCAGAAAAGCCTTCTAAATATTGTTTATTATTTCAGAAGATACTCCTGTACATACAATTCATCTATCTTATTCATTTTGGAAGATAATTTTGAAATCAAATGCATTAAAATCATTTGAAACTAGGGAATTTTTAGAAGTTTAAAGACTGGGGGATTTCAAGCAACTTCTAGTGAGCGTGAAAAGTGATGAAACCACAACCACACATTGATTAACGTGCCTAGGGATATTACAGAAGAGAAAGTGTCTATCCCCAACACCCTCTAGCTGATACGCTTCCATAAGAATTATGTTGCAAAATCCTCGGAAGTTCCGACGCTGCTCTCTCTCAGGTACGGGCATGAGGTAGACTGTTGGATGTCAGTTCTCTGCTGCAGGAGGGAGGGCCACTCAAACAGTAACCTCATTGCTGTTAGCGGTTGACTTCCAACAAGTACATGTAAGTTATACAGCGTTGAAAAGATGTCGTATTCTCTCGTGTCGCTAAAGAGGCCAGTGGTAGTACACAAGTGATTATGAAAACTGGAGAATATAAATTAAAGATACAGGCCATTTGGGTGACGAAATATCACAACTGCCCCGTGACATTGTGCGGTTTCTGATTCTCCTCTTGACTGACCGAGTGGGTAGAACTCAGCAGCCGCAGCTGAACTGAAGGCCTGTTCAGAAACACCTGTTTGTTCTCAGTTCAAGAACTGCCCCTTCTGGAAGGGGTGAAGGTGTGGGTGGAGCAAGGGCTGGGGAGTGACGCACCTTCTGTAACGAGGATGCCCACGTTCTGCTGGAGCAATGCAGCAAGAACACCTGGTGACCCAGAGGGAGCAACCCCGAGTGGTAAGCCTCTGCTCCAAGCATGTGGGTGCCCTGCCGCGAGCCTCCTCCCTGCTTGCAAACTCCGTTGGCTTTCTGTTTGGAGGACAAAAACCCATAGGCTGTGAGCTACTTGCTTTTACTGCTATGTATAAACTCTCAAGCTGAACAAAATCTCTGAGCTGTTCATGAAGACGAGACCCAACAGCATGAGGAATGGCCCTGGGTAGAACTGGTCAGATACATAAAGCTGGAGTAAAGAGGATGCTGGGATCCATCACTGCGGAAACCAAGTGCGATGCTGCGTAGCAGATTTGCACACCCCGGGCTCAGGGGTCTGCTTCACGGAGGAGCTGTGAGACCTGCCCCCTCATGTATCCCGGGTGGGTGAGTTAAAATGCAGTGGTGATGCAGAAGGGTGTTAAGAAGAGGGCATAGGAGCAGGATGCTGAGTAAAGGCCATCTGTGAGGGTGGTGAAACTGTGCAGATGGAGAGCTCAGTGCAATGCACGGTCCACGGCGATGCTGGATTCATCGTCAATAGTACCAGTGGGTCCCATAGATACACCCGCTGCATTTGCGAGGCAAACTTGTTGCATAGATGAATCCATCATTAAAACTAGAAACAGATCAATTGAATTTTCCCGAAGTAGTTAGAGAAATGCAAATAAGCCAGACCATTTTCTTGTTTATAGGCCCTAATTTGCTCTAAAATCGCCAATATACTTCTCATCACATGCCTCACTGTGTAAAGTGCTCTCTGTTTTTATCTGAAATGTATGAGTATAGTAATAAACACAGGATGTGTTTAGGGCTTAAATTTAGCCTGTATCTAAATCTTTCATTCAGCTGGCTGTATGACTAGCTGTTGTCGGTGGCTCAAATTTAGATTTTCTCCCTAGTTTCAGGTAGTAAGCTTAAAAGTTAATCCTAATTAACCTATTACTCATGTTTACTAGCTGTGGAATATTTTAATTTTCATCTTACGTTGTAATAACTACTTTTAATAGCAACTTAAAACAATTAAATAGATTAAAGGTAATTTAAAATGCAGAGTGGCATTATTGCTATATAGTGCTTCATTTAAAATGATAATCATTTGTGTAATCAACATTAATCTTTAGAATTTGCCTGAGAGCTTGTAATTAAAAATAAGGTTCTAAAGACGCATGCTCCATTTCTAAACCACACACACACAGAGAAAGGAATAAAAAGTCTAATTATTACATGGTTTTGTTTTAGTACACCTCTACTTCAAGCCATAACACATTTTAATTACTATTTTAATGACATGAATCTATGTTCCTCTGCAAAGTTTATACAGTCAAGGTTTTCCTAGACATTAAACATTAAGGGGGAAATGACCACATTAATAATGATATTTAGGTTTCATAGTTGGATTTTATGAAAGTGCAATTAAGAAAGTTTGTCACTGAGATGAGCATTCTACACATACCTTATGTGAGTCAGGAAAATGTTTATTTCTTTTTAAATACATGATTTACCGTTTTCTTCATAAATAATCACACACTCAGTAAAGAATGACCAAAATGTCAAAGTGATTATTGATAGGTTGGCCTTCTAATCTTGGTGACGTTGTAGTTGGTGTGCAGCGGATAGCGAATTCAGCCGCTCAGTCACTGACATTGCTGAAAACTACGTCACAGAGTGAGTGCCTCATGTGGGCAGCCAGCTCCTTAAAACAATACAAAAACAATAAGATGGAAGTGAGCATGCTCAGTTCCTTCACTCGAACTCAACGCCCCCAAGGGCCACTTCCTGTAGCCTGTGACGGGGGGAGGGGGAGGCTGGAGCGGTGCTGCGTGGACAGTTCTTCCACGGGAGGACGCGCTGGGGCACAGAACACACATTCTTCTCCTGCACTTTAAGGCTTCAAATAATGAACAAACAGAACTTTCACGCGCCCGCTACTCTTTATTCAGGAGAGGTCAATTTCACTAATAGAAATAAAGTCTCTTTTAAAAGCCTTTTAGTCTATTTCATGGGATCTCCCAGAGAGCATGTTGGGCATGTGAAAAGGTGGTACCTCACAGTTATATGGGATTTCTTTCTGGCGGAACAATGAATGATGTTTTGCAGTGCAAACGTGTTTTAGGAACATTAAAAAAAAAAACAAAAAAAGTTAGTCCTTTTTGGTAAAATATTAAGGTTCTAAAATTATGTCATTTAATATTTTTGAGGGAACTTTTTAAAGCATCATCTTTTAGAGCAACATGAAAAACTCATGATCATGGTAGGAAAAAGCTCATGACATATGATTTAACCTTCTCCAGATCCCGGATAGAGACTGTTGAACAGAAACAACAAACTAAAATGATGTAAAGTGTCACCACGCCTGGGAACTTAAAGAAATATTCCCATTAGTGTTATCTGGTAATAGTTCGTAAGAGGTGTTTCACCTATAAGGCACTCAATGTATAGTTACTGACTTTACCTCTTTACTCATCATGGAGGTAAGCGTGGTCCTAAACAGCCTATATAAAGAGTTGAGATTCCTAAGTATATGAACCTGAAATGCAATTGCAGAATAAGGATATTCACATACTCTGAGATTATATGGGTTAAAAAAGTATTTTTTTCTAAAATACATGCTTATGGTTTTAAGTCAGGGAAGTTAATGTTGAATTATTTATAATTCTTCATAGTATGTTAAAATGCTAGATGTATTATTTTACATGCATCTTTGAGGGAGTTTATTTGAGCAACTTGACCAGTTAAAAAAAAATTAGCATGGCCCTATTAAGTGAAGTCTATAATGATCTAAAACATCTGCCTTGATTATTCTTTTTAATCAAAGAGTTTCTACCAGCATCATCAGGAGACATAAACAAAGACACTGCACATAATCTTGCCACTCTTTTCTTTATGGTGTGCATTAAAAACCGGTGAGACAGCAACTAACATAAAATAATTTGAAACATTTCTCTGAATTGTCCTAGAAATATCACGACGCCCCTTCTCATTGGTTTCTTCTTTAATTTGCACAGGATTCCTCAATTCTTTGTGGGGGTGGTGTACAGCCTTATTTTTGCAAGTTAGCCATTAATTATTAGCCCTCACTCTGCTGGCTTTTTCCCTCTCCGTGGTGCTTAACGGTGGCGGTGCGTTTCATCACGCTGGAGCCTGGCGTTCCGCTGCCTAATGTCACCACTTCTCAAAAGCGCAAAGTCTCACATTTATTTTACTTCTGTTTTTAAATAATTCAAGCAATATGGTTAGAAATGCATTAAATATTTACACAAAATATTAATTATTGAACCATATTAAGCAAAACCAATTTAATATTTTCTCTCTTGCCCAAAATGTTGTCTCTCTTGTGGATGGGTTCCCCACGCTGGACCTCCTCAGCCACCTCGCTGATGGCTCTCCCTGTGCATGCATCATGAACCCCATGTCGGACCTACTCAAGAGCCCCAGGAACTATTTAAAACTGCCCGCTGTGCATTCTTCCGGGGCCTCAGACTCAGCCTATGCACACGTAAACGCATCATTTCCTGATCTCTGCAAACCTGTGCCCACCGCGTGCTTCTGGGTCTGGGTCTGGGTCTCTCACGTCCCCACTCACAGGTGTTCAGGAGTGTCACCATCACCTATAGTAACTCCCTCTCTCTCAACACAGTCCCATGGGGCTTCATGACCTTGTACACATCCCTGTATTGCCATCACCGTGATTCTATTTTAGAATCTATTTTTCGCTTTGATGGCACAATAGCCCCCTATCTGGACAGCTTTTCTCTATTTGCAGGACAGCATGGCCCTCTGTGGTTCCCCTCTCTGACGGCGTCTTTGTAGATGAGCACAGGACCATAATAGACAGACACATAGGTGCTAGATGAGGTGTTGTGACGGAAACCGTTTCTGTGGTCGTTTCAGAGGCGCCTGCCCAGGGGCAGTGGTTGGTGCCACAGGAAAGGGCTCGTCCTCCACCACGGGCACATCCGGTAGGAGGAAAAGCTCGCTCACCCCGACGTGGGGGCCCTTCTCTTGACCCCCACAAAGGAGCGATGTTTTCTACTCGTTTCAGGAGATGATTTTTGAGGAAGAAAATGTAATCCTCAACATGTTGCATAATTTTCTTGTGTTACAGCCTTTTGATGTTTTGCCATGGAGTACTTCCCAGAGAAAAGGATTGCCATGGGCCACCGGTTTCTGTGGTGCCCCAGTGACTGGGTGGGCTTCGCCACATGGGGGGGGGGCACAAGGGCACCGCAGGAGAGGACATGGAGAAGGAGATGGAAGTATTTGTAAAATAATACTGTCTGGTCTATTTCACCACCCCACCTTGATGGAAAGGGAGGGAGACAGGAACCCTGGGTTCCTTGGAAGCTTGTCTTGTCTGCCAGAAGCAAAGGCTAGCAGCACGGTTTGCTGACAGTCAGTAACTGCAGACCTGCATGGAAGCCGCCGGTACAAGGGGAAGGGCTCTGGGGCCTTGGGAGGTTACCTGGTGGGTACGACAGGCAAACAGTGCTCTTCTGGGGGACTCCTAAGTGGGCACAGCTGTCATGTATAGACCCGACTCCAGAAAAGGAAACGCAGCAGTGGTTGGATGGCCACGCCGAGACACCTCTAACCTGATCAGTGTGCCGGCACTAGAGACACGGATTAGGGTGAGGGGGGGCCAAGCTCTACTTCCCCCAAGACGACCCTGGGAGAGGCCACAGCGGAACACCTGAAATCTGCATCTGACGTGTCATGTGAAAGAACCGCCGTGGAAAGGACCACCACGGTACGGTGGAACTCAACAACCGCCTAGTGTGGAGACCGTAGTAGCGACAGCAAAGGAGATCACAGCTGACGGCTGATGTGTGGTACTTACACGGATGCCCCTGTGTGACTCCCCTCTCTGATGGCATCGCACGTGGCACACGGGTGTGAAAGGAAGGGAAGGGAAGGAGGGAAAAGGAGAGGGAGAGCACTTTGCGTGCCTCTCGGAACTCGACTCTGAGGACAGGGCTGTCGGACCTTTTCACCCATCACTCTTTCCTGACTTACACCTCAGGGTGGTTCTCAGAACACCTGGTCTCCTCAACAGAAAGCTGTTGGGTTTTGGTAACTCACGCATTCTATGAGCTTGAGAGAAGACCTTGTGGAGGTTATCACAGGGGTGATCTCTCCAGATGCGTCATCAGATGTCAGTCACCCTGTGGATGAACTGTCACTGTGCAAACAGAATTTTCCGAGAAGTGTGGTGTGTGAGGGAATGAAAGGAGTGTTGTAGTGGTATTTCAACAAACAATTTTCAGTTGTCCTCTTCACCTGTATGGCACTACGGGATTGTTCGCCTCTTCTTCGGTGCCAGCTCAGCTCACACTTGGTATCGCTCTCGGTTTGGCTGCAAACGGTGCCCCCTCTAATCATGGTGACTAGGAAATTCTGCCAGTGCAGCAACACAGAACGCTGAGAAATGGAAGGTCCTGGAATCAAGCTGGGATCAACTCTGTACACTCTCAGGTGATATTGATGGGACCAGCGACTTCAGTGTTTGAGTTTATTATTTGGAGAAACTCCACTAAGGGAGTGGTACCACTCTGGTTGTAGGGATGAGTTCCGCAATTGAAAATTAATTTCCATACAACTCATTTCTTCTTATTTGGATATGATTCCTCTTGTCCTCTGTAGAGTGGAAGGGTGACCACATCAGACACCTTGTCTCCTTTGACTGCCTGATTGTGTGTGAAACCCTTCCCTGCCAACCCTGGGAACACACGCATTGCCCCTGTGCCCTGTCCCTCTCTCTGTCAATTCTGGACAAAATTCAGTTGAATGTAGGTGCCAGTTGCCCAATTATTTCTGTCTAATGGACTTTCCCACTGTCTGCCAAGTAACTGAGACATCAAACAGTTGCGTGTTTCTATCAGATATGTAGCTCATTATGGTAAGGATTTAGAGTCATAGTCCTAATCCCACATTCTGTTTGTTTTTTTTTATATGAATCACACTTTTAACTTACTCTACCTATCATAGCCTACTTCCCCTTGTACTGCGTCTGAAATCGTCTCCAGAATAATAAGCAGAATAAATCACAATAAATGAAAGTGCTTTCTTTTTTTCCCCAAAAGAGGTTCATTATTTTTTCTGCCTTTGAATTAAACGGTTTGACTAAACTGACCAGTTCGTGAATGATGAAGAGAGCTGTTTCATCGTTCCCTAACCAAAGCCCAGCTAGTAATAACGAAAGGCACAGTCATGAGCCAGTGTCAAGTCCTGTGTTCAGAGCTTGCCCTTGAACGTGGCTGATATTCACATCATGGTACGTGGATTTGAATTTTAGAGCTTGGAGTGACTAACAGTTTAAGCATACCAACACAATTTCTGCTCTTAAGTAACCTTGAAAGCAGGAATTATTTCTAAAATTGAGAGAAGTAGATATTCTGAGTTCTTTTTCTAAAGAGAGGAATTTTTGAACGTCTGTTTTTTAAAAAAGATTTTATTTATTTTTAGAGAGAGGGCAAGGGAAGGAGGGAGGAAGAGAAACATCAGTGTGTGGTTGCCTTTCATGCGCCCCCTACTGGGGAACTGGTCTACAACGCAGGCATGTGCTCTGACTGGGAATCGAACTAGCTACCCTTTGGTTCGCAGTCTCATGCTCAATCCATCGAGCGACACCAGCCAGGTAAACCTTTGTATTTTTAGAAATTTGCAAAATATGTTATCTTGGAAGAAAGCCAATGGTCCACTAAAATAAATTTAATTTGTTTTTCTTTCACTCTGGATTAAAATTAGTTGGTCTCTTAAGTCAGTTACATACATTGGTCATGCAAGATAGTAACACAACCTTACTTTGAACACGTTGCCGCTGTTATTTTCATAATTGTATCTGAATAGTCTGAAAACAGTGAGTTGTGTCCGAAGAGATCCCTTCTTATGATCTCCCATCCCATGCCTGGTGGCCGAGCGCGGACAGGACCAGGTCGGTTCTGTGTCCGCCTCTGGGTAACGTACCCCCAAAGGGCGTTTGCTAGGCCCGCGGTAACCACAGGGCAGAATACAGCACTTCCCTGCTTTCTGCTGTAACTTATTTTGGGATTTTCCCACACCCTCCACACATGTGGATAATATATTGCATTGGACATATGTAATTTACTGAGCTGTGTTATTACTATGAAACCCAATTATGGTGGAACAAGAAGGATTGCTCCCATGAATACTCGCGTGTTAATCTTGTTTCCGGCCCGCACTGCGGGTCCAGTGCCAGGCAGCGGGCTCGCCCGGTAGGTGCAAGGAAGAGAGAGATTCTGTTACTGCCAGGGCACATCAAGAAGAAGATTGTGGCATTTTTTAAAAAAAATCATTTTTTGTTTGTCTTTATTTGTCTTGTGAATGAGAGAGTCATGGACAAACAATGAAAAGTTCGCAGGAATGGGAATAACTGCATATTTACGAAGTAAGAAGGGTGGATGCAGTGATTTTTAAAAATCATTTTTTAAAAAGGTGTGCTTTTTAAAAAAGATTTTATTTATTTATCTTTAGAGAGGGAAAGGAGGGAGAAAGAGAGAGAGAAACATCAATGTGCGGTTGCTGGGGGCCGTGGCCTGCAACCCAGGCATGTACCCTGACTGGGAATCGAACCTGCAACACTTTGGTTCACAGCTCTTGCTCAATCCACTGAGCTACACCAGCCAGGGCTTAAAAATACATTTTAAATGTTGGGTTTCTCAATTCAATATTTTCAAATTCTGTGCAACTAGGAAACATTGAAATGTATACGTAGGTTTACAGGCAGAGACTGAAATGCACTTCATATTTAGGGGGTGTCTTAATCAAATTTACGCATATGCTAAGTGTTTTATTTCACTACATTGTCACCAGCATGTGTGGCTGAATGGAATAGTATAAGTTCCTTGAAAGGTGCAAAGGACTTGCTTTTGATACTCTTCATTACTGCAGTTCAAGTTGCACACTTAGGTATAGCTGTTCTCTAATATTACATATTGCTGCCATCCAAGAGTAAAGAACTTAGGCTATATAGATGTACTGGAATATACCACAGGAACTTAGAGTCTTGAGCACACTTCTTCCTGTGGATTCAAACTTCAATTTCAGTGGGACCCATCATACAGAGGTGACCCTTCTGAAATTTCCTACAGAATCTAGTTGTTTTCCTGTAAAGATAAAATGTTCTAAGTATGTGAGGAAATTTATTCCATTATAATTTTTACTATGTTCATCTCCATCATCCCAAAGCAAACAGCTGCTTTACTTACATGTCGTATTTGCGGATGATTGTGTGTTTGTATCGTTTCTGCAATTTTCCCAGGAAAACGCATGAACATTCCAACACCACTCAAGCACAGTTGGAAGCGAGTGACACATACCAATTAAAGACAGGAATGAGAATGGAATTTTATCTCTTTCCGATAAACAAATAGAGCAAACAGATGGAAATAGGGCAAAACTGTAAGATTCCTGAGAATAGAAAACCATGTAAATATTTACCCGGCTACTTACCTCTTTGTCCAGAATAATACACTGAAATCAGACTCATCCCATGCCGTAGAATAATCCTCAATAATGAGAACTGGCTGTCTAGATCTCTGTTGTCAAATTCCCAGCTATGGCTTCGAGGCCAGAACATCCTTTGTCCCAAAGGCAGTAATTAAGAGGATTTTGTCTTAGGAAAAAATGATTTATTGTTGTTGGAGGGGATGAAGAGGGTAGGTAACCTTCACAGTAAGGCAGAGTAAACCACCAGTAGCCAAAACTGGTGGTTTGCTGTTTATTTATTTATTTTTTATTTTTAGGTGTGTTCTGTGAGCACTGGTGGACCCATTATTATTCTTCAGTTTGGAAGAGTAGAACTTGAACTCTCAAGGACTCTTGGTCTCAGTAGCCTGGGCCCTGGGAGGCAGGCCTGAGGAACCCCACGGCAGCCTCCATGTCCAGGGTGTGTGGGGGGACATCCGGCTGGGCGATGGGAGATGCCCCAGCAAGTGAGAATGAGCCAGCAGACTAGCAGAAGTCTGTCTGAGTTGTCTCGGGACCCAGTCCCCTGTGCTGAACTGGTTGGGACACGTACCCTTAAAAGGGCTCAGAGCCGGTCACCGTTACTGGCGCGTTAGGTTCTGCTCAGTGACTGTGGCCAGACTGGCTGTGCGAGCAGCAGCCCACGTCACGGAGCCCATGGGCACCCCCATACCTATCACAGTGGCCACTTCCATCATCTCTCTATCCGGCAAAGTCAGGGGCAGCTGGAGGGGGGTGGGTAATGGCACCAAAAACGGGTCAATGGCCCATCTGATTACTATGCTGCTTCTCTGCCACTAAGGTTCCTCCTTGGCTAGCATTTGCACGGCGCATCTCTTCACGTTCTCTGCTAATTCCGAGAGTTCTGTTCCCATCCCTCTTCTCTGAGCTTTCTTGTCCTTCGTTTGCTAGTAATGATTCTTCTTTCTCTTTCCTTCCATTACTAAGCTATCGGCCACTGTGCCTTAATGTACATAGGTCATTCCTTGGACCAGAAGGAATTCACATAGGCATTCCTTTGTATGCCTCCTACGGGCATACAAAGAACCAGGGGCCGTCGGCACAGCACGCAGACTCCTCTGTAAAATAGGCCCGGCCGTTTGTCCTCTGCTGTGAGCGGTTCGCATAGTCTTCGCCTGCAGACTGTAGCAGAGGAGGGGCCGTGAGAACTTAAACCATCCACTCCTGCTACTTTCTTGTGCCTCTAGGACCCGCTAGAGCTGGATCTCATGCGTTTTACTTCCATTTAATAATGGACGTGGGGTTTTTCTCTGCGGAACTGTATCATACCCGGCCCGAGGTTCAGAGTGTCGGTGAGGAGATAGAGTGAGAGTCGGAGGCGCCGTGGCCCTGGGGGCTGCCTGGACACGCAGGGTGAGCAGCATCTCTGGGAGCTGCTGGCGCCTTACTTAGGCTGTCTCAGAATGAGAACCTGGTTTGTGCTGGCTTGGCCAAAAAGTTATTTTTTTCCTGTAACATGGCTCTAGTAGTGCTTAGTTGTCTTTAACGTCATTTGAAGCAATTTTGTTAGATTGTATCGTGACAGCTGTCACATTAGTGTGCATTTAAAAAAAGTTACCAAAATTGGTGAATTTTTGTGTAGCCGTTTGAATATTGAAGATGGAAGAAAATACGTGACATTTTAGCCATGTTATGCTTTACCATTTCAAGAATGGTAGAAATGCAACCGAAACTCAAGAAAAAAAAGACTTGTGCAGCATCTGGATTTGGGGCTCTGACTGCTGGAATGTGTCAATAGTGGTTTGCAAAGTTTTGTGCTAGAGATTTCTTGCTGGACAGAGCTCCATGGTCCGGTAGACCAGTTGAAATTGATCAATTGATCACCATCAAATTGAGACATTGATTGAGCACAATCAACATTATACATGGGAGACAGCTGACATACTCAAAATATCCAAATCAACAAAGTTATTGGTGAAAACGAAAAATGCCTTTTATTTTACGGAAAAAACTAAAGGGACTTTTTGGCCAATGAAATATGTTTATTCTGCTTTTCTTTCTTTGGCCCAACACATCCAAGTTTCTTCTGTACTAGTTTCTTTAAAAACATCCTCTGCATTTCTTTATAAAACCATTCCACTCTCTGAGGAGAGGCCAATTTACAGGCAACATAGACTCCAGCTTCCAGTCTGTTATCCTGATAGATTTCAGGGCCTGGCATTCTACAGGAGGTTGTAATAGAAAAACACCACACAGCTCCTCCCAAAAGATTAATGCGACCCTTCATCTAGCTGAAAGCAAAGAGGAGGGGTTAGATTACCAGAAATAACATTCCGAGCCTCGAACAGAATAAATTTCTCCAAGGCAATAAATATTGTAATACATTTCAGCCATGCTGAATACCAAAGTGCGTTCTCTCCCGGGGACGTAAGCCTGCAGGGTTGCTGTCCACAGTAAACAGGTCGTCACTGCTCTGAGATACATATTTAATATGGGAAGATGGTCAGCCAGATGCCTGCCTGCTGTCCCCAAAGGATTTCAGCACCGGAAAGAATGGCAGGAATTTTTCACCTCGAACTCTCAATTGCCAGTTGAAAAATGGAGATTCACCCACAGTGATTTGCTCAACAGTAGCTAGAGTAAGAACCAAGCCTAGAAATCTGATGGTTGTGACTCCTAGGTCAAGTTCAGTGTCAGGACTTCTACTTGTCACCAAATGAGTCTTGCCCTATCATTCCACTATATGGGCACATTGAGACAGAAAGTTAAAAAAAATCCTTTTTTTTTTTTTTGAGAATAGAAATTACTGGTAACCATGTCTTAGGGCAGAAAATGGCATTCTCTGGTTCCTGTGGTGTTCGGCAGGGTCCACGGAGCGTCCCGGCCGGTGGATTGGGAAGGAAGCACCGTGTGTTACATTCAGAGCAAACAGTCAGGGTCCCCCTGCTATTCTCTCCCCCAAACAGTGAGCATGGAAGCCTTCTGCTGAGGTTGCATAGCTTCATGACTAAACCCGTACGGATCTCTGAGCTCCCACCCAGAAGAACTGCCTAACCCACTGGAGATAACATGTGCGTGGGAAACGAAGGTGCTTGCTTTGCTATAACACAGAGATTGCAGGGTGTGGTTATTCATTAGGGCACTGCAGTCTACCTCACCTGACTAATAATACATTTGAAGGTATATGTCCTTAAATTAAGTAGTATGTAGCTATTTAGAGGACTAAGTAATAAGGAGTTGTCAGTTCCCATCTGCTCAATGATTCCTTTTGATGTATTAAGTGCTCTGGGCACATGGAGTATATGCCCAGTTATTCAGTATAACACATGAGGGAAATAACCTATGTGCATATTGAATAGTTATTTAGATATATTGGGAGTTTTCTTGGGAGATGAATATGAATGATGATAATTAAGAATTTATAAATGCTGAGTAGTGTAACTTCGATTTCAGTTATCAAGCTTATCTCTCTGACAAGTGGGGTTCCGTCACAGGCCTTCGCTGGCGTGTGGGCCCCACAGTGCTGACAGGCCAGGCCGTCTCCCCTTCCACGTTCAGCAGAACAGAACTCGGGCTGTTCTCCTTGGAGCCGTGCATTTTTTGATGAGTCTGCTGCTAGTCAGTCTCATAGAGAATTTTTCTAATAAAATAATAAACACGGACATGATCAGGCATAATCTCCTTGGCTGAGAATCGTTAGAGCCTATCAATACACAATTGTCATCTTCACTTATCAAAGGAACCTTAACTCGATAAATAGGAAAGTGTAGTTTACGTAGTATAACCCTAAGTGACAGCCCTGGGGGTTGGAGAGGGGGGGACCGAGCAGGAAAGAAAAAGGACCCCTGGACACGGGCGACAGTGTGGTGATTGTGGGGGGAGGGGGTGGGGAGAGGTGGGAAAGGGTGTAAGGGGGATAAATGGTAACGGAAAAATATACAATAAAACCATTACAAATAAGACATATTTGAGTTCTGTTAGGCAGAGTATTTTATTTTTGAAGCTGTATTTTAGTCTGCATTGTGGATTCGGAATCAAAGTGAAGGGAAACATCTGGTCGTAACACATCTCGAACCACTCTGCATGCTGTAAATCATCTTATTCACACATTTCTCTTGAGATACAGACACCCAAGGGATGCCTGTGCGTGTTAAAGATGCAAGTGTTCCTGGATAAAATTCCTGGATTTCTTCTGTGTGCGGGCACACCTTTCATTGGTAGATCTTGCTCATGAGGGTCTTGGCCATCATACAAGTTGAAACTTGCCAGTCAGGCCTGTAATACTTTTTCATAAGTGACGGCAAGTGTGAAGGCCATCTGTCCACGATCCTTTTGTCTTTCTGCACGGCTATGGTTAGCGTGTCTCCAAATGGTCACTCTACGGTGCTCCAACTCCAGCTTCTCAGCTGTGTTCTGGGCAGCCGGAGTGACAAGAGCAAAATGCAGCCAAGTGCTCGCTGGAAAGGACCCCCTCCCCCAGAGCCACCGGGGGCCTTGCTTGGTGGATCATGTCCCTGTGGCTCCTCCTTGCTGCACCACAACCTACTTCTCCCTCCTTCCCTCCCTCCCTCCCTCTCTCTTTCTCTCCCTCACCCTCCATGCACATACATGAATTCAGGTCACCATAGTGAGTATATACCATGTCAGTGTTCATCTGTGGGTATGAAAAGATGAGAGAGTGTAGTGTGGGTGTTTGTGGGCAGCCAGACAACCTTGAAGTTGAGTCTGAGATGCCTCAGTGTTAACAGAACGGGTTGTACTCCAGGAGAACTGGCCCGTGTCTTAGTTACTGCATCTGTACCTGCTGGGAGAGTGACGTCTGGCTCCTGGTAAGAACTGGCGATATTTTTGAGGAACGAAAGAGTGAAGGAATGAACGTTTATTTTAAAGTGAGATTCCTTCAGCTTCTAATGAAGCATCATTCTCTTGTTCTCCCTCTTCCTCGGTGTACTCCAGACGAGCGTGTTGCGCATTGTGGTGATGGTTGATGATGCCGGGTTTCCGCCTTCCCCCCAAGTAGGTGTGGGAGGCACGCGTCAGAATTACTCTGCGTGCCTGAAGGTCTGGCTGCAGAGATGAACATTTGCAGATCATCATCTGAGCTTGGCTATCAGTAGTTTGAGTTGTTTTACTCATAGAAAGATGGTGAATGTGAATGAGTTAACTATAGTCATGCTCTGGAATCATTCTATATCAAACAGAGAGTGACCTTAGAGTTCACTGAGGCTGCCATCACAGATGAGAAAACAGACTCAAGTTTAACAGCCGCATGTTTTGTTTCACCTGGAAGAATTTCTGTTTATTGCTTTTGAAGTAGCTTAATTATTCGTATGGAAGGAGTCCCCGCTGGCGGCGTACTGGGCTCACCCCAGTCAACAAAGGCCTAGCAATGTTTAAAGAATCAGATTATGCAAATGTAATTTGGGTCTCTAACTGTTGGTCTAGTGTTCTTCCCTCTATATCATCCGAACTCCAGAAAGTGAGCTCTTCTTAAAACCTTGCAAATGAAGTCCCCATTGAGAGCTGGTTGAACATTCCAAGCTCTCGGAGCCTTCCTCCGAGAAAGTCAGATTCCGTGTCCGGATGTGTGGCCGGTGACAAGGCATTTTTAGCAACAACTCTGAAAGATTCCCAGGCAGGTAGCACGCAGATCACAAAAGGAAAAGCAATACAATAAAAATAATGAGGCTTCACATTCGCAGCTCCTAGAGGGGTGCCTGAAAAGTCTGAGCAAGGAGTAACCTGCAAAAGACAGGACTCTGTGAAGCTCCAAATGTTTCCTTGATGAAAAACTCAACAGCACAGGGCCGAAGTGTGGAGGAGCCCGCAGTGCTCACTGTGGTCATGATCGTGTGATGTGCTTCTTCAGAACACGTGTGTCCTAAACTCCAGCCCACTGGCATAGATAACGTGTGTGCGCTAATTTTACCGGATCCAGAGTTCTCACTGCAGATTTCCAGCGGTGGCTGCTGTCCACAGGGGACCTCAGTTCCAGAAGCTCAACGTTTGCTGCTTTGTTTCACATAGCATTTAATTGGCCACTCAAGAATGCATCGCATGGGGCATTAATTGGCTTTTAAATATTTTCCTTAAGTTATAACGCATTCTGAGTTTTTGTTTTGATGCAAATGAAAAATACAGAGGAGACAGCTGAAAAATAAAAGGTTGGAATTATGTAAATGCTATACAAATAGGCTGCCAAGAATTATGCTGGTTGCTTTAGATACATTACCTTCGATTTTTAGACTAATCCTATGGGATATACTATCTCCATTTTATAGAATAGAGAACTGAGGCTCAAGGAAAAAAAATAAATCTCTATTCAATTGAAAGTAAGAAGTGAGCCCTGGCTGGCATAGCTCAGTGGATTGAGCGCGGGCTGCGAACCAAAGTGTCGCGGGTTCGATTGCCAGTCAGGGCACATGCCTGGGTTGCAGGCCATGAGCCCCAGCAACCGCACATTGATGTTTCTCTCTCTCTCAATTACTTTCTCCCTCCCTTCCCTCTCTAAAAGTAAATAAATAAATATTTTTAAAAAAGGAAGTAAGAATTGAAAACTAAGACGACTTTTTCCAAAATGTGACCTTAACATATTGTGGTCTCTTTGTATCTCTCTCTCTCTCTCTCTCTCTCTCTCTCTCTCTCTCTTGCGCACGCGCTCTTGCTCTCGCTCTCTCCCTTCCTCTCCCTTTCTCTATTGCTAATCTTTTTCTTTATTCATCTGTTTGCCTGCCACACATCCATCCATCTGTCCATCTGTCTCTCTGTCCCTTCATCCATTTCCCTTTTTTTCCTGCCCGTCTCCCTAGTTCTCTACTTTCCTACCACTGCCCTGTCTAGCGTCATCCTTTAATTGAAAATGGGGTTGCTAGATCATGTCTTAAAATTTCGCCGTGCTAGAAGTTCAATCCTACAGAGGGTCATAGATTACCAGACTGGGGTCGTTACTCCGATGAACCATCAGGCACTCTCGTGTTACACGTGAGGAAGTGCTGGTCCAGGGAAATTTAGCAACTTCTTTAACATGGACGTGTTAAATTATTGACGGGGCTCAAATATAATTAAGTCTTTTGACTTATAATGTATTTCTTCCCCCCTGGAACTTTAGGTCAAACGCTACTAGTTAAATATTGAATGAGCTTAATTATAACACTTCTAGGTGACTGAAAGAGGGGAAAGAATCTATCCACAAAGTCAATTTGTTTCACAAAGATTAAGTTGAAAGGGCGATGTTACAAATCACGTGCACTTGCAGATTTCCGTGCTTTCTGTTACTGATACTCCGATGTACTACAATGGGATGCATTTTTTAAATGAAATGGGCTCAGTTATGAGGCACGTCTCCAACAGATTCTGCTAAGACTGTTCTCTTTAGCATTCCATTTGGATGAACCAATCCAAATTATGTCTAATAGTTTGGAAGAGGTATAATAATAGATTAAATATTTCCAGGGTGCATTCTTGAACCGTCTAAAGTTTTAAAATGTCAGCCTTAAAGAGAATAGAAATCATATTTATCAGGGCACCTAATATTGTCCTTGAACATGTATTATTCATTAGAAATGATATTAGTCACACTGTGACCATTCCTGAATTAAATATATTTCAGTAATTTCAAAATATTTGCCTACTTATTTGACATTAGTGTCTTCATCTGACCACTTTATAAACTAAGATTGAGAAAGGATAACACAGAAAATTTTATGCAATGTATTGCCTGCACAAGCAGAATGTATTTCATTTTAGCATGAATCACAGTATAGTGATTACCACAGAAAACACACATTTATCACAGAAAAACACCATGTCAAAAAGTAAATTTAATGGTTCCAGTTGCTGTTAACTGACTCGGTATGGTTACATTAACCATTTTTAAATGATGGATGTGTGGTTTCTTCCATAAAATACTTCTTAACCTCTACTACAATATCCAAACATATACAAAATTCAAATATTTGCTAAGCTTTTAAAAATATATCATTGTGTTTAACAATATGGCTACTGTGGATTAAAAAAAGATCATAAAGCCCAGGCCTCCAATTCAAGAAGTTTGCAAAATCATTGGAATCATTTCTCCTCATGTCTCGAAAACTTTCATAAAAATGGTTTTATATTGCTATATTTGAAATATCATCTGTACGAGTCAGGGTTCTCCAGAGACACAGGGCCAGCAATATTATATTTATTTCGAAATATATATGTTTCACGGGCTCATTTCTGTGTGGAAGGGGAGAGAGGGAGGAAGGGTGGTAAGGAAACTTTCCCTTTGTTTCTTAGGAAAAGACGTGTAATCTTTTCCTAATTAAAATGAATGTTTATCACTGCACACCCACTTGGCAGCCAAAGTCTGGAATAATGAATCGAGGCGGAGGGATACAGGGAAGTTAACTCACCTCTCACTGCTCTGCACCCGCCAGCAAACACAGCCCTGGAGACCGGAGCACCCGGGGACCCTCGGCCCCCACCCCGCTCCCCACCCCTGGGCCAGGCCTCGCCTCCACCGAACCCCAAAGGGCCCCGGGACAGAGAGCGTCTGCGCTCAAGACTCAGGGGGTCCCGTCACCTCCCCCTGGCAACCTCTGGCATTTAATCCTTCTGACTGCAGGAGTCGAAATTCAATTTAGAAACAGAAATTAAATTTAACTTTATGAAAGAGAAATTTATACTTCTGCCTAAAACTCTTAGCAATAATGAGATAACTGTTCTAGAAATGCAGCATCCTAATTTATAATTTGAGCAAGTAGGATGGTAGTGTCAACATTTAATATATTTTCTCCATACGCTACATCCATTCCTTTATTCATAAAATGTTTATTAAATACCTACTGTGTGCCAAGAGCTATGATGCCACATTCGCACCTTGTCTACAACTGTTGCCGTCTTTTTTAACCTCTCCTAGTGATAAATTCCATAAACATCAATAATAGTTTATAGCTCTATTTGTTAAGTACTAACTTAGGATATCGTATAGAGGTTTGCTACCATGAAATGTAAAACTATAACTCAAAGAACTGAGAAAAGGTTATCTCTTGTCAGGAGATTTAACTCATTCAGCATTCCTGGACATTTGACTATACATTTTAATTTGGATATAAAATATTATCCAGCTTTTTATAATTAAAGTGATTTAGTCTGTGGATTCCTGCCCAACGAAAATAAACAATATTCTCTGGAATCAAAAGTCACGCTCAAAGACCTGAACAAATCTGTTTCCTGTCTCAACTGTTTTGTGTTAATAGTTTCACAGAAACATTTGCGCTCCTTACTTCTGCTCCTCACTGAGGTTTCATCGTCCTGCTCTTTTTTTTTAAGATTTTATTTATTTATTTTTAGAGAGGGAAGGGAGGGAGATAGAGAAACATCAATGTGCGGTTGCTGGGGGTCATGGCCTGCAACCCAGGCATGTGCCCTGACTGGGAATTGAACTTGCGACACTTTGGTTTGAAGCCCAAGCTCAATCCACTGAGCTACACCAGCCAGGGCTGTCAGTTTGCTCTTGATAAAACGCTTTTGGTTGGCATCAGCCTGACTACGTTGAGGGAGAGGACAAAGAGGGTTATAAATCAGTACCTTGATTTACCCAGTATCAGAAAAATACAATACCCATCTCACAGTGGAAGTTATAGTATTGATCTTATCTGCCTTAGTTTTTTGTCTCCATAGTATAGATGAATATGATATTTTTCTCTTCCATTTTTGAGCAATTCTCCTTAACAGTTCGACAAATATTTGTCAAACCCCTTTGTTCATATTCACCCCAGGCTTTCGGCCAGTGGCCTCCGGACACCGGTCAGGAGGTGCGTGCTGTCCCGGGTTCGCGGGACCAGGGGTGCGGGAGTAAAAACAGCGACGTTCGGTCACCATACCCCCGAGTCCTGGCATTAGGCACATCTGGGCCGGGGCTGTGCTATGGCATTGCTGCGCTGGACCTGGTAAGATGATAACGGCAGGGGATGAAGTGGGAGTCTCGGAGAGTTCCCAGTGGAACGCGCTCTCTCCCTGCGCCAGCCCTGGGCGCGGCTCCCTCACTCCCCGCGGAGGGAGGGGTCACAGCTACCGTCATCTCAGCCTTTAACCTTTCCTAGTGACTGACTCCCGAGTTATTAATAATAGATTTATATCACTATTTGTTAAATTGCTGCCTTAAGAGATCAGTAATTGACTTGTCATCAGGAAACATCAATGAGATACTACTTGTTATAAGAATACTTTCACCTGGTATAACTATACCCCTCATTTCTTTTGGAAATCCAACTTCACTTAATTTTAACACATGGTTTGGAATGGCATATCTCCCAGTCTAAGCTCGGGCAACTATTACAACTGCTTTCCGTGCATGATAAGAGACTCTAGCCTGAGGATGGAACCAATTCATCCGCAAAGCACAGCAGAGAAGTAGAAAGAACATAGTCTGTTGTGACACTATTTGTCCAATCACATCTCCCTGCAACTGAGCCTCCAGCTTCAGATTTTATTTTCTAAGCCATTAGTTTTACTTATTTTCCAATTTGAATTGGCTTTTTTGAAATTGACAACTATGTCTGAACTGATTCAATGGAACGATGATTATTTTTGAAGCTGCTTATGAATTAAATGATATTAGGTACCAATAAAATAGCTCTTTTTGAGGAAGAGTTATAGATACAATTACACGTGAAAAATCGATGTACTAGAATACCTAGGAAATTTATTTTTAAAAAGAGGTGGATCAAAACATATAAGATATGAAAATATTTTTAAAAGCTAAAATAATTCAGTATGATTAGTACCCTTCAAAGAAGAAAAAAGAGAAATAGAAACACTGGAACAGAGAGAATTCTTGGGTAAGTCACCAAAACCATAATCCAAAGAAATAAGTGTTCAACTGGACTGCTTCGAAATTCAAACTGTGTGCTTTTCCAAAGACACGGCTAAGAGATTAAGACCAGCAAAAAAGACAAAAGAATAGGAGAATATATTCACGAATTATATACCCTAAGGACTTGTAGCTAGCATATATAAAGATCTATCAAAGTTCAACAATGTAGAAAACCAAGAGCCCAATTCAAGGGTGGACAAAAGAGCGGAATAAAAACTACAACGAAGAAGATACTCAAGAGACAAGTAAGCACGTAAAAAGATGCTCTATGTCATTGTCCATTGGGAAAATACAAATGGAAACCCTAGTGAGATACAGCCAGACACCTTAATAGGTGGCTAAATTAGCCATTTAGCATGGCTAAATTAAAAGGCCGATCATATCAAATGTCGGTGAGGATGGGGGGCGGGGGTGGTGGCATGTAAAATGGTACAACTACTCTGCAGAAGAATGTCCTATGAAATTAAATGTATGCCTTCCATAGGACCCTGCTGATTCACTCCTGTGTGCTTAATCAAGAGTAACCAGCTGCTATTACCATATGAAGCACGGTGCACAGATGCTCATAGGAGCTTCACAGGAAACAGACAGGAGCTGGAGAAAACCTAGTGCCCATTAGCAGGTGAAGCAATAAACACACTCTGGTACAGCCGCATAATAGAATGAGACTCAGCCACAAGTGGGATGACCTATTGATAAATGCTATAATATGAATCAATCTCAGAATAATAGGCTGAGTGAAAAAGCTAGATAAAAATAAGTGTATACTTTATTCCATTTATGTTAAATTCTAGCAAATGCACTCTAATCTGTAAGGAGAAAGCAGATCACCAACAACCTGGGGACAGTGTAGGGGTGTGACCCCAGTGTAGGGATCAGGAGGAAGGGTACAAAAGAATTCAGGACATTTGGGGAGTGATTTACATCTTTTTTATTTTGATTGTGCTGATGGATTTATGTTTGTATACATCTATCAAAATTTATATGCATACTTTAAATTAGTGTCATTTATTGTATGTTAATTAGACATCATTAAAGCAGTTAAGTCACTAATACATGGTTTTGAAACATTTCTGATTCTACCTTAACTTGAAAAGATAATCTGGAAATACATACAAATATATACTTAGCAAATCCTATTTAAGTTATTAGGGAATTTTACATTTTATAGGAAAGCATTGATTAGTAGTTCATTTTATGAGCCGGTCCTTAGCACCTGTTACGATTTTTAAATTTGGCATTCCAGATGTCAAAACATTTGGCATCCCAAACTCATATTAAGTGAAACTTAATGGAACATGATCGTATACACTTTCACACTGTAAACAGTGTTTGGACAAGTGGCAAATAACCTAAACTATGTCAACTTCAATTCTGCCATTAATATTACTGTAATTTATTGAGTTGTTGGAATTTTAAGAAGAAAGAATAAACTTTTATTTAGGCACTTGGCCATTGAAAGAGCCTCAATACTGAAAGCAACTACTGATATAATGCTTTTTGCTGAGTGTTATTCTTAGGATTGTTATGGTTCTGACAGAGCTAATGTTGAGGACAATAAGGTGTGTGTTGACATTAATTAGGACTGTGGCCCTCAAAATTCAGTTCAGTCCTTTTTCCTTTTATGCCTCTAGTTCTGTTGTTTGAGACCAACAGAAAATATAAATTCTGCCTTCAGCCACTTATTGCACTAGTCCTCCTGTCTCCTTAAAAGGTAACATTTCTTCCTTTCTCCTGATATGTATGTTCTTTGTAACTCATGTTAATTTTTCTGGTCCCACATCACGATGCCTTATGTTCATAGCTCGAATTTTTCTCCTCACTTATTCAAACAATAAGTGCAAGTTGTCATCATAAAGACATCACTTTGCCTTTTTTCCTGTGTTATTTTGTTTGCCTGTTGAAATTTATGCATCTTTCATTTGTATAAATCCCAGATTTTACTGTTGGCCCATCCCATTCACTGCCAGCACCTTCCAATGCCTCCTTGTTTTCACAATATGATATGCAAAACTTAAACATATGACAGATGTTGCAAATTTGCCTAATTTGATTTGGGAAAGGAAATTGGGTCATTTATCTTAGTGAATTCAAAATATGGTTTCAGTTAAATTTGTTTTTTTTCCTCCTGTAAACATTAAAAATTGAGACAAGCCCTGATGGCCTAGCTTTTTATGGTTTTCTCCATGACTTGACTACTGCATAATTAGGGGCGCTTTCTGTGGTCAGCAGTGCTGTTTGTGTTGTTGGGATAGAGTTATACTGTTTATTAGTTCTTTGCGATATTTAACAATCAGAGGGTTTGGTGGATTATCAGGCCAATTAGGCACACTGATTTTCTTTTACAAGATTGACATGGTTTGCAACCTCTCCAAAATGCTAATTGCTTAAAATGCACCACAGTTCAGTATTTATTTATTATTTTTCAATTACCATGCATTGATGGGAGTGGGGAGGTTGTCACAGATGGGGCATGAAGTAAGAACTGTGTCCAAACCTCCCGAAAGACCATCGGTACCTAGGGAATCGAATCCCTCACCAAAATCCCGTTACAGACTTCAGACATTTGTATGAATTTTACAGATAAGAACCAAGATCGGTAATGAAGGCCAAGAACCAAGGGTGAAAAGGACTGGGAGAGCCAGGTTTCAGTCTGGGTCTTTGCAATCTGTCATCGCGTTGCCGGATGTGGCCTCCACCACGGAGACAGTCTAGTCTTGGAGAGGCGGCTTCTTTTGCCCACGATCAGTTCCCCGGAGGTGGCAGAGCCAGGGCTGTCGGTGAACAGGAAAACGAGGTTCTGAATTCCTATGGGGAAAGTCAGAAGTCCACACTGGCATGGACTGTTTTGTCCCTGAGGCTGGCCCGGAAGCTTTTGTCTGGGTCTTCAATAAATATGCAACTGAAGGTCTTACAACTGTGGCCACTGTAATTCTTGAACTGTTCACTAGCTTAAGGGCTATTGAAAGCAAATCTTAGAACCTCATATGGTCTCTTTTCTAAAAAATACTTAACAGGGAGTTATCTCAAATTAAATGTAGAAGGAGAAAGATGAAGTCAAGCCATCGCCTCAAGTCTTCGTTAAAGCATTGCACCACGAGAACAGATAAAGTTGACTGTTTTGAGGGAGCAAGTAGATTCAAGTATTTGTAAGACAGGATTGAGGAGTGAGTCGTGGTTTAGTTTAATTCCAGGAATCCTTCACTGTGGAAATTCTTGGAAACCACGGGGAAATGGAAGTTGTGCCATTTCGGGAATAAGGCACAGAGACAGGGAATGCGAGCCCTCATTAAGCAGGGATCGGTTGTTGGTCAGTGTGGATTTAGCAACAGGTATGGAGAGGAACAGTTCCAGCTAAGGTATTGCAAAGTCAGTGCAACATTTGAAGTTCTTTAGTTGTTCTTTTTGGCCAGCATCAGCTTGTGGGACAGGGTGCTCAGGTCGATTGTCCAAGTCCAGACTGTCACCTCTGTCTGAGATTTCCATTAGAGCCATCCCGGACCTTCGGAGTTGCTTGAATCTTGAGTGCATTTAGCAACTCTTCATATGATTTTCGGATTTCTTCGACCACTGTAATCATCTGCCCAGGGGATGGCTGTGAAGCAGGCTTTAAGGCTCTGAGGACTACACATTGTAGGGCATGAGGTCTTGGGATACAAGAAACAGAATCACTGATTGGCTCTCCATGGGCCCCACTATTTTATCTGGTTCTAATCATAGAAACACATTCCAGCCTCCATCTGATTGAGGTGAGTCCCTGATTGAGGTGAGTCCCTGACTGAGGTGAGGCCCTGATTGGGGTGAGTCCCTGACTGAGGTGAGGCCCTGATTGGGGTGAGTCCCTGACTGAGGTGAGGCAGAAAGTGGCAGAAGGTCCAGCTGGTCAAGTTTCTTCCTGGTGTCTCATTCTGGATTCCATCAGAGAGCTGTTTCCAAAGTAGCAAGGATTGCCCCTGAGAAATGAAAGCATGGGAATTCAAAGGAAAGTTTTTTAAAGGTCTTACTCCTTACTGAGTAAAAATCCAGAGCTTTAACCTAGATGAATAAGAGAACTAGAAAGAGAACAGAGAGAGGGAGACGTGGAAGCATGGCAGGGAGAGGCGTTCAGGAGTCTCAGGCCAGGAATCCTGGGCCAAGGCTTCCTCCATGGTGCGTCCTCACGGCTCTTTGGAAAACGGTCTCCTTTTTGATTGTCTGCTTCCAAAGACTCGGGTAGATTCTGCCTTATAGCTCCCATCAGAACAGAGGTATAGGAAGTGCATAGATCATGTCTTTTAACTGGGATGTGACATGAACATCAACTCCTGGGAATTTCATGATTGTAGTCACCACGATTAAGCCAGGTGGATACTGGAAATATTGGGGGACCAGTTTGTGAATTATATAATTCTCTAACTACCATGTTATACACCTGAAGTAATATAAAATAATATTGAATGTCAACTGCGATTGAAAAATAAAGTTAAAAAAAAGAGTGCCTGGTGGAAGTGTCTTTCAATGGGATCCAAGAGCACCCTTGTTGGTGTCATTTCCAGCAGGCAGCCATCTGAGCAGGAGCGGACTCCACTGTTGATTGTAGACATGAGAACACTGCACGGAATCTCTACAGTGTATTATGCAGACTCTCAGCTAATTATGTAAACCTGAATTCTGGGGAAATATCTGTTCTTTCCATTCCCATCGATGATTGAGGATGATAAGCGGCATGTTACAAAATTCTTTAATTATAGTTTCTATAATTATGTCCCAGGTTGGAAACACATAGTCTAAAAAAAATACGATAGTGTAAGGCAGTTGCTTTTCAACAAGGAAAAGTTATTAGCTGTCTGCAAAATAGGCAAGAAGAAGAAGATATTTATGGTCACCTGGATGTGACCACCCCATAAAATTCACCCCCAAGTATTCATGGGTACACTGAGGATTTTATCCCTGCCCATCTTTCACCTTCACGGTTTTGCCAGGGTTTTCAGTCTGGTAGGAAGAGCATATGCCAGGAACATCCTCAATAGTTGAGAGTAAAATTGCTGCTGTTGATTGAAACTCGCAGCCAACTTTTCTCCAAATGTTCTGGCCCCTGAACGACGGTGCCATCGTTAGCAAAACGGGAGAGTGAAATCCTCCTCTCTGGGCTGGCGCCACAGGATGGATGGGTGGGAGTGTGTTCCGTGGTTCGGAATGAAAACCACTCGTGAACCGTGAGTCCATGGAGGCACCCCCACGGCCTTTTGATTTACATCACGGAGCACTGTGGCTGCCGCTGATTGTCCCAGACAGAGATGCGCATGAAAGCCTGGGAACAGATATTGACGATGGAGTTACGTGCCAGCCTTAGTGCTTGACCATGAGTATTTTTTGTTAAGTTGAGGGCTAACTTACAGAAGCAATCACCGAAGTCATTTATACAGATGCATTTTATTTATATGGTGTGAAACTATGAAGACTCAATTTCTCTTGATTCCTTAGGTGGCTTTTTTCATTGTGAGTTAAGTTTGATATACAAAGAGTTCTCACAGTAGTTAAGAGTTAATTAAAAATTGGAGAACATCAACAAACTGTTTTTATTATTCTCCCATTTGGAAAGGAAAAGGAGTGAATCATTATGCTATTTCATGGAAATCCAAAGACAGTTTTATGGTTTTGTTATTTTCGCATTCTCAGTAGTTTAAGCAGTCATGCATGTATTTCAGGGGTATTACATGAGCTCCTGTGATACTCTGACACAATTAATAAAACTGTGATTCATAGAACAAATTTTAGCAATTTAAATTTATCTTTTAATATTTTTCCCTATTTATTTGATATGGAGGGCTTATTATAAGTAGTGAGCAAGAGTATAACTAGACTGCATTTCTCAGTTACAGTTTTTTGTTGTTTTTTTTTACATACCTCATATTTTTTAATCAAAAGAAATGCAGTTTATTTTTCATTTATTTTTTTGAACCTGTGATTGCTTATCTGAGTCTGATATTCTTAGAGTATAAACATAATGACAGAAAGCACAAATTGGATCAGGAGGTCTTCAAAATTTCCCAAGAGGGGAAAAGGGTGGGCGATGGAGAGAAAGGGAAAGTAACAGAAGAAGTAAGTGGGAGCCAACTTCAGACACATATTGAATTATCATCGGGAAAATCTCATTATATTCCCTCTGCGAGGAGGGGAGAAGCGTTAGATGCAGGAAACCTATTTCCACACACATGAACACATCCACACTTGCACACAAGCCCGGGGCCGACCCCCATGCACATGTGGGATTTGCCAGAGCTGCGGACTAAGGCGGTCTCTCTGTCACACAGGAAAGACAGTCTCCCTAGGAGGGCACTTCTCTGGGACGCCTCTGAATGGCCAAACTTTCTTCTTGTTAAACATTCTTCAAACTAATCACCATATCAATAATTCTAAATTGTCCTTGTGAAGTGGTAAGGACTGAGCGTGTCCTTCCAAAATGCTTGTGTTGAAGCCTTCAACCCATTGTGGCTGCATGTGCACACGGGGCCCCCAAGGACATCATCAAGGTTAAGTTAGGACGGAAGGGTGGGCCCTGAGCCGTAGAATTAGTGTTTGCCTGAGAAGAGATGGCAGAGCACCTTCCAGCTCTTACTCCCAACCAGCGCAGGCCCGGAGAAGGAGGTGGGCGCTCACAGTGAGAAGGGGGCCGCCTATAAGCCAAGAGAGGAGGCTTTGCAATGAGGCCTCACCTGTCATCACCTCGATCTCGGGTTTCCTGGTCTGCAGAACCGTGAGAAAAACATTTGGGCTGTGTTAGCGACCCAGTCTGTGGAATTCTGTAGTGCTATCGCTAGAAGACTAACACGGTGAGATGCACACCCCTTCCAGTAGTTGGCGGTGTTATCACCCACACACACAGGAGGGAGTCTGGGGCCACCGGCTTTGTGCTCCACAGCCACTCCAGAGGGGAAAGTAAACAATGCAGGAGCCACGGACACCCAACTACGACCAATGATACACCTTGACCTCACACGCAGAAGTCGCCATCAGTGACAGTCATCACAATATACACTACGGCAGAAGAGGCACTCGAACACGAAAGGTCATCTCTGCTCTCCAAATTCATACCCCCACCTGCGTCCTCGAACCCGTCTTTCCATCGTTTCTGTTTGGACGATGCCAAGAGCTTCTCCACTGGCCAGAGCTTATTTCTGTAGACCGGCCAGAGGAGTCCTGTTAGAATGTGGGTTAGCTCGTATCGCGTCTTGTTCAAAATCCCAGAGTGCTTTGCCCGCTCATTAAACCCAATGCCTTACTTTTGCCTCCCAGTTCATACATGGTCTGGATACTTCCCCAGCTTCAGCAATGACTAATTTTACCTTTTGCTCACTGGGATGCAGCATATTGTTTTTCTTCAAATAGCCCCAAAACATACCTTTCTGTTGTTTTCTGAATTAATAATTGAATGTCTAGCATAAAAAAATAGTAGATAAGCTCCTGAATTTGTCATTAGCAAACAGATACCCAGAATTGTAATAATGATTGAGAATATACCCCAGGCACTTAAATATAAATGCTAATTCAAATTAAAGAAATACACAAACAACCCAATAGATACTGTTTTTTACAGAAGAGAAAACTGTGTTCAGAGGATTTAATTAATGTGCACTAAATTATCTGGCTAATAATGAAGAATTCAGTATCCCACCATATCTTGTTTAAACATGCACCATGTTGCAAAATGACTACATAGCCACCTATTGTACAGCTGAGCAGACCGCAAAGGACATGTATCTGTAGATAGCGGGAACTTAGAGACTTTGTAGAAAAAGGCACACGAGTCATTTCTGTGACTTACTCGTGTAGTCTGGCCGGTACTTTGTCGTGTTTCCTATGCGTTAGTTAAGTCAGGGCCTCCAGAGATGCGCGCTGACAGCAGGAGGTTAACATCTGTGGTTGTATTCATGGAAGTAGAGCATTAGGTTAATCAAATGAGCACGCTGCTGCATTTTCCAAATTATACGCATTAGGCCTTCATGGGAACCCAGACAGCACTTTCTGAGCTGTATTTCCATGCGCACTTTCTGGTGAAATCGGTCTCTCTTCTTTAACTGTCAGTGCATTTACCAAGACTTTTCTAGAATCAGCGGGGGGGGGGGGAGCGGGGTGCCTTCACAGTGGGCAGAAAAAAGAACTGGGTTTGCACATAGTGGACTCCCCCAGCAGTCCAGGTACTTTGTTGGGGTCTGGCCCCACCCCCACCCCCTTTTCCTGGGCCTTTCCACTCGGGAGGAGCCGGTCACCTCACGGGCACAGAACATTCTCTGGTTTCTCTGAACTTCTCTTACGCTACAGCTGAGAAAGTTCCATGTGCTCCTGATTTTTGGAATTTCTCCGTTGTGGTATACTTGTTCCAATCTTTCATATGTTGTTATCCTAATGAGCTGTTGTTGTCTTATTTATTTTATACCATAGTCAATTACCAATTCATTTTTATCTAAATCTATTTACCTGTATCTTTTTCCTAGGTGGTCCTTATCTTAATGTTGCTTAGCATGTATTTTTTTTCTTATTTCCTTTAATGTTGGTATGTCAGTGTCATAAGTCTTGTTTGTATTTTGTACTTCATCTTTGGTTTTAAAAGTTGGCACTCGGTGGAGAGGGGGAACGTTCTCAGTGCGTATGATTTACCGCACATCCGCACGCCGCGCAACGCTTACCTTTCCCTTCATGCACAGTCATTTCTCCCCTTGAAATTATTAGTTTCATTTCCCCCATCCCTCTCCGCTCTCATTTTTGAGATACCGTCGCGATTTCATTTCTCCAACCCTTAAATTTAATTATTTATTTAGCAATCATATTTTCAGCTCCCAAGAACTCCGTCTTCTTAATTTATGATGGCAATTATATTTTTAATATCCAAGAGCTTCTTCTTCCCATAGCCTCTTGTCTCCTGACATAATACATTAAGTTCCTCTGAGATACTAATTAGATATTTTTGTTTGTTTGCTTTAGGTTTTTTTTTTTTGTTAAACTTATTTTCTTTGAGTCATTATCATTAGTGTTTCCTTTGAGTTTTTAATCTCATTTTTTGGGGGGTGAAGGGGACATATTTCTTTCATTCTGCGGGCTGTCCTCAAATGGCCTAAGACCCTGCTTGGCCCATTCACAGTTCAACAACAGGACAGTGTGAGGCTGACTGTGAGTTAAGTATAAAGGTCAGGCTTAGTGATGTATGGGCTTCTTATGGGGGGGTGAAGATTTGGAGAAAGGCCTATTTACTAGTGTTGACTCATGTAGAAAATATTTGCATATTTCTCCTTCAGCATCGTATCTTGAAGAAAGAATGCTCCAACTCTCGCCCAGGGAGACAGATGTCTAGTTGTGTATACTGCTTCTTAGACAAATTTTTACTTCTGCCTCGAATATTTAAACTCGGTACCCAGCATCTTCTGACTCCTCAGCTCCCCGGAGCTGCAGCCCTTGACTGTGAGTCCCCTGGGAGACGATACTTCTGAGGAATGTCATCCATCCACTATCTCCCTCTAGTTCTTTTTCAGATTCCAGGCATGATCGAAACTATCTTATAACCTGGTGGTGTCCAGAATTTATGTGAAACGTAATGAACAGTTTCACGCACTCCCATGGTCCTAGAGATGGACTCTCCCATGTGATCCGTCTGGCGTGTTAAAACGGAAGGGAAGAGTAAAAAGAAGCAGCAAGGAAAGAAAGGAGGAAAGGAAGGGCAGGGGGAAAAGGAAGATGGCGAGCAGGGGGTCCGGATTCACACCCTACACGTTACAAATCACTGACTGGTGTGTGTGCTCCGGGAGGTCAGTTGTTGCTACCCCCAGGCTTTTTCTGTTGCTCCTGCCGTACTGAGCTCTGCATTCCTGCTCCTCAACCCTAATCATTTTTCCCCAGGGTGTTTTTCTAAGTACTTGCCTTTGTATAGAAATCCGGTCATTGTTAGTAGGGATGCCGTCACTATTCAAACTGAAAGGGACAAATGGCTCTATCGTATGATTGATTCAAGTCCCTAGTATTCATGTCAGGAAGATGAGCATAAGGGATGTTGTCATTGACTGTGTTTTTGTCATTTTCCCCCCTCCTTAATGAATCCTTTAGTCACCTGCAGGAGGTGGAGCTGGGGTAAGCTGCTTCCTGGAGAGAAGGCCTGGAGAAGTCCTCTGTAGGGTCAGGCACAGGGGTCACTTGGAAGAATCTGAGAATGTCACGCGTGGGCATACTTGATGATAGGTCTCACTTGCACTGGGGCTGTCGGAAGTCCCGGGTTTAATGTGGACACTGAATGCCCACTTCCTTCTGCCTCCTGCTGCTGTCAGGTTCAGCTCACCTGCGATCTTTAGAAGCTTCATAACTTAGATTTGTATGGCACTTCAGCGTTGTTAGGTCGATTTCAGAAATAAAATGTTATTTCATGCTCAAACAACCCCTCAGATGTCGAAATTAATACCCTGATTTCAGAGACAAAGGGACTGAAGCTTGAAGGGACCAACTGCCCTTCCTTGGGGAACCTAGAAGCGACTGGCAGCCATAGGATTACAGCTCAACTTCCCTGACGCCTCGCGTCCGCCTCCTGACATTCGGTGCTGCTCTTCACTTTATGAGGCAAGTGTCCGTAGGTGCGCAGGGTCCACCCACCTCGGGTTCCACGGCAGCTATGCCTCTGAGTGACTTGGGAGCAAAGGTTTGTTCTGTCTTTCCACTCGGAAGAATTCAGCTCGCAACAGCAGCTCACGGTGGAAAACGTGACACAAAGACCATATTAACGTTTCCATTTTTAAATGGTATTACCTGAGGTCTCCTCTGGGAAGTCAGAGAGATTTCAGTCTTTGACATCAGTTCCTGTTTCAGGGGACACGTCCCTGTCTTTGGCCCTTGCACTGATCTACTCGTTCACATGGATCTGTGGAACTGCTCGTTCTTGCTGGGTGCACGCCAGCACTCGCAGCCCAGCTAGGAATTAGTCATGTAGCACCGCCCACTTCAGAAAGATGACACAGTGAATGACCAGATTTTTTTTTCTGAAATAAAACTAAGACTGAAGGAAAAATGGTTACAAACTAAAAGACAAGGGAGAACTGTATTATGTAACTCTTAACGATACCTGGACCCTGGGAGGCAGGGCTTGCAAGAAATGGCTGGATTCTCACTCCAATTTGTGAGACATCCCTGCATCATGGCTAGGCCGGGGGTTTCTGGGGATGAATGAATCTGCCTTTTCCATGCCCGGGTGGTTAGGCCGTTTTCGTTAAATGATTCATTAAACTCAGTAAATCCAGAAAGAGGAGCTAGTTAAAGGAGATACAGTATTTCATGCGGGCTTGTTAAGATCTTTCTTCACATAATGAGCAGAGTTTCAAAACTTTTAACTATGCTGCCACTAGCAATGAAATACTTTCCTGAGATGCGGACGGTATGGCTTCCTGTTTCTGGAACCAATTCGGTACCGGTGCAGAGAGCCGGGGAGGACGGAGCTAGCTGCCCCACAGGTGCCATGGTCTCGAGTGAACACATTTGGGATGTCAGAGATTCTTTATTTTGATTTGACAACTTCACTATACTTTTATTCATCTAGCTGTTTGTACATCCATTAGGACAAAGTATTCATCTCTTTAAAAAATGTAAGTTTGCAAGGAACCTTTGGTGAAGAGAGGTTGCTGCTTTTGGAGAGGAGAGATTGCATCCACAGTTCTTGTATGCATAGGTGTCTCGTGTGTGTTTTTGCTTTACATTAATCCGTATTCCTGCGAGATACAGGATTTACTTTAGCACAGAAGTTATATTTTGGAAATTATGTATTTGTCATATATGCAATATATGTGCTTTGAAAATTCTTGCATCTGATTTGAACATATACTCAGAAAATGCTGAGGGTGAAATGCAGGAACTAACAAATGATGACATTACAAAATCTAATTGAGTTTGACTGGCTCTTGGTCTTTGGAATTTCATATATATGGCTCTACCATTAATTTAATCAAGGGTTTTAGCAAAGTTAAGTATAATTATAATTCTGATTTTTTTCTGTTGAGAAATGAGGCAAATTGTCCACGAACCTACCATAAGGTTATTCCCATGGGTAATTATTCCTTTTGATTAATGGACTATAATTTTTATTTACATATTCAATACAATTACATCTTCAAACATAATTTGCATGTTTGTAACAATGAGATCACCCTGTTCTCTAAAGGGATGCATATTTTCTCCTGACAGAGCCTCTAAGGTTAAAATTTGTAGAGAATCAGTAGTAGATTTTACTTTGAAAGAAGTAAAAATATTAGTTGCAGTTATGGGAGCACCAACCCTTGCAATGTGAGAGTCTGATCTGTGTGCATTTGGTCTTAGATATAACCGAAAAGACGTTTTGTATGAGTATTTAATTTTCATGATTCACTGTTTATATTGAGGTATTCTCTACTGATCCAGGAACTAATGGCTGAGATTAGCAAACTTGTTGATTTTCTCACAATGTAAGATTTTTAGAAAAGTATTTTATTTATTTTTAGAGAGGGGGGAAGGGAGAGAGAGAGGGAGAGAAACATCAATGTGGTTGCTCCTCGTGTGCCCCCCACTGGGGACCTGGCCTGCAACACAGGCATGTGCCCTGACTGGGAATCGAACTGGCGACCCTTTGCCACACCAACCAATTAATCTGAAATAACACTAAAAAGCCCGTGTGTTAACCTAGGTAATATTTTTATGAAAAACAGCTGTGTTTCCAGAAATACGTACTGAAGATTGTGCCACTATTTCCCATGTTGGTGTGTCCCCTTAATATCGGTTGTATATTCACATCAGCTCCTGCCTTAGATCTGATGCACTATCACTTCTTATGCATGTTCTTATATTTTATTTCTTATATTTCAAATCTTTTCCCTTAACATGTATGCTTTTTGAGTTCTTTCTTTCCCAACTTATATAACCGCATTTTTGAAGCAGCTGAAGGAATAAGAGATAAACTCCTTAGTCAATTTTTGTTACGTTCTCGAATGTAAGCAACTCAGAAGTCCTGGCTTTCTCTTGTATGAATAATTTTGAAGGTTACTCACTCACTGAGTATTGTCCAGTTGAGTTGGCTTTCTCTCCCTCTGCCTGGCTCCCTGACTCTGCCTCCCTCTCCCCCACCCCCACGCCAGCTATTTCTGCAAGGTGTTTTGTGCCCTGGCTTTATCATGTTCAGGGAAGGAGTTGGATATTCTCCCCGTCTTTTTGTTAATTAGATACAGTTGTCAACATGATTTTTACTTACCATATTTAAGGCTTTCCCCGAGATGCGTGGACACCGCGGGGACGGTCTGGCTGCCAGCAGGCAGCTGGTCTGATGCCCGGAGCATGAGATCGATTAGGGGTCAGGCCACCTGACTCATTACCACGCACCTGCGTCTGGGACCGCGTTGCGTGCAGTCTCCGTGCACTAGCAATCTCAGCTGTAAAATGAAGGGTTTGGAAATAATTGATTGTATCCCTTCGACTCAAGATTGCAGAGTTTCTTGATAGTAGTTAAAGGAATCCTGTCAGCTTACTATGGCCATTGTTTCTGTCAGGAAATTCAGAGCTTTACTTGATGTGAATATTTTCTTTTGCAAGAGACACACTGGTCGCAAGAGACCTCACACCAAGCAAGGGTGGGAGTTCGGCCTTCAGGAGCTGCAGCTGGGTTCACAGAGCTCCCGCTCCTGGGTCTCCTGAGCACCAGGGGGGGTGTCTTCCAGCCCCGCTGCATGGGTGCAGAGACCAGGTGGGCTCACCCGTGTCCTGGTCAGTGCATGCCGTCCTGCGGCCTCAGGGAAGCAAGGGTGTGGACAGCTTCCGAGGCAGGAAGCCAGAGTCTTTGGGAGTTTTCCGCTGCCCCTGCGAATTAGGCATCCACTTAGGGTGGGGTCAGCATGCCTTAGGGAGGTCAAGGACACCAACAAACATGATGCCCACACACAGAAGGGGTGTGTGTGTGTGATCTACACTTTACTTGTGTTCTCCTGAAATCTTGCTTCCCACACAAACTTCTGATCAGAGCACCATCCCCTGGTTTTCCTCTCCGCCCGCCAACCTGCCCTGCTTACACCCTGAACTTGTCTGCCACCCGCCACCCCCTGGGCGCTGTATCTGACCCGGGCTTAGGACGATGCCTCGCTCTCCAGCTCTGACAACCCGATGTTCAAGGAATATACCTGGTCTTCCCAAACTGGTCAGGCTTTGAAAAAGCTGTTCCCCAGCGATCATGTCTGGGCTCAAGTTCGCTGAGAGTAGCTACGCTGTTCTCAAGGGAAAATTTGGAAAGCGCTGGGCGTCCTTGATTATCTTTTTAAGGTATCATGGAAGTCACAATTATTTCCAATGGAATAGCGATAAAATATTTAGCTTTATCAGTCTCTCTTGTGAGTATATAATTAAATCTTGTAGAAAGTACATGAGAAGTGATAGTGCATCAAATCTAAGGCAGAAGCTGATGTGAATATACAACCGATATTAAGGGGACACACCAACATGGGAAACAGTGACACAATCTTCAGTACGTATTTCTGGAAACACAGCTGTTTTTCATAAAAATATTACTTAGGTTAACACACGGGCTTTTTACTGTTATTTCAGATTAATTAGTAAATTAATATTTTTAAAAATCTGTTTTAACTTTAATATGGTAAATATTGATGCATATAAACCACAAAAAATCCCCATAGAATGCTAAATAATTTTTAAGAGTATAAAGGGTCCTTGGGAATTACTGAGACTCAGGTGAAAATCAGACCGAGTTTTCTTGGACTGGTTGTTTGCTGCTGCGGTTTGTTTGCTTCTGGATCCATTGTCATGTTGTTACTTCAGTGTGTTAAACCGAAACTTAAAAGGGGAGGGGTATAAAGGACCAGAGCAAACAATAAAGGTACGTATTTTTTAGGTTGTTTTTTTTTTTTTACTGTGATGACAATGAGAATAAAATCACTGAACTGAGCAATGGATTTTCTTTCACAGAAAGAAAATAATAGATAACTGACAAATATACACATATATGTATACATATATAATTATATATAAAATATATAAATATACTTATACATAAACACATAGCATGTTATAACACATACGCTATATGTATTATATATAAAATGCATGCTTTAAGGACTTCCATTCTGTAACTGTTTGAAGACATGTATCTGAATAAAATAACTTATAAAACACCCATAACTGTCAAGGTCTTATCACATGTTGTTTTTCAAGGTTCCAAAATATGACTCTAGCAAGATGGATGTATATTTTGTTTAGATTAAGCATTAATAAGATCGTCGACTTGTCAGATATGGAATGACAGCCAGCCTATGTACATACTGCCTGAAGCTAATACTGACTAAAAATGAACCTTGATGAGATTTGCAGGAATGCCACATATTTTTATTTTTAAAAATAATAAACACCCTTACAATTAAAATGACTATTTAAAGAGCTAAGAGTTGAGGAAATCAGAACTAATGTGAATGGGTTATGCACATGAGCACAGGTAAATATAAAATAAAACTTTGTGATTAGTTCATTACCATACACATTTAAATTTCTCCTATCCCTGAATGTCTGAAGTAGCCGAGTTCCAGAAATATTTGCATTTTATTTGATGTGCATACAACTTCACCTCAAGTGCTTCTTGTGGCATTCTTTTAACACATCACTTTACATTGCATTTTTGAACACATCCTGCCCTAATTAACTTGTTAAAATCCCTTTGGGGTGGTGTCCACTATATAGCAGAGAGTACTGGGCTCTCCTTAATTTTCCTCTCTCCACAATATCACTAAGTGCTGAATTGATTATTTTATTAATACAGCTTAATGTGTAATCATTACAAATAAGATGTGCGGGCTATATCCTTCTATAAATGCTCTTAAGTGTCTGAGGGTCTCAGCGTCCGAGTCATGGTGGTGAGCAGATGACACAGAAGAAAAGGGCCGTGGTGAGTTGCATGACTGTGAGGTCCGTGTTACCTGTACCACCCTGAAAACACACCTACACTTCGAGATTCAAACGTTTCCTGTGAATGGCAAACGCTCCTGAGATTCTATTTTTGTGTGTGTGCAGTCCTACATTAGATTCTCTTTTAAATCTAACTCTAAAAAGGAAAATATTTTAACGAGTGCTATGATTAGAACTATTAATTAGGAAAATACTTCCCAAACATATCCATATTTATTTGCAACCTACTTCTCTGTTTTAAAAGAAACAAAACAGGTTCTTTTGGCACCTTGCAGCAATGAATATAACTGAGAGAACGTGTGAGGTGTAGTAGGTAGAAAAGCCCTCTAAAGCTGGCATCCCGCATGCCCAAGAAGGCCGGGCTGGCAGTGAGCCTCACAGGAACCCACGCTCTTACTGAGCTGCCAGCATTTCTGATGATGTCATGTGCGCAGGGGCCATGAGAGGCCACCCAAGCAGGAAGAGGTCCCGCTCCACCTACTCTGTTCCCACCCCCACCCCCACCCCAGCTCCTCCGGCCTTAAATTCTGGGTCTGATATAGCACCCACGGGTTAAACGTGTTTTCACATTTGCAGTCTGCAGGTAAGGTATGTAGTAGCTTCTCTTACACAGAAGGGAACTATCTGATCATAAATCAAGCACCACTGTAGACTTAGGTAGTTATGGGGTGTCCAACCTGCTGGCATCTCTGGGCCACCATGGAAGAAGAAGAGTTGTCTTGGGCCACACGTTAAATGCACAAGCACTAATGAACACTGATGAGCAAAAAAAAAAGGTTTTAAGTAAATTTATGATTTTGTGTTGGGCCACATTCATATCCAGCCTGGGCTGCCTGCAGCCCACAGGCCACAGGTTGGACACCCCTGTTAGCCTACATGATCTTTTTCGGGAGCCACCCCCAATACATCAGTCATCTCCAGGCTTCATTGTGATAAGCAACCAATACAAACGGGGTCTATCCTTTTAAAAGTGGCCCTACGCTAAGGGCTTTCCCGTAAGTACATGCCATCGACTCATTGCCAGGCAGGTGGCTTATCATCAGGATGTTTAGGAGGAGGGGAGGCTGGGCTGCCCCACTTCTTTGCAAGGCTGTTGCTTTGGTCAAAGAGCTTGCATTTCAAAGTGACGTTCACCATCCCCTTCTTGGTTCTGTTCATTTTCAAATTGCTTACGCTTGGGGCAAATGCTATTTAGTTACTGATAATAGTGTTAATGTGACTATTAAAGAATCTCCTATCAGGTGTTTCCAAGTGTCTCAGGTATCTTACACATTTTGACCCGAGTAGTAACTATTTGACTCAGAAAATGCCCTTCTGTATGTGATTGTGACCCAGACTGGAGAAGTTTAGACCTAGAAGGTAAAAAATTGAAAATCCAGAGACCTTGGACAATTTCCCAAGGTTCCACACATGCTCAGGGGAAGTGCTTTCTTTCCATATGAGTCAGACGTCTGTGTTTGTCCACTGAACTAGCATAACTCTTCAATATAGTAAATCTTAGTGGCAAGGTTCATTATTTTGACCTTAACTTCCATTATTGATTTGTTTCCATTGAGTTGTGACATAACTAGATAGTTTACATTTTATCAGAATTATGTTATTTCAGATACAATATATGTATTGGCACAGAGAGTTAAAGAAAAGCCTGAACCAAAAGTAACACATCAGATCATCAGGTAAAAAACTGTAACGCTATAAAACAACGTTCTCATAATGATACTTGACTTAAATTTAGCTTCGGATATACACAAAATGCTGAATTGCCTCAGGCATTTTTAACACGATTTCTCATAAAATATGAGTGCTATTTTATAGAATATTATTATTCTTTATAAGTGGATAAGAATTGTATAGAAGTAAATAAATATTGAATTATGTTTATGGACATGACTGATGGTGACATTTATTAATAAGATCCTCAGAGATATCTGACAATCTACTTTTTTCTCACTAGGAGAACGGGCTGTTTTACACTGCGAATCACAGAAGAATTTCATATACAAGCCACTTAATCAACTCTTTGATGTACATAATTTGAAATGTTTATAAATATATCAGGGCATTGACAAAGTGGCAGGAACATGGCATTGATAAAAATAAACAGCAGATAAAAGAAATTAAACGCTGCACTTACAATGAAAATGATTAGGTTGACTCTGGCATGCTGTTTCTATCAAAAGAGGCTGTGGTTACTCCAGAGAGAGAACATGAATCTTATATCTGAGAGACTGCTTATGATGACTTTTGAGCACAGCATTTGTGAAGACATAAGGAGCATCGTCCAAACAGATAACTGAGGTTATTGTTCCTGCAATGTGCCACTCACAGATGCCGATCACTCACTATTGTTTGTGGAGGAAAGTAATCTTTTCAGAGAGGAAATACAGATTGAATGTTTTATTCACTCAACATGTAGCATTTTTTTGGATTGCTATGATAAAATTTATTGTTTGTAGTTTAGACAGATCAAGATTAAAACACACTCAAACACTTTTTCCCGTCTCAGAAAAACACTCTTTATCTCTGGCAGTATTTTAAATGTGCAAAGGGGATTGGGCACAGGGAGATAAGACCTGAGCACTCACTGAGAAAGAAATGTATTTGCATTATCTGAGTTATGTGTGTGCTCTTGTTACAGTAGGATGGTGGCATTTTTAGGAAAATTTCTGGGGCAATGATCTATCTGCTTACCTCTCTTCACCGCCCCTCCGAAACAGGTAAAATAGAAGCATCCAGATAAGGATGTGTAGTTAGTTGTGCGCATGATCTGTAGGCCTTGTCTGTTGTGACAGCGTTGCATCGGGGTTCACAAAGACTGTGGGCTTTATGTCCCAAAATATGAAGGTACATGTTGCATGGGTTTCCATCGGAGAGGCTGCCCTCAGTTTTCCATCGTTTCTTTCCTCACGTTCTTTCATTACACACAGTAATCCATGGTCTGGCTGCGTGCCTATCTGCACTGCACCGAAGAACATCATAGTAGGAGCCTCTCCTTCACATCCGGGAAGGCCTTAACTCTTCCGGTCTGGCTGCCCTTCCAGATTTGCCCCCACGGGGGGTGCTTACACCCTCTTCCCTCCGACAGTCAAATGCTGCCATCTGGCCTCTGCTCGTCTGGGCCCTGTTACTCCTACTGATAATAGATCAGTTTTGTCACAGCATTTCCTACTGGAAGTCCTTGTTGGAAACCGCCCTGCTGGCCAGTGTGGGGGGTGGGGGTGGGGGTGTGGGGGGTGTGGAGGGGGGAGCCCTGCAGGCCGAGCCCCCTGCCCCACAAGTCCTATCCTATAGCAGCTGACCATCTATTGCATTAACCAACAATGCCCATTGCCTCTTACAACCATGATTCTTAGACAAGTTTCGGAAGTCCCGAGGAATCTGGACATTGAGGATTCTGTCCAGATATGGTCCTTTCACGTGTCACGACTGGCCGTTCCCTGTGGGGCCTGGCTTTGTCGTGGGGGACCTGCTGAGCCTGAACTGGGTGTCTTCTCTCGAAGGTGACAACCTGTTTGCTTGTGTCCGGTGCCTGCTTTCTGCTGTGTCAGCTCCCCAGCTGTGGGTGATGGGAGCCCCCAGAAATGCAGTCACGGAGCCCTCCGCCTGGGCAGCGTGCCTTAACTTAAGGTAGAGCGAGCTGGTCTGAGTCTCACCTCGCTCCTTATAGCACGTCCATGACACTCATTTACTGCCACCAGCCGGTGCCGAGGGCCTTATAACGACCAGGTTACTCATGCTTCTAAGGGGCCGAGGGTATTGCCGCACTGAGTGCCCCCCTCCCCCATGCTACCGTGCCCCGGTTACCACTGTAGACCGTCTGCAGCACAGGGCCCGTGGGACAGACACGTGTGACAGCCAGTGTTCACTTAGCCGTCAGTCCCACCTGGAACAACCCTGCCGCACCCCGGAGCTGAGGGAGAGGGGAGCCGCCCCTGGGCTGCTGAGCCTGCTGAAATAGCCCCTCAGCATGGAGCTGTTGGGGGCTGGGGAGTGGCACCCAGCTCACGTGCTAGGGCATCCCACTGTCCTTGCCGAGTTCTGCAGATTGTCTTGAACAAACGCCTCTCAGTGAGTGGTAAGCAGGCTTTTAGATCAGTCTCCCGAGACTTTGAATGGTTCTCTTTACTAATTTTGGCCAGTTAAATCCGAGGCCCTCGGTGGGGAGAGGTTTCCTGGGCTCCCCATACCGTTCCCACGAACCCTGCCTCACCAGGTCCGCGTTGGTCCTTTTTCCAGCTCCGGGCGCCATCCTCCCCAACACGCTGGTGTGTCTTACTATTGCACCTGCCGTCTTCTTTGGGGTGGGCCGGGTAACGAGGCAGGGAGCCCCTGATCCCGTAGGGAGGGCTGGGTATGGCTGGGACGGATGTCGCCTCTGCCGCTGCGGAAGGAAGCCTGCGCCGAGGACCGAGGACCGAGGACCGCGTGTGGCGCGCACCCCTGCGCCTCCGAGTCAGAGCAGAGCCGGGTCCGAAGAGGCCCGAGGGACAGCCCCAGGTCTGCACAGCAGTGGGCGGGGCCTGCTTCTCTGACCTCCAACGCCTGCCTCCCATTCGCTGCCTAGTACTTCCGGGAGCACGTTCTCAGCAAATCGCTTGCCTTGAATTCTTGGCTCGGCATCCGCCTCCGAGAGAACCTGAAACAGGAAAGGCACGTGATCACAAGTGCGTGCAGGACCTTGCCAGCACGGTGCCTGGCGGAAAGCAGCAAGTGCAAAAAGGAAATGGGCGCTGAGCGTAGGCAGGACAGGCCCCGCTGCCGAAGTCTCAGGAGGGAGTTTCCCTCGAGAGGTATGAAAGACTTAGGTAACGGAAATGCACGAAACGATCCGACTGAGGGCCAAGCGTGGGTCCACAGGAAGCCAGTGTTGTGCTAGAACGAGGAATGGCCAGTGGCCATTGAACATGGTTTAAAGGCGGAGGTGGGGAAGCCCAGCACATAACTGAATTCCGATCATTCTGTTTTCTGTGTCCCGTTCAACAAGTGACTGGTAGCATTCAGGCAAAAGGTCTAGATTATGAACTTTCCCTAGAAGTTTAGGAAAGTAATATTGTGGATACAGACGTTAACATATCTATTCCAGAAATGCGGTAGCTGGTATTGCAGATAACAGAGGTTCTGGATGTTTAAGGAACAGTCAAAAGAGGAGAAAAATTCCCTTTGACTTTCATAAATGCCTATTCATTTTCATTGGGAATGCACCAATTTTGGAGACTTTTATGTGTTAAAAATTTGATCCACATTTGTGTATATGTTCAGGGCTCTGTAAACATCTATACAATAGCTTTTACAACAACGACACCAAGAACCTTCTGTTACAAAAAGGGCTTGGAAGGAATGGCGAAATAGTTTCGGGGTAGCTGGGGAGGAGCTTGGGCAGGACGTAGCCTGGGGATCTGATACAAACAGACTGCATCACCTAGATCTGTCAGCCATGGGTGTAGGAGAGGGGACCAGTGAAAAATAGGGCATCGTGAGAAATCATCCAAGATTATGATAATGTTGTGTTCTGTTGATTTGTTTTAAAGTAATAAACTCGGCAGAAGCTATCCTTTGTCAGCAAAAGCTTAGTGGGTACGTACATCACCTTCCACCACAACATAGGACCAAGAATATTCACGAGGGGTTGCAACAGGAACATTTTTCAGACTTGATAGTGGATATGAAACAGCATTGCCAACTTTCAACAATGTTCACAAAAAGGACGGTAACCGAGCCTATTGTTGATGAACTAATTTAAGGGTCTAAATTCTGAATAATTGCAGGTGGAGCAACATGTAAGGTTCTGTTGTTAGCGTGTTGGAACAGCACGTCAGATGCGAACAATAATCATGCATTCTTGCGTGACGTTCCCCAGGTATTGATTTTCCAAGAGGACACACCAGGGTTCTATTAATAAATTTAATTAACATAATTCATCATCAACTCCCTAGTTATTAGGGGGATTTGGCATATTTCTCCCCTGTTATTACAAAGTTCTTGACTTTGTGTGGGTTTGACCTACTTTACTCTTGCTTAGTGTTGAAGAATCACGCCACTTCTGCTCCCTCATTTCCCTTCTAACTTGCCGGATGTTCCTGCTGCAACCTCCCGGGGATTTCTCACTCATCCCAGGCCACAACACCGGCCCTGGCGGGCTCAGCAATTAGCTGGCAGGACTTGCTTACTCAGAAGCCTGCGGTTCCCCCACAGATCAATCACCAGGGGAAGAAAATACATTTCTTATCACTTGCAGTCAGCCCCTTCTTCATCTCGTGTTCCTGAACTCTTTCCTTTTCTCCCCCCGATGTCTCATACATTCTCCCTTCAATACCGGCAATGCATTCTTCCAGCCTCCCGTGGAAACAGTTTGTCTCCAACCAATTCCTAGGGTTGTCTCCGTTTGTATCCTCTAGAATATGTCATCAGCCAGTCCTCCTCTGCTGGGAGGTTATATAAGAAAGGGACAACTTGGCGTGGCTCGCCACGCCGCATAGCCGAGCTGAAACACCCCTGCAGGAGCAGTAAATGATACTGAGTTTGACAGTGGGAAAGGAGAAGGCTCTGTAGGCAGCCGAGGTAAAGGTCTTTCCCAGGGTGGCTGTCCATTGTGCTACGTGAATTGCCTAGTGAGGATAGTTCATCAGTAACCTGTCGTGCCACTATAATGCGAATGCTAGTTAACATAGCTTACGTGTAGCATGTTGATAGGCATACCTGTATGTGGATTTAGGATTCAAGCGCCTATTTTGGTGAGCTGCGTGCACGTCTTTCCGAAATGTATCAGCAGTTCTCCATCCTTTTTGTGTCCTTGTAATGTCCTGTGTGAGGAATCTCGTCACGTCCGGATAAAATAGGCATATAACTGCGTGTGTCCAGAATGCGATCGTAGTGAAGTCACCATCTGGTTCCTGCACCTGAAATTGAGTTGGCGGATTTGGCCATTGGTTTCTCTATGGCCGTGTATAAAACTTTTCATCCAGTCTCATTATCCTCGAGCAGATGACACCATTGACCGTTTCTCTTTAAAAACGTTTCTCCATTGCGTTTTGTAAAATCACTCCGTCCTCATTTTTCTATCTTACTGGCCATCTCTGCTTCTTTCTCCCTCTCTATCTTATTATGATGATTCTACTAAACTTTTATATTCCCCAGGATTCTTACTCATGGCTCTTTTTCAATTAGTTTTTTTTTTTTTCTGTTGAAAACAGCTTTTCAACGGGCTTGTGCAAAAGAAAATGTACTGACTCAAGTAACAGGGCTAGCCTGGGCCCCACAGTGGTGCTCAAAATATGTCAGTCAGGTCCAGTTATGCTTACCCTCCAAGTTCAACTCCATTGTCTTCCTCCATGTGTAAGTTTTGTTTTTACAGAAACATGCTAGCGGAAATGTGAGTGCCAAACTGTGAGTTTCCAGGTGCAAACCTAAGAGAAAAGTTACCAGGCACGATCTGTGAAGCTCCAGTATAAATCTTTAATAAGGTCTTGTCTCTAATGGTCCAAATTTCTCCCCAGAAGACCATGACATTGAACTAGTGCCTGATCAGCACAGGCCAGTGTCTGGCAATTTCAGTAGGATATTTTCAGTCGGACGGTTTTCGGAGCAGGAGCGCCTGGGCGTTGCATGTGTTTCGCATCCCTCACCCTAGGGAAGTACAGACCAGTAGCACCCCCTCCTCCACACAGCCCCAGCGTTGCCAGTTGTCTCCAGTTGGTCAGTAGGAATGCCACTCAGAGTGGAGAGCTTCTGAATTAGACCAATCAGAGCCCATTTCTGAATAGGGCGGGATATATCTGACCTAATATCATGATCTCAGAGAGTAGGAGAATGGATTTCTGATAGGAAATTGATGTTTACTATTTAATGAGAAAACTATAAATAAGGGTTTCTGTGAATGAATGTTACTGTAGGCTTTTTCAATTTCTATAGCGTCTGCCTAGGTAATGTCATCCTTAAGATCTGAAGTCAATGCCAGGCTAATGGCCTCTAACTCAATCAATATAGCAAGATTTGTCTGCTGAGATCCAGGCCATTCTGGATAACATACACTCATCAGTTACTGTAATCTCTGTAGGGTATACTCCTGAGTTCATCGTTCACTTTTTATTTCAAATTTATGCTTCCGTTTTAATTCACTTTCTCTCAGCTCTCCCATGGCTTCGGCACTCTGTGCCCTCCTACATAAATTAAACACAAAGTTGTATTGATTATGATTCTTAACAAATTGTTATAACCCATCCTTTCTACCCACGTGTAACTGCAATGCATTGAGTTGTCAAAAAGATGGAAGCATCTTACTGGAAAAATGATTTCTCTAACTCATTCTAGTATCTTTCTGTCCATCTGCTATAAAGCTAGTATGGCATTCCTCCACAAATTAAGTCTGATTATCTCAGTACATTCGGATTTCTGACCCATTAGAGAGGGGGTTGACAAACTGCGGCCTGGGGATTACCTCCACCCTCCTGCCTGTTTTGGTAAATGGTTCTTATTGGGACACAGTTTCCCGCATTCACTTGCACGTGGTCCATGGCCGCATTCATGGGGTCAGAGCCGAGCTGCGGAGTTGTCCCACAGACTGAAATCCCGGCTCACCAGCAGGCCGCATGACACTGTGTAACATTTCGCTTCTATTGTCACATCCTCAGCTATGCCTGTCTGGAGAACTGTCGGTATCTCAGGCTGCCCTTTCAAACGTGACTCGACCATTGGGTGCGGGACTGTCCTCCGCAGGACCCGGCACACGCTGTCCGCCGCACTCACGCCAGAGCCCACTCCGCCATCCTGTCCAGTCCAACCACCCTTCCACTTCTCTTCTAAAAGGGTGACCTCCGATGTAACTTGTTCACAAAGGCTTCAGTGACCCCAGGGAGATAGAATTAATAATTCCGTTTCTCGTTTTCCACCCTGGCCTTATTCTGCTATTGTAATTGTAGTTTATGTTTCTCTCCATTTGTTGTGCATTGTGCAACTTTAAGACAGAGACTGTGCCTTGCCAAGGTCAGTAGCAACTCACTACAGCTTTCTCCGTCGTGTGCTGGGTTCATAGTAATAGTTGGGCGAGTGAATCACTGAGTGGTTTTTAAGTTAGGATTGGGAATATCAAGTCAACATTACCTTGTACACACTGACAACCTAACAGCCTAATCAAGTCTGCGTGTGTCTCGTTTTACACTGAATATTACCTGCAGACTTCCATGTGGTCCACGGTATTGCTAGAAATGAATGTAGCTCTAACGTTGGTAAAAGTAGGTGCTATGTAATAAGAGTTAAGCCTGGGTAGGAGAAGAGTCGGGTGGTGTTGGTGCTGAGTTGCTGCTCATTCTCTTCGCAAGCTGATGCCATTCCTTATTTGCTCAGTGGGGATGCCAGGAGGAGTTCCACAGAAGTTTTCTTAGCAATGCACACCCTATCTGTTGTAGTTTAACAAAACAGCAGCTGATGCTTATGGTTTGTTATCATAATATTGATAAAAACACTAACACAGTAAAAATCATTTTTGAAAGTAATATGATTTATACAATTGCTTAGTCACGTCATGCTAATCCCATGGTCAGTGAGGTGCGCAGGTAGCCCCTGATCCACCTCTCTGGGTGACCCCCACAGCACCCAAGGGTGTGAGCTGTTCGCTGTCCCTCACACCCCTGAAACATTCCTGACACAGACAGGGACAGTGAGAACCTCACCTGCCATCCTGTGTAGATTGTGCTCAGTTTGGCCACCCTCAGGATGAGAAATGTCGTGCTCATGGAGAAGCTCTTCCCGCAGCTCAGACCTAGGGGAGTGAGGTCCTGGTGCTCCTGTTGCCTTTAAGTGAAGTCAGCTCCTTCCTCTGCCTGCTCTGCTGGCCCCAAGTGTAGTGCACAGAACCATCAGACTGAATGATACTAACCTACAAAACCCAATGCTCCGGGATCTCAAGGAGTAGACTTCAGTTTTCCCTAGGCCTTTAAATTTTTTTTTAAGTCAGTGTTTTCATTGCAAATGAAATCTCTAATTGACTCTAACATTGTTGGAGCCTCATATGATTTCCTGGTTCCTGCTGGGTGGCCCTTTGGGGGGGGCCACGGATTTTCTGGACTGCCACGTAGGTGCTGGGTGCCACAGAGAGTCTAGACTTTAAATAATTGTGGTTTTACTGTTAGTGAACTTGTATGTGCTGGATACTCCAAGACTTCATTTCCCAGGAGGCGTGCCGCCCCTCAGAGAAGCCAGTGGGAATGTTGGGGCTGGCACTGGTCCCTTAGGGCTGATCCGTAGACTCTGATAAGTAGGACTCCGAACTCTGCTCTTGGGATGTGTTTAAGAATTCCCTTCTGACAGTGGATCACTCCTGACCCGTAAAAATGGAAATAGGCAAAGTATCTACCTGCGGTCTGAGAAGGTTGTACTTCAAAGTAGACGGGAGATTCTTGAGCAGGCCAGATGCTTTGAGGATAGAGTTAAAAGCAGTCTGTCTGAAAATATTTCTACCACTAATGGTTCGGTGTCTTTTTTCATTTTCAATCGTTCTGCAAATTTATTGAGCACCTACCATGTGCCGGATGTTGTTCTTGGATCTGGGGAAGACAGGTCAAAGTTCATTTCCCTGTGCAGAGCATGAGACTCAAACACGCAGAAACTGGTTGTGATTTGAGAGAGAAACGCAGATTTTCCTTATAGTCGGTTGCTTACAATCTTCCAAACATTTAAAATGCAGTGTTAAAAATCAAATTGCATATATCTGACAAGATAACGCTCCTTCTATTCCTAAAACAGAGGCCAAAATTTCACCTAATTATGAAGAAAGACACATTGAGTGTTGGTGGCACTGAGTGATTTAAAGATGAATAAATCTATTTTATTAGATTGTGAGTCCAAAATTAAAAGCACAGTTTAGAAAATCATTTCAGTTATAAATATCTTTTAGACGTATTCAACTACAAACTAGCAATTTGTGTTTTAAAAACCGTGTTACTCAATATAAATATGGACCTATGATATGAGTAATGAAGCAAATCCAAATGAGTTTATTGATATCCAAAAGTACATTTAGTGTAGTGAATACTAAGGGGCACACTTACTTTTCTAAATTTTTAATTTAATTTAGTTTTCTGTTGTTCAGTTGCAGTTGTCCCTACTTCCCCCCATCACTCTCCCCTGCCCACTCACCCCCACCTTCCCTGTCAGTCCTCGCAGGGGGCACGTTTGAATCCTGGGTGCTCTCTGCAAAGAAATGGAGATAAAAGTTGCCCTTCCTGGGTAATAATATCGATGCTAGGTAGGCAGTTTAATTCGTGTAATTACTAATGAGCATACTGCATGGCAAAATATAACTTTGCATTCTGTGGAAGCGGCATTAAGCAGCACTGTGAATACTGGTCCCTCTTGGAATAAGCAGTTTCTACTCCGGTTCTTTCATGAAATGGCTATCCTCTGGAAAAATATAAAAGATTTATGGGAGTTATTTAACACATAAGATAAAGATTCTACATAAGGCATTAAAGTTTGAAAGAGAAATAGGGCAGATAAGTAAGTTAGCTCTATTTTTTGCTTTGCTTTTCCATGTCTTGCTAAACAAATCACTTGCTCTCTCTGCATCCCAGTGGGTTGGAAAGTTTGGATAATAAGCAAAGAATGGGGGCTTTTCAGGAGTGGATTCCAGGTACAGCGAGCTACAGTGAAGAGTGTGAGCGGAGCGGAGCGTCAACAGGAAATCGGGACTGGAACGAAGACCGGCTCACAGGGAGGAGGAAAGGCGCTGGAGTTTTAAACAAGGCTGAACCAGAGGTAACTGATCTGGGTCACTGTCAGTCAGGGCAGGAGAGGGTAAAAACCCCGGGGAAGTGGGAGGTACAATGTGTCCCGACTAATGGGCCGATGATGTGGAGCAAGCTCTGAAGGCCGCGCGTGGGCGGTCTGGTCACACCCTCGCGTGGCGGTCTGAGGCGTACCCCCTCTTCCCCCATCCCCGCCCAGCCTCGGGCCACAGTGTGCCTTCCCGGAGCATCCCATTGGCTTTCCAGCATTTAGCACGGCAGGTTTGGGTTTCTGAAGGATTTAGTGTTTGAAAACGCTTTCTCACTTGGGTCCCCAGCTAAACGGTGAACGGTTTGCCCCTCTGTGCTCCCTCATGTGGCCTTGAACGCGAGCCCCTGCGGCCCCCGGAGGAACGTTCTGGCCACAGCAGCTCGCGACCTGCTGGTGGACGGGGGCGGAGCGCACACGGTCCACGCTTCTTTGTCTGACTCGCCCCTCCGCCTCACGCGGAGGTTCGCACTTCCTCTTCCCGTGTTCGAGAAAGTGACAGCCCTCGCCACTCGGGTCAGTGAAAATCAGGGGCCCAGGAATTCGGGGGCCAGGGCTCGGCTGGTGGGGGGCCACCCTGAACAGTGCTCCTTGATTATGCCGACTCAACACAGAGTGTTGTGTTCATATTACCGCCTCCCTTGAACAGGTTTGTTTTTACCGCTTCGGGAGAAATAAAAGTCTGCCAAACGAGATGGGAGATAACTAATTGGCGATCCCTAGAACTTGTTCAAAGGCAGATCCAGGCTGTGTGAGGCCGGAAGCTCCATCTGGGCACAATCTCTTAAAAATGCATCCGGCATCACCGGAGCTAAATGAGGTGCGCGGCCTGGAAGGGGAGCCCGGGCTACGGGAAGGCCCCGAAGCTTAATCTTCATTAACTTCCAGCAAACCTGCCGCTGCACATAATTGCTCCTCGCGTATTAGGAGGCGAGGAGGGGACAGTGGAATCGGCCACCGGCTGGCCTTGGAGCAGCCAGGACTGTCTGAGATCCGCTGCTGCCGCTGGCGAGCTGATTGCTTCCACGGGCTGGGGCGGGGGATGCAATCTCTAAAATACCAGCTAAAGAGCAGAGAGGTCTCGGGGGCCACGCATCTCCCCTCTTTATTTTTTAATGCGACAGACACTCCCCATGGTCTCTGCATTGTGCGTCTTTTATTTTTAAAGGTCTGCTCTTCCTGACAAATAGCTCAGGCTGGACCTGTTTTGCAGCAGTTCACAATGGAGATGGCAGACTTTTTGTGTCTGCGTTTATTGTCGTACTGAATATTTTACACAGGCCCTTACCTAGTACTGCATCATTCATCCGCCTATTAATTATTTAAGTGTCTGTTACGGCTTTAATTGCATCCTCCCAAAAGATAACGTCGAAGTCCGAACCCCAGAACCTTGGAGTGTGATTGTACTTGGCAATAGGGTCATCGCAGATGTAATTTGTGGAATTAGGGTGAGGTTACAGTTGACAAAGACGGGCCCTTAATTCGGTGTCATTGGTGTCCTTAGAAGGAGCAGAAGGAGACATGGACCCACCGTGGGGGGAAGGCATGTGACCATAGAGACAGTGAGCAGAGCAGGTGGGGGTATGGTGGCTGTGGCAGCTGCAGGTGAAGGACACCAAGGATGGCTGATAACCACCAGGACCTCAGGAGAGTGAGGAAGGACAGTCCCCTACAGGCTTCAGAGGGAGGTGTCCCTGCTGACCGCTTGCTTTCAGGCTTCTGGCCTCCACGCTGTGAAAGAGTCCACTTCGGTCGTCTGAAGTGCCCCCCCCCCCCCAGTTCCAGAACTCCGCCGTGGCAGCTCTGCAGACCCAGCAGGCCACTGCTTGCCCATGACGAGGATGCGGTGCTGGGCACCCAGCAGAGAATGAGATGACACTCCCTGTCCTAACCTCACCTACCAACTCTCAACAACGCCCATGTATCTGCCTATTTATCTCTCTGTCACCCGTGTGATGAGAGGGGGAATCGATTCCTTAGTTCCCAGTGTCCTCCTCTCTAACATGTGGGCAAAATACCTCACATGCAGAAATTTCTCTGATTACTCAGCAGGCTGGTGTGTATATCCATCCCCTTTGTAAACTAGAAAGCGCCCCAAATAACGGTTGGGGGGCAGCACAGTGGAGTTGAAGTACTGGGTGAGACCACATGCTTCGGCTACAAATGACAGAAACCTAGCCAATGTCCATTAGGCTGAAAAAATAAATACAAATACAAATAAAAAATAGGGGGATTTGGCAGGCAGCTTACATGGCTCCATCAATGACAGCTAGTTCAGGAGAATAATTTGTGACCTGTTGGTGAAGAATCATGTGACAACCTGTGTGTGACACAGAGTAGACTAATTTGGCTCCAGCCACAGCAGTGCACTTCACAGACAAGAAACAAGTGCTGGGCAGGAAAACCACATTCATCGAAAGGTGTGTCACCTGGGACTCCCTGCTGATGACCGGATCCTAGGCCAGTCAGCATGGAAACCCGAGTGTGTTATTTTCAGATCTGAGATACAGGTAACTGCCTGGAAGAGTTATCTGAAGGCTCATTCAGGTAATATACGTGAAGCACGTTACTTCATTGGAACAGATTGGGATTGTTCATCATCGTGTGTGAAACCGCATTCTTCCCCACCCCTTTCGTCTCCATGTTTCGTATCTCAGGGAAATGACAAATCATAATCAATTCACAGAGGGAAATGGCTGGCTTCAAATTCTCAAGTCATGCAACTCATTTGCAAACAGCAAGCACCCTGTTTTCCTAGCTTCTCTTTAAATTGCAGGTTCTCATGGGTTGACTCAGCGGTGGTTGGAAATATCTCAGTATATTTCCCAATTCCTAAAACTGGAAAGTAAGCTAATCAGTTGTATTCATACAGGAATTAGCTCGTCATTTGTCATTTATCTTGATTGGATTAGGAGTCTGAAATCGAGGCAGAATGTTGTTTAATTTCAAAATCCAGTCGGAGGCCAAGAACAACACTCAATTCCAAACCACACTCACAGAAAAAAATGGAACATATGGGCCACGTTTACGTTACACCACCCTGGTAGGTGGGAGGACATTTCATTGGAGGGGGTGTGTAGGCTGTCCACTGTGAGTTCAACCCTCATATCCTTTTTGTTGGGTTGGTTCTTTATTTTTTAATTAAGGGCATCATTTAATCAACTTATATTTTTAAAGAAATGCAGCAGTAGGCAAGACAACCAAATTCTGCTGGATTGTGACTTGATTTGTGGAACACTTTGTCTCAGAACACTAAATTGTTTTGTTTTCCTGACATATTGCAAATGAAACTCGCTTTAGTCTTGGTGGCTCTGGTCTCCCTAGTAAAATATTCAATTCTTTGCATGCGGTAGGCCTGCGAAGTATTACAATTACATGCATCTTGTGTCAGCATAAAAAACATACCTCAGATATCTCAACCCGCATATTAATGTTAGTTTTCTTTGTTGTTCACTGATTTATTGTTGATTTAGTTTTATTTCTTCAAATATGGTTATTTATACCACAGTTTGTACATTTTGCTTTTACTTCTTAAATTGAACTTAGCACATTCCATATGTGTGTAATTAAAAAAATGATCACATGTATTTTAAAATACTTCCATCTATTTAAAGATGGAAGCTGAGTGGCTTTGTCCACCATGGGGACCAAATGAGGTGCATTTAATCACACAGCATATGATTTTCAAAACGTCAAAAAAAAAAACTAGTATTTGTTAACCTCTGGTTGAACGCATATTTCCCCTCAATGCCACTATACAGGGTCCGGCACAAATAACGCCCCTCGTTTTCTTACAAAATCATAAGCATGTGATTCTGTATCATAATACAATATCACACTCGAGCACACCATATGACATTGTAGGTGAAGTGTTCAAATTAAAACTATAAATTATTACACCCATATTATTACCCCCCAACTACACTGAAGCAGGCGTCACTTCTGCCGAACACTACGTTTTCTTATACTATTGTTGATGCGTTAAATGCGTTCAGTATATAAACCTTTAAAGCTCAGTGCTGTGTTCGTTTAGAGAGAATTATAAAAGCAGGTGTGCCTTTGTCACATCTTCACCTGTTACTCACCAGTGTGTGGAACTATTTAAACTCCCTTCAAATCCTGTTTATCATTGTGATAATGAGTTAGCAAGGGCTGGCTCCAGTATTATAAACAGACATGGGATAGGTAAAGGAAAGAGTAGATTATCATCTAGAATACCATTATTAGACATCTTTCATTTATATCATAAAAGTGAGCATTTTGTATTTCCTGCGTCTTTCCTACCATGATAAGGAAACAAGTTTCAGCCCATTAGCAAAATGTGGCTTTCAGAACAATTCTTTATGCCACGGTCATACAATGAGTTTTTCTCCACAGTGCAACATTACATTGGGTTGAAAGATCAGACATCGAAATTGAAATGGCTGATTGATGATGATCAAGGCCAAGTAGAACCTCACTTGTTCTTTTATGTGCACGTGGCCACACGTTGGCTAACATCCGCCAATTTTAGTTGGGTCAGAATAATCCGCAAATAGGATTTGAGCAACAGTGATGACAGCAGTGGTGCATAAGGAATGTGGGCAGTTCGCGGTGGCCCCTTTGGGACACGAACTTCCTGGGCAAGTTCCATGCTCAGTCATGACACACAGAAGAGGAGTCCCCCTTGGGACACGAACTTCCTGGGCAAGTTCCATGCTCAGTCACGACACACAGAAGAGGAGTCCCCCTTGGGACACGAACTTCCTGGGCAAGTTCCATGCTCAGTCATGACACACAGAAGAGGAGTCCCCCTTGGGACACGAACTTCCTGGGCAAGTTCCATGCTCAGTCACGACACAGAAGAGGAGTCCCCCTTGGGACACGAACTTCCTGAGCAAGTTCCATGCTCAGTCACGACACACAGAAGAGGAGTCCCCCCTGGGACATGAACTTCCTGGGCAAGTTCCATGCTCAGTCACGACACAGAAGAGGAGTCTTCTCAGTTTTAGGTGCCGACCCACATTCGGGTCTGGAAGACGTGACCCTGGGGAGCGGGTCACCTCTTGAAATCTGCCACATTCCATGTGATAGTCTCGCCATCAGATGCAACCCGGGACAGGTGAGAATACCTGGCCGATCCCTGGGACCTGGGGGAAGTCACGGGAAACAAGGAAAAGAACATTCACTGCTAGTTTAGTTCTGCTGATGCCCCACTTGAGCGCTCCTTTTCGAATACAATTGAACCAAAACGACTGCTTTGTGTGAGTTAACCCTTCAAAGACTGACTATTTATTTAGCTCTTTAGTATGTCAGTGAATTATGTTTAAGTTTTCGGATAAACTATATCAAGCAACCTTTACCAAGAAGGTGGAAATCACGTTTATTGGGATGCTAAGAATGTACAAAGATTGCTGGTATCAAGTTTTTACTATATTTTCTTTTTCAATTATCTTAACTTTGCTAGAATAAAAAATATTTTAGTTTAAATCAGAATTAAAAACAAATTAAAATTGGTAATTCTATTAAAATGTATTTTGCATAACACTGAACCCATTATTTGATAATTTAGCTACTGATCTAAAGCTCCTTTAAAAAATAACTTTCCTTAATAAGTAGTCGTTGCCTACTGATGAGTACAGATTTTTATTGAGTCACCAAATATATAAACAATCATGAATTAAAATTAGTTTATATGCAAATAGTGACCTATAAATAAAAATCTTGTTAATAAAATTTGTACTTGAAATGAACAAGATAATTAAACCAGAATTACGTAGCATTTAAATAACTTAGAATGCAACCTAGATCTAAGTCGTAAACATGCACAGACGCACACACAGAGGTAAGAACACAAATGTGGAAAATAAACCAGTTCGTAACCCTTCCCCATAAAAATTAGCACTGCTAATGTATCTATTTAAATTCTACAGTCAGAAGAGTAAGTAGGTAACTATACACATTTGGGTTTTAGTTTTTAATGAATAATGTGTTATATGTGCTATTTGAAACTATCTATTTTTCTAGTATCGCGACTATGTCATAGGTTATGAAATTTGGTATATTGAGATAGGTTCGTATACTTTTACACCATTATGTTAGACTGTAAACACACACAGTGGTACCTTGGTAGTCGTCACTGATTTGTTATGGAATTCGTGACAAGTGCCAAAACCGACGAGTACCAAAGGAGGAAGCATTTCCTCTTGCGGGGCGGGGTCGTGACCCACGCAGGTTCCAGCGCGTGCGGTGAGTCCCCAGCAAGTGTGGGGCCTGAGATAGGCTCTTCTCGTCAGAAGGCGACAAGTACAGACAGGTCTGGGTCAGTGCTCAAGCTGACGCGTACTGAGGTACGGCTGCGTTTTAAACATGTTTGTGCTTTTAAATGTTGATACAATCCGTAGCTTTTTAACATCAAAAGGTAAATATCATGTTAAAAATTTGTAGTCATTAATAATTGGTTTTACAAAAAAGACTCCCTTCTGGAAGAAAGAAAGGGACTGTCAGAAACAAGAGTAGTCTGGGAATGGTTGAACTATGTCAGTGCTTTTTTTATAGTCACTTAAAATGATAAACATTCCTTAGTTTAAATACTAAATGATAAAAAATCTCTAGAAAACCATAATAAAAAAATAAGACAGTATATAAAAGTTACTTAAAACATTCTTGAGTATCTTTTTTTTCACTTGGGGGAAGTATAGAGATGTTGAGTAACTTTAGGCTTAATTAGAAAAACGCTGTGGTGGTTACACTGTGGGAAACAGGTGGAGAAGAAAATGGAGCTTTCATGCTGTTTCATTTCAGCTCTCCACACACACGCACCTACATGCACACGAAGGAGATGACATCATCTTCCAGATTTGGCTAGTGGACATGTTTCACTTATTCGATTTCTATTCTTTTTCTGTGAACGCCAGAAAATGCAGTCACAAAACGTGTTAACAATCAAGATCATACAATGTCAGAAGCGGTGACCAGCATGCTCTCAGGACGTTCTGTGTTTACAGTGCTCCACTTTCCTTGTTTCAGGTTTCTGCTGTTCCCCAAGAAAAGACTGCCTAGCGAGTTACAATGAAAGGACACAGCGGAGCCTGGAGTCAGGGGACAAGGCAGGTTCTAGAGCAAAGTGGGGTCTTCCTCGGGGCTGTTGAAATCTGGCCACAGCAGGCACTGCATTAGAAAAGGCATTTTCCAGAAGGCTGCTTCGGGAAGCTAGTAGCCTCTCTTTCAATTAATCCAAATATCACCACTGGTAGTATAAACCTATTGCAAAATTTTATGAGGAAGACTGACAAAAGCCTCTTCCATGTGTTAGGAGCAGAGAAGCCTGCACTTACTCTAGGCTTTAATCGAAATGTACTCTGTGAGCTAACAAAAAAGTTTTTCATTTTCATTTTTATGTAAACTATGTCCCAAAATATATCAAAGTACGTGACATTTTGCTGTTCATATGTAGACTGTTGCAATCTCCCCTGTATGAAATTCAGAACAATCTTCTGGCATGTATATTACTGAAGAGTAAGACATCTGCTTATATACGAGTGTGTAAAATATTAAAACCATACCTAGGAAAAAATGTGAGACCATAAATACAGTGATTTTTTAAATTTTGCATTCATTTACTTTTTTCGAAGAGTTGGCATCTACAGTTCTCCTGGGCATCCTGAAAAGGTCTCCTCCATTGGCTTAAGACCAGGGCCCTCCTTGGTACAGACCCTGAGGTTCGAGACCATGTGCACCTGGGGCAGCTGGACAGGGTGCAGCAGCAGCAATGCATCCCACGCCGGTTGTCTCGGGAAGACGCCCGTTGACAACGATGCAGGAGATCAATGATGTGCTCCGGACTGCTACACCTATACTATCCCATCCTCGCAAACTCTTAAAACCAGTCTAGTGTCTGGCTAAGGCGAGTTAAGTTATATTTTCGATTTAATTAGTGTACTAGATAGGCAGTTAGAGGAAAAGTGCTATTCCCACCAACACTTTATTTTTTATATTCCAATAATAACAGTGCCATGAAACGATATAACAAACGTAAAGTATGTGAACCAGACACAGCGCTTTGGGTTTTGTTCTTTTTGATGTAGAAAGTTGGGATACTCTGACCATAGGTGCTTCATCGCCTTCAGACACTTAACCAGGCCAGGTGAGGAGGCTGAAAGTGGACAGACCCTCTCAAGTCAGAGACAACGTCTTAACATTCCTCCTGGTTCTCCAGGACTCGTTGTGAGGCAATTCGGAATATGTCTGTTTACATCAAACAATGAAAAAGTCCGGGCTGTTTTGGAAACTGCTTATCACATTCCATGCTAGGAAACAGCCCACAGTTCACAGCCTTTCTGGAAACAGGCTTCTCTTTCAAGGTCTTCATCAGACAGACAATGGTAACAATCTCGGAAATCCAGGGTGACTGGAGGTCCCGGGTCTTGCTGGTCCGAGACACGAACTCTAAATTGTCATTAGAGTTCAGGAGGTGTTAACCTCTGACCCTTGGGGCCGGGAGCAAAGGGGCGTGGGAGAGAAGTCCGGCACGCCGTGTGGGCACCGCGTGGGCACGCCGTGAGATCGGGGAGGGTTCGGGAAGGAAGGACAGGGAGGTTGGCTTCTCCCAGTACAAGCCATGCGAGTAAACCGCTGTGGCGCCTGCTTAGTGAAACAGCGTCTGACTGCTCACGGGAATCCGAATGCCTCCCGGGAGGCAGCTTTTAATTAAGACGGTAAATAATGACATCCCTCAGGGGGGCCGTGGGAAAAATCGCCAGTGTCAGAATATTAACGTCGACTAATTTTTTCCCCTCCGCACAGTCCCTCGCATCTTCATTGCTACACTGTAAGCCAGTGTTTTAACGAACGAGCCGGGCTTTCCGGATCCGCTGTTGTTCGGAATTAAAGCCGATGTTGACTCCCAGAACCGCACCTGCGACTCCACCGCGGTGAGGAGAGCTGTGTGTCCTGAGAGTCCCGGTTTTACCCCGCAGTGGGAGACGTCCCTGAAAACTCTCATGTTTTTTAAAAATACGCAGTCAGATTGGCCATTTTCAGGCAGGGGCTTGAGCTGCTGTTGTCGAAAAGATTGTATCTCCCAGTGTGCGCCCTGGTGTGAGTGGGTGAAAACAGGAGACAGCCAGCGGGGACCAAGAGACAGCAGCTGGCTTTGCTGGGGGAGCGGGGGGGGGGGGGGGGGGGGGGGGGGGGGCTTCGGGTGGCCATAGGTGTGGCATGGGCTACGATTCTTGCATCCGATTGGCTGGTTGAGACAATTTCAGTCACCAGTGAAAAGCCTGTAGTTTGATGGTGATGAGATGCACTGCTAAGCCTCGTGTCTGAGTGTCTTAGTTTGCTCTGGCTGCCATCTCGAAGTGCCCAGACTGGGCTCACCCAGCAGACTTGACTTTCTCACGGTGCTGGAGGTGGGGCCGTCTGACACTGAGCTGTGGGCAGGGTTGGTGCCCGGCGAGGCCTCTCCTTGGCTGGTGGACAGCGGTCTTCTTCCTGCCTTCCCCCGGTCTTACCTCTGCCCTTGTCTGGGTCCTAATTTCCTCGTCTTCTGAAGACACTGGTCACCTTGCATTCGAGACCGTCCTAATAACCTCATTTCAACTTCTTTACAGATGCTCTCCAACTACTGTCCCATTCTGAGCTACTGGTGTATACATCTGGGGGTCACAGTTGGGTCCCTAACTCTATGACTGAAGAATTCTACCCCACTTAGCCTCTTTGCCCATGTTGGGATGGCCCCGGTCATACTCCAGACTGCTCTTGCTGCTGCCAACCAAGTGCTAGAGAAAACAGAAAACAAACCAAAAAAAAAAAAAAAAAAAAGGAAGGAGCCAGTCCAGTGGAAGTATTTCTGGACGCTGCGGAGCACGTGGGACCTGGTTCTGAGACGTTGAGTAGCAGAGGACGGCAGGAGTGCAAAGGAGGAGGTGACCCGCGGGCAGTGCACTCGCCATGGGCGGCCAGGATCCCACTGAGCAGTTCAGAAGACACAGGATGACCGTCGACAGGAAGGAAGGTGACATGCGATCCCCTGCTTTGAAATATGCAGACACCTTACACCGATAGCTACATCAACACACCCCTACAAAGGAAGCGGTTTCTTTAGTGAGTAAATAAAGTTTAATCACCAGAGTAAATATGTTTCGGTGTGTTTTTTAAAGTAAATTCAATGTACATCTGTTCAACTGTGGCTTAACAAAAATGTTTATGAAATTAAGAATGAGAGTTGTGTTATTTTCAGGCTTGGCAGATACCAGTTATGGTGACCCCTGGCCCCCCACGAGTCACCCCCCCCTGCAATCACCTTTCCTTACCCATGGGAGGAGCCAGCCACTGCTTTTACTCCACAGAATATGGCAAAGGCAACAGGAAAACTGCTCCCAGGCCTCTGTCACACTGGAAGACTCTGTCATAATAAACTGGAGCAAGACATTCTCCTCGTAGTCCCGAAGACACCCGCAGCCACATTGCGAATGGCTTCATCAGGGACTCCCTGGCAGAGAACTGCCCGTGGTCTCCAGGAGCTTAAAGTGGGCCCAGCCAACAGGCAGCGAGTAGGCAGGGTCTTCCGGCCCACGGCTGCTGGGACGGAACCCTAGTTCCATCTGGGAGTAGATCCTTCACCCTGGGTGCGTCTGGGAGCGCACCCTTCACCCTGTAGGTCTCCAGGTCAGAACGCAGCCCGGCTGGCACATGGATTGCTGCCCTGTGAGGCCCTGAGCTGAGGACAGGACTCGCCACCCGGGGACTGCTTGCCCACGGAGATTGTGACATAGTGTGTAGAAGCGTCTCAATTATGTGGAGTCTGTCGCACAGGAATGTGGAAAACTAATAAAATATGAAAAGTTGCTCAGGCTGTTTCTATTCCAGACCAAAGGAAATAACAAATAATTGTGTATTTGCCTTTGTAGCAGAAGTTTTTTCTTATTACTTTGAAAATGGTTGAGTTTTTTGATCCTAGAGTTACTAGCATTCCAAAAAAAAATGATATGTTTCACTATAAAATCCCAGTTACCAACTTAAAATCTTTATAGCGTCTCCCTTCTGCCTACCTATTTCATTACATTTGGGCTGATTTCATTATTTTCAAAGCACCAGACCTTGGCATAGTATGAAAGCACATACCCAAAGCTATTATCCATAAACACTCTTTTGCAAATAAAATAACACTCAGCCATATGTGTATATTTTTCTACATATGTGTATATAAATGTGGAGGCTTATCGTCCTGTGTTGTTATTTTTTGCATTCACTTGGGTGACGATTTAGTAGGGTACACGTGGATTTGTAACGATGTAGATTAGGACAAGGCCATCCCCAGGGCCCGGCTCCGGTCAGAAGGGAGTGCGAGCCCCCCGGGGCAAGGGTAAGGAATGACAGGCTGCCCCCAGGGACAGGCGCACAGTGATAAGATGGCGGTGACTGCTCTGGGTACGACAAGCCAGATCCACTGCCTGGGACTGAATGATTTATGAGGCAGCGGTGACTGCCAGAAGATGCAGAGAGAGTCTGTGGAAATCAGGAGGCGGCAGGGGAAACCAGCCCAGACACTGCGGAAGAAAGAAAAGAGATGATATTATGACGACACATAAACAGAGAGATTTGCAAGGACAACTGTTGGCGGGAGATAGTTAGTACTGTCTTTGATAGGCAGGCTGCGTTTTCTGAAACAAAACATTTAGCCACGGTGCTCCCGTCTGCAGAGACACAAAAGGAGGCAGGCATTCGCCGTCTGTACCGAGGAACGTCACGTTCCGCTTCCTGCAAAGCAGCTCCTGAAATGAAAAAAATAGTTTTCATGAGAAGAAAAAGCTTGTTTAAAATTATTTTTTTAAAGACTAATCTTTTTTATAGATTTTATTTATTTATTTTTAGAGAGGGAAGGGAGGGAGATAGAGAGAGAGAGAAACATCAATGTGCAGTTGCTGGGGATCATGGCCTGCAACCCAGCCATGTACCCTGACTGGGAATTGAACCTGCGACACTTTGGTTTGCAGCCGCGCTCAACCCACTGCACTATGCCAGCCAGGGCTAGATTATTGAAAATTCTTGACCAAAGCATTGTTATCGAGTTGGTGGGTGACACTGACGTGCTAAAAACACCGTGTATAATTTGTCCTGTACATTAAAATAAAATATTTGTAGACAGTTGAGCGAAAATCTTAAAAAAAGCAACTTCAGTTTTACAGAAGAGATGTAAATATAGCACAGAGAGGTCCGGTACGTCCATCCCTTGGCTTCCACCACCGTGATTTCAAATAAGCATCATACATGCTTCTAAGTGGAAAATTTAATTCCGACACCACTTTATTTAATAAACTGCAGACTTTGCATCCGCCATGTTTTCCACCCTGTCCTTCCAGCCCAAGGTCTGGTCCAGGGCAGGACACTGCTTTTCTTGTGCATCGTGCGTTCTTAGTGTCTTAGTCTCCTCTGGTACCTGTTGGTTCCTTGGGTCTTCCCCTGTGTTCCGTGGCCTTGTTAGTCTTGAGAGCTCCTGAGCTAGTGGTCTGCAGTATTTGCCACTCAGCATGGGTTTGCTTGATGCTTTCTCATGGGTAGGCTGGGGTTTTGAATGTTTCGGAAAAATACCGCAGGAGTGAGTGCTCGTTTTGTAACATTTCATCAGGAAGCGCAGTGTACTAACTTGGCACGGTGTGCTCATCGCGATCACTTGGTTAGGGTGGCGTCTGCCAGGCATCCTCGCTGTAAAGGTGCTGCTTCTCCTCTTCCAGACGCGCTTTGTTAGATGCCAGTTGCTGGCCAGGGGTCTGAAGAGGAGAATTAAGTTCTGTCTTCTGGGAGAGGAGTTGTCAGGGCAACTGTGGCCACAGGTACCACAGTAATTAATAAATATTTGGGGGTGGGGAGAGGCCTAGAATATGGAAATATGCTCTTTTTTCTTAAAGTGTTGTCTACTGACTTAAAGTTTTTCCTACTAATTCATGAAACTTACCCACAGCAATGGTTACTTCTTAGATCTCTTCTTTAGAAAAGATTTCTTCCTTATCTCCCATTTATTAATACAGTATTTGCTTAAATCAGTATATTCTTATGAACATCTTATTCTTCAGATTATAATACTATACTTTCATTACTTATTTTGATGCTTACATTATTCCTGCTTTGGCCACAGGGAGTTCTTTCAGATTTGACCCTGTGGAAGAATTGGCTTGAACTTAGTAAGTTATGGTAGGAAGTGAAGTTGACACACAGGATGAAACTGGCACAGGGTCCACAGAGGCCGTGAATACATTCCCTGTTCTCTGTTCTGACCATGAATCATCGGCGATGGTTCTCCACAAGCTCACACGGAGGGGCTGGCATTCCCTTTTAACAGCACGGACACTTATTTTTGCTTAAGCGAAGCTTTTCTCCAAAAAAGAGATTAATAGTGTATTGGTGAATGTTCATTTTATTAGTGAAATATTTCAAGATAGCACAAAATATCTGTACTCAAGAGATAATTACAGTTGTGTACCTGAGGTTACCTGAGTAGCAACGGTTTGTGCCTAAGATTTTAGATGGTAGTGTTGGCAACAACAATGGCAATGATTAACAGAATTTGGCACAAACGGGCGTCCCTACTGAGATGCATCTACCAAAATGTTTCATGGAGGCGACAACAGCAAATTTTATCTTTTTATTCATGCACTGCGCCGTGTTTCTGAAAACAATTTACAAACATACAATCTAGTGCTAAATTTATTCTTGAATGTTTTTCCTAGAATCATTCAAGAGTGAACGCTGTAATCCCCGTGCTTAAGTCAGTGAAATAACTTAGACAATCAGCCACTTAGCACATGGAAAATACCTGGCATTCTTTTAGAAACAACCAGAGAACATAGCAGGCAACTCGTTTTTCAGGCTAGCGTGCAGGTGCATTTGTGAGGTTAACTGCTTTTCTTACCATATATTACCTTGTTTTTCAACTTTGAAGCACTGTGTTCCTTTCAGTTGTTAGCCCTTAAAACCCTGCTTCGGTACAGAAGCTATGGATTTGATAACTTGGTTATACTGTGAATTTGAAAATACTATTCTTAATCCCAGAAAATGGATATGTAATAGTTTGCTTCTCTTAGACACAGCAAATTTTGTGTTGAAAAATTATAACCCAAGTATAAAGATTAAAATAATTACACCAAGTTATAGGTATAAATGGCCTGTCAGAGTGTTTTAATTTACTCACGAAGTCTTGAGGAACGTTATCTTGTTTTCACCATTGTTTTAGAATCGGTGTTTCCGGTGTTTTAAATTCCACTGGGGCCGTATTTGGAGGTTCAGGTACAGAGTAGGCATAGCTAATGGCAGATTATGAGAAAAAGTAAACCAGCATTTCTTTTCTTTTATTGGGACTTTTTATCACATGGCATCTGGGTGACAGTGGACCACTGCAGCCCTTACGTTGGAGTATGACGCTGAAGGTGTTGACCAGGCCCCACCTGACCCCGCGCCCCCAGTGCTTCCTCCTGAAGCCGGGGGTGAGGCCGGCTTCTGCGAACACCTGTTCTCATCCCTGGAGGAGGCACTGGATTGCGGGGGCGGGATGAGGGGGAGGGCTGGTTCAGCCCACGTCCCTCCCTCCTTCCTGAAGGAGGGTCTCAGGACCGTGACCTTCTCCCCCCGCAGAGCTGGGAGGCCCCTGAGAGCCCTCTTTGCTTTGCTCTCAGCTGCCCCTGCCCCCGGCCCTCTAAGTCAGCTGCCCCCTGCTCCCCATGGGCTGAAACACAAGCAAGTCACCGGGGCAGCTTTCCGAGAGGCTGGGGTGCAGGCGCCGCCCCCTCCCTCGCTCTTCCGCTGGGCGGTGGGCTGCAGCTGCGTTTGTCACTCCGGGGCTCACACAGAGAAAGGCAAGCCACCCCTCGCACCCCTTCAATCTTTTCTTAGTTTCGTGTTTGTCTGGCGTGTTGCAAATTCGTAACTGCCTTCTGGCTTCTGCGGAGGCTGTAAAGATGCACTTGCCCCAGAATTATTTTCATCGCTGTGTCCGTGAGGGGAGCAGGGCACGGGGCCTCCTGCTCCACCTGAGAAACTTTTAACGGTGAATCCAGGCAGTTCAACGATAACGGTGCCCATCACTTTAGGCTGGGCTATGGGGTGAGAGGGAACCCTAAAATATCGGTGTAATTAAGTTTAAAAACACACTCGCCGCACATGTCTAGTGGAGATCATCCCAGGGCCCCTGCTCACGCCTGTGGCTCAGACACCCAGGCCGGCAAACACCCCATCCTCCCATTTGTGACGGTCTTCAGAGATCTTGGGCCTGAATGTCATGAGGGCGGGACATGTCCAGAGGAATTTGTTTAAAAGCTGAAGGCTCTTCAGTACCGCCCCCTGGAGGTGGCAGAGCGCAGTTTCGGTCAGATTTCCTGAACACAGCCAAGCCACGTGGCCAGCCCTCCCTTCTCATTCAAATGCCAGAAGAATGGGGTATTTGGAGAGAACAAGTAGTATATTTTGGGGAAAATGATTTGTACATGTACTCTCTGGTGAGGTACAATAAAATATTTCCCCCCTATTGAATACAATATATTGTTCTTGCAAAGAAAAAAAAATCCCTTGACTGCCTCATGTTTATGGGATTTAAATGATTATTTCTAAGAAAACAAGTAGATTCTAATCCAAAATCCTATTTATAGCAGTCACATAAAGCTCAGAGGACCTGCACTATTGGCATGAGATGAAGTATTTCAACAGTGAGAAGTGATTTCTGACAATAAACGACCCACCAACTTTTGGTGGTCATGTCACATCTGCGTGTTGGGAAATTCCATCATAGTCCCTCAAGGGAGGAAGTATGTTTCATTAAGTAGGAGATATATACATACACATATGCATGCACATATACATACACATATGCATGTACATATACATATACACGCGTTTTCTACCAGTGGTATTGAGGTCTGCCGAGATGGTGGCAGCTAAGCCCCGAGCTGTGGCGGGATCCCACTCGTGGGTCCCGCTCTGAGGGACCCTGCAGGTTGTGTGGGCCAGGGGGTGGGATCAAGACAACCCACCTGTGACATTAGTCTACTGTCATAAGCACTGTTTATCCAGAGAGATCCACATTTCTGATCGGGTTTTTTCTTCTTTTTAAATAAAAAGGAAGATACAATCATGGCATGAAACTTGCCTAATTTTGAGAGAAACCCACCTTAACTGGTAAAGCTACTTTACATGCCATAGAGGTGGGTGGCTGTAACCTCTACTTGTTTGCATTCTTTCAGACTGATTAACAGGGAGGCTCATGATGCTATTCATATTAATTACCATATATGTATGTGTGTGTGTGTATATATATATATATATACATATATATATACACATTTAAATGACTTTGTGGATAACAGTGTAAAGCACTTTTGGCAGAAATAATAATAACTTTCATGACAGTAACCACTAACCACGTAGACAGAACAAGTACTGATGGAGTCTAATACAGCCTGCATGTATTATTTATGGGAAAACATGTTTTTATATATGCTAAGACACTTAAATTTAAAAACTCTATTAAATTAAAGCTAAAATTAACTTTTGCTAGTGCTTGAATCAAGTTAAGATAATAGAAGATTGTCTTGACTAATAGAAGATAATAGAAGAATAAGTAGATTGCAAAAATTGCAGACTGACTAGATTTTATACACTATGTATAATTGTCTGAAAATATTAGAGTAAAATGACAAATAGTTTATAAAGTTATGAATATAATGAATCGACTCTCTGGATTCGTCCTGAATCCAAACTCATGCTATCTGCACAGACTTGCATTAATTGTTGGCCTCTCGCATCATAAACATTACCATCTGTAATACAGCAATAATAATACTAATACCACCGCCACCACCGCTATCCACTGAATGGGGTGGTTCTAAGAATGGAAAGACATCTAACACTTAGCCCTGGTTGGCGTAGCTCAGTGGATTGAGTGCGGGCTGGGAACCAAAGTGTCCCAGGTTCGATTCCCAGTCAGGGCACATGCCTGGGTTGCAGGCCATGGCCCCCAGCAACCGCACATTGATGTTTCTCTTTCTCTCTCTCTATCTCCCTCCCTTCCCTCTCTAGAAAAATAAAATAAAATAAATTTAAAAATCTTTAAAAAAGTTCATATTGTGAAAGTGACTCAGACTAATTCAATAAACTTAAAAAAAAGAAAGACATCTAACACTTAAAATCTTTAGCATATTGTCCAACTTATAGAAGGATCTCAATCAATTTGAACTATTATTGTTAATAACAATGATACCGTTAATGTGGAGAGACATCTCATGAAGGTGAAGGTGAGTCATCCAACAGAATCAAGAAAATGACTCCCCCTGTGATTTCGACAACACGGTCTGACTTCTGAGCCCTGTGACTCATTTGTTTTCCAGAAGGATCTTACAAACCAGAATTTGCTCCTATTAAGGGCCCCCACTGCAAGTTCAAACACTGCCAGGGAGCAATCTGCCTCCCTTCAGGAAATCAAGACAATAAAGAGCATGCAGTAATATATCAGCAAGCTCCCTGAGCCAGTCTGGATGTCCCAGAGAAAGGGAGCAGTGTATTACTTATAACAGGCATATACAGGGTCCATCACAAATAATGTCCCCTTTTTATGAGCTGGTCATTCACAGCAAATCTTTTATTACACAATCATAAGCATGTAATTCTGTAACATAACAATGTCACACGCAAGCAAACCATACGACACTTTAGGTGAAATGTACAAATTGCTGTCCATCTTGTGCAGGACATTCACATACCCTACCAACCACGCTCAGTGGCATTACTTCTGCCAGACCTTGTATTTCTTCATTCTCTGTATCTTTTTTTCTTTTTGCATTGGTTTTAGAGGGAGGGGAGGGGGCGAGAAAGAGAGGGAGGGAAATATCAGTGTGAGAGACAAACATCGATCAGTTGCCTCTTGCATGAGCCCCAACCTGCCACCGGGGCATGCGCCCCAAACGAGAATCGTGCCAGTGACCTTTCAGCCGTGGTCCAGCCAGCCGAGACACACCTGCCAGGGCTGACTCTTCCTTCTTTTCCTCCTCCCCTCCTCCCCGCTTTCTCTCTGTCTCTGCCTGCGTCTCAGTCTTTCTCTCTCTCTGTCTGTATGTCTGTCTAGAGCTGGCCTATCTCAATAGTAAATGTAAAATAATAACTATCTCTTTTTTCTTTTTTTTTAAAGATTTTATTTATTTTTAGAGAGGGAAGGGAGGGAGGGAGAGAGAGAGAGAGAGAGAGACATCAATGTGCGGTTGCTGGGGGTTATGACCTGCAACCCAGGAATGTACCCTGGCTGGGAATCGAACCTGGGACACTAGAACTATCTCTTTAAAGGGGTGTGTGTGTTTCTCCAGAATAATGCCTCACAATATTCAATGACACATTGTCTTAAACCTTTCTCTATAAAATAGCTCAGTCTTAATATTTGAATTTTATGGGTCCTTAAATAATGCTTTCCTCCCTTACGTTAGAGCATCTGTGAATAAACGGCAGGCTTCACAAGGGTCAGTTCTTGCCTAGTTCCTACATAAGTCAACATCAATTATCAAAATTAAGGAACTTTTGTTGCAAATTATATTAGTCTCATTTCAAAATTAATGTTTCCATTTAGTGATTGTTCACTTAATTTACACAATGAATTGAAGTGGAGCATAAAATTTACGTAAAATCTCAAAGGAGGAAATGAATAATCGCAGGAATCTGGACAGTAAACCTACAGGCGAAGAAATAATTAACCAGAGAAAACAGTAGCACAGACAGACGCAAACAACGTGATCCCGCGGGATAAAGAAAGTTTGAACTTCCCAAGGATTGTTGCGTCCACAAGACAAACAACAGGCACGGAGTTCTTGTTGTTTCCAGATGGATACCATATAAGCAGATAGTCTTAATATTCTTTAAAAGCCAAAATTTTCTCTTTTGTCCTTTAAAATTTGGCCACTAGCTAGGATTTAAAAGAGCATTACATGATTTAATATTATTTGTTTTTTATAGGAAAGTTCACACAGTAAGTAATAAGGGCTTGGTTCTTTTAAAATACAATTTTAGTAAAATAATCTAAGTATAAACTGATATAGAATTTGGATCAATGAAAATAAAAAAGTTTTATGTGTTTTTATAACTTAGCAGGGGGTTTGAGACAGACTTTTACACCTTACTGACATAGATGGCACATAATACTAACAAAAGTATCCATTATGCTTCTTCATGATGCTTAACTGAGCAAACAACTCATTTAATTTCTGAAAAAGTGAATAATTTGGCCCCAAATCATTGATGTTTTGTTTTAAATAAAAAATAAATGCCATAGAAGATCATGTAGTATATGCCAGTGGCTACGTATGTGTTTAGCCCGTAGTTTATGTGGTCCTGTATTGTTTTCTTAATCACTAGAATGTTCCAGGTACATACAGCTTTTACAAATTACGGACTGCATCCTTTTATGCTGACTGATTGTATTGCCCCTCACTGCACAGCTGTTCAGCCCTCCAACTCCACTGCAGACTTCCTAAGGTCAGGAATCCCACCCCAGTCTTGGATATCAATGCATTTTTTTGTAGGCACCCTCCCCACTCTCGTGGTATTTCATTGGGCTGTCGCCTCTAGGGCCCAACAACCAGCAAAGACTTCAGCCATGCTAAACGTTTTCCAAGCTAATTGCTGGCCAGCGCCTGCACTCACTTCAGCTCATGCTGTCAGACATCAATCTTGCTGACTTTTGTTGACTTGAGGAAAAGGGGGTTGTTTCCTCTTCAGAGGGAGATGCTCTTTTTCGCTCCCAGCATTTCAGGCTCCTCCAACGCGATGGCACAGACCATCCCCAGTGGGAGACCGAGCTGAACCTTGCAAACAGAGGTGGGGCGTGCTGGCTGAGGCAGAGACGCAGGTCGTGTCTGTTAAACTTCAGGTTTCATTGCCCTGAAGATGAGCCGCAGTCGAAGCTCCCACCTCGCCCGCCTGAACAGCAGAATAGCTGGAGACGGGAGTTCCAGCCAACAGCTTAATTATGGATTTTGAAAATTGGCATTAATCTCTTCTCTTTCCTGTATATATTCCCTTCTAATGCCACAAGTCACCGTAAATTGCTCATTAAACTTCAAGCAACGCTATGGAATGCTCGCTACCATTTATAGGCGATGCTCTCCCAAGCACAATTAGAGGGAATATTATGACACAGAACAATGGAGACAATTATTTCTGAAGTTTATTAATGCTAATTAGCATATGGCAGCTAAGACAGCTGCTGATGCTTCATTGCTAAATACTGGGGGATTAATTAGTGCTTGGTGTTAATTAGCTGCTTCTGCATGTGCTTTGCCTTTCGACGCACATGCCCTGTCACCACCGGGCTATTAAAAGTCTGGCCCTGCACTCTGCAGGAACATGATGTGGCATTTAGGGGTTCTCGTGGAGTGTATGACACTCCTCTCCAATGTATGTGCCTTTACAGACTCCACGGAAGCGTTCATAATTAGCGAGTTATCCCACTCCTCCTTACGACATACGGATGCATCATGAGTTTTTACGGGCTGAAGTGAAGAGGATCCTTTAATTAATCTTACAGTTTTTCATTGTCCTCTGGTAAAGAAATGACTTCAAGTACTAGGGATCACTGGCATAAAAAGCATTTGGTTTTATTTTTTTAAAAATCACATTACTTTTGTTCATGCCTTTCAATATACACTGAATCTTCTATTTATGACACAAATTCATTATTAAATGAATATGTCAAATATGCATACTTTCTCCATTAACTTAAATAGCGACCTTTTTTATTTTGGTTTGTGATTATTTTTCTTCTTTGAACTGAAGCAAGCTAACTTTTTTCTTTCTCTTAAAACCAGAGGTAAGAATTTAGCCATAAAAATCTCATCTTTGGAAGATATCAAAGTTTAGGTTAAGCCAATGATCCAGAAAGTTTCCATGTCAGTCTTAAAATCTTCCAAGGCACTTTGTTAATTCAAGGCTCCTGGTAATCTCCTTGCCTTTTCAGGGGCTTGTTGAGTGGGTGAGGGATGACTGATATTAACAGCCATTTGCTCAAAAATTCCTGTGGCCGTCGGCTTTCCACACACGCAGACATTTCTCTCTAGTAATGAACTTTTTTCAATTTTTATTTATTTATTTTTATTTATTTTTAGGGAGGGAAGGGAGGCTGAAAGAGAGAGAGAGAGAAACATCAATGTGCGGTTGCTGGGGGTCATGGCCTGAAACCCAGGCATGTACCCTGACTGGGAATTGAACCTGCAACACTTTGGTTCGCAGCCCAAGCTCAATCCACTGAGCTACGCCAGCCAGGGTAGTAAATGAACTTAATTCAGTTTGGAGTATGAAGCTCTGTGAACAGTAACTGCAAAGATATACCATGATCAAAATTTTAAAAAGTAATTTCCGATTTTAATTTCACATGGGGATGTTTAATTATTTTTATAATGTTATAGATGTACATTCTGAATAATTATGAAGAGTATTTAGAGTTAATAATATTTTCCAATCACTTTTACACTTTCTTTGGTAGCTTTTAGATGCTTTGGTGCTTATGTATTGGGCCTGAGTATACAGGGTGGGGCAAAAGTAGGTTTACAGTTGTGAGGACACAAAACACAGTGTGTCCTTGTCTTATTATGTATTAATTATTGTATTATTTTCCATACAAATAACTGTAAACCTACTTTTACCCCACACTATATTATGGTGTATGGCATTAAAAATAAAGGAAGGAAACAAAGCTATCCCCAATGGACACTGTACAACCACTTGTCAAAATTATAAACAACCTAAGTTCCTTTCATGTGCGGTCAACATGTGGACTTCTTTCAAAGAGTAGTTAAAAGCCTCATATTCGATATATTTATCTAAATACTCTCACTTGAAAAATGAATATTGATTAATTGTGATTTATAATTTGCTCTTTAATTTTCTTTTTTGTCCATCTTTATTGAGATAGAGTTGACAAATAAAAATTGTATACATTTAGGGTATGCAACCTGATAACTTAATATATGCATTCATTGTGAGATGATACCACAATCACGTTAATTAACACACCCATCACCTTACATGGTACCGTCACGTGTGTTTGCATGTGTGTAGGTGGTAGGAACACTGAAGATCTCCTTCCTCACCGAGTCCCAGGTCTGCAGCACAGTGCTGGTGACGTCATCGGCCGTGCTGTATGGTGAATTCCTAGAGCTTACGCATCTTCTAGCCGAGAGCTCGTGCCCTCTGACCAGCATCCTGCCTTCCCCACCTTCCAAACACTGGCGACCAGCATTTTACTCTCCGGTTTTATGAGTTGGACTATTGTAGAGTCTACATAGAGGTGAGGTCATACAGAATTTGCTTTTCTGTGTCTGGATTATTTGCCTTAGAGTGATGTTGTCCAAGATGTTGTTGCACGTTGTTGCAAATGGAGTGATTTGTTTCATTTTCATAGATGAATAATATGCCAGGATATATGTATATGCCTATATATTTCACACTCTCTTTATCGGTTTGGCCATTAATAGACACTGAGATTGCCTTCACAGCTGGGCTATCGTGAGTAATACTTGAGCAAACGCAGGAGTGCAGATGCCTCGTCGAGACACTGATTTTGTTTCCTTTGGATACACACCCAGTACAAAGACAAGAATACCACATTATATTGAGTAAAGATATGCTACATAAGGAATTTGATTTAAAAAATCAAAGTTCTTGATATCTAACATGAAAACAAAAAAGTCTTCATTAGATATGTCTTAATCTAATAATATCAACAACATTTAAACCTGGGTGGATAAGCCTTATTTTATAAATGAATGGTGATGTATGGATAGAATCTCAGACATAGAAGATGAGATTTTAATAGAATTTAACAGTTTAAGAAGTCTTCTAGCGGTGAGAGAGAGGGAGAAGCCAATAAAGCAGGGTGAGTTTCCTACCAGCGGAACCACCCTGGACAACCCAGGCACCCCCCCACCCCACCGTTTTACCCAGAACCACTGGGCTGTATGGGTTGTGTTTAGCATTCCTTCCAGTCCGGGCTCAGTCCCTGCAGGTGTGTCTCCCAGATGGTCATACGGTGGGGGTCGTGGACTATGAGACCTTTGATTTCAGATCCCTGTCCCTCAGCATCATGCTCTACAGATAGTCTACGTTTCTGTACCTTCCAGTAGTTCATTTCCATTGACTACCGAGTAGCATTTCATGGTATAGATGCGCCACAGTGTTTTTACTCTTTCGCTGACAGTGTGTGCTGTTTTCAGTCTGGGGCTGTTACTAATAGGGCGCCATAAATACCCACATACAGACCTTGGGGTACACGTGGTATTGCTTGTGGGTGGATACCTGGGTGTTGAATCACAGTGTCGTATGGCTTTTTTTTATGTTTACCTATCAAGGAAATTGCCAAATTGTTTTCCAAACTGGCTGTGCCATTTTTCAGTCCCCAAAACGATGATGTGAGAGTTTGGGTTGCCAGAGCTTAGTATTGTCACATTTTGTGGGAGCTACCCATTCCAGTACGTGTGTCTTGGTATCGCAGTTTTCACTTCCTTTCCTTCGTGAGTAATAATATTGAGCATTTTTTTCACGTGTATTTGCTGTTCACAGGTCTTCTCTGGTGACTGCCTTGTCAAAGATTTTGGAGAGTTGTTCGTTTTCTCATTGAGTTGTGAGAGTTCTTTATATATGCTGATCACGAGTCTTTGGTCAGATATATGTCTTGCAACTATTCTCAATCTGTGATCATTTTCATCATGCTGTCTTTTGAATAGTAGAAGCTTAAATCAATGAAGGACAATTTTTCAAGAACTATGTTATAAACTTGTTATGTCTTATCTAAAAAATCTTTGCTTAAATCAGAGCATCCCCCCTCATATTCAATATTAGCATTGTATACAGGGCAAATTAAATTTTGATATCAATGCTTAAAAATATATATGCTAGTAGGTGTTTGCTTTTACAAGAATAAAGGGATTGTATATATACAGTACTAAAATATCATTTATGCACACAGTTCTCATTATATTAAAATAAAATGCATTGTTACAATAAAGCTTGAAAGCAACATTTGGAATAACATAAAATAAAGCTGCCAGGTAATACTTAAATCAAATTGCTTCATTATTTTTAGTTTTAAAATGTAAATGAATGCACAAGGTATGAGTGAGGCTCTTTTTCATTAAATGTCAAAAAATCATTTGACTTCAAAATTTTTTCCAAGAAACATATACCATTTTTTCAATAAAGTATTATATTTAATTACTTATTCAGACACTAAAATTGAACATCAAGAGGAGACCTCTAACATGTATTTGTCAAATCTGAAAATAATCCATTTTAAAAAATGGATTATTAAAAAAACCACTTTACATATATCAAAATCCTTACAATGTAGTCTCTCTCTTTTTTTTTGCTTTAAACACTGACAGTGTACATATGCATTTGTGTGTGTGTGTCTGCAAACTGCATACATATTTTACATAGAATGTGCTGAACAAAGCTTAGACATAGGAGGCACAGAAGAGGGAGAAAATGATGCCTCTTGGGTCTCTCACAAACACATTTGTTGAATACGGGTTGTACTTGCTGCTTCTCCTTGTGTCCTATGCATCTACATTTTACTCAGGACCTTCTTGAAAATGGACATGTGTCCATCTCGTAGGTAACTGAATTGGTTCCTGGTTCTCCCGAAGCTTCTAGGACTTTGGCGCCTCAGGGTGTGGGCTCCCAGCACTGGGGACCCCCATTCCCCTGGGCTTTATCTGCACACGGCAGAGGCCCCACCCCTGGGGCAGGAGGTGGGGATTTCTTCCTGCTGCCCCCGCCTCCCGAGGGCCACGAGTCATCTGCTCCTGGAGACCGAACCGGGAGTGGTGGGCGGCGTGGGCAGGTCTTTGTCTGGGGCCCCTCGGGCTTCCGTTCTCTCAGGGCGGCCTGCACGGGCTATTGTCACTTATTCAGAGGTAGGTTACCTTAGTTTCACCTGTGTGTTTTGCCGTTACCCTCCCATCCCCATCATTTCTGCAGGAAGGAAAACTGTTATGATCTCTTCTCCCCTAGCAAAGCCTTCCCACTTTCCGGAATTTCATTTTATATTTTATGTATATGTAGTCTAGCCATCAGCTGTATCACAAGTAGAAAAAGCCCGTGTGGTCCTGTAACTTACCCTTTTACTCTTGTTCTTAGGGCACGCATGAAGGCCTCCTGGGGTTGCTAAAGCTCAGTCAAAAGCAGGGGGCTATAAGTTGTCTTCTTTTTAAAAATGAAAGTCTGTAAGATGCAGACTACCAGCATCTAGCAGTTTGTTCACTTTGCCTCACGTAATCGTCGGTAGACACGCCCTGCAGAATGGTAAGGCACTTTCCACTGGCACCTCGGTCGCCATGCTCGAAAACCTCGGCATCGAATGGCACTTTTAGGTGCTCTCCTCTCGTGCAAGCACCAGTAAGCTGTGGCCTGCGCATCACCTGCCCAGGGGCTCGGAAGCGGGGAATGAATGGGCCACGCCCCGCGGAGGCCGCAGTAGCTGCAGGTGTTCGCGAGGCTCCCGGGAGCCTGGGGTGGGAGCTAACCTGGTAGCCGTTCTCTCCTTTACCTTCCCGGGCGCGTGCCCGGGGACTGCGGGACGGCGGACTTCAACACCAAACCGGGAGACTGACGCAGTTCAAGTCGAACCTGCTTTTTAGGCAAACACACACGTCTTTCAGTAAACAGCCGGCGCACTGAGAATGGGGACGACGGCTTCCTTAGAAGAGCAGCTTTTTTTTTCTTTTCTGTTTTACTTTTTGTGAGCATCTTAAACGCGACTTCTTGGGCAGCGTATCCACGGATACGTTTCCGCATGATTGTTTGGAGAGCGCTCGCTGCAATTAGTGTCTTCTCTCTGCACCTCGCAGTTTGTGGCCCGGTTTGTTTGCTTCCCGGGGTCGGGCGTTTCCGATTCTCAGCCTCACAAATGTCAGCACGCTTGCGCTTGAAGCGTTGGTTACACTTTGGAAAAGTCAATTTATTCAAATAATACCCTCATTAAAAGTATACTTTCCACAGTTATCTTTTGATTACTTGACCTTGGCTGCTTTATGGTTATAACTTTTATTTTCATGCTTATTAATTGTTATAATTAACTGTGGAGTTTCTCAGATTTCAGCATCTGAGAGCATAACTGTGTTTTCCAAAGAAGAACCTCAATTACAGGCATCAACATGAAATGAGTTATTTTTGCCTGTGCAAGATTCATCTCATGTTAGGTCTGCATGAATGAACAGCTTAAATAGTATATTAGCCAGAATACTTAATGCTAATTTCTGTAACAATTAAAAAACAACAATCTTAGTGACATGGCCAAACAAAGACTTATTACTCACACTGCGGTCAGAGTTGAGTGTGAGTCTCTGTCCTGAGTGGTGCTCCCGGGAGAGAAGTAGCTTCAGTGTCGTGGGTTCTCGGCCTGCGGCACTTGGGTCAGGCCTGGGAAGGACAGGGTTGCCGTGGGAGCTCTTGGCCGCCTCCTCGGAGAAGAGCCAAAGTTTTCTCCTTCCCATTCTGTTGAACACACCTAGTTATATAACAATCCCCCTTGGAAGGTCAGCCAGGGTGGTGAGGAGGCGGCCCTGTGCAGTTTCCCTAATCCCTGCCACCACTGGCAGCCAAGGTCAAGGAGAAGTCTGAGCGTGGTGGGGTGGGGCGGGGTGGGGGCCATCCTGTGACGCATCTGTGTCCCGTTGTCTCAGAACCCAAGTGGAAATGGCACGCGTGTTAAGCCTGTCCTGACGAGCTTGGTTCCGTTTCCTCATTACATCATCACGAGAACTCTCATTCTGGTATTGCTTTTGCATCTTGTGGATTGCGCCAAAGAATGTCCGGTACGAAAAGCAGCTCCTAAGCCATCAAGCGAGTGAATTCTAGACAGCGTAGAAAAACATTCACATGTTTCTTTGACTATATATTGTATGCGTCTTCAAAGACTTTATACTGTCTCTGAAGGGTGTTCGTAGTACATTCTTGTTGGGAAATTCCCTATTGTTTATTTTCGTTTCCACTACAGTTGTGAAAGAGATTAAACGAGGGGTTTACATGTAAAATCCAGCACCCACACCTTAAAATAAACCCACTCCTGACTTCTGGTGCCGCCACGTGTCCCAGAGCCGTCCTGCTGGCACGAATTTCACCCCGGCTGCCATTACCTGCGGGTGATAAAAGTTGTCCAAGGCTGGAAACACTTTAAAGCTGATACAAACTTTTATTCTAATTGGAGGTTTTTCCTTATTTTCCAAAATACTAAACAGAGCCCCATAGCTAGCTGTTAAAAGGTTTACTAATGATATACATCTTCTGCCACTATTAGCCCAGAGTATGCCTATAATTCTGTGCATACATTTATTAGCAATATCATGTTAATTGTTGGTGATGATTTTTATTTGTTTTAAAATTAGGTTGGGAGTAGCAACTCAGAGCTACTGTAAGGGAAGGATGGCACAGTCCACGTATAATCGTTCTTCTTAAACCCTAACAATAGATGCGAGAGCACAAAGGAGAATGTTTTCCACCTTCTCCGTGCCGTGAAATGCGGACAGTGATTTACCGCTCTGTGTGTCAGTCAGCGTGGCTGGATGTGCCTTTGGTGGGGGGGTCAGGTAACATTTGTCTCTTCTGCCTCATGCGTCCGTCCACGCCTCGTATGGGTTGTTCCCTAACTTAAAGCTGTGCCGAGTTTGAGGACATGCTTTAGAATCGGTGCATATACATTCAAATGTATAACAATAGCTTGCCACGAATACATGGTTCTCAATAGTCCCTTAGGGAAGGTAGAAAAAAAAGATGAAAAATGGGAGTATGCTATGGAAATACCCAAGGAAAAGCTGTAGAATGTTAAAAATTGTGAAAATTAGGAGAGTAAATCCAGCTGAAGGAATCAGAGAAGTTTTCATGATAGATAAAATCTGAAGGATAGGAGTAAGTGTATCAACCAGAAATAAAGCAAGGGGAAAGCAGGGTGTAGAGGAAAGGAGGGTTTAGGCAAAAGGAGAAAATTGGAGGCAAAAAACATCTCCTATCGGGCCGATAATGTTAGGACTGGCTGAAATTGAAACCTGTCTAGAAGAACAATATGAAATCAGAGTGGGAAAGTGAGTTAGAGTTATGTCATAGGCGTGCTGAACTGGACTGTTCGTCAAATACTTATGGAGTTCCTTGCATTCTTCTAAGCGCTGTTAACTCAAAGGGCCAAATTCCCGTTAGCAGAAGCCACACACTAGAGGTGAGGGGGAAGAAAGGAAGACAAATTGAAAGAAAATACCCAGGAGAGTGGCAGGTATGCTTCTTAGAATAAAACGCTGCGCTGGGGACACATTGGGACATGAAGACGTGGGCATCTGAGTCTGGTGGCGAGAGGCTGTGATGCAGGCGTGGGTTAGGGATTAGGAAAGGGGTCACTGCAAATGTTAAGTTCAAGCAGAGACCCAGAGGACAGGAGGGAGAGAACCAGGCAGCCATCCGAGAGAAGAGAGTTCAAAGCCGAGACAGGCAAGGTTCTAGGCATCGAGGTGGGAGCAGGCATGATAACGTCAAGGTTCAACAAAGGCCAGGGGTCTGGGGCAGAGGGAGGGGGAGACGGGGAAGAGATGGGGGCTCCTTTGGAAGAACAATGTGAGAGGTTGATCTTTCGCTTACACGAAGCAAGAAGATATTGAAGTGTTTATAAAAACTAAGTGTCGCGATCAACTCTGCTTCTGAAGACTCCCTCTGGATGATGCATGTCCAGGCAGCTTGCGGGGGAGGGGGGGCGGCGACGAGGCAGGCAGAGGCAAAGAGAACGTTTGGAAGGCAATGAAAACAGTCAAGGTGGAAAGTATCAGTAGGCGAAGAGGGTGTGAAAGGGTGAAGTTCTGCATACGGGTGGAGACTGGGATAGATAAGAAAGGGATCTAAAATATGCTACAGTTTTTTCATCTGATCAGTTTAAAAGATGGAGTTGCCCTAGACTGAGATGGAGAAGATTAAAAAACAAAACAAAAATCGGTACAGCTGATGGGGAATTTGGTAGACTGGAAGTGTCTGAGGAAAGGGTAAATGTAAAATGTGCAGTTCAGGTAGGTCCCGGCTGCAGGCGTAATTTGAAACCTTTAGCAACTTGAAACTGATGGCAATGGATGAGCTCACTGAGGGAGTGAGTGTGTGGCAATCACAGGCATGAACAAGACTCACCTGGTTACCTACCTGCGAAAGCTTGTGCAGAGGAGACAGGGACACCAAAAGAAGCCAAGGGGAGAAATAAGAATGAAAAAAAACATGAAGAGGAGAGAATGAGGGAAATTTTTAACTAGGAAAGTGAGAAAAGTATTTCCAGGAAAAAAAAATTGATCAATTGGTTCAAGTTCTGCCAGGGATATAATGAAACAAAGACCCAGGACTCACTGCTGTATTGAGCAGTTTAGGTCACTGGTGACTTGGAGGGGACCAACTGCAGTGGACGATGAGATGAGAACCTAACTGAACAGGGTCGAGGAGAGGAGAGAAGAAAAAGGAATGCGGGCGGTGAACCCAGGTAGTTCTTGAATGGCTTTGCTGTCTTACCTACAACTAGAGGGGGGACAGTTCGTGCTGTAGGGGGTCCTGGGGACAGTTCTCCGAGAGATGCCCCTGCTGAGGCAAGACGAAATGCAGAGTAGTACACGTGGGGGGTGGGGATTGTCACTGTGTAGGAACCAGGACCGCATTTCCAAATTGAGAGGAGGGAAGGCAGCCCTGCGAGTGAATGGCTGTGTGAGGCGGTAGTGTGGCTCCGTCGGTTCTGATAGCTTTACTTTTCTGCATGACGTAGAACGAGGAGGTCGCCAAGAGCAGAGGTCTTGAGTTCTTGAGTGCAGAGAACACGTGACACGTTCCTCCACGAAAGGCCAGCCGATGGACCAGAGAAATAGAGTAGGGTTGCTAGGAAGCACTAGGAAAGAAACTCCAAAGGTTAGAGCCCGTGGATTGAACGTGAACTTGCAGTGGGTAGTGTATTTTTCCCTGGACCCTTCACCTGTGCCGCTGAGTGACAGAGCAGGGGAAAAATAAATTCATCTCGACTAGGGTTATCGTTGTGCTGGGCAAACAGACAGACAAAACTGACAAGCAGGAGGGCCAAGGATCTGTGCAGCACAGTGATTTAATTGGCTGACCTTGAATCCACCCCGGGAGGTGCCGTCCCCAGACTGGAAGAAAACTGAGCAGTCGCGCAAATGGACAGCAGGTTTTACTTGAACTGAAATGGTGTTGAAGTGAAGGCAGGGGGTGGTGCCTGGGAGACACTGGAAGTGGTGGGACACTTTGAATAAACTGTGGCTGGAGAGGAAGGGTGGCTTTCCGAAGTGACCGCGGTCTAGGGCACGCCAGGGTGGCCGTGGCGGTGAAGTGCAGGTGATAAAATCCACCGTCTGGGCCTCTGTGCTGTTGGAGCATTACTGACTGTTCAGTATTGAAATGAGTGGAAGGTAAGAAGCGATGGTGCCAGGATACAGAGTCTTCCAGGGCAGTGTCAAAGGGTCGGGGGGACGCCATCGACACAGAATAGCGGGTGACACAGCCTTATAACGCCCATGAGAGCTGGGTGGGCTGAAGGAAGGAGAACAGAACACAGCTGGGAAGCAGCAGGGTGGGGAGCACGCGTACCGGGCACCCGAGTCGGCGATACCCGGGCCTGGAGTGCCTGCTGCTAACGAGAGTGCAGCGGCCGGAGCCCTTACGGGGAGCCAGGGCTCAGAGGAGGGAGGCAAAGGGATTGTTAGGAGGAGACCCGCTGGCTGTCTGGGGCCCCTTGTGGAGACCCAGCAGAGGAAGAGACCCCCCAGTGGAGTTAACTCCAGGGGTGCGAGTGCCCGCGATGGCAGGCTGGGGGGCTTGAGGCTGGCGTGTGGCGGAGGGCCGTGGGAGCGGGCACTCGCACCGAATTAGGAAAGAAGCAAGAGAAACCATCACGCCGTGTCTTCCTGACAGCACACCGATCGCAGAAGGTACAAATGTAAACCTGGGGGTGATCCACCTCCCTCCCGGTCAGCTGTGCTCTTCACACGGGAACCTGCAAGGTTTAATCAATAGAACTTTAGGCTGCATTTCAGCAGACACATTAAAAGAACTCAATAGCAGTTTAAGTTGCCTAGTGGTTCGTAAGGTGTAAAGGTTTTCTGGACGGTGGGTCTCACACACACGGATGCTCCGGGGGTTGGAAGGCAGACCCGCCTCACGGCCAAGGGGAGGAGGCTGCCCGGCAGGGGCCCTGGGGGTTACAGGAACAAGACCAGCATGCGCTGAGCAGGGGGAGGCTGCCGGTCCACGGCGAGCAGCAGGAGTTTGCCAGTTCCGTTGATCTCCCGTGGATAGGTAACTTCAGTCATTTTGAGGGCTCTGCAGGTAGAGGGTTACTCCTAGTCGTCCGTCGTCTGCAGCTGCAGCGACTGGGGCTGGTGCACAGTGAACCCTGAAGGTGAAAAACCAGTATAGCCAGGTGGTCCGACGGCGGACTTCGGCACCTGTTCAGGAAGAGGCACTGAGCGGTCTCTAGCCAGGACCTCACAAACCAGGTTACGATAAGACTAAAAACAGAAACCAAACAGATCTCCTCCCTTACATCCAGTGAAGGCAATTGCCAGTCAAGAAATTTAAGACTCATCCTTAACCTCAGAAACTGACCTAGTTAAAACTGAGTTTCGATACTAAAATTAGACACCTTCATGTATTTTTATTGTACAGTTCTATAGTTCCACTTAGGTAAGAATTTATGGCGCAATCACGATTTTGCCAGTTTTTCTCAAGACCACATTTCCCCCTCATCTGAGCGACCCAGCACATTCCCGGTAGTAGGTCTCAATGTCCTACTCCCGGCAAGATTTCAGAGTGAACACTAACATCATGTTTCACGATCAAAGTTAAGTATTTGCAAGAGCTTCTTTCTTTCTGAATTCGTATGCATCAAAGTTCTGGGACAGAGATGCAACGGGACGGATTTATTCAGGACACTCTTCAACGCTGATCGACGGTTATCCGAGTCACTCTCACCACCGAGTAAGTGTCGAGAAGTGACGCATGTCGAGTTTCCTGTGACATGTTCCCATGCCGTGCCATACTTGTGAACTAGAATCCATCAAAAATCGTGCTCGCAGAGTTATAATGGGCAAACAGTATTTCCGCTCCCGTGCACTGTCTAACAGGTGTGCCTCAAAGTGGCACTTGAGCCCTGCTTTTACAAAACTCTTTAGATGGTAGCATCTGGCAATATATTATTCCTAATTTCGATTTCTCAGTGGCGCACTTGGCAAGTGCCCGAGTGGCTGTCTTCCGATAAACACGGCCCTTGTGTCGAAATAAAAGTTCAGGCTGTAGAAAATTACAAAATCACGAAGCTCTTTATATAAAACCGTGATCTGCCTGTGCTTTGCAATGCAAATAAAGAAAGCAATCTTGGTGTAATTCATCTGTGTTTGAAATCCCCTTGCATTGCAGTAAAGTGTTCTTTAATTGACTGGTAAATCATTCTATGATCAGTTTAGCAAATTGTGTTTCTCTTTTTTTTCTCTGTGCTGACTCCGGGGAGCACTGGGCTGTTTTATGGTAAACGTTCTTTTATTCTTTTCAACGGAACGGTCGTAACCTCTGCATCGGATACGGCTCAGAAGGAGGAACAGGGAGTCTGTGTGTGAGAACTCAGGTGCCCCTGGAATTAAGTAAATATAACATCCCTCCCACAGTATTATTGAATTTGAGGCTTCTTATTAGCAACCAGAAAATCTAAACTTTTGAAAAGCTCGATCCCCTCCAGAAATTTTAAATTAGAAGGTTTGCAAAGAAGCGAGTGTAAGTTTACAGTATTTCCTCGGGACAGACCAGGGGCTACACAGTACCCACACAACCGTGACATCTGTTAATTGAGCAGAAAGAGTTACACTACAGCAATGAAACTATTTACAAAGAGAACATGCTTTAAATTTTCAAAATAACGACTGTGACATTCAGTCGTTAACAGCCACAGCCGATGTTATTCTGAAGATCTGGATCCAGGTGTGGCCGTGTTTCTCTTTGACTGACTGTTCTCTGCATTTCCACCCTCTTCTCCCTGGGTTGAGGTTTTCACCGGTCCCTCATTCCGGCATTTCCAGCAAGTGCCTTTTAGGGTGACTCGGCCTGCCCCCCATGGTGGCCTGATTCTTCTCCTCCGACCCTGCTCTCCCGGAAGGCCGGTCTCTCTGAGATCCCGGGAATTCCCCGAAGCCTTCCAGGCCCCTGGGAATTCCTCTCTGGGCGCACCCTTCAGGGATTTGTTTGCGTTTGGGCAGAGAAGCCTTCAAATCATCACCATCTTCTTTTTTTTAGTTAAAAAATATTTTATTGTTTGTGCTATTACAGTTGTCCCAATTTCCCCGCTTTGTCCCCCTCCAGCTGGCCCCCGCACTCCTTTGGGCCACCCCCACACTGTTGTCCGTGTCCATGGGACATGCCTATAGGTTCTTTGAGCAACTTCTGTCTGTTCTGCAAAAGCTCGGTTCAAGTGCCTTGCGGTCTTCCAGACGGCCTTCGTCACCGCGTGCGTGGCTGGTTCTAGCGTACGGAGAATTCATTTTGTCACAGCCACACCTGACACACCAGTCCCGTGACTGCCAGAGGAGCCAGGTGTGGCGCCCCTCATTGCCTTGTTTCTCCAGCCTTCACACTCTCTCTGCGTCACTCCTACGCACCCGTTCTCTTTACCGATTTTACTCCTGTTTGAGGAGCCGTGCTGTGGGAGCTCCTGGTATGAATGAAGCATTTTAAAATTTTATTGTATTTTATTATTGCATAACTGTTACATCAATAAACATATTCAGGGAAAACTATTGGTGTTTAACATGTAACAAATTCCCAGCATAATGTTGTTTGAAACCTTCATTTAATGCATGACTAAACCTTGTTTCGTAGACACAATAGATCTGAATGAGAACAGCCCCATTTTACTTATGATACCAAAGATGCTCTAATAATACATGGGGGGGTGTTCAATTTACTGCTTGGGCCCGTAGTTATCATTGAGATGGAGATAATAGGTCCATGCATAAAAACAGAAGAGGGGAAAGCACAGCAAGGCTATAGATATTAAATTGGATGAAAATTCCTATTATTTTAGAATTCTTAAATAGATGGTATTAAGTTTCTTTTTTCTCTGCCTGACTTAATTCTGCCAAATGAGAAAGTCTTCACAGGGTTCAGAGGCCATCTGAGTTATCTAATATTTTCCATGGCTTTGAGATCACTGATCTCGGATCCCTTTGATTATTGTGCTTTTGTGGTGGAAATGAATGCAGTGTGATTCAGCGATTCATGTCCCTAGTTAAAAACTTTTTACATTTCCTAGGACTGCGTATTTTGAGAAGCATGCCGAGATTTATTGTGCGAATCTCAGTAATGCTAGTGACAAAGGGAAGTGAAACCTAAATTCGTATAGCCATTGATTCCTCGCCACCAAAGCAAATCTAATTAATGTCTACTCACGTTGTGTAAAATATTACTTTGGCTGTTCTTAGTTTGAATACTCCATTAAAAATTATGTGTTTTGAAATTTGGAAGCACAAGTTAATCATAAGACCCTGTGGGTGTATTTTGAAAGGTTGTTATAACTCCGAAGATAGTTTTTTTTTTTTTAGCAGGGAGGAAATGTGATTTCAATACATATTTATATGTTTTTCTCCCTAGTTTATATAACCAGGCAGTTTTCTGGAAGGTGAAAATTTGCCTAGAGGTATAACTAATGATCAAATGGTCCAGATTTTCATATCCCAAGGACTGTTTATAATTTCAGCTTGATAGCTTCATTCTTTGCAAGGACTGTGGGTACAATGTACTATTTCACTCTGGTTTGAGTTTGTGGTGAAGGGGGAAATTTTTCCCTCATTGAAATGCATTTTAAAAATGAATAAATTGTCCAATTCATTGTTATTTTAGGGGGTGTTGTTTCTATTGCATTTAAAATATATATTTTATTTTAGAATTCAGGGGAAACTACTTTTTGTATTTGTAGTATCTCTATGTACATTCATAGTTAAAAATGTTCACATTTCTGTTCTTGGATTTTCTAGGTATATTATCTACCAATAACAACATATTTTGTTTCTACTTGCCTACTACACCTTGACTTTTTTGCATACCTACCTTTACACATTTGCCAGTCAACTGTCATCTTTGAGTACCTGTCTTTAAATTTCTTGCACATATCTTTGAATGTGAAAAGTAGAAAAATAAAAATTAATTTTTAAAAGGCACCTTGGATATTTTTATTGACAAATGCTGATTAGAATTAATGTATTGTTCAAGAAATTAGAAAAATGTTAGTCCAGTCTCCTCATATGCAAATTTTCCTTTATATAATAGTATATCTTATTTAGCTATATTTAAATAGTGGGATTTTTGTAATATTTATTTTTTATTTTGTGTATGGTTGTATAAACTCTCTATTTTCACTGTGAAAGTTCTAAAATTTTCATCAAAAGATAAAAATACAAATACTAATATTTTTCTTTTAAATAGAAATATATCATGTGATTGCCTCTTGTGCACCCCCTACTGGTGACCAGTCCTGCAATGCAGGCATATGGCCTGACTGGGTATTGAACAGGTGACCCTTTGGTTTGCAGGCTTGTGCTCAAGCCACTAAGCCACACCAGCCAGGGCTCTTTTTAGATAGAAATATATCTATAGATCTAATTTCCATGAAAGTAAAAAAGTAAAAAAACCCCATCATCATTGACCTTTCTGAGATTGAAGATATTTTACACCATTACATATAACATTAACACTTATTAAAAAAAATAAATGAATAAAAATAAAGTATTCCTATTTAGACCAGATATGTTTATAAATTAGAAAAATATAGTACATAAGTGAATTTTTTTTGAAACTGCATATTTTTCTTACTTATACACTTGCGATCATAATTCCTACTTATAGAGCTACTGTGAATCATAAGCCTGGAAAAATGTCAAAATTTTGTCCTAGTTTGCTGTCACTTACACTAGTTTCTGTAATTGAAAAGTTACTCTCAGAAGTATTCATATCACATCTTGTTTCAAATTTCCTGTGGATGCTATCCTTCCAGAAAAGTCATTCTAACAAGCGCACATAGGAGTTTTTCTTCCCACTTGGTTCAATATCTTTCTGTTACGCATTTAAAAAACAGGCAGTTTGTGTTAAATTCCCTAATGTCTTAATTTGTTTGTTACCCAAGGTCACTGTTTATTATGTGCATCTTCCTTATCTTTAGCAGCTCAAGCTTTTGTTGTTTAGCTTTTCCAAAACCATTTATTGAGCAGCCTATCTTTTCCTTGTTTGTCTATTTTTGGCACCTTTGTCAGTGATCTGCTGACTGTATATGAATTGTTTCTAGACTCTCTCTGTGGTTCCATTGCTCTATATTTCTGTCTTGCTAGTACCATGCCTTTTTAATTACTATATTTTTGTAATATATTTTGAAATCAGAAAATGTGATGTGTCCAGCTTGTACATGCCAAGATTGTTTTAGCATATCTTTTGTTGTTTCATGTGAATTTTAGGATTTTTTTTCTGTTTGTGTAAAAAATGTTGGGAATTTTATGAGGCTGTCATTGAATTGTTAGATTGTTTTAGGTAATATGGACATTTTAATAACATTGTTTAAGTGGCAGTCTTTGAAAGTAAAAATAGCAACACATATTAAATATAACATACTATAAATACAAAGTAAATATTGTGATGTGAAAACTCAATATTGTATTTAATTTTTCCTAATATTTATGTGCAAATATGTGTTTCTTAGGATATACTTTGCACATGTGTTGTCAAAAGTTTAAAAAGCATAGTAAAAAATTTAATGGAGAAATTAAAATTACCTTACTTCATAATCCAGAGATAATCAGACAATCATAGTTGGTATTCCAATCATAGAGAGAGAACAGGGTGAACACATTTCATATTTACATGATGGGGATACATTGTGAGTACAAATTTGTGTAAAATGTATACCATATTCTATTTATCCCTGATACACAATTTGAAAAGTCTATCAGTATATTAAGTATATGTTATACATCTTCCACTTGGGACTTTTTTTAAATCTCTGTTTATAGGGCCAAAGGAAGTTACAGGAAACCTGGTGAAACTTAGGAGTAGAAATTAGTTTTTGTCAGATAGATGGAAATGATTTCATATCTGCAAGATTAAATTTGGTACCTTTGCAATAAAACAACCAGAAAAAGAAACAGCTTTTTAAAAAGTGCAAAAGGATTGGTTTGACAGTTTGTAAATTACAGTGTGGGCATATGAGGAAAAAAATATATATATTCTTTAAAAAATCTGAAACTAATTAGGAAAAATGGTCATGTTGGGTAAAAAAACAAACATTATAAGAAAAATGACATGTCAACACACTTTAGCTCTTAAACATAATTGAGACATTTTTGATGATTGCTTATTTGATGATGGTGATGACTAAAATGTTAATGATGATAAATAATAAGAGGAACATGGAGGAGGAGGAGTAAGAAGGGAAAAAAGCAAATATGTTGACAGTGTTAAGGGAGAATATTTTTCTAGGCATAGATTTTTGAAAAGTAAAACTAGATTTTATCATTTTATCCTAGTCACTAATTTTAATAATTTCTGAGTCATTGCACAGTCAACTTGTCAGGTGTTCAAAGTAAGCTGCTGAGAGCATCTACAAGGAAGTCTAAATATAAAATTGTCATGTTATCATATTGCTAATGGGAACCACTGAATAATTCAACACCAATAATAATAAGGAATAAAAATCTGTCCTATATTTCTTCATTATAATTCAGGGGATTAATTTACTTCTAATAACTAAGGTAAAAAGCGCTTTATTTTCTTCTAAAAGATTTAAAAACTATCTTTTGCATTCTGTTTCCTTCGGGATGTCAGAAAAGAAAAAGGAGGAGGGGCAGGGGCAGCATGAAGAGACTTAAACGAGCGTCTCCAGATTTATCACGTGGTGATGCCGGGCGTCCTTCAGTTTGAGGAGAGGTGCATGGAATTAACATTGAGAGAGTTTAATGTTAATTTTTTGTTCTTGATATGGAAGATGGCAGATGAAAAAAATAGCTTGGACAAAAGGTGACAGAATTCTTAGATGTCATTGCAAATATGTTTTTCCTGTTTCTGTGATTTTCTTTCACCTGAGCCAATAACAGAGATAATGTGGGTAAGGAAGAAGAGGAAGAGAAAAGATGGTAAAATTTTCCTAACCTATCCTTCCAAATACATCTGCCAAAAAGCAAAAATTATTCTGCAGACAGTATTTAGAACTCCTTGAGTGACTTGTCAGCTAAATCGCACATGTTTCTGAAGGGAATGGTCATTATTAATGTCACAGGAGAAAGTACATTTCAATCCTTTTACGATTAAAAGAGTTCATCTTGTGATTGAAGTTTTGTGACCCCCTTATACAAAAATAACAGCCTGCATATGTACCTATATTTGTATAAGGATGTTTGTCTCTGTGTTGTTTGAAGTGGCTGACAACAAATCAAAGACATAAACCAAACAATTATGTAAACAAATAAACAAACTTAATTGGCCCAAAAAAGAGGAGAAGGAGAAGGATGTAAGGAAAGATGATAAGGAGAAAAGAAGGAAAAAGAGAAAAGATTTTAAAAAAAGAGAAATAAAAGAATGTTTAATAATAGAGAACCTGAAGAAGTATACACACACTTTAAAATATTATGTTTATAAAGAAACAAGTACATTTATACATATGAGACTTGAGAATCATGCTTAAATAATTTAAGCAAAACACAGGAGATCTATGTGACATATGAAGTCTGTCCAGAAGAAGTCCAACCATTGTTAATATAGTGAGAACAGATTGTGTGACATCGTTGTAACCTGGCAGCCAAGGAGAGTGGGCCGGAATGCGCATGAGTGAACAATTAGGACTTCACTGAGTCAATGGGGATGGTAGATGCTGTTGAGTGAGCATGTGTACTGTGTGGCCGGCACATTCAAAATGAGTGAGTGAGCAGAGCAACAACCCTGCATCAAACTTTGTGTTAAACTTGAACATTCCTCCGTGGAAACTTATTCAGATAATTCAGAAGACCACAGCTATGGGCAACTGGTGATTGGCAGCTTCATCAGGACAATGTACCTGCTCATGCATCACATCTTGTGCAGAGTTTTTTGGTGAAACATCAAATCACCCAGGTGACTCAGCCCCACTATGGCCCAGATTTGGTGCCCTGTGACTTCCAGCTTTTCCCTAAACTGCAATCACCTTTGAAATGGAAGATATTTCAGACCATCGATGAGATTCAGGAAAATACGATGGGGCAGCTGATGGTGATTGGGAGAACTGTGTGAGGTCCCAAGGTGCCTGCTTTGAAGGGCACTGAGGCATCATTGTCCTGTGTGCAATGTTCCTTGTATCTTGTATCTTGTTCTGTAAATGTCTCTCTTTTTCATATTGCATGTTTGGATACCCTGTGGACAGATCTCATATACCTCTGTAGTGTTTTTCTAGTTACTGTACAAATCTATTTTTATTTTTAAAGGAAATGTATATATAGTTATTATCACCCAAGTTACTGAAGGCAAACAGAGTAGACCCAAGGAAGAAGTCTTCTCAAGTTCTCACCCAATCTATTTAAGGTGTTTACACTTTACTCTCTAGGAATATATATTCTTTACAGCCATCATAGGACATTCTAATGTGGTAAAAATGCCATAATTCTCAACAACAAGTTTGTTCCTGTATATCTACCCCTGTTATAAATTAATCAGTGTTCCACTGTGGTTGCTAGGAGGCACATATACGACTTATACGGAGGAGGCCTCCCAGAGCCATCATTTGACATAATCCTCTGATGGGTTCTGTTGGATGTTACAGATAAATGTCAGGGTGCTTTACTCAACAAGTTTGCAGTTACTAGGGTCAGAGAAATGCAAATCGACGTCAGTAATCTTACACACTGGTCGGTTCTCGGTGCCCAGTTGTAGGCTTCCACTGATTTCACACGTTAAAATTTTTCAGCATCCTTTACGTACCAACTTCCACAGATGTCCCAAATCTGCCTCTCATATCTCACTTAACCTGAACCTTTGAAACTGTACTGAGATTGTAACAGTCCCCCAAATGCAGTCCATGTGCTAACTAGCCTACCTCAATGCCTTATCTCCCAGCTGTCTAGCTGTGCCATATTTAGCAAAACCTGATTTTCTTTCATTTAATTTTTTTTCTTTGGTGAGTACTTGCAGACAAACGCAGGGTGAGATAGTCACACCCATGCCGTGACAACTCCAAGTTCATGGATTCGTGGCAGAAAAGCACTCAGAACTCTGAATTGTAACTTCTCTTTTAAGCAGTTGCTTGTGAACTCCTGGCACCCAGGAAGTGTACCGTCTGCCTGTCTCTGTCAAAATGCTCAGTGTTTCAGGCCATTCAACAATGAGTCATTCAATTATTGACAAAGAAACATGCACAATGTTTGTTGAATCAAGGACTGTATCATTCTAAACACCTGGAAAAACTTCAGTAATAAACAAATCAACTTTAATAAATTTTCTGGGATAACTTAAATTTCTGTCATAGAAATGCAGCTCTATCTAAAGAGAAAAATTTCAACAAGTGGCATGACTGCACTTTGTAGTATTTCAGAGAAATTATACAACATTCCGACTGAGACATTTGAAGCCAAAGGCAAAACAAAAATTTTGAGAAGCTATGTATCATGACATATAATTATTTAAGCTATTTTTTGCTTCTTATATTTAAAAATATCTAGTTTTCTTGGAATGCAGGCTATGTAATTATATCCTTTTGTTTTTTTTCTGAATCAAAGACTTTATATTGGATATTAAGATTTCAGCTAGTGCTGGCACACCATCATTATAAGTCAAACAAAGTATATATAAATACTGGTAATAAGAGTTCTCTGGCTGCATTTCAAAAATCCTAGTGTTCAAGCAGAAAATATAGGTTTGAAATTTGAAAGAAGGCCATGCAAGATTTCAGACATATAATTTTAAAAAATGGAAAGCCTAGAATAAAGTAATGAGTTATGAAGAAAAATATCTGGAAAAAAACAAAATTTTTTAAAGTTAAAGTTATAGGTAAATGTCCATTCACATGCACAAAAACTAGTTACAAAGTAATTGTGTTTGTTTATAAGATTTATATCTCTAAATGAGATAAATAATCACTACTATAGCAACTTCTAAATTTACATGTTTAGTTGAGGTATGTTGGGAACTGCCCTGCCTGGGTTCAAAAGCTGTAACCCCCCCCACCATGGCTAAGGCTGAGTGAGCGACCTTCAGACCAGAAGCCACTGAGGAGACAAAGCTTATCTCTCTGGCGGGGGCACCACCTCTGCTCCTTTTACTGCACCCTGCCTGGCCCCCAGTGCTTGATCGGTTAGCCTATGACAGGTAAGATTCCTCAAGGGAGGAACGAGCTAAGACAGGCACAATCATGGGGATCCCCCAGGGAAGGACTTGGGGGACTACAGCAAAAGGAGGTGATGGACCCTCACCCCTCGGCTTTGACATAGCCTGAGTCCTTGTTCTGTCTGTGAGAAGTCTCCTAATCTCTTGGCTGCCTTACTTCCCCTGCCTGACTTAAGCCGGAAACAATGACAGAGGGTGGTGCTGCCCTGTGCTGGAAAGGGTGGGTTCCCCAGGTGATCAGGCCTGAGAAAGAATACATAAACTCCTGTGAAACCCACTTTGTTTAGAATGCTCTCCATTAAATAATAAGGGTCTGAGCAGGAAATGAGTTTGTTTCCCAAAGTGTTGTAGCTCTTTAGCTAACAGACCCTGACTCAGAATAAGCCCTCATAGTTCTTCGTATGCTATCTATTGTTTTATCCTCACTGCCTGACAATGATTAATGAGCTTTACCTGTATCCCTGTGCAAATTGATCCCAATAAAAGCTTGTCAAGGCAAGGGTCGGGGCGCTCTCCCCTTGACAGAGTGGCCGTGCTGTCCCTTTTCCTCCACAGGAGGACTTGGTACTCTGGTACTCTTGGTACCGTGTGAATGTTTCCTCTCATCCATAACACCACGGACACTGCAGGCCAGTGTCCGCATCAGAGGTATAATTAACAAATAACATTATATTAGTGTCATGTGTAAAACTTGATGATTAAGCTCAGTTTCTAAATGTTTATTCTAAATCACTATGGACCATTTTTTTCATATTGAATAAAGCAAGGGAGTCCTGAGATCCGTATTCCCAGAGTGGTCACTACACCATGGGCGGATGCGGGAGCAAAGGCAGCGGAGATGGAAGTGGGCGGAAATGGGGGTCATTGCCATCACCCCCAGCCTCGGCACGAAATATAAACGTTTGTGAAGTGCTCTCTCCCTCACGTGTTATATCGTACATGTTAGGAATGACCACATGGAGCACGAGTTACTTTCCTAATAATTTCTGAATGTAGGGGGATAAGAAGACATCATGTCCTCAGTTGGACTTTTAATGTGTTAGATGAATGCAGAGGGAAAGGAGGGGGTGAGCTCCCGCACCCCCACCCACAGGTGCTAGCAGGCGTCACTGGATATTGACCGACATGAACTAATAAACACACGAATGAGTGAAACTTTGAAAAGATGGGTGTTTTATTTGGATCTTGTACGTTGCTTCAAAACATCATTTGGATGAATAAGTACATAAAAGTAGGTTTCTTTTTATTTCAATGTTCCACTTACTGCCACAAATAAACCCCAATTTTATCTTGCTTCATAATAGAAAATCATTTTATGGAGTTTGGGGTATCCCTGGAGCTTCTGATATCCTTATAACTGATAAATTATTTTTGGCAGGAGAATTTATGCATGTTATTAAAATGTGCTTATGCTAACTTCGTTTTAACTGGTTTTATTAGAAATATATTTGATTTGGAGCTGTAGCTCCATTGCATAGCCATTACCTAAGAATTCTTTTTATTAATGCTAATGGCTCACTACCACTACTCCTTGGCTGCAGTAGCCTGCTATCTCAAGTTATTCTTTTAATCTTCAAACAGTCTCTTCAGAGAGTATGTATGACAATCTTATGATGTTGGATATATTTTTATGCTTGTATTGGATGTTGGGGAAAATTCGTGACTGCAGCACATCGTGGATAATCATGCTGCTTCATGTAAACTTGGATTTATCTTATGGAAAAACTAGCCACAGAATAAAACTCTGCATCAGGACAATTAAAATGCTATTTGCCACATCATGATACCTTGGTCATATTGGAGTTTTTAAAACTTAGAATTAATAAAACATTAGCAATCACCTAGGTCAAAGATTCTTAAATTGGACTCTGTGAGTGCTGTAGAACTTGATGAGGTAGAATACACTGCCTGATATGTATACTGGATTAAGTGATATTTCCTTTTCATGGTTTGGAAAAGTTTCACAGCTTCCATTGTATCTCAGAGGGGGCGGCATCTCCCCAGCGCTTTGAGTCGTTATTATGGTACATCATGGTAAGATATAGACCTAATTCTAAACAACGTCTGTGAAATAACTGATACCTGATTTAAAAGTTACTTGTCTTAAACTATTATCTATATTGTTTACAATTTCTGTTTTCTCATTTAGAAAAAACACAGGAAAAACTGTTTAGAGTCTACAAATAAACTTGGAGCGAAGCATTTAAGCATCATACTTTTATTTTGAGGTATTATATTCTCCAAATTTTGTTCAGTGCATCTTTAAACTTATCACCATTTCGATTGTTTTTTTTTTAAAATACGTGCCAATGTTTCACTCCCCTGCCCCGAACAGGGCGCCTCAGAATGCGCGGAGGTGCTGTGTGCTGACAGGGGAAGAGGCGCCCATCACGTACCCCTTCTCCCTGAGCGGTGCAGTCAAACAAAGACATTTGCTTTTGGTGCTTGTTTGGACCCTTGGCTTAAATAGGGCCTGGAAATGACTAAAAACAGTACTCCCCCCACCACATTCTGCTGTTTAAAGGTTTAACAGTTCATGTTTGCTATACACCTGGGACCTCACAAAGTAGTTTGTAGACAATATCTCTTTTATTCCACAAAATCACCCAGTCATGAGTACTGTTCCTGATCCCAGCGGCAGGCACGGGGATGGTCGGAGAGGGACCTTTTCCCTCCCCAGGATCCATAAACTCCCCTCATTGGAATATTGGACACAGCTGCAGCAACTTACATACATATCCACATGGTTTCATGGTGATAGGTTTGCTCCATACTAGCAACTCATCATTCATTTTCAGAGTCTATGTTTTCTATTGCATGTAATCGAATAATTTAATAAGCATGGTTTATTATTAAATAGCCTACAGATTTAAAAAAAGTTGATAACATGGCAGAATGTGATTAACAGCAGGGTTGGTGAAACAGCAGAATGGACTAATGACTCAAGTCGCTAGCAATTTTCCTCTCATTAATATTAATTCATTAATCATCATCCTTAGCGTATGGCTGTATAATTAGGTATGAATCCACATATCAAATTACCATGTATCCCATATACTCCTGTGCTATTCACAAAAATATTCTGAACTCATTTATCTTCATTTTAATTTTCTTATTATTCTGTAATGACTGTTCTAGAAAGTAACTTTGCTTGCATCCTATGCATTTCATTTAGCACATATTAATTTGTTTTGAGAATTTACTTGCCTAATTCTTCCTATTATTTTTTCAAAAGCTTTATGCGCTCTTGCCCAATGATTGTTTTTGAAAGATATATTTACCTAAAATGAGAATTTCCATGTCACAAAATCCTCTGCTGATTTTTCTTGTGTTGTAATTAAGCTAGAACTATTTAAGTTTCATGATTCTGCCTTATCTGGAAATTGATAGATATTTTATTCTGTATGAAATACTACTACTAATGTAGAAAATTACAGCGAATGTTTGTCAACTATAAATTTATGCCAACAGCAAGACGATATTTATGTGGATTGTCTTATTTAATTGTCATAATAATGCTGTGACAGCTAACAACAACTGTTACCCCCGGCTCACACCTAACCCGAGGCAACACCTGAGAGGCCTTTGAGGCGTCACGTCAGTGTTAACTCAAGGGGCCTTGGCGTTAAAGACCTACTTAAGTGAGTGGACGTTCAGAAACTGGTGAGATTTATGAATGTGTTTTATTTTTTCTTCGCTTCCCCATCCCCTACTGCTGGTTCCTGGTAAATTCTGTATGAATGAATGGATGACTACGAACATGCAGCATTCTGGCAATTAACAGGTTTTGCTTTAGGGCACATCTATTTTATTTCGGGACACTGAGTGTATACACGGAGTCAAACAACGTTGCTCGGCCGATGAGCAGAACATAAATCGTTGTCGCCTGCTCTGACAGAGGGGGCCTCCCTGCAGATGGCACCTTCCGATGTGACTTTGCACACCTGTGTGCTACTGAGCGTGGTCTTTCCAAAACATCTCCGAATGTGAACGCTCAATTCTCATAGCTCTTTGAACTGATAATAACTCTTTCCACAAGCAATGGGAGAGAGAAAGGCAGGAGAATCTTTTCTATCACAAGGTGATAGAAGGAGTGGAATGAAATGGTTCGAAAGCCTGCAGACTCTGTTTCGGTAAAAGGGTGCATTTTCTCCCGATCTCTTTAAAATTGTGGTAACGTATATAAGATAAAGCTAACCATTTTAACATTGTTTGTATATGCAGTACAGAGACATTTCGATAATCACATGTTTTGCAACCACATCACAGTCCATCTGCAGGACTTTTTCATCTTTCCAAACTGAGGCTCGTGTACTTAGTAATCTGTACTCCCTCCCACCAGGTGCTTTTTGAGGAAATCTGATTTGGCAGACTAGTAAAGTTGAGGCAAAATGAAATTACACCATAATAAAATGTGTTAATTCTAAACCTGAATCAATTTGTGTATGTTTTATGAGGAACCAAGTGAAAATACATATTTTCACTTTAGGCTTTATTTCCATGGTCAACCATTTTTATTGTAACTTTACCTGTTACAGTTAGTATTCTGATCAGTAAGGGTTAGTACCCAAATCAAAAGTGATTGTTAGGCTCTATAAAGGAAGGCAGGTCTGCTTCTGGAACTAAATGGATGTGGTAGAAAAGAAAGTAAAGGGAACGGAAATGACGGTGCACCGCTCACACGGTGGGGGGCAACTCGGCGTGGAAGGCGTGCTGCGCTCGGTGGGAACACACCTGCGGAGACGTGAAAGTCCTTGATGACAGAGGCAACTCAACGAACGTGGCACCGTCCTGCTCCAGTGGGTGGAGTTCTTCAAGTCACAGAGCAAACGGAGACCTGGCAATAAATCATCAACCTAGTAAATAAAAAGACCTTATATCATTTGAGATATGTGTGTGTGTGTGTAATGGTACTTTGAATATCCCTCATAACTCTTTAAATACCCCTGTTTTTAGAGACGTGGCCAGATAGATCTATCAGCAGACGAAGGAAATGCTTCACACGACTGGCCAATGCTCACTTTGGGGAGTAAACACAGCAGGAAAGCATCACACACTGCCTGAATGTGTACGTACAACGTAAGCAGAGGCGAGGACCTCGTTTCAATGCATGTTTTCGCTTGACTAAAGTGGAAAAAGGGATGAATCCATTTGTTCTGATTTATGACATGCCATGCCCTGTTTGGATAAACACCATTGAGATCATTGCCTTCAACTCCTGAAAGCCTCTCACGGTCACGGCCCTTTCCCAGTCTGGAGTCCGCATCACGCTCCTTTGCATTTCATTTGGGCAGTAAAAGTGGTGGAGTTGCACCCGTTAGTAACTCCTATTTCACCCTCCATAAACTTCACTTCCTTCCTCAATGGGTACGGTGGCGTTAGCTGTTGGCTGCTGCTGCTTCTCTTCTTTTTTCATTTTTTGTTTTTGAGACCTAAAATGCTTTAGGTTTGAGAATGAAGTGAGTTGTCCATAAATGTATTTCCTAGTCCATTTGTTACATCTGCAGTAATCAATGTCCACGTTTCGTTTTGCTCACTAATAAAATGTTTGCATAGCGTGCGAGATGCTTAGATCGGGTGGCGGGGGGAGGACCGTTTGTTTCCCATGTTCTGTGCCCTGGTGTGGACGTACGTGGCCTAGCGTCAGTATGCTCCAGGTTTTAATGGATGTTTCATTTATGGTGGCCCTGCCCTAAAAAAGCCAAGCAAGAGAAATAAATGTGTTTTGATTTATGAGGGTAGATATGGCCATTTTTTATTAGCTTGCCAGCCTCACAGGCAGGTGCATTTTATAACGGGGACAAGCCCTGGCAGTAACTTGCCATCTGGAACAATAGCTGCATTGCCTCTTCCTTGGGGCCCCTGGGCACCCTTGTTACACCGAGCCCTGACAACGCTGTGGCCCCCGACGTGCCTCCGAGGGCCCTGGCCCCTGGGGACAGCCAATCAAAAAAACTGCAGGGAGTATTTTTAATAAAATCGGGGTCGAGTTCAGCCTTTGTCTGAATTTAATATTGTAGAGGCAAATGCCATTCTCTGACCTCTGTGATTTTTTTTTAAGAATACCATCTGGGTGACAAAACAGAAGTCCAGTTTTTGTGGTGCCGTGTGTCACCTCTGTCACTTAATTACTCTGTTTGTGGACAGTAACTGCCTCATCTGAGCTTTCTTCGCGTACCCCTTCTACATCAGTTCTGTTGTCCAGGGAGCCGAGCAGTCTTGATGCTTTATCACTGAAACTACTTCAGAGTGAAGCATATATGTAGAGTTTTTTTTACGTGCCTGTGTCTATAAAGATATGAAAATAACTATTTGGGTTGAACTAATTATTTTAGGGGAATTCCAGGAATTTCAACATTTCTCTTACATCTTTCCACTGATATTTCTTGGAAGGAAGGAGTTAGTGCTTGAATACATTAATTTTTAACTGCAGAGAAGTTTTACATTGTTTCACCTGCACGTGTGAGGACAGACACGTGGACTCCGCTTCCCAGTCCCATTGAGGGAGACTTCAGGGTAGGGTGCAGGTTGAAGCTCTTCCGGCCTTTCAGAGCTCTCGAAAGCCTCTGCCTGCAGAAATCCATGCAGCTGTGCAGTTGATAATCCAGAAAAGTTTTTGGGAAACGGTTTGTTTGGGACTACATCATTTGAAAAAAAAAAGTAAACAGTGCAGTCTTAGTTATTCATAGAAATGAAAATAGGCAAGAGAAACTGAGAAAATTATGAATTGAATGTAATCATTTTAAATCGTTTTCTTTAAGATGGAAAGGACAACACCCACTAATAACAATAACAGTAAAATACTTATCGAATTTGTATCACATATGAAACACACACGTATTCCAGTTTATTCCAGTGTCCGAGTTCCTGGCGGCAGATTGGAATCAATGTCACCTGGTGCTTTTATCCCATCAGGACCATGAAAATCACTTTAGATATTTCTCATCCAGGGAATGATTTTGTGTGACTTGGCTACCAACGCCTTGGGAAGCTGGAGGGGCAAACAGCGACCAGAGAGCTGCTGCCCAAGGTCACGCGGCAGATGGATTTTCTGTCCAGATGGAAACTCAGAGTCCACGCAGGTCATTAGCCTAGCCAGGTCCGGCTTTCCAGCAACAGCTGCTTCAGAAGAGGGTCCCCAGTGAGTGGGGAGCAGGGTCCCCGCTCCTGCTGAGAGCCCAGACCCCCGAGTCACCTGGGTCACTGGGCTCTTGCCTGCTCATTAACACAGGCAGCCCCAGGAACAGAAAAGTAAATGACCGTTTTCTGCTCTTGCTCCTCGCGCTAATTAATCTGGCAAGCCTCCCAGGGCGGAAAGGTTTAGAAAGAGGCACTTCAGGGCAGCGGGGGAAGAGTTTTGTTCTCATAGTTTTTCATTTTGTTCACTTGTTTGCTTGGTGCTGGTTTTTGGCAGGTTGAGCAACCCGGTTCTACAGAGCACAGTAGGAAGGGGAGGGCGAAGCTGAGGGGTGCTGGACGGAGCCAGCACACGTGGTACCGTTCCCAGAGAGAAGGGAGCCCGCTGTGACAACAACGCAGAGAAACTTGCTAATTGAAATTTGTAAGGGGAGAGAGAGAGAGATCCCCCATGATGCCCCCTACAGGGGGGATCTAGAAATGTGTCTGCCAGTAACAGAGCGGAATGGTGGTCCTCAGAGGCTGGGGGTGGGGGCGGGAAGGGGGATGCTGGTCAAGGCTGCAAACCTGCATTTGTAAGATGCGTGAGCTCTGGAGCTCCCGTGTGCAACGGGGTGGCCCAGTGAACACTAACGTGTGATGTGTCAGCGAACCACGGGCAGAGTAGATACTGAGTGTTCTCCCCACACAGCGATATAGATGACCACACCAGGTAATGGGTGCGTTAGCGTAATCATTTTACTATGCATGTGTGTGTATGTGTGTGTGTGTGTGTGTGTATCAGAACACCATGCTGTACACTTTACACGTGCACTATTCTTGTCAATCATCCTTCAATGAAGCTGCATTAAAAAATAAGGATAGAAAACTAAGCATCGTGCACTCTCATCTTTGAGTAAACGAAGAAAGCCCCCAACTCGGAGTCAGCGTGCTCAGGCACTCAGACAGAGTGCAAAGCGAGCCACGAGTGCCTGAGCAGTCGTCTCCGATGCGCACCGGTTGTGCCCGTGGTGGGTTTCGTCTGCGTGTGTCCTGAAACCCCAGGGGCAGCGAGGGGCGCCGCCCGCCGGGAGCGGAGGGAGGTCCCCACTGCCGCCCGTGGACTTGCCAGGTACTCTGGGACTTGGCTCTTCTGGCTCACACACTCCTCCCGGTTAGTCTCATTCCCTTCGGTGCACACCAGTTCTTACCACTGACCCCAGTTGATCCCCTTAACCAGAAACCGTGGGGAATTCCTCAGTGGTGTCTTTCTAAAAAATGTGATCTGTTTCGCCTACTTCCGAGAAAGATCTCGGGAAAGTAGACCAATACTCTGTATCGCATCACACGAAAGTTTTTAAAGCGTGGACGTGGCTGGGAACTCGCCCTCCGTTCCGCCCCAGCCTGTTCCTGGCCGATCCTGTCGTAAGGTGTTGGCCTGTGAACCGTGCCGTGTTGTGACATTTCTACGCGCCTTTCTGTCTACAGACCGTGAGCTCTCCGGGGGGAGGGGAAACCCTTTATCGTCCTTTGTATTTGGGGCAACCGGCATTGCGTCTGGCCTACGGCGGAGGTTTATTAAACCAAGTAGCCCCGTGCCCACAAAGCCCCCTGAGAAATAAATGTGGAGCCGGGACACGACACCTTTCCCCAGCCCAGGATCCAGACCTGTGAACCCCAGCCTCCTCGACAGGAGTTTCCCAAAGGGACCCGGCAAGGACATCCAGGACGGAATTCATGCTTGAGCAGTGAGGCTCATGTTTATTACGGTGTGACGACTGTGTACAGAGAAGTACACCACTGACAACAAATTTCAGAGAAATATGATCTATTCAAGCACTCTGCATCATAATGCAACAATCAAAATAATAAGAACCAAAAATATAGGATAAAAGATGAATAGTCAAGGGTTCAAAAAATAATTTCATGAAAACTATTATTTTATCTATATTTTTATATAATAGAAATATGTGCCTGACATATTTAGCCATAAACACTTATTTAGCAACTGTGCATGCAAATAAAATCACGAAAACATTTCGTTCCATAGGTGAATGAAAATGAAATTAATAGTCATGAGGAAAAGTAATACACATAAATTCTTATTTTTAACTAATATTTTATAACTAATACCCATTCTTACACCAGCAGCTGGTATTGAAATGGCATTTAAAAGGGAAAACGAAGTGTGTAATTACGGAATTTAGAAATCAGTTTTTGCTTTGAGAGATGAAACATCGTTACAAATGACTAATAATAATGCAATAATAAACCTTCTTTTATTTGAAGGAAATGCATTACTGAAATCTAACACAGAGAAAGGAAAGTATATAAATCAACCCATAGCAGCAAAACGGCTTTTCACAAAACCAACACATCCTGTAACAGTGGCTGAGTCAAGAAGTAGAACGTTATCACCATTCCCTGAAATCGCCCACGGCCGCCGTTTTCCAGTCAAATACCCCCAAAAGGCAACAGCTACACTGATTCGTTTCATGAGGAATGTGTTTTACAGTCTTAAATGTATATACATGGAATCGCATAATGTCTGTCCTTTCGGTTTGACGCTTGTGAGAATCGTCCGTGCTTTTCCATGTAAGTGCAGTTAGTGCATCATCACTGGTAAATGGCATTCCATTTAGAGAACCCACCACTATTCAATCATCCTGCTATTGATGGATATTGGGCTATATCTCCTCTGCCCCCCGCTTTTTTCGCTATTGAAAATGTTATAAAATTACATTGTTGTAATGGTTGCATAAATCTATGGATATACTAAAACCCACTAAACTGTATACTTTAAATGGGTGAATTTTATGCTTTTTGAATGCAATTTAAATAAAGCTGGTTAGAAAAATGGTTCTGCCATGAAGATCCCCCTACACACCTGGTGTGTCCCATAGACTGTGGTGTGTCCTCCAGCAGGCAGGGGGTTCCCGTGTGAACGCCACCACCTTCCCTGCACCCTGCAGGCTGACTGGGACCTGGGCAGACCAGCTGCCATGTGCACCACGGTGTACAAAGTTCCCTGTGGTGGCACACCTTCCCCGATAACAAGTGTTTCTCCAGTGTTTAGTGTCACCACTCGCACAGGTGTGGGGCGACATTGCACGTTGATCTCCAAGCCAATGAGGTGGGCTGATTCCTTTACTGCCCTGTAGGAATCTTCTTTTATGAACTGACCCCTCACACCGTTTACCCACTTTTGTTGGATTGCCTACCTTTTGTTTATTGAATTGCATAGTCCTGTGTTCTTTTCTATTTTAAAATAATTTTTATTTGCATATGCTTTTTGATTTTTAGAGTATTGTTTCTCTACAATTGTTTCTACTCAATTTTGTGTGTGTGTTACTGTTTAATGGCAGAAAATGTAACCATGATAGGGGGATTTCATAGTGATTTCAGATGAAATCACTGTGAACAGAGATGTAATGGGAAACAGGAGAAGTACTTGATCAGGAACCAACAAAAATGGTTTCACTCTCTGCTCTTGTCACCAGAATAGTATTGTCACCCTCTGGTCTTGGACTCTACCATTTATAAGAATGAAGTGGTCAGACTAGATCATATAAATAACTCTTTCACATCTCAAAATTACTAAAAATTCTACCCTCCTAGGAACTCTTATTTTTTTTTAAAAAAAGAGCTTATTATGGCTTGAGAAACACACACACACACACACACACACACACACCCAGGGTTTCCCAATTTTTGATTTTGGCAGGCTGACTTATGTTTCCAGCACGGTACTTCTTTGGTTCAACCACTTTCTCGATGTGTGACTGACACACGAGATGCCATTCATGTGTGATGTGCGCAAGTTGGCGAGTTGCGAGTGTGCAACCATGAGGCCCGCATCACAATCTGTACCATGAACCGGCCGTCACCTCCCCATGTGTCCTCCTGCCTCTTTATTCTCTTTCTTCCTCTTCCTCCTCTTCCCCCTCCCTCTCCTCCTCCATATTCTTGTTATTACTGTTATTGTTATTTTGTGTAAGAGCACTTAGGGTATGTCTTTCTGGCACGTTTTGGGGGATACGATCCATTGCTGTTAACTACAGGCCCAGTGCTGCACGGTAGTTCTCCAGGGCTTCCCCGGTGTGATTGAAGTTCGTGGCCTTGGACGAGACCTCCACGTTTCCCCACCCCCAGCCCCGGCCACCACTGCCTTATTCTGTGTCCGTGAGTCTGGTGGCTTCACCGTCCTCACATGAGTGATGTAATGTGACATTTGTCCTCCTGCGTCTGGCTTCGTCCATGTATCAGGAAGTCCTCCAGGTTCGCTCATGTTGCACATGGTAGGACCGCTTCCTCATACATGTGTGTATGTATATGTGTGTGTGCACATACCACACACATATATAACATTTTCTTTACCCACTCATTTGTTGATGGGCATTACATTTCAAAATATAATTTTGGGATACATAAACATTCAGGCCATAACAGATTTGATTATTTTATTATACAGTATTCTTTGATAACTTTGTAGTGATATACTTAGATTCTTTATTCTTCATCTTTAAAAAAAATTTTACTATTGATTTTTTCTTTGTGCTTACCAAGGGATTTGCATATGAGTGCTCTGTCTGAGAATTCACTTATGATTCATATATAATATATCAGGACCATGTTAGTTCACTAGCTATTACTATTATTTTCCTATAATTTTGAAATTTTCTCTGTACCCACTTCTGATGTCACAAAAACATATTTCCTTTTGATATTTATTCTATTTCTTTTTTTCTTATTCACTGCTGAGGATATCCAATAAAATGTTAAATAGTTATAGTGTATGTTCTTTTTCCCTAAGAGAAAAGGATTTCTTCCCTAAGAGAAAAGGATTTCAATAATCCTTCACTATTTATGATCACTGATACAGTGTTTTATTTTCCTTTTTAGGTACGTGCTTATTAAATAAGTTCTCTGCAGACTGCTATCAAGAGTACGTCTATTAAGGTAATACTACAGATTTTTTTTTCTTTTTTACTGGCTATGCTGTGGATAATACCAATTGATTTTCAGATGCTAAAAAGATATTTTCATTCCTGCAATATACTCTAATTTCTCACTGTGGATTTTGATTTTCTACTTCACTGGATTTGAGTTGCTAGATTCTGGTCAAGATTTTAATATACATATTTGTAACAAGGATGGATCTGGATTTTGCTGTAGTGTCTTTGTCAGGATTTGTTTTTAAGGTTAAAATTGTGACAGAAAATGAGTTGGTAAGTGTTTTTCCCTTTTTCTGTTGTCTTCAAATATTTGTATATTGGTGGTTTGGCTTTTTAAAATATTTAGTAAAAGTCACGTCAGGAGTCATTTGGATTTGAAGTTTTCACAGTCAGAAAGCTTTAGTCAATTTAATTTTATCAAGATACTAAGTTATTTAAAATTTTATTTATTCTTTTGTCAAGTTGTAACATGTTTTTCAAAGCATTTATTCATTTCATTTTTACTTTCAAAGTTGTTGATCAAAGCTGACTATAATATTTTCTTAGTATGGGTAGTGATGAGTTTTGGAGATTGGTTTTTCTATTTTAAGAGTCTTGTGCTTTTTCCACTGAGCTACCTGAGTGCCCTTGGTTTTCTTTTCACTTTATATTTGGACAGTAATAGTTGAGTTTATGAAGTTAATTAATATTTACAAAAACTATTCTTGACTAGACTTTTGCTTTTGGTTTCATGATTTTAATTTTATTGGTTTCTGCTCTTTATTATATTGATTTGTTGCTTGGATGTTGCTCTTCTGTTCTTTTTTGAGCTTCTTGAAATAGAATTTTAGGTTGCTCTAAAAGTTTCTAATGTTGGCTATAAATTTTCCTTTAAGTAACTCTTTGGCTGCATGATGTGTTTTCACACAGTATGTTTTCATTGATATTCAGGTTGAAATATTTTCTGACTTCATTTGTGACTGCTTTTAATTTTGGTCTATTGGTTGTTTGTAAATAACTTGCCTCATTTCCAAGTTGTTGGATATTCCTCCCCTTTCCCCAACATTTTTTAAATTGGTGCGTCTCTTTTTTCTCACAAGTGCTGGAAAGCATACCCTGAATACTATCATGCTGTGTAATGTGTTGGCCCTGGGTTCATAAACTGACATACTGCCATTTGTGTGGAAAGTTCCATGTGTTCTTAAAAATATGTACTTTGTTTTTAAAATGATTTTGATAGTTGAGATTATATGCAGGACTATACTGTTCATATTTTTAATAGTGTTATATTATTTTTTTCTTATGTTTCATATATTGCATAGCTTTGTGTTTCTTGCCATTGATTTTTTTCTATTTTCCAATATATCACTTTTACATATATTTATATATATATATACCCAATAGATATTCACATTTACCATTTTAAGTGATTATAAAGTACGCCCTTGACGTAGCCTCATCTTCTGAAGATGAACGATATAGTCATTACCCATATTTATATTAAATTACCCTATGGTTCTGGTAGCTTAGCTTCCACTGCTCTAAAATTTTAAATTTTCTCTCACGAAACTTGTTACATGGATTTTGCAGAGTTGGTTCACATTGATTGCTATCAAATTTGATGTCTTGATTTTGTTGGTTTTGTAGTCTTTAAATAACAATTTTTTAATTGTGTGAAGTTTGTGGGGATGGTAGAGAGCTACCCTGAGTGCCTGAACCCGCAAAGGGGGCGATGGTGAGAGGGGGTCGCTGCAACCAATGAGCCGACACGCAGTTCCTCTCTGATAATCGCTTCTCTGCTTATTGTTTTGAGTTGGATTACGTTGTAAGTCTTTGTCTGCACACTAACATGCTGGCCGTGCTTGGTGGGCACACAGTGTCCAGTGTATTGCAACCCAAATGACCCCAATTACCCTAAGTCCTCATGTCACTGAAGGTTCATCACTCACTGTCAGCTAATCACACAGGTGTCCGAAACCGTCAGTTAAGCCTCGGGTGGGCTCTCTGGGGTGCCGCATTCTGTTCCCGACATGGTCAGCTGTGATAGGAGGGGAAATTCTCCTGGTACACACAACATGGTCCAGATAATTCCACAGGGTGTGTGATGTTGCAAATCTTCAGAACAGATTGGAAGAAAGGAGATGGGGAGGACTTTGTACTGGAACCTGTGAAATGTTTTATGTTGCTTCACTTAAAATGATTTTCACACTGTTTTAAGGGTTCAGGATATCTTACTTTTGGCTGTCATCTTGTTTGTGTTATATATTTGAGCATTAAGGTATCTGCACATTGGAAATAAAACATTATATTGCCCAGGTAATGAAAGATGCTTTAGCAGAAACTAGTTTATTTTCATAGTCAACAGAAAATGCCATTGTACATATAAATGAGAAGACAAATTTAAGAAGTATCTCATAAATGAAAATAAATTTTCCTAACATTTTCAGTACCGATTCTACTATGATTTTTCTCTGAGGGCATTTACTTTAATATCTTATGTCTTGCTATTATTCTCGTTCAGGGAAGGGAGCAGGATAATTTATTTGAGTTAATGTGAATTGTTACATATGTAATATATACCTATGAATATTAAGGATTGAGAATGGCATATTCATTACAAGCATTATTTTTATTATTTTTTGGAAGAGTAAGTCTGTGAGAAATGACTGGCTTTAGAGGCAACTCAAATATTTCATTTTTATATAAATTAAAATATACTTTGAACATCTACAACCTATCATTTTCTAGGTCAGACATCTAACTGCTAATCTTTAAATTCAGCCCATACACCATATATCTGACTATTTTCTACATTATTATATTGATATAAGCACTTGAGAGAAGATAAATAATAAATAACATTACTGGGAAAATGCTTGTGGATACAGCGTATTGTGTTAAACTGAATTATGATATGTGATTATTCTTCAAAATAGTCAATTTAATTTTCATTGTTCCCAATTGAATTTTCTACGAAGCTCTCCTTCAGGCATTAGAAGATTTCATCAGGTAAGTAAATTATAATAAACATGATTAACATTACTTGTTCACACACATTTCTGACTAGGCCGGTGTTTATTTGAGTAAGCGTCTGGGTAGAGAGTTGTATTACCTACGGCACCAGTCCCAGGAAGAGTAAAAGGTGGGCAGGGTTTGTCTCCCGCGTTCTGTCTCCTTACTTGGTGCATTCCCGTGTCCATTCCAGAATCTCCGCCTCACAAAGCTCAGTCTCGCTCACCCCTCCGCTGTCTGTAAGTTCGCTCCGGGACTGGTCTGGGGCTCAGGGCACGCGGGGCCATCCCACAGCTCCCTGGCCTCCGTGCGTTACCTGTTCTAAACTCAGTTTCCACGACTACGCAGCCTTGGAAGAACCTTCCAGCTCTCTGACATCCGTCCGTAAAATGGGCATTTGAATAGTACCGAGTGCATCATTTGGTAACGAGAATGGAGTGAGATAAGATGTTCACATAGCCCCTGAAACCAAAGAATCATTCATCGCGTGCTAACTGCTGTATTGCCACTGTGGGAAATCTGCGTAATCGTCTCAACGTGTAACTGGTCGAAGGCAAAATAAGCGTGCTTTCTCGAATAACGGTGCAGAGCGAGCGGAGGTCCTGGTTGAAACCGGGCTTTGCTTCTTGCATTCATTCAATGATTCAACCCCCTTGCCTCCCCTTCCCCTCCTCCACCCCCACCTCCCTAGTGAGGATGATGATGGTGGTGCTGATGATGAGGTATTACTCTAATATACTCTTTGGAGTGTCTCTCCCTTCCAGAATTCTATCTTTTCAAGCCCTACTAATCTGATAATATAGTCAAACTAATGTAGGCTTGCTTTATGATAATTATATGTCATATCTTTCGGTGTTCACCTTTTAAAGGAAGCTTAATTACCTTCCCACAAATGAGAAACAGACAAGGTAGAGCATCACCGGGAGGCGCTGGCTGGAGAGTCCTGGTAGAAGGGAGGTGTCCCCAGTCACACGCCTTCGGCAGTCCTCTGTCCGTCTGGCCCTCCGCCTGTGTTCTCTGGTTGCACTTTATCAAGGTGTGTAAGCGACACTTCTCCATCTTTCTTGCCTGTTTTTCAGTGACTGTAATGATAGAACAAACTGAAAGCTTAAAGCAAATTTAATTTAAGAAAGCTCTAAAACGTCAGTATTTTATTTAGTAGTTACAAATTTACTTGCTAAGTATTTCACTTGAAAAAAAAGCTGTAATATTCAGAAAACAACATCCACAGGCTTTCACTACCCAGGCTGTGGCCCTATCCACACAATGGCCCACGTATTCTGCCTCCTCCCTGTTACCTGGAAGACTGCAGCGTACACCTGCCTGCCGCCCCTTCCCCACTGGGCACCCGCCCCTGCCCAGACAGCTGAGCTCAGGAAGCCTTGAATCCCTGTTGTGTAGGCGCGTTCGCACTCTGTGCTTGTCTCACAGCACGGGGCCCAGGGCAGGGTGCCTCTGGCCCAGGTACCCCAGGCACCCCAGGCAGGCATTGCCTGCATCATCAGATTGTTTCCACTTAATTGAAGCAGTTTTATCAGCAGAGAAATTTGCTCTGATTTACTCTAAACTCACAGGAAAATCACCCCTTTCTTTGACATTCAACTTCTAGGATACAACTTTTGTTTTTGTTCGGTTGTTTTGTGTTTTTCTCCTTTCTTAGTGGTTAATTCTTCTCAGTTTCCATAGCTTCTTGTTCGACTTACCTTCCGGTTCGTTTTTTTTTCCTGTTGACCTGTGTGCATGGGATGGTATCTGGGACTTTTTCTGAAAGGCCAGCGTAGTGCTTGGGGGCATGAAGAGGGTCTCTGCTTGCTATACCCACTGCAACTGAGCATCGGATCAGAGGCTATAGCTCGGGCACTCAAATACAACTCCTCTGAGTTGGCTCTGAAGTTTGCTGATACTGGCGCATGCGTCTCAGAGGCGGTATCCCTGGCGCTGGGGCGGCCCAGTGGGGTTGCTGCCCATCAGAGGGGGCGCTGGGTGATTCTGGTCTGCAGTGAGGGTTGAGGAGCAGTGGGTTTGACTTAAGACATCTACATGTGATGAGTTTTGGGCATGATAAGGTAAAGCAGGTAACAGTGTTCTGGAAAGTCTGCTCCTTAAAAGGAAAAATAAACACTAAAAACAACAGTAATAATAAAAAGCAACGTAACTAATTCTGCCAACCAACGTACCCTCAGATTTCCATTGCTGGTTGGACGGATCCACCCTGAAGTGCTCGCATTCAGACGATCAGCCGAGACAGCAAGCTGTTTGCAGATACTTGGAAAAATAACTGGATTGGTCTAGTCTAGGTCAGATATGCCTTGATGTTCGCTGAGGTGGGTAGGAGGTCAAGTTCAGAAATTAAAACATGGCCCTTGTGTGTAACTCTCTACCAAAACATTTGCTATGGAAAAAAAAACTTTTGAAAATATGAAACACAATTCTAAAGAAGCTGATTTGGTTAATTTTTAATATAAAGACCAAAATATGTATTTTGCTTAATGATGATTTTAAAATATTTATTTAAAATTTTCATATGGCTTCATGGAATGTTCCTGAATGGCATCTGCTATTTGCAAGTGAAAAACTTTGGAAATAGTTGTATATCCTTAAATGAAGAGTTTATTTGTCTCATGAACACACTCACTCCACTGCAACATATTACCACATCAAAACAATATATGCTCTTACGAATTAAAAGACCACATATAATTGACCATATATTGATTTTGTCTCTTTAGGTATAAAATCTATGAGCACAGTGTCTAGCATGTAAAAGACATCTCACAGATGTTTTTCTTTGATCAAGGGGGTGCCAAGGCCATTTTGCACGACTAGATTTAATGCTAAAACTCCTGCTATTTCAGGACTCTTTCAAATAGATCTTGGATATTCTTCACATTTTTATGCATTATTTACTCAAGATAAAATTACAGAGAAGCAGATCAAATTCTAAATACAGTCTTGTTTCGGAAGTACAATGTATACACGATGATCTGTCAGCAGTGGTTTCTGAGTCCAAACTTTCTCAATGAGATAGAGTAGAAACTACGAAAATGCATCTTAAAGAGCAGCTGTTCTTAATTCCTGCGCCAGTTTCCCCCTTGTCCCCCCGACCTCCTCCCAGCTGATAATCCTCCAACTGATCTCCAAGTCTATGAGTCTGTAATTCTGTTCCTGTTCTGGTTGTTTGCTCAGGTTTTAATTTTAGTTTACTTTTTACTTTTTTAATTCAGTTGTTGACAGGTGTGAATTTGTCGCCTTTTTAATGTTCATGCAAAAGAAAAATGAGCAGTTCCGTTGTGGAAGCTATGCCACTGGCTCCCTCATTAAAAGACGGCACAATATGTGAAACTTAGAAACATGTTTGTTTCAGACAGTCTCGCATATCCGAAGTATGGGTGACCATGTTTTACCTGATGCGGCAGAACTGAGTGAGAAAAAAGCAAGCTCCAGAGAGGATCTCACATCCCTGACCCTGAGCCGTTCTCCCCGAGTTCAGGCAGAGGGTCAACTCACCCCTCTGTCCAGAAACAGAACAGTCCCGTAGCAGACCTGCCATGCGACCTCCCGTTGGAACTGTTAGGCTGGAACTGAAAATTCTAAAACTAGAGCAGAATGAGCTGATCAGATGCTTAAGTGAATTGCCTCTCCCTATGTATTCTCAGTTCATCCCCTGACCGATGTTCAGAAATCAAAGTCAGTTTAAGAAATATTTCAAAATGTAATGTCCCTGTGGTCGTCCATAAAGACTTCTAGTTACGGCTTTTCCGTAGGAAACATACATCTCGCCGGAGAGCGGGACTGCTGTGCTGGTCCTCTCTGTGAGGGTCCTCCCTGTGCGCACCACTCACTCTTTCAGGCGAGGTCTGCACCACGTTTCGGCAGGTCCTGGTACTTGGGTTAAAGTCGCACTGAGCTTATAGATTAATTGGGGGTTAACTGACGTTTTCAAAATAGCGAGCCCTTCAGCATGTGCTTGTGGTGCATCATGTCTTTGTTTAGGTCTTCGTGAGTATCGCCTGGCGGTGCTCAGTAGGTTTTCACAGAAAGGCCTTCTATAGCCTATGCTAATGTTATTCTGAAGTTATTCTTATGCTATTATATTTTTTTAGTTTTCCTGCAAATTTGTATTAAGCTTCGAACCAAATTGCACTGGATTCAGCGAATTGTCCTAAATCACTTTATTTGCATATTTTATATATAGGAATAGGTAAGCAGAATACAATGCTATATGTTAGTAGTATATAATATACATACATGTGCATACACATAAAATGCATGTACAAACATACATAGGACACATGCATGTTAACATGTATATATTTATAGATACATTTATAATACATTATATAAAATATTGTGGTATATTGTTGCTCTGTTTTCTTCCTTTCCCCCAGTGAGTTGAAGTTTCCCATGTCCCTCCGCCTGGCAATAAAGATGAGGCAGTGGCTATTCTGATTCCGCCAGTTCTGAGCGTATCAGGGACCGGCCCACTCCTCTTATAAGACGGACTTTATCCACGTGGTGCAGCACCCAGCCCACCGAGTGCCGGTGCATGTCCACCTCAAGGCTGAGGTCTTTATTTGTCGGAGTGTGAGTTCCGAGAGGGTAGGACCGCGCTTTCAAATGGGGATTCAGCCACTGCAGTTTAGGCCCCGGGCTGCATGAGGATCCATGAGACCTGGTGTTGTCTGTATTTCGGCAGTGGGTAAAGGGCACATTTCTCGTGTACGTTGTGCACACGTGTGTGTATTCGGGGAAACCGGTGGCCGGGGGCATTGTCAGACTGAGGGAATAGTAGCTGAGTTTAGAGAACTGCCAGGTTCCAACCCATTCTTCCACGTCCACTGCGGTCCATCCTGTGGCTGGCCAGTCCCCAGTGGGCAAAGCCTCCGGTCCTGGCAGGCCCAGCGTCTGGTCCTGAGGTGTGCGGGAAAGTCCTCCTTCCCCTGGAGGTCAGGTCACTTGGGCTGCCCTCCCCTCTGCTCTGCAGCGGGCGGATGGACGCTACCGCATCTAATGCATCCTGATTTGTATCCGTGCTCATCACAAGAAAGTCTTCATTCATCCGCACGTTACTCAAAGGCTGCCCTATGTATTCATACAAGCTTTTCCTGAGTAGCAGGATCTTACTGTGCTTTAATTTGCACACATAGAGAAGCACAAGTGAAAGGAAATGTGAAAATGTGCACAAATGTAAGTGTTAAATTTGTTCATGTCCCCAAAAGCCATTTGGTTCTCGACAGTACATTTTCGTCTGCGCTCCTCCATGTCTCGCATATTGTTTTTCGTAGCACAGAACCTCCCCAAACACGTTACCCTGGTTTCACGGGTAGAGAAACTGAGACACTAAGACTTAGGAAAGTTTTTCAGGACTGCACGGCTGGCGACCGTCAGGCCCAGGGTTCACGCCTGATGGCTGACATCAGAGCCAGAGATCTGAGCCTGGGGGGCTCCCCTTCTCTCTCCGTAGCTTATGGAGTTATCCCTTCTCTCTGAATAGTTTGTCCTATTGGTCACGACAGGACACACGGCAGATGTAAGCATCAAAAGTGAGTCCACATCGACCTTTTACAGGTAGGCGTGGTTGATTCCTTTCCTTAGGTTTAAAATTCATGAAATACCGTTAACTCCAAAGGAACAGGTTCGCAATGTGTTGTGAGGAATGCCTTCTTTCAAACTCGTGATTCTGAATGAGGGTGGCCACACTATGTGCTGCGACAGTCCCCAGTTGTCTGTGAGGTTTTGCAGACACTCAGCGATAGCGCCACATAGAATTTACCCCCTGTGTTTATTTTGTTGGAGTTCTTCAAACCATTATTTATAGGGAGAGAGAGATGTCTCCAAATCTGGGTGAGACAAAGCTGCATTCCCGTGCTCGGTCTGAGATGTGAGGGGTTGCCTCAAACCGTCTACATTTTGGTGGCAGGGCCCGGAGAACTCAGACGTGCCCGCTCCACAGCTGGGACCTGACTTGGCAAAGAACCTTTGCTCAAGTGAAAGCTGCCTGTTGACAGTTGCCATCGGCAGACACTACTGGGCACAGTTAAGGGTAAACATCATCAATAGCATTGATTTCGCATGATCGCATTCAGGTCAGCCAACGCGAAGGACTATTGACTAAAACGATGCCGATGCAGTGGCCAACGGTCACTGCAGCCCCCAGGGACAATGGCATTACATTGTCCTTGAGTTAAGGCCACATCTTGGGTCTGCTACCTCTGCAACGTCCTTTATTTGTTTTTTATTAATTAAGTAGCATTGTGGAATTGGTTTGATTTTCTCACTGCTTTCGGGGACCTGTCTTGCACACAAGAGGAAACCCATTTGCTGTCTCCTCTGAAGCATTTATTTAATGTTAGGCTGCCATCGTAGCTCTGTTGTGAGGTCTCTCTCGAGAGTACACTCCGCTATTGAAATATTTAGTCACTGGAGAAAAGTGTGTTGAAAGGAACATAAATCAAAAACAAGTACACAAATCTTTCCAAAGGCACTCCTTTGTCCTGGGCTTTTTATTCTAATCTAACAATGCACTGTCGTCGGCTGTATCAAAGGTGGATACACACTCGGAAGTGTCTTAGCACACAAAAGGATTTGCCAAGGACTCATTTCCCTAATTTAACATAGAGAAACAAATCCCATTTTTATGAAAGTCATAAATTGGGGATTTAGGTATGCAACTTTGTATTCATGTCAAAAAGTGTTAAAAATTAAGACTTTAATTTCTTATTTTATATTGTAAAATGTTTTATGTTACATCAATGCACAATTGACACTAGATAAGCTTTTACAAGGTAAACATTTAATAATTTGACATTTTATCACTAATAGAGATATCATTTTCCTTCTAAAAGTCCATTGGTTTTTAGCAATTATATTGTTTTGGTAGCCAAATTAATGATTTGGTAAGAAATAACTTATTGTTGCTTATAAGAAATATTTTGCTATATTTTCCCAGAGCAACTTAAAAACACTGGATATTGTAATATTTAATTATAGAGTCTACTATAATTTAGTTTCATATTTCTATTGTACTTTAATATTTAATGAGGTTTCTATATAACACAGTATAATATCTTGATGTAGTTTATATAATTCATTTAAATGAGTTCTCAAACTAGTCAGCTTATATACCAATCATGATTCTTTCTTCAAAATAAAAGTTACTTACACTCACTAATTAAAGAGAAAAATAAATTTTGGAAACACATCACTGAGCTTACACAATTAATCAGAAACTAGGGAGCTGAGCTTGAAAACAGAGGAGAGGAAGGGAGGGAAGGGGGGAGGGAGGGAGAGGGGAAAAAGAGAAGGAAGAAAAGACAGCCAGTCCTCGTCAAGACCCAAGAACAGTCTAGTTAAACTCCTTCCGCAGACAGTGGCAATGAACTCAACTGTGCAGATGACTCCATCAATGATGACTAACCACGCTGACACATCTCCCATCAGCATCCAAACTGCTGAGAAGAATATTCCATCGTTAAAGATCAGATCACCCTCGAATGCCCTGGCTACCAGCGCACCCAGGTTCACACAAAGAATGTCCACAAGTCAGGGAAGATGTTCAGATAGATAGCATTTTTGAAAACATGGGTTATCATAGGTCAGATTGTGAACTTTTTAAACAAATTAGTAAATATAATAGTATATGTTTAACAAATCAGTAAGCATATGTGTATAGATATATTTGCATATGATCCACAATTCTTCCCAAAACACCGCTTTATTTTTCCCAGTCTCTACATTCCATAAATAGGTGATAGAATTGATAAATGAACCCCGTCGTGCTGAGTACCCTGTAGTAGGGGGAAGCTGGAGAGACCGTTGGACAGGATAGGCAGGTAATCTTCCAGGCTAGCCTCTCCATCCCTCACTGCGCGCCCTTAGCACGCCCCGCTGTGACAAGGCTACAGCCCGTTATCTCTGTAATCAGGGAGTGGGCTAAATGAATCCAAGGTCCTTCTCGGAGCTTTAACATCCCGTCCCATGTGGCCACAGATTGCTCCAGTTGGAGTATCCCCCCTTAATCCCCAGCGTTGCTGGTGAGTAAATGCACTTTAGTTTGCTCGGGCAGCCACAGATAAGCCCCTCAGGCTGGGGCCTCAGGCAACAGATGCATTTTCTCACCGGCCTGCAGGCTGGAAGTTCAAGGGCAGGTTCAGCAAGATGGGAGTCTCCTGACAGCTGCAGGGACAGGCCTTTCTCTCTGATTTACAGATGGTTGTGTTGTCCCTGTGTCTTCACTTCGCTTTCCTTCCACATGTCTGTGTCCACGTTTTCTCTTCGTATTGGCTATAAAACGAGGTCAGTAGGATGGGAGCTCACCCTGCTGAAACATCACTTCAGCTTAATCTCTTCTGCAAAGGCCGTCTCTCCAAGTGTGGTCACACACACAGACCCTGGGGTCAGAGCTTCCGTATATGAGGTTTGTGGGGCCCCGATTTAGCTCATAACATCCTCTGCTCCCCCAGCACACACTGGCCAGGCACCACACGGTCAGGTGAGCAGACACCATTTTCCTGTGCTCTGTTTGGATGGCACGCGTTTTGTCAAAACTGTCTTACAATTATAGCCGTGTAGCAAGTCTCAACACTTGTCATGGGAGGTCTTTATTCTCTTGTCAAGTGCATCTTGACTCTTCTTGTCTATCTTAACCTTTATGTTTAATTGTCCAATAATTTAGCAATGTGGTAGATCTGAGCCAATGGTGAGAAAAATGGGAAGTGAAAATCCTGTGTTATGCCACTTACTTGTGCATGGGCTTTATTAGCATACATTTAGAGATACATTAAAACATTAGCACATTCAGTCTAGAAACAGTGCGAGTGAGTATGACTCGGTAAACACAGTTTTTCACTGACTCACACGCAGTGGGGAAGAGAGAGGAGTCTTGAAATCAGCTCAGGGGGAGTTAAAGCTCTGCTTAACTCAAGACATAGTGCGAACAGAAGTTATAACTTCAGGATTTATCAGTTTGCCACTATGCAGCTCGCAGGAAGTTAAAATGATTTCCTGAACATTAGTCAGAAAGATTTATGCTCCAAGGGGCTGCCTTCTTTCTGGAACAATAATACGCACCTGCACCTGATTTGCCACAAATCACCTTTCTGTGCCACATTCTAACAAACTGTAAAATCCTAAGCTATTTCTTACAAATGGCTTAATGCCCTTGTCATCTGTTATTTCCAGTTTATACTTTTTACCAAAAAAAACACAACTATGCTGTGTGTTCCCTCTCTCCATAACACAATTATTTCTTTGTGTTTTTTTGTACCCTTTTTAATTACAGTACTGGATGCGTACTGGTTAGGTTGCTCTCAAAATGTTTCCTTTAGAGATGTTTTTTTGAACAGTCATGTTTTTTGAGATTGTGGCTTTTATTTTTGGTCCTGGCCACGATAGCAGAGCATTTTCACCGGGAAGTCCTGGCTGGGATGGAAACGACAGGAAGTTAAGTGCTTTTTGAAAATCCAAGATTAAAAGCATGACTCACAGTTTGGTGCTTTTTACAGATAAAAGTTGTTTTGTAAGAAAGATGACACGGACATTGGTGGGGGGGCGCGTGGGTGGAAGAGGCTAGGTGATTTCAACCCCTTTCTTCTTAAATTCTGAAGCTTTCATTACAGGCATAAATCTCTATTTTGTGGGCTAAAAAAATAGATGTACTCCCAAACAACAAAACTCACAGCAACACAGTGTAGCGAGTATGTGAATATACAAGTAAAAATGAATAGTGAATCTTCTTTAAACATACTGAAAAACAATAAAAAAGAAAAATAAAGAAATCCATAAATGATCTTATAGTCAGAATAAAAAAACTATTTTTAAATTGAAAGTAATTGTATTTATCATGTAAGAAAGAAGCTGTATATCAGATCACTGTATTGCTTCATTTACGTGCATACCTGTATACATACAAAGATCGTAACTTCCATCTAAAAACTAGTATGATTATTGTCAGTGCGGTTCCTTCTGGAGTCACGTCCTGGTTTTCACCCCATGTTTCTGCAGGGAACAGGGCAAACTCTGACGTGTGTGCCCAACTCACAGGGATCAGATTTCCCTCTTTTCCGATTCTGTCTTCATACATTTGAGTCAAGAGTGTCCTCTCAGGTGGAGACTGTGGCCGAGTGTGATAAGCTATTTAGGATTATATATGAGGCCTGTCCAGAAGGTATCCAGCCATATACTATAGAAAATGGGGACACTTATTGAAGAAGATACAACATACAAGAAACATCGTACACAGGACAACGACACCTCAGTCCCCTTCTAAGTGGGCATGCTGGCCCCTCACACAGTTCTCCCGATGGCCATCAGCTGCCCATTTGTATTTTCCTGCATCTCATCAATGGTCTGAAATATCTTCCTTCTCATAGGAGATTTTAGTTTTGGGGAGAGGCAGAAGTCACAGGGTGCCAAATCTGGGCTGTAGGGGGCGCTGAGTCACCTGGGTGATCAGATGTGTCACAAAAAAACTGCAGGAGATGAGATGCATGAGCAGGCACGTCATCACAACAAAGGTACCAATCGCCAGTTGCTCATAGCTGCGGCCTCCTGAATCATCCAGATAAGTTTCCATGGGGGAATGCTTAAGCTTAATGCAAAATCTGATGCAGATTTGTTGCTCTACTCAGTCATTGTTAATGCGACAGCCACACAGTACACTTGCTCACTCAATGGTGTCTACCACCCCCACTGACTAGTACAGTGAAGTCATCCTTGTTCACACATGTGCATTCCAGTCCACTCTCCTGGGCTGCCAGGTCACATCAACGCCTCACAAACCGTTCTCATTATATTAACAACGGCTGGACTTTTCCCAGACAGACCCCGTATTCTTCTGCTCTTTCCCAGCCCGCACTGATCAAAGCTACACTTGCTACTTCCTATACATGTTCTAATTCAGTCTCCTCAACAATAACATGAGGTGGCATTTCTCCCATCTGATACAGATAAAATTCTCACCCATGAAGGGACTTCACAAAGAAACATGTGTTGTCACCAAAAGGTTAGCAGAGCAGGTGGGTTGCAAGGAGGGACTTGGTTCACTCTACTGCCCTTTTCCTGAGTCATTTGGGAAAGGTTCCTTCACCCCACAGTGAGCACCGCGCCTGCTGTGACAACTCAGGCAAGCTTTCTCTCTTCCGTCGTTAAGATCCCTTAAGTGGTTAAGTCTGCAGTCTTCTGCGATTGCCCATGGATTTATGAAACTGGGTGAGTCACGCATACACATATACATTCTTCATAAAACTGGGTGAGCTTGGATGACTGGAAGAATTAGGAAATTTAAAGTAAAAGACAAATATAGTTTTTCACTAGCAGACTATGTACAATATTTATGTGTATTTTAACTAAATATGTTGAACTACAGTTTTACCATTAGTCAAAATAGACTTTAAAATATTTGCATTTGTTGGTATATTTGAACACTTGTAAGGTTCATTTAAAGTAGTAAAATGTATCATTATACAACCAGGATATTCTCCATAGCCAGCATCCAGAAAGTTCAGCGGATTTTTCATTTCTTCCAAAGGAAATGGATAGACATTCTTTTTTCTGCATTCAATACTCTGTCCTGTGACATCAAAAGGAAGCATTTACCTGCAGTAAATAATTTCCATGATTCATAGAATATCCTTTATTGTACATGTCTAATACTCCTCTTGCCATGAAAGTGATTTTTAAAGAATGATTGATATGCTAAGAAAAGCAAGAAAAATTAATTATATGAAATGCTCAGTTAAAACAAAGAAGCCAGCAGGAGAGGGAAGAAATATAAAGTGACAAAGAATAAGTATAGCTCTGGCTGGTGTAGCTTAGTGGATTGAGCAAGGGCTGTGAACCATAGGGTCACCAGTTCGATTCCCAGTCAAGGCACAGGCCTGGGTTGCAGGCCAGGTCCCCAGTGGGGGGACACATTGGAGGCAACCACACATTGATGTTTCTCTCCCTCTCTTTCTCCCTACCTTCCCCTCTCTCTAAAAATAAATACATAAAATCTTTTAAAAAATAAAGAATATCACAGGGACATCACAAAATATCACAGGGGAAATAGTTGGACATGTGGTAGATATTAGTAGTGGTACAAATAATCACATTGAGCCTATATACTAGATAAAGGAGTAGTTACAAATATATTCAGATCAGTAAGACATCTAAAATCCAGTAAAATATACAGAGTATATAGCCATCATAGAATAGCATTGGTTTGGTTTAGGAGGCATAGAAATCTGTTTATGAATTAAGCGATATAATGATACAATTAATATAGAGATATAAAGATCCGTTTTAGAGAACTAAGATAAACAAGGCAGATAGATGGCTTCTCTCTGTAGCAGTGACTATACAGTTGAGTTACATGAAATGTGGAAATAATGAACCTGAAATAGGTTTTCAGGAGACACTAAGACTTCCAGTTCACTATTTCCCTTATTGTTCTTATTGTAAGGACAGTTTGACATTAAGAATTGTCTTCTCAAGTTACCCTTAATAATATTCAGCACATAAAATCCTTCTTTAGCTGTTAATGTATCTAAATGTTACATTTACATAACAGCAAAAATAAAATATATTGTGTCTTGCACATACATGGGCTTTGTTTCCTTTCTTCAGTATAAAGAAGCGCCTATCTGTTTATCTATTTATCTCCTATCTATCTCATGCTATTAGAATTTGTGCAGCTATAATTAGTAAATATTAAATAATAATATTTTAATACAATTTTGCATATGTGATGCATGTGATAAAATATGAAAGGGAATTTGAAGAACATGGGAGGATGGATAATTGATTTGTCTATTAGTTTGCATCATTAAAATATATTTATTTATTTATTAAAGATTTTAATTCATTTATTTCTTTTTAGAGAGAGGGGAAGGGGGGAGAAAGAGAGGGACAGAAACATCAATGTGTGGTTGCCTCTCACGTGGCCCCCACTGGGGACCTGGCCTGAAACCCAGCCATGTGTCCTAACTGGGAATCGAACCTACCGCCATTTGGTTTGCAGGCCTGCGCTCAATCCACTGAGCTATACCAGCCAGGGGGCCATTAAAATATATTTAAATACACCTCTAGCAAATATGATATTGCAAGAAACAATGACTTTGACATCAGTTCTGCCTTCTGTGTCTTCATGCATGAACACGAGACTCTCCAGGCTGCATGTTGCGGCTGTGTATGCCTGCCCCGGGGGCTCAGCGTGGGAGTGGAGGGTCTCAGGCCCTTTTGCTGCTTGGTGTGAGTGCCGTGTTGACCTTCCTGTCACACTGTCATGCTGTCCTGATGTGGTCACGGGCAGTCTCTTTAATCCAGGGGGAGTAAGCCTGGGAGGGCCACCTCTGTGGCTGGGCTGGGCACAGACTTCCAATGTGGGCGTCCTTCTTCTCCGGGTGGGTGGCCAGACGCCTGCTGCTGCGCCGCATCCTGTCAGTGCTGGGCTCCCACACCGGTCTGCGTTCTCGCTGCCCGTCTCGTAGCCAGTCCCCCTTGGGTGGGCCCCTCGGTCATTTTAGGGGTTGCAGTTGTGTTAGCAGGGTGAGCGTGGACGTAGCGATCTATCTGTACCATCTTGTCTGAGCCCCACTTTGCCATTTCTTTGTTGCAAAATCCTTTCTCCGAGGAAAAAAGAAACCTTTTATTGAAGCATGCACAACTTGGATGCTTGTGTGTCTGCATGCACGTGCAAGCACATTTATAACAGGGCGTCTCATATTAACCCATTCCTACTGTGTTCATGTATCTTCTCCTCCTACGTCCAGTTGTTCTGGGGCTTCCTGTGTTGATGAAATGCAATCTGGATCATAAAGGTTTACAGCCTTTATCCTTCTTTGAGTGGAAATGTTTAACCATGTATTATCTTTTCCTGCTCAACACTGTAACTTTGAAATCACATTATTTTTATAAAGTTCAATTTCCACCAGTTTGTTATCCATACAATCTTGGGCAGTTTGCTCAGTCTTTTTATGTTTCAGTTTTATAACAGAGTAAAGATGAGACTCTGGGCCCCGTGACACCAGAATAAAAGTGTTCCGGACTGCCCATGTGACTGTGTCTCGCTGGGCAGTCTCGACTTCTGCTCATCCCCACTGGTCATTGTTACAGTATAAACTTTTAAAAGAGATTTTATTTATTTATTTCAGAGAGGGGACGAGATGGAGAGAAACATCAATGTGTGGTTGCCTCTCGTGTGCCCCCTACTGGGGACCTGGCCCACATGCCAGGCATGTGCCCTAGACTGGGAATCGAACCAGCGACCCTTTGGTTTGCAGGCCAGTGCTCAATCCACTGAGCTATGCCAGCCAGGGCAGGTGTTTTAATAGAACTTGCCACAATAGGTTTTTTATGAAGAATGAGCACATGGACACACTGGTCATATGGTGAACTTTTGATATATGTTAGTGATTACCAGTACTATTATTGTGAATACAAAATAATTACTATTTTCATTGTGTGCTTGTTGGCTATGTTTTGCTATAGTCGGCATCCATGATAATTAATTATGATTTATTGGTCATTACATTTCATTTCTTGGTGCATGTATAGGACCCTACATAAGAATGCTCCTCCACAGATACTACTTAAAGTGGGGGCCATGTTTTCCTTCTAATCAGCCCTGGTTCAACTTATTACTAGTGTTTATGATTCATAATATACTCGTTCTTAATTTTATTCTTTGTCCTATAATTAATTTTAGCAATAGAACCTTGTGACCCCTGCAGCTAACAGGCCCAAGGTCTGGGCATGTGTGAAAAGGAACCTACCCGCTCGGGTGCTCAGGCGGGAACCCAAGGTGGGCAGGAAAGTGGCCCCTGGTGGAGGGGGAGCCACAGGGAGAACCCAGCATTTCCAGCTGTGATGGAGAACCCCGAGGCCTAAGCTCCTCAATATGCAGTAAGAATTGTGCTAATTCATGATTTCATGTGTATCTCAGAAAACTTTCACCATAAGTAATATCATTACTGTGTACTGAGCACTTAATCTCTTTTATCTTCCCCGTGCATTCCCAAAGAAGCTTGTAGAAAGGGCATCTTTCAGAGTAGCAGTAATTCTTTCTTTAATGCTTTCTCGCCTTTTTTGGCTGCAAGCTTTTCCGGGGCTGGATCCATGTCAATTAGATTTTTCTATGGTGGGCATATAGCACACTGTCCAGGCCATATTCACTTAGAAGTGAATTAATAAACAGTCTGCCTCTTGAAATAAGGCAGACTTGGAGTCACTTCGCTAGTGGGGATTTCGTACAGAGACTGTTTCTTATCCTGTCGACGCAAGCTACTACTGGTGAGGTTCGGTTTAGCTGTGGAGTCAGCTTGTGTTACGAACTTGTTAACACCAGCTGCCGCGTGTACGAGGATCCTAGTTCACTGCCTTGAGGCTGCAGCTCATGTGATGATGTGGCGTTTCCTCCCGCGTTGTTCCCCGCGCACAGTTCCACCACGGGAGAGGGAAAAGGACTGTGTGGGTCTGGGAGTGAGTGTGTGTGTGTGTGTCGGTGTGTCTTTCTGCTCTGGGGAGGAAATGGGAGATGTTACAGGGTTCATCCATGAATGTGGGGAGCCCCGAGGGGTGATGCCGTGAACATGTAGCAACCGCACGCTCTGTGTGGACACCAAGCCCCTGATCCCCTTGCCTCCGGCTGAAATGGTGCCTTTATGAGTCTCTCTTCTGACATCACAAATGGCATGAAAATGTCACTGAGAGACAGCCTCGAAATTAGTTTCTATTTTCGCTTTATGCACAATAGCAAACCTTCAGAGAGCAGCATCGAACTCACCTGAACGGACACGCCCCACTCTGCAGGTTCTGCGGCAGCGTCAGGAAGCACACGTGCACGGTGCCTTCGGTTCTCCCCGGGAGAGCCTTCCTGCTGTGTTTGCGTCCTGAGTGTGCCTGCAAGTGCTCAGTTGTAGGGAGTGCAAGTGTCTGCCAACAGGCGAATCTTGAAACACAGAGCTTGTTCATGGAGACGATGACTTGGGTGGCATACGGGAAGCTGGGAAGCTGTCCCTCTGGCAAAAAAAGCAGAGGGGTCATGGAGAGCCTGGTGCTAAACATGCACATTTTTTGGAGATTAACAATCTGGTGTGCTTTGTATAGAGAAAGGTTAATCAGTCCATAGATTTAAGGATAAAACATATTCCTGCTTGGCTGGTGACAGACGAAGCTATAGAGATAAAATGCAATTATTTACCAGTCTTACAGAGGGCCCCACCCCCCACTGACCAATGCACTTTACACTGGTAGATCCGTGTCTGATAGCAGAGATGGTAGAGCAACCGGGGGAAAGGTTATTTCAGGCCATTTAGCTAGCAATGCATATTTTTAAAAAATCCCCCTCCGGTACGTGTCCCTTCCTTATTATTAGAACATCAGTAGGAGCTCTCCTGCCGCGGGGACTGCAGACTCAGCGCTGCCCTCGGCCCGACCTGCCTCAGGCCCCGGAGGAAACCTGTCCACACTGGGCGGGGCTTCGGCGGCGGCGTTCTGACTCTCTTTCAGCGTGCATCGGCTTCGACAGGCGCGGCGCGTTTCTGTTACTTCACCCCCGTGGGCTCAGAGCTGTTCTGTTGTTAGCCCTCATTCGTAACACACTGGGACTTAGTGCCAGTAGCCCGAGAGGCGCTCCTCTGAGGACGCTGACCCTTCGGGAAGAGAGGAAAAGCACGCCCCTGAGGCGCGGCGTGTCTTTCCGGAATTATGCAGCGTGGGCAGCAATCACTAGCGGGGGAGAACTTCTGAAATGGCCCTTTAGGCCCTGATTGAGCATGGGCTGCGAACCAAAGTGCCGCAGGTTCGATTCCCAGTCAGGGCACATGCCTGGGTTGCAGGCCATGACCCCCAGCAACCGCACATGGATGTTTCTCTCTCTCTCTCGCTCCCTCCCTTCCCTCTCTAAAAGTAAATAAATAAATCTTTTTAAAAATGGCCCTTTAATTTTGTTTGATTAGGTGCAGCTAGCTGTTTTTTAAGAAGCAAGATGGTCAGAGAAATCGAGGAAATGAATGTGACGTGATGGTGTGCTGACGTAGGACACAGGCCTCCTTCTGTCAGGTGGAGAATATGTAGGCAACACGTGTAAACGATCTGACGTTCATGCTTTCCAGTGTAGTCCTAGTTTCATAGCAATGATTAAAGTTGTATATAATATGCAAATCAATTCACTAATTTATCTTATTAATAACAGTTCATATGAACACGTGTGTACACAGACGGACTGATGGAGGTATACCTGGCTCTAACCCATGATCTGGATTACCTAAGGATCATTTTCCCCTTCTTGCCACCTACACATTTTACAGTCTGGAAAATGAAGAAATGCAATAATATAAAAGATATGTAGGCTGTGAACTTATCTATATATTTTCTGTATTTTTAAAAACAAAACAATCGTTTATCCTTATAGGTATATCAAGGGTTTCAAAAGTCATAATATAAAATGCTTATAATTCTTACACATTAAATGTCATATTGAAGGCAGTGTAAATGTTTACTGGAAGTTGAATTACTCTTGTGTGCGATCGTGAAGTGTATTCTTTC